>NW_027362944.1:0-1243553 GCF_046119375.1 Phyllobates terribilis | reverse complement strand
CAGGCAATGCAATACACCAAAGACAACTGCTTAACAGACAACGCCTTACACCAAAGACAACTGCTTAACAGGCAATGCCATACACCAAAGACAACTGCTTAACAGACAATGCCATACACCAAAGACAACTGCTTAACAGGCAATGTCATACACCAAAGACAACTGCTTAACAGACAATGCCATACACCAAAGACAACTGCTTAGCAGACAATGCCATACTTCAAAGACAACTGCTTAACAGAAAAAGCCATATACCAAAGACAACTGCTTAACAGGCAATGCCATACACCAAAGACAACTGTTTAACAGGCAATGTCATACACCAAAGACAACTGCTTAACAGACAATGCCATACACCAAAGACAACTGCTTAGCAGACAATGCCATACACCAAAGACAACTGCTTAACAGAAAAAGCCATATACCAAAGACAACTGCTTAACAGGCAATGCCATACACCAAAGACAACTGCTTAACAGACAACGCCATACACCAAAGACAACTGCTTAACAGGCAATGCCATACACCAAAGACAACTGCTTAACAGACAACGCCATACACCAAAGACAACTGCTTAACAGACAACGCCATACACCAAAGACAACTGCTTAACAGACAACGCCATACACCAAAGACAACTGCTTAACAGACACTGCCATACACCAAAGACAACTGCTTAACAGACACTGCCATACACCAAAGACAACTGCTTAACAGACAATGCCATACACCAAAGACAACTGCTTAACAGACACTGCCATACACCAAAGACAACTGCTTAACAGACACTGCCATACACCAAAGACAACTGCTTAACAGGCAGTGCCATACACTAAAGACAACTGCTTAACAGACAATGCCATACACCAAAGAAAACTGCTTAACAGGCAACACCATACACCAAAGACAACTGCTTAACAGACACTGCCATACACCAAAGACAACTGCTTAACAGGTAACGCCATACACCAAAGACAACTGCTTAGCAGACAATGCCACACACCAAAGACAACTGCTTAACAGGCAATGCCATACACCAAAGACAACTGCTTAACAGACAATGCCATACACCAAAGACAACTGCTTAACAGGCAATGCCATACACCAAAGACAACTGCTTAACAGACAATGCCATACACCAAAGACAACTGCTTAACAGACAATGCCATACACCAAAGACAACTGCTTAACAGGCAATGCCATACATCAATGACAACTGCTTAACAGGCAATGCCATACACCAAAAAGAACTGCTTAACAGGCAATGCCATACACCAAAGACAACTGCTTAACAGGCAATGCCATACACCAAACACAACTGCTTAACAGGCAATGCCATACACTAAAGACAACTGCTTGACAGGCAATGCCATACACCAATGACAACTGCTTAACAGACAATGCCATACACCAAAGAAAACTGCTTAACAGGCAACACCATACACCAAAGACAACTGCTAAACAGGCAATGCCATACACCAAAGACAAATTCTTAACAGGCAATGCCATACATTAAAGACAACTGCTTAACAGGCAATGCCATACACCAAAGACAACTGCTTAACAGACAATGCCATACACCAAAGACAACTGCTTAACAGACAATGCCATACACCAAAGACAACTGCTTAACAGGCAATGCCATACACCAATGACAACTGCTTAACAGGCAATGCCATACACCAAAAACAACTGCTTAACAGGCAATGCCATACACCAAAGACAACTGCTTAACAGGCAATGCCATACAACAAACACAACTGCTTATCAGGCAATGCCATACACTAAAGACAACTGCTTGACAGGCAATGCCATACACCAAAGACAACTGCTTAACAGACAATGCTATACACCAAAGAAAACTGCTTAACAGGCAAGACCATACACCAAAGACAACTGCTTAACAGACAATGCCATACACCAAAGACAACTGCTTAAGAGTCAATGCCATACACCAAAGACAACTGCTTAACAGTCACTGCCATACACCAAAGACAACTGCTTAACAGGCAATGCCATACACCAAAGACAACTGCTTAACAGACAATGCCATACACCAAAGACAACTGCTTAACTGGCAATGCCATACACCAAAGACAACTGCTTAACAGGCAATGCCATATACCAAAGACAACTGCTTAACAGTCAATGCCATACACCAAAGACAACTGCTTAACAGTCACTGCCATACACCAAAGACAACTGCTTAACAGGCAATGCCATACACCAAAGACAACTGCTTAACAGACAATGCCATACACCAAAGACAACTGCTTAACTGGCAATGCCATACACCAAAGACAACTGCTTAACAGGCAATGCCATAAACTAAAGACAACTGCTTAACAGACACTGCCATACACCAAAGACAACTGCTTAACAGACAATGCCATACACCAAAGAAAACTGCTTAACAGGCAACACCATACACCAAAGACAACTGCTTAACAGGCAATGCTATACACCAAAGACAACTGCTTAACAGACACTACCAAACACCAAAGACAACTGCTTAACAGACAATGCCAAACACCAAAGACAACTGCTTAACAGACAATGCCATACACCAAAGACAACTGCTTAACAGGCAATGTCATACACCGAAGACAACAGCTTAACAGGCCATGCCATACACCAAAGACAACTGCTTAACAGACAACGCCATGCACCAAAGACAACTGCTTAACAGACAATGCCATACACCAAAGACAACTGCTTAACAGAAAAAGCCATATACCAGAGACAACTGCTTAACAGACACTACCAGACACCAAAGACTACTACTTATCAGGCAATGCCATACACCAAAGACAACTGCTTAACAGGCAATGCCATACACCAAAGACAACTGCTTAACAGACAATGCCATACACCAAAGACAACTGCTTAACAGACAACGCCTTACACCAAAGACAACTGCTTAACAGGCAATGTCATACACCGAAGACAACTGCTTAACAGGCAATGCAATACACCAAAGACAACTGCTTAACAGAAAAAGCCATATACCAAAGACAACTGCTTAACAGGCAATGCCATACACCAAACACAACTGCTTAACAGACATTGCCATACACCAAAGACAACTGCTTAACAGGCAATGTCATACACTAAAGACAACTGCTTGACAGGCAATGCCATACACAAAAGACAACTGCTTAACAGACAATGCCATACACCAAAGAAAACTGCTTAACAGGCAACAGCATACACCAAAGACAACTGCTTAACAGACACTACCAGACACCAAAGACTACTACTTAACAGGCAATGCCATACACCAAAGACAACTGCTTAACAGGCAATGCCATACACCAAATACAACTGCTTAACACACAATGCCATACACCAAAGACAACTGCTTAACAGACAATGCCTTACACCAAAGACAACTGCTTAACAGACAATGTCAAACACCAAAGACAACTGCTTAACAGACAATGCCATACACCAAAGACAACTGCTTAACAGACAATGCCATACACCAAAGACAACTGCTTAACAGACAATGTCAAACACCAAAGACAACTGCTTAACAGACAATGCCATACACCAAAGACAACTGCTTAACAGACAATGCCATACACCAAAGACAACTGCTTAACAGACAATGCCATACACCAAAGACAACTGCTTAACAGACAATGTCAAACACCAAAGACAACTGCTTAACAGACAATGCCATACACCAAAGACAACTGCTTAACAGGCAATGCCATACACCAAAGACAACTGCTTAACAGGCAATGCCATACACCAAAGACAACTGCTTAACAGACAACGCCTTACACCAAAGACAGCTGCTTAACAGGCAATGTCATACACCGAAGACAACTGCTTAACAGGCAATGCAATACACCAAAGACAATTGCTTAACAGAAAAAGCCATATACCAAAGACAACTGCTCAACAGGCAATGCCATACACCAAAGACAACTGCTTAACAGACAACGCCATACACCAAAGACAACTGCTAAACAAACACTGCCATACACCAAAGACAACTGCTTAACAGACACTGCCATACACCAAAGACAACTGCTTAACAGGCAGTGCCATACACTAAAGACAGCTGCTTGACAGGCAATGCCATACACCAAAGACAACTGCTTAACAGACAATGCCATACACCAAAGACAACTGCTTAACACTCAACACCATACACCAAAGACAACTGCTTAACAGTCAATGCCATACACCAAAGACAACTGCTTAACAGACAATGCGATACACCAAAGACAACTGCTTAACAGGCAACACCATACACTAAAGACAACTGCTTGACAGGCAATGCCATACACCAAAGACAACTGCTTAACAGACAATGCCATACACCAAAGAAAACTGCTTAACAGGCAACACCATACACCAAAGATAACTTCTTAACAGGCAATGCCATACACCAAAGACAACTACTTAACAGCCAATGCTATACACCAAAGACAACTGCTTAACAGGCAATGCCATACACCAAAGACAACTGCTTAACAGACAATGCCATACACCAAAGACAACTGCTTAACAGGCAATGCTATACACCAAAGACAACTGCTTAACAGACACTACCAGACACCAAAGACTACTACTTAACAGGCAATGCCACACACCAAAGACAACTGCTTAACAGACAATGCCAAACACCAAAGACAACTGCTTAACAGACAACGCCTTACACCAAAGACAACTGCTTAACAGGCAGTGCCATACACTAAAGACAGCTGCTTGACAGGCAATGCCATACACCAAAGACAACTGCTTAACAGACAATGCCATACACCAAAGAAAACTGCTTAACAGACACTGCCATACACCAAAGAAAACTGCTAAACAGGCAATGCCATACACCAAAGACAACTTCTTAACAGGCAATGCCATACACCAAAGACAACTACTTAACAGGCAATGCTATACACCAAAGAAAACTGCTAAACAGGCAATGCCATACACCAAAGACAACTTCTTAACAGACAATGCCATACACCAAAGACAACTACTTAACAGGCAATGCTATACACCAAAGACAACTGCTTAACAGGCAATGCCATACACCAAAGACAACTGCTTAACAGACAATGCCATACACCAAAGACAACTGCTTAACAGGCAATGCTATACACCAAAGACAACTGCTTAACAGACACTACCAGACACCAAAGACTACTACTTAACAGGCAATGTCATACACCGAAGACAACAGCTTAACAGGCAATGCAATAGACCAAAGACAACTGCTTAACAGAATAAGCCATATACCAAAGACAACTGCTTAACAGGCAATGCCATACACCAAAGACAACTGCTTAACAGACAATGCCATACACCAAAGACAACTGCTTAACAGAAAAAGCCATATACCAAAGACAACTGCTTAACAGGCAATGCCATACACCAAAGACAACTGCTTAACAGACAACGCCATACACCAAAGACAACTGCTTAACAGACACTGCCATACACCAAAGACAACTGCTTAACAGACACTGCCATACACCAAAGACAACTGCTTAACAGGCAGTGCCATACACTAAAGACAGCTGCTTGACAGGCAACGCCATACACCAAAGACAACTGCTTAACAGAAAAAGCCATATACCAAAGACAACTGCTTAACAGGCAATGCCATACACCAAAGACAACTGCTTAACAGACAACGCCATACACCAAAGACAACTGCTTAACAGACACTGCCATACACCAAAGACAACTGCTTAACAGACACTGCCATACACCAAAGACAACTGCTTAACAGGCAGTGCCATAGACTAAGGACAGCTGCTTGACAGGCTATGCCATACACCAAAGACAACTGCTTAACAGACAATGCCATACACCAAAGACAACTGCTTAACAGGCAATGCCATACACCAAAGACAACTGCTTAACAGACAATGCCATACACCAAAGACAACTGCTTAGCAGACAATGCCATACTCCAAAGACAACTGCTTAACAGAAAAAGCCATATACCAAAGACAACTGCTTAACAGGCAATGTCATACACCAAAGACAACTGCTTAACAGACAATGCCATACACCAAAGACAACTGCTTAGCAGACAATGCCATACACCAAAGACAACTGCTTAACAGAAAAAGCCATATACCAAAGACAACTGCTTAACAGGCAATGCCATACACCGAAGACAACTGCTTAACAGGCAATGCAATACACCAAAGACAACTGCTTAACAGACAACGCCTTACACCAAAGACAACTGCTTAACAGGCAATGTCATACACCGAAGACAACTGCTTAACAGGCAATGCAATACACCAAAGACAACTGCTTAACAGGCAATGTCATACACCGAAGACAACTGCTTAACAGGCAATGCAATACACCAAAGACAACTGCTTAACAGACAACGCCTTACACCAAAGACAACTGCTTAACAGGCAATGTCATACACCGAAGACAACTGCTTAACAGGCAATGCAATACACCAAAGACAACTGCTTAACAGAAAAAGCCATATACCAAAGACAACTGCTTAACAGGCAATGCCATACACCAAAGACAACTGCTTAACAGGCAATGCCATACACCAAAGACAACTGCTTAACAGACAATGCCATACACCAAAGACAACTGCTTAACAGGCAATGTCATACACCAAAGACAACTGCTTAACAGACAATGCCATACACCAAAGACAACTGCTTAGCAGACAATGCCATACACCAAAGACAACTGCTTAACAGAAAAAGCCATATACCAAAGACAACTGCTTAACAGGCAATGCCATACACCAAAGACAACTGTTTAACAGGCAATGTCATACACCAAAGACAACTGCTTAACAGACAATGCCATACACCAAAGACAACTGCTTAGCAGACAATGCCATACACCAAAGACAACTGCTTAACAGAAAAAGCCATATACCAAAGACAACTGCTTAACAGGCAATGCCATACACCGAAGACAACTGCTTAACAGGCAATGCAATACACCAAAGACAACTGCTTAACAGACAACGCCTTACACCAAAGACAACTGCTTAACAGGCAATGTCATACACCGAAGACAACTGCTTAACAGGCAATGCAATACACCAAAGACAACTGCTTAACAGAAAAAGCCATATACCAAAGACAACTGCTTAACAGGCAATGCCATACACCAAAGACAACTGCTTAACAGGCAATGCCATACACCAAAGACAACTGCTTAACAGACAATGCCATACACCAAAGACAACTGCTTAACAGGCAATGTCATACACCAAAGACAACTGCTTAGCAGACAATGCCATACACCAAAGACAACTGCTTAACAGAAAAAGCCATATACCAAAGACAACTGCTTAACAGGCAATGCCATACACCAAAGACAACTGTTTAACAGGCAATGTCATACACCAAAGACAACTGCTTAACAGACAATGCCATACACCAAAGACAACTGCTTAGCAGACAATGCCATACACCAAAGACAACTGCTTAACAGAAAAAGCCATATACCAAAGACAACTGCTTAACAGGCAATGCCATACACCAAAGACAACTGCTTAACAGACAACGCCATACACCAAAGACAACTGCTTAACAGACACTGCCATACACCAAAGACAACTGCTTAACAGACAGTGCCATACACCAAAGACAACTGCTTAACAGACAATGCCATACACCAAAGACAACTGCTTAACAGACACTGCCATACACCAAAGACAACTGCTTAACAGGCAGTGCCATACACTAAAGACAGCTGCTTGACAGGCTATACCATACACCAAAGACAACTGCTTAACAGACAATGCCATACACCAAAGAAAACTGCTTAACAGGCAACACCATACACCAAAGACAACTGCTTAACAGACACTGCCATACACCAAAGACAACTGCTTAACAGGTAACGCCATACACCAAAGACAACTGCTTAGCAGACAATGCCACACACCAAAGACAACTGCTTAACAGGCAATGCCAAACACCAAAGACAACTGCTTAACAGACAATGCCAAACACCAAAGACAACTGCTTAACAGACAACGCCTTACACCAAAGACAACTGCTTAACAGGCAGTGCCATACACTAAAGACAGCTGCTTGACAGGCAATGCCATACACCAAAGACAACTGCTTAACAGACAATGCCATACACCAAAGGAAACTGCTTAACAGACACTGCCATACACCAAAGAAAACTGCTAAACAGGCAATGCCATACACCAAAGACAACTTCTTAACAGGCAATGCCATACACCAAAGACAACTACTTAACAGGCAATGCTATACACCAAAGACAACTGCTTAACAGGCAATGCCATACACCAAAGACAACTGCTTAACAGACAATGCCATACACCAAAGACAACTGCTTAACAGGCAATGCTATACACCAAAGACAACTGCTTAACAGACACTAACAGACACCAAAGACTACTACTTAACAGGCAATGTCATACACCGAAGACAACAGCTTAACAGGCAATGCAATAGACCAAAGACAACTGCTTAACAGAATAAGCCATATACCAAAGACAACTGCTTAACAGGCAATGCCATACACCAAAGACAACTGCTTAACAGACAATGCCATACACCAAAGACAACTGCTTAACAGAAAAAGCCATATACCAAAGACAACTGCTTAACAGGCAATGCCATACACCAAAGACAACTGCTTAACAGACAACGCCATACACCAAAGACAACTGCTTAACAGACACTGCCATACACCAAAGACAACTGCTTAACAGACACTGCCATACACCAAAGACAACTGCTTAACAGGCAGTGCCATACACTAAAGACAGCTGCTTGACAGGCAACGCCATACACCAAAGACAACTGCTTAACAGAAAAAGCCATATACCAAAGACAACTGCTTAACAGGCAATGCCATACACCAAAGACAACTGCTTAACAGACAATGCCATACACCAAAGACAACTGCTTAACAGACACTGCCATACACCAAAGACAACTGCTTAACAGACACTGCCATACACCAAAGACAACTGCTTAACAGGCAGTGCCATACACTAAAGACAGCTGCTTGACAGGCTATGCCATACACCAAAGACAACTGCTTAACAGACAATGCCATACACCAAAGACAACTGCTTAACAGGCAATGTCATACACCAAAGACAACTGCTTAACAGACAATGCCATACACCAAAGACAACTGCTTAGCAGACAATGCCATACACCAAAGACAACTGCTTAACAGAAAAAGCCATATACCAAAGACAACTTCTTAACAGGCAATGCCATACACCAAAGACAACTGTTTAACAGGCAATGTCATACACCAAAGACAACTGCTTAACAGACAATGCCATACACCAAAGACAACTGCTTAGCAGACAATGCCATACACCAAAGACAACTGCTTAACAGAAAAAGCCATATACCAAAGACAACTGCTTAACAGGCAATGCTATACACCGAAGACAACTGCTTAACAGGCAATGCAATACACCAAAGACAACTGCTTAACAGACAACGCCTTACACCAAAGACAACTGCTTAACAGGCAATGTCATACACCGAAGACAACTGCTTAACAGGCAATGCAATACACCAAAGACAACTGCTTAACAGGCAATGTCATACACCGAAGACAACTGCTTAACAGGCAATGCAATACACCAAAGACAACTGCTTAACAGACAACGCCTTACACCAAAGACAACTGCTTAACAGGCAATGTCATACACCGAAGACAACTGCTTAACAGGCAATGCAATACACCAAAGACAACTGCTTAACAGGCAATGCCATACACCAAAGACAACTGCTTAACAGACAATGCCATACACCAAAGACAACTGCTTAACAGGCAATGTCATACACCAAAGACAACTGCTTAACAGACAATGCCATACACCAAAGACAACTGCTTAGCAGACAATGCCATACACCAAAGACAACTGCTTAACAGAAAAAGCCATATACCAAAGACAACTGCTTAACAGGCAATGCCATACACCAAAGACAACTGTTTAACAGGCAATGTCATACACCAAAGACAACTGCTTAACAGACAATGCCATACACCAAAGACAACTGCTTAGCAGACAATGCCATACACCAAAGACAACTGCTTAACAGAAAAAGCCATATACCAAAGACAACTGCTTAACAGGCAATGCCATACACCGAAGACAACTGCTTAACAGGCAATGCAATACACCAAAGACAACTGCTTAACAGACAACGCCTTACACCAAAGACAACTGCTTAACAGGCAATGTCATACACCGAAGACAACTGCTTAACAGGCAATGCCATACACCAAAGACAACTGCTTAACAGACAATGCCATACACCAAAGACAACTGCTTAACAGGCAATGTCATACACCAAAGACAACTGCTTAACAGACAATGCCATACACCAAAGACAACTGCTTAGCAGACAATGCCATACACCAAAGACAACTGCTTAACAGAAAAAGCCATATACCAAAGACAACTGCTTAACAGGCAATGCCATACACCAAAGACAACTGTTTAACAGGCAATGTCATACACCAAAGACAACTGCTTAACAGACAATGCCATACACCAAAGACAACTGCTTAGCAGACAATGCCATACACCAAAGACAACTGCTTAACAGAAAAAGGCATATACCAAAGACAACTGCTTAACAGGCAATGCCATACACCAAAGACAACTGCTTAACAGACAACGCCATACACCAAAGACAACTGCTTAACAGACACTGCCATACACCAAAGACAACTGGTTAACAGACACTGCCATACACCAAAGACAACTGCTTAACAGACAATGCCATACACCAAAGACAACTGCTTAACAGACACTGCCATACACCAAAGACAACTGCTTAACAGGCAGTGCCATACACTAAAGACAGCTGCTTGACAGGCTATACCATACACCAAAGACAACTGCTTAACAGACAATCCCATACACCAAAGAAAACTGCTTAACAGGCAACACCATACACCAAAGACAACTGCTTAACAGACACTGCCATACACCAAAGACAACTGCTTAACAGGTAACGCCATACACCAAAGACAACTGCTTAGCAGACAATGCCACACACCAAAGACAACTGCTTAACAGGCAATGCCATACACCAAAGACAACTGCTTAACAGACAATGCCATACACCAAAGACAACTGCTTAACAGGCAATGCCATACACCAAAGACAACTGGTTAACAGACAATGCCATGCACCAAAGACAACTGCTTAACAGACAATGCCATACACCAAAGACAACTGCTTAACAGGCAATGCCATACACCAATGACAACTGCTTAACAGGCAATGCCATACACCAAAAACAACTGCTTAACAGGCAATGCCATACACCAAAGACAACTGCTTAACAGGCAATGCCATACACCAAACACAACTGCTTAACAGGCAATGCCATACACTAAAGACAACTGCTTGACAGGCAATGCCATACACCAATGACAACTGCTTAACAGACAATGCCATACACCAAAGAAAACTGCTTAACAGGCAACACCATACACCAAAGACAACTGCTAAACAGGCAATGCCATACACCAAAGACAAATTCTTAACAGGCAATGCCATACATTAAAGACAACTGCTTAGCAGGCAATGCCATACACCAAAGACAACTGCTTAACAGACAATGCCATACACCAAAGACAACTGCTTAACAGACAATGCCATACACCAAAGACAACTGCTTAACAGGCAATGCCATACACCAATGACAACTGCTTAACAGGCAATGCCATACACCAAAGACAACTGCTTAACAGGCAATGCCATACAACAAACACAACTGCTTATCAGGCAATGCCATACACTAAAGACAACTGCTTGACAGGCAATGCCATACACCAAAGACAACTGCTTAACAGACAATGCCATACACCAAAGAAAACTGCTTAACAGGCAAGACCATACACCAAAGACAACTGCTAAACAGGCAATGCCATACACCAAAGACAAATTCTTAACAGGCAATGCCATACACCAAAGACAACTGCTTAACAGGCAATGCCATATACCAAAGACAACTGCTTAACAGGCAATGCCATACACCAAAGACAACTGCTTAACAGTCACTGCCATACACCAAAGACAACTGCTGAACAGGCAATGCCATACACCAAAGACAAGTGCTTAACAGACAATGCCATACACCAAAGACAACTGCTTAACTGGCAATGCCATACACCAAAGACAACTGCTTAACAGGCAATGCCATAAACTAAAGACAACTGCTTAACAGACACTGCCATACACCAAAGACAACTGCTTAACAGACAATGCCATACACCAAAGAAAACTGCTTAACAGGCAACACCATACACCAAAGACAACTGCTTAACAGGCAATGCTATACACCAAACACAACTGCTTAACAGACACTACCAAACACCAAAGACAACTGCTTAACAGACAATGCCAAACACCAAAGACAACTGCTTAACAGACAATGCCATACACCAAAGACAACTGCTTAACAGGCAATGTCATACACCGAAGACAACAGCTTAACAGGCAATGCCATACACCAAAGACAACTGCTTAACAGACAACGCCATGCACCAAAGACAACTGCTTAACAGACAATGCCATACACCAAAGACAACTGCTTAACAGAAAAAGCCATATACCAGAGACAACTGCTTAACAGACACTACCAGACACCAAAGACTACTACTTATCAGGCAATGCCATACACCAAAGACAACTGCTTAACAGGCAATGCCATACACCAAAGGCAACTGCTTAACAGACAATGCCATACACCAAAGACAACTGCTTAACAGACAACGCCTTACACCAAAGACAACTGCTTAACAGGCAATGTCATACACCGAAGACAACTGCTTAACAGGCAATGCAATACACCAAAGACAACTGCTTAACAGAAAAAGCCATATACCAAAGACAACTGCTTAACAGGCAATGCCATACACCAAACACAACTGCTTAACAGACATTGCCATACACCAAAGACAACTGCTTAACAGGCAATGCCATACACCAAAGACAACTGCTTAACAGACAACGCCTTACACCAAAGACAACTGCTTAACAGGCAATGTCATACACCGAAGACAACTGCTTAACAGGCAATGCAATACACCAAAGACAACTGCTTAACAGAAAAAGCCATATACCAAAGACAACTGCTTAACAGGCAATGCCATACACCAAACACAACTGCTTAACAGACATTGCCATACACCAAAGACAACTGCTTGACAGGCAATGCCATACACCAAAGACAACTGCTTAATAGACAATGCCATACACCAAAGAAAACTGCTTAACAGGCAACAGCATACACCAAAGACAACTGCTTAACAGGCAATGCTGTACACAAAAGACAACTGCTTAACAGACACTACCAGACACCAAAGACTACTACTTAACAGGCAATGCCATACACCAAAGACAACTGCTTAACAGGCAATGCCATACACCAAAGACCACTGCTTAACAGACAATGCCATACACCAAAGACAACTGCTTAACAGACAATGTCAAACACCAAAGACAACTGCTTAACAGACAATGCCATACACCAAAGACAACTGCTTAACAGGCAATGCCATACACCAAAGACAACTGCTTAACAGACAACGCCATACACCAAAGACAACTGCTAAACAGACACTGCCATACACCAAAGACAACTGCTTAACAGACAATGCCATACACCAAAGAAAACTGCTAAACAGGCAATGACATACACCAAAGACAACTTCTTAACAGGCAATGCCATACACCAAAGACAACTACTTAACAGGCAATGCTATACACCAAAGACAACTGCTTAACAGGCAATGCCATACACCAAAGACAACTTCTTAACAGACAATGCCATACACCAAAGACAACTGCTTAACAGGCAATGCTATACACCAAAGACAACTGCTTAACAGACACTACCAGACACCAAAGACTACTACTTAACAGGCAATGCCATACACCAAAGACAACTGCTTAACAGACAATGCCAAACACCAAAGACAACTGCTTAACAGACAACGCCTTACACCAAAGACAACTGCTTAACAGGCAGTGCCATACACTAAAGACAGCTGCTTGACAGGCAATGCCATACACCAAAGACAACTGCTTAACAGACAATGCCATACACCAAAGAAAACTGCTTAACAGACACTGCCATACACCAAAGAAAACTGCTAAACAGGCAATGCCATACACCAAAGACAACTTGTTAACAGGCAATGTCATACACCGAAGACAACAGCTTAACAGGCAATGCAATAGACCAAAGACAACTGCTTAACAGAATAAGCCATATACCAAAGACAACTGCTTAACAGGCAATGCCATACACCAAAGACAACTGCTTAACAGACAATGCCATAAACCAAAGACAACTGCTTAACAGTCACTGCCATACACCAAAGACAACTGCTGAACAGGCAATGCCATACACCAAAGACAAGTGCTTAACAGACAATGCCATACACCAAAGACAACTGCTTAACTGGCAATGCCATACACCAAAGACAACTGCTTAACAGGCAATGCCATAAACTAAAGACAACTGCTTAACAGACACTGCCATACACCAAAGACAACTGCTTAACAGACAATGCCATACACCAAAGAAAACTGCTTAACAGGCAACACCATACACCAAAGACAACTGCTTAACAGGCAATGCTATACACCAAACACAACTGCTTAACAGACACTACCAAACACCAAAGACAACTGCTTAACAGACAATGCCAAACACCAAAGACAACTGCTTAACAGACAATGCCATACACCAAAGACAACTGCTTAACAGGCAATGTCATACACCGAAGACAACAGCTTAACAGGCAATGCCATACACCAAAGACAACTGCTTAACAGACAACGCCATGCACCAAAGACAACTGCTTAACAGACAATGCCATACACCAAAGACAACTGCTTAACAGAAAAAGCCATATACCAGAGACAACTGCTTAACAGACACTACCAGACACCAAAGACTACTACTTATCAGGCAATGCCATACACCAAAGACAACTGCTTAACAGGCAATGCCATACACCAAAGGCAACTGCTTAACAGACAATGCCATACACCAAAGACAACTGCTTAACAGACAACGCCTTACACCAAAGACAACTGCTTAACAGGCAATGTCATACACCGAAGACAACTGCTTAACAGGCAATGCAATACACCAAAGACAACTGCTTAACAGAAAAAGCCATATACCAAAGACAACTGCTTAACAGGCAATGCCATACACCAAACACAACTGCTTAACAGACATTGCCATACACCAAAGACAACTGCTTAACAGGCAATGCCATACACCAAAGACAACTGCTTAACAGACAACGCCTTACACCAAAGACAACTGCTTAACAGGCAATGTCATACACCGAAGACAACTGCTTAACAGGCAATGCAATACACCAAAGACAACTGCTTAACAGAAAAAGCCATATACCAAAGACAACTGCTTAACAGGCAATGCCATACACCAAACACAACTGCTTAACAGACATTGCCATACACCAAAGACAACTGCTTGACAGGCAATGCCATACACCAAAGACAACTGCTTAACAGACAATGCCATACACCAAAGAAAACTGCTTAACAGGCAACAGCATACACCAAAGACAACTGCTTAACAGGCAATGCTGTACACCAAAGACAACTGCTTAACAGACACTACCAGACACCAAAGACTACTACTTAACAGGCAATGCCATACACCAAAGACAACTGCTTAACAGGCAATGCCATACACCAAAGACCACTGCTTAACAGACAATGCCATACACCAAAGACAACTTCTTAACAGACAATGTCAAACACCAAAGACAACTGCTTAACAGACAATGCCATACACCAAAGACAACTGCTTAACAGGCAATGCCATACACCAAAGACAACTGCTTAACAGACAACGCCATACACCAAAGACAACTGCTAAACAGACACTGCCATACACCAAAGACAACTGCTTAACAGACAATGCCATACACCAAAGAAAACTGCTTAACAGACACTGCCATACACCAAAGAAAACTGCTAAACAGGCAATGACATACACCAAAGACAACTTCTTAACAGGCAATGCCATACACCAAAGACAACTACTTAACAGGCAATGCTATACACCAAAGACAACTGCTTAACAGGCAATGCCATACACCAAAGACAACTTCTTAACAGACAATGCCATACACCAAAGACAACTGCTTAACAGGCAATGCTATACACCAAAGACAACTGCTTAACAGACACTACCAGACACCAAAGACTACTACTTAACAGGCAATGCCATACACCAAAGACAACTGCTTAACAGACAATGCCAAACACCAAAGACAACTGCTTAACAGACAACGCCTTACACCAAAGACAACTGCTTAACAGGCAGTGCCATACACTAAAGACAGCTGCTTGACAGGCAATGCCATACACCAAAGACAACTGCTTAACAGACAATGCCATACACCAAAGAAAACTGCTTAACAGACACTGCCATACACCAAAGAAAACTGCTAAACAGGCAATGCCATACACCAAAGACAACTTCTTAACAGGCAATGTCATACACCGAAGACAACAGCTTAACAGGCAATGCAATAGACCAAAGACAACTGCTTAACAGAATAAGCCATATACCAAAGACAACTGCTTAACAGGCAATGCCATACACCAAAGACAACTGCTTAACAGACAATGCCATACACCAAAGACAACTGCTTAACAGAAAAAGCCATATACCAAAGACAACTGCTTAACAGGCATGGCCATACACCAAAGACAACTGCTTAACAGACAACGCCATACACCAAAGACAACTGCTTAACAGACACTGCCATACACCAAAGACAACTGCTTAACAGACACTGCCATACACCAAAGACAACTGCTTAACAGGCAGTGCCATACACTAAAGACAGCTGCTTGACAGGCTATGCCATACACCAAAGACAACTGCTTAACAGACAATGCCATACACCAAAGAAAACTGCTTAACAGGCAACACCATACACCAAAGACAACTGCTTAACAGACACTGCCATACACCAAAGACAACTGCTTAACAGGTAACGCCATACACCAAAGACAACTGCTTAGCAGACAATGCCACACACCAAAGACAACTGCTTAACAGGCAATGACATACATTAAAGACAACTGCTTAACAGGCAATGCCACACACCAAAGACAACTGCTTAACAGACAATGCCATACACCAAAGACAACTGCTTAACAGACAATGCCATACACCAAAGACAACTGCTTAACAGGCAATGCCATACACCAATGACAACTGCTTAACAGGCAATGCCATACACCAAAAACAACTGCTTAACAGGCAATGCCATACATCAAAGACAGCTGCTTAACAGGCAATGCCATACACCAAACACAACTGCTTAACAGGCAATGCCATACACTAAAGACAACTGCTTGACAGGCAATGCCATACACCAAAGACTACTGCTTAACAGACAATGCCATACACCAAAGAAAACTCCTTAACAGGCAACAGCATACACCAAAGCCAACTGCTAAACAGGCAATGCCATACACCAAAGACAAATTCTTAACAGGCAATGCCATACCCCAAAGACAACTGCTTAACAGGCAATGCCATATACCAAAGACAACTGCTTAACAGGCAATGCCATACACCAAAGACAACTGCTTAACAGACAATGCCATACACCAAAGACAACTGCTTAACAGGCAATGCCATACACTAAAGACAACTGCTTGACAGGCAATGCCATACACCAAAGACAACTGCTTAACAGACAATGCCATACACCAAAGAAAACTGCTTAACAGGCAACACCATACACCAAAGACAACTGCTTAACAGGCAGTGCTATACACCAAAGACAACTGCTTAACAGACACTACCAAACACCAAAGACTACTACTTAACAGGCAATGCCATACACCAAAGACAACTGCTTAACAGGCAATGCCATACACCAAAGACAACTGCTTAACAGACAATGCCAAACACCAAAGACAACTGCTTAACAGACAACGCCTTACACCAAAGACAACTGCTTAACAGGCAATGTCATACACCGAAGACAACAGCTTAACAGGCAATGCAATACACCAAAGACAACTGCTTAACAGAAAAAGCCATATACCAGAGACAACTGCTTAACAGACAATGCCATACACCAAAGACAACTGCTTAACAGACAATGCCATACACCAAAGACAACTGCTTAACAGACAACGCCTTACACCAAAGACAACTGCTTAACAGGCAATGTCATACACCGAAGACAACTGCTTAACAGGCAATGCCATACACCAAAGACAACTGCTTAACAGACAATGCCATACACCAAAGACAACTGCTTAACAGGCAATGCCATACACCAAAGACAACTGCTTAACAGGCAATGCCATACACCAAACACAACTGCTTAACAGACAATGCCATTCACCAAAGACAACTGCTTAACAGGCAATGCCATACACCAAAGACAACTGCTTGACAGGCAATGCCATACACCAAAGACAACTGCTTAACAGACAATGCCATACACCAAAGAAAACTGCTTAACAGGCAACAGCATACACCAAAGACAACTGCTTAACAGGCAATGCTGTACACCAAAGACAACTGCTTAACAGACACTACCAGACACCAAAGGCTACTACTTAACAGGCAATGTCATACACCAAAGACAACTGCTTAACAGACAATGCCATACACCAAAGACAACTGCTTAACAGGCAATGCCATACACCAAAGACAACTGCTTAACAGAAAACGCCTTACACCAAAGACAGCTGCTTAACAGGCAATGTCATACACCGAAGACAACTGCTTAACAGGCAATGCAATACACCAAAGACAACTGCTTAACAGAAAAAGCCATATACCAAAGACAAATGCTTAACAGGCAATGCCATACACCAAAGACAACTGCTTAACAGGCAATGCCATACACTGAAGACAACTGCTCAACAGACAATGCCAAACACCAAAGACCACTGCTTAACAGACACTGCCATACACTAAAGACAACTTATTAACAGAAAATGCCATTCACCAAATACAACTGCTTTACAGGCAATGCAATACACCTAAGACAACTGCTTAAAAGACAATGCCATACACCAAAGACAACTGCTTAACAGACAATGCCATACACCAAAGACAACTGCTTAACAGACAATGCCATACACTAAAGACAACTGCTTAACATACAATGCCATACACTAAAGACAACTGCTTAAAAGACAATGCCATACACCAAAGACAACTGCTTAACAGACAATGCCATACACCAAAGACAACTGCTTAACAGACAACGCCATACACTTAAGACAACTGCTTAACAGACAATGCCATACACCAAAGACAACTGCTTAACAGACAACGCCATACACCAAAGACAACTGCTTAACAGGCAATGCCATACACTAAGGACAACTGCTTAACAGACAATGCCATACACCAAAGACAACTGCTTAACAGACAACGCCTTACACCAAAGACAGCTGCTTAACAGGCAATGCAATACACCAAAGACAACTGCTTAACAGAAAAAGCCATATACCAAAGACAACTGCTTAACAGGCAATGCCATACACCAAAGACAACTGCTTAACAGACAACGCCATACACCAAAGACAACTGCTTAACAGACACTGCCATACACCAAAGACAACTGCTTAACAGACACTGCCATACACCAAAGACAACTGCTTAACAGACACTGCCATACACAAAAGACAACTGCTTAACAGGCAGTGCCATACACTAAAGACAGCTGCTTGACAGGCTATGCCATACACGAAAGACAACTGCTTAACAGACAATGCCATACACCAAAGAAAACTGCTTAACAGACACTGGCATACACCAAAGAAAACTGGTAAACAGGCAATGCCATACACCGAAGACAACTTCTTAACAGGCAATGCCATACACCAAAGACAACTACTTAACAGGCAATGCCATACACCAAAGACAACTGCTTAACAGGCAATGCCATACACCAAAGACAACTGCTTAACAGACAATGCCATACACCAAAGATAACTGCTTAACAGGCAATGCCATACACTAAAGACAACTGCTTAACAGGGAATGCCATACAGCAAAGACAACTGCTTAACATACAACACCATACACGAAAGAAAACTGTTTAACAGTCAACGCCGTACACCAAAGACAACTGCTTAACATACACTGCCATAGACTAAAGACAAGTTCTTAACAGACAATGCCATACACCAAAGACAACTGCTTAACAAGCAATGCCATACACCAAAGACAACTGCTTAACAGGCAATGCCATACACTAAAGACAACTGCTCAACAGACAGTGCCATACAGCAAAGACAACTGCTTAACAGACAATGCCATACACCAAAGACAACTGCTTAACAGGCAATGCCATGCACCAAAGACAACTGCTTAACAGGCAATGCCATACACCAAAGACAACTGCTTAATAGACAATGCCATACAGCAAAGACAGCTGCTTAACAGACACTGCCATACACCAAAGACAACTGCTTATCAGGCAACGCCATACACCAAAGACAACTGCTTAACCATCAATGCCATACACCAAAGACAACTGCTTAACAGGCAATGACATACACTAAAGACAACTGCTTAACAGGCAATGCCATACACTGAAGACAACTGCTCAACAGACAATGCCAAACACCAAAGACCACTGCTTAACAGACACTGCCATACACTAAAGACAACTTATTAACAGAAAATGCCATTCACCAAAGACATCTGCTTTACAGGCAATGCAATACACCTAAGACAACTGCTTAAAAGACAATGCCATACACCAAAGACAACTGCTTAACAGACAATGCCATACACCAAAGACAACTGCTTAACAGATAATGCCATACACTAAAGACAACTGCGTAACATACAATGCCATACACTAAAGACAACTGCTTAAAAGACAATGCCATACACCAAAGACAACTGCTTAACAGACAATGCCATGCACCAAAGACAACTGCTTAACAGACAACGCCATACACTAAAGACAACTGCTTAACAGACAACGCCATACACCAAAGACAACTGCTTAACAGACAACGCCATACACTAAAGACAACTGCTTAACAGACAACGCCATACACTAAGGACAACTGCTTAACATGCAATGCCATACACCAAAGACAACTGCTTAACAGACAATGCCATACACCAAAGACAACTGCTTAACAGACAACGCCATACACTAAAGACAACTGCTTAACAGACAACGCCATACACCAAAGACAACTGCTTAACAGACAATGCCATACACCAAAGACAACTAATTAACAGGTAATGCCATACACAAAAGACAACTGCTTAACAGGCAATGCCATACACTAAAGACAACTGCTTAACAGACAATGCCATGCACCAAAGACAACTGCATAACAGACAATGCCATACACCAAGGACAACTGCTTAACTGACAATGCCATACACCAAAGACAACTGCGTAACAGACTTTGCCATACACTAAAGAAAACTGCTTAACAGACAATGCCATACACCAAAGATAACTGCTTAACAGGCAATTCCATACACCAAAGACAACTGCTTAACAGACAATGCCATACACCAAAGACAACTGCTTAAAAGACAACGCCTTACTCCAAAGAGAACTGCTTAACAGACAATGCCATACACCAAAGACAACTGCTTAACAGGCAATGCCATACACCAAAGACAACTGCTTAACAGACAAAGCCTTACACCAAAGAGAACTGCTTAACAGACAATGCCATACACCAAAGAAAACTGCTTAACAGACAAAGCCATACACCAAAGAAAACTGCTTAACAGACAAAGCCATACACCAAAGACAACTGCTTTACAGGCCATGCCATACACCAAAGAAAACTGCTTAACAGACAACGCCATACACCAAAGACAACTGCTTAACAGGCAATGCCATACACCAAAGACAACTGCTTAACAGACAACGCCATACACCAAAGACAACTGCTTAACAGACACTACCAGACACCAAAGACTACTACTTAACAGGCAATGCCATACACCAAAGACAACTGCTTAACAGGCAATCCCATACACCAAAGACAACTGCTTAACAGACAATGCCATACACCAAAGACAACTGCTTAACAGACAACGCCTTACACCAAAGACAACTGCTTAACAGGCAATGTCATACACCGAAGACAACTGCTTAACAGGCAATGCAATACACCAAAGACAACTGCTTAACAGAAAAAGCAATATACCAAAGACAACTGCTTAACAGGCAATGCCATACACCAAACACAACTGCTTAACAGACAATGCCATACACCAAAGACAACTGCTTAACAGGCAATGCCATACACCAAAGACAACTGCTTGACAGGCAATGCCATACACCAAAGACAACTGCTTAACAGACAATGCCATACACCAAAGAAAACTGCTTAACAGGCAACAGCATACACCAAAGACAACTGCTTAACAGGCAATGCTGTACACCAAAGACAACTGCTTAACAGACACTACCAGACACCAAAGACTACTACTTAACAGGCAATGTCATACACCAAAGACAACTGCTTAACAGACAATGCCATACACCAAAGACAACTGCTTAACAGACAATGCCAAACACCAAAGACAACTGCTTAACAGACAAAGCCTTACACCAAAGACAACTGTTTAACAGGCAATGTCATACACCAAAGACAACTGCTTAACAGACAATGCCATACACCAAAGACAACTGATTAGCAGGCAATGCCATACACCAAAGACAACTGCTTAGCAGACAACGCCTTACACCAAAGACAGCTGCTTAACAGGCAATGTCATACACCGAAGACAACTGCTTAACAGGCAATGCAATACACCAAAGACAACTGCTTAACAGAAAAAGCCATATACCAAAGACAACTGCTTAACAGGCAATGCCAAACACCAAAGACAACTGCTTAACAGACAACGCCATACACCAAAGACAACTGCTTAACAGACACTGCCATACACCAAAGACAACTGCTTAACAGACACTGCCAGACACCAAAGACAACTGCTTAACAGACAATGCCATACACCAAAGACAACTGCTTAACAGACAATGCCATACACCAAAGACAACTGCTTAACAGACAATGCCATACACCAAAGACAACTGCTTTACAGACACTGCCATACACTAAAGACAACTGCTTAAGAGGCAACACCATACACCAAAGACAACTGCTTAACAGGCAATGCCATGCACCAAAGAAAACTGCATTACAGACAATGCCATACACCAAGAACAACTGCTTAACAGACAATGCCATACACCAAAGAAAACTGCATAACAGCAATGCCATACACCAAAGACAACAGCTTAACAGCAATGCCATACACCAAAGACAACTGCTTAACAGGCAATGACATACATCAAAGACAACTGCTTAACAGACAATGCCATACACCAAAGACAACTGCTTAACAGACAATGCCATACACCAAATAAAACTGCTTAACAGACAATGCCATACACCAAAGACAACAGCTTAACAGCAATGCCATACACCAAAGACAACAGCTTAACAGGCAATGCCATACACCAAAGACAACTGCTTAACAGACAATGCCATACACCAAAGACAACTGCTTAACAGACAATGCCATACACCAAAGACAACTGCTTAACTGGCAATGCCATACACCAAAGACAACTGCTTAACAGACAATGCCATACACCAAAGACTACTACTTAACAGGCAATGCCATACACCAAAGACAACTGCTTAACTGGCAATGCCATACACCAAAGACAACTGCTTAACAGACACTACCAGACACCAAAGACTACTACTTAACAGGCAATGCCATACACCAAAGACAACTGCTTAACAGGCAATGCCATACACCAAAGACAACTGCTTAACAGGCAATGCCATACACCAAAGACAACTGCTTAACAGACAACGCCATACACCAAAGACAACTGCTTAACAGACAATGCCATACACCAAAGACAACTGCTTAACAGGCAATGCCAAACACCAAAGATAACTGCTTAACAGGCAATGCAATACACCAAAGACAACTGCTTAACAGAAAAAGGCATATACCAAAGACAACTGCTTAACAGGCAATGCCATACACGAAAGACAACTGCTTAACAGACAACGCCATACACCAAAGACAACTGCTTAACAGACAACGCCATACACCAAAGACAACTGCTTAACAGGCAATGCCATACACCAAAGACAACTGCTTAACAGGCAATGCCATACACCAAAAACAACTGCTTAACAGACAATGCCATGCACCAAAGACAACTGCATAACAGACAATGCCATCCACCAAGGACAACTGCTTAACAGACAATGGCATACACCATAGACAACTGCTTAACAGGCAACACCATACACCAAAGACAACTGCTTAACAGACACTGCCATACACTAAAGACAACTGCTTAACAGGCAATGCCATACACCAAAGACAACTGCTTAACAGGCAATGCCATGCACCAAAGACAACTGCATAACAGACAATGCCATACCCTAAAGTCAACTGCTTAACAGGCAATGCCATACATTAAGGACAACTGCTTAACAGACAATGCCATGCACCAAAGACAACTGCATAACAGACAATGCCATACACCAAGGACAACTGCTTAACAGACAATGCCATACACCAAAGACAACTGCTTAACAGACACTGCCATACACCAAAGACAACTGCTTAACAGACGCTGCCATACACCAAAGACAACTGCTTAAAAGACAATGCCATACACTAAAGACAACTGCTTAACAGACAATGCCATACACCAAAGACAACTGCTTAACAGGCAATGCCATACACCAAAGACAGCTGCTTAACAGGCAATGCCATACACCAAAGACAACTGCTTAACAGACAATGCCATGCACCAAAGACAACTGCATAACAGACAATGCCATCCACCAAGGACAACTGCTTAACAGACAGTGCCATACACCAAAGACAACTGCTTAATAGGCAATGCCATACACCAAAGACAACTGCTTAACAGACAATGTCATACACTAAAGACAACTGCTTAACAGGCAATGCCATATACCAAAGACAACTGCTTTATAGGCAATGCCATGCACCAAAGACAACTGCATAACAATGGCATACACTAAAGTCAACTGCTTAACAGGCAATGCCATACACTAAAGACAACTGCTTAACATACAATGCCATGCACCAAAGACAAGTGCATAACAGACAATGCCATACACCAAGGACAACTGCTTAACAGACAATGCCATACACCAAAGACAACTGCTTAACAGACACTGCCATACACCAAAGACAACTGCTTAACACACACTGCCATACACCAAAGACAACTGCTTAAAAGACAATGCCATACACCAAAGACAACTGCTTAACAGACAATGCCATACACCAAAGACAACTGCTTAACAGACAATGCCATACACCAAAGACAACTGCTTAACAGGCAATGACATACACTAAAGACAACTGCTTAACAGGCAATGCCATACACCAAAGACAACTGCTTAACAGACAATGCCATACACCAAAGACAACTACTTAACAGGCAATGCCATACACCAATGACAAACGCTTAACAAGCAATGCCATACACCAAAGACAACTGCTTAACAGGCAATGCCATACACCAAAGACAACTGCTTAACAGACAATGCCATACACCAAAGACAACTGCTTAACAGGCAATGCAACACACTAAAGACAACTACTTGACAGGCAATGCCATACACCAAAGACAACTGCTTAACAGACAATGCCATACACCAAAGAAAACTGCTTAACAGGCAACACCATACACCAAAGACAACTGCTTAACAGACACTGCCATACACCAAAGACAACTGCTTAACAGGCAATGCCATACACCAAAGACAACTGCTTAGCAGACAATGCCACACACCAAAGACAACTGCTTAATAGACAATGCCATACACCAAAGACAACTGCTTAACAGGCAATGCCATACACCAAAGACAACTGCTTAACAGGCAATGCCATACACTAAAGACAACTGCTTAACAGACAATGCCATACACCAAAGACAACTGCGTAACAGACATTGCCATACACTAAAGACAACTTCTTAACAGACAAGGCCATACACGAAAGACAACTGCTTAACATGCAATGCCATACACCACAGATAACTGCTTAACAGGCAATGCCATACACTAAATCAACTGCTTAACAGGGAATGCCATACACCAAAGACAACTGCTTAACAAACAACGCCATACACCAAAGGAAACTGTTTAACAGTCAACGCCGTGCACCAAAGATCACTGCTTAACAGACACTGCCATACACTAAAGACAACTTCTTAACAGACAATGCCATACACCAAAGACAATTGCTTAACAGGCATTGCAGTACACTAAAGACAACTGCTTAACAGGCAACGCCATACACCAAAGACAACTGTTTAAAAGGCAATGCCATACACCAAAGACAACTTCTTAACAGACAATGCCATACACCAAAGACAACTGCTTAACAGACACTGCCATACACCAAAGACAACTGCTTATCAGGCAACGCAATACACCAAAGACAACTGCTTAACCATCAATGCCATACACCAAAGACAACTGCTTAACAGATACTGCCATACACCATAGACAACTGCTTAACAGACAATGCCATACACCAAAGACAACTGCTTAACAGACAATGCCATACACCAAAGACAACTGCTTAACAGACAATGCCATACACCAAAGACAATTGCTTAACAGACAACCGAAGTTTGTTCTTCGGAATACTGCTGAAGTTTAAAAATGCTACATAATTCTTCCATTGTTCTTTGTAATTCTGCTGAAGTTTTAAAATGCTACGAAAATCTTTCATTGTTCTTCGGAATTGTGCTGAAGTTTAAAAATGCTAAGGAACACTTCCATTGTTCTTCGGAATTCTGCTGATGTTTAAAAATGCTATGGAACTCTTCCATTGTTCTCGGAATTCTGGTGAAGTTTAAAAATGCTATGGAACTCTTCCATTTTTCTCGGAATTCTGCTGAAGTTTAAAAATGATACGTAACTCTTCCATTGTTCTTTAGAATTCTGCTGAAGTTCAAAAGTGCTACGGAACTCTTCCATTGTTCTTCGGAAATCTGCTGAAGTTTAAAAATGCTACGGAACTCTTCCATTGTTCTTCGGAATTCAGCTGAAGTTTAAAAATACTACGGAACACTTCCATTGTTCTCGGAATTCTGCTGAAGTTTAAAAATGCTACGGAACTCTTCCATTGTTCTTCGGAATTCTGCTGAAGTTTAAAAATGCCACGGAACTCTTCCAATGTTCTTCGGAATTGTGCTGAAGATTAAAAATGCTACTTAACACTTCCATTGTTCTTCGGAATTCTGCTGAAGTTTAAAAATGCTACGGAACTCTTCCATTGTTCTCGGAATTCTGGTGAAGTTTAAAAATGCTACGGAACTCTTCCATTGTTCTTCGGAATTCTGGTGAAGTTTAAATATGTTACGGAACTCTTCCATTGTTCTTCGGAATTCTGATGAAGTTTAAAAATGCCACGGAACTCTTCCATTGTTCTTCGGAATTCTGCTGAAGTTTAAAAATGCTACGGAACTCTTCCATTGTTCTTCGGAATTCTGCTGTAATTTAAAAATGCTACGGAACTCTTCCATTGTTCTTCGGAATTCTGTTGTAATTTAAAAATGCTACGAAACTCTTCCATTGTTCTTCGGAAATCTGCTGTAACTTAAAAATGCTATGGAACTCTTCCATTGTTCTTCTGAATTCTGCTGAAGTTTAAAAATGCTACGGAACTCTTCCACTGTTCTTCGGAATTCTTCTGAAGTTTAAGAATGCTACGGAACTCTTCCATTGTTCTTCGGAATTCTGCTGAAGTTTAAAAATGCTACGGAACTCTTCCATTGTTCTTCGGAATTCTGCTGAAGTTTAAAAATGCTACGGAACTTTTCCATTGTTCTTCAGAATGCTGCTGAAGTTTAAAAAAGCTACGGAACTCTTCCATTGTTCTTCGGAATTCTGCTGAAAATTAAAAATGCTACGGAACACTTCCATTGTTCTTCAGAATTCTGCTGAAGTTTAAAAATGCTACGGAACTCTTCCATTGTTCTTCGGAATGCTGCTGAAGTTTAAAAATGCTAAGGAACTCTTCCATTGTTCTCGGAATTCATGTGAAGTTTAAAAATGCTACGGAACTCTTCCCTTGTTGTTCGGAATTCTGCTGAAGTTTAAAAGTGCTACGGAACTCTTCCATTGTTCTTTGGAATTCTGCTGAAGTTTAAAAATGCTACGGAACTCTTCCCTTGTTCTTCGGAATTCTGCTGAAGTTTAAAAATGCTACGGAACTCCTCCATTGTTCTTTGGAATTCTGCTGAAGTTTAAAAATGCCACGGAACACTTCCATTGTTCTTCGGAATTCTGATGAAGTTTAAAAATGCTACGGAACTCTTCCATTGTTCTCGCAATTCTGCTGAGGTTTAAAAATGCTACGGAACACTTCCATTGTTCTCGGAATTCTGCTGAAGTTTAAAAATGTTATGGAACTCTTCCATTGTTCTTCGGAATTCTGCTGAAGTTTAAAAATGCTACGGAACTCTTCCATTGTTCTTCGGAACTCTGCTGAAATTTAAAAATGCTACGGAACTCTTCCATTGTTTTTCGGAATTCTGCTGAAGTTTAAAAATGCTACGGAACTTTTTCATTGTTCTCGGAATTCTTCTAAATTTTAAAAATGCTACGGAACTCTTGCATTGTTCTTCAGAATTCTGCTGAAGTTTAAAAATGCTACGGAACACTTCCTTTGTTCTTCGGAATTCTGCTGAAGTTTAAAAATGCTACGGAACTCTTCCATTGTTCACGGAATTCTGGTGAAGTTTAAAAATGCTACGGAACTCTTCCATTGATATTCTTAATTCTGCTGAAGTTTAAAAATGCTACAGAACTCTTCCATTGTTCTTCGGAATTTTGCTGAAGTTTAAAAATGCTACTGAACTCTTCCATTGTTCCTCGGAATTCTGATGAAGTTTAAAACTGCAACGGAACTCTTCCATTGTTCTTCGGAATTCTGCTGAAGTTTAAAAATGCTACGGAACACTTCCATTGTTCATTGGAATTCTGCTGAAGTTTAAAAATGCTATGGAACTCTTCCATTGTTCTCGGAATTCTGGTGAAGTTTAAAAATGCTACTGAACTCTTCCATTGTTCCTCGGAATTCTGATGAAGTTTAAAACTGCAACGGAACTCTTCCATTGTTCTTCGGAATTCTGCTGAAGTTTAAAAATGCTACGGAACACTTCCATTGTTCATTGGATTTCTGCTGAAGTTTAAAAATGCTATGGAACTCTTCCATTGTTCTCGGAATTCTGGTGAAGTTTAAAAATGCTACGGAACTCTTCCATTGTTCTTCTGAATTCTGCTGAAGTTTAAAAATGCTACGGAACTTTTCCATTGTTCTTCGGAATTCTGATGAAGTTTAAAAATGCTACGGAACTCTTCCATTGTTCCCAGAATTCTGCTGAAGTTTAAAAATGCTACGGAACTCTTCCATTGTTCTTCGCAATTCTGCTGAAGTTTAAAAATGCTACGGAAAACTTCTACTGTTCTTCGGAATTCTGCTGAAGTTTAAAAATGCTACGGATCTCTTCCATTGTTCTCGGAATTCTGCTGAAGTTTAAAAATGCTACGGAACTCTTCCATTGTTCTTCGGAATTCTGCAGAAGTTTAAAAATGCTGCGGAACTCTTCCATTTTTCTCGGAATTCTGGTGAAGTTTAAAAATGCTACGGAACTCTTCCATTGTTCTCAGAATTCTGCTGAAGTTTAAAAATGCTACGGAACTCTTCCATTGTTCTTCGGAATTCTGCTGAAGTTTAAAAATGCTACGGAACTCTTCCATTGTTTTTCGGAATTCTGCTGAAGTTTAAAGCTGCTACGGAACTCTTCCATTGTTCTCGGAATTCTTCTGAAGTTTAAAAATGCTACGGTACTCTTCCATTGTTCTACAGAATTCTGCTGAAGTTTAAAAATGCTACGGAACACTTCTTTTGTTCTTCGGAATTCTGCTGAAGTTTAAAAATGCTACGGAACTCTTCCATTGTTCACGGAATTCTGGTGAAGTTTAAAAATGCTACGGAACTCTTCCATTGTTATTCTTAATTCTGCTGAAGTTTAAAAATGCTACGGAACTCTTCCATTGTTCTTCGGAATTCTGCTGAAGTTTAAAACTGCTACGGAACTCTTCCATTGTTCTTCGGAATTCTGCAGAAGTTTAAAAATGTTACGGAACTCTTCCATTGTTCTCGGAATTCTGGTGAAGTTTAAAAATGCTACAGAATTCTTCCATTGTTCTCGCAATTCTGCTGAAGTTTAAAAATGCTACAGAATTCTTCCATTGTTCGTCGGAATTCTGCTGAAGTTTAAAAATGTTACGGATCACTTCCATTGTTGTTCGGAATTCTGCTGTACTTTAAAAATGCTATGGAACTCTTCCATTGTTCTTCGGAATTCTGCTGTAATTTAAAAATGCTACAGAACTCTTCCATTGTTCTTCGGAAATCTGCTGTAACTTAAAAATGCTATGGAACTCTTCCATTGTTCTTTGGAATTTTGCTGAAGTTTAAAAATGCTACGGAACTCTTCCATTGTTCTTCGGAATTCTGCTGAAGTTTAAAAATGCTACAGAACTCTTCCATTGTTCTCGGAATTCTGCTGAGGATTAAAAATGATACGGAACACTTCCATTGATCTTCGGAATGCTGCTGAAGTTTAAAAAAGCTACGGAACTCTTCCATTGTTCTTCGGAATTCTGCTGGAGATTAAAAATGCTACGGAACACTTCCATTGTTCTTCAGAATTCTGCTGAAGTTTAAAAATGCTACGGAACTCTTCCATTGTTCTTCGGAATTCTGCTGAAGTTTAAAAATGCTAAGGAACTCTTCCATTGTTCTCGGAATTCATGTGAAGTTTAAAAATGCTACTGAACTCTTCCCTTGTTCTTCGGAATTCTGCTGAAGTTTAAAAGTGCTACGGAACTCTTCGATTGTTCTTTGGAATTCTGCTGAAGTTGAAAAATGCTACGGACCTCTTCCATTGTTCTTCGGAATTCTGATGAAGTTTAAAAATGCTACGGAACTTTTCCATTGTTCTCGGAATTCTTCTGAAGTTTAAAAATGCTACGGTACTCTTACATTGTTCTCAGAATTCTGGTGAAGTTTAAAAATGCTATGGAATTCTTCCATTATTCTTCGGAATTCTGCTGAAGTTTAAAAATGCCTTGTAACTCTTCCATTGTTCTTCGGAATTCTGATGAAGTTTAAAACTGCTACGGAACTCTTCCATTGTTCTTCGGAATTCTGATGAAGTTTAAAACTGCTACGGAACTCTTCCATTGTTCTTCGGAATTCTGCAGAAGTTTAAAAATGTTACGGAACTCTTACATTGTTCTCAGAATTCTGGTGAAGTTTAAAAATGCTACGGAATTCTTCCATTGTTCTCGCAATTCTGCTGAAGTTTAAAAATGCTACGGAACTCTTCCATAGTTCTCGGAATTCTGGTGAAGTTTAAAAATGCTACGGAACTCTACCATTGTTCTTCGGAATTCTGGTGAAGTTTAAATATGCTACGGAACTCTTCCATTGTTCTTCGGAATTCTGATGAAGTTTAAAAATGCCACGGAACTCTTCCATTGTTCTTCGGAATTCTGCTGAAGTTTAAAAATGCTACGGAACTCTTCCATTGTTCTTCGGAATTCTGCTGTAATTTAAAAATGCTACGGAACTCTTCCATTGTTCTTCGGAATTCTGCTGAAGTTTAAAAATGCTATGGAACTCTTCCATTGTTCTCGGAATTCTGGTGAAGTTTAAAAATGCTACGGAACTCTTCCATTGTTCTCGGAATGCTGCTGAAGTTTAAAAATGCTACGGAACTCTTCCATTGTTCTTCGGAATACTGCTGAAGTTTAAAAATGCTACGGAACTTTTCCATTGTTCTTCGGAATTCTGGTGAAGTTTAAAAATGCTACAGAATTCTTCCATTGTTCTCGCAATTCTGCTGAAGTTTAAAAATGCTACGGAACTCTTCCATTGTTCTCGGAATTCTGGTGAAGTTTAAAAATGCTACGGAACTCTACCATTGTTCTTCGGAATTCTGGTGAAGTTTAAATATGCTACGGAACTCTTCCATTGTTCTTCGGAATTCTGATGAAGTTTAAAAATGCCACGGAACTTTTCCATTGTTCTTCGGAATTCTGCTGAAGTTTAAAAATGCTACGGAACTCTTCCATTGTTCTTCGGAATTCTGCTGTAATTTAAAAATGCTACGGAACTCTTCCATTGTTCTTCGGAATTCTGCTGTAATTTAAAAATGCTACGAAACTCTTCCATTGTTCTTCGGAAATCTGCTGTAACTTAAAAATGCTATGGAACTCTTCCATTGTTCTTCAGAATTCTGCTGAAGTTTAAAAATGCTACGGAACTCTTCCACTGTTCTTCGGAATTCTTCTGAAGTTTAAGAATGCTACGGAACTCTTCCATTGTTCTTCGGAATTCTGCTGAAGTTTAAAAATGCTACGGAACTCTTCCATTGTTCTTCGGAATTCTGCTGAAGTTTAAAAATGCTACGGAACTTTTCCATTGTTCTTCAGAATGCTGCTGAAGTTTAAAAAAGCTACGGAACTCTTCCATTGTTCTTCGGAATTCTGCTGAAAATTAAAAATGCTACGGAACACTTCCATTGTTCTTCAGAATTCTGCTGAAGTTTAAAAATGCTACGGAACTCTTCCATTGTTCTTCGGAATGCTGCTGAAGTTTAAAAATGCTAAGGAACTCTTCCATTGTTCTCGGAATTCATGTGAAGTTTAAAAATGCTACGGAACTCTTCCCTTGTTGTTCGGAATTCTGCTGAAGTTTAAAAGTGCTACGGAACTCTTCCATTGTTCTTTGGAATTCTGCTGAAGTTTAAAAATGCTACGGAACTCTTCCATTGTTCTTCGGAATTCTGCTGAAGTTTAAAAATGCTACGGAACTCCTCCATTGTTCTTTGGAATTCTGCTGAAGTTTAAAAATGCCACGGAACACTTCCATTGTTCTTCGGAATTCTGATGAAGTTTAAAAATGCTACGGAACTCTTTCATTGTTCTCGCAATTCTGCTGAGGTTTAAAAATGCTACGGAACACTTCCATTGTTCTCGGAATTCTGCTGAAGTTTAAAAATGCTATGGAACTCTTCCATTGTTCTTCGGAATTCTGCTGAAGTTTAAAAATGCTACGGAACTTTTTCATTGTTCTCGGAATTCTTCTAAATTTTAAAAATGCTACGGAACTCTTGCATTGTTCTTCAGAATTCTGCTGAAGTTTAAAAATGCTACGGAACACTTCCTTTGTTCTTCGGATTTCTGCTGAAGTTTAAAAATGCTACGGAACTCTTCCATTGTTCACGGAATTCTGGTGAAGTTTAAAAATGCTACGGAACTCTTCCATTGATATTCTTAATTCTGCTGAAGTTTAAAAATGCTGTGGAACTCTTCCATTGTTCTCAGAATTGTGCTGAAGCTAATAAATTCTACGGTGCTCTTCCATTGTTCTTGGGAATTCTGCTGAAGTTTAAAAATGCTACGGAACTCTTCCATTGTTCTTCTGAATTCTGCTGAAGTTTAAAAATGCTGTGGAACTCTTCCATTGTTCTCGAAATTCTTCTGAAGTTTGAAAATGCTACGGAACTCTTCCATTGTTCTTCAGAATGCTGCTGAAGTTTAAAAATGATACGGAACACTTCCTTTGTTCTTCGGAATTCTGCTGAAGTTTAAAAATGCTACGGAACTCTTCCATTGTTCACGGAATTCTGTTGAAGTTTAAAAATGCTACGGAGCTCTTCCATTGTTATTCTTAATTCTGCTGAAGTTTAAAAATGCTACGGAACTCTTCCATTGTTCTTCGGAATTCTGCTGAAGTTTAAAAATGCTACGGAACTCTTCCATTGTTCTTCGGAATTCTGCTGAAGTTTAAAAATGGTACGGAACTTTTCCATTGTTCTTCGGAATTCTGCTGAAGTTTAAAAATGCTACGGAACTCTTCCATTGTTCTTCTGAATTCTGCTGAAGTTTAAAAATGCTACGGAACTCTTCCATTGTTCTTCGGAATTCTGATGAAGCTTAGAACTGCAACGGAACACTTCCATTGTTCTTCGGAATTCTGCTGAAGTTTAAAAATGCTATGGAACTCTTCCCTTGTTCTTCAGAATTCTGTTGAAGTTTAAAAATGCTACGGAACTCTTCCATTGTTCTCGGAATTCTGGTGAAGTTTAAAAATGCTACGGAACTCTTCCATTGTTCTCGGAATTCTGGTGAAGTTTAAAACTGCTGCGGAACTCTTCCATTGTTCTTCGGAATTCTGATGAAGTTTAAAAATGCTACGGAACTCTTCCATTGTTCTTCAGAATTCTGCTGAACTTAAAAAATACTACAGAACTCTTCCATTGTTCTTTGGAATTCTGCAGAAGTTTAAAAATGCTACGGAACTCTTCCATTGTTCTTGGAATTCTGTTGAAGTTTAAAAATGCTACGGAACTCTTCCATTGTTCTCAGAATCCTGCTGAAGTTTATAAATGCTACGGTACTCTTCCATTGTTCTTGGGTATTCTGCTGAAGTTTAAAAATGTTACGGATCACTTCCATTGTTCTTCAGAATTCTGATGAAGTTTAAAAATGCTACGGAACTCTTCCATTGTTATTTTTAATTCTACTGAAGTTTAAAAATGCTACGGAACTCTTCCATTGTTCTTCGGAATTCTGCAGAAGTTTAAAAATGCTACGGAACTCTTCCATTGTTCTTGGAATTCTGTTGAAGTTTAAAAATGCTACGGAAATCTTCCATTGTTCTCAGAATTCTGCTGAAGTTTATAAATTCTACGGTACTTTTCCTTTGTTCTTGGGAATTCTGCTGAAGTTTAAAAATGTTACTGATCATTTCCATTGTTCTTCGGAATTCTGCTGAAGTTTAAAAATGCTGCGGAACGCTTCCATTGTTCTTCGGAATTCTGATGAAGTTTAAAACTGCTACGGAACTCTTCCATTGTTCTTCGGAATTCTGCTGAAGCTTAAAAATGCTACAGAACTCTTGCATTGTTCTTCGGAATTCTGCTGAAGTTTAAAAATGCTATGGAACTTTTACATTGTTCTTCTGAATTCTGCTGAAGTTTAAAAATGCTACGGAACTCTTCCATTGTTCTTCGGAATTCAGATGAAGCTTAAAACTGCAACGGAACTCTTCCATTGTTCTTCGGAATTCTTCTGAAGTTTAAAAATGCTACGGAACTCTTCCATTGTTCTTCGGAATTCTGCTGAAGTTTAAAAATGCTACGGAACTCTTCCATTGTTCTCGGAATTCTGCTGAAGTTTAAAAATGCTACGGAACTCTTCCATTGTTCTCGGAATTCTGGTGAAGTTTAAAAATGCTACGGAACTCTTCCATTGTTCTCGGAATTCTGCTGAAGTTTAAAAATGCTACGGTACTCTTCCATTGTTCTTCGGAATTCTGCTGAAGCTTAAAAATGCTATGGAACTGTTCCTTTGTTCTTCGGAATTCTGCTGAAGTTTAAAAATGCTACGGAACTCTTCCATTGTTCTTCTGAATTCTGCTGAAGTTTAAAAATGCTGTGGAACTCTTCCATTGTTCTCGAAATTCTTCTGAAGTTTGAAAATGCTACGGAACTCTTCCATTGTTCTTCAGAATGCTGCTGAAGTTTAAAAATGATACGGAACACTTCCTTTGTTCTTCGGAATTCTGCTGAAGTTTAAAAATGCTACGGAACTCTTCCATTGTTCACGGAATTCTGTTGAAGTTTAAAAATGCTACGGAGCTCTTCCATTGTTATTCTTAATTCTGCTGAAGTTTAAAAATGCTACGGAACTCTTCCATTGTTCTTCGGAATTCTGCTGAAGTTTAAAAATGCTACGGAACTCTTCCATTGTTCTTCTGAATTCTGCTGAAGTTTAAAAATGCTACGGAACTCTTCCATTGTTCTTCGGAATTCTGATGAAGCTTAGAACTGCAACGGAACACTTCCATTGTTCTTCGGAATTCTGCTGAAGTTTAAAAATGCTATGGAACTCTTCCATTGTTCTTCGGAATTCTGCTGTAATTTAAAAATGCTACAGAACTCTTCCATTGTTCTTCGGAAATCTGCTGTAACTTAAAAATGCTATGGAACTCTTCCATTGTTCTTTGGAATTTTGCTGAAGTTTAAAAATGCTACGGAACTCTTCCATTGTTCTTCGGAATTCTGCTGAAGTTTAAAAATGCTACGGAACTCTTCCATTGTTCTCGGAATTCTGCTGAGGATTAAAAATGATACGGAACACTTCCATTGATCTTCGGAATGCTGCTGAAGTTTAAAAAAGCTACGGAACTCTTCCATTGTTCTTCGGAATTCTGCTGGAGATTAAAAATGCTACGGAACACTTCCATTGTTCTTCAGAATTCTGCTGAAGTTTAAAAATGCTACGGAACTCTTCCATTGTTCTTCGGAATTCTGCTGAAGTTTAAAAATGCTAAGGAACTCTTCCATTGTTCTCGGAATTCATGTGAAGTTTAAAAATGCTACTGAACTCTTCCCTTGTTCTTCGGAATTCTGCTGAAGTTTAAAAGTGCTACGGAACTCTTCGATTGTTCTTTGGAATTCTGCTGAAGTTGAAAAATGCTACGGACCTCTTCCATTGTTCTTCGGAATTCTGATGAAGTTTAAAAATGCTACGGAACTTTTCCATTGTTCTCGGAATTCTTCTGAAGTTTAAAAATGCTACGGTACTCTTACATTGTTCTCAGAATTCTGGTGAAGTTTAAAAATGCTATGGAATTCTTCCATTATTCTTCGGAATTCTGCTGAAGTTTAAAAATGCCTTGTAACTCTTCCATTGTTCTTCGGAATTCTGATGAAGTTTAAAACTGCTACGGAACTCTTCCATTGTTCTTCGGAATTCTGATGAAGTTTAAAACTGCTACGGAACTCTTCCATTGTTCTTCGGAATTCTGCAGAAGTTTAAAAATGTTACGGAACTCTTACATTGTTCTCAGAATTCTGGTGAAGTTTAAAAATGCTACGGAATTCTTCCATTGTTCTCGCAATTCTGCTGAAGTTTAAAAATGCTACGGAACTCTTCCATAGTTCTCGGAATTCTGGTGAAGTTTAAAAATGCTACGGAACTCTACCATTGTTCTTCGGAATTCTGGTGAAGTTTAAATATGCTACGGAACTCTTCCATTGTTCTTCGGAATTCTGATGAAGTTTAAAAATGCCACGGAACTCTTCCATTGTTCTTCGGAATTCTGCTGAAGTTTAAAAATGCTACGGAACTCTTCCATTGTTCTTCGGAATTCTGCTGTAATTTAAAAATGCTACGGAACTCTTCCATTGTTCTTCGGAATTCTGCTGAAGTTTAAAAATGCTATGGAACTCTTCCATTGTTCTCGGAATTCTGGTGAAGTTTAAAAATGCTACGGAACTCTTCCATTGTTCTCGGAATGCTGCTGAAGTTTAAAAATGCTACGGAACTCTTCCATTGTTCTTCGGAATACTGCTGAAGTTTAAAAATGCTACGGAACTTTTCCATTGTTCTTCGGAATTCTGGTGAAGTTTAAAAATGCTACAGAATTCTTCCATTGTTCTCGCAATTCTGCTGAAGTTTAAAAATGCTACGGAACTCTTCCATTGTTCTCGGAATTCTGGTGAAGTTTAAAAATGCTACGGAACTCTACCATTGTTCTTCGGAATTCTGGTGAAGTTTAAATATGCTACGGAACTCTTCCATTGTTCTTCGGAATTCTGATGAAGTTTAAAAATGCCACGGAACTTTTCCATTGTTCTTCGGAATTCTGCTGAAGTTTAAAAATGCTACGGAACTCTTCCATTGTTCTTCGGAATTCTGCTGTAATTTAAAAATGCTACGGAACTCTTCCATTGTTCTTCGGAATTCTGCTGTAATTTAAAAATGCTACGAAACTCTTCCATTGTTCTTCGGAAATCTGCTGTAACTTAAAAATGCTATGGAACTCTTCCATTGTTCTTCAGAATTCTGCTGAAGTTTAAAAATGCTACGGAACTCTTCCACTGTTCTTCGGAATTCTTCTGAAGTTTAAGAATGCTACGGAACTCTTCCATTGTTCTTCGGAATTCTGCTGAAGTTTAAAAATGCTACGGAACTCTTCCATTGTTCTTCGGAATTCTGCTGAAGTTTAAAAATGCTACGGAACTTTTCCATTGTTCTTCAGAATGCTGCTGAAGTTTAAAAAAGCTACGGAACTCTTCCATTGTTCTTCGGAATTCTGCTGAAAATTAAAAATGCTACGGAACACTTCCATTGTTCTTCAGAATTCTGCTGAAGTTTAAAAATGCTACGGAACTCTTCCATTGTTCTTCGGAATGCTGCTGAAGTTTAAAAATGCTAAGGAACTCTTCCATTGTTCTCGGAATTCATGTGAAGTTTAAAAATGCTACGGAACTCTTCCCTTGTTGTTCGGAATTCTGCTGAAGTTTAAAAGTGCTACGGAACTCTTCCATTGTTCTTTGGAATTCTGCTGAAGTTTAAAAATGCTACGGAACTCTTCCATTGTTCTTCGGAATTCTGCTGAAGTTTAAAAATGCTACGGAACTCCTCCATTGTTCTTTGGAATTCTGCTGAAGTTTAAAAATGCCACGGAACACTTCCATTGTTCTTCGGAATTCTGATGAAGTTTAAAAATGCTACGGAACTCTTTCATTGTTCTCGCAATTCTGCTGAGGTTTAAAAATGCTACGGAACACTTCCATTGTTCTCGGAATTCTGCTGAAGTTTAAAAATGCTATGGAACTCTTCCATTGTTCTTCGGAATTCTGCTGAAGTTTAAAAATGCTACGGAACTTTTTCATTGTTCTCGGAATTCTTCTAAATTTTAAAAATGCTACGGAACTCTTGCATTGTTCTTCAGAATTCTGCTGAAGTTTAAAAATGCTACGGAACACTTCCTTTGTTCTTCGGATTTCTGCTGAAGTTTAAAAATGCTACGGAACTCTTCCATTGTTCACGGAATTCTGGTGAAGTTTAAAAATGCTACGGAACTCTTCCATTGATATTCTTAATTCTGCTGAAGTTTAAAAATGCTGTGGAACTCTTCCATTGTTCTCAGAATTGTGCTGAAGCTAATAAATTCTACGGTGCTCTTCCATTGTTCTTGGGAATTCTGCTGAAGTTTAAAAATGCTACGGAACTCTTCCATTGTTCTTCTGAATTCTGCTGAAGTTTAAAAATGCTGTGGAACTCTTCCATTGTTCTCGAAATTCTTCTGAAGTTTGAAAATGCTACGGAACTCTTCCATTGTTCTTCAGAATGCTGCTGAAGTTTAAAAATGATACGGAACACTTCCTTTGTTCTTCGGAATTCTGCTGAAGTTTAAAAATGCTACGGAACTCTTCCATTGTTCACGGAATTCTGTTGAAGTTTAAAAATGCTACGGAGCTCTTCCATTGTTATTCTTAATTCTGCTGAAGTTTAAAAATGCTACGGAACTCTTCCATTGTTCTTCGGAATTCTGCTGAAGTTTAAAAATGCTACGGAACTCTTCCATTGTTCTTCGGAATTCTGCTGAAGTTTAAAAATGGTACGGAACTTTTCCATTGTTCTTCGGAATTCTGCTGAAGTTTAAAAATGCTACGGAACTCTTCCATTGTTCTTCTGAATTCTGCTGAAGTTTAAAAATGCTACGGAACTCTTCCATTGTTCTTCGGAATTCTGATGAAGCTTAGAACTGCAACGGAACACTTCCATTGTTCTTCGGAATTCTGCTGAAGTTTAAAAATGCTATGGAACTCTTCCCTTGTTCTTCAGAATTCTGTTGAAGTTTAAAAATGCTACGGAACTCTTCCATTGTTCTCGGAATTCTGGTGAAGTTTAAAAATGCTACGGAACTCTTCCATTGTTCTCGGAATTCTGGTGAAGTTTAAAACTGCTGCGGAACTCTTCCATTGTTCTTCGGAATTCTGATGAAGTTTAAAAATGCTACGGAACTCTTCCATTGTTCTTCAGAATTCTGCTGAACTTAAAAAATACTACAGAACTCTTCCATTGTTCTTTGGAATTCTGCAGAAGTTTAAAAATGCTACGGAACTCTTCCATTGTTCTTGGAATTCTGTTGAAGTTTAAAAATGCTACGGAACTCTTCCATTGTTCTCAGAATCCTGCTGAAGTTTATAAATGCTGCGGTACTCTTCCATTGTTCTTGGGTATTCTGCTGAAGTTTAAAAATGTTACGGATCACTTCCATTGTTCTTCAGAATTCTGATGAAGTTTAAAAATGCTACGGAACTCTTCCATTGTTATTTTTAATTCTACTGAAGTTTAAAAATGCTACGGAACTCTTCCATTGTTCTTCGGAATTCTGCAGAAGTTTAAAAATGCTACGGAACTCTTCCATTGTTCTTGGAATTCTGTTGAAGTTTAAAAATGCTACGGAAATCTTCCATTGTTCTCAGAATTCTGCTGAAGTTTATAAATTCTACGGTACTTTTCCTTTGTTCTTGGGAATTCTGCTGAAGTTTAAAAATGTTACTGATCATTTCCATTGTTCTTCGGAATTCTGCTGAAGTTTAAAAATGCTGCGGAACGCTTCCATTGTTCTTCGGAATTCTGATGAAGTTTAAAACTGCTACGGAACTCTTCCATTGTTCTTCGGAATTCTGCTGAAGCTTAAAAATGCTACAGAACTCTTCCATTGTTCTTCGGAATTCTGCTGAAGTTTAAAAATGCTATGGAACTTTTACATTGTTCTTCTGAATTCTGCTGAAGTTTAAAAATGCTACGGAACTCTTCCATTGTTCTTCGGAATTCAGATGAAGCTTAAAACTGCAACGGAACTCTTCCATTGTTCTTCGGAATTCTTCTGAAGTTTAAAAATGCTACGGAACTCTTCCATTGTTCTTCGGAATTCTGCTGAAGTTTAAAAATGCTACGGAACTCTTCCATTGTTCTCGGAATTCTGCTGAAGTTTAAAAATGCTACGGAACTCTTCCATTGTTCTCGGAATTCTGGTGAAGTTTAAAAATGCTACGGAACTCTTCCATTGTTCTCGGAATTCTGCTGAAGTTTAAAAATGCTACGGTACTCTTCCATTGTTCTTCGGAATTCTGCTGAAGCTTAAAAATGCTATGGAACTGTTCCTTTGTTCTTCGGAATTCTGCTGAAGTTTAAAAATGCTACGGAACTCTTCCATTGTTCTTCTGAATTCTGCTGAAGTTTAAAAATGCTGTGGAACTCTTCCATTGTTCTCGAAATTCTTCTGAAGTTTGAAAATGCTACGGAACTCTTCCATTGTTCTTCAGAATGCTGCTGAAGTTTAAAAATGATACGGAACACTTCCTTTGTTCTTCGGAATTCTGCTGAAGTTTAAAAATGCTACGGAACTCTTCCATTGTTCACGGAATTCTGTTGAAGTTTAAAAATGCTACGGAGCTCTTCCATTGTTATTCTTAATTCTGCTGAAGTTTAAAAATGCTACGGAACTCTTCCATTGTTCTTCGGAATTCTGCTGAAGTTTAAAAATGCTACGGAACTCTTCCATTGTTCTTCTGAATTCTGCTGAAGTTTAAAAATGCTACGGAACTCTTCCATTGTTCTTCGGAATTCTGATGAAGCTTAGAACTGCAACGGAACACTTCCATTGTTCTTCGGAATTCTGCTGAAGTTTAAAAATGCTATGGAACTCTTCCATTGTTCTTCAGAATTCTGGTGAAGTTTAAAAATGCTACGGATCTCTTCCATTATTCTTCGGAATTCTGATGAAGTTTAAAAATGCTACGGAACTCTTCCATTGTTCTTCAGAATTCTGCTGAAGTTTAAAAATGCTACGGAACTCTTCCATTGTTCTTTGGAATTCTGGAGAAGTTTAAAAATGCTACGGAACTCTTCCATTGTTCTTGGAATTCTGTTGAAGTTTAAAAATGCTACGGAACTCTTCCATTGTTCTCAGAATCCTGCTGAAGTTTATAAATGCTACGGTACTCTTCCATTGTTCTTGGGTATTCTGCTGAAGTTTAAAAATGTTACGGATCACTTCCATTGTTCTTCAGAATTCTGATGAAGTTTAAAAATGCTACGGAACTCTTCCATTGTTATTTTTAATTCTACTGAAGTTTAAAAATGCTACGGAACTCTTCCATTGTTCTTCGGAATTCTGCAGAAGTTTAAAAATGCTACGGAACTCTTCCATTGTTCTTGGAATTCTGTTGAAGTTTAAAAATGCTACAGAAATCTTCCATTGTTCTCAGAATTCTGCTGAAGTTTATAAATTCTACGGTACTCTTCCATTGTTCTTGGGTATTCTGCTGAAGTTTAAAAATGTTACGGATCACTTCCATTGTTCTTCAGAATTCTGCTGAAGTTTAAAAATGCTACGGAACCCTTCCATTGTTATTTTTCATTCTACTGAAGTTTAAAAATGCGACGGAACTCTTCCATTGTTCTTCAGAATTCTGCTGAAGTTTAAAAATGCTACGGAACTCTTCCATTGTTCTTCGGAATTCTGCTGAAGTTTAAAAATGGTACGGAACTTTTCCATTGTTCTTCGGAATTCTGACGAAGTTTAAAAAGGCTACGGAACTCTTCCATTTTTCTTCGGAATTCTGCTGAAGTTTAAAAATGCTACGGAACTCTTCCATTGTTCTTCGGAATTCTGCAGAAGTTTAAAAATGCTACGGAACTCTTCCATTGTTCTTGGAATTCTGGAGAAGTTTAAAAATGCTACGGAACTCTTCCATTGTTCTCAGAATTCTGCTGAAGCTAATAAATTCTACGGTGCTCTTCCATTGTTCTTGGGAACTCTGCTGAAGTTTAAAAATGCTACGGAACTCTTCCATTGTTCTTCTGAATTCTGCTGAAGTTTAAAAATGCTGTGGAACTCTTCCATTGTTCTCGAAATTCTGCTGAAGTTTGAAAATGCTACAGAACTCTTCCATTGTTCTTCAGAATGCTGCTGAAGTTTAAAAATGATACGGAACACTTCCTTTGTTCTTCGGAATTCTGCTGAAGTTTAAAAATGCTACGGAACTCTTCCATTGTTCACGGAATTCTGTTGAAGTTTAAAAATGCTACTGAGCTCTTCCATTGTTATTCTTAATTCTGCTGAAGTTTAAAAATGCTACGGAACTCTTCCATTGTTCTTCGGAATTCTGCTGAAAATTAAAAATGCTACGGAACTCTTCCATTGTTCTTCTGAATTCTGCTGAAGTTTAAAAATGCTACGGAACTCTTCCATTGTTCTTCAGAATTCTGATGAAGCTTAGAACTGCAACGGAACACTTCCATTGTTCTTCGGAATTCTGCTGAAGTTTAAAAATGCTATGGAAGTCTTCCATTGTTCTTCAGAATTCTGTTGAAGTTTCGAAATGCTACGGAACTCTTCCATTGTTCTCGGAATTCTGGTGAAGTTTAAAAATGCTACGGAACTCTTCCATTGTTCTCGGAATTCTGGTGAAGTTTAAAACTGCTGCGGAACTCTTCCATTGTTCTTCGGAATTCTGATGAAGTTTAAAAATGCTACGGAACTCTTCCATTGTTCTTCAGAATTCTGCTGAAGTTTAAAAATGCTACAGAACTCTTCCATTGTTCTTTGGAATTCTGCAGAAGTTTAAAAATGCTACGGAACTCTTCCATTGTTCTTGGAATTCTGTTGAAGTTTAAAAATGCTACGGAACTCTTCCATTGTTCTCAGAATCCTGCTGAAGTTTATAAATGCTACTGTACTCTTCCATTGTTCTTGGGTATTCTGCTGAAGTTTAAAAATGTTACGGATCACTTCCATTGTTCTTCAGAATTCTGATGAAGTTTAAAAATGCTACGGAACTCTTCCATTGTTACTTTTAATTCTACTGAAGTTTAAAAATGCTACGGAACTCTTCCATTGTTCTTCGGAATTCTGCAGAAGTTTAAAAATGCTACGGAACTCTTCCATTGTTCTTGGAATTCTGTCGACGTTTAAAAATGCTACGAAAATCTTCCATTGTTCTCAGAATTCTGCTGAAGTTTATAAATTCTACGGTACTCTTCCATTGTTCTTGGGTATTCTGCTGAAGTTTAAAAATGTTACGGATCACTTCCATTGTTCTTCAGAATTCTGATGAAGTTTAAAAATGCTACGGAACCCTTCCATTGTTATTTTTCATTCTACTGAAGTTTAAAAATGCTACGGAACTCTTCCATTGTTCTTCGGAATTCTGCTGAAGTTTAAAAATGCTACGGAACTCTTCCATTGTTCTTCGGAATTCTGCTGAAGTTTAAAAATGGTACGGAACTTTTCCATTGTTCTTCGGAATTCTGCTGAAGTTTAAAAATGCTACGGAACTCTTCCATTTTTCTTCTGAATTCTGCTGAAGTTTAAAAATGCTACGGAACTCTTCCATTGTTCTTCGGAATTCTGATGAAGCTTAGAACTGCAACGGAACACTTCCATTGTTCTTCGGAATTCTGCTGAAGTTTAAAAATGCTATGGAACTCTTCCCTTGTTCTTCAGAATTCTGTTGAAGTTTAAAAATGCTACGGAACTCTTCCATTGTTCTCGGAATTCTGGTGAAGTTTAAAAATGCTACGGAACTCTTCCATTGTTCTCGGAATTCTGGTGAAGTTTAAAACTGCTGCGGAACTCTTCCATTGTTCTTCGGAATTCTGATGAAGTTTAAAAATGCTACGGAACTCTTCCATTGTTCTTCAGAATTCTGCTGAAGTTTAAAAATACTACAGAACTCTTCCATTGTTCTTTGGAATTCTGCAGAAGTTTAAAAATGCTACGGAACTCTTCCATTGTTCTTGGAATTCTGTTGAAGTTTAAAAATGCTACGGAACTCTTCCATTGTTCTCAGAATCCTGCTGAAGTTTATAAATGCTACGGTACTCTTCCATTGTTCTTGGGTATTCTGCTGAAGTTTAAAAATGTTACGGATCACTTCCATTGTTCTTCAGAATTCTGATGAAGTTTAAAAATGCTACGGAACTCTTCCATTGTTATTTTTAATTCTACTGAAGTCTAAAAATGCTACGGAACTCTTCCATTGTTCTTCGGAATTCTGCAGAAGTTTAAAAATGCTACGGAACTCTTCCATTGTTCTTGGAATTCTGTTGAAGTTTAAAAATGCTACGGAAATCTTCCATTGTTCTCAGAATTCTGCTGAAGTTTATAAATTCTACGGTACTTTTCCATTGTTCTTGGGAATTCTGCTGAAGTTTAAAAATGTTACTGATCATTTCCATTGTTCTTCGGAATTCTGCTGAAGTTTAAAAATGCTGCGGAACTCTTCCATTGTTCTTCGGAATTCTGATGAAGTTTAAAACTGCTACGGAACTCTTCCATTGTTCTTCGGAATTCTGCTGAAGCTTAAAAATGCTACGGAACTCTTCCATTGTTCTTCGGAATTCTGCTGAAGTTTAAAAATGCTATGGAACTTTTACATTGTTCTTCTGAATTCTGCTGAAGTTTAAAAATGCTACGGAACTCTTCCATTGTTCTTCGGAATTCAGATGAAGCTTAAAACTGCAACGCAACTCTTCCATTGTTCTTCGGAATTCTTCTGAAGTTTAAAAATGCTACGGAACTCTTCCATTGTTCTTCGGAATTCTGCTGAAGTTTAAAAATGCTACGGAATTCTTCCATTGTTCTCGGAATTCTGCTGAAGTTTAAAAATGCTACGGAACTCTTCCATTGTTCTCGGAATTCTGGTGAAGTTTAAAAATGCTACGGAACTCTTCCATTGTTCTCGGAATTCTGCTGAAATTTAAAAATGCTACGGTACTCTTCCATTGTTCTTCGGAATTCTGCTGAAGCTTAAAAATGCTATGGAACTGTTCCTTTGTTCTTCGGAATTCTGCTGAAGTTTAAAAATGCTATGGAACTCTTCCATTGTTCTCGGAATTCTGGTGAAGTTTAAAAATGCTACGGAACTCTTCCATTGTTATACTTAATTCTGCTGAAGTTTAAAAATGCTACGGAACTCTTCCATTGTTCTTCGGAATTCTGCTGAAGTTTAAAAATGCTACGGAACTCTTCCATTGTTCTTCGGAATTCTGATGAAGCTTAGAACTGCAACGTAACACTTCCATTATTCTTCGGAATTCTGCTGAAGTTTAAAAATGCTACGGTACTCTTCCATTGTTCTTCAGAATTCTGTTGAAGTTTAAAAATGCTACGGAACTCTTCCATTGTTCTCGGAATTCTGGTGAAGTTTAAAAATGCTACAGAACTCTTCCATTGTTCTTGGAATTCTGGTGAAGTTTAAAACTGCTGCGGAACTCTTCCATTGTTCTCGGATTTTTGCTGAAGTTTAAAAATGCTACGGAACTCTTCCATTGTTCTTCGGAATTCTGCTCAAGTTTAAAAATGCTACGGAACTTTTCCATTGTTCTTCGGAATTCTGATGAAGTTTAAAAATGCTACGGAACTCTTCCATTGTTCTCAGAATCCTGCTGAAGTTTATAAATGCTACGGTACTCTTCCATTGTTCTTGGGTATGCTGCTGAAGTTTAAAAATGTTACGGATCACTTTCATTGTTCTTCAGAATTCTGATGAAGTTTAAAAATGCTACGGAACTCTTCCATTGTTCTCGGAATTCTGGTGAAGTTTAAAAATGCTACGGAACTCTTCCATTGTTATTCTTAATTCTGCTGAAGTTTAAAAATGCTACGGAACTCTTCCATTGTTCTTCGGAATTCTGCTGAAGTTTAAAAATGCTACAGAACTCTTCCATTGTTCTTCGGAATTCTGATGAAGCCTAGAACTGCAACGTAACACTTCCATTATTCTTCGGAATTCTGCTGAAGTTTAAAAATGCTACGGAACTCTTCCATTGTTCTTCAGATTTCTGTTGAAGTTTAAAAATGCTACGGAACTCTTCCATTGTTCTCGGAATTCTGGTGAAGTTTAAAAATGCTACAGAACTCTTCCATTGTTCTTGGAATTCTGGTGAAGTTTAAAACTGCTGCGGAACTCTTCCATTGTTCTCGGATTTCTGCTGAAGTTTAAAAATGCTACGGAACTCTTCCATTGTTCTTCAGAATTCTGCTCAAGTTTAAAAATGCTACGGAACTTTTCCATTGTTCTTCGGAATTCTGATGAAGTTTAAAAATGCTACGGAACTCTTCCATTGTTCTTCAGAATTCTGCTGAAGTTTAAAAATGCTACGGAACTCTTCCATTGTTCTTTGGAATTCTGCAGAAGTTTAAAAATGCTACGGAACTCTTCCATTGTTCTTGGAATTCTGTTGAAGTTTAAAAATGCTACGGAACTCTTCCATTGTTCTCAGAATCCTGCTGAAGTTTATAAATGCTACGGTACTCTTCCATTGTTCTTGGGTATGCTGCTGAAGTTTAAAAATGTTACGGATCACTTCCATTGTTCTTCAGAATTCTGATGAAGTTTAAAAATGCTACAGAACTCTTCCATTGTTATTTTTAATTCTACTGAAGTTTAAAAATGCTACGGAACTCTTCCATTGTTCTTGGAATTCTGGTGAAGTTTAAAAATGCTATGGAACTCTTCCATTGTTCTCAGAATTCTGCTGAAGCTTATAAATTCTACGGTGCTCTTCCATTGTTCTTGGGAATTCTGCTGAAGTTTAAAAATGTTACGGATCAATTCCATTGTTCTTCGGAATTCTGCTGAAGTTTAAAAATGCTACGGAACTCTTCCATTGTTCTTCGGAATTCTGCTGAAGCTTAAAAATGCTATGGAACTGTTCCATTGTTCTTCGGAATTCTGCTGAAGTTTAAAAATGCTATGGAACTCTTCCATTGTTCTCGGAATTCTGGTGAAGTTTAAAAATGCTACGGAACTCTTCCATTGTTCTCGGAATTCTGGTGAAGTTTAAAAATGCTACGGAACTCATCCATTGTTCTCGGAATTCTGCTGAAGTTTAAAAATGCTACGGAACTCTTCCATTGTTCTTCGGAATTCTGCTGAAGTTTAAAAATAGTATGGAACTTTTCCATTGTTCTTCGGAATTCTGATGAAGTTTAAAAAGGCTACGGAACTCTTCCATTGTTCTTCGGAATTCTGCTGAGGTTTAAAAATGCTACGGAACTCTTCCATTGTTCTTCGGAATTCTGCAGAAGTTTAAAAATGCTACGGAACTCTTCCATTGTTCTTGGTATTCTGGTGAAGTTTAAAAATGCTACGGAACTCTTCCATTGTTCTCAGATTTCTGCTGAAGCTTATAAATTCTATGGTGCTCTTCCATTGTTCTTGGGAATTCTGCTGAAGTTTAAAAATGTTACGGATCAATTCCATTGTTCTTCGGAATTCTGCTTAAGTTTAAAAATGCTACGGAAGTCTTCCATTGTTCTTCGGAATTCTGCTGAAGTTTAAAAATGCTACGGAACTCTTTCATTGTTCTTCGGAATTCTGCTGAAGTTTAAAAATGCTACGGAACTCTTCCATTGTTTTGCGGAATTCTGCTGAAGTTTAAAAATGCTACGGAACTCTTCCATTTTTCTCGGAATTCTTCTGAAGTTTAAAAATGCTACAGAATTCTTCTCTTGTTCTTCAGAATTCTGCTGAAGTTTAAAAATGCTACGGAACTCTTCCATTGTTTTGCGGAATTCTGCTGAAGTTTAAAAATGCTACGGAACTCTTCCATTTTTCTCGGAATTCTTCTGAAGTTTAAAAATGCTACAGAATTCTTCTCTTGTTCTTCAGAATTCTGCTGAAGTTTAAAAATGCTACGGAACACTTCCTTTGTTCTTCGGAATTCTGCTGAAGTTTAAAAATGCTACAGAACTCTTCCATTGTTCACCGTATTCTGGTGAAGTTTAAAAATGCTACGGAACTCTTCTATTGTTATTTTTAATTCTACTGAAGTTTAAAAATGCTACGGAACTCTTCCATTGTTCTTTGGAATTCTGCTGAAGTTTAAAAATACTATGGGACTCTTCATTGTTCTTCTGAGTTCTGCTGAAGTTTAAAAATGCTACGGAACTCTTCCATTGTTCTTCGGAATTCTGATGAAGTTTAAAACTGCAACGGAACTCTTGCATTGTTCTTCGGAATTCTGCTGAAGTTTAAAAATGCTACGGAACTCTTCCATTGTTCTTCGGAATTCTGCTGAAGTTTAAAAATGCTACAGAACTCTTCCATTGTTCCTCGGAATTCTGGTGAAGTTTAAAAATGCTGCGGAACTCATCCATTGTTCTCGGAATTCTGCTGAAGATTAAAAATGCTACGGAACTCTTCCATTGTTCTTCGGGATTCTGCTGTAATTTAAAAATGCTACGGAACTCTTCCATTGTTCTTCGGAATTCTGCTGAAGTTTAAAAATGCTACGGAACTCTTCCATTGTTCTTTGGAATTCTGCTGAAGTTTAAAAATGCTACGGAACTCTTCCATTGTTTTTCGGAATTCTGCTGAAGTTTAAAAATGCTGTGGAACTCTTCCATTGTTCTCGGAATTCTTCTGAAGTTTGAAAATGCTACAGAACTCTTCCATTGTTCTTCAGAATACTGCTGAAGTTTAAAAATGCTACGGAACACTTCCTTTGTTCTTCGGAATTCTGCTGAAGTTTAAAAATGCTACGGAACTCTTCCATTGTTCACGGAATTCTGGTGAAGTTTAAAAATGCTACGGAACTGTTCCATTGTTATTCTTAATTCTGCTGAAGTTTAAAAATGCTACGGAACTCTTCCATTGTTCTTCGGAATTCTGCTGAAGTTTAAAAATGCTACGGAACTTTTACATTGTTCTTCGGAATTCTGATGAAGTTTAAAAATGCTACGGAACTCTTCCATTGTTCTTCGGAATTCTGCTGAAGTTTAAAAATGCTACGGAACTCTTCCATTGTTCTCAGAATTCTGTTGAAGTTTAAAAATGCTACGGAACTCTTCCATTGTTCTCGGAATTCTGTTGAAGTTTAAAAATGCTGCGGAACTCTTCCATTGTTCTCGGAATTCTGCTGAAGTTTAAAAATGCTACGGAACTCTTCCATTGTTCTTCGGAATTCTGCTGAAGTTTAAAAATGCTACAGAATTTTTCCATTGTTCTTCGGAATTCTGATGAAGTTTAAAAATGCTACGGAACTCTTCCATTGTTCTTCAGAATTCTGCTGAAGTTTAAAAATGCTTCGGAACTCTTCCATTGTTCTTCGGAATTCTGCAGAAGTTTAAAAATGCTACGGAACTCTTCCATTGTTCTTGGAATTCTGGTGAAGTTTAAAAATGCTACGGAACTCTTCCATTGTTCTCAGAATTCTGCTGAAGTTTATAAATTCTACGGTACTCTTCCATTGTTCTTGGGAATTCTGCTGAAGTTTAAAAATATTACGGATCATTTCCATTGTTCTTCGGAATTCTGCTGAAGTTTAAATATGCTACGGAACTCTTCCCTTGTTCTTCTGAGTTCTACTGAAGTTTAAAAATGCTGCGGAACACTTCCCTTGTTCTTCGGAATTCTGATGAAGTTTAAAAATGCTACGGAACTCTTCCATTGTTCTTCGGAATTCTGATGAAGCTTAAAACTGCAACGGAACTCTTCCATTGTCCTTCGGAATTCTGCTGAAGTTTAAAAATGCTACGGAACTCTTCCATTGTTCTTCGGAATTTTGCTGAAGTTTAAAAATGCTACGGAACTCTTCCATTGTTTTCGGAATTCTGCTGAAGTTTAAAAATGCTACGGAACTCTTCCATTGTTCTCGGAATTCTGGTGAAGTTTAAAAATGCTACGGAACTCTTCCATTGTTCTCGGAATTCTGCTGAAGTTTAAAAATGCTACGGAACTATTCCATTGTTCTTCGGAATTCTGCCGAAGTTTAAAAATGCTACGGAACTCTTCCATTGTTCTTGGAATTCCTGTGAAGTTTAAAAATGCTACGGAACTCTTCCATTGTTCGGAGAATTCTGCTGAAGCTTATAAATTCTACGGTGCTCTTCCATTGTTCTTGGGAATTCTGCTGAAGTTTAAAAATGGTACGGAACTTTTCCATTGTTCTTCGGAATTCTGATGAAGTTTAAAAAGGCTACGGAACTCTTCCATTGTTCTTCGGAATTCTGCTGAAGTTTAAAAATGCTACGGAACTCTTCCATTGTTCTTCGGAATTCTTCAGAAGTTTAAAAATGCTACGGAACTCTTCCATTGTTCTTGGAATTCTGGTGAAGTTTAAAAATGCTATGGAACTCTTCCATTGTTCTCAGAATTCTGCTGAAGCTTATAAATTCTACGGTGCTCTTCCATTGTTCTTGGGAATTCTGCTGAAGTTTAAAAATGTTACGGATCAATTCCATTGTTCTTCGGAATTCTGCTGAAGTTTAAAAATGCTACGGAACTCTTCCATTGTTCTTCGGAATTCTGCTGAAGCTTAAAAATGCTATGGAACTGTTCCATTGTTCTTCGGAATTCTGCTGAAATTTAAAAATGCTATGGAACTCTTCCATTGTTCTCGGAATTCTGGTGAAGTTTAAAAATGCTACGGAACTCTTCCATTGTTCTCGGAATTCTGGTGAAGTTTAAAAATGCTACGGAACTCATCCATTGTTCTCGGAATTCTGCTGAAGTTTAAAAATGCTACGGAACTCTTCCATTGTTCTTCGGAATTCTGCTGAAGTTTAAAAATAGTATGGAACTTTTCCATTGTTCTTCGGAATTCTGATGAAGTTTAAAAAGGCTACGGAACTCTTCCATTGTTCTTCGGAATTCTGCTGAAGTTTAAAAATGCTACGGAACTCTTCCATTGTTCTTCGGAATTCTGCAGAAGTTTAAAAATGCTACGGAACTCTTCCATTGTTCTTGGTATTCTGGTGAAGTTTAAAAATGCTACGGAACTCTTCCATTGTTCTCAGAATTCTGCTGAAGCTTATAAATTCTACGGTGCTCTTCCATTGTTCTTGGGAATTCTGCTGAAGTTTAAAAATGTTACGGATCAATTCCATTGTTCTTCGGAATTCTGCTTAAGTTTAAAAATGCTACGGAAGTCTTCCATTGTTCTTCAGAATTCTGCTGAAGTTTAAAAATGCTACGGAACTCTTCCATTGTTCTCAGAATCCTGCTGAAGTTTATAAATGCTACGGTACTCTTCCATTGTTCTTGGGTATGCTGCTGAAGTTTAAAAATGTTACGGATCACTTCCATTGTTCTTCAGAATTCTGATGAAGTTTAAAAATGCTACAGAACTCTTCCATTGTTATTTTTAATTCTACTGAAGTTTAAAAATGCTACGGAACTCTTCCATTGTTCTTGGAATTCTGGTGAAGTTTAAAAATGCTATGGAACTCTTCCATTGTTCTCAGAATTCTGCTGAAGCTTATAAATTCTACGGTGCTCTTCCATTGTTCTTGGGAATTCTGCTGAAGTTTAAAAATGTTACGGATCAATTCCATTGTTCTTCGGAATTCTGCTGAAGTTTAAAAATGCTACGGAACTCTTCCATTGTTCTTCGGAATTCTGCTGAAGCTTAAAAATGCTATGGAACTGTTCCATTGTTCTTCGGAATTCTGCTGAAGTTTAAAAATGCTATGGAACTCTTCCATTGTTCTCGGAATTCTTTTGAAGTTTAAAAATGCTACGGAACTCTTCCATTGTTCTCGGAATTCTGGTGAAGTTTAAAAATGCTACGGAACTCATCCATTGTTCTCGGAATTCTGCTGAAGTTTAAAAATGCTACGGAACTCTTCCATTGTTCTTCGGAATTCTGCTGAAGTTTAAAAATAGTATGGAACTTTTCCATTGTTCTTCGGAATTCTGATGAAGTTTAAAAAGGCTACGGAACTCTTCCATTGTTCTTCGGAATTCTGCTGAGGTTTAAAAATGCTACGGAACTCTTCCATTGTTCTTCGGAATTCTGCAGAAGTTTAAAAATGCTACGGAACTCTTCCATTGTTCTTGGTATTCTGGTGAAGTTTAAAAATGCTACGGAACTCTTCCATTGTTCTCAGATTTCTGCTGAAGCTTATAAATTCTATGGTGCTCTTCCATTGTTCTTGGGAATTCTGCTGAAGTTTAAAAATGTTACGGATCAATTCCATTGTTCTTCGGAATTCTGCTTAAGTTTAAAAATGCTACGGAAGTCTTCCATTGTTCTTCGGAATTCTGCTGAAGTTTAAAAATGCTACGGAACTCTTTCATTGTTCTTCGGAATTCTGCTGAAGTTTAAAAATGCTACGGAACTCTTCCATTGTTTTGCGGAATTCTGCTGAAGTTTAAAAATGCTACGGAACTCTTCCATTTTTCTCGGAATTCTTCTGAAGTTTAAAAATGCTACAGAATTCTTCTCTTGTTCTTCAGAATTCTGCTGAAGTTTAAAAATGCTACGGAACTCTTCCATTGTTTTGCGGAATTCTGCTGAAGTTTAAAAATGCTACGGAACTCTTCCATTTTTCTCGGAATTCTTCTGAAGTTTAAAAATGCTACAGAATTCTTCTCTTGTTCTTCAGAATTCTGCTGAAGTTTAAAAATGCTACGGAACACTTCCTTTGTTCTTCGGAATTCTGCTGAAGTTTAAAAATGCTACAGAACTCTTCCATTGTTCACCGTATTCTGGTGAAGTTTAAAAATGCTACGGAACTCTTCTATTGTTATTTTTAATTCTACTGAAGTTTAAAAATGCTACGGAACTCTTCCATTGTTCTTTGGAATTCTGCTGAAGTTTAAAAATACTATGGGACTCTTCATTGTTCTTCTGAGTTCTGCTGAAGTTTAAAAATGCTACGGAACTCTTCCATTGTTCTTCGGAATTCTGATGAAGTTTAAAACTGCAACGGAACTCTTGCATTGTTCTTCGGAATTCTGCTGAAGTTTAAAAATGCTACGGAACTCTTCCATTGTTCTTCGGAATTCTGCTGAAGTTTAAAAATGCTACAGAACTCTTCCATTGTTCCTCGGAATTCTGGTGAAGTTTAAAAATGCTGCGGAACTCATCCATTGTTCTCGGAATTCTGCTGAAGATTAAAAATGCTACGGAACTCTTCCATTGTTCTTCGGGATTCTGCTGTAATTTAAAAATGCTACGGAACTCTTCCATTGTTCTTCGGAATTCTGCTGAAGTTTAAAAATGCTACGGAACTCTTCCATTGTTCTTTGGAATTCTGCTGAAGTTTAAAAATGCTACGGAACTCTTCCATTGTTTTTCGGAATTCTGCTGAAGTTTAAAAATGCTGTGGAACTCTTCCATTGTTCTCGGAATTCTTCTGAAGTTTGAAAATGCTACAGAACTCTTCCATTGTTCTTCAGAATACTGCTGAAGTTTAAAAATGCTACGGAACACTTCCTTTGTTCTTCGGAATTCTGCTGAAGTTTAAAAATGCTACGGAACTCTTCCATTGTTCACGGAATTCTGGTGAAGTTTAAAAATGCTACGGAACTGTTCCATTGTTATTCTTAATTCTGCTGAAGTTTAAAAATGCTACGGAACTCTTCCATTGTTCTTCGGAATTCTGCTGAAGTTTAAAAATGCTACGGAACTTTTACATTGTTCTTCGGAATTCTGATGAAGTTTAAAAATGCTACGGAACTCTTCCATTGTTCTTCGGAATTCTGCTGAAGTTTAAAAATGCTACGGAACTCTTCCATTGTTCTCAGAATTCTGTTGAAGTTTAAAAATGCTACGGAACTCTTCCATTGTTCTCGGAATTCTGTTGAAGTTTAAAAATGCTGCGGAACTCTTCCATTGTTCTCGGAATTCTGCTGAAGTTTAAAAATGCTACGGAACTCTTCCATTGTTCTTCGGAATTCTGCTGAAGTTTAAAAATGCTACAGAATTTTTCCATTGTTCTTCGGAATTCTGATGAAGTTTAAAAATGCTACGGAACTCTTCCATTGTTCTTCAGAATTCTGCTGAAGTTTAAAAATGCTTCGGAACTCTTCCATTGTTCTTCGGAATTCTGCAGAAGTTTAAAAATGCTACGGAACTCTTCCATTGTTCTTGGAATTCTGGTGAAGTTTAAAAATGCTACGGAACTCTTCCATTGTTCTCAGAATTCTGCTGAAGTTTATAAATTCTACGGTACTCTTCCATTGTTCTTGGGAATTCTGCTGAAGTTTAAAAATATTACGGATCATTTCCATTGTTCTTCGGAATTCTGCTGAAGTTTAAATATGCTACGGAACTCTTCCCTTGTTCTTCTGAGTTCTACTGAAGTTTAAAAATGCTGCGGAACACTTCCCTTGTTCTTCGGAATTCTGATGAAGTTTAAAAATGCTACGGAACTCTTCCATTGTTCTTCGGAATTCTGATGAAGCTTAAAACTGCAACGGAACTCTTCCATTGTCCTTCGGAATTCTGCTGAAGTTTAAAAATGCTACGGAACTCTTCCATTGTTCTTCGGAATTTTGCTGAAGTTTAAAAATGCTACGGAACTCTTCCATTGTTTTCGGAATTCTGCTGAAGTTTAAAAATGCTACGGAACTCTTCCATTGTTCTCGGAATTCTGGTGAAGTTTAAAAATGCTACGGAACTCTTCCATTGTTCTCGGAATTCTGCTGAAGTTTAAAAATGCTACGGAACTATTCCATTGTTCTTCGGAATTCTGCCGAAGTTTAAAAATGCTACGGAACTCTTCCATTGTTCTTGGAATTCCTGTGAAGTTTAAAAATGCTACGGAACTCTTCCATTGTTCGGAGAATTCTGCTGAAGCTTATAAATTCTACGGTGCTCTTCCATTGTTCTTGGGAATTCTGCTGAAGTTTAAAAATGGTACGGAACTTTTCCATTGTTCTTCGGAATTCTGATGAAGTTTAAAAAGGCTACGGAACTCTTCCATTGTTCTTCGGAATTCTGCTGAAGTTTAAAAATGCTACGGAACTCTTCCATTGTTCTTCGGAATTCTTCAGAAGTTTAAAAATGCTACGGAACTCTTCCATTGTTCTTGGAATTCTGGTGAAGTTTAAAAATGCTATGGAACTCTTCCATTGTTCTCAGAATTCTGCTGAAGCTTATAAATTCTACGGTGCTCTTCCATTGTTCTTGGGAATTCTGCTGAAGTTTAAAAATGTTACGGATCAATTCCATTGTTCTTCGGAATTCTGCTGAAGTTTAAAAATGCTACGGAACTCTTCCATTGTTCTTCGGAATTCTGCTGAAGCTTAAAAATGCTATGGAACTGTTCCATTGTTCTTCGGAATTCTGCTGAAATTTAAAAATGCTATGGAACTCTTCCATTGTTCTCGGAATTCTGGTGAAGTTTAAAAATGCTACGGAACTCTTCCATTGTTCTCGGAATTCTGGTGAAGTTTAAAAATGCTACGGAACTCATCCATTGTTCTCGGAATTCTGCTGAAGTTTAAAAATGCTACGGAACTCTTCCATTGTTCTTCGGAATTCTGCTGAAGTTTAAAAATAGTATGGAACTTTTCCATTGTTCTTCGGAATTCTGATGAAGTTTAAAAAGGCTACGGAACTCTTCCATTGTTCTTCGGAATTCTGCTGAAGTTTAAAAATGCTACGGAACTCTTCCATTGTTCTTCGGAATTCTGCAGAAGTTTAAAAATGCTACGGAACTCTTCCATTGTTCTTGGTATTCTGGTGAAGTTTAAAAATGCTACGGAACTCTTCCATTGTTCTCAGAATTCTGCTGAAGCTTATAAATTCTACGGTGCTCTTCCATTGTTCTTGGGAATTCTGCTGAAGTTTAAAAATGTTACGGATCAATTCCATTGTTCTTCGGAATTCTGCTTAAGTTTAAAAATGCTACGGAAGTCTTCCATTGTTCTTCAGAATTCTGCTGAAGTTTAAAAATGCTACGGAACTCTTTCATTGTTCTTCGGAATTCTGCTGAAGTTTAAAAATGCTACGGAACTCTTCCATTGTTTTGCGGAATTCTGCTGAAGTTTAAAAATGCTACGGAACTCTTCCATTTTTCTCGGAATTCTTCTGAAGTTTAAAAATGCTACAGAATTCTTCTCTTGTTCTTCAGAATTCTGCTGAAGTTTAAAAATGCTACGGAACACTTCCTTTGTTCTTCGGAATTCTGCTAAAGTTTAAAAATGCTACAGAACTCTTCCATTGTTCACCGTATTCTGGTGAAGTTTAAAAATGCTACGGAACTCTTCCATTGTTATTTTTAATTCTACTGAAGTTTAAAAATGCTACGGAACTCTTCCATTGTTCTTTGGAATTCTGCTGAAGTTTAAAAATGCTATGGGACTCTTCATTGTTCTTCTGAGTTCTGCTGAAGTTTAAAAATGCTACGGAACTCTTCCATTGTTCTTCGGAATTCTGATGAAGTTTAAAACTGCAACGGAACTCTTCCATTGTTCTTCGGAATTCTGCTGAAGTTTAAAAATGCTACGGAACTCTTCCATTGTTCTTCGGAATTCTGCTGAAGTTTAAAAATGCTACAGAACTCTTCCATTGTTCCTCGGAATTCTGCTGAAGTTTAAAAATGCTACGGAACTCTTCCATTGTTCTTTGGAATTCTGCTGAAGTTTAAAAATGCTACGGAACTCTTCCATTGTTTTTCGGAATTCTGGTGAAGTTTAAAAATGCTGCGGAACTCATCCATTGTTCGCGGAATTCTGCTGAAGATTAAAAATGCTACGGAACTCTTCCATTGTTCTTCGGGATTCTGCTGTAATTTAAAAATGCTACGGAACTCTTCCATTGTTCTTCGGAATTCTGCTGAAGTTTAAAAATGCTACGGAACTCTTCCATTGTTCTTTGGAATTCTGTTGAAGTTTAAAAATGCTACGGAACTCTTCCATTGTTTTTCGGAATTCTGCTGAAGTTTAAAAATGCTGTGGAACTCTTCCATTGTTCTCGGAATTCTTCTGAAGTTTGAAAATGCTACAGAACTCTTCCATTGTTCTTCAGAATACTGCTGAAGTTTAAAAATGCTACGGAACACTTCCTTTGTTCTTCGGAATTCTGCTGAAGTTTAAAAATGCTACGGAACTCTTCCATTGTTCACGGAATTCTGGTGAAGTTTAAAAATGCTACGGAACTGTTCCATTGTTATTCTTAATTCTGCTGAAGTTTAAAAATGCTACGGAACTCTTCCATTGTTCTTCGGAATTCTGCTGAAGTTTAAAAATGCTACGGAACTTTTACATTGTTCTTCGGAATTCTGATGAAGTTTAAAAATGCTACGGAACTCTTCCATTGTTCTTCGGAATTCTGCTGAAGTTTAAAAATGCTACGGAACTCTTCCATTGTTCTCAGAATTCTGTTGAAGTTTAAAAATGCTACGGAACTCTTCCATTGTTCTCGGAATTCTGTTGAAGTTTAAAAATGCTGCGGAACTCTTCCATTGTTCTCGGAATTCTGCTGAAGTTTAAAAATGCTACGGAACTCTTCCATTGTTCTTCGGAGTTCTGCTGAAGTTTAAAAATGCTACAGAATTTTTCCATTGTTCTTCGGAATTCTGATGAAGTTTAAAAATGCTACGGAACTCTTCCATTGTTCTTCAGAATTCTGCTGAAGTTTAAAAATGCTACGGAACTCTTCCATTGTTCTTCGGAATTCTGCAGAAGTTTAAAAATGCTACGGAACTCTTCCATTGTTCTTGGAATTCTGGTGAAGTTTAAAAATGCTACGGAACTCTTCCATTGTTCTCAGAATTCTGCTGAAGTTTATAAATTCTACGGTACTCTTCCATTGTTCTTGGGAATTCTGCTGAAGTTTAAAAATATTACGGATCATTTCCATTGTTCTTCGGAATTCTGCTGAAGTTTAAATATGCTACGGAACTCTTCCCTTGTTCTTCTGAGTTCTACTGAAGTTTAAAAATGCTGCGGAACACTTCCCTTGTTCTTCGGAATTCTGATGAAGTTTAAAAATGCTACGGAACTCTTCCATTGTTCTTCGGAATTCTGATGAAGCTTAAAACTGCAACGGAACTCTTCCATTGTTCTTCGGAATTCTGCTGAAGCTTAAAAATGCTATGGAACTGTTCCATTGTTCTTCGGAATTCTGCTGAAGTTTAAAAATGCTATGGAACTCTTCCATTGTTCTCGGAATTCTGGTGAAGTTTAAAAATGCTACGGAACTCATCCATTGTTCTCGGAATTCTGCTGAAGATTAAAAATGCTATGGAACTCTTCCATTGTTCTTCGGAATTCTGCTGAAGTTTAAAAATGCTACGGAACTCTTCCATTGTTCTTCTGAGTTCTGCTGAAGTTTAAAAATGCTGCAGAACTCTTCCATTGTTCTTCGGAATTCTGATGAAGTTTAAAACTGCAACGGAACTCTTCCATTTTTCTTCAGAATTCTGCTGAAGTTTAAAAATGCTACGGAACTCTTCCATTGTTCTTCGGAATTCTGCTGAAGTTTAAAAATGCTATGGAACTCTTACATTGTTCTTCTGAATTCTGCTGAAGTTTAAAAATGCTACGGAACTCTTCCATTGTTCTTCGGAACTCTGATGAAGCTTAAAACTGCAACGGAACTCTTCCATTGTTGTTCGGAATTCTGCTGAAGTTTAAAAATGCTACGGAACTCTTCCATTGTTCTTCGGAATTCTGCTGAAGTTTAAAAATGCTACGGAACTTTTCCATTGTTCTCGGAATTCTGCTGAAGTTTAAAAATGCTACGGAACTCTTCCAATGTTCTCGGAATTCTGGTGAAGTTTAAAAATGCTACGGAACTCTTCCATTGTTCTTCAGAATTCTGCTGAAGCTTAAAAATGCTATGGAACTGTTCCATTGTTCTTCGGAATTCTGCTGAAGTTTAAAAATGCTATGGAACTCTTCCATTGTTCTCGGAATTCTGGTGAAGTTTAAAAATGCTACGGAACTCTTCCATTGTTCTCGGAATTCTGGTGACGTTTAAAAATGCTACGGAACTCATCCATTGTTCTCGGAATTCTGCTGAAGTTTAAAAATGCTACGGAACTCTTCCATTGTTCTTCGGAATTCTGCTGAAGTTTAAAAATGGTACGGAACTTTTCCATTGTTCTTCGGAATTCTGATGAAGTTTAAAAAGGCTACGGAACTCTTCCATTGTTCTTCGGAATTCTGCTGAAGTTTAAAAATGCTACGGAACTCTTCCATTGTTCTTCGGAATTCTGCAGAAGTTTAAAAATGCTACGGAACTCTTCCATTGTTCTTGGAATTCTGGTGAAGTTTAAAAATGCTACGGAACTCTTCCATTGTTCTCAGAATTCTGCTGAAGCTTATAAATTCTACGGTGCTCTTCCATTGTTCTTGGGAATTCTGCTGAAGTTTAAAAATGTTACGGATCAATTCCATTGTTCTTCGGAATTCTGCTGAAGTTTAAAAATGCTACGGAACTCTTCCATTGTTCTTCGGAATTCTGCTGAAGCTTAAAAATGCTATGGAACTGTTCCATTGTTCTTCGGAATTCTGCTGAAGTTTAAAAATGCTATGGAACTCTTCCATTGTTCTCGGAATTCTGGTGAAGTTTAAAAATGCTACGGAACTCTTCCATTGTTCTCGGAATTCTGGTGAAGTTTAAAAATGCTACGGAACTCATCCATTGTTCTCGGAATTCTGCTGAAGTTTAAAAATGCTACGGAACTCTTCCATTGTTCTTCGGAATTCTGCTGAAGTTTAAAAATAGTATGGAACTTTTCCATTGTTCTTCGGAATTCTGATGAAGTTTAAAAAGGCTACGGAACTCTTCCATTGTTCTTCGGAATTCTGCTGAAGTTTAAAAATGCTACGGAACTCTTCCATTGTTCTTCGGAATTCTGCAGAAGTTTAAAAATGCTACGGAACTCTTCCATTGTTCTTGGAATTCTGGTGAAGTTTAAAAATGCTACGGAACTCTTCCATTGTTCTCAGAATTCTGCTGAAGCTTATAAATTCTACGGTGCTCTTCCATTGTTCTTGGGAATTCTGCTGAAGTTTAAAAATGTTACGGATCAATTCCATTGTTCTTCGGAATTCTGCTTAAGTTTAAAAATGCTACGGAAGTCTTCCATTGTTCTTCGGAATTCTGCTGAAGTTTAAAAATGCTACGGAACTCTTTCATTGTTCTTCGGAATTCTGCTGAAGTTTAAAAATGCTACGGAACTCTTCCATTGTTTTGCGGAATTCTGCTGAAGTTTAAAAATGCTACGGAACTCTTCCATTTTTCTCGGAATTCTTCTGAAGTTTAAAAATGCTACAGAATTCTTCTCTTGTTCTTCAGAATTCTGCTGAAGTTTAAAAATGCTACGGAACACTTCCTTTGTTCTTCGGAATTCTGCTGAAGTTTAAAAATGCTACAGAACTCTTCCATTGTTCACCGTATTCTGGTGAAGTTTAAAAATGCTACGGAACTCTTCCATTGTTATTTTTAATTCTACTGAAGTTTAAAAATGCTACGGAACTCTTCTATTGTTCTTTGGAATTCTGCTGAAGTTTAAAAATGCTACGTGACTCTTCATTGTTCTTCTGAGTTCTGCTGAAGTTTAAAAATGCTACGGAACTCTTCCATTGTTCACGGAATTCTGGTGAAGTTTAAAAATGCTACGGAACTGTTCCATTGTTATTCTTAATTCTGCTGAAGTTTAAAAATGCTACGGAACTCTTCCATTGTTCTTCGGAATTCTGCTGAAGTTTAAAAATGCTACGGAACTTTTCCATTGTTCTTCGGAATTCTGATGAAGTTTAAAAATGCTACGGAACTCTTCCATTGTTCTTCGGAATTCTGCTGAAGTTTAAAAATGCTACGGAACTCTTCCATTGTTCTCAGAATTCTGTTGAAGTTTAAAAATGCTACGGAACTCTTCCATTGTTCTCAGAATTCTGCTGAAGTTTATAAATTCTACGGTACTCTTCCATTGTTCTTGGGAATTCTGCTGAAGTTTAAAAATGCTACGGAACTCTTCCATTGTTCTTCGGAATTCTGCTGAAGTTTAAAAATGCTACGGAACTCTTCCATTGTTCTTCGGAATTCTGCTGAAGTTTAAAAATGCTACGGAACTCTTACATTGTTCTTCTGAATTCTGCTGAAGTTTAAAAATGCTACGGAACTCTTCCATTGTTCTTCGGAATTCTGATGAAGCTTAAAACTGCAACGGAACTCTTCCATTGTTCTTCGGAATTCTGCTGAAGTTTAAAAACGCTACGGAACTCTTCCATTGTTCTTCGGAATTCTGCTGAAGTTTAAAAATGCTACGGAACTCTTCCATTGTTTTCGGAATTCTGCTGAAGTTTAAAAATGCTACGGAACTCTTCCATTGTTCTCGGAATTCTGGTGAAGTTTAAAAATGCTACGGAACTCTTCCATTGTTCTCGGAATTCTGCTGAAGTTTAAAAATGCTACGGAACTATTCCATTGTTCTTCGGAATTCTGCCGAAGTTTAAAAATGCTACGGAACTCTTCCATTGTTCTTGGAATTTCTGTGAAGTTTAAAAATGCTTCGGAACTCTTCCATTGTTCTCAGAATTCTGCTGAAGCTTATAAATTCTACGGTGCTCTTCCATTGTTCTTCGGAATTCTGCAGAAGTTTAAAAATGCTACGGAACTCTTCCATTGTTCTTGGAATTCTGGTGAAGTTTAAAAATGCTACGGAACTCTTCCATTGTTCTCAGAATTCTGCTGAAGCTTATAAATTCTACGGTGCTCTTCCATTGTTCTTGGGAATTCTGCTGAAGTTTAAAAATGTTACGGATCAATTCCATTGTTCTTCGGAATTCTGCTGAAGTTTAAAAATGCTACGGAACTCTTCCATTGTTCTTCGGAATTCTGCTGAAGCTTAAAAATGCTATGGAACTGTTCCATTGTTCTTCGGAATTCTGCTGAAGTTTAAAAATGCTATGGAACTCTTCCATTGTTCTCGGAATTCTGGTGAAGTTTAAAAATGCTACGGAACTCTTCCATTGTTCTCGGAATTCTGGTGAAGTTTAAAAATGCTACGGAACTCATCCATTGTTCTCGGAATTCTGCTGAAGTTTAAAAATGCTACGGAACTCTTCCATTGTTCTTCGGAATTCTGCTGAAGTTTAAAAATAGTATGGAACTTTTCCATTGTTCTTCGGAATTCTGATGAAGTTTAAAAAGGCTACGGAACTCTTCCATTGTTCTTCGGAATTCTGCTGAAGTTTAAAAATGCTACGGAACTCTTCCATTGTTCTTCGGAATTCTGCAGAAGTTTAAAAATGCTACGGAACTCTTCCATTGTTCTTGGAATTCTGGTGAAGTTTAAAAATGCTACGGAACTCTTCCATTGTTCTCAGAATTCTGCTGAAGCTTATAAATTCTACGGTGCTCTTCCATTGTTCTTGGGAATTCTGCTGAAGTTTAAAAATGTTACGGATCAATTCCATTGTTCTTCGGAATTCTGCTTAAGTTTAAAAATGCTACGGAAGTCTTCCATTGTTCTTCGGAATTCTGCTGAAGTTTAAAAATGCTACGGAACTCTTTCATTGTTCTTCGGAATTCTGCTGAAGTTTAAAAATGCTACGGAACTCTTCCATTGTTTTGCGGAATTCTGCTGAAGTTTAAAAATGCTACGGAACTCTTCCATTTTTCTCGGAATTCTTCTGAAGTTTAAAAATGCTACAGAATTCTTCTCTTGTTCTTCAGAATTCTGCTGAAGTTTAAAAATGCTACGGAACACTTCCTTTGTTCTTCGGAATTCTGCTGAAGTTTAAAAATGCTACAGAACTCTTCCATTGTTCACCGTATTCTGGTGAAGTTTAAAAATGCTACGGAACTCTTCCATTGTTATTTTTAATTCTACTGAAGTTTAAAAATGCTACGGAACTCTTCTATTGTTCTTTGGAATTCTGCTGAAGTTTAAAAATGCTACGTGACTCTTCATTGTTCTTCTGAGTTCTGCTGAAGTTTAAAAATGCTACGGAACTCTTCCATTGTTCACGGAATTCTGGTGAAGTTTAAAAATGCTACGGAACTGTTCCATTGTTATTCTTAATTCTGCTGAAGTTTAAAAATGCTACGGAACTCTTCCATTGTTCTTCGGAATTCTGCTGAAGTTTAAAAATGCTACGGAACTTTTCCATTGTTCTTCGGAATTCTGATGAAGTTTAAAAATGCTACGGAACTCTTCCATTGTTCTTCGGAATTCTGCTGAAGTTTAAAAATGCTACGGAACTCTTCCATTGTTCTCAGAATTCTGTTGAAGTTTAAAAATGCTACGGAACTCTTCCATTGTTCTCAGAATTCTGCTGAAGTTTATAAATTCTACGGTACTCTTCCATTGTTCTTGGGAATTCTGCTGAAGTTTAAAAATGCTACGGAACTCTTCCATTGTTCTTCGGAATTCTGCTGAAGTTTAAAAATGCTACGGAACTCTTCCATTGTTCTTCGGAATTCTGCTGAAGTTTAAAAATGCTACGGAACTCTTACATTGTTCTTCTGAATTCTGCTGAAGTTTAAAAATGCTACGGAACTCTTCCATTGTTCTTCGGAATTCTGATGAAGCTTAAAACTGCAACGGAACTCTTCCATTGTTCTTCGGAATTCTGCTGAAGTTTAAAAACGCTACGGAACTCTTCCATTGTTCTTCGGAATTCTGCTGAAGTTTAAAAATGCTACGGAACTCTTCCATTGTTTTCGGAATTCTGCTGAAGTTTAAAAATTCTACGGAACTCTTCCATTGTTCTCGGAATTCTGGTGAAGTTTAAAAATGCTACGGAACTCTTCCATTGTTCTCGGAATTCTGCTGAAGTTTAAAAATGCTACGGAACTATTCCATTGTTCTTCGGAATTCTGCCGAAGTTTAAAAATGCTACGGAACTCTTCCATTGTTCTTGGAATTTCTGTGAAGTTTAAAAATGCTTCGGAACTCTTCCATTGTTCTCAGAATTCTGCTGAAGCTTATAAATTCTACGGTGCTCTTCCATTGTTCTTGGGAATTCTGCTGAAGTTTAAAAATGTTACGGATCAATTCCATTGTTCTTCGGAATTCTGCTTAAGTTTAAAAATGCTACGGAACTCGTCCATTGTTCTTCGGAATTCTGCTGAAGTTTAAAAATGCTGCGGAACTCTTCCATTGTTCTTCGGAATTCTGCTGAAGTTTAAAAATGCTACGGAACTCTTCCATTGTTTTGCGGAATTCTGCTGAAGTTTAAAAATGCTACGGAACTCTTCCATTTTTCTCGGAATTCTTCTGAAGTTTAAAAATACTACAGAACTCTTCTCTTGTTCTTCAGAATTCTGCTGAAGTTTAAAAATGCTACGGAACAATTCCTTTGTTCTTCGGTATTCTGCTGAAGTTTAAAAATGTTACGGATCATTTCCATTGTTCTTCGGAATTCTGCTGAAGTTTAAAAATGCTACGGAACTCTTCCATTGTTCTTCGGAATTCTGCTGAAGTTTAAAAATGCTATGGAACTCTTCGATTGTTCTTCGGAATTCTGCTGAAGTTTAAAAATTCTACGGAACTCTTCCATTGTTCTTCTGAGTTCTGCTGAAGTTTAAAAATGCTGCGGAACTCTTCCATTGTTCTTCGGAATTCTGATGAAGTTTAAAACTGCAACGGAACTCTTCCATTGTTCTTCAGAATTCTGCTGAAGTTTAAAAATGCTACGGAACTCTTCCATTGTTCTTCGGAATTCTGCTGAAGTTTAAAAATGCTATGGAACTCTTATATTGTTCTTCTGAATTCTGCTGAAGTTTAAAAATGCTACGGAACTCTTCCATTGTTCTTCGGAACTCTGATGAAGCTTAAAACTGCAACGGAACTCTTCCATTGTTCACGGAATTCTGCTGAAGTTTAAAAATGCTACGGAACTCTTCCATTGTTCTTCGGAATTCTGCTGAAGTTTAAAAATGCTACGGAACTCTTCCATTGTTCTCGGAATTCTGCTGAAGTTTAAAAATGCTACGGAACTCTTCCATTGTTCTCGGAATTCTGGTGAAGTTTAAAAATGCTACAGAACTCTTCCATTGTTCTCGGAATTCTGCTGAAGTTTAAAAATGCTACGGAACTCTTCCATTGTTCTTCAGAATTCTGCTGAAGCTTAAAAATGCTATGGAACTGTTCCATTGTTCTTCGGAATTCTGCTGAAGTTTAAAAATGCTATGGAACTCTTGCATTGTTCTCGGAATTCTGGTGAAGTTTAAAAATGCTACGGAACTCTTCCATTGTTCTCGGAATTCTGGTGACGTTTAAAAATGCTACGGAACTCATCCATTGTTCTCGGAATTCTGCTGAAGTTTAAAAATGCTACGGAACTCTTCCATTGTTCTTCGGAATTCTGCTGAAGTTTAAAAATGGTACGGAACTTTTCCATTGTTCTTCGGAATTCTGATGAAGTTTAAAAAGGCTACGGAACTCTTCCATTGTTCTTCGGAATTCTGCTGAAGTTTAAAAATGCTACGGAACTCTTCCATTGTTCTTCGGAATTCTGCAGAAGTTTAAAAATGCTACGGAACTCTTCCATTGTTCTTGGAATTCTGGTGAAGTTTAAAAATGCTACGGAACTCTTCCATTGTTCTCAGAATTCTGCTGAAGCTTATAAATTCTACGGTGCTCTACCATTGTTCTTGGGAATTCTGCTGAAGTTTAAAAATGTTACGGATCAATTCCATTGTTCTTCGGAATTCTGCTGAAGTTTAAAAATGCTACGGAACTCTTCCATTGTTCTTCGGAATTCTGCTGAAGCTTAAAAATGCTATGGAACTGTTCCATTGTTCTTCGGAATTCTGCTGAAGTTTAAAAATGCTATGGAACTCTTCCATTGTTCTCGGAATTCTGGTGAAGTTTAAAAATGCTACGGAACTCTTCCATTGTTCTCGGAATTCTGGTGAAGTTTAAAAATGCTACGGAACTCATCCATTGTTCTCGGAATTCTGCTGAAGTTTAAAAATGCTACGGAACTCTTCCATTGTTCTTCGGAATTCTGCTGAAGTTTAAAAATAGTATGGAACTTTTCCATTGTTCTTCGGAATTCTGATGAAGTTTAAAAAGGCTACGGAACTCTTCCATTGTTCTTCGGAATTCTGCTGAAGTTTAAAAATGCTACGGAACTCTTCCATTGTTCTTCGGAATTCTGCAGAAGTTTAAAAATGCTACGGAACTCTTCCATTGTTCTTGGAATTCTGGTGAAGTTTAAAAATGCTACGGAACTCTTCCATTGTACTCAGAATTCTGCTGAAGCTTATAAATTCTACGGTGCTCTTCCATTGTTCTTGGGAATTCTGCTGAAGTTTAAAAATGTTACGGATCAATTCCATTGTTCTTCGGAATTCTGCTTAAGTTTAAAAATGCTACGGAACTCGTCCATTGTTCTTCGGAATTCTGCTGAAGTTTAAAAATGCTGCGGAACTCTTCCATTGTTCTTCGGAATTCTGCTGAAGTTTAAAAATGCTACGGAACTCTTCCTTTGTTCTTCGGAATTCTGCTGAAGTTTAAAAATGCTACGGAACTCTTCCATTGTTCACGGAATTCTGGTGAAGTTTAAAAATGCTACGGAACTGTTCCATTGTTATTCTTAATTCTGCTGAAGTTTAAAAATGCTACGGAACTCTTCCATTGTTCTTCGGAATTCTGCTGAAGTTTAAAAATGCTACGGAACTTTTCCATTGTTCTTCGGAATTCTGATGAAGTTTAAAAATGCTACGGAACTCTTCCATTGTTCTTCGGAATTCTGCTGAAGTTTAAAATGCTACGGAACTCTTCCATTGTTCTCAGAATTCTGTTGAAGTTTAAAAATGCTACGGAACTCTTCCATTGTTCTCGGAATTCTGTTGAAGTTTAAAAATGCTGCGGAACTCTTCCATTGTTCTCGGAATTCTGCTGAAGTTTAAAAATGCTACGGAACTCTTCCATTGTTCTTCGGAATTCTGCTGAAGATTAAAAATGCTACAGAATTTTTCCATTGTTCTTCGGAATTCTGATGAAGTTTAAAAATGCTACGGAACTCTTCCATTGTTCTTCAGAATTCTGCTGAAGTTTAAAAATGCTACGGAACTCTTCCATTGTTCTTCGGAATTCTGCAGAAGTTTAAAAATGCTACGTAACTCTTCCATTGTTCTTGGAATTCTGGTGAAGTTTAAAAATGCTACGGAACTCTTCCATTGTTCTCAGAATTCTGCTGAAGTTTATAAATTCTACGGTACTCTTCCATTGTTCTTGGGAATTCTGCTGAAGTTTAAAAATGCTACGGAACTCTTCCATTGTTCTTCGGAATTCTGCTGAAGTTTAAAAATGCTACGGAACTCTTCCATTGTTCTTCGGAATTCTGCTGAAGTTTAAAAATGCTACGGAACTCTTACATTGTTCTTCTGAATTCTGCTGAAGTTTAAAAATGCTACGGAACTCTTCCATTGTTCTTCGGAATTCTGATGAAGCTTAAAACTGCAACGGAACTCTTCCATTGTTCTTCGGAATTCTGCTGAAGTTTAAAAACGCTACGGAACTCTTCCATTGTTCTTCGGAATTCTGCTGAAGTTTAAAAATGCTACGGAACTCTTCCATTGTTTTCGGAATTCTGCTGAAGTTTAAAAATGCTACGGAACTCTTCCATTGTTCTCGGAATTCTGGTGAAGTTTAAAAATGCTACGGAACTCTTCCATTGTTCTCGGAATTCTGCTGAAGTTTAAAAATGCTACGGAACTATTCCATTGTTCTTCGGAATTCTGCCGAAGTTTAAAAATGCTACGGAACTCTTCCATTGTTCTTGGAATTTCTGTGAAGTTTAAAAATGCTACGGAACTCTTCCATTGTTCTCAGAATTCTGCTGAAGCTTATAAATTCTACGGTGCTCTTCCATTGTTCTTGGGAATTCTGCTGAAGTTTAAAAATGTTACGGATCAATTCCATTGTTCTTCGGAATTCTGCTTAAGTTTAAAAATGCTACGGAACTCGTCCATTGTTCTTCGGAATTCTGCTGAAGTTTAAAAATGCTGCGGAACTCTTCCATTGTTCTTCGGAATTCTGCTGAAGTTTAAAAATGCTACGGAACTCTTCCATTGTTCTTGGAATTCTGGTGAAGTATAAAAATGCTACGGAACTCTTCCATTGTTCTCAGAATTCTGCTGAAGCTTATAAATTCTACGGTGCTCTTCCATTGTTCTTGGGAATTCTGCTGAAGTTTAAAAATGTTACGGATCAATTCCATTGTTCTTCGGAATTCTGCTTAAGTTTAAAAATGCTACGGAAGTCTTCCATTGTTCTTCGGAATTCTGCTGAAGTTTAAAAATGCTACGGAACTCTTTCATTGTTCTTCGGAATTCTGCTGAAGTTTAAAAATGCTACGGAACTCTTCCATTGTTTTGCGGAATTCTGCTGAAGATTAAAAATGCTACGGAACTCTTCCATTTTTCTTGGAATTCTTCTGAAGTTTAAAAATGCTACAGAATTCTTCTCTTGTTCTTCAGAATTCTGCTGAAGTTTAAAAATGCTACGGAACACTTCCTTTGTTCTTCGGAATTCTGCTGAAGTTTAAAAATGCTACAGAACTCTTCCATTGTTCACGGTATTCTGGTGAAGTTTAAAAATGCTACGGAACTCTTCCATTGTTATTTTTAATTCTACTGAAGTTTAAAAATGCTACGGAACTCTTCCATTGTTCTTTGGAATTCTGCTGAAGTTTAAAAATGCTACGGGACTCTTCATTGTTCTTCTGAGTTCTGCTGAAGTTTAAAAATGCTACGGAACTCTTCCATTGTTCTTCGGAATTCTGATGAAGTTTAAAACTGCAACGGAACTCTTCCATTGTTCTTCGGAATTCTGCTGAAGTTTAAAAATGCTACGGAACTCTTCCATTGTTCTTCGGAATTCTGCTGAAGTTTAAAAATGCTACAGAACTCTTCCATTGTTCCTCGGAATTCTGGTGAAGTTTAAAAATGCTGCGGAACTCATCCATTGTTCTCGGAATTCTGCTGAAGTTTAAAAATGCTACGGAACTCTTCCATTGTTCTTCGGAATTCTGCTGTAATTTAAAAATGCTACGGAACTCTTCCATTGTTCTTCGGAATTCTGCTGAAGTTTAAAAATGCTACGGAACTCTTCCATTGTTCTTCGGAATTCTGATGAAGTTTAAAACTGCAACGGAACTCTTCCATTGTTCTTCGGAATTCTGCTGAAGTTTAGAAATGCTACGGAACTCTTCCATTGTTCTTCGGAATTCTGCTGAAGTTTAAAAATGCTACAGAACTCTTCCATTGTTCCTCGGAATTCTGGTGAAGTTTAAAAATGCTGCGGAACTCTTCCATTGTTCTCGGAATTCTGCTGAAGTTTAAAAATGCTACGGAACTCTTCCATTGTTCTTCGGAATTCTGCTGAAGCTTAAAAATGCTATGGAACTGTTCCATTGTTCTTCAGAATTCTGCTGAAGTTTAAAAATGCTATGGAACTCTTCCATTGTTCTCGGAATTCTGGTGAAGTTTAAAAATGCTACGGAACTCATCCATTGTTCTCGGAATTCTGCTGAAGTTTAAAAATGCTACGGAACTCTTCCATTGTTCTTCGGAATTCTGCTGAAGTTTAAAAATAGTATGGAACTTTTCCATTGTTCTTCGGAATTCTGATGAAGTTTAAAAAGGCTACGGAACTCTTCCATTGTTCTTCGGAATTCTGCTGAAGTTTAAAAATGCTACGGAATTCTTCCATTGTTCTTCGGAATTCTGCAGAAGTTTAAAAATGCTACGGAACTCTTCCATTGTTCTTGGAATTCTGGTGAAGTTTAAAAATGCTACGGAACTCTTCCATTGTTCTCAGAATTCTGCTGAAGCTTATAAATTCTACGGTGCTCTTCCATTGTTCTTGGGAATTCTGCTGAAGTTTAAAAATGTTACGGATCAATTCCATTGTTCTTCGGAATTCTGCTTAAGTTTAAAAATGCTACGGAAGTCTTCCATTGTTCTTCGGAATTCTGCTGAAGTTTAAAAATGCTACGGAACTCTTTCATTGTTCTTCGGAATTCTGCTGAAGTTTAAAAATGCTACGGAACTCTTCCATTGTTTTGCGGAATTCTGATGAAGTTTATAAATGCTACGGAACTCTTCCATTTTTCTCGGAATTCTTCTGAAGTTTAAAAATGCTACAGAATTCTTCTCTTGTTCTTCAGAATTCTGCTGAAGTTTAAAAATGCTACGGAACACTTCCTTTGTTCTTCGGAATTCTGCTGAAGTTTAAAAATGCTACAGAACTCTCCCATTGTTCACGGTATTCTGGTGAAGTTTAAAAATGCTACGGAACTCTTCCATTGTTATTTTTAATTCTACTGAAGTTTAAAAATGCTACGGAACTCTTCCATTGTTCTTTGGAATTCTGCTGAAGTTTAAAAATGCTACGGAACTCTTCCATTGTTCTTCGGAATTCTGATGAAGTTTAAAACTGCAACGGAACTCTTCGATTGTTCTTCGGAATTCTGCTGAAGTTTAAAAATGCTACAGAACTCTTCCATTGTTCCTCGGAATTCTGGTGAAGTTTAAAAATGCTGCGGAACTCATCCATTGTTCTCGGAATTCTGCTGAAGTTTAAAAATGCTACGGAACTCTTCCATTGTTCTTCGGAATTCTGCTGTAATTTAAAAATGCTACGGAACTCTTCCATTGTTCTTCGGAATTCTGCTGTAATTTAAAAATGCTACGGAACTCTTCCATTGTTCCTCGGAATTCTGGTGAAGTTTAAAAATGCTGCGGAACTCATCCATTGTTCTCGGAATTCTGCTGAAGTTTAAAAATGCTACGGAACTCTTCCATTGTTCTTCGGAATTCTGCTGTAATTTAAAAATGCTACGGAACTCTTCCATTGTTCTTCGGAATTCTGCTGAAGTTTAAAAATGCTACGGAACTCTTCCATTGTTCTTTGGAATTCTGCTGAAGTTTAAAAATGCTACGGAACTCTTCCATTGTTTTTCGGAATTCTGCTGAAGTTTAAAAATGCTGTGGAACTTTTCCATTGTTCTCGGAATTCTTCTGAAGTTTGAAAATCCTACAGAACTCTTCCATTGTTCTTCAGAATACTGCTGAAGTTTAAAAATGCTACGGAACACTTCCTTTGTTCTTCGGAATTCTGCTGAAGTTTAAAAATGCTACGGAACTCTTCCATTGTTCACGGAATTCTGGTGAAGTTTAAAAATGCTACGGAACTGTTCCATTGTTATTCTTAATTCTGCTGAAGTTTAAAAATGCTACGGAACTCTTCTATTGTTCTTCGGAATTCTGCTGAAGTTTAAAAATGCTACGGAACTTTTCCATTGTTCTTCGGAATTCTGATGAAGTTTAAAAATGCTACGGAACTCTTCCATTGTTCTTCGGAATTCTGCTGAAGTTTAAAAATGCTACGGAACTCTTCCATTGTTCTCAGAATTCTGTTGAAGTTTAAAAATGCTACGGAACTCTTCCATTGTTCTCGGAATTCTGTTGAAGTTTAAAAATGCTGCGGAACTCTTCCATTGTTCTCGGAATTCTGCTGAAGTTTAAAAATGCTACGGAACTCTTCCATTGTTATTTTTAATTCTACTGAAGTTTAAAAATGCTACGGAACTCTTCCATTGTTCTTTGGAATTCTGCTGAAGTTTAAAAATGCTACGGAACTCTTCCATTGTTCTTCGGAATTCTGATGAAGTTTAAAACTGCAACGGAACTCTTCGATTGTTCTTCGGAATTCTGCTGAAGTTTAAAAATGCTACAGAACTCTTCCATTGTTCCTCGGAATTCTGGTGAAGTTTAAAAATGCTGCGGAACTCATCCATTGTTCTCGGAATTCTGCTGAAGTTTAAAAATGCTACGGAACTCTTCCATTGTTCTTCGGAATTCTGCTGTAATTTAAAAATGCTACGGAACTCTTCCATTGTTCTTCGGAATTCTGCTGAAGTTTAAAAATGCTACGGAACTCTTCCATTGTTCTTCGGAATTCTGATGAAGTTTAAAACTGCAACGGAACTCTTCCATTGTTCTTCGGAATTCTGCTGAAGTTTAAAAATGCTACGGAACTCTTCCATTGTTCTTCGGAATTCTGCTGAAGTTTAAAAATGCTACAGAACTCTTCCATTGTTCCTCGGAATTCTGGTGAAGTTTAAAAATGCTGCGGAACTCATCCATTGTTCTCGGAATTCTGCTGAAGTTTAAAAATGCTACGGAACTCTTCCATTGTTCTTCGGAATTCTGCTGTAATTTAAAAATGCTACGGAACTCTTCCATTGTTCTTCGGAATTCTGCTGAAGTTTAAAAATGCTACGGAACTCTTCCATTGTTCTTTGGAATTCTGCTGAAGTTTAAAAATGCTACGGAATTCTTCCATTGTTTTTCGGAATTCTGCTGAAGTTTAAAAATGCTGTGGAACTTTTCCATTGTTCTCGGAATTCTTCTGAAGTTTGAAAATCCTACAGAACTCTTCCATTGTTCTTCAGAATACTGCTGAAGTTTAAAAATGCTACGGAACACTTCCTTTGTTCTTCGGAATTCTGCTGAAGTTTAAAAATGCTACGGAACTCTTCCATTGTTCACGGAATTCTGGTGAAGTTTAAAAATGCTACGGAACTGTTCCATTGTTATTCTTAATTCTGCTGAAGTTTAAAAATGCTACGGAACTCTTCTATTGTTCTTCGGAATTCTGCTGAAGTTTAAAAATGCTACGGAACTTTTCCATTGTTCTTCGGAATTCTGATGAAGTTTAAAAATGCTACGGAACTCTTCCATTGTTCTTCGGAATTCTGCTGAAGTTTAAAAATGCTACGGAACTCTTCCATTGTTCTCAGAATTCTGTTGAAGTTTAAAAATGCTACGGAACTCTTCCATTGTTCTCGGAATTCTGTTGAAGTTTAAAAATGCTGCGGAACTCTTCCATTGTTCTCGGAATTCTGCTGAAGTTTAAAAATGCTACGGAACTCTTCCATTGTTCTTCGGAATTCTGCTGAAGTTTAAAAATGCTACAGAATTTTTCCATTGTTCTTCGGAATTCTGATGAAGTTTAAAAATGCTACGGAACTCTTCCATTGTTCTTCAGAATTCTGCTGAAGTTTAAAAATGCTACGGAACTCTTCCATTGTTCTTCGGAATTCTGCAGAAGTTTAAAAATGCTACGGAACTCTTCCATTGTTCTTGGAATTCTGGTGAAGTTTAAAAATGCTACGGAACTCTTCCATTGTTCTCAGAATTCTGCTGAAGTTTGTAAATTCTACGGTACTCTTCCATTGTTCTTGGGAATTCTGCTGAAGTTTAAAAATGCTACGGAACTCTTCCATTGTTCTTCGGAATTCTGCTGAAGTTTAAAAATGCTACGGAACTCTTCCATTGTTCTTCGGAATTCTGCTGAAGTTTAAAAATGCTACGGAACTCTTACATTGTTCTTCTGAATTCTGCTGAAGTTTAAAAATGCTACGGAACTCTTCCATTGTTCTTCGAAATTCTGATGAAGCTTAAAACTGCAACGGAACTCTTCCATTGTTCTTCGGAATTCTGCTGAAGTTTAAAAATGCTACGGAACTCTTCCATTGTTCTTCGGAATTCTGCTGAAGTTTAAAAATGCTACGGAACTCTTCCATTGTTTTCGGAATTCTGCTGAAGTTTAAAAATGCTACGGAACTCTTCCATTGTTCTCGGAATTCTGGTGAAGTTTAAAAATGCTACGGAACTCTTCCATTGTTCTCGGAATTGTGCTGAAGTTTAAAAATGCTACGGAACTATTGCATTGTTCTTCGGAATTCTGCCGAAGTTTAAAAATGCTACGGAACTCTTCCATTGTTCTTGGAATTCCTGTGAAGTTTAAAAATGCTACGGAACTCTTCCATTGTTCTCAGAATTCTGCTGAAGCTTATAAATTCTACTGTGCTCTTCCATTGTTCTTGGGAATTCTGCTGAAGTTTAAAAATGTTACGGATCAATTCCATTGTTCTTCGGAATTCTGCTTAAGTTTAAAAATGCTACGGAACTCTTCCATTGTTCTTAGGAATTCTGCTGAAGTTTAAAAATGCTGCGGAACTCTTCCATTGTTCTTCGGAATTCTGCTGAAGTTTAAAAATGCTACGGAACTCTTCCATTGTTTTGCGGAATTCTGCTGAAGTTTAAAAATGCTACGGAACTCTTCCATTTTTCTCGGAATTCTTCTGAAGTTTAAAAATACTACAGAACTCTTCTCTTGTTCTTCAGAATTCTGCTGAAGTTTAAAAATGCTACGGAACTCTTCCATTGTTCCTCGGAATTCTGCTGAAGTTTAAAAATGCTATGGAACTCTTACATTGTTCTTCTGAATTCTGCTGAAGTTTAAAAATGCTACGGAACTCTTCCATTGTTCTTCGGAATTCTGCTGAAGTTTAAAAATGCTATGGAACTCTTACATTGTTCTTCTGAATTCTGCTGAAGTTTAAAAATGCTACGGAACTCTTCCATTGTTCTTCGGAACTCTGATGAAGCTTAAAACTGCAACGGAACTCTTCCATTGTTGTTTGGAATTCTGCTGAAGTTTAAAAATGCTACGGAACTCTTCCATTGTTCTTCGGAATTCTGCTGAAGTTTAAAAATGCTACGGAACTCTTCCATTGTTCTCGGAATTCTGGTGAAGTTTAAAAATGCTACGGAACTCTTCCATTGTTCTCGGAATTCTGGTGACGTTTAAAAATGCTACGGAACTCATCCATTGTTCTCGGAATTCTGCTGAAGTTTAAAAATGCTACGGAACTCTTCCATTGTTCTTCGGAATTCTGCTGAAGTTTAAAAATGCTACAGAACTCTTCCATTGTTCCTCGGAATTCTGGTGAAGTTTAAAAATGCTGCGGAACTCATCCATTGTTCTCGGAATTCTGCTGAAGTTTAAAAATGCTACGGAATTCTTCCATTGTTCTTCGGAATTCTGCAGAAGTTTAAAAATGCTACGGAACTCTTCCATTGTTCTTGGAATTCTGGTGAAGTTTAAAAATGCTACGGAACTCTTCCATTGTTCTCAGAATTCTGCTGAAGCTTATAAATTCTACGGTGCTCTTCCATTGTTCTTGGGAATTCTGCTGAAGTTTAAAAATGTTACGGATCAATTCCATTGTTCTTCGGAATTCTGCTTAAGTTTAAAAATGCTACGGAAGTCTTCCATTGTTCTTCGGAATTCTGCTGAAGTTTAAAAATGCTACGGAACTCTTTCATTGTTCTTCGGAATTCTGCTGAAGTTTAAAAATGCTACGGAACTCTTCCATTGTTTTGCGGAATTCTGATGAAGTTTATAAATGCTACGGAACTCTTCCATTTTTCTCGGAATTCTTCTGAAGTTTAAAAATGCTACAGAATTCTTCTCTTGTTCTTCAGAATTCTGCTGAAGTTTAAAAATGCTACGGAACACTTCCTTTGTTCTTCGGAATTCTGCTGAAGTTTAAAAATGCTACAGAACTCTCCCATTGTTCACGGTATTCTGGTGAAGTTTAAAAATGCTACGGAACTCTTCCATTGTTATTTTTAATTCTACTGAAGTTTAAAAATGCTACGGAACTCTTCCATTGTTCTTTGGAATTCTGCTGAAGTTTAAAAATGCTACGGAACTCTTCCATTGTTCTTCGGAATTCTGATGAAGTTTAAAACTGCAACGGAACTCTTCGATTGTTCTTCGGAATTCTGCTGAAGTTTAAAAATGCTACAGAACTCTTCCATTGTTCCTCGGAATTCTGGTGAAGTTTAAAAATGCTGCGGAACTCATCCATTGTTCTCGGAATTCTGCTGAAGTTTAAAAATGCTACGGAACTCTTCCATTGTTCTTCGGAATTCTGCTGTAATTTAAAAATGCTACGGAACTCTTCCATTGTTCTTCGGAATTCTGCTGTAATTTAAAAATGCTACGGAACTCTTCCATTGTTCCTCGGAATTCTGGTGAAGTTTAAAAATGCTGCGGAACTCATCCATTGTTCTCGGAATTCTGCTGAAGTTTAAAAATGCTACGGAACTCTTCCATTGTTCTTCGGAATTCTGCTGTAATTTAAAAATGCTACGGAACTCTTCCATTGTTCTTCGGAATTCTGCTGAAGTTTAAAAATGCTACGGAACTCTTCCATTGTTCTTTGGAATTCTGCTGAAGTTTAAAAATGCTACGGAACTCTTCCATTGTTTTTCGGAATTCTGCTGAAGTTTAAAAATGCTGTGGAACTTTTCCATTGTTCTCGGAATTCTTCTGAAGTTTGAAAATCCTACAGAACTCTTCCATTGTTCTTCAGAATACTGCTGAAGTTTAAAAATGCTACGGAACACTTCCTTTGTTCTTCGGAATTCTGCTGAAGTTTAAAAATGCTACGGAACTCTTCCATTGTTCACGGAATTCTGGTGAAGTTTAAAAATGCTACGGAACTGTTCCATTGTTATTCTTAATTCTGCTGAAGTTTAAAAATGCTACGGAACTCTTCTATTGTTCTTCGGAATTCTGCTGAAGTTTAAAAATGCTACGGAACTTTTCCATTGTTCTTCGGAATTCTGATGAAGTTTAAAAATGCTACGGAACTCTTCCATTGTTCTTCGGAATTCTGCTGAAGTTTAAAAATGCTACGGAACTCTTCCATTGTTCTCAGAATTCTGTTGAAGTTTAAAAATGCTACGGAACTCTTCCATTGTTCTCGGAATTCTGTTGAAGTTTAAAAATGCTGCGGAACTCTTCCATTGTTCTCGGAATTCTGCTGAAGTTTAAAAATGCTACGGAACTCTTCCATTGTTATTTTTAATTCTACTGAAGTTTAAAAATGCTACGGAACTCTTCCATTGTTCTTTGGAATTCTGCTGAAGTTTAAAAATGCTACGGAACTCTTCCATTGTTCTTCGGAATTCTGATGAAGTTTAAAACTGCAACGGAACTCTTCGATTGTTCTTCGGAATTCTGCTGAAGTTTAAAAATGCTACAGAACTCTTCCATTGTTCCTCGGAATTCTGGTGAAGTTTAAAAATGCTGCGGAACTCATCCATTGTTCTCGGAATTCTGCTGAAGTTTAAAAATGCTACGGAACTCTTCCATTGTTCTTCGGAATTCTGCTGTAATTTAAAAATGCTACGGAACTCTTCCATTGTTCTTCGGAATTCTGCTGAAGTTTAAAAATGCTACGGAACTCTTCCATTGTTCTTCGGAATTCTGATGAAGTTTAAAACTGCAACGGAACTCTTCCATTGTTCTTCGGAATTCTGCTGAAGTTTAAAAATGCTACGGAACTCTTCCATTGTTCTTCGGAATTCTGCTGAAGTTTAAAAATGCTACAGAACTCTTCCATTGTTCCTCGGAATTCTGGTGAAGTTTAAAAATGCTGCGGAACTCATCCATTGTTCTCGGAATTCTGCTGAAGTTTAAAAATGCTACGGAACTCTTCCATTGTTCTTCGGAATTCTGCTGTAATTTAAAAATGCTACGGAACTCTTCCATTGTTCTTCGGAATTCTGCTGAAGTTTAAAAATGCTACGGAACTCTTCCATTGTTCTTTGGAATTCTGCTGAAGTTTAAAAATGCTACGGAATTCTTCCATTGTTTTTCGGAATTCTGCTGAAGTTTAAAAATGCTGTGGAACTTTTCCATTGTTCTCGGAATTCTTCTGAAGTTTGAAAATCCTACAGAACTCTTCCATTGTTCTTCAGAATACTGCTGAAGTTTAAAAATGCTACGGAACACTTCCTTTGTTCTTCGGAATTCTGCTGAAGTTTAAAAATGCTACGGAACTCTTCCATTGTTCACGGAATTCTGGTGAAGTTTAAAAATGCTACGGAACTGTTCCATTGTTATTCTTAATTCTGCTGAAGTTTAAAAATGCTACGGAACTCTTCTATTGTTCTTCGGAATTCTGCTGAAGTTTAAAAATGCTACGGAACTTTTCCATTGTTCTTCGGAATTCTGATGAAGTTTAAAAATGCTACGGAACTCTTCCATTGTTCTTCGGAATTCTGCTGAAGTTTAAAAATGCTACGGAACTCTTCCATTGTTCTCAGAATTCTGTTGAAGTTTAAAAATGCTACGGAACTCTTCCATTGTTCTCGGAATTCTGTTGAAGTTTAAAAATGCTGCGGAACTCTTCCATTGTTCTCGGAATTCTGCTGAAGTTTAAAAATGCTACGGAACTCTTCCATTGTTCTTCGGAATTCTGCTGAAGTTTAAAAATGCTACAGAATTTTTCCATTGTTCTTCGGAATTCTGATGAAGTTTAAAAATGCTACGGAACTCTTCCATTGTTCTTCAGAATTCTGCTGAAGTTTAAAAATGCTACGGAACTCTTCCATTGTTCTTCGGAATTCTGCAGAAGTTTAAAAATGCTACGGAACTCTTCCATTGTTCTTGGAATTCTGGTGAAGTTTAAAAATGCTACGGAACTCTTCCATTGTTCTCAGAATTCTGCTGAAGTTTGTAAATTCTACGGTACTCTTCCATTGTTCTTGGGAATTCTGCTGAAGTTTAAAAATGCTACGGAACTCTTCCATTGTTCTTCGGAATTCTGCTGAAGTTTAAAAATGCTACGGAACTCTTCCATTGTTCTTCGGAATTCTGCTGAAGTTTAAAAATGCTACGGAACTCTTACATTGTTCTTCTGAATTCTGCTGAAGTTTAAAAATGCTACGGAACTCTTCCATTGTTCTTCGAAATTCTGATGAAGCTTAAAACTGCAACGGAACTCTTCCATTGTTCTTCGGAATTCTGCTGAAGTTTAAAAATGCTACGGAACTCTTCCATTGTTCTTCGGAATTCTGCTGAAGTTTAAAAATGCTACGGAACTCTTCCATTGTTTTCGGAATTCTGCTGAAGTTTAAAAATGCTACGGAACTCTTCCATTGTTCTCGGAATTCTGGTGAAGTTTAAAAATGCTACGGAACTCTTCCATTGTTCTCGGAATTGTGCTGAAGTTTAAAAATGCTACGGAACTATTGCATTGTTCTTCGGAATTCTGCCGAAGTTTAAAAATGCTACGGAACTCTTCCATTGTTCTTGGAATTCCTGTGAAGTTTAAAAATGCTACGGAACTCTTCCATTGTTCTCAGAATTCTGCTGAAGCTTATAAATTCTACTGTGCTCTTCCATTGTTCTTGGGAATTCTGCTGAAGTTTAAAAATGTTACGGATCAATTCCATTGTTCTTCGGAATTCTGCTTAAGTTTAAAAATGCTACGGAACTCTTCCATTGTTCTTAGGAATTCTGCTGAAGTTTAAAAATGCTGCGGAACTCTTCCATTGTTCTTCGGAATTCTGCTGAAGTTTAAAAATGCTACGGAACTCTTCCATTGTTTTGCGGAATTCTGCTGAAGTTTAAAAATGCTACGGAACTCTTCCATTTTTCTCGGAATTCTTCTGAAGTTTAAAAATACTACAGAACTCTTCTCTTGTTCTTCAGAATTCTGCTGAAGTTTAAAAATGCTACGGAACTCTTCCATTGTTCCTCGGAATTCTGCTGAAGTTTAAAAATGCTATGGAACTCTTACATTGTTCTTCTGAATTCTGCTGAAGTTTAAAAATGCTACGGAACTCTTCCATTGTTCTTCGGAATTCTGCTGAAGTTTAAAAATGCTATGGAACTCTTACATTGTTCTTCTGAATTCTGCTGAAGTTTAAAAATGCTACGGAACTCTTCCATTGTTCTTCGGAACTCTGATGAAGCTTAAAACTGCAACGGAACTCTTCCATTGTTGTTTGGAATTCTGCTGAAGTTTAAAAATGCTACGGAACTCTTCCATTGTTCTTCGGAATTCTGCTGAAGTTTAAAAATGCTACGGAACTCTTCCATTGTTCTCGGAATTCTGGTGAAGTTTAAAAATGCTACGGAACTCTTCCATTGTTCTCGGAATTCTGGTGACGTTTAAAAATGCTACGGAACTCATCCATTGTTCTCGGAATTCTGCTGAAGTTTAAAAATGCTACGGAACTCTTCCATTGTTCTTCGGAATTCTGCTGAAGTTTAAAAATGCTACAGAACTCTTCCATTGTTCCTCGGAATTCTGGTGAAGTTTAAAAATGCTGCGGAACTCATCCATTGTTCTCGGAATTCTGCTGAAGTTTAAAAATGCTACGGAACTCTTCCATTGTTCTTCGGAATTCTGTAATTTAAAAATGCTACGGAACTCTTCCATTGTTCTTCGGAATTCTGCTGAAGTTTAAAAATGCTATGGAACTCTTCGATTGTTCTTCGGAATTCTGCTGAAGTTTAAAAATGCTACGGAACTCTTCCATTGTTCTTCTGAGTTCTGCTGAAGTTTATAAATGCTGCGGAACTCTTCCATTGTTCTTCGGAATTCTGATGAAGTTTAAAACTGCAACGGAACTCTTCCATTGTTCTTCAGAATTCTGCTGAAGTTTAAAAATGCTACGGAACTCTTCCATTGTTCTTCGGAATTCTGCTGAAGTTTAAAAATGCTATGGAACTCTTACATTGTTCTTCTGAGTTCTGCTGAAGTTTAAAAATGCTACGGAACTCTTCCATTGTTCTTCGGAACTCTGATGAAGCTTAAAACTGCAACGGAACTCTTCCATTGTTGTTCGGAATTCTGCAGAAGTTTAAAAATGCTACGGAACTCTTCCATTGTTCTTCGGAATTCTGCTGAAGTTTAAAAATGCTATGGAACTCTTCCATTGTTCTCGGAATTCTGGTGAAGTTTAAAAATGCTACGGAACTCTTCCATTGTTCTCGGAATTCTGGTGACGTTTAAGAATGCTACGGAACTCATCCATTGTTCTCGGAATTCTGCTGAAGTTTAAAAATGCTACGGAACTCTTCCATTGTTCTTCGGAATTCAGCTGAAGTTTAAAAATGGTACGGAACTTTTCCATTGTTCTTCGGAATTCTGATGAAGTTTAAAAAGGCTACGGAACTCTTCCATTGTTCATCGGAATTCTGCTGAAGTTTAAAAATGCTACGGAACTCTTCCATTGTTCTTCGGAATTCTGCAGAAGTTTAAAAATGCTACGGAACTCTTCCATTGTTCTTGGAATTCTGGTGAAGTTTAAAAATGCTATGGAACTCTTCCATTGTTCTCAGAATTCTGCTGAAGCTTATAAATTCTACGGTGCTCTTCCATTGTTCTTGGGAATTCTGCTGAAGTTTAAAAATGTTACGGATCAATTCCATTGTTCTTCGGAATTCTGCTGAAGTTTAAAAATGCTACGAAACTCTTCCATTGTTCTTCGGAATTCTGCTGAAGCTTAAAAATGCTATGGAACTGTTCCATTGTTCTTCGGAATTCTGCTGAAGTTTAAAAATGCTATGGAACTCTTCCATTGTTCTCGGAATTCTGGTGAAGTTTAAAAATGCTACGGAACTCTTCCATTGTTCTCGGAATTCTGGTGAAGTTTAAAAATGCTACGGAACTCATCCATTGTTCTCGGAATTCTGCTGAAGTTTAAAAATGCTACGGAACTCTTCCATTGTTCTTTGGAATTCTGCTGAAGTTTAAAAATAGTATGGAACTTTTCCATTGTTCTTCGGAATTCTGATGAAGTTTAAAAAGGCTACGGAACTCTTCCATTGTTCTTCGGAATTCTGCTGAAGTTTAAAAATGCTACGGAACTCTTCCATTGTTCTTCGGAATTCTGCAGAAGTTTAAAAATGCTACGGAACTCTTCCATTGTTCTTGGTATTCTGGTGAAGTTTAAAAATGCTACGGAACTCTTCCATTGTTCTCAGAATTCTGCTGAAGCTTATAAATTCTACGGTGCTCTTCCATTGTTCTTGGGAATTCTGCTGAAGTTTAAAAATGTTACGGATCAATTCCATTGTTCTTCGGAATTCTGCTTAAGTTTAAAAATGCTACGGAAGTCTTCCATTGTTCTTCGGAATTCTGCTGAAGTTTAAAAATGCTACGAAACTCTTTCATTGTTCTTCGGAATTCTGCTGAAGTTTAAAAATGCTACGGAACTCTTCCATTGTTTTGCGGAATTCTGCTGAAGTTTAAAAATGCTACGGAACTCTTCCATTTTTCTCGGAATTCTTCTGAAGTTTAAAAATGCTACAGAATTCTTCTCTTGTTCTTCAGAATTCTGCTGAAGTTTAAAAATGCTACGGAACACTTCCTTTGTTCTTTGGAATTCTGCTGAAGTTTAAAAATGCTACAGAACTCTTCCATTGTTCACCGTATTCTGGTGAAGTTTAAAAATGCTACGGAACTCTTCCATTGTTATTTTTAATTCTACTGAAGTTTAAAAATGCTACGGAACTCTTCCATTGTTCTTTGGAATTCTGCTGAAGTTTAAAAATGCTATGGGACTCTTCATTGTTCTTCTGAGTTCTGCTGAAGTTTAAAAATGCTACGGAACTCTTCCATTGTTCTTCGGAATTCTGATGAAGTTTAAAACTGCAACGGAACTCTTCCATTGTTCTTCGGAATTCTGCTGAAGTTTAAAAATGCTACGGAACTCTTCCATTGTTCTTCGGAATTCTGCTGAAGTTTAAAAATGCTACAGAACTCTTCCATTGTTCCTCGGAATTCTGGTGAAGTTTAAAAATGCTGCGGAACTCATCCATTGTTCTCGGAATTCTGCTGAAGATTAAAAATGCTACGGAACTCTTCCATTGTTCTTCGGGATTCTGCTGTAATTTAAAAATGCTACGGAACTCTTCCATTGTTCTTCGGAATTCTGATGAAGTTTAAAAAGGCTACGGAACTCTTCCATTGTTCTTCGGAATTCTGCTGAAGTTTAAAAATGCTACGGAACTCTTCCATTGTTCTTCGGAATTCTGCAGAAGTTTAAAAATGCTACGGAACTCTTCCATTGTTCTTGGTATTCTGGTGAAGTTTAAAAATGCTACGGAACTCTTCCATTGTTCTCAGAATTCTGCTGAAGCTTATAAATTCTACGGTGCTCTTCCATTGTTCTTGGGAATTCTGCTGAAGTTTAAAAATGTTACGGATCAATTCCATTGTTCTTCGGAATTCTGCTTAAGTTTAAAAATGCTACGGAAGTCTTCCATTGTTCTTCGGAATTCTGCTGAAGTTTAAAAATGCTACGAAACTCTTTCATTGTTCTTCGGAATTCTGCTGAAGTTTAAAAATGCTACGGAACTCTTCCATTGTTTTGCGGAATTCTGCTGAAGTTTAAAAATGCTACGGAACTCTTCCATTTTTCTCGGAATTCTTCTGAAGTTTAAAAATGCTACAGAATTCTTCTCTTGTTCTTCAGAATTCTGCTGAAGTTTAAAAATGCTACGGAACACTTCCTTTGTTCTTCGGAATTCTGCTGAAGTTTAAAAATGCTACAGAACTCTTCCATTGTTCACCGTATTCTGGTGAAGTTTAAAAATGCTACGGAACTCTTCCATTGTTATTTTTAATTCTACTGAAGTTTAAAAATGCTACGGAACTCTTCCATTGTTCTTTGGAATTCTGCTGAAGTTTAAAAATGCTATGGGACTCTTCATTGTTCTTGTGAGTTCTGCTGAAGTTTAAAAATGCTACGGAACTCTTCCATTGTTCTTTGTAATTCTGATGAAGTTTAAAACTGCAACGGAACTCTTCCATTGTTCTTCGGAATTCTGCTGAAGTTTAAAAATGCTACGGAACTCTTCCATTGTTCTTCGGAATTCTGCTGAAGTTTAAAAATGCTACAGAACTCTTCCATTGTTCCTCGGAATTCTGGTGAAGTTTAAAAATGCTGCGGAACTCATCCATTGTTCTCGGAATTCTGCTGAAGATTAAAAATGCTACGGAACTCTTCCATTGTTCTTCGGGATTCTGCTGTAATTTAAAAATGCTACGGAACTCTTCCATTGTTCTTCGGAATTCTGCTGAAGTTTAAAAATGCTACGGAACTCTTCCATTGTTTTTCGGAATTCTGCTGAAGTTTAAAAATGCTGTGGAACTCTTCCATTGTTCTCGGAATTCTTCTGAAGTTTGAAAATGCTACAGAACTCTTCCATTGTTCTTCAGAATACTGCTGAAGTTTAAAAATGCTACGGAACACTTCCTTTGTTCTTCGGAATTCTGCTGAAGTTTAAAAATGCTACGGAACTCTTCCATTGTTCACGGAATTCTGGTGAAGTTTAAAAATGCTACGGAACTGTTCCATTGTTATTCTTAATTCTGCTGAAGTTTAAAAATGCTACGGAAGTCTTCCATTGTTCTTCGGAATTCTGCTGAAGTTTAAAAATGCTACGGAACTTTTACATTGTTCTTCGGAATTCTGCTGAAGTTTAAAAATGCTACGGAACTCTTCCATTGTTCTTCGGAATTCTGCTGAAGTTTAAAAATGCTACGGAACTCTTCCATTGTTCTCAGAATTCTGTTGAAGTTTAAAAATGCTACGGAACTCTTCCATTGTTCTCGGAATTCTGTTGAAGTTTAAAAATGCTGCGGAACTCTTCCATTGTTCTCGGAATTCTGCTGAAGTTTAAAAATGCTACGGAACTCTTCCATTGTTCTTCGGAATTCTGCTGAAGTTTAAAAATGCTACAGAATTTTTCCATTGTTCTTCGGAATTCTGATGAAGTTTAAAAATGCTACGGAACTCTTCCATTGTTCTTCAGAATTCTGCTGAAGTTTAAAAATGCTACGGAACTCTTCCATTGTTCTTCGGAATTCTGCAGAAGTTTAAAAATGCTACGGAACTCTTCCATTGTTCTTGGAATTCTGGTGAAGTTTAAAAATGCTACGGAACTCTTCCATTGTTCTCAGAATTCTGCTGAAGTTTATAAATTCTACGGTACTCTTCCATTGTTCTTGGGAATTCTGCTGAAGTTTAAAAATATTACGGATCATTTCCATTGTTCTTCGGAATTCTGCTGAAGTTTAAATATGCTACGGAACTCTTCCCTTGTTCTTCTGAGTTCTACTGAAGTTTAAAAATGCTGCGGAACACTTCCCTTGTTCTTCGGAATTCTGATGAAGTTAAAAACTGCAACGGAACTCTTCCATTGTTCTTCGGAATTCTGCTGAAGTTTAAAAATGCTACGGAACTCTTCCATTGTTCTTCGGAATTCTGCTGAAGTTTAAAAATGCTACGGAACTCTTACATTGTTCTTCTGAATTCTGCTGAAGTTTAAAAATGCTACGGAACTCTTCCATTGTTCTTCGGAATTCTGATGAAGCTTAAAACTGCAACGGAACTCTTCCATTGTTCTTCGGAATTCTGCTGAAGTTTAAAAATGCTACGGAACTCTTCCATCGTTCTTCGGAATTCTGCTGAAGTTTAAAAATGCTACGGAACTCTTCCATTGTTTTCGGAATTCTGCTGAAGTTTAAAAATGCTACGGAACTCTTCCATTGTTCTCGGAATTCTGGTGAAGTTTAAAAATGCTACGGAACTCTTCCATTTTTCTCGGAATTCTGCTGAAGTTTAAAAATGCTATGGAACTATTCCATTGTTCTTCGGAATTCTGCCGAAGTTTAAAAATGCTACGGAACTCTTCCATTGTTCTTGGAAGTCCTGTGAAGTTTAAAAATGCTACGGAACTCTTCCATTGTTCGGAGAATTCTGCTGAAGCTTATAAATTCTACGGTGCTCTTCCATTGTTCTTGGGAATTCTGCTGAAGTTTAAAAATGTTACGGATCAATTCCATTGTTCTTCGGAATTCTGCTGAAGTTTAAAAATGCTACGGAACTCTTCCATTGTTCTTTGGAATTCTGCTGAAGTTTAAAAATGCTACGGAACTCTTCCATTGTTTTTCGGAATTCTGCTGAAGTTTAAAAATGCTGTGGAACTCTTCCATTGTTCTCGGAATTCTTCTGAAGTTTGAAAATGCTACAGAACTCTTCCATTGTTCTTCAGAATACTGCTGAAGTTTAAAAATGCTACGGAACACTTCCTTTGTTCTTCGGAATTCTGCTGAAGTTTAAAAATGCTACGGAACTCTTCCATTGTTCACGGAATTCTGGTGAAGTTTAAAAATGCTACGGAACTGTTCCATTGTTATTCTTAATTCTGCTGAAGTTTAAAAATGCTACGGAACTCTTCCATTGTTCTTCGGAATTCTGCTGAAGTTTAAAAATGCTACGGAACTTTTCCATTGTTTTTCGGAATTCTGATGAAGTTTAAAAATGCTACGGAACTCTTCCATTGTTCTTCGGAATTCTGCTGAAGTTTAAAAATGCTACGGAACTCTTCCATTGTTCTCAGAATTCTGTTGAAGTTTAAAAATGCTACGGAACTCTTCCATTGTTCTCGGAATTCTATTGAAGTTTAAAAATGCTGCGGAACTCTTCCATTGTTCTCGGAATTCTGCTGAAGTTTAAAAATGCTACGGAACTCTTCCATTGTTCTTCGGAATTCTGCTGAAGTTTAAAAATGCTACAGAATTTTTCCATTGTTCTTCGGAATTCTGATGAAGTTTAAAAATGCTACGGAACTCTTCCATTGTTCTTCAGAATTCTGCTGAAGTTTAAAAATGCTACGGAACTCTTCCATTGTTCTTCGGAATTCTGCAGAAGTTTAAAAATGCTACGTAACTCTTCCATTGTTCTAGGAATTCTGGTGAAGTTTAAAAATGCTACGGAACTCATCCATTGTTCTCAGAATTCTGCTGAAGTTTATAAATTCTACGGTACTCTTCCATTGTTCTTGGGAATTCTGCTGAAGTTTAAAAATGCTACGGAACTCTTCCATTGTTCTTCGGAATTCTGCTGAAGTTTAAAAATGCTACGGAACTCTTCCATTGTTCTTCGGAATTCTGCTGAAGTTTAAAAATGCTACGGAACTCTTCCATTGTTCTCGGAATTCTGGTGAAGTTTAAAAATGCTACGGAACTCTTCCATTGTTCTCGGAATTCTGCTGAAGTTTAAAAATGCTACGGAACTATTCCATTGTTCTTCGGAATTCTGCCGAAGTTTAAAAATGCTACGGAACTCTTCCATTGTTCTTGGAATTCCTGTGAAGTTTAAAAATGCTACGGAACTCTTCCATTGTTCTCAGAATTCTGCTGAAGCTTATAAATTCTACGGTGCTCTTCCATTGTTCTTGGGAATTCTGCTGAAGTTTAAAAATGTTACGGATCAATTCCATTGTTCTTCGGAATTCTGCTTAAGTTTAAAAATGCTACGGAACTCGTCCATTGTTCTTCGGAATTCTGCTGAAGTTTAAAAATGCTGCGGAACTCTTCCATTGTTCTTCGGAATTCTGCTGAAGTTTAAAAATGCTACGGAACTCTTCCATTGTTTTGCGGAATTCTGCTGAAGTTTAAAAATGCTACGGAACTCTTCCATTTTTCTCGGAATTCTTCCGAAGTTTAAAAATACTACAGAACTCTTCTCTTGTTCTTCAGAATTCTGCTGAAGTTTAAAAATGCTACGGAACAATTCCTTTGTTCTTCGGAATTCTGCTGAAGTTTAAAAATGTTACGGATCATTTCCATTGTTCTTCGGAATTCTGCTGAAGTTTAAAAATGCTACGGAACTCTTCCATTGTTCTTCGGAATTCTGCTGAAGTTTAAAAATGCTATGGAACTCTTCGATTGTTCTTCGGAATTCTGCTGAAGTTTAAAAATTCTACGGAACTCTTCCATTGTTCTTCTGAGTTCTGCTGAAGTTTAAAAATGCTGCGGAACTCTTCCATTGTTCTTCGGAATTCTGATGAAGTTTAAAACTGCAACGGAACTCTTCCATTGTTCTTCAGAATTCTGCTGAAGTTTAAAAATGCTACGGAACTCTTCCATTGTTCTTCGGAATTCTGCTGAAGTTTAAAAATGCTATGGAACTCTTATATTGTTCTTCTGAATTCTGCTGAAGTTTAAAAATGCTACGGAACTCTTCCATTGTTCTTCGGAACTCTGATGAAGCTTAAAACTGCAACGGAACTCTTCCGTTGTTGTTCGGAATTCTGCTGAAGTTTAAAAATGCTACGGAACTCTTCCATTGTTCTTCGGAATTCTGCTGAAGTTTAAAAATGCTACGGAACTCTTCCATTTTTCTCGGAATTCTGCTGAAGTTTAAAAATGCTACGGAACTCTTCCATTGTTCTCGGAATTCTGGTGAAGTTTAAAAATGCTACAGAACTCTTCCATTGTTCTCGGAATTCTGCTGAAGTTTAAAAATGCTACAGAACTCTTCCATTGTTCTTCAGAATTCTGCTGAAGCTTAAAAATGCTATGGAACTGTTCCATTGTTCTTCGGAATTCTGCTGAAGTTTAAAAATGCTATGGAACTCTTCCATTGTTCTCGGAATTCTGGTGAAGTTTAAAAATGCTACGGAACTCTTCCATTGTTCTCGGAATTCTGGTGACGTTTAAAAATACTACGGAACTCATCCATTGTTCTCGGAATTCTGCTGAAGTTTAAAAATGCTACGGAACTCTTCCATTGTTCTTCGGAATTCTGCTGAAGTTTAAAAATGGTACGGAACTTTTCCATTGTTCTTCGGAATTCTGATGAAGTTTAAAAAGGCTACGGAACTCTTCCATTGTTCTTCGGAATTCTGCTGAAGTTTAAAAATGCTACGGAACTCTTCCATTGTTCTTCGGAATTCTGCAGAAGTTTAAAAATGCTACGGAACTCTTCCATTATTCTTGGAATTCTGGTGAAGTTTAAAAATGCTACGGAACTCTTCCATTGTTCTCAGAATTCTGCTGAAGCTTATAAATTCTACGGTGCTCTTCCATTGTTCTTGGGAATTCTGCTGAAGTTTAAAAATGTTACGGATCAATTCCATTGTTCTTCGGAATTCTGCTGAAGTTTAAAAATGCTACGGAACTCTTCCATTGTTCTTCGGAATTCTGCTGAAGCTTAAAAATGCTATGGAACTGTTCCATTGTTCTTCGGAATTCTGCTGAAGTTTAAAAATGCTATGGAACTCTTCCATTGTTCTCGGAATTCTGGTGAAGTTTAAAAATGCTACGGAACTCATCCATTGTTCTCGGAATTCTGCTGAAGTTTAAAAATGCTACGGAACTCTTCCATTGTTCTTCGGAATTCTGCTGAAGTTTAAAAATAGTATGGAACTTTTCCATTGTTCTTCGGAATTCTGCTGAAGTTTAAAAAGGCTACGGAACTCTTCCATTGTTCTTCGGAATTCTGCTTAAGTTTAAAAATGCTACGGAAGTCTTCCATTGTTCTTCGGAATTCTGCTGAAGTTTAAAAATGCTACGGAACTCTTTCATTGTTCTTCGGAATTCTGCTGAAGTTTAAAAATGCTACGGAACTCTTCCATTGTTTTGCGGAATTCTGCTGAAGTTTAAAAATGCTACGGAACTCTTCCATTTTTCTCGGAATTCTTCTGAAGTTTAAAAATGCTACAGAATTCTTCTCTTGTTCTTCAGAATTCTGCTGAAGTTTAAAAATGCTACGGAACACTTCCTTTGTTCTTCGGAATTCTGCTGAAGTTTAAAAATGCTACAGAACTCTCCCATTGTTCACGGTATTCTGGTGAAGTTTAAAAATGCTACGGAACTCTTCCATTGTTATTTTTAATTCTACTGAAGTTTAAAAATGCTACGGAACTCTTCCATTGTTCTTTGGAATTCTGCTGAAGTTTAAAAATGCTACGGGACTCTTCATTGTTCTTCTGAGTTCTGCTGAAGTTTAAAAATGCTACGGAACTCTTCCATTGTTCTTCGGAATTCTGATGAAGTTTAAAACTGCAACGGAACTCTTCCATTGTTCTTCGGAATTCTGCTGAAGTTTAAAAATGCTACGGAACTCTTCCATTGTTCTCAGAATTCTGCTGAAGCTTATAAATTCTACGGTGCTCTTCCATTGTTCTTGGGAATTCTGCTGAAGTTTAAAAATGTTACGGATCAATTCCATTGTTCTTCGGAATTCTGCTTAAGTTTAAAAATGCTACGGAAGTCTTCCATTGTTCTTCGGAATTCTGCTGAAGTTTAAAAATGCTACGGAACTCTTTCATTGTTCTTCGGAATTCTGCTGAAGTTTAAAAATGCTACGGAACTCTTCCATTGTTTTGCGGAATTCTGCTGAAGTTTAAAAATGCTACGGAACTCTTCCATTTTTCTCGGAATTCTTCTGAAGTTTAAAAATGCTACAGAATTCTTCTCTTGTTCTTCAGAATTCTGCTGAAGTTTAAAAATGCTACGGAACACTTCCTTTGTTCTTCGGAATTCTGCTGAAGTTTAAAATTGCTACAGAACTCTTCCATTGTTCACGGTATTCTGGTGAAGTTTAAAAATGCTACGGAACTCTTCCATTGTTATTTTTAATTCTACTGAAGTTTAAAAATGCTACGGAACTCTTCCATTGTTCTTTGGAATTCTGCTGAAGTTTAAAAATGCTACGGGACTCTTCATTGTTCTTCTGAGTTCTGCTGAAGTTTAAAAATGCTACGGAACTCTTCCATTGTTCTTCGGAATTCTGATGAAGTTTAAAACTGCAACGGAACTCTTCCATTGTTCTTCGGAATTCTGCTGAAGTTTAAAAATGCTACGGAACTCTTCCATTGTTCTTCGGAATTCTGCTGAAGTTTAAAAATGCTACAGAACTCTTCCATTGTTCCTCGGAATTCTGGTGAAGTTTAAAAATGCTGCGGAACTCATCCATTGTTCTCGGAATTCTGCTGAAGTTTAAAAATGCTACGGAACTCTTCCATTGTTCTTCGGAATTCTGCTGTAATTTAAAAATGCTACGGAACTCTTCCATTGTTCTGCGGAATTCTGCTGAAGTTTAAAAATGCTACGGAACTCTTCCATTGTTCTTCGGAATTCTGATGAAGTTTAAAACTGCAACGGAACTCTTCCATTGTTCTTCGGAATTCTGCTGAAGTTTAAAAATGCTACGGAACTCTTCCATTGTTCTTCGGAATTCTGCTGAAGTTTAAAAATGCTACAGAACTCTTCCATTGTTCCTCGGAATTCTGGTGAAGTTTAAAAATGCTGCGGAACTCATCCATTGTTCTCGGAATTCTGCTGAAGTTTAAAAATGCTACGGAACTCTTCCATTGTTCTTCGGAATTCTGCTGAAGCTTAAAAATGCTATGGAACTGTTCCATTGTTCTTCGGAATTCTGCTGAAGTTTAAAAATGCTATGGAACTCTTCCATTGTTCTCGGAATTCTGGTGAAGTTTAAAAATGCTACGGAACTCATCCATTGTTCTCGGAATTCTGCTGAAGTTTAAAAATGCTACGGAACTCTTCCATTGTTCTTCGGAATTCTGCTGAAGTTTAAAAATAGTATGGAACTTTTCCATTGTTCTTCGGAATTCTGATGAAGTTTAAAAAGGCTACGGAACTCTTCCATTGTTTTTCGGAATTCTGCTGAAGTTTAAAAATGCTACGGAACTCTTCCATTGTTCTTCGGAATTCTGCAGAAGTTTAAAAATGCTACGGAACTCTTCCATTGTTCTTGGAATTCTGGTGAAGTTTAAAAATGCTACGGAACTCTTCCATTGTTCTCAGAATTCTGCTGAAGCTTATAAATTCTACGGTGCTCTTCCATTGTTCTTGGGAATTCTGCTGAAGTTTAAAAATGCTACGGAACTCTTTCATTGTTCTTCGGAATTCTGCTGAAGTTTAAAAATGCTACGGAAGTCTTCCATTGTTCTTCGGAATTCTGCTGAAGTTTAAAAATGCTACGGAACTCTTTCATTGTTCTTCGGAATTCTGCTGAAGTTTAAAAATGCTACGGAACTCTTCCATTGTTTTGCGGAATTCTGCTGAAGTTTAAAAATGCTACGGAACTCTTCCATTTTTCTCGGAATTCTTCTGAAGTTTAAAAATGCTACAGAATTCTTCTCTTGTTCTTCAGAATTCTGCTGAAGTTTAAAAATGCTACGGAACACTTCCTTTGTTCTTCGGAATTCTGCTGAAGTTTAAAAATGCTACAGAACTCTCCCATTGTTCACGGTATTCTGGTGAAGTTTAAAAATGCTACGGAACGCTTCCATTGTTATTTTTAATTCTACTGAAGTTTAAAAATGCTACGGAACTCTTCCATTGTTCTTTGGAATTCTGCTGAAGTTTAAAAATGCTACGGGACTCTTCATTGTTCTTCTGAGTTCTGCTGAAGTTTAAAAATGCTACGGAACTCTTCCATTGTTCTTCGGAATTCTGATGAAGTTTAAAACTGCAACGGAACTCTTCCATTGTTCTTCGGAATTCTGCTGAAGTTTAAAAATGCTACGGAACTCTTTCATTGTTCTTCGGAATTCTGCTGAAGTTTAAAAATGCTACAGAACTCTTCCATTGTTCCTCGGAATTCTGGTGAAGTTTAAAAATGCTGCGGAACTCATCCATTGTTCTCGGAATTCTGCTGAAGTTTAAAAATGCTACGGAACTCTTCCATTGTTCTTCGGAATTCTGCAGAAGTTTAAAAATGCTACGGAACTCTTCCATTGTTCTTGGAATTCTGCTGAAGTTTAAAAATGCTACGGAACTCTTCCATTGTTCTCAGAATTCTGCTGAAGTTTGTAAATTCTACGGTACTCTTCCATTGTTCTTGGGAATTCTGCTGAAGTTTAAAAATGCTACGGAACTCTTCCATTGTTCTTCGGAATTCTGCTGAAGTTTAAAAATGCTACGGAACTCTTCCATTGTTCTTCGGAATTCTGCTGAAGTTTAAAAATGCTACGGAACTCTTACATTGTTCTTCTGAATTCTGCTGAAGTTTAAAAATGCTACGGAACTCTTCCATTGTTCTCGGAATTGTGCTGAAGTTTAAAAATGCTACGGAACTATTGCATTGTTCTTCGGAATTCTGCCGAAGTTTAAAAATGCTACGGAACTCTTCCATTGTTCTTGGAATTCCTGTGAAGTTTAAAAATGCTACGGAACTCTTCCATTGTTCTCAGAATTCTGCTGAAGCTTATAAATTCTACTGTGCTCTTCCATTGTTCTTGGGAATTCTGCTGAAGTTTAAAAATGTTACGGATCAATTCCATTGTTCTTCGGAATTCTGCTTAAGTTTAAAAATGCTACGGAACTCTTCCATTGTTTTGCGCAATTCTGCTGAAGTTTAAAAATGCTACGGAACTCTTCCATTTTTCTCGGAATTCTTCTGAAGTTTAAAAATACTACAGAACTCTTCTCTTGTTCTTCAGAATTCTGCTGAAGTTTAAAAATGCTACGGAACAATTCCTTTGTTCTTCGGAATTCTGCTGAAGTTTAAAAATGTTACGGATCATTTCCATTGTTCTTCGGAATTCTGCTGAAGTTTAAAAATGCTACGGAACTCTTCCATTGTTCTTCGGAATTCTGCTGAAGTTTAAAAATGCTATGGAACTCTTCGATTGTTCTTCGGAATTCTGCTGAAGTTTAAAAATGCTACGGAACTCTTCCATTGTTCTTCTGAGTTCTGCTGAAGTTTAAAAATGCTGCGGAACTCTTCCATTGTTCTTCGGAATTCTGATGAAGTTTAAAACTGCAACGGAACTCTTCCATTGTTCTTCAGAATTCTGCTGAAGTTTAAAAATGCTACGGAACTCTTCCATTGTTCTTCGGAATTCTGCTGAAGTTTAAAAATGCTATGGAACTCTTACATTGTTCTTCTGAATTCTGCTGAAGTTTAAAAATGCTACGGAACTCTTCCATTGTTCTTCGGAACTCTGATGAAGCTTAAAACTGCAACGGAACTCTTCCATTGTTGTTTGGAATTCTGCTGAAGTTTAAAAATGCTACGGAACTCTTCCATTGTTCTTCGGAATTCTGCTGAAGTTTAAAAATGCTACGGAACTCTTCCATTGTTCTCGGAATTCTGGTGAAGTTTAAAAATGCTACGGAACTCTTCCATTGTTCTCGGAATTGTGCTGAAGTTTAAAAATGCTACGGAACTATTGCATTGTTCTTCGGAATTCTGCCGAAGTTTAAAAATGCTACGGAACTCTTCCATTGTTCTTGGAATTCCTGTGAAGTTTAAAAATGCTACGGAACTCTTCCATTGTTCTCAGAATTCTGCTGAAGATAATAAATTCTACTGTGCTCTTCCATTGTTCTTGGGAATTCTGCTGAAGTTTAAAAATGTTACGGATCAATTCCATTGTTCTTCGGAATTCTGCTTAAGTTTAAAAATGCTATGGAACTCTTCCATTGTTTTGCGCAATTCTGCTGAAGTTTAAAAATGCTACGGAACACTTCCATTTTTCTCGGAATTCTTCTGAAGTTTAAAAATACTACAGAACTCTTCTCTTGTTCTTCAGAATTCTGCTGAAGTTTAAAAATGCTACGGAACAATTCCTTTGTTCTTCGGAATTCTGCTGAAGTTTAAAAATGTTACGGATCATTTCCATTGTTCTTCGGAATTCTGCTGAAGTTTAAAAATGCTACGGAACTCTTCCATTGTTCTTCGGAATTCTGCTGAAGTTTAAAAATGCTATGGAACTCTTCGATTGTTCTTCGGAATTCTGCTGAAGTTTAAAAATGCTACGGAACTCTTCCATTGTTCTTCTGAGTTCTGCTGAAGTTTAAAAATGCTGCGGAACTCTTCCATTGTTCTTCGGAATTCTGATGAAGTTTAAAACTGCAACGGAACTCTTCCATTGTTCTTCAGAATTCTGCTGAAGTTTAAAAATGCTACGGAACTCTTCCATTGTTCTTCGGAATTCTGCTGAAGTTTAAAAATGCTATGGAACTCTTACATTGTTCTTCTGAATTCTGCTGAAGTTTAAAAATGCTACGGAACTCTTCCATTGTTCTTCGGAACTCTGATGAAGCTTAAAACTGCAACGGAACTCTTCCATTGTTGTTTGGAATTCTGCTGAAGTTTAAAAATGCTACGGAACTCTTCCATTGTTCTTCGGAATTCTGCTGAAGTTTAAAAATGCTACGGAACTCTTCCATTGTTCTCGGAATTCTGGTGAAGTTTAAAAATGCTACGGAACTCTTCCATTGTTCTTCGGAATTCTGATGAAGTTTAAAACTGCAACGGAACTCTTCCATTGTTCTTCGGAATTCTGCTGAAGTTTAAAAATGCTACGGAACTCTTCCATTGTTCTCAGAATTCTGCTGAAGCTTATAAATTCTACGGTGCTCTTCCATTGTTCTTGGGAATTCTGCTGAAGTTTAAAAATGTTACGGATCAATTCCATTGTTCTTAGGAATTCTGCTTAAGTTTAAAAATGCTACGGAAGTCTTCCATTGTTCTTCGGAATTCTGCTGAAGTTTAAAAATGCTACGGAACTCTTTCATTGTTCTTCGGAATTCTGCTGAAGTTTAAAAATGCTACGGAACTCTTCCATTGTTTTGCGGAATTCTGCTGAAGTTTAAAAATGCTACGGAACTCTTCCATTTTTCTCGGAATTCTTCTGAAGTTTAAAAATGCTACAGAATTCTTCTCTTGTTCTTCAGAATTCTGCTGAAGTTTAAAAATGCTACGGAACACTTCCTTTGTTCTTCGGAATTCTGCTGAAGTTTAAAATTGCTACAGAACTCTTCCATTGTTCACGGTATTCTGGTGAAGTTTAAAAATGCTACGGAACTCTTCCATTGTTATTTTTAATTCTACTGAAGTTTAAAAATGCTACGGAACTCTTCCATTGTTCTTTGGAATTCTGCTGAAGTTTAAAAATGCTACGGGACTCTTCATTGTTCTTCTGAGTTCTGCTGAAGTTTAAAAATGCTACGGAACTCTTCCATTGTTCTTCGGAATTCTGATGAAGTTTAAAACTGCAACGGAACTCTTCCATTGTTCTTCGGAATTCTGCTGAAGTTTAAAAATGCTACGGAACTCTTCCATTGTTCTTCGGAATTCTGCTGAAGTTTAAAAATGCTACAGAACTCTTCCATTGTTCCTCGGAATTCTGGTGAAGTTTAAAAATGCTACGGAACTCTTCCATTGTTCTTCGGAATTCTGCTGAAGTTTAAAAATGCTACAGAACTCTTCCATTGTTCCTCGGAATTCTGGTGAAGTTTAAAAATGCTGCGGAACTCATCCATTGTTCTCGGAATTCTGCTGAAGTTTAAAAATGCTACGGAACTCTTCCATTGTTCTTCGGAATTCTGCTGTAATTTAAAAATGCTACGGAACTCTTCCATTGTTCTTCGGAATTCTGCTGAAGTTTAAAAATGCTACGGAACTCTTCCATTGTTCTTCGGAATTCTGATGAAGTTTAAAACTGCAACGGAACTCTTCCATTGTTCTTCGGAATTCTGCTGAAGTTTAAAAATGCTACGGAACTCTTCCATTGTTCTTCGGAATTCTGCTGAAGTTTAAAAATGCTACAGAACTCTTCCATTGTTCCTCGGAATTCTGGTGAAGTTTAAAAATGCTGCGGAACTCTTCCATTGTTCTCGGAATTGTGCTGAAGTTTAAAAATGCTACGGAACTCTTCCATTGTTCTTCGGAATTCTGCTGAAGCTTAAAAATGCTATGGAACTGTTCCATTGTTCTTCGGAATTCTGCTGAAGTTTAAAAATGCTATGGAACTCTTCCATTGTTCTCGGAATTCTGGTGAAGTTTAAAAATGCTACGGAACTCATCCATTGTTCTCGGAATTCTGCTGAAGTTTAAAAATGCTACGGAACTCTTCCATTGTTCTTCGGAATTCTGCTGAAGTTTAAAAATAGTATGGAACTTTTCCATTGTTCTTCGGAATTCTGATGAAGTTTAAAAAGGCTACGGAACTCTTCCATTGTTCTTCGGAATTCTGCTGAAGTTTAAAAATGCTACGGAACTCTTCCATTGTTCTTCGGAATTCTGCAGAAGTTTAAAAATGCTACGGAACTCTTCCATTGTTCTTGGAATTCTGGTGAAGTTTAAAAATGCTACGGAACTCTTCCATTGTTCTCAGAATTCTGCTGAAGCTTATAAATTCTACGGTGCTCTTCCATTGTTCTTGGGAATTCTGCTGAAGTTTAAAAATGCTACGGAACTCTTTCATTGTTCTTCGGAATTCTGCTGAAGTTTAAAAATGCTACGGAAGTCTTCCATTGTTCTTCGGAATTCTGCTGAAGTTTAAAAATGCTACGGAACTCTTTCATTGTTCTTCGGAATTCTGCTGAAGTTTAAAAATGCTACGGAACTCTTCCATTGTTTTGCGGAATTCTGCTGAAGTTTAAAAATGCTACGGAACTCTTCCATTTTTCTCGGAATTCTTCTGAAGTTTAAAAATGCTACAGAATTCTTCTCTTGTTCTTCAGAATTCTGCTGAAGTTTAAAAATGCTACGGAACACTTCCTTTGTTCTTCGGAATTCTGCTGAAGTTTAAAAATGCTACAGAACTCTCCCATTGTTCACGGTATTCTGGTGAAGTTTAAAAATGCTACGGAACTCTTCCATTGTTATTTTTAATTCTACTGAAGTTTAAAAATGCTACGGAACTCTTCCATTGTTCTTTGGAATTCTGCTGAAGTTTAAAAATGCTACGGGACTCTTCATTGTTCTTCTGAGTTCTGCTGAAGTTTAAAAATGCTACGGAACTCTTCCATTGTTCTTCGGAATTCTGATGAAGTTTAAAACTGCAACGGAACTCTTCCATTGTTCTTCGGAATTCTGCTGAAGTTTAAAAATGCTACGGAACTCTTCCATTGTTCTTCGGAATTCTGCTGAAGTTTAAAAATGCTACAGAACTCTTCCATTGTTCCTCGGAATTCTGGTGAAGTTTAAAAATGCTGCGGAACTCATCCATTGTTCTCGGAATTCTGCTGAAGTTTAAAAATGCTACGGAACTCTTCCATTGTTCTTCGGAATTCTGCTGTAATTTAAAAATGCTACGGAACTCTTCCATTGTTCTTCGGAATTCTGCTGAAGTTTAAAAATGCTACGGAACTCTTCCATTGTTCTTCGGAATTCTGATGAAGTTTAAAACTGCAACGGAACTCTTCCATTGTTCTTCGGAATTCTGCTGAAGTTTAAAAATGCTACGGAACTCTTCCATTGTTCTTCGGAATTCTGCTGAAGTTTAAAAATGCTACAGAACTCTTCCATTGTTCCTCGGAATTCTGGTGAAGTTTAAAAATGCTGCGGAACTCATCCATTGTTCTCGGAATTCTGCTGAAGTTTAAAAATGCTACGGAACTCTTCCATTGTTTTGCGGAATTCTGCTGAAGTTTAAAAATGCTACGGAACTCTTCCATTTTTCTCGGAATTCTTCTGAAGTTTAAAAATGCTACAGAATTCTTCTCTTGTTCTTCAGAATTCTGCTGAAGTTTAAAAATGCTACGGAACACTTCCTTTGTTCTTCGGAATTCTGCTGAAGTTTAAAATTGCTACAGAACTCTTCCATTGTTCACGGTATTCTGGTGAAGTTTAAAAATGCTACGGAACTCTTCCATTGTTATTTTTAATTCTACTGAAGTTTAAAAATGCTACGGAACTCTTCCATTGTTCTTTGGAATTCTGCTGAAGTTTAAAAATGCTACGGGACTCTTCATTGTTCTTCTGAGTTCTGCTGAAGTTTAAAAATGCTACGGAACTCTTCCATTGTTCTTCGGAATTCTGATGAAGTTTAAAACTGCAACGGAACTCTTCCATTGTTCTTCGGAATTCTGCTGAAGTTTAAAAATGCTACGGAACTCTTCCATTGTTCTTCGGAATTCTGCTGAAGTTTAAAAATGCTACAGAACTCTTCCATTGTTCCTCGGAATTCTGGTGAAGTTTAAAAATGCTACGGAACTCTTCCATTGTTCTTCGGAATTCTGCTGAAGTTTAAAAATGCTACAGAACTCTTCCATTGTTCCTCGGAATTCTGGTGAAGTTTAAAAATGCTGCGGAACTCATCCATTGTTCTCGGAATTCTGCTGAAGTTTAAAAATGCTACGGAACTCTTCCATTGTTCTTCAGAATTCTGCTGTAATTTAAAAATGCTACGGAACTCTTCCATTGTTCTTCGGAATTCTGCTGAAGTTTAAAAATGCTACGGAACTCTTCCATTGTTCTTCGGAATTCTGATGAAGTTTAAAACTGCAACGGAACTCTTCCATTGTTCTTCGGAATTCTGCTGAAGTTTAAAAATGCTACGGAACTCTTCCATTGTTCTTCGGAATTCTGCTGAAGTTTAAAAATGCTACAGAACTCTTCCATTGTTCCTCGGAATTCTGGTGAAGTTTAAAAATGCTGCGGAACTCTTCCATTGTTCTCGGAATTGTGCTGAAGTTTAAAAATGCTACGGAACTCTTCCATTGTTCTTCGGAATTCTGCTGAAGCTTAAAAATGCTATGGAACTGTTCCATTGTTCTTCGGAATTCTGCTGAAGTTTAAAAATGCTATGGAACTCTTCCATTGTTCTCGGAATTCTGGTGAAGTTTAAAAATGCTACGGAACTCATCCATTGTTCTCGGAATTCTGCTGAAGTTTAAAAATGCTACGGAACTCTTCCATTGTTCTTCGGAATTCTGCTGAAGTTTAAAAATAGTATGGAACTTTTCCATTGTTCTTCGGAATTCTGATGAAGTTTAAAAAGGCTACGGAACTCTTCCATTGTTCTTCGGAATTCTGCTGAAGTTTAAAAATGCTACGGAACTCTTCCATTGTTCTTCGGAATTCTGCAGAAGTTTAAAAATGCTACGGAACTCTTCCATTGTTCTTGGAATTCTGGTGAAGTTTAAAAATGCTACGGAACTCTTCCATTGTTCTCAGAATTCTGCTGAAGCTTATAAATTCTACGGTGCTCTTCCATTGTTCTTGGGAATTCTGCTGAAGTTTAAAAATGCTACGGAACTCTTTCATTGTTCTTCGGAATTCTGCTGAAGTTTAAAAATGCTACGGAAGTCTTCCATTGTTCTTCGGAATTCTGCTGAAGTTTAAAAATGCTACGGAACTCTTTCATTGTTCTTCGGAATTCTGCTGAAGTTTAAAAATGCTACAGAACTCTTCCATTGTTTTGCGGAATTCTGCTGAAGTTTAAAAATGCTACGGAACTCTTCCATTTTTCTCGGAATTCTTCTGAAGTTTAAAAATGCTACAGAATTCTTCTCTTGTTCTTCAGAATTCTGCTGAAGTTTAAAAATGCTACGGAACACTTCCTTTGTTCTTCGGAATTCTGCTGAAGTTTAAAAATGCTACAGAACTCTCCCATTGTTCACGGTATTCTGGTGAAGTTTAAAAATGCTACGGAACTCTTCCATTGTTATTTTTAATTCTACTGAAGTTTAAAAATGCTACGGAACTCTTCCATTGTTCTTTGGAATTCTGCTGAAGTTTAAAAATGCTACGGGACTCTTCATTGTTCTTCTGAGTTCTGCTGAAGTTTAAAAATGCTACGGAACTCTTCCATTGTTCTTCGGAATTCTGATGAAGTTTAAAACTGCAACGGAACTCTTCCATTGTTCTTCGGAATTCTGCTGAAGTTTAAAAATGCTACGGAACTCTTCCATTGTTCTTCGGAATTCTGCTGAAGTTTAAAAATGCTACAGAACTCTTCCATTGTTCCTCGGAATTCTGGTGAAGTTTAAAAATGCTGCGGAACTCATCCATTGTTCTCGGAATTCTGCTGAAGTTTAAAAATGCTACGGAACTCTTCCATTGTTCTTCGGAATTCTGCTGTAATTTAAAAATGCTACGGAACTCTTCCATTGTTCTTTGGAATTCTGCTGAAGTTTAAAAATGCTACGGAACTCTTCCATTGTTCTTCGGAATTCTGATGAAGTTTAAAACTGCAACGGAACTCTTCCATTGTTCTTCGGAATTCTGCTGAAGTTTAAAAATGCTACGGAACTCTTCCATTGTTCTTGGAATTCTGCTGAAGTTTAAAAATGCTACAGAACTCTTCCATTGTTCCTCGGAATTCTGGTGAAGTTTAAAAATGCTGCGGAACTCATCCATTGTTCTCGGAATTCTGCTGAAGTTTAAAAATGCTACGGAACTCTTCCATTGTTCTTCGGAATTCTGCTGTAATTTAAAAATGCTACGGAACTCTTCCATTGTTCTTCGGAATTCTGCTGAAGTTTAAAAATGCTACGGAACTCTTCCATTGTTCTTTGGAATTCTGCTGAAGTTTAAAAATGCTACGGAACTCTTCCATTGTTTTTCAGAATTCTGCTGAAGTTTAAAAATGCTGTGGAACTCTTCCATTGTTCTCGGAATTCTTCTGAAGTTTGAAAATCCTACAGAACTCTTCCATTGTTCTTCAGAATACTGCTGAAGTTTAAAAATGCTACGGAACACTTCCTTTGTTCTTCGGAATTCTGCTGAAGTTTAAAAATGCTACGGAACTCTTCCATTGTTCACGGAATTCTGGTGAAGTTTAAAAATGCTACGGAACTGTTCCATTGTTATTCTTAATTCTGCTGAAGTTTAAAAATGCTACGGAACTCTTCCATTGTTCTTCGGAATTCTGCTGAAGTTTAAAAATGCTACAGAACTTTTCCATTGTTCTTCGGAATTCTGATGAAGTTTAAAAATGCTACGGAACTCTTCCATTGTTCTTCGGAATTCTGATGAAGTTTAAAAATGCTACGGAACTCTTCCATTGTTCTTCGGAATTCTGCTGAAGTTTAAAAATGCTACGGAACTTTTCCATTGTTCTTCGGAATTCTGATGAAGTTTAAAACTGCAACGGAACTCTTCCATTGTTCTTCGGAATTCTGCTGAAGTTTAAAAATGCTACGGAACTCTTCCATTGTTCTCAGAATTCTGCTGAAGCTTATAAATTCTACGGTGCTCTTCCATTGTTCTTGGGAATTCTGCTGAAGTTTAAAAATGTTACGGATCGATTCCATTGTTCTTCGGAATTCTGCTTAAGTTTAAAAATGCTACGGAAGTCTTCCATTGTTCTTCGGAATTCTGCTGAAGTTTAAAAATGCTACGGAACTCTTTCATTGTTCTTCGGAATTCTGCTGAAGTTTAAAAATGCTACGGAACTCTTCCATTGTTTTGCGGAATTCTGCTGAAGTTTAAAAATGCTACGGAACTCTTCCATTTTTCTCGGAATTCTTCTGAAGTTTAAAAATGCTACAGAATTCTTCTCTTGTTCTTCAGAATTCTGCTGAAGTTTAAAAATGCTACGGAACACTTCCTTTGTTCTTCGGAATTCTGCTGAAGTTTAAAATTGCTACAGAACTCTTCCATTGTTCACGGTATTCTGGTGAAGTTTAAAAATGCTACGGAACTCTTCCATTGTTATTTTTAATTCTACTGAAGTTTAAAAATGCTACGGAACTCTTCCATTGTTCTTTGGAATTCTGCTGAAGTTTAAAAATGCTACGGGACTCTTCATTGTTCTTCTGAGTTCTGCTGAAGTTTAAAAATGCTACGGAACTCTTCCATTGTTCTTCGGAATTCTGATGAAGTTTAAAACTGCAACGGAACTCTTCCATTGTTCTTCGGAATTCTGCTGAAGTTTAAAAATGCTACGGAACTCTTCCATTGTTCTTCGGAATTCTGCTGAAGTTTAAAAATGCTACAGAACTCTTCCATTGTTCCTCGGAATTCTGGTGAAGTTTAAAAATGCTGCGGAACTCATCCATTGTTCTCGGAATTCTGCTGAAGTTTAAAAATGCTACGGAACTCTTCCATTGTTCTTCGGAATTCTGCTGTAATTTAAAAATGCTACGGAACTCTTCCATTGTTCTTCGGAATTCTGCTGAAGTTTAAAAATGCTACGGAACTCTTCCATTGTTCTTCGGAATTCTGATGAAGTTTAAAACTGCAACGGAACTCTTCCATTGTTCTTCGGAATTCTGCTGAAGTTTAAAAATGCTACGGAACTCTTCCATTGTTCTTCGGAATTCTGCTGAAGTTTAAAAATGCTACAGAACTCTTCCATTGTTCCTCGGAATTCTGGTGAAGTTTAAAAATGCTGCGGAACTCTTCCATTGTTCTCGGAATTGTGCTGAAGTTTAAAAATGCTACGGAACTCTTCCATTGTTCTTCGGAATTCTGCTGAAGCTTAAAAATGCTATGGAACTGTTCCATTGTTCTTCGGAATTCTGCTGAAGTTTAAAAATGCTATGGAACTCTTCCATTGTTCTCGGAATTCTGGTGAAGTTTAAAAATGCTACGGAACTCATCCATTGTTCTCGGAATTCTGCTGAAGTTTAAAAATGCTACGGAATTCTTCCATTGTTCTTCGGAATTCTGCTGAAGTTTAAAAATAGTATGGAACTTTTCCATTGTTCTTCGGAATTCTGATGAAGTTTAAAAAGGCTACGGAACTCTTCCATTGTTCTTCGGAATTCTGCTGAAGTTTAAAAATGCTACGGAACTCTTCCATTGTTCTTCGGAATTCTGCAGAAGTTTAAAAATGCTACGGAACTCTTCCATTGTTCTTGGAATTCTGGTGAAGTTTAAAAATGCTACGGAACTCTTCCATTGTTCTCAGAATTCTGCTGAAGCTTATAAATTCTACGGTGCTCTTCCATTGTTCTTGGGAATTCTGCTGAAGTTTAAAAATGCTACGGAACTCTTTCATTGTTCTTCGGAATTCTGCTGAAGTTTAAAAATGCTACGGAAGTCTTCCATTGTTCTTCGGAATTCTGCTGAAGTTTAAAAATGCTACGGAACACTTTCATTGTTCTTCGGAATTCTGCTGAAGTTTAAAAATGCTACGGAACTCTTCCATTGTTTTGCGGAATTCTGCTGAAGTTTAAAAATGCTACGGAACTCTTCCATTTTTCTCGGAATTCTTCTGAAGTTTAAAAATGCTACAGAATTCTTCTCTTGTTCTTCAGAATTCTGCTGAAGTTTAAAAATGCTACGGAACACTTCCTTTGTTCTTCGGAATTCTGCTGAAGTTTAAAAATGCTACAGAACTCTCCCATTGTTCACGGTATTCTGGTGAAGTTTAAAAATGCTACGGAACTCTTCCATTGTTATTTTTAATTCTACTGAAGTTTAAAAATGCTACGGAACTCTTCCATTGTTCTTTGGAATTCTGCTGAAGTTTAAAAATGCTACGGGACTCTTCATTGTTCTTCTGAGTTCTGCTGAAGTTTAAAAATGCTACGGAACTCTTCCATTGTTCTTCGGAATTCTGATGAAGTTTAAAACTGCAACGGAACTCTTCCATTGTTCTTCGGAATTCTGCTGAAGTTTAAAAATGCTACGGAACTCTTCCATTGTTCTTCGGAATTCTGCTGAAGTTTAAAAATGCTACAGAACTCTTCCATTGTTCCTCGGAATTCTGGTGAAGTTTAAAAATGCTGCGGAACTCATCCATTGTTCTCGGAATTCTGCTGAAGTTTAAAAATGCTACGGAACTCTTCCATTGTTCTTCGGAATTCTGCTGTAATTTAAAAATGCTACGGAACTCTTCCATTGTTCTTCGGAATTCTGCTGAAGTTTAAAAATGCTACGGAACTCTTCCATTGTTCTTCGGAATTCTGATGAAGTTTAAAACTGCAACGGAACTCTTCCATTGTTCTTCGGAATTCTGCTGAAGTTTAAAAATGCTACGGAACTCTTCCATTGTTCTTCGGAATTCTGCTGAAGTTTAAAAATGCTACAGAACTCTTCCATTGTTCCTCGGAATTCTGGAGAAGTTTAAAAATGCTGCGGAACTCATCCATTGTTCTCGGAATTCTGCTGAAGTTTAAAAATGCTACGGAACTCTTCCATTGCTCTTCGGAATTCTGATGAAGTTTAAAACTGCAACGGAACTCTTCCATTGTTCTTCGGAATTCTGCTGAAGTTTAAAAATGCTACGGAACTCTTCCATTGTTCTTCGGAATTCTGCTGAAGTTTAAAAATGCTACAGAACTCTTCCATTGTTCCTCGGAATTCTGGTGAAGTTTAAAAATGCTGCGGAACTCATCCATTGTTCTCGGAATTCTGCTGAAGTTTAAAAATGCTACGGAACTCTTCCATTGTTCTTCGGAATTCTGCTGTAATTTAAAAATGCTACGGAACTCTTCCATTGTTCTTCGGAATTCTGCTGAAGTTTAAAAATGCTACGGAACTCTTCCATTGTTCTTCGGAATTCTGCTGAAGTTTAAAAATGCTACAGAACTCTTCCATTGTTCCTCGGAATTCTGGTGAAGTTTAAAAATGCTGCGGAACTCTTCCATTGTTCTCGGAATTGTGCTGAAGTTTAAAAATGCTACGGAACTCTTCCATTGTTCTTCGGAATTCTGCTGAAGCTTAAAAATGCTATGGAACTGTTCCATTGTTCTTCGGAATTCTGCTGAAGTTTAAAAATGCTATGGAACTCTTCCATTGTTCTCGGAATTCTGGTGAAGTTTAAAAATGCTACGGAACTCATCCATTGTTCTCGGAATTCTGCTGAAGTTTAAAAATGCGACGGAATTCTTCCATTGTTCTTCGGAATTCTGCTGAAGTTTAAAAATAGTATGGAACTTTTCCATTGTTCTTCGGAATTCTGATGAAGTTTAAAAAGGCTACGGAACTCTTCCATTGTTCTTCGGAATTCTGCTGAAGTTTAAAAATGCTACGGAACTCTTCCATTGTTCTTCGGAATTCTGCAGAAGTTTAAAAATGCTACGGAACTCTTCCATTGTTCTTGGAATTCTGGTGAAGTTTAAAAATGCTACGGAACTCTTCCATTGTTCTCAGAATTCTGCTGAAGCTTATAAATTCTACGGTGCTCTTCCATTGTTCTTGGGAATTCTGCTGAAGTTTAAAAATGCTACGGAACTCTTTCATTGTTCTTCGGAATTCTGCTGAAGTTTAAAAATGCTACGGAAGTCTTCCATTGTTCTTCGGAATTCTGCTGAAGTTTAAAAATGCTACGGAACTCTTTCATTGTTCTTCGGAATTCTGCTGAAGTTTAAAAATGCTACGGAACTCTTCCATTGTTTTGCGGAATTCTGCTGAAGTTTAAAAATGCTACGGAACTCTTCCATTTTTCTCGGAATTCTTCTGAAGTTTAAAAATACTACAGAATTCTTCTCTTGTTCTTCAGAATTCTGCTGAAGTTTAAAAATGCTACGGAACACTTCCTTTGTTCTTCGGAATTCTGCTGAAGTTTAAAAATGCTACAGAACTCTCCCATTGTTCACGGTATTCTGGTGAAGTTTAAAAATGCTACGGAACTCTTCCATTGTTATTTTTAATTCTACTGAAGTTTAAAAATGCTACGGAACTCTTCCATTGTTCTTTGGAATTCTGCTGAAGTTTAAAAATGCTACGGGACTCTTCATTGTTCTTCTGAGTTCTGCTGAAGTTTAAAAATGCTACGGAACTCTTCCATTGTTCTTCGGAATTCTGATGAAGTTTAAAACTGCAACGGAACTCTTCCATTGTTCTTCGGAATTCTGCTGAAGTTTAAAAATGCTACGGAACTCTTCCATTGTTCTTCGGAATTCTGCTGAAGTTTAAAAATGCTACAGAACTCTTCCATTGTTCCTCGGAATTCTGGTGAAGTTTAAAAATGCTGCGGAACTCATCCATTGTTCTCGGAATTCTGCTGAAGTTTAAAAATGCTACGGAACTCTTCCATTGTTCTTCGGAATTCTGCTGTAATTTAAAAATGCTACGGAACTCTTCCATTGTTCTTCGGAATTCTGCTGAAGTTTAAAAATGCTACGGAACTCTTCCATTGTTCTTCGGAATTCTGATGAAGTTTAAAACTGCAACGGAACTCTTCCATTGTTCTTCGGAATTCTGCTGAAGTTTAAAAATGCTACGGAACTCTTCCATTGTTCTTCGGAATTCTGCTGAAGTTTAAAAATGCTACAGAACTCTTCCATTGTTCCTCGGAATTCTGGTGAAGTTTAAAAATGCTGCGGAACTCATCCATTGTTCTCGGAATTCTGCTGAAGTTTAAAAATGCTACGGAACTCTTCCATTGTTTTGCGGAATTCTGCTGAAGTTTAAAAATGCTACGGAACTCTTCCATTTTTCTCGGAATTCTTCTGAAGTTTAAAAATGCTACAGAATTCTTCTCTTGTTCTTCAGAATTCTGCTGAAGTTTAAAAATGCTACGGAACACTTCCTTTGTTCTTCGGAATTCTGCTGAAGTTTAAAATTGCTACAGAACTCTTCCATTGTTCACGGTATTCTGGTGAAGTTTAAAAATGCTACGGAACTCTTCCATTGTTATTTTTAATTCTACTGAAGTTTAAAAATGCTACGGAACTCTTCCATTGTTCTTTGGAATTCTGCTGAAGTTTAAAAATGCTACGGGACTCTTCATTGTTCTTCTGAGTTCTGCTGAAGTTTAAAAATGCTACGGAACTCTTCCATTGTTCTTCGGAATTCTGATGAAGTTTAAAACTGCAACGGAACTCTTCCATTGTTCTTCGGAATTCTGCTGAAGTTTAAAAATGCTACGGAACTCTTCCATTGTTCTTCGGAATTCTGCTGAAGTTTAAAAATGCTACAGAACTCTTCCATTGTTCCTCGGAATTCTGGTGAAGTTTAAAAATGCTACGGAACTCTTCCATTGTTCTTCGGAATTCTGCTGAAGTTTAAAAATGCTACAGAACTCTTCCATTGTTCCTCGGAATTCTGGTGAAGTTTAAAAATGCTGCGGAACTCATCCATTGTTCTCGGAATTCTGCTGAAGTTTAAAAATGCTACGGAACTCTTCCATTGTTCTTCGGAATTCTGCTGTAATTTAAAAATGCTACGGAACTCTTCCATTGTTCTTCGGAATTCTGCTGAAGTTTAAAAATGCTACGGAACTCTTCCATTGTTCTTCGGAATTCTGATGAAGTTTAAAACTGCAACGGAACTCTTCCATTGTTCTTCGGAATTCTGCTGAAGTTTAAAAATGCTACGGAACTCTTCCATTGTTCTTCGGAATTCTGCTGAAGTTTAAAAATGCTACAGAACTCTTCCATTGTTCCTCGGAATTCTGGTGAAGTTTAAAAATGCTGCGGAACTCTTCCATTGTTCTCGGAATTGTGCTGAAGTTTAAAAATGCTACGGAACTCTTCCATTGTTCTTCGGAATTCTGCTGAAGCTTAAAAATGCTATGGAACTGTTCCATTGTTCTTCGGAATTCTGCTGAAGTTTAAAAATGCTATGGAACTCTTCCATTGTTCTCGGAATTCTGGTGAAGTTTAAAAATGCTACGGAACTCATCCATTGTTCTCGGAATTCTGCTGAAGTTTAAAAATGCTACGGAACTCTTCCATTGTTCTTCGGAATTCTGCTGAAGTTTAAAAATAGTATGGAACTTTTCCATTGTTCTTCGGAATTCTGATGAAGTTTAAAAAGGCTACGGAACTCTTCCATTGTTCTTCGGAATTCTGCTGAAGTTTAAAAATGCTACGGAACTCTTCCATTGTTCTTCGGAATTCTGCAGAAGTTTAAAAATGCTACGGAACTCTTCCATTGTTCTTGGAATTCTGGTGAAGTTTAAAAATGCTACGGAACTCTTCCATTGTTCTCAGAATTCTGCTGAAGCTTATAAATTCTACGGTGCTCTTCCATTGTTCTTGGGAATTCTGCTGAAGTTTAAAAATGCTACGGAACTCTTTCATTGTTCTTCGGAATTCTGCTGAAGTTTAAAAATGCTACGGAAGTCTTCCATTGTTCTTCGGAATTCTGCTGAAGTTTAAAAATGCTACGGAACTCTTTCATTGTTCTTCGGAATTCTGCTGAAGTTTAAAAATGCTACGGAACTCTTCCATTGTTTTGCGGAATTCTGCTGAAGTTTAAAAATGCTACGGAACTCTTCCATTTTTCTCGGAATTCTTCTGAAGTTTAAAAATGCTACAGAATTCTTCTCTTGTTCTTCAGAATTCTGCTGAAGTTTAAAAATGCTACGGAAGACTTCCTTTGTTCTTCGGAATTCTGCTGAAGTTTAAAAATGCTACAGAACTCTCCCATTGTTCACGGTATTCTGGTGAAGTTTAAAAATGCTACGGAACTCTTCCATTGTTATTTTTAATTCTACTGAAGTTTAAAAATGCTACGGAACTCTTCCATTGTTCTTTGGAATTCTGCTGAAGTTTAAAAATGCTACGGGACTCTTCATTGTTCTTCTGAGTTCTGCTGAAGTTTAAAAATGCTACGGAACTCTTCCATTGTTCTTCGGAATTCTGATGAAGTTTAAAACTGCAACGGAACTCTTCCATTGTTCTTCGGAATTCTGCTGAAGTTTAAAAATGCTACGGAACTCTTCCATTGTTCTTCGGAATTCTGCTGAAGTTTAAAAATGCTACAGAACTCTTCCATTGTTCCTCGGAATTCTGGTGAAGTTTAAAAATGCTGCGGAACTCATCCATTGTTCTCGGAATTCTGCTGAAGTTTAAAAATGCTACGGAACTCTTCCATTGTTCTTCGGAATTCTGCTGTAATTTAAAAATGCTACGGAACTCTTCCATTGTTCTTCGGAATTCTGCTGAAGTTTAAAAATGCTACGGAACTCTTCCATTGTTCTTCGGAATTCTGATGAAGTTTAAAACTGCAACGGAACTCTTCCATTGTTCTTCGGAATTCTGCTGAAGTTTAAAAATGCTACGGAACTCTTCCATTGTTCTTCGGAATTCTGCTGAAGTTTAAAAATGCTACAGAACTCTTCCATTGTTCCTCGGAATTCTGGTGAAGTTTAAAAATGCTGCGGAACTCTTCCATTGTTCTCGGAATTGTGCTGAAGTTTAAAAATGCTACGGAACTCTTCCATTGTTCTTCGGAATTCTGCTGAAGCTTAAAAATGCTATGGAACTGTTCCATTGTTCTTCGGAATTCTGCTGAAGTTTAAAAATGCTATGGAACTCTTCCATTGTTCTCGGAATTCTGGTGAAGTTTAAAAATGCTACGGAACTCATCCATTGTTCTCGGAATTCTGCTGAAGTTTAAAAATGCTACGGAACTCTTCCATTGTTCTTCGGAATTCTGCTGAAGTTTAAAAATAGTATGGAACTTTTCCATTGTTCTTCGGAATTCTGATGAAGTTTAAAAAGGCTACGGAACTCTTCCATTGTTCTTCGGAATTCTGCTGAAGTTTAAAAATGCTACGGAACTCTTCCATTGTTCTTCGGAATTCTGCAGAAGTTTAAAAATGCTACGGAACTCTTCCATTGTTCTTGGAATTCTGGTGAAGTTTAAAAATGCTACGGAACTCTTCCATTGTTCTCAGAATTCTGCTGAAGCTTATAAATTCTACGGTGCTCTTCCATTGTTCTTGGGAATTCTGCTGAAGTTTAAAAATGCTACGGAACTCTTTCATTGTTCTTCGGAATTCTGCTGAAGTTTAAAAATGCTACGGAAGTCTTCCATTGTTCTTCGGAATTCTGCTGAAGTTTAAAAATGCTACGGAACTCTTTCATTGTTCTTCGGAATTCTGCTGAAGTTTAAAAATGCTACGGAACTCTTCCATTGTTTTGCGGAATTCTGCTGAAGTTTAAAAATGCTACGGAACTCTTCCATTTTTCTCGGAATTCTTCTGAAGTTTAAAAATGCTACAGAATTCTTCTCTTGTTCTTCAGAATTCTGCTGAAGTTTAAAAATGCTACGGAAGACTTCCTTTGTTCTTCGGAATTCTGCTGAAGTTTAAAAATGCTACAGAACTCTCCCATTGTTCACGGTATTCTGGTGAAGTTTAAAAATGCTACGGAACTCTTCCATTGTTATTTTTAATTCTACTGAAGTTTAAAAATGCTACGGAACTCTTCCATTGTTCTTTGGAATTCTGCTGAAGTTTAAAAATGCTACGGGACTCTTCATTGTTCTTCTGAGTTCTGCTGAAGTTTAAAAATGCTACGGAACTCTTCCATTGTTCTTCGGAATTCTGATGAAGTTTAAAACTGCAACGGAACTCTTCCATTGTTCTTCGGAATTCTGCTGAAGTTTAAAAATGCTACGGAACTCTTCCATTGTTCTTCGGAATTCTGCTGAAGTTTAAAAATGCTACAGAACTCTTCCATTGTTCCTCGGAATTCTGGTGAAGTTTAAAAATGCTGCGGAACTCATCCATTGTTCTCGGAATTCTGCTGAAGTTTAAAAATGCTACGGAACTCTTCCATTGTTCTTCGGAATTCTGCTGTAATTTAAAAATGCTACGGAACTCTTCCATTGTTCTTCGGAATTCTGCTGAAGTTTAAAAATGCTACGGAACTCTTCCATTGTTCTTCGGAATTCTGATGAAGTTTAAAACTGCAACGGAACTCTTCCATTGTTCTTCGGAATTCTGCTGAAGTTTAAAAATGCTACGGAACTCTTCCATTGTTCTTCGGAATTCTGCTGAAGTTTAAAAATGCTACAGAACTCTTCCATTGTTCCTCGGAATTCTGGTGAAGTTTAAAAATGCTGCGGAACTCATCCATTGTTCTCGGAATTCTGCTGAAGTTTAAAAATGCTACGGAACTCTTCCATTGTTCTTCGGAATTCTGCTGTAATTTAAAAATGCTACGGAACTCTTCCATTGTTCTTCGGAATTCTGCTGAAGTTTAAAAATGCTACGGAACTCTTCCATTGTTCTTTGGAATTCTGCTGAAGTTTAAAAATGCTACGGAACTCTTCCATTGTTTTTCAGAATTCTGCTGAAGTTTAAAAATGCTGTGGAACTCTTCCATTGTTCTCGGAATTCTTCTGAAGTTTGAAAATCCTACAGAACTCTTCCATTGTTCTTCAGAATACTGCTGAAGTTTAAAAATGCTACGGAACACTTCCTTTGTTCTTCGGAATTCTGCTGAAGTTTAAAAATGCTACGGAACTCTTCCATTGTTCACGGAATTCTGGTGAAGTTTAAAAATGCTACGGAACTGTTCCATTGTTATTCTTAATTCTGCTGAAGTTTAAAAATGCTACGGAACTCTTCCATTGTTCTTCGGAATTCTGCTGAAGTTTAAAAATGCTACGGAACTTTTCCATTGTTCTTCGGAATTCTGATGAAGTTTAAAAATGCTACGGAACTCTTCCATTGTTCTTCGGAATTCTGATGAAGTTTAAAAATGCTACGGAACTCTTCCATTGTTCTTCGGAATTCTGCTGAAGTTTAAAAATGCTACGGAACTTTTCCATTGTTCTTCGGAATTCTGATGAAGTTTAAAACTGCAACGGAACTCTTCCATTGTTCTTCGGAATTCTGCTGAAGTTTAAAAATGCTACGGAACTCTTCCATTGTTCTCAGAATTCTGCTGAAGCTTATAAATTCTACGGTGCTCTTCCATTGTTCTTGGGAATTCTGCTGAAGTTTAAAAATGTTACGGATCGATTCCATTGTTCTTCGGAATTCTGCTTAAGTTTAAAAATGCTACGGAAGTCTTCCATTGTTCTTCGGAATTCTGCTGAAGTTTAAAAATGCTACGGAACTCTTTCATTGTTCTTCGGAATTCTGCTGAAGTTTAAAAATGCTACGGAACTCTTCCATTGTTTTGCGGAATTCTGCTGAAGTTTAAAAATGCTACGGAACTCTTCCATTTTTCTCGGAATTCTTCTGAAGTTTAAAAATGCTACAGAATTCTTCTCTTGTTCTTCAGAATTCTGCTGAAGTTTAAAAATGCTACGGAACACTTCCTTTGTTCTTCGGAATTCTGCTGAAGTTTAAAATTGCTACAGAACTCTTCCATTGTTCACGGTATTCTGGTGAAGTTTAAAAATGCTACGGAACTCTTCCATTGTTATTTTTAATTCTACTGAAGTTTAAAAATGCTACGGAACTCTTCCATTGTTCTTTGGAATTCTGCTGAAGTTTAAAAATGCTACGGGACTCTTCATTGTTCTTCTGAGTTCTGCTGAAGTTTAAAAATGCTACGGAACTCTTCCATTGTTCTTCGGAATTCTGATGAAGTTTAAAACTGCAACGGAACTCTTCCATTGTTCTTCGGAATTCTGCTGAAGTTTAAAAATGCTACGGAACTCTTCCATTGTTCTTCGGAATTCTGCTGAAGTTTAAAAATGCTACAGAACTCTTCCATTGTTCCTCGGAATTCTGGTGAAGTTTAAAAATGCTGCGGAACTCATCCATTGTTCTCGGAATTCTGCTGAAGTTTAAAAATGCTACGGAACTCTTCCATTTTTCTTCGGAATTCTGCTGTAATTTAAAAATGCTACGGAACTCTTCCATTGTTCTTCGGAATTCTGCTGAAGTTTAAAAATGCTACGGAACTCTTCCATTGTTCTTCGGAATTCTGATGAAGTTTAAAACTGCAACGGAACTCTTCCATTGTTCTTCGGAATTCTGCTGAAGTTTAAAAATGCTACGGAACTCTTCCATTGTTCTTCGGAATTCTGCTGAAGTTTAAAAATGCTACAGAACTCTTCCATTGTTCCTCGGAATTCTGGTGAAGTTTAAAAATGCTGCGGAACTCTTCCATTGTTCTCGGAATTGTGCTGAAGTTTAAAAATGCTACGGAACTCTTCCATTGTTCTTCGGAATTCTGCTGAAGCTTAAAAATGCTATGGAACTGTTCCATTGTTCTTCGGAATTCTGCTGAAGTTTAAAAATGCTATGGAACTCTTCCATTGTTCTCGGAATTCTGGTGAAGTTTAAAAATGCTACGGAACTCATCCATTGTTCTCGGAATTCTGCTGAAGTTTAAAAATGCTACGGAATTCTTCCATTGTTCTTCGGAATTCTGCTGAAGTTTAAAAATAGTATGGAACTTTTCCATTGTTCTTCGGAATTCTGATGAAGTTTAAAAAGGCTACGGAACTCTTCCATTGTTCTTCGGAATTCTGCTGAAGTTTAAAAATGCTACGGAACTCTTCCATTGTTCTTCGGAATTCTGCAGAAGTTTAAAAATGCTACGGAACTCTTCCATTGTTCTTGGAATTCTGGTGAAGTTTAAAAATGCTACGGAACTCTTCCATTGTTCTCAGAATTCTGCTGAAGCTTATAAATTCTACGGTGCTCTTCCATTGTTCTTGGGAATTCTGCTGAAGTTTAAAAATGCTACGGAACTCTTTCATTGTTCTTCGGAATTCTGCTGAAGTTTAAAAATGCTACGGAAGTCTTCCATTGTTCTTCGGAATTCTGCTGAAGTTTAAAAATGCTACGGAACACTTTCATTGTTCTTCGGAATTCTGCTGAAGTTTAAAAATGCTACGGAACTCTTCCATTGTTTTGCGGAATTCTGCTGAAGTTTAAAAATGCTACGGAACTCTTCCATTTTTCTCGGAATTCTTCTGAAGTTTAAAAATGCTACAGAATTCTTCTCTTGTTCTTCAGATTTCTGCTGAAGTTTAAAAATGCTACGGAACACTTCCTTTGTTCTTCGGAATTCTGCTGAAGTTTAAAAATGCTACAGAACTCTCCCATTGTTCACGGTATTCTGGTGAAGTTTAAAAATGCTACGGAACTCTTCCATTGTTATTTTTAATTCTACTGAAGTTTAAAAATGCTACGGAACTCTTCCATTGTTCTTTGGAATTCTGCTGAAGTTTAAAAATGCTACGGGACTCTTCATTGTTCTTCTGAGTTCTGCTGAAGTTTAAAAATGCTACGGAACTCTTCCATTGTTCTTCGGAATTCTGATGAAGTTTAAAACTGCAACGGAACTCTTCCATTGTTCTTCGGAATTCTGCTGAAGTTTAAAAATGCTACGGAACTCTTCCATTGTTCTTCGGAATTCTGCTGAAGTTTAAAAATGCTACAGAACTCTTCCATTGTTCCTCGGAATTCTGGTGAAGTTTAAAAATGCTGCGGAACTCATCCATTGTTCTCGGAATTCTTCTGAAGTTTAAAAATGCTACGGAACTCTTCCATTGTTCTTCGGAATTCTGCTGTAATTTAAAAATGCTACGGAACTCTTCCATTGTTCTTCGGAATTCTGCTGAAGTTTAAAAATGCTACGGAACTCTTCCATTGTTCTTTGGAATTCTGATGAAGTTTAAAACTGCAACGGAACTCTTCCATTGTTCTTCGGAATTCTGCTGAAGTTTAAAAATGCTACGGAACTTTTCCATTGTTCTTCGGAATTCTGCTGAAGTTTAAAAATGCTTCAGAACTCTTCCATTGTTCCTCGGAATTCTGGTGAAGTTTAAAAATGCTGCGGAACTCATCCATTGTTCTCGGAATTCTGCTGAAGTTTAAAAATGCTACGGAACTCTTCCATTGTTCTTCGGAATTCTGCTGTAATTTAAAAATGCTACGGAACTCTTCCATTGTTCTTCGGAATTCTGCTGAAGTTTAAAAATGCTACGGAACTCTTCCATTGTTCTTTGGAATTCTGCTGAAGTTTAAAAATGCTACGGAACTCTTCCATTGTTTTTCAGAATTCTGCTGAAGTTTAAAAATGCTGTGGAACTCTTCCATTGTTCTCGGAATTCTTCTGAAGTTTGAAAATCCTACAGAACTCTTCCATTGTTCTTCAGAATACTGCTGAAGTTTAAAAATGCTACGGAACACTTCCTTTGTTCTTCGGAATTCTGCTGAAGTTTAAAAATGCTACGGAACTCTTCCATTGTTCACTTAATTCTGGTGAAGTTTAAAAATGCTACGGAACTGTTCCATTGTTATTCTTAATTCTGCTGAAGTTTAAAAATGCTACGGAACTCTTCCATTGTTCTTCGGAATTCTGCTGAAGTTTAAAAATGCTACGGAACTTTTCCATTGTTCTTCGGAATTCTGATGAAGTTTAAAAATGCTACGGAACTCTTCCATTGTTCTTCGGAATTCTGCTGAAGTTTAAAAATGCTACGGAACTCTTCCATTGTTCTCAGAATTCTGTTGAAGTTTAAAAATGCTACGGAACTCTTCCATTGTTCTCGGAATTCTGTTGAAGTTTAAAAATGCTGCGGAACTCTTCCATTGTTCTCGGAATTCTGCTGAAGTTTAAAAATGCTACGGAACTCTTCCATTGTTCTTCGGAATTCTGCTGAAGTTTAAAAATGCTGCAGAATTTTTCCATTGTTCTTCGGAATTCTGATGAAGTTTAAAAATGCTACGGAACTCTTCCATTGTTCTTCAGAATTCTGCTGAAGTTTAAAAATGCTACGGAACTCTTCCATTGTTCTTCGGAATTCTGCAGAAGTTTAAAAATGCTACGGAACTCTTCCATTGTTCTTCGGAATTCTGCTGAAGTTTAAAAATGCTACGGAACTCTTCCATTGTTCTTTGGAATTCTGCTGAAGTTTAAAAATGCTACGGAACTCTTCCATTGTTTTTCAGAATTCTGCTGAAGTTTAAAAATGCTGTGGAACTCTTCCATTGTTCTCGGAATTCTTCTGAAGTTTGAAAATCCTACAGAACTCTTCCATTGTTCTTCAGAATACTGCTGAAGTTTAAAAATGCTACGGAACACTTCCTTTGTTCTTCGGAATTCTGCTGAAGTTTAAAAATGCTACGGAACTCTTCCATTGTTCACGGAATTCTGGTGAAGTTTAAAAATGCTACGGAACTGTTCCATTGTTATTCTTAATTCTGCTGAAGTTTAAAAATGCTACGGAACTCTTCCATTGTTCTTCGGAATTCTGCTGAAGTTTAAAAATGCTACGGAACTTTTCCATTGTTCTTCGGAATTCTGATGAAGTTTAAAAATGCTACGGAACTCTTCCATTGTTCTTCGGAATTCTGCTGAAGTTTAAAAATGCTACGGAACTCTTCCATTGTTCTCAGAATTCTGTTGAAGTTTAAAAATGCTACGGAACTCTTCCATTGTTCTCGGAATTCTGTTGAAGTTTAAAAATGCTGCGGAACTCTTCCATTGTTCTCGGAATTCTGCTGAAGTTTAAAAATGCTACGGAACTCTTCCATTGTTCTTCGGAATTCTGCTGAAGTTTAAAAATGCTGCAGAATTTTTCCATTGTTCTTCGGAATTCTGATGAAGTTTAAAAATGCTACGGAACTCTTCCATTGTTCTTCAGAATTCTGCTGAAGTTTAAAAATGCTACGGAACTCTTCCATTGTTCTTCGGAATTCTGCAGAAGTTTAAAAATGCTACGGAACTCTTCCATTGTTCTTGGAATTCTGCTGAAGTTTAAAAATGCTACGGAACTCTTCCATTGTTCTCAGAATTCTGCTGAAGTTTGTAAATTCTACGGTACTCTTCCATTGTTCTTGGGAATTCTGCTGAAGTTTAAAAATGCTACGGAACTCTTCCATTGTTCTTCGGAATTCTGCTGAAGTTTAAAAATGCTACGGAACTCTTCCATTGTTCTTCGGAATTCTGCTGAAGTTTAAAAATGCTACGGAACTCTTACATTGTTCTTCTGAATTCTGCTGAAGTTTAAAAATGCTACGGAACTCTTCCATTGTTCTTCGGAAATCTGATGAAGCTTAAAACTGCAACGGAACTCTTCCATTGTTCTTCGGAATTCTGCTGAAGTTTAAAAATGCTACGGAACTCTTCCATTGTTTTCGGAATTCTGCTGAAGTTTAAAAATGCTACAGAACTCTTCCATTGTTCTCGGAATTCTGGTGAAGTTTAAAAATGCTACGGAACTCTTCCATTGTTCTCGGAATTGTGCTGAAGTTTAAAAATGCTACGGAACTATTGCATTGTTCTTCGGAATTCTGCCGAAGTTTAAAAATGCTACGGAACTCTTCCATTGTTCTTGGAATTCCTGTGAAGTTTAAAAATGCTACGGAACTCTTCCATTGTTCTCAGAATTCTGCTGAAGCTTATAAATTCTACTGTGCTCTTCCATTGTTCTTGGGAATTCTGCTGAAGTTTAAAAATGTTACGGATCAATTCCATTGTTCTTCGGAATTCTGCTTAAGTTTAAAAATGCTACGGAACTCTTCCATTGTTTTGCGCAATTCTGCTGAAGTTTAAAAATGCTACGGAACTCTTCCATTTTTCTCGGAATTCTTCTGAAGTTTAAAAATACTACAGAACTCTTCTCTTGTTCTTCAGAATTCTGCTGAAGTTTAAAAATGCTACGGAACAATTCCTTTGTTCTTCGGAATTCTGCTGAAGTTTAAAAATGTTACGGATCATTTCCATTGTTCTTCGGAATTCTGCTGAAGTTTAAAAATGCTACGGAACTCTTCCATTGTTCTTCGGAATTCTGCTGAAGTTTAAAAATGCTATGGAACTCTTCGATTGTTCTTCGGAATTCTGCTGAAGTTTAAAAATGCTACGGAACTCTTCCATTGTTCTTCTGAGTTCTGCTGAAGTTTAAAAATGCTGCGGAACTCTTCCATTGTTCTTCGGAATTCTGATGAAGTTTAAAACTGCAACGGAACTCTTCCATTGTTCTTCAGAATTCTGCTGAAGTTTAAAAATGCTACGGAACTCTTCCATTGTTCTTCGGAATTCTGCTGAAGTTTAAAAATGCTATGGAACTCTTACATTGTTCTTCTGAATTCTGCTGAAGTTTAAAAATGCTACGGAACTCTTCCATTGTTCTTCGGAACTCTGATGAAGCTTAAAACTGCAACGGAACTCTTCCATTGTTGTTTGGAATTCTGCTGAAGTTTAAAAATGCTACGGAACTCTTCCATTGTTCTTCGGAATTCTGCTGAAGTTTAAAAATGCTACGGAACTCTTCCATTGTTCTCGGAATTCTGGTGAAGTTTAAAAATGCTACGGAACTCTTCCATTGTTCTCGGAATTCTGGTGACGTTTAAAAATGCTACGGAACTCATCCATTGTTCTCGGAATTCTGCTGAAGTTTAAAAATGCTACGGAACTCTTCCATTGTTCTTCGGAATTCTGCTGAAGTTTAAAAATGCTACAGAACTCTTCCATTGTTCCTCGGAATTCTGGTGAAGTTTAAAAATGCTGTGGAACTCATCCATTGTTCTCGGAATTCTGCTGAAGTTTAAAAATGCTACGGAACTCTTCCATTGTTCTTCGGAATTCTGCTGTAATTTAAAAATGCTACGGAACTCTTCCATTGTTCTTCGGAATTCTGCTGAAGTTTAAAAATGCTACGGAACTCTTCCATTGTTCTTTGGAATTCTGCTGAAGTTTAAAAATGCTACGGAACTCTTCCATTGTTTTTCGGAATTCTGCTGAAGTTTAAAAATGCTGTGGAACTCTTCCATTGTTCTCGGAATTCTTCTGAAGTTTGAAAATCCTACAGAACTCTTCCATTGTTCTTCAGAATACTGCTGAAGTTTAAAAATGCTACGGAACACTTCCTTTGTTCTTCGGAATTCTGCTGAAGTTTAAAAATGCTACGGAACTCTTCCATTGTTCACGGAATTCTGGTGAAGTTTAAAAATGCTACGGAACTGTTCCATTGTTATTCTTAATTCTGCTGAAGTTTAAAAATGCTACGGAACTCTTCCATTGTTCTTCGGAATTCTGCTGAAGTTTAAAAATGCTACGGAACTTTTCCATTGTTCTTCGGAATTCTGATGAAGTTTAAAAATGCTACGGAACTCTTCCATTGTTCTTCGGAATTCTGCTGAAGTTTAAAAATGCTACGGAACTCTTCCATTGTTCTCAGAATTCTGTTGAAGTTTAAAAATGCTACGGAACTCTTCCATTGTTCTCGGAATTCTGTTGAAGTTTAAAAATGCTGCGGAACTCTTCCATTGTTCTCGGAATTCTGGTGAAGTTTAAAAATGCTACGGAACTCTTCCATTGTTCTTCGGAATTCTGCTGAAGTTTAAAAATGCTACAGAATTTTTCCATTGTTCTTCGGAATTCTGATGAAGTTTAAAAATGCTACGGAACTCTTCCATTGTTCTTCAGAATTCTGCTGAAGTTTAAAAATGCTACGGAACTCTTCCATTGTTCTTCGGAATTCTGCAGAAGTTTAAAAATGCTACGGAACTCTTCCATTGTTCTTGGAATTCTGGTGAAGTTTAAAAATGCTACGGAACTCTTCCATTGTTCTCAGAATTCTGCTGAAGTTTATAAATTCTACGGTACTCTTCCATTGTTCTTGGGAATTCTGCTGAAGTTTAAAAATGCTACGGAACTCTTCCATTGTTCTTCGGAATTCTGCTGAAGTTTAAAAATGCTACGGAACTCTTCCATTGTTCTTCGGAATTCTGCTGAAGTTTAAAAATGCTACGGAACTCTTACATTGTTCTTCTGAATTCTGCTGAAGTTTAAAAATGCTACGGAACTCTTCCATTGTTCTTCGGAATTCTGATGAAGCTTAAAACTGCAACGGAACTCTTCCATTGTTCTTCGGAATTCTGCTGAAGTTTAAAAATGCTACGGAACTCTTCCATTGTTCTTCGGAATTCTGCTGAAGTTTAAAAATGCTACGGAACTCTTCCATTGTTTTCGGAATTCTGCTGAAGTTTAAAAATGCTACGGAACTCTTCCATTGTTCTCGGAATTCTGGTGAAGTTTAAAAATGCTACGGAACTCTTCCATTGTTCTCGGAATTCTGCTGAAGTTTAAAAATGCTACGGAACTATTCCATTGTTCTTCGGAATTCTGCCGAAGTTTAAAAATGCTACGGAACTCTTCCATTGTTCTTGGAATTCCTGTGAAGTTTAAAAATGCTACGGAACTCTTCCATTGTTCTCAGAATTCTGCTGAAGCTTATAAATTCTACTGTGCTCTTCCATTGTTCTTGGGAATTCTGCTGAAGTTTAAAAATGTTACGGATCAATTCCATTGTTCTTTGGAATTCTGCTTAAGTTTAAAAATGCTACCGAACTCTTCCATTGTTCTTCGGAATTCTGCTGAAGTTTAAAAATGCTGCGGAACTCTTCCATTGTTCTTCGGAATTCTGCTGAAGCTTAAAAATGCTACGGAACTCTTCCATTGTTTTGCGGAATTCTGCTGAAGTTTAAAAATGCTACGGAACTCTTCCATTTTTCTCGGAATTCTTCTGAAGTTTAAAAATACTACAGAACTCTTCTCTTGTTCTTCAGAATTCTGCTGAAGTTTAAAAATGCTACGGAACAATTCCTTTGTTCTTCGGAATTCTGCTGAAGTTTAAAAATGTTACGGATCATTTCCATTGTTCTTCGGAATTCTGCTGAAGTTTAAAAATGCTACGGAACTCTTCCATTGTTCTTCGGAATTCTGTTGAAGTGTAAAAATGCTATGGAACTCTTCGATTGTTCTTCGAAATTCTGCTGAAGTTTAAAAATGCTACGGAACTCTTCCATTGTTCTTCTGAGTTCTGCTGAAGTTTAAAAATGCTGCGGAACTCTTCCATTGTTCTTCGGAATTCTGATGAAGTTTAAAACTGCAACGGAACTCTTCCATTGTTCTTCAGAATTCTGCTGAAGTTTAAAAATGCTACGGAACTCTTCCATTGTTCTTCGGAATTCTGCTGAAGTTTAAAAATGCTATGGAACTCTTACATTGTTCTTCTGAATTCTGCTGAAGTTTAAAAATGCTACGGAACTCTTCCATTGTTCTTCGGAACTCTGATGAAGCTTAAAACTGCAACGGAACTCTTCCATTGTTGTTTGGAATTCTGCTGAAGTTTAAAAATGCTACGGAACTCTTCCATTGTTCTTCGGAATTCTGCTGAAGTTTAAAAATGCTACGGAACTATTCCATTGTTCTCGGAATTCTGCTGAAGTTTAAAAATGCTACGGAACTCTTCCATTGTTCTCGGAATTCTGGTGAAGTTTAAAAATGCTACAGAACTCTTCCATTGTTCTCAGAATTCTGCTGAAGTTTAAAAATGCTACGGAACTCTTCCATTGTTCTTCAGAATTCTGCTGAAGCTTAAAAATGCTATGGAACTGTTCCATTGTTCTTCGGAATTCTGCTGAAGTTTAAAAATGCTATGGAACTCTTCCATTGTTCTTGGAATTCTGGTGAAGTTTAAAAATGCTACGGAACTCTTCCATTGTTCTCGGAATTCTGGTGACGTTTAAAAATGCTACGGAACTCATCCATTGTTCTCGGAATTCTGCTGAAGTTTAAAAATGCTACGGAACTCTTCCATTGTTCTTCGGAATTCTGCTGAAGTTTAAAAATAGTATGGAACTTTTCCATTGTTCTTCGGAATTCTGATGAAGTTTAAAAAGGCTACGGAACTCTTCCATTGTTCTTCGGAATTCTGCTGAAGTTTAAAAATGCTACGGAACTCTTCCATTGTTCTTCAGAATTCTGCAGAAGTTTAAAAATGCTACGGAACTCTTCCATTGTTCTTGGAATTCTGGTGAAGTTTAAAAATGCTACGGAACTCTTCCATTGTTCTCAGATTTCTGCTGAAGCTTATAAATTCTACGGTGCTCTTCCATTGTTCTTGGGAATTCTGCTGAAGTTTAAAAATGTTACGGATCAATTCCATTGTTCTTCGGAATTCTGCTTAAGTTTAAAAATGCTACGGAAGTCTTCCATTGTTCTTCGGAATTCTGCTGAAGTTTAAAAATGCTACGGAACTCTTTCATTGTTCTTCGGAATTCTGCTGAAGTTTAAAAATGCTACGGAACTCTTCCATTGTTTTGCGGAATTCTGCTGAAGTTTAAAAATGCTACGGAACTCTTCCATTTTTCTCGGAATTCTTCTGAAGTTTAAAAATGCTACAGAATTCTTCTCTTGTTCTCCAGAATTCTGCTGAAGTTTAAAAATGCTACGGAACACTTCCTTTGTTCTTCGGAATTCTGCTGAAGTTTAAAAATGCTACAGAACTCTTCCATTGTTCACGGTATTCTGGTGAAGTTTAAAAATGCTACGGAACTCTTCCATTGTTATTTTTAATTCTACTGAAGTTTAAAAATGCTACGGAACTCTTCCATTGTTCTTTGGAATTCTGCTGAAGTTTAAAAATGCTACGGGACTCTTCATTGTTCTTCTGAGTTCTGCTGAAGTTTATAAATGCTACGGAACTCTTCCATTGTTCTTCGGAATTCTGATGAAGTTTAAATCTGCAACGGAACTCTTCCATTGTTCTTCGGAATTCTGCTGAAGTTTAAAAATGCTACGGAACTCTTCCAGTGTTCTTCGGAATTCTGCTGAAGTTTAAAAATGCTACAGAACTCTTCCATTGTTCCTCGGAATTCTGGTGAAGTTTAAAAATGCTGCGGAACTCATCCATTGTTCTCGGAATTCTGCTGAAGTTTAAAAATGCTACGGAACTCTTCCATTGTTCTTCGGAATTCTGCTGTAATTTAAAAATGCTACGGAACTCTTCCATTGTTCTTCGGAATTCTGCTGAAGTTTAAAAATGCTACGGAACTCTTCCATTGTTCTTTGGAATTCTGCTGAAGTTTAAAAATGCTACGGAACTCTTCCATTGTTTTTCGGAATTCTGCTGAAGTTTAAAAATGCTGTGGAACTCTTCCATTGTTCTCGGAATTCTTCTGAAGTTTGAAAATGCTACAGAACTCTTCCATTGTTCTTCAGAATACTGCTGAAGTTTAAAAATGCTACGGAACACTTCCTTTGTTCTTCGGAATTCTGCTGAAGTTTAAAAATGCTACGGAACTCTTCCATTGTTCACGGAATTCTGGTGAAGTTTAAAAATGCTACGGAACTGTTCCATTGTTATTCTTAATTCTGCTGAAGTTTAAAAATGCTACGGAACTCTTCCATTGTTCTTCGGAATTCTGCTGAAGTTTAAAAATGCTACGGAACTTTTCCATTGTTCTTCGGAATTCTGATGAAGTTTAAAAATGCTACGGAACTCTTCCATTGTTCTTCGGAATTCTGCTGAAGTTTAAAAATGCTACAGAACTCTTCCATTGTTCTCAGAATTCTGTTGAAGTTTAAAAATGCTACGGAACTCTTCCATTGTTCTCGGAATTCTGTTGAAGTTTAAAAATGCTGCGGAACTCTTCCATTGTTCTCGGAATTCTGCTGAAGTTTAAAAATGCTACGGAACTCTTCCATTGTTCTTCGGAATTCTGCTGAAGTTTAAAAATTCTACAGAATTTTTCCATTGTTCTTCGGACTTCTGATGAAGTTTAAAAATGCTACGGAACTCTTCCATTGTTCTTCAGAATTCTGCTGAAGTTTAAAAATGCTACGGAACTCTTCCATTGTTCTTCGGAATTCTGCAGAAGTTTAAAAATGCTACGGAACTCTTCCATTGTTCTTGGAATTCTGGTGAAGTTTAAAAATGCTACGGAACTCTTCCATTGTTCTCAGAATTCTGCTGAAGTTTATAAATTCTACGGTACTCTTCCATTGTTCTTGGGAATTCTGCTGAAGTTTAAAAATATTACGGATCATTTCCATTGTTCTTCGGAATTCTGCTGAAGTTTAAATATGCTACGGAACTCTTCCCTTGTTCTTCTGAGTTCTACTGAAGTTTAAAAATGCTGCGGAACACTTCCCTTGTTCTTCGGAATTCTGATGAAGTTAAAAACTGCAACGGAACTCTTCCATTGTTCTTCGGAATTCTGCTGAAGTTTAAAAATGCTACGGAACTCTTCCATTGTTCTTCGGAATTCTGCTGAAGTTTAAAAATGCTACGGAACTCTTACATTGTTCTTCTGAACTCTGCTGAAGTTTAAAAATGCTACGGAACTCTTCCATTGTTCTTCGGAATTCTGATGAAGCTTAAAACTGCAACGGAACTCTTCCATTGTTCTTCGGAATTCTGCTGAAGTTTAAAAATGCTACGGAACACTTCCTTTGTTCTTCGGAATTCTGCTGAAGTTTAAAAATGCTACGGAACTCTTCCATTGTTCACGGAATTCTGGTGAAGTTTAAAAATGCTACGGAACTGTTCCATTGTTATTCTTAATTCTGCTGAAGTTTAAAAATGCTACGGAACTCTTCCATTGTTCTTCGGAATTCTGCTGAAGTTTAAAAATGCTACGGAACTTTTCCATTGTTCTTCGGAATTCTGATGAAGTTTAAAAATGCTACGGAACTCTTCCATTGTTCTTCGGAATTCTGCTGAAGTTTAAAAATGCTACAGAACTCTTCCATTGTTCTCGGAATTCTGTTGAAGTTTAAAAATGCTGCGGAACTCTTCCATTGTTCTCGGAATTCTGCTGAAGTTTAAAAATGCTACGGAACTCTTCCATTGTTCTTCGGAATTCTGCTGAAGTTTAAAAATTCTACAGAATTTTTCCATTGTTCTTCGGACTTCTGATGAAGTTTAAAAATGCTACGGAACTCTTCCATTGTTCTTCAGAATTCTGCTGAAGTTTAAAAATGCTACGGAACTCTTCCATTGTTCTTCGGAATTCTGCAGAAGTTTAAAAATGCTACGGAACTCTTCCATTGTTCTTGGAATTCTGGTGAAGTTTAAAAATGCTACGGAACTCTTCCATTGTTCTCAGAATTCTGCTGAAGTTTATAAATTCTACGGTACTCTTCCATTGTTCTTGGGAATTCTGCTGAAGTTTAAAAATATTACGGATCATTTCCATTGTTCTTCGGAATTCTGCTGAAGTTTAAATATGCTACGGAACTCTTCCCTTGTTCTTCTGAGTTCTACTGAAGTTTAAAAATGCTGCGGAACACTTCCCTTGTTCTTCGGAATTCTGATGAAGTTAAAAACTGCAACGGAACTCTTCCATTGTTCTTCGGAATTCTGCTGAAGTTTAAAAATGCTACGGAACTCTTCCATTGTTCTTCGGAATTCTGCTGAAGTTTAAAAATGCTACGGAACTCTTACATTGTTCTTCTGAACTCTGCTGAAGTTTAAAAATGCTACGGAACTCTTCCATTGTTCTTCGGAATTCTGATGAAGCTTAAAACTGCAACGGAACTCTTCCATTGTTCTTCGGAATTCTGCTGAAGTTTAAAAATGCTATGGAACTCTTCCATTGTTCTTCGGAATTCTGCTGAAGTTTAAAAATGCTACGGAACTCTTCCATTGTTCTCGGAATTCTGCTGAAGTTTAAAAATGCTACGGAACTCTTCCATTGTTCTTTGGAATTCTGCTGAAGTTTAAAAATGCTACGGAACTCTTCCATTGTTTTTCGGAATTCTGCTGAAGTTTAAAAATGCTGTGGAACTCTTCCATTGTTCTCGGAATTCTTCTGAAGTTTGAAAATGCTACAGAACTCTTCCATTGTTCTTCAGAATACTGCTGAAGTTTAAAAATGCTACGGAACACTTCCTTTGTTCTTCGGAATTCTGCTGAAGTTTAAAAATGCTACGGAACTCTTCCATTGTTCACGGAATTCTGGTGAAGTTTAAAAATGCTACGGAACTCTTCCATTGTTATTCTTAATTCTGCTGAAGTTTAAAAATGCTACGGAACTCTTCCATTGTTCTTCGGAATTCTGCTGAAGTTTAAAAATGCTACGGAACTTTTCCATTGTTCTTCGGAATTCTGATGAAGTTTAAAAATGCTACGGAACTCTTCCATTGTTCTTCGGAATTCTGCTGAAGTTTAAAAATGCTACAGAACTCTTTCATTGTTCTCAGAATTCTGTTGAAGTTTAAAAATGCTACGGAACTCTTCCATTGTTCTCGGAATTCTGTTGAAGTTTAAAAATGCTGCGGAACTCTTCCATTGTTCTCGGAATTCTGCTGAAGTTTAAAAATGCTACGGAACTCTTCCATTGTTCTTCGGAATTCTGCTGAAGTTTAAAAATTCTACAGAATTTTTCCATTGTTCTTCGGAATTCTGATGAAGTTTAAAAATGCTACGGAACTCTTCCATTGTTCTTCGGAATTCTGCTGAAGTTTAAATATGCTACGGAACTCTTCCCTTGTTCTTCTGAGTTCTACTGAAGTTTAAAAATGCTGCGGAACACTTCCCTTGTTCTTCGGAATTCTGATGAAGTTAAAAACTGCAACGGAACTCTTCCATTGTTCTTCGGAATTCTGCTGAAGTTTAAAAATGCTACGGAACTCTTCCATTGTTCTTCAGAATTCTGCTGAAGTTTAAAAATGCTACGGAACTCTTACATTGTTCTTCTGAACTCTGCTGAAGTTTAAAAATGCTACGGAACTCTTCCATTGTTCTTCGGAATTCTGATGAAGCTTAAAACTGCAACGGAACTCTTCCATTGTTCTTCGGAATTCTGCTGAAGTTTAAAAATGCTACGGAACTCTTCCATTGTTCTTCGGAATTCTGCTGAAGTTTAAAAATGCTACGGAACTCTTCCATTGTTCTCGGAATTCTGCTGAAGTTTAAAAATGCTACGGAACTCTTCCATTGTTCTTTGGAATTCTGCTGAAGTTTAAAAATGCTACGGAACTCTTCCATTGTTTTTCGGAATTCTGCTGAAGTTTAAAAATGCTGTGGAACTCTTCCATTGTTCTCGGAATTCTTCTGAAGTTTGAAAATGCTACAGAACTCTTCCATTGTTCTTCAGAATACTGCTGAAGTTTAAAAATGCTACGGAACACTTCCTTTGTTCTTCGGAATTCTGCTGAAGTTTAAAAATGCTACGGAACTCTTCCATTGTTCACGGAATTCTGGTGAAGATTAAAAATGCTACGGAACTCTTCCATTGTTATTCTTAATTCTGCTGAAGTTTAAAAATGCTACGGAACTCTTCCATTGTTCTTCGGAATTCTGCTGAAGTTTAAAAATGCTACGGAACTTTTCCATTGTTCTTCGGAATTCTGATGAAGTTTAAAAATGCTACGGAACTCTTCCATTGTTCTTCGGAATTCTGCTGAAGTTTAAAAATGCTACAGAACTCTTCCATTGTTCTCAGAATTCTGTTGAAGTTTAAAAATGCTACGGAACTCTTCCATTGTTCTCGGAATTCTGTTGAAGTTTAAAAATGCTGCGGAACTCTTCCATTGTTCTCGGAATTCTGCTGAAGTTTAAAAATGCTACGGAACTCTTCCATTGTTCTTCGGAATTCTGCTGAAGTTTAAAAATTCTACAGAATTTTTCCATTGTTCTTCGGAATTCTGATGAAGTTTAAAAATGCTACGGAACTCTTCCATTGTTCTTCAGAATTCTGCTGAAGTTTAAAAATGCTACGGAACTCTTCCATTGTTCTTCGGAATTCTGCAGAAGTTTAAAAATGCTACGGAACTCTTCCATTGTTCTTGGAATTCTGGTGAAGTTTAAAAATGCTACGGAACTCTTCCATTGTTCTCAGAATTCTGCTGAAGTTTATAAATTCTACGGTACTCTTCCATTGTTCTTGGGAATTCTGCTGAAGTTTAAAAATATTACGGATCATTTCCATTGTTCTTCGGAATTCTGCTGAAGTTTAAATATGCTACGGAACTCTTCCCTTGTTCTTCTGAGTTCTACTGAAGTTTAAAAATGCTGCGGAACACTTCCCTTGTTCTTCGGAATTCTGATGAAGTTAAAAACTGCAACGGAACTCTTCCATTGTTCTTCGGAATTCTGCTGAAGTTTAAAAATGCTACGGAACTCTTCCATTGTTCTTCGGAATTCTGCTGAAGTTTAAAAATGCTACGGAACTCTTACATTGTTCTTCTGAACTCTGCTGAAGTTTAAAAATGCTACGGAACTCTTCCATTGTTCTTCGGAATTCTGATGAAGCTTAAAACTGCAACGGAACTCTTCCATTGTTCTTCGGAATTCTGCTGAAGTTTAAAAATGCTACGGAACTCTTCCATTGTTCTTCGGAATTCTGCTGAAGTTTAAAAATGCTACGGAACTCTTCCATTGTTCTCGGAATTCTGCTGAAGTTTAAAAATGCTACGGAACTCTTCCATTGTTCTCGGAATTCTGGTGTAGTTTAAAAATGCTACGGAACTCTTCCATTGTTCTCGGAATTCTGCTGAAGTTTAAAAATGCTACGGAACTATTCCATTGTTCTTCGGAATTCTGCCGAAGTTTAAAAATGCTACGGAACTCTTCCATTGTTCTTGGAATTCCTGTGAAGTTTAAAAATGCTACGGAACTCTTCCATTGTTCTCAGAATTCTGCTGAAGCTTATAAATTCTACGGTGCTCTTCCATTGTTCTTCGGAATTCTGCTGAAGTTTAAAAATGTTACGGATCAATTCCATTGTTCTTCGGAATTCAGCTTAAGTTTAAAAATGCTACGGAACTCTTCCATTGTTCTTCGGAATTCTGCTGAAGTTTAAAAATGCTGCGGAACTCTTCCATTGTTCTTCGGAATTCTGCTGAAGTTTAAAAATGCTACGGAACTCTTCCATTGTTTTGCGGAATTCTGCTGAAGTTTAAAAATGCTACGGAACTCTTCCATTTTTCTCGGAATTCTTCTGAAGTTTAAAAATACTACAGAACTCTTCTCTTGTTCTTCAGAATTCTGCTGAAGTGTAAAAATGCTATGGAACAATTCCTTTGTTCTTCGGAATTCTGCTGAAGTTTAAAAATGGTACAGAAGTCTTCCATTGTTCACGGTATTCTGGTGAAGTTTAAAAATGCTACGGAACTCTTCCATTGTTCCTCGGAATTCTGGTGAAGTTTAAAAGTGCTGCGGAACTCATCCATTGTTCTCGGAATTCTGCTGAAGTTTAAAAATGCTACGGAACTCTTCCATTGTTCTCGGAATTCTGGTGAAGTTTAAAAATGCTACGGATCTCTTCCATTGTTCTCGGAATTCTGGTGAAGTTTAAAAATGCTACGGAACTCATCCATTGTTCTCGGAATTCTGCTGAAGTTTAAAAATGCTACGGAACTCTTCCATTGTTCTCGGAATTCTGCTGAAGTTTAAAAATGGTACGGAACTTTTCCATTGTTCTTCGGAATTCTGATGAAGTTTAAAAAGGCTACGGAACTCTTCCATTGTTCTTCGGAATTCTGCTGAAGTTTAAAAATGCTACGGAACTCTTCCATTGTTCTTCGGAATTCTGCAGAAGTTTAAAAATGCTACGGAATTCTTCCATTGTTCATGGAATTCTGGTGAAGTTTAAAAATGCTACGGAACTCTTCCATTGTTCTCAGAATTCTGCTGAAGCTTATAAATTCTACGGTGCTCTTCCATTGTTCTTGGGAATTCTGCTGAAGTTTAAAAATGTTACGGATCAATTCCATTGTTCTTCGGAATTCTGCTTAAGTTTAAAAATGCTACGGAAGTCTTCCATTGTTCTTCGGAATTCTGCTGAAGTTTAAAAATGCTACGGAACTCTTCCATTGTTCTTCGGAATTCTGCTGAAGTTTAAAAATGCTACGGAACTCTTCCATTGTTTTGCGGAATTCTGCTGAAGTTTAAAAATGCTACGGAACTCTTCCATTTTTCTCGGAATTCTTCTGAAGTTTAAAAATGCTACAGAACTCTTCTCTTGTTCTTCAGAATTCTGCTGAAGTTTAAAAATGCTACGGAACACTTCCTTTGTTCTTCGGAATTCTGCTGAATTTTAAAAATGCTGCAGAACTCTTCCATTGTTCACGGTATTCTGGTGAAGTTTAAAAATGCTACGGAACTCTTCCATTGTTATTTTTAATTCTACTGAAGTTTAAAAATGCTACGGAACTCTTCCATTGTTCACGGAATTCTGGTGAAGTTTAAAAATGCTACGGAACTGTTCCATTGTTATTCTTAATTCTGCTGAAGTTTAAAAATGCTACGGAACTCTTCCATTGTTCTTCGGAATTCTGCTGAAGTTTAAAAATGCTACGGAACTTTTCCATTGTTCTTCGGAATTCTGATGAAGTTTAAAAATGCTACGGAACTCTTCCATTGTTCTTCGGAATTCTGCTGAAGTTTAAAAATGCTACGGAACTCTTCCATTGTTCTCAGAATTCTGTTGAAGTTTAAAAATGCTACGGAACTCTTCCATTGTTCTTCGGAATTCTGCTGAAGTTTAAAAATGCTACAGAACTCTTCCATTGTTCCTCGGAATTCTGGTGAAGTTTAAAAATGCTGCGGAACTCATCCATTGTTCTCGGAATTCTGGTGAAGTTTAAAAATGCTACGGAACTCTTCCATTGTTCTTCGGAATTCTGCTGTAATTTAAAAATGCTACGGAACTCTTCCATTGTTCTTCGGAATTCTGCTGAAGTTTAAAAATGCTACGGAACTCTTCCATTGTTCTTTGGAATTCTGCTGAAGTTTAAAAATGCTACAGAACTCTTCCATTGTTTTTCAGAATTCTGCTGAAGTTTAAAAATTCTGTGGAACTCTTCCATTGTTCTCGGAATTCTTCTGAAGTTTGAAAATGCTACAGAACTCTTCCATTGTTCTTCAGAATACTGCTGAAGTTTAAAAATGCTACGGAACTCTTCCATTGTTCACGGAATTCTGGTGAAGTTTAAAAATGCTACGGAACTCTTCCATTGTTCTTCGGAATTCTGCTGAAGTTTAAAAATGCTACGGAACTTTTCCATTGTTCTTCGGAATTCTGATGAAGTTTAAAAAGGCTACGGAACTCTTCTATTGTTCTTCGGAATTCTGCTGAAGTTTAAAAATGCTACGGAACTCTTCCATTGTTCTTCGGAATTCTGCAGAAGTTTAAAAATGCTACGGAATTCTTCCATTGTTCTTGGAATTCTGCTGAAGTTTAAAAATGCTACGGAACTTTTCCATTGTTCTTCGGAATTCTGATGAAGTTTAAAAATGCTACGGAACTCTTCCATTGTTCTTCGGAATTCTGCTGAAGTTTAAAAATGCTACGGAACTCTTCCATTGTTCTCAGAATTCTGTTGAAGTTTAAAAATGCTACGGAACTCTTCCATTGTTCTCGGAATTCTGTTGAAGTTTAAAAATGCTGCGGAACTCTTCCATTGTTCTCGGAATTCTGCTGAAGTTTAAAAATGCTACGGAACTCTTCCATTGTTCTTCGGAATTCTGCTGAAGTTTAAAAATGCTACAGAATTTTTCCATTGTTCTTCGGAATTCTGATGAAGTTTAAAAATGCTACGGAACTCTTCCATTGTTCTTCAGAATTCTGCTGAAGTTTAAAAATGCTACGGAACTCTTCCATTGTTCTTCGGAATTCTGAAGAAGTTTAAAAATGCTACGGAACTCTTCCATTGTTCTTGGAATTCTGGTGAAGTTTAAAAATGCTACGGAACTCTTCCATTGTTCTCAGAATTCTGCTGAAGTTTATAAATTCTACGGTACTCTTCCATTGTTCTTGGGAATTCTGCTGAAGTTTAAAAATATTACGGATCATTTCCATTGTTCTTCGGAATTCTGCTGAAGTTTAAATATGCTACGGAACTCTTCCCTTGTTCTTCTGAGTTCTACTGAAGTTTAAAAATGCTACGGAACTCTTCCATTGTTCACGGAATTCTGGTGAAGTTTAAAAATGCTACGGAACTGTTCCATTGTTATTCTTAATTCTGCTGAAGTTTAAAAATGCTACGGAACTCTTCCATTGTTCTTCGGAATTCTGCTTAAGTTTAAAAATGCTACGGAACTCTTCCATTGTTCTCAGAATTCTGTTGAAGTTTAAAAATGCTACGGAACTCTTCCATTGTTCTTCGGAATTCTGCTGAAGTTTAAAAATGCTACAGAACTCTTCCATTGTTCCTCGGAATTCTGGTGAAGTTTAAAAATGCTGCGGAACTCATCCATTGTTCTCGGAATTCTGGTGAAGTTTAAAAATGCTACGGAACTCTTCCATTGTTCTTCGGAATTCTGCTGTAATTTAAAAATGCTACGGAACTCTTCCATTGTTCTTCGGAATTCTGCTGAAGTTTAAAAATGCTACGGAACTCTTCCATTGTTCTTTGGAATTCTGCTGAAGTTTAAAAATGCTACAGAACTCTTACATTGTTTTTCGGAATTCTGCTGAAGTTTAAAAATTCTGTGGAACTCTTCCATTGTTCTCGGAATTCTTCTGAAGTTTGAAAATGCTACAGAACTCTTCCATTGTTCTTCAGAATACTGCTGAAGTTTAAAAATGCTACGGAACACTTCCTTTGTTCTTCGGAATTCTGCTGAAGTTTAAAAATGCTACGGAACTCTTCCATTGTTCACGGAATTCTGGTGAAGTTTAAAAATGCTACGGAACTGTTCCATTGTTATTCTTAATTCTGCTGAAGTTTAAAAATGCTACGGAACTCTTCCATTGTTCTTCGGAATTCTGCTGAAGTTTAAAAATGCTACGGAACTTTTCCATTGTTCTTCGGAATTCTGATGAAGTTTAAAAAGGCTACGGAACTCTTCTATTGTTCTTCGGAATTCTGCTGAAGTTTAAAAATGCTACGGAACTCTTCCATTGTTCTTCGGAATTCTGCAGAAGTTTAAAAATGCTACGGAATTCTTCCATTGTTCTTGGAATTCTGCTGAAGTTTAAAAATGCTACGGAACTTTTCCATTGTTCTTCGGAATTCTGATGAAGTTTAAAAATGCTAAGGAACTCTTCCATTTTTCTTCGGAATTCTGCTGAAGTTTAAAAATGCTACGGAACTCTTGCATTGTTCTCAGAATTCTGTTGAAGTTTAAAAATGCTACGGAACTCTTCCATTGTTCTCGGAATTCTGTTGAAGTTTAAAAATGCTGCGGAACTCTTCCATTGTTCTCGGAATTCTGCTGAAGTTTAAAAATGCTACGGAACTCTTCCATTGTTCTTCGGAATTCTGCTGAAGTTTAAAAATGCTACAGAATTTTTCCATTGTTCTTCGGAATTCTGATGAAGTTTAAAAATGCTACGGAACTCTTCCATTGTTCTTCAGAATTCTGCTGAAGTTTAAAAATGCTACGGAACTCTTCCATTGTTCTTCGGAATTCTGCAGAAGTTTAAAAATGCTACGGAACTCTTCCATTGTTCTTGGAATTCTGGTGAAGTTTAAAAATGCTACGGAACTCTTCCATTGTTCTCAGAATTCTGCTGAAGTTTATAAATTCTACGGTACTCTTCCATTGTTCTTGGGAATTCTGCTGAAGTTTAAAAATGCTACGGAACTCTTCCATTGTTCTCGGAATTCTGCTGAAGTTTAAAAATGCTATGGAACTCTTCCATTGTTCTTCTGAGTTCTACTGAAGTTTAAAAATGCTGCGGAACTCTTCCCTTGTTCTTCGGAATTCTGATGAAGTTAAAAACTGCAACGGAACTCTTCCATTGTTCTTCGGAATTCTGCTGAAGTTTAAAAATGCTACGGAACTCTTCCATTGTTCTTCGGAATTCTGCTGAAGTTTAAAAAAGCTCCGTAACTCTTACATTGTTCTTCTGAATTCTGCTGAAGTTTAAAAATGCTACGGAACTCTTCCATTGTTCTTCGGAATTCTGATGAAGCTGAAAACTGCAACGGAACTCTTCCATTGTTCTTCGGAATTCTGCTGAAGTTTAAAAATGCTACGGAACTCTTCCATTGTTCTTCGGAATTCTGCTGAAGTTTAAAAATGCTACGGAACTCTTCCATTGTTCTCGGAATTCTGCTGAAGTTTAAAAATGCTATGGAACTCTTCCATTGTTCTCGGAATTCTGGTGAAGTTTAAAAATGCTACGGAACTCTTCCATTGTTCTCGGAATTCTGCTGAAGTTTAAAAATGCTACGGAACTATTCCATTGTTCTTCGGAATTCTGCCGAAGTTTAAAAATGCTAAGGAACTCTTCCATTGTTCTTGGAATTCCTGTGAAGTTTAAAAATGTTACGGAACTCTTCCATTCTTCTCAGAATTCTGCTGAAGCTTATAAATTCTACGGTGCTCTTCCATTGTTCTTGGGAATTCTGCTGAAGTTTAAAAATGTTACGGATCAATTCCATTGTTCTTCGGAATTCTGTTTAAGTTTAAAAATGCTACGGAACTCTTCCATTGTTCTTCGGAATTCTTCTGAAGTTTAAAAATGCTGCGGAACTCTTCCATTGTTCTTCGGAATTCTGCTGAAGTTTAAAAATGCTACGGAACTCTTCCATTGTTTTGCGGAATTCTGCTGAAGTTTAAAAATGCTACGGAACTCTTCCATTTTTCTCGGAATTCTTCTGAAGTTTAAAAATACTACAGAACTCTTCTCTTGTTCTTCAGAATTCTGCTGAAGTTTGAAAATGCTACGGAACAATTCCTTTGTTCTTCGGAATTCTGCTGAAGTTTAAAAATGGTACAGAACTCTTCCATTGTTCACGGTATTCTGGTGAAGTTTAAAAATGCTACGGAACTCTTCCATTGTTCCTCGGAATTCTGGTGAAGTTTAAAAGTGCTGCGGAACTCATCCATTGTTCTCGGAATTCTGCTGAAGTTTAAAAATGCTACGGAACTCTTCCATTGTTCTTCGGAATTCTGCTGTAATTTAAAAATGCTATGGAACTCTTCCATTGTTCTTCGGAATTCTGCTGAAGTTTAAAAATGCTACGGAACTCTTCCATTGTTCTCGGAATTCTGCTGAAGTTTATAAATGCTACGGAACTCTTCCATTGTTCTTCGGAATTGTGCTGAAGCTTAAAAATGCTATGGAACTCTTCCATTGTTCTCGGAATTCTGGTGAAGTTTAAAAATGCTACGGAACTCTTCCATTGTTTTGCGGAATTCTGCTGAAGTTTAAAAATGCTACGGAACTCTTCCATTTTTCTCGGAATTCTTCTGAAGTTTAAAAATGCTACAGAACTCTTCTCTTGTTCTTCAGAATTCTGCTGAAGTTTAAAAATGCTACGGAACACTTCCTTTGTTCTTCGGAATTCTGCTGAATTTTAAAAATGCTGCAGAACTCTTCCATTGTTCACGGTATTCTGGTGAAGTTTAAAAATGCTACGGAACTCTTCCATTGTTATTTTTAATTCTACTGAAGTTTAAAAATGCTACGGAACTCTTCCATTGTTCACGGAATTCTGGTGAAGTTTAAAAATGCTACGGAACTGTTCCATTGTTATTCTTAATTCTGCTGAAGTTTAAAAATGCTACGGAACTCTTCCATTGTTCTTCAGAATTCTGCTGAAGTTTAAAAATGCTACGGAACTTTTCCATTGTTCTTCGGAATTCTGATGAAGTTTAAAAATGCTACGGAACTCTTCCATTGTTCTTCGGAATTCTGCTGAAGTTTAAAAATGCTACGGAACTCTTCCATTGTTCTCAGAATTCTGTTGAAGTTTAAAAATGCTACGGAACTCTTCCATTGTTCTCGGAATTCTGCTGAAGTTTAAAAATGCTACGGAACTCTTCCATTATTCTCGGAATTCTGCTGAAGTTTAAAAATGCTACGGAACTCTTCCATTGTTCTTCGGAATTCTGCTGAAGTTTAAAAATGCTCCAGAATTTTTCCATTGTTCTTCGGAATTCTGATGAAGTTTAAAAATGCTACGGAACTCTTCCATTGTTCTTCAGAATTCTGCTGAAGTTTAAAAATGCTACGGAACTCTTCCATTGTTCTTCGGAATTCTGTTGAAGTTTAAAAATGCTACGGAACTCTTCCATTGTTCTTGGAATTCTGGTGAAGTTTAAAAATGCTATGGAACTCTTCCATTGTTCTCAGAATTCTGCTGAAGTTTATAAATTCTACGGTACTCTTCCATTGTTCTTGGGAATTCTGCTGAAGTTTAAAAATGTTACGGATCATTTCCATTGTTCTTCGGAATTCTGCTGAAGTTTAAATATGCTACGGAACTCTTCCCTTGTTCTTCTGAGTTCTACTGAAGTTTAAAAATGCTGCGGAACACTTCCCGTGTTCTTCGGAATTCTGATGAAGTTAAAAACTGCAACGGAACTCTTCCATTGTTCTTCGGAATTCTGCTGAAGTTTAAAAATGCTACGGAACTCTTCCATTGTTCTTCGGAATTCTGCTGAAGTTTAAAAATGCTACGGAACTCTTACATTGTTCTTCTGAATTCTGCTGAAGTTTAAAAATGCTACGGAACTCTTCCATTGTTCTTCGGAATTCTGGTGAAGCTTAAAACTGCAACGGAACTCTTCCATTGTTCTTCGGAATTCTGCTGAAGTTTAAAAATGCAACGGAACTCTTCCATTGTTCTTCGGAATTCTGCTGAAGTTTAAAAATGCTAGGAAACTCTTCCATTGTTCTCGGAATTCTGCTGAAGTTTAAAAATGCTATGGAACTCTTCCATTGTTCTCGGAATTCTGGTGAAGTTTAAAAATGCTACGGAACTCTTCCATTGTTCTTCGGAATTCTGCTGAAGTTTAAAAATGCTACGGAACTCTTACATTGTTCTTCTGAATTCTGCTGAAGTTTAAAAATGCTACGGAACTCTTCCATTGTTCTTCGGAATTCTGATGAAGCTTAAAACTGCAACGGAACTCTTCCATTGTTCTTCGGAATTCTGCTGAAGTTTAAAAATGCAACGGAACTCTTCCATTGTTCTTCGGAATTCTGCTGAAGTTTAAAAATGCTAGGAAACTCTTCCATTGTTCTCGGAATTCTGCTGAAGTTTAAAAATGCTGCGGAACTCTTCCATTGTTCTCGGAATTCTGGTGAAGTTTAAAAATGCTACGGAACTCTTCCATTGTTCTTCGGAATTCTGCTGAAGTTTAAAAATGCTACGGAACTCTTCCATTCTTCTTCGGAATTCTGCAGAAGTTTAAAAATGCTACGGAACTCTTCCATTGTTCTTGGAATTCTGGTGAAGTTTAAAAATGCTACGGAACTCTTCCATTGTTCTCAGAATTCTGCTGAAGTTTATAAATTCTAAGGTACTCTTCCATTGTTCTTGGGAATTCTGCTGAAGTTTAAAAATGTTACAGATCATTTCCATTGTTCTTCGGAATTCTGCTGAAGTTTAAATATGCTACGGAACTCTTCTCTTGTTCTTCTGAGTTCTACTGAAGTTTAAAAATGCTGCGGAACACTTCCCTTGTTCTTCGGAATTCTGATGAAGTTAAAAACTGCAACGGAACTCTTCCATTGTTCTTCGGAATTCTGCTGAAGTTTAAAAATGCTACGGAACTCTTCCATTGTTCTTCGGAATTCTGCTGAAGTTTAAAAATGCTACGGAACTCTTACATTGTTCTTCTGAATTCTGCTGAAGTTTAAAAATGCTACGGAACTCTTCCATTGTTCTTCGGAATTCTGATGAAGCTTAAAACTGCAACGGAACTCTTCCATTGTTCTTCGGAATTCTGCTGAAGTTTAAAAATGCTACGGAACTCTTCCATTGTTCTTCGGAATTCTGCTGAAGTTTAAAAATGCTACGAAACTCTTCCATTGTTCTCGGAATTCTGCTGAAGTTTAAAAATGCTTCGGAACTCTTCCATTGTTCTCGGAATTCTGGTGAAGTTTAAAAATGCTACGGAACTCTTCCATTGTTCTTGGAATTCTGCTGAAGTTTAAAAATGCTATGGAACTATTCCATTGTTCTTCAGAATTCTGCCGAAGTTTAAAAATGCTACGGAACTCTTCCATTGTTCTTCGGAATTCTGCTGAAGTTTAAAAATGCTACGGAACTTTTCCATTGTTCTTCGGAATTCTGATGAAGTTTAAAAATGCTACGGAACTCTTCCATTGTTCTTCGGAATTCTGCTGAAGTTTAAAAATGCTACGGAACTCTTCCATTGTTCTCAGAATTCTGTTGAAGTTTAAAAATGCTACGGAACTCTTCCATTGTTCTTCGGAATTCTGCTGAAGTTTAAAAATGCTACAGAACTCTTCCATTGTTCCTCGGAATTCTGGTGAAGTTTAAAAATGCTGCGGAACTCATCCATTGTTCTTGGAATTCTGGTGAAGTTTAAAAATGCTACGGAACTCTTCCATTGTTCTTCGGAATTCTGCTGTAATTTAAAAATGCTACGGAACTCTTCCATTGTTCTTTGGAATTCTGCTGAAGTTTAAAAATGCTACGGAACTCTTCCATTGTTCTTTGGAATTCTGCTGAAGTTTAAAAATGCTACAGAACTCTTCCATTGTTTTTCGGAATTCTGCTGAAGTTTAAAAATTCTGTGGAACTCTTCCATTGTTCTCGGAATTCTTCTGAAGTTTGAAAATGCTACAGAACTCTTCCATTGTTCTTCAGAATACTGCTGAAGTTTAAAAATGCTACGGAACACTTCCTTTGTTCTTCGGAATTCTGCTGAAGTTTAAAAATGCTACGGAACTCTTCCATTGTTCACGGAATTCTGGTGAAGTTTAAAAATGCTACGGAACTGTTCCATTGTTATTCTTAATTCTGCTGAAGTTTAAAAATGCTACGGAACTCTTCCATTGTTCTTCGGAATTCTGCTGAAGTTTAAAAATGCTACGGAACTTTTCCATTGTTCTTCGGAATTCTGATGAAGTTTAAAAAGGCTACGGAACACTTCTATTGTTCTTCGGAATTCTGCTGAAGTTTAAAAATGCTACGGAACTCTTCCATTGTTCTTCGGAATTCTGCAGAAGTTTAAAAATGCTACGGAATTCTTCCATTGTTCTTGGAATTCTGCTGAAGTTTAAAAATGCTACGGAACTTTTCCATTGTTCTTCGGAATTCTGATGAAGTTTAAAAATGCTACGGAACTCTTCCATTGTTCTTCGGAATTCTGCTGAAGTTTAAAAATGCTACGGAACTCTTCCATTGTTCTCAGAATTCTGTTGAAGTTTAAAAATGCTACGGAACTCTTCCATTGTTCTCGGAATTCTGTTGAAGTTTAAAAATGCTGCGGAACTCTTCCATTGTTCTCGGAATTCTGCTGAAGTTTAAAAATGCTACGGAACTCTTCCATTGTTCTTCGGAATTCTGCTGAAGTTTAAAAATGCTACAGAATTTTTCCATTGTTCTTCGGAATTCTGATGAAGTTTAAAAATGCTACGGAACTCTTCCATTGTTCTTCAGAATTCTGCTGAAGTTTAAAAATGCTACGGAACTCTTCCATTGTTCTTCGGAATTCTGCAGAAGTTTAAAAATGCTACGAAACTCTTCCATTGTTCTTGGAATTCTGGTGAAGTTTAAAAATGCTACGGAACTCTTCCATTGTTCTCAGAATTCTGCTGAAGTTTATAAATTCTACGGTACTCTTCCATTGTTCTTGGGAATTCTGCTGAAGTTTAAAAATATTACGGATCATTTCCATTGTTCTTCGGAATTCTGCTGAAGTTTAAATATGCTACGGAACTCTTCCCTTGTTCTTCTGAGTTCTACTGAAGTTTAAAAATGCTGCGGAACACTTCCCTTGTTCTTCGGAATTCTGATGAAGTTAAAAACTGCAACGGAACTCTTCCATTGTTCTTCGGAATTCTGCTGAAGTTTAAAAATGCTACGGAACTCTTCCATTGTTCTTCGGAATTCTGCTGAAGTTTAAAAATGCTACGGAACTCTTACATTGTTCTTCTGAATTCTGCTGAAGTTTAAAAATGCTACGGAACTCTTCCATTGTTCTTCGGAATTCTGATGAAGCTTAAAACTGCAACGGAACTCTTCCATTGTTCTTCGGAATTCTGCTGAAGTTTAAAAATGCTACGGAACTCTTCCATTGTTCTTCGGAATTCTGGTGAAGTTTAAAAATGCTACGGAACTCTTCCATTGTTCTCGGAATTCTGCTGAAGTTTAAAAATGCTATGGAACTCTTCCATTGTTCTCGGAATTCTGGTGAAGTTTAAAAATGCTACGCAACTCTTCCATTGTTCTCGGAATTCTGCTGAAGTTTAAAAATGCTACGGAACTATTCCATTGTTCTTCGGAATTCTGCCGAAGTTTAAAAATGCTGCGGAACTCTTCCATTGTTCTTGGAATTCCTGTGAAGTTTAAAAATGTTACGGAACTCTTCCATTGTTCTCAGAATTCTGCTGAAGCTTATAAATTCTACGGTGCTCTTCCATTGTTCTTGGGAATTCTGCTGAAGTTTAAAAATGTTACGGATCAATTCCATTGTTCTTCGGAATTCTGCTAAGTTTAAAAATGCTACGGAACTCTTCCATTGTTCTTCGGAATTCTGCTGAAGTTTAAAAATGCTGCGGAACTCTTCCATTGTTCTTCGGAATTCTGCTGAAGTTTAAAAATGCTACGGAGCTCTTCCATTGTTTTGCGGAATTCTGCTGAAGTTTAAAAATGCTACGGAACTCTTCCATTTTTCTCGGAATTCTTCTGAAGTTTAAAAATACTACAGAACTCTTCTCTTGTTCTTCAGAATTCTGCTGAAGTTTGAAAATGCTACGGAACAATTCCTTTGTTCTTCGGAATTCTGCTGAAGTTTAATAATGGTACAGAACTCTTCCATTGTTCACGGTATTCTGGTGAAGTTTAAAAATGCTACGGAACTCTTACATTGTTCCTCGGAATTCTGGTGAAGTTTAAAAGTGCTGCGGAACTCATCCATTGTTCTCGGAATTCTGCTGAAGTTTAAAAATGCTACGGAACTCTTCCATTGTTCTTCGGAATTCTGCTGTAATTTAAAAATGCCATGGAACTCTTCCATTGTTCTTCGGAATTCTGCTGAAGTTTAAAAATGCTACGGAACTCTTCCATTGTTCTCGGAATTCTGCTGAAGTTTATAAATGCTACGGAACTCTTCCATTGTTCTTCGGAATTGTGCTGAAGCTTAAAAATGCTATGGAACTGTTCCATTGTTCTTCGGAATTCTGCTGAAGTTAAAAATGCTATGGAACTCTTCCATTGTTCTCGGAATTCTGGTGAAGTTTAAAAATGCTACGGAACTCTTCCATTGTTTTGCGGAATTCTGCTGAAGTTTAAAAATGCTACGGAACTCTTCCATTGTTCTCAGAATTCTGTTGAAGTTTAAAAATGCTACGGAACTCTTCCATTATTCTTCGGAATTCTGCAGAAGTTTAAAAATGCTACGGAACTCTTCCATTGTTCTTGGAATTCTGGTGAAGTTTAAAAATGCTACGGAACTCTTCCATTGTTCTCAGAATTCTGCTGAAGTTTATAAATTCTAAGGTACTCTTCCATTGTTCTTGGGAATTCTGCTGAAGTTTAAAAATGTTACGGATCATTTCCATTGTTCTTCGGAATTCTGCTGAAGTTTAAATATGCTACGGAACTCTTCTCTTGTTCTTCTGAGTTCTACTGAAGTTTAAAAATGCTGCGGAACAGTTCCCTTGTTCTTCGGAATTCTGATGAAGTTAAAAACTGCAACGGAACTCTTCCATTGTTCTTCGGAATTCTGCTGAAGTTTAAAAATGCTACGGAACTCTTCCATTGTTCTTCGGAATTCTGCTGAAGTTTAAAAATGCTACGGAACTCTTACATTGTTCTTCTGAATTCTGCTGAAGTTTAAAAATGCTACGGAACTCTTCCATTGTTCTTCGGAATTCTGATGAAGCTTAAAACTGCAACGGAACTCTTCCATTGTTCTTCGGAATTCTGCTGAAGTTTAAAAATGCTACGGAACTCTTCCATTGTTCTTCGGAATTCTGCTGAAGTTTAAAAATGCTACGAAACTCTTCCATTGTTCTCGGAATTCTGCTGAAGTTTAAAAATGCTTCGGAACTCTTCCATTGTTCTCGGAATTCTGGTGAAGTTTAAAAATGCTACGGAACTCTTCCATTGTTCTCGGAATTCTGCTGAAGTTTAAAAATGCTACGGAACTATTCCATTGTTCTTCAGAATTCTGCCGAAGTTTAAAAATGCTACGGAACTCTTCCATTGTTCTTCGGAATTCTGCTGAAGTTTAAAAATGCTACGGAACTTTTCCATTGTTCTTCGGAATTCTGATGAAGTTTAAAAATGCTACGGAACTCTTCCATTGTTCTTCGGAATTCTGCTGAAGTTTAAAAATGCTACGGAACTCTTCCATTGTTCTCAGAATTCTGTTGAAGTTTAAAAATGCTGCGGAACTCATCCATTGTTCTTGGAATTCTGGTGAAGTTTAAAAATGCTACGGAACTCTTCCATTGTTCTTCGGAATTCTGCTGTAATTTAAAAATGCTACGGAACTCTTCCATTGTTCTTCGGAATTCTGCTGAAGTTTAAAAATGCTACGGAACTCTTCCATTGTTCTTTGGAATTCTGCTGAAGTTTAAAAATGCTACAGAACTCTTCCATTGTTTTTCGGAATTCTGCTGAAGTTTAAAAATTCTGTGGAACTCTTCCATTGTTCTCGGAATTCTTCTGAAGTTTGAAAATGCTACAGAACTCTTCCATTGTTCTTCAGAATACTGCTGAAGTTTAAAAATGCTACGGAACACTTCCTTTGTTCTTCGGAATTCTGCTGAAGTTTAAAAATGCTACGGAACTCTTCCATTGTTCACGGAATTCTGGTGAAGTTTAAAAATGCTACGGAACTGTTCCATTGTTATTCTTAATTCTGCTGAAGTTTAAAAATGCTACGGAACTCTTCCATTGTTCTTCGGAATTCTGCTGAAGTTTAAAAATGCTACGGAACTTTTCCATTGTTCTTCGGAATTCTGATGAAGTTTAAAAAGGCTACGGAACACTTCTATTGTTCTTCGGAATTCTGCTGAAGTTTAAAAATGCTACGGAACTCTTCCATTGTTCTTCGGAATTCTGCAGAAGTTTAAAAATGCTACGGAATTCTTCCATTGTTCTTGGAATTCTGCTGAAGTTTAAAAATGCTACGGAACTTTTCCATTGTTCTTCGGAATTCTGATGAAGTTTAAAAATGCTACGGAACTCTTCCATTTTTCTTCGGAATTCTGCTGAAGTTTAAAAATGCTACGGAACTCTTCCATTGTTCTCAGAATTCTGTTGAAGTTTAAAAATGCTACGGAACTCTTCCATTGTTCTCGGAATTCTGTTGAAGTTTAAAAATGCTGCGGAACTCTTCCATTGTTCTCGGAATTCTGCTGAAGTTTAAAAATGCTACGGAACTCTTCCATTGTTCTTCAGAATTCTGCTGAAGTTTAAAAATGCTACAGAATTTTTCCATTGTTCTTCGGAATTCTGATGAAGTTTAAAAATGCTACGGAACTCTTCCATTGTTCTTCAGAATTCTGCTGAAGTTTAAAAATGCTACGGAACTCTTCCATTGTTCTTCGGAATTCTGCAGAAGTTTAAAAATGCTACGGAACTCTTCCATTGTTCTTGGAATTCTGGTGAAGTTTAAAAATGCTACGGAACTCTTCCATTGTTCTCAGAATTCTGCTGAAGTTTATAAATTCTACGGTACTCTTCCATTGTTCTTGGGAATTCTGCTGAAGTTTAAAAATATTACGGATCATTTCCATTGTTCTTCGGAATTCTGCTGAAGTTTAAATATGCTACGGAACTCTTCCCTTGTTCTTCTGAGTTCTACTGAAGTTTAAAAATGCTGCGGAACACTTCCCTTGTTCTTCGGAATTCTGATGAAGTTAAAAACTGCAACGGAACTCTTCCATTGTTCTTCGGAATTCTGCTGAAGTTTAAAAATGCTACGGAACTCTTCCATTGTTCTTCGGAATTCTGCTGAAGTTTAAAAATGCTACGGAACTCTTACATTGTTCTTCTGAATTCTGCTGAAGTTTAAAAATGCTACGGAACTCTTCCATTGTTCTTCGGAATTCTGATGAAGCTTAAAACTGCAACGGAACTCTTCCATTGTTCTTCGGAATTCTGCTGAAGTTTAAAAATGCTACGGAACTCTTCCATTGTTCTTCGGAATTCTGCTGAAGTTTAAAAATGCTACGAAACTCTTCCATTGTTCTCGGAATTCTGCTGAAGTTTAAAAATGCTTCGGAACTCTTCCATTGTTCTCGGAATTCTGGTGAAGTTTAAAAATGCTACGGAACTCTTCCATTGTTCTCGGAATTCTGCTGAAGTTTAAAAATGCTACGGAACTATTCCATTGTTCTTCAGAATTCTGCCGAAGTTTAAAAATGCTACGGAACTCTTCCATTGTTCTTCGGAATTCTGCTGAAGTTTAAAAATGCTACGGAACTTTTCCATTGTTCTTCGGAATTCTGATGAAGTTTAAAAATGCTACGGAACTCTTCCATTGTTCTTCGGAATTCTGCTGCAGTTTAAAAATGCTACGGAACTCTTCCATTGTTCTCAGAATTCTGTTGAAGTTTAAAAATGCTGCGGAACTCATCCATTGTTCTTGGAATTCTGGTGAAGTTTAAAAATGCTACGGAACTCTTCCATTGTTCTTCGGAATTCTGCTGTAATTTAAAAATGCTACGGAACTCTTCCATTGTTCTTCGGAATTCTGCTGAAGTTTAAAAATGCTACGGAACTCTTCCATTGTTCTTTGGAATTCTGCTGAAGTTTAAAAATGCTACAGAACTCTTCCATTGTTTTTCGGAATTCTGCTGAAGTTTAAAAATTCTGTGGAACTCTTCCATTGTTCTCGGAATTCTTCTGAAGTTTGAAAATGCTACAGAACTCTTCCATTGTTCTTCAGAATACTGCTGAAGTTTAAAAATGCTACGGAACACTTCCTTTGTTCTTCGGAATTCTGCTGAAGTTTAAAAATGCTACGGAACTCTTCCATTGTTCACGGAATTCTGGTGAAGTTTAAAAATGCTACGGAACTGTTCCATTGTTATTCTTAATTCTGCTGAAGTTTAAAAATGCTACGGAACTCTTCCATTGTTCTTCGGAATTCTGCTGAAGTTTAAAAATGCTACGGAACTTTTCCATTGTTCTTCGGAATTCTGATGAAGTTTAAAAAGGCTACGGAACACTTCTATTGTTCTTCGGAATTCTGCTGAAGTTTAAAAATGCTACGGAACTCTTCCATTGTTCTTCGGAATTCTGCAGAAGTTTAAAAATGCTACGGAATTCTTCCATTGTTCTTGGAATTCTGCTGAAGTTTAAAAATGCTACGGAACTTTTCCATTGTTCTTCGGAATTCTGATGAAGTTTAAAAATGCTACGGAACTCTTCCATTGTTCTTCGGAATTCTGCTGAAGTTTAAAAATGCTACGGAACTCTTCCATTGTTCTCAGAATTCTGTTGAAGTTTAAAAATGCTACGGAACTCTTCCATTGTTCTCGGAATTCTGTTGAAGTTTAAAAATGCTGCGGAACTCTTCCATTGTTCTCGGAATTCTGCTGAAGTTTAAAAATGCTACGGAACTCTTCCATTGTTCTTCGGAATTCTGCTGAAGTTTAAAAATGCTACAGAATTTTTCCATTGTTCTTCGGAATTCTGATGAAGTTTAAAAATGCTACGGAACTCTTCCATTGTTCTTCAGAATTCTGCTGAAGTTTAAAAATGCTACGGAACTCTTCCATTGTTCTTCGGAATTCTGCAGAAGTTTAAAAATGCTACGGAACTCTTCCATTGTTCTTGGAATTCTGGTGAAGTTTAAAAATGCTACGGAACTCTTCCATTGTTCTCAGAATTCTGCTGAAGTTTATAAATTCTACGGTACTCTTCCATTGTTCTTGGGAATTCTGCTGAAGTTTAAAAATATTACGGATCATTTCCATTGTTCTTCGGAATTCTGCTGAAGTTTAAATATGCTACGGAACTCTTCCCTTGTTCTTCTGAGTTCTACTGAAGTTTAAAAATGCTGCGGAACACTTCCCTTGTTCTTCGGAATTCTGATGAAGTTAAAAACTGCAACGGAACTCTTCCATTGTTCTTCGGAATTCTGCTGAAGTTTAAAAATGCTACGGAACTCTTCCATTGTTCTTCGGAATTCTGCTGAAGTTTAAAAATGCTACGGAACTCTTCCATTGTTCTTCTGAATTCTGCTGAAGTTTAAAAATGCTACGGAACTCTTCCATTGTTCTTCGGAATTCTGATGAAGCTTAAAACTGCAACGGAACTCTTCCATTGTTCTTCGGAATTCTGCTGAAGTTTAAAAATGCTACGGAACTCTTCCATTGTTCTTCGGAATTCTGGTGAAGTTTAAAAATGCTACGGAACTCTTCCATTGTTCTCGGAATTCTGCTGAAGTTTAAAAATGCTATGGAACTCTTCCATTGTTCTCGGAATTCTGGTGAAGTTTAAAAATGCTAGGGAACTCTTCCATTGTTCTCGGAATTCTGCTGAAGTTTAAAAATGCTACGGAACTATTCCATTGTTCTTCGGAATTCTGCCGAAGTTTAAAAATGCTGCGGAACTCTTCCATTGTTCTTGGAATTCCTGTGAAGTTTAAAAATGTTACGGAACTCTTCCATTGTTCTCAGAATTCTGCTGAAGCTTATAAATTCTACGGTGCTCTTCCATTGTTCTTGGGAATTCTGCTGAAGTTTAAAAATGTTACGGATCAATTCCATTGTTCTTCGGAATTCTGCTAAGTTTAAAAATGCTACGGAACTCTTCCATTGTTCTTCGGAATTCTGCTGAAGTTTAAAAATGCTGCGGAACTCTTCCATTGTTCTTCGGAATTCTGCTGAAGTTTAAAAATGCTACGGAACTCTTCCATTGTTTTGCGGAATTCTGCTGAAGTTTAAAAATGCTACGGAACTCTTCCATTTTTCTCGGAATTCTTCTGAAGTTTAAAAATACTACAGAACTCTTCTCTTGTTCTTCAGAATTCTGCTGAAGTTTGAAAATGCTACGGAACAATTCCTTTGTTCTTCGGAATTCTGCTGAAGTTTAATAATGGTACAGAACTCTTCCATTGTTCACGGTATTCTGGTGAAGTTTAAAAATGCTACGGAACTCTTACATTGTTCCTCGGAATTCTGGTGAAGTTTAAAAGTGCTGCGGAACTCATCCATTGTTCTCGGAATTCTGCTGAAGTTTAAAAATGCTACGGAACTCTTCCATTGTTCTTCGGAATTCTGCTGTAATTTAAAAATGCTATGGAACTCTTCCATTGTTCTTCGGAATTCTGCTGAAGTTTAAAAATGCTACGGAACTCTTCCATTGTTCTCGGAATTCTGCTGAAGTTTATAAATGCTACGGAACTCTTCCATTGTTCTTCGGAATTGTGCTGAAGGTTAAAAATGCTATGGAACTGTTCCATTGTTCTTCGGAATTCTGCTGAAGTTAAAAATGCTATGGAACTCTTCCATTGTTCTCGGAATTCTGGTGAAGTTTAAAAATGCTACGGAACTCTTCCATTGTTTTGCGGAATTCTGCTGAAGTTTAAAAATGCTACGGAACTCTTCCATTGTTCTCAGAATTCTGTTGAAGTTTAAAAATGCTACGGAACTCTTCCATTCTTCTTCGGAATTCTGCAGAAGTTTAAAAATGCTACGGAACTCTTCAATTGTTCTTGGAATTCAGGTGAAGTTTAAAAATGCTACGGAACTCTTCCATTGTTCTCAGAATTCTGCTGAAGTTTATAAATTCTAAGGTACTCTTCCATTGTTCTTGGGAATTCTGCTGAAGTTTAAAAATGTTACGGATCATTTCCATTGTTCTTCGGAATTCTGCTGAAGTTTAAATATGCTACGGAACTCTTCTCTTGTTCTTCTGAGTTCTACTGAAGTTTAAAAATGCTGCGGAACACTTCCCTTGTTCTTCGGAATTCTGATGAAGTTAAAAACTGCAACGGAACTCTTCCATTGTTCTTCGGAATTCTGCTGAAGTTTAAAAATGCTACGGAACTCTTCCATTGTTCTTCGGAATTCTGCTGAAGTTTAAAAATGCTACGGAACTCTTACATTGTTCTTCTGAATTCTGCTGAAGTTTAAAAATGCTACGGAACTCTTCCATTGTTCTTCGGAATTCTGATGAAGCTTAAAACTGCAACGGAACTCTTCCATTGTTCTTCGGAATTCTGCTGAAGTTTAAAAATGCTACGGAACTCTTCCATTGTTCTTCGGAATTCTGCTGAAGTTTAAAAATGCTACGAAACTCTTCCATTGTTCTCGGAATTCTGCTGAAGTTTAAAAATGCTTCGGAACTCTTCCATTGTTCTCGGAATTCTGGTGAAGTTTAAAAATGCTACGGAACTCTTCCATTGTTCTCGGAATTCTGCTGAAGTTTAAAAATGCTACGGAACTATTCCATTGTTCTTCAGAATTCTGCCGAAGTTTAAAAATGCTACGGAACTCTTCCATTGTTCTTCGGAATTCTGCTGAAGTTTAAAAATGCTACGGAACTTTTCCATTGTTCTTCGGAATTCTGATGAAGTTTAAAAATGCTACGGAACTCTTCCATTGTTCTTCGGAATTCTGCTGAAGTTTAAAAATGCTACGGAACTCTTCCATTGTTCTCAGAATTCTGTTGAAGTTTAAAAATGCTACGGAACTCTTCCATTGTTCTTCGGAATTCTGCTGAAGTTTAAAAATGCTACAGAACTCTTCCATTGTTCCTCGGAATTCTGTTGAAGTTTAAAAATGCTGCGGAACTCATCCATTGTTCTTGGAATTCTGGTGAAGTTTAAAAATGCTACGGAACTCTTCCATTGTTCTTCGGAATTCTGCTGTAATTTAAAAATGCTACGGAACTCTTCCATTGTTCTTCGGAATTCTGCTGAAGTTTAAAAATGCTACGGAACTCTTCCATTGTTCTTTGGAATTCTGCTGAAGTTTAAAAATGCTACAGAACTCTTCCATTGTTTTTCGGAATTCTGCTGAAGTTTAAAAATTCTGTGGAACTCTTCCATTGTTCTCGGAATTCTTCTGAAGTTTGAAAATGCTACAGAACTCTTCCTTTGTTCTTCAGAATACTGCTAAAGTTTAAAAATGCTACGGAACACTTCCTTTGTTCTTCGGAATTCTGCTGAAGTTTAAAAATGCTACGGAACTCTTCCATTGTTCACGGAATTCTGGTGAAGTTTAAAAATGCTACGGAACTGTTCCATTGTTATTCTTAATTCTGCTGAAGTTTAAAAATGCTACGGAACTCTTCCATTGTTCTTCGGAATTCTGCTGAAGTTTAAAAATGCTACGGAACTTTTCCATTGTTCTTCGGAATTCTGATGAAGTTTAAAAAGGCTACGGAACACTTCTATTGTTCTTCGGAATTCTGCTGAAGTTTAAAAATGCTACGGAACTCTTCCATTGTTCTTCGGAATTCTGCAGAAGTTTAAAAATGCTACGGAATTCTTCCATTGTTCTTGGAATTCTGCTGAAGTTTAAAAATGCTACGGAACTTTTCCATTGTTCTTCGGAATTCTGATGAAGTTTAAAAATGCTACGGAACTCTTCCATTGTTCTTCGGAATTCTGCTGAAGTTTAAAAATGCTACGGAACTCTTCCATTGTTCTCAGAATTCTGTTGAAGTTTAAAAATGCTACGGAACTCTTCCATTGTTCTCGGAATTCTGTTGAAGTTTAAAAATGCTGCGGAACTCTTCCATTGTTCTCGGAATTCTGCTGAAGTTTAAAAATGCTACGGAACTCTTCCATTGTTCTTCGGAATTCTGCTGAAGTTTAAAAATGCTACAGAATTTTTCCATTGTTCTTCGGAATTCTGATGAAGTTTAAAAATGCTACGGAACTCTTCCATTGTTCTTCAGAATTCTGCTGAAGTTTAAAAATGCTACGGAACTCTTCCATTGTTCTTCGGAATTCTGCAGAAGTTTAAAAATGCTACGGAACTCTTCCATTGTTCTTGGAATTCTGGTGAAGTTTAAAAATGCTACGGAACTCTTCCATTGTTCTCAGAATTCTGCTGAAGTTTATAAATTGTACGGTACTCTTCCATTGTTCTTGGGAATTCTGCTGAAGTTTAAAAATATTACGGATCATTTCCATTGTTCTTCGGAATTCTGCTGAAGTTTAAATATGCTACGGAACTCTTCCCTTGTTCTTCTGAGTTCTACTGAAGTTTAAAAATGCTGCGGAACACTTCCCTTGTTCTTCGGAATTCTGATGAAGTTAAAAACTGCAACGGAACTCTTCCATTGTTCTTCGGAATTCTGCTGAAGTTTAAAAATGCTACGGAACTCTTCCATTGTTCTTCGGAATTCTGCTGAAGTTTAAAAATGCTACGGAACTCTTACATTGTTCTTCTGAATTCTGCTGAAGTTTAAAAATGCTACGGAACTCTTCCATTGTTCTTCGGAATTCTGATGAAGCTTAAAACTGCAACGGAACACTTCTATTGTTCTTCGGAATTCTGCTGAAGTTTAAAAATGCTACGGAACTCTTCCATTGTTCTTCGGAATTCTGCAGAAGTTTAAAAATGCTACGGAATTCTTCCCTTGTTCTTGGAATTCTGCTGAAGTTTAAAAATGCTACGGAACTTTTCCATTGTTCTTCGGAATTCTGATGAAGTTTAAAAATGCTACGGAACTCTTCCATTGTTCTTCGGAATTCTGCTGAAGTTTAAAAATGCTACGGAACTCTTCCATTGTTCTCAGAATTCTGTTGAAGTTTAAAAATGCTACGGAACTCTTCCATTGTTCTCGGAATTCTGTTGAAGTTTAAAAATGCTGCGGAACTCTTCCATTGTTCTCGGAATTCTGCTGAAGTTTAAAAATGCTACGGAACTCTTCCATTGTTCTTCGGAATTCTGCTGAAGTTTAAAAATGCTACAGAATTTTTCCATTGTTCTTCGGAATTCTGATGAAGTTTAAAAATGCTACGGAACTCTTCCATTGTTCTTCAGAATTCTGCTGAAGTTTAAAAATGCTACGGAACTCTTCCATTGTTCTTCGGAATTCTGCAGAAGTTTAAAAATGCTACGGAACTCTTCCATTGTTCTTGGAATTCTGGTGAAGTTTAAAAATGCTACGGAACTCTTCCATTGTTCTCAGAATTCTGCTGAAGTTTATAAATTCTACGGTACTCTTCCATTGTTCTTGGGAATTCTGCTGAAGTTTAAAAATATTACGGATCATTTCCATTGTTCTTCGGAATTCTGCTGAAGTTTAAATATGCTACGGAACTCTTCCCTTGTTCTTCTGAGTTCTACTGAAGTTTAAAAATGCTGCGGAACACTTCCCTTGTTCTTCGGAATTCTGATGAAGTTAAAAACTGCAACGGAACTCTTCCATTGTTCTTCGGAATTCTGCTGAAGTTTAAAAATGCTACGGAACTCTTCCATTGTTCTTCGGAATTCTGCTGAAGTTTAAAAATGCTACGGAACTCTTACATTGTTCTTCTGAATTCTGCTGAAGTTTAAAAATGCTACGGAACTCTTCCATTGTTCTTCGGAATTCTGATGAAGCTTAAAACTGCAACGGAACTCTTCCATTGTTCTTCGGAATTCTGCTGAAGTTTAAAAATGCTACGGAACTCTTCCATTGTTCTTCGGAATTCTGCTGAAGTTTAAAAATGCTACGGAACTCTTCCATTGTTCTCGGAATTCTGCTGAAGTTTAAAAATGCTATGGAACTCTTCCATTGTTCTCGGAATTCTGGTGAAGTTTAAAAATGCTACGGAACTCTTCCATTGTTCTCGGAATTCTGCTGAAGTTTAAAAATGCTACGGAACTATTCCATTGTTCTTCGGAATTCTGCCGAAGTTTAAAAATGCTGCGGAACTCTTCCATTGTTCTTGGAATTCCTGTGAAGTTTAAAAATGTTACGGAACTCTTCCATTGTTCTCAGAATTCTGCTGAAGCTTATAAATTCTACGGTGCTCTTCCATTGTTCTTGGGAATTCTGCTGAAGTTTAAAAATGTTACGGATCAATTCCATTGTTCTTCGGAATTCTGCTAAGTTTAAAAATGCTACGGAACTCTTCCATTGTTCTTCGGAATTCTGCTGAAGTTTAAAAATGCTGTGGAACTCTTCCATTGTTCTTCGGAATTCTGCTGAAGTTTAAAAATGCTACGGAACTCTTCCATTGTTTTGCGGAATTCTGCTGAAGTTTAAAAATGCTACGGAACTCTTCCATTTTTCTCGGAATTCTTCTGAAGTTTAAAAATACTACAGAACTCTTCTCTTGTTCTTCAGAATTCTGCTGAAGTTTGAAAATGCTACGGAACAATTCCTTTGTTCTTCGGAATTCTGCTGAAGTTTAATAATGGTACAGAACTCTTCCATTGTTCACGGTATTCTGGTGAAGTTTAAAAATGCTACGGAACTCTTACATTGTTCCTCGGAATTCTGGTGAAGTTTAAAAGTGCTGCGGAACTCATCCATTGTTCTCGGAATTCTGCTGAAGTTTAAAAATGCTACGGAACTCTTCCATTGTTCTTCGGAATTCTGCTGTAATTTAAAAATGCTATGGAACTCTTCCATTGTTCTTCGGAATTCTGCTGAAGTTTAAAAATGCTACGGAACTCTTCCATTGTTCTCGGAATTCTGCTGAAGTTTATAAATGCTACGGAACTCTTCCATTGTTCTTCGGAATTGTGCTGAAGCTTAAAAATGCTATGGAACTGTTCCATTGTTCTTCGGAATTCTGCTGAAGTTAAAAATGCTATGGAACTCTTCCATTGTTCTCGGAATTCTGGTGAAGATTAAAAATGCTACGGAACTCTTCCATTGTTTTGCGGAATTCTGCTGAAGTTTAAAAATGCTACGGAACTCTTCCATTTTTCTCGGAATTCTTCTGAAGTTTAAAAATGCTGCAGAACTCTTCCATTGTTCACGGTATTCTGGTGAAGTTTAAAAATGCTACGGAACTCTTCCATTGTTATTTTTAATTCTACTGAAGTTTAAAAATGCTACGGAACTCTTCCATTGTTCACGGAATTCTGGTGAAGTTTAAAAATGCTACGGAACTGTTCCATTGTTATTCTTAATTCTGCTGAAGTTTAAAAATGCTACGGAACTCTTCCATTGTTCTTCAGAATTCTGCTGAAGTTTAAAAATGCTACGGAACTTTTCCATTGTTCTTCGGAATTCTGATGAAGTTTAAAAATGCTACGGAACTCTTCCATTGTTCTTCGGAATTCTGCTGAAGTTTAAAAATGCTACGGAACTCTTCCATTGTTCTCAGAATTCTGTTGAAGTTTAAAAATGCTACGGAACTCTTCCATTGTTCTCGGAATTCTGTTGAAGTTTAAAAATGCTACGGAACTCTTCCATTATTCTCGGAATTCTGCTGAAGTTTAAAAATGCTACGGAACTCTTCCATTGTTCTTCGGAATTCTGCTGAAGTTTAAAAATGCTCCAGAATTTTTCCATTGTTCTTCGGAATTCTGATGAAGTTTAAAAATGCTACGGAACTCTTCCATTGTTCTTCAGAATTCTGCTGAAGTTTAAAAATGCTACGGAACTCTTCCATTGTTCTTCGGAATTCTGCAGAAGTTTAAAAATGCTATGGAACTCTTCCATTGTTCTTGGAATTCTGGTGAAGTTTAAAAATGCTACGGAACTCTTCCATTGTTCTCAGAATTCTGCTGAAGTTTATAAATTCTACGGTACTCTTCCATTGTTCTTGGGAATTCTGCTGAAGTTTAAAAATGTTACGGATCATTTCCATTGTTCTTCGGAATTCTGCTGAAGTTTAAATATGCTACGGAACTCTTCCCTTGTTCTTCTGAGTTCTACTGAAGTTTAAAAATGCTGCGGAACACTTCCCGTGTTCTTCGGAATTCTGATGAAGTTAAAAACTGCAACGGAACTCTTCCATTGTTCTTCGGAATTCTGCTGAAGTTTAAAAATGCTACGGAACTCTTCCATTGTTCTTCGGAATTCTGCTGAAGTTTAAAAATGCTACGGAACTCTTACATTGTTCTTCTGAATTCTGCTGAAGTTTAAAAATGCTACGGAACTCTTCCATTGTTCTTCGGAATTCTGATGAAGCTTAAAACTGCAACGGAACTCTTCCATTGTTCTTCGGAATTCTGCTGAAGTTTAAAAATGCAACGGAACTCTTCCATTGTTCTTCGGAATTCTGCTGAAGTTTAAAAATGCTAGGAAACTCTTCCATTGTTCTCGAAATTCTGCTGAAGTTTAAAAATGCTATGGAACTCTTCCATTGTTCTCGGAATTCTGGTGAAGTTTAAAAATGCTACGGAACTCTTCCATTGTTCTTCGGAATTCTGCTGAAGTTTAAAAATGCTACGGAACTCTTCCATTCTTCTTCGGAATTCTGCAGAAGTTTAAAAATGCTACGGAACTCTTCCATTGTTCTTGGAATTCTGGTGAAGTTTAAAAATGCTACGGAACTCTTCCATTGTTCTCAGAATTCTGCTGAAGTTTATAAATTCTACGGTACTCTTCCATTGTTCTTGGGAATTCTGCTGAAGTTTAAAAATGTTACGGATCATTTCCATTGTTCTTCGGAATTCTGCTGAAGTTTAAATATGCTACGGAACTCTTCCCTTGTTCTTCTGAGTTCTACTGAAGTTTAAAAATGCTGCGGAACACTTCCCTTGTTCTTCGGAATTCTGATGAAGTTAAAAACTGCAACGGAACTCTTCCATTGTTCTTCGGAATTCTGCTGAAGTTTAAAAATGCTACGGAACTCTTCCATTGTTCTTCTGAATTCTGCTGAAGTTTAAAAATGCTACGGAACTCTTACATTGTTCTTCTGAATTCTGCTGAAGTTTAAAAATGCTACGGAACTCTTCCATTGTTCTTCGGAATTCTGATGAAGCTTAAAACTGCAACGGAACTCTTACATTGTTCTTCGGAATTCTGCTGAAGTTTAAAAATGCTACGGAACTCTTCCATTGTTCTTCGGAATTCTGCTGAAGTTTAAAAATGCTACGAAACTCTTCCATTGTTCTCGGAATTCTGCTGAAGTTTAAAAATGCTTCGGAACTCTTCCATTGTTCTCGGAATTCTGGTGAAGTTTAAAAATGCTACGGAACTCTTCCATTGTTCTCGGAATTCTGCTGAAGTTTAAAAATGCTACGGAACTATTCCATTGTTCTTCGGAATTCTGCCGAAGTTTAAAAATGCTACGGAACTCTTCCATTGTTCTTGGAATTCCTGTGAAGTTTAAAAATGCTACGGAACTCTTCCATTGTTCTCAGAATTCTGCTGAAGCTTATAAATTCTACGGTGCTCTTCCATTGTTCTTGCGAATTCTGCTGAAGTTTAAAAATGCTACGGAACTCTTCCATTGTTCTTCGGAATTCTGCTGAAGTTTAAAAATGCTGCGGAACTCTTCCATTGTTCTTCGGAATTCTGCTGAAGTTTAAAAATGCTACGGAACTCTTCCATTGTTTTGCGGAATTCTGCTGAAGTTTAAAAATGCTACGGAACTCTTCCATTTTTCTCGGAATTCTTCTGAAGTTTAAAAATACTACAGAACTCTTCTCTTGTTCTTCAGAATTCTGCTGAAGTTTAAAAATGCTACGGAACAATTCCTTTGTTCTTCGGAATTCTGCTGAAGTTTAAAAATGGTACAGAACTCTTCCATTGTTCACGGTATTATGGTGAAGTTTAAAAATGCTACGGAACTCTTCCATTGTTCCTCGGAATTCTGGTGAAGTTTAAAAATGCTGCGGAACTCATCCATTGTTCTCAGAATTCTGCTGAAGTTTAAAAATGCTACGGAACTCTTCCATTGTTCTTCGGAATTTTGCTGTAATTTAAAAATGCTATGGAACTCTTCCATTGTTCTTCAGAATTCTGCTGAAGTTTAAAAATGCTACGGAACTCTTCCATTGTTCTCGGAATTCTGCTGAAGTTTATAAATGCTACGGAACTCTTTCATTGTTCTTCGGAATTCTGCTGAAGCTTAAAAATGCTATGGAACTGTTCCATTGTTCTTCGGAATTCTGGTGAAGATTAAAAATGCTATGGAACTCTTCCATTGTTCTCGGAATTCTGGTGAAGTTTAAAAATGCTACGGAACTCTTCCATTGTTCTCAGAATTCTGGTGAAGTTTAAAAATGCTACGGAACTCATCCATTGTTCTCGGAATTCTGCTGAAGTTTAAAAATGCTATGGAACACTTCCATTGTTCTTCGGAATTCTGCTGAAGTTTAAAAATGCTACGGAACTCTTCCATTGTTTTGCGGAATTCTGCTGAAGTTTAAAAATGCTACGGAACTCTTCCATTTTTCTCGGAATTCTTCTGAAGTTTAAAAATGCTACAGAACTCTTCTCTTGTTCTTCAGAATTCTGCTGAAGTTTAAAAATGCTACGGAACACTTCCTTTGTTCTTCGGAATTCTGCTGAAGTTTAAAAATGCTGCAGAACTCTTCCATTGTTCACGGTATTCTGGTGAAGTTTAAAAATGCTACGGAACTCTTCCATTGTTATTTTTAATTCTACTGAAGTTTAAAAATGCTACGGAACTCTTCCATTGTTCACGGAATTCTGGTGAAGTTTAAAAATGCTACGGAACTGTTCCATTGTTATTCTTAATTCTGCTGAAGTTTAAAAATGCTACGGAACTCTTCCATTGTTCTTCAGAATTCTGATGAAGTTTAAAACTGCAACGGAACTCTTCCATTGTTCTTCGGAATTCTGCTGAAGTTTAAAAATGCTACGGAACTCTTCCATTGTTCTTCGGAATTCTGCTGAAGTTTAAAAATGCTACAGAACTCTTCCATTGTTCCTCGGAATTCTGGTGAAGTTTAAAAATGCTGCGGAACTCATCCATTGTTCTCGGAATTCTGCTGAAGTTTAAAAATGCTACGGAACTCTTCCATTGTTCTTCGGAATTCTGCTGTAATTTAAAAATGCTACGGAACTCTTCCATTGTTCTTCGGAATTCTGCTGAAGTTTAAAAATGCTACGGAACTCTTCCATTGTCCTTTGGAATTCTGCTGAAGTTTAAAAATGCTACGGAACTCTTCCATTGTTTTTCGGAATTCTGCTGAAGTTTAAAAATACTGTGGAACTCTTCCATTGTTCTCGGAATTCTTCTGAAGTTTGAAAATGCTACAGAACTCTTCCATTGTTCTTCAGAATACTGCTGAAGTTTAAAAATGCTACGGAACACTTCCTTTGTTCTTCGGAATTCTGATGAAGTTAAAAACTGCAACGGAACTCTTCCATTGTTCTTCGGAATTCTGCTGAAGTTTAAAAATGCTACGGAACACTTCCATTGTTATTCTTAATTCTGCTGAGGTTTAAAAATGCTACATAACTCTTCCATTGTTCTTCGGATTTCTGCTGAAGTTTAAAAATACTACGGAACTTTTCCATTGTTCTTCGGAATTCTGATGAAGTTTAAAAATGCTACGGAACTCTTCCATTGTTCTTCGGAATTCTGCTGAAGTTTAAAAATGCTACGGAACTCTTCCATTGTTCTCAGAATTCTGTTGAAGTTTAAAAATGCTACGAAACTCTTGCATTGTTCTCGGAATTCTGGTGAAGTTTAAAAATGGTACGGAACTCTTCCATTGTTCTCGGAATTCTGCTGAAGTTTAAAAATGCTACGGAACTCTTACATTGTTCTTCGGATTTCTGCTGAAGTTTAAAAATGCTACAGAATTTTTCCATTGTTCTTCGGAATTCTGATGAAGTTTAAAAATGCTACGGAACTCTTCCATTGTTCTTCAGAATTCTGCTGAAGTTTAAAAATGCTACGGAACTCTTCCATTGTTCTTCGGAATTCTGCAGAAGTTTAAAAATGCTACGGAACTCTTCCATTGTTCTTGGAATTCTGGTGAAGTTTAAAAATGCTACGGAACTCTTCCTTTGTTCTCAGAATTCTGCTGAAGTTTATAAATTCTACGGTACTCTTCCATTGTTCTTGGGAATTCTGCTGAAGTTTAAAAATGTTACGGATCATTTCCATTGTTCTTCGGAATTCTGCTGAAGTTTAAATATGCTACGGAACTCTTCCCTTGTTCTTCTGAGTTCTACTGAAGTTTAAAAATGCTGCGGAACACTTCCATTGTTCTTCGGAATTCCGATGAAGTTTAAAACTGCAACGGAACTCTTCCATTGTTCTTCGGAATTCTGCTGAAGTTTAAAAATGCTATGGAACTCTTCCATTGTTCTTTGGAATTCTGCTGAAGTTTAAAAATCCTACGGAACTCTTACATTGTTCTTCTGAATTCGGCTGAAGTTTAAAAATGCTACGGAACTCTTTCATTGTTCTTCGGAATTCTGATGAAGCTTAAAACTGCAACGGAACTCTTCCATTGTTCTTCGGAATTCTGCTGAAGTTTAAAAATGCTACGGAACTCTTCCATTGTTCTTCGGAATTCTGCTGAAGTTTAAAAATGCTACGGAACTCTTCCATTGTTCTCGGAATTCTGCTGAAGTTTAAAAATGCTACGGAACTCTTCCATTGTTCTCGGAATTCTGGTGAAGTTTAAAAATGCTACGGAACTCTTCCATTGTTCTCGGAATTCTGCTGAAGTTTAAAAATGCTACGGAACTATTCCATTGTTCTTCGGAATTCTGCCGAAGTTTAAAAATGCTACGGAACTCTTCCATTGTTCTTGGAATTCCTGTGAAGTTTAAAAATGCTACGGAACTCTTCCATTGTTCTCAGAATTCTGCTGAAGCTTATAAATTCTACGGTGCTCGTCCATTGTTCTTGGGAATTCTGCTGAAGTTTAAAAATGTTACGGATCAATTCCATTGTTCTTCGGAATTCTGCTTAAGTTTAAAAATGCTACGGAACTCTTCCATTGTTCTTCGGAATTCTGCTGAAGTTTAAAAATGCTGCGGAACTCTTCCATTGTTCTTCGGAATTCTGCTGAAGTTTAAAAATGCTACGGAACTCTTCCATTGTTTTGCGGAATTCTGCTGAAGTTTAAAAATGCTACGGAACTCTTCCATTTTTCTTGGAATTCTTCTGAAGTTTAAAAATACTACAGAACTCTTCTCTTGTTCTTCAGAATTCTGCTGAAGTTTAAAAATACTACGGAACAATTCCTTTATTCTTCGGAATTCTGCTGAAGTTTAAAAATGCTACAGAACTCTTCCATTGTTCACGATATTCTGGTGAAGTTTAAAAATGCTACAGAACTCTTCCATTGTTCCTCGGAATTCTGGTGAAGTTTAAAAATGCTGAGGAACTCATCCATTGTTCTCGGAAATCTGCTGAAGTTTAAAAATGCTACGGAACTCTTCCATTGTTCTTCGGAATTCTGCTGTAATTTAAAAATGCTATGGAACTCTTCCATTGTTCTTCGGAATTCTGCTGAAGTTTAAAAATGCTACGGAACTCTTCCATTGTTCTTCGGAATTCCGCTGAAGTTTAAAAATGCTACGGAACTCTTCCATTGTTATTCTTAATTCTGCTGAAGTTTAAAAATGCTACGGAACTCTTCCATTGTTCTTTGGAATTCTGATGAAGCTTAGAACTGCAACGGAACTCTTCCATTGTTCTTCGGAATTCTGCTGAAGTTTAAAAATGCTACGGATCTCTTCCATTGTTCATCGGAATTCTGCTGAAGTTTAAAAATGCTACGGAATATTTCCTTTGTTTTTCGGAATTCTGATGAAGTTTAAAAATGCTACGGAACTCTTCCATTGTTCATCGGAATTCTGCTGAAATTTAAAAATGCTACGGAACTCTTCCATTGTTCTCGGAATTCTGTTGAAGTTTAAAAATGCTACGGAACTCTTCCATTGTTCTCGGAATTCTTCTGAAGTTTGAAAATGCTACAGAACTCTTCCATTGTTCTTCAGAATACTGCTGAAGTTTAAAAATGCTACGGAACACTTCCTTTGTTCTTCGGAATTCTGATGAAGTTAAAAACTGCAACGGAACTCTTCCATTGTTCTTCGGAATTCTGCTGAAGTTTAAAAATGCTACGGAACTCTTCCATTGTTATTCTTAATTCTGCTGAAGTTTAAAAATGCTACGGAACTCTTCCATTGTTCTTCGGATTTCTGCTGAAGTTTAAAAATACTACGGAACTTTTCCATTGTTCTTCGGAATTCTGATGAAGTTTAAAAATTCTACGGAACTCTTCGATTGTTCTTCGGAATTCTGCTGAAGTTTAAAAATGCTACGGAACTCTTACATTGTTCTCAGAATTCTGTTGAAGTTTAAAAATGCTACGGAACTCTTCCATTGTTCTCGGAATTCTGGTGAAGTTTAAAAATGCTACGGAACTCTTCCATTGTTCTTGGAATTCTGGTGAAGTTTAAAAATGCTACGGAACTCTTCTTTTGTTCTCAGAATTCTGCTGAAGTTTATAAATTCTACGGTACTCTTCCATTGTTCTTGGGAATTCTGCTGAAGTTTAAAAATGTTACGGATCATTTCCATTGTTCTTCGGAATTCTGCTGAAGTTTAAATATGCTACGGAACTCTGCCCTTGTTCTTCTGAGTTCTACTGAAGTTTAAAAATGCTGCGGAACACTTCCATTGTTCTTCGGAATTCTGATGAAGTTTAAAACTGCAATGGAACTCTTCCATTGTTCTTCGGAATTCTGCTGAAGTTTAAAAATGCTACGGAACTCTTCCATTGTTCTTTGGAATTCTGCTGAAGTTTAAAAATGCTACGGAACTCTTACATTGTTCTTCTGAATTCGGCTGAAGTTTAAAAATGCTACGGAACTCTTCCATTGTTCTTCGGAATTCTGATGAAGCTTAAAACTGCAACGGAACTCTTCCATTGTTCTTCGGAATTCTGCAGAAGTTTAAAAATGCTACGGAACTCTTCCATTGTTCTTCGGAATTCTGCTGAAGTTTAAAAATGCTACGGAACTCTTCCATTGTTCTCGGAATTCTGCTGAAGTTTAAAAATGCTACGGAACTCTTCCATTGTTCTCGGAATTCTGGTGAAGTTTAAAAATGCTACGGAACTCTTCCATTGTTCTCGGAATTCTGCTGAAGTTTAAAAATGCTACGGAACTATTCCATTGTTCTTCGGAATTCTGCCGAAGTTTAAAAATGCTACGGAACTCTTCCATTGTTCTTGGAATTCCTGTGAAGTTTAAAAATGCTACGGAACTCTTCCATTGTTCTCAGAATTCTGCTGAAGCTTATAAATTCTACGGTGCTCTTCCATTGTTCTTGGGAATTCTGCTGAAGTTTAAAAATGTTACGGATCAATTCCATTGTTCTTCGGAATTCTGCTTAAGTTTAAAAATGCTACGGAACTCTTCCATTGTTCTTCGGAATTCTGCTGAAGTTTAAAAATGCTGCGGAACTCTTCCATTGTTCTTCGGAATTCTGCTGAAGTTTAAAAATGCTACGGAACTCTTCCATTGTTTTGCGGAATTCTGCTGAAGTTTAAAAATGCTACGGAACTCTTCCATTTTTCTTGGAATTCTTCTGAAGTTTAAAAATACTACAGAACTCTTCTCTTGTTCTTCAGAAATCTGCAGAAGTTTAAAAATACTACGGAACAATTCCTTTATTCTTCGGAATTCTGCTGAAGTTTAAAAATGCTACAGAACTCTTCCATTGTTCACGATATTCTGGTGAAGTTTAAAAATGCTACAGAACTCTTCCATTGTTCCTCGGAATTCTGGTGAAGTTTAAAAATGCTGAGGAACTCATCCATTGTTCTCGGAATTCTGCTGAAGTTTAAAAATGCTACGGAACTCTTCCATTGTTCTTCGGAATTCTGCTGTAATTTAAAAATGCTATGGAACTCTTCCATTGTTCTTCGGAATTCTGCTGAAGTTTAAAAATGCTACGGAACTCTTCCATTGTTCTTCGGAATTCCGCTGAAGTTTAAAAATGCTACGGAACTCTTCCATTGTTTTTCGGAATTCTGCTGAAGTTTAAAAATGCTGTGGAACTCTTCCATTGTTCTTCGGAATTCTGCTGAAGTTTAAAAATGCTACGGAACTCTTCCATTGTTTTGCGGAATTCTGCTGAAGTTTAAAAATGCTACGGAACTCTTCCATTTTTCTTGGAATTCTTCTGAAGTTTAAAAATACTACAGAACTCTTCTCTTGTTCTTCAGAATTCTGCTGAAGTTTAAAAATACTACGGAACAATTCCTTTATTCTTCGGAATTCTGCTGAAGTTTAAAAATGCTACAGAACTCTTCCATTGTTCACGATATTCTGGTGAAGTTTAAAAATGCTACAGAACTCTTCAATTGTTCCTCGGAATTCTGGTGAAGTTTAAAAATGCTGAGGAACTCATCCATTGTTCTCGGAAATCTGCTGAAGTTTAAAAATGCTACGGAACTCTTCCATTGTTCTTCGGAATTCTGCTGTAATTTAAAAATGCTATGGAACTCTTCCATTGTTCTTCGGAATTCTGCTGAAGTTTAAAAATGCTACGGAACTCTTCCATTGTTCTTCGGAATTCCGCTGAAGTTTAAAAATGCTACGGAACTCTTCCATTGTTATTCTTAATTCTGCTGAAGTTTAAAAATGCTACGGAACTCTTCCATTGTTCTTTGGAATTCTGATGAAGCTTAGAACTGCAACGGAACTCTTCCATTGTTCTTCGGAATTCTGCTGAAGTTTAAAAATGCTACGGATCTCTTCCATTGTTCATCGGAATTCTGCTGAAGTTTAAAAATGCTACGGAATATTTCCTTTGTTTTTCGGAATTCTGATGAAGTTTAAAAATGCTACGGAACTCTTCCATTGTTCATCGGAATTCTGCTGAAATTTAAAAATGCTACGGAACTCTTCCATTGTTCTCGGAATTCTGTTGAAGTTTAAAAATGCTACGGAACTCTTCCATTGTTCTCGGAATTCTTCTGAAGTTTGAAAATGCTACAGAACTCTTCCATTGTTCTTCAGAATACTGCTGAAGTTTAAAAATGCTACGGAACACTTCCTTTGTTCTTCGGAATTCTGATGAAGTTAAAAACTGCAACGGAACTCTTCCATTGTTCTTCGGAATTCTGCTGAAGTTTAAAAATGCTACGGAACTCTTCCATTGTTATTCTTAATTCTGCTGAAGTTTAAAAATGCTACGGAACTCTTCCATTGTTCTTCGGATTTCTGCTGAAGTTTAAAAATACTACGGAACTTTTCCATTGTTCTTCGGAATTCTGATGAAGTTTAAAAATTCTACGGAACTCTTCGATTGTTCTTCGGAATTCTGCTGAAGTTTAAAAATGCTACGGAACTCTTACATTGTTCTCAGAATTCTGTTGAAGTTTAAAAATGCTACGGAACTCTTCCATTGTTCTCGGAATTCTGGTGAAGTTTAAAAATGCTACGGAACTCTTCCATTGTTCTTGGAATTCTGGTGAAGTTTAAAAATGCTACGGAACTCTTCTTTTGTTCTCAGAATTCTGCTGAAGTTTATAAATTCTACGGTACTCTTCCATTGTTCTTGGGAATTCTGCTGAAGTTTAAAAATGTTACGGATCATTTCCATTGTTCTTCGGAATTCTGCTGAAGTTTAAATATGCTACGGAACTCTGCCCTTGTTCTTCTGAGTTCTACTGAAGTTTAAAAATGCTGCGGAACACTTCCATTGTTCTTCGGAATTCTGATGAAGTTTAAAACTGCAATGGAACTCTTCCATTGTTCTTCGGAATTCTGCTGAAGTTTAAAAATGCTACGGAACTCTTCCATTGTTCTTTGGAATTCTGCTGAAGTTTAAAAATGCTACGGAACTCTTACATTGTTCTTCTGAATTCGGCTGAAGTTTAAAAATGCTACGGAACTCTTCCATTGTTCTTCGGAATTCTGATGAAGCTTAAAACTGCAACGGAACTCTTCCATTGTTCTTCGGAATTCTGCAGAAGTTTAAAAATGCTACGGAACTCTTCCATTGTTCTTCGGAATTCTGCTGAAGTTTAAAAATGCTACGGAACTCTTCCATTGTTCTCGGAATTCTGCTGAAGTTTAAAAATGCTACGGAACTCTTCCATTGTTCTCGGAATTCTGGTGAAGTTTAAAAATGCTACGGAACTCTTCCATTGTTCTCGGAATTCTGCTGAAGTTTAAAAATGCTACGGAACTATTCCATTGTTCTTCGGAATTCTGCCGAAGTTTAAAAATGCTACGGAACTCTTCCATTGTTCTTGGAATTCCTGTGAAGTTTAAAAATGCTACGGAACTCTTCCATTGTTCTCAGAATTCTGCTGAAGCTTATAAATTCTACGGTGCTCTTCCATTGTTCTTGGGAATTCTGCTGAAGTTTAAAAATGTTACGGATCAATTCCATTGTTCTTCGGAATTCTGCTTAAGTTTAAAAATGCTACGGAACTCTTCCATTGTTCTTCGGAATTCTGCTGAAGTTTAAAAATGCTGCGGAACTCTTCCATTGTTCTTCGGAATTCTGCTGAAGTTTAAAAATGCTACGGAACTCTTCCATTGTTTTGCGGAATTCTGCTGAAGTTTAAAAATGCTACGGAACTCTTCCATTTTTCTTGGAATTCTTCTGAAGTTTAAAAATACTACAGAACTCTTCTCTTGTTCTTCCGAAATCTGCAGAAGTTTAAAAATACTACGGAACAATTCCTTTATTCTTCGGAATTCTGCTGCAGTTTAAAAATGCTACAGAACTCTTCCATTGTTCACGATATTCTGGTGAAGTTTAAAAATGCTACAGAACTCTTCCATTGTTCCTCGGAATTCTGGTGAAGTTTAAAAATGCTGAGGAACTCATCCATTGTTCTCGGAATTCTGCTGAAGTTTAAAAATGCTACGGAACTCTTCCATTGTTCTTCGGAATTCTGCTGTAATTTAAAAATGCTATGGAACTCTTCCATTGTTCTTCGGAATTCTGCTGAAGTTTAAAAATGCTACGGAACTCTTCCATTGTTCTTCGGAATTCCGCTGAAGTTTAAAAATGCTACGGAACTCTTCCATTGTTTTTCGGAATTCTGCTGAAGTTTAAAAATGCTGTGGAACTCTTCCATTGTTCTCGGAATTCTTCTGAAGTTTGAAAATGCTACGGAACTCTTCCATTGTTCTTCAGAATACTGCTGAAGTTTAAAAATGCTACGGAACACTTAATTTGTTCTTCGGAATTCTGCTGAAGTTTAAAAATGCTACGGAACTCTTCCATTGTTCACGGAATTCTGGTGAAGTTTAAAAATGCTACGGAACTCTTCCATTGTTATTCTTAATTCTGCTGAAGTTTAAAAATGCTACGGAACTCTTCCATTGTTCTTTGGAATTCTGATGAAGCTTAGAACTGCAACGGAACTCTTTCATTGTTCTTCGGAATTCTGCTGAAGTTTAAAAATGCTACGGATCTCTTCCATTGTTCATCGGAATTCTGCTGAAGTTTAAAAATGCTACGGAATATTTCCATTGTTCTTCGGAATTCTGATGAAGTTTAAAAATGCTACGGAACTCTTCCATTGTTCATCGGAATTCTGCTGAAGTTTAAAAATGCTACGGAACTCTTCCATTGTTCTCGGAATTCTGTTGAAGTTTAAAAATGCTACGGAACTCTTCCATTGTTCTCGGAATTCTTCTGAAGTTTGAAAATGCTACAGAACTCTTCCATTGTTCTTCAGAATACTGCTGAAGTTTAAAAATGCTACGGAACACTTCCTTTGTTCTTCGGAATTCTGCTGAAGTTTAAAAATGCTACGGAACTCTTCCATTGTTCACGGAATTCTGGTGAAGTTTAAAAATGCTACGGAACTCTTCCATTGTTATTCTTAATTCTGCTGAAGTTTAAAAATGCTACGGAACTCTTCCATTGTTCTTTGAAATTCTGATGAAGCTTAGAACTGCAACGGAACTCTTCCATTGTTCTTCGGAATTCTGCTGAAGTTTAAAAATGCTACGGAAGTCTTCCATTGTTCATCGGAATTCTGCTGAAGTTTAAAATTGCTACGGAATATTTCCATTGTTCTTCGGAATTCTGATGAAGTTTAAAAATGCTACGGAACTCTTCCATTGTTCATCGGAATTCTGCTGAAATTTAAAAATGCTACGGAACTCTTCCATTGTTCTCGGAATTCTGTTGAAGTTTAAAAATGCTACGGAACTCTTCCATTGTTCTCGGAATTCTTCTGAAGTTTGAAAATGCTACAGAACTCTTCCATTGTTCTTCAGAATACTGCTGAAGTTTAAAAATGCTACGGAACACTTCCTTTGTTCTTCGGAATTCTGATGAAGTTAAAAACTGCAACGGAACTCTTCCATTGTTCTTCGGAATTCTGCTGAAGTTTAAAAATGCTACGGAACTCTTCCATTGTTATTCTTAATTCTGCTGAAGTTTAAAAATGCTACGGAACTCTTCCATTGTTCTTCGGATTTCTGCTGAAGTTTAAAAATACTACGGAACTTTTCCATTGTTCTTCGGAATTCTGATGAAGTTTAAAAATTCTACGGAACTCTTCGATTGTTCTTCGGAATTCTGCTGAAGTTTAAAAATGCTACGGAACTCTTACATTGTTCTCAGAATTCTGTTGAAGTTTAAAAATGCTACGGAACTCTTCCATTGTTCTCGGAATTCTGGTGAAGTTTAAAAATGCTACGGAACTCTTCCATTGTTCTTGGAATTCTGGTGAAGTTTAAAAATGCTACGGAACTCTTCTTTTGTTCTCAGAATTCTGCTGAAGTTTATAAATTCTACGGTACTCTTCCATTGTTCTTGGGAATTCTGCTGAAGTTTAAAAATGTTACGGATCATTTCCATTGTTCTTCGGAATTCTGCTGAAGTTTAAATATGCTACGGAACTCTGCCCTTGTTCTTCTGAGTTCTACTGAAGTTTAAAAATGCTGCGGAACACTTCCATTGTTCTTCGGAATTCTGATGAAGTTTAAAACTGCAATGGAACTCTTCCATTGTTCTTCGGAATTCTGCTGAAGTTTAAAAATGCTACGGAACTCTTCCATTGTTCTTTGGAATTCTGCTGAAGTTTAAAAATGCTACGGAACTCTTACATTGTTCTTCTGAATTCGGCTGAAGTTTAAAAATGCTACGGAACTCTTCCATTGTTCTTCGGAATTCTGATGAAGCTTAAAACTGCAACGGAACTCTTCCATTGTTCTTCGGAATTCTGCAGAAGTTTAAAAATGCTACGGAACTCTTCCATTGTTCTTCGGAATTCTGCTGAAGTTTAAAAATGCTACGGAACTCTTCCATTGTTCTCGGAATTCTGCTGAAGTTTAAAAATGCTACGGAACTCTTCCATTGTTCTCGGAATTCTGGTGAAGTTTAAAAATGCTACGGAACTCTTCCATTGTTCTCGGAATTCTGCTGAAGTTTAAAAATGCTACGGAACTATTCCATTGTTCTTCGGAATTCTGCCGAAGTTTAAAAATGCTACGGAACTCTTCCATTGTTCTTGGAATTCCTGTGAAGTTTAAAAATGCTACGGAACTCTTCCATTGTTCTCAGAATTCTGCTGAAGCTTATAAATTCTACGGTGCTCTTCCATTGTTCTTGGGAATTCTGCTGAAGTTTAAAAATGTTACGGATCAATTCCATTGTTCTTCGGAATTCTGCTTAAGTTTAAAAATGCTACGGAACTCTTCCATTGTTCTTCGGAATTCTGCTGAAGTTTAAAACTGCTGCGGAACTCTTCCATTGTTCTTCGGAATTCTGCTGAAGTTTAAAAATGCTACGGAACTCTTCCATTGTTTTGCGGAATTCTGCTGAAGTTTAAAAATGCTACGGAACTCTTCCATTTTTCTTGGAATTCTTCTGAAGTTTAAAAATACTACAGAACTCTTCTCTTGTTCTTCAGAAATCTGCAGAAGTTTAAAAATACTACGGAACAATTCCTTTATTCTTCGGAATTCTGCTGAAGTTTAAAAATGCTACAGAACTCTTCCATTGTTCACGATATTCTGGTGAAGTTTAAAAATGCTACAGAACTCTTCCATTGTTCCTCGGAATTCTGGTGAAGTTTAAAAATGCTGAGGAACTCATCCATTGTTCTCGGAATTCTGCTGAAGTTTAAAAATGCTACGGAACTCTTCCATTGTTCTTCGGAATTCTGCTGTAATTTAAAAATGCTATGGAACTCTTCCATTGTTCTTCGGAATTCTGCTGAAGTTTAAAAATGCTACGGAACTCTTCCATTGTTCTTCGGAATTCCGCTGAAGTTTAAAAATGCTACGGAACTCTTCCATTGTTTTTCGGAATTCTGCTGAAGTTTAAAAATGCTGTGGAACTCTTCCATTGTTCTCGGAATTCTTCTGAAGTTTGAAAATGCTACGGAACTCTTCCATTGTTCTTCAGAATACTGCTGAAGTTTAAAAATGCTACGGAACACTTAATTTGTTCTTCGGAATTCTGCTGAAGTTTAAAAATGCTACGGAACTCTTCCATTGTTCACGGAATTCTGGTGAAGTTTAAAAATGCTACGGAACTCTTCCATTGTTATTCTTAATTCTGCTGAAGTTTAAAAATGCTACGGAACTCTTCCATTGTTCTTTGGAATTCTGATGAAGCTTAGAACTGCAACGGAACTCTTTCATTGTTCTTCGGAATTCTGCTGAAGTTTAAAAATGCTACGGATCTCTTCCATTGTTCATCGGAATTCTGCTGAAGTTTAAAAATGCTACGGAATATTTCCATTGTTCTTCGGAATTCTGATGAAGTTTAAAAATGCTACGGAACTCTTCCATTGTTCATCGGAATTCTGCTGAAGTTTAAAAATGCTACGGAACTCTTCCATTGTTCTCGGAATTCTGTTGAAGTTTAAAAATGCTACGGAACTCTTCCATTGTTCTCGGAATTCTTCTGAAGTTTGAAAATGCTACAGAACTCTTCCATTGTTCTTCAGAATACTGCTGAAGTTTAAAAATGCTACGGAACACTTCCTTTGTTCTTCGGAATTCTGCTGAAGTTTAAAAATGCTACGGAACTCTTCCATTGTTCACGGAATTCTGGTGAAGTTTAAAAATGCTACGGAACTCTTCCATTGTTATTCTTAATTCTGCTGAAGTTTAAAAATGCTACGGAACTCTTCCATTGTTCTTTGAAATTCTGATGAAGCTTAGAACTGCAACGGAACTCTTCCATTGTTCTTCGGAATTCTGCTGAAGTTTAAAAATGCTACGGAAGTCTTCCATTGTTCATCGGAATTCTGCTGAAGTTTAAAATTGCTACGGAATATTTCCATTGTTCTTCGGAATTCTGATGAAGTTTAAAAATGCTACGGAACTCTTCCATTGTTCTTCGGAATTCTGCTGAAGTTTAAAAATGCTACGGAACTCTTCCATTGTTCTCGGAATTCTGTTGAAGTTTAAAAATGCTACGGAACTCTTCCATTGTTCTCGGAATTCTGGTGAAGTTTAAAAATGCTACGGAGCTCTTCCATTGTTCTCGGAATTCTGCTGAAGTTTAAAAATGCTACGGAACTTTTCCATTGTTCTTCGGAATTCTGATGAAGTTTAAAAATGCTACGGAACTTTTCCTTTGTTCTTCGGAATTCTGATGAAGTTTAAAAATGATACGGAACTCTTCTATTGTTCTTCGGAATTCTGCTGAAGTTAAAAAATGCTACGGAACTCTTCCATTGTTCTCGGAATTCTGTTGAAGTTTAAAAATGCTACGGAACTCTTCCATTGTTCTCGGAAATCTGGTGAAGTTTAAAAATGCTACGGAACTCTTCCATTGTTCTTCGGAATTCTGCTGAAGTTTAAAAATGCTACGGAACTCTTCCATTGTTCTTCGGAATTCTGCTGAAGTTTAAAAATGCTACAGAATTTTTCCATTGTTCTTCGGAATTCTGATGAAGTTTAAAAATGCTACGGAACTCTTCCATTGTTCTTCGGAATTCTGCTGAAGTTTAAAAATGCTACGGAACTCTTCCATTGTTCTTCGGAATTCTGCAGAAGTTTAAAAATGCTACGGAACTCTTCCATTGTTCTTGGAATTCTGGTGAAGTTTAAAAATGCTACGGAACTCTTCCATTGTTCTCAGAATTCTGCTGAAGTTTATAAATTCTACGGTACTCTTCCATTGTTCTTGGGAATTCTGCTGAAGTTTAAAAATGTTACGGATCATTTCCATTGTTCTTCGGAATTCTGCTGAAGTTTAAATATGCTACGGAACTCTTCCCTTGTTCTTCTGAGTTCTACTGAAGTTTAAAAATGCTGCGGAACACTTCCATTGTTCTTCGGAATTCTGATGAAGTTTAAAACTGCAACGGAACTCTTCCATTGTTCTTCGGAATTCCGCTGAAGTTTAAAAATGCTACGGAACTCTTCCATTGTTATTCTTAATTCTGCTGAAGTTTAAAAATGCTACGGAACTCTTCCATTGTTCTTTGGAATTCTGATGAAGCTTAGAACTGCAACGGAACTCTTCCATTGTTCTTCGGAATTCTGCTGAAGTTTAAAAATGCTACGGATCTCTTCCATTGTTCATCGGAATTCTGCTGAAGTTTAAAAATGCTACGGAATATTTCCTTTGTTTTTCGGAATTCTGATGAAGTTTAAAAATGCTACGGAACTCTTCCATTGTTCAACGGAATTCTGCTGAAATTTAAAAATGCTACGGAACTCTTCCATTGTTCTCGGAATTCTGTTGAAGTTTAAAAATGCTACGGAACTCTTCCATTGTTCTCGGAATTCTTCTGAAGTTTGAAAATGCTACAGAACTCTTCCATTTTTCTTCAGAATACTGCTGAAGTTTAAAAATGCTACGGAACACTTCCTTTGTTCTTCGGAATTCTGATGAAGTTAAAAACTGCAACGGAACTCTTCCATTGTTCTTCGGAATTCTGCTGAAGTTTAAAAATGCTACGGAACTCTTCCATTGTTATTCTTAATTCTGCTGAAGTTTAAAAATGCTACGGAACTCTTCCATTGTTCTTCGGATTTCTGCTGAAGTTTAAAAATACTACGGAACTTTTCCATTGTTCTTCGGAATTCTGATGAAGTTTAAAAATGCTACGGAACTCTTCGATCGTTCTTCGGAATTCTGCTGAAGTTTAAAAATGCTACGGAACTCTTACATTGTTCTCAGAATTCTGTTGAAGTTTAAAAATGCTACGGAACTCTTCCATTGTTCTCGGAATTCTGGTGAAGTTTAAAAATGCTACGGAACTCTTCCATTGTTCTTGGAATTCTGGTGAAGTTTAAAAATGCTACGGAACTCTTCTTTTGTTCTCAGAATTCTGCTGAAGTTTATAAATTCTACGGTACTCTTCCATTGTTCTTGGGAATTCTGCTGAAGTTTAAAAATGTTACGGATCATTTCCATTGTTCTTCGGAATTCTGCTGAAGTTTAAATATGCTACGGAACTCTTCCCTTGTTCTTCTGAGTTCTACTGAAGTTTAAAAATGCTGCGGTACACTTCCAATGTTCTTCGGAATTCTGATGAAGCTTAAAACTGCAGCGGAACTCTTCCATTGTTCTTCGGAATTCTGCAGAAGTTTAAAAATGCTACGGAACTCTTCCATTGTTCTTCGGAATTCTGCTGAAGTTTAAAAATGCTACGGAACTCTTCCATTGTTCTCGGAATTCTGCTGAAGTTTAAAAATGCTACGGAACTCTTCCATTGTTCTCGGAATTCTGGTGAAGTTTAAAAATGCTACGGAACTCTTCCATTGTTCTCGGAATTCTGCTGAAGTTTAAAAATGCTACGGAACTATTCCATTGTTCTTCGGAATTCTGCCGAAGTTTAAAAATGCTACGGAACTCTTCCATTGTTCTTGGAATTCCTGTGAAGTTTAAAAATGCTACGGAACTCTTCCATTGTTCTCAGAATTCTGCTGAAGCTTATAAATTCTACGGTGCTCTTCCATTGTTCTTGGGAATTCTGCTGAAGTTTAAAAATGTTACGGATCAATTCCATTGTTCTTCGGAATTCTGCTGAAGTTTAAAAATGCTACGGAACTCTTCCATTGTTCTTCGGAATTCTGCTGAAGTTTAAAAATGCTGCGGAACTCTTCCATTGTTCTTCGGAATTCTGCTGAAGTTTAAAAATGCTACGGAACTCTTCCATTGTTTTGCGGAATTCTGCTGAAGTTTAAAAATGCTACGGAACTCTTCCAATTTTCTTGGAATTCTTCTGAAGTTTAAAAATACTACAGAACTCTTCTCTTGTTCTTCAGAAATCTGCTGAAGTTTAAAAATACTACGGAACAATTCCTTTATTCTTCGGAATTCTGCTGAAGTTTAAAAATGCTACAGAACTCTTCCATTGTTCACGATATTCTGGTGAAGTTTAAAAATGCTACAGAACTCTTCCATTGTTCCTCGGAATTCTGGTGAAGTTTAAAAATGCTGAGGAACTCATCCATTGTTCTCGGAATTCTGCTGAAGTTTAAAAATGCTACGGAACTCTTCCATTGTTCTTCGAAATTCTGCTGTAATTTAAAAATGCTATGGAACTCTTCCATTGTTCTTCGGAATTCTGCTGAAGTTTAAAAATGCTACGGAACTCTTCCATTGTTCTTCGGAATTCCGCTGAAGTTTAAAAATGCTACGGAACTCTTCCATTGTTTTTCGGAATTCTGCTGAAGTTTAAAAATGCTGTGGAACTCTTCCATTGTTCTCGGAATTCTTCTGAAGTTTGAAAATGCTACGGAACTCTTCCATTGTTCTTCAGAATACTGCTGAAGTTTAAAAATGCTACGGAACACTTAATTTGTTCTTCGGAATTCTGCTGAAGTTTAAAAATGCTACGGAACTCTTCCATTGTTCACGGAATTCTGGTGAAGTTTAAAAATGCTACGGAACTCTTCCATTGTTATTCTTAATTCTGCTGAAGTTTAAAAATGCTACGGAACTCTTCCATTGGTCTTTGGAATTCTGATGAAGCTTAGAACTGCAACGGAACTCTTTCATTGTTCTTCGGAATTCTGCTGAAGTTTAAAAATGCTACGGATCTCTTCCATTGTTCATCGGAATTCTGCTGAAGTTTAAAAATGCTACGGAATATTTCCATTGTTCTTCGGAATTCTGATGAAGTTTAAAAATGCTACGGAACTCTTCCATTGTTCATCGGAATTCTGCTGAAGTTTAAAAATGCTACGGAACTCTTCCATTGTTCTCGGAATTCTGTTGAAGTTTAAAAATGCTACGGAACTCTTCCATTGTTCTCGGAATTCTTCTGAAGTTTGAAAATGCTACAGAACTCTTCCATTGTTCTTCAGAATACTGCTGAAGTTTAAAAATGCTACGGAACACTTCCTTTGTTCTTCGGAATTCTGCTGAAGTTTAAAAATGCTACGGAACTCTTCCATTGTTCACGGAATTCTGGTGAAGTTTAAAAATGCTACGGAACTCTTCCATTGTTATTCTTAATTCTGCTGAAGTTTAAAAATGCTACGGAACTCTTCCATTGTTCTTTGAAATTCTGATGAAGCTTAGAACTGCAACGGAACTCTTCCATTGTTCTTCGGAATTCTGCTGAAGTTTAAAAATGCTACGGAACTCTTCCATTGTTCATCGGAATTCTGCTGAAGTTTAAAATTGCTACGGAATATTTCCATTGTTCTTCGGAATTCTGATGAAGTTTAAAAATGCTACGGAACTCTTCCATTGTTCTTCGCAATTCTGCTGAAGTTTAAAAATGCTACGGAACTCTTCCATTGTTCTCGGAATTCTGTTGAAGTTTAAAAATGCTACGGAACTCTTCCATTGTTCTCGGAATTCTGGTGAAGTTTAAAAATGCTACGGAGCTCTTCCATTGTTCTCGGAATTCTGCTGAAGTTTAAAAATGCTACGGAACTTTTCCATTGTTCTTCCGAATTCTGATGAAGTTTAAAAATGCTACGGAACTTTTCCTTTGTTCTTCGGAATTCTGATGAAGTTTAAAAATGATACGGAACTCTTCTATTGTTCTTCGGAATTCTGCTGAAGTTAAAAAATGCTACGGAACTCTTCCATTGTTCTCGGAATTCTGCTGAAGTTTAAAAATGCTACGGAACTCTTCCATTGTTCTCGGAAATCTGGTGAAGTTTAAAAATGCTACGGAACTCTTCCATTGTTCTAGGAATTCTGCTGAAGTTTAAAAATGCTACGGAACTCTATCATTGTTCTTCGGAATTCTGCTGAAGTTTAAAAATGCTACAGAATTTTTCCATTGTTCTTCGGAATTCTGATGAAGTTTAAAAATGCTACGGAACTCTTCCATTGTTCTTCGGAATTCTGCTGAAGTTTAAAAATGCTACGGAACTCTTCCATTGTTCTTCGGAATTCTGCAGAAGTTTAAAAATGCTACGGAACTCTTCCATTGTTCTTGGAATTCTGGTGAAGTTTAAAAATGCTACGGAACTCTTCCATTGTTCTCAGAATTCTGCTGAAGTTTATAAATTCTACGGTACTCTTCCATTGTTCTTGGGAATTCTGCTGAAGTTTAAAAATGTTACAGATCATTTCCATTGTTCTTCGGAATTCTGCTGAAGTTTAAATATGCTACGGAACTCTTCCCTTGTTCTTCTGAGTTCTACTGAAGTTTAAAAATGCTGCGGAACACTTCCATTGTTCTTCGGAATTCTGATGAAGTTTAAAACTGCAACGGAACTCTTCCATTGTTCTTCGGAATTCTGCTGAAGTTTAAAAATGCTACGGAACTCTTCCATTGTTCTTCGGAATTCTGCTGAAAATTAAAAATGCTACAGAACTCTTACATTGTTCTTCTGAATTCTGCTGAAGTTTAAAAATGCTACAGAACTCTTCCATTGTTCTTCGGAATTCTGATGAAGCTTAAAACTGCAACGGAACTCTTCTCTTGTTCTTCAGAATTCTGCTGAAGTTTAAAAATGCTACGGAACTCTTCCATTGTTCTTCGGAATTCTGCTGAAGTATAAAAATGGTACGGAACTTTTCCATTGTTCTTCGGAATTCTGACAAAGTTTAAAAAGGCTACGGAACTCTTCCATTGTTCTTCGGAATTCTGCTGAAGTTTAAAAATGCTACGGAACTCTTCCATTGTTCTTCGGAATTCTGCTGAAAATTAAAAATGCTACGGAACTCTTACATTGTTCTTCTGAATTCTGCTGAAGTTTAAAAATGCTACAGAACTCTTCCATTGTTCTTCGGAATTCTGATGAAGCTTAAAACTGCAACGGAACTCTTCTCTTTTTCTTCAGAATTCTGCTGAAGTTTAAAAATGCTACGGAACTCTTCCATTGTTCTTCGGAATTCTGCTGAAGTTTAAAAATGCTACGGAACTCTTCCATTGTTCTCGGAATTCTGCTGAAGTTTAAAAATGCTATGGAACTCTTCCATTGTTCTCGGAATTCTGCTGAAGTTTAAAAATGCTACGGAGCTCTTCCATTGTTCTTCGGAATTCTGCTGAAGTTTAAAAACGCTACGGAACTCTTCCATTGTTCTAGGAATTCTGCTGAAGTTTAAAAATGCTACGGAACTCTTCCATTGTTCTCGGAATTCTGCTGAAGTTTAAAAATGCTACGGAACTCTTCCATTGTTCTTCGGAATTCTGCTGAAGTTTAAAAATGCTACGGAACTCTTCCATTGTTCTTGGAATTCCTGTGAAGTTTAAAAATGCTACGGAACTCTTCCATTGTTCTCAGAATTCTGCTGAAGTTTATAAATTCTACGGTACTCTTCCATTGTTCTTGGGAATTCTGCTGAAGTTTAAAAATGTTACAGATCATTTCCATTGTTCTTCGGAATTCTGCTGAAGTTTAAATATGCTACGGAACTCTTCCCTTGTTCTTCTGAGTTCTACTGAAGTTTAAAAATGCTGCGGAACACTTCCATTGTTCTTCGGAATTCTGATGAAGTTTAAAACTGCAACGGAACTCTTCCATTGTTCTTCGGAATTCTGCTGAAGTTTAAAAATGCTACGGAACTCTTCCATTGTTCTTCGGAATTCTGCTGAAAATTAAAAATGCTACAGAACTCTTACATTGTTCTTCTGAATTCTGCTGAAGTTTAAAAATGCTACAGAACTCTTCCATTGTTCTTCGGAATTCTGATGAAGCTTAAAACTGCAACGGAACTCTTCTCTTGTTCTTCAGAATTCTGCTGAAGTTTAAAAATGCTACGGAACTCTTCCATTGTTCTTCGGAATTCTGCTGAAGTATAAAAATGGTACGGAACTTTTCCATTGTTCTTCGGAATTCTGACAAAGTTTAAAAAGGCTACGGAACTCTTCCATTGTTCTTCGGAATTCTGCTGAAGTTTAAAAATGCTACGGAACTCTTCCATTGTTCTTCGGAATTCTGCTGAAAATTAAAAATGCTACGGAACTCTTACATTGTTCTTCTGAATTCTGCTGAAGTTTAAAAATGCTACAGAACTCTTCCATTGTTCTTCGGAATTCTGATGAAGCTTAAAACTGCAACGGAACTCTTCTCTTTTTCTTCAGAATTCTGCTGAAGTTTAAAAATGCTACGGAACTCTTCCATTGTTCTTCGGAATTCTGCTGAAGTTTAAAAATGCTACGGAACTCTTCCATTGTTCTCGGAATTCTGCTGAAGTTTAAAAATGCTATGGAACTCTTCCATTGTTCTCGGAATTCTGCTGAAGTTTAAAAATGCTACGGAGCTCTTCCATTGTTCTTCGGAATTCTGCTGAAGTTTAAAAACGCTACGGAACTCTTCCATTGTTCTAGGAATTCTGCTGAAGTTTAAAAATGCTACGGAACTCTTCCATTGTTCTCGGAATTCTGCTGAAGTTTAAAAATGCTACGGAACTCTTCCATTGTTCTTCGGAATTCTGCTGAAGTTTAAAAATGCTACGGAACTCTTCCATTGTTCTTGGAATTCCTGTGAAGTTTAAAAATGCTACGGAACTCTTCCATTGTTCTCAGAATTCTGATGAAGCTTATCAATTCTACGGTGCTCTTCCATTTTTCTTGGGAATTCTGCTGAAGTTTAAAAATGTTACGGATCAATTCCATTGTTCTTCGGAATTCTGCTTAAGTTTAAAAATGCTACGGAACTCTTCCATTGTTCTTCGGAATTCTGCTGAAGTTTAAAAATGCTGCGGAACTCTTCCATTGTTCTTCGGAATTCTGCTGAAGTTTAAAAATGCTACGGAACTCTTCCATTGTTCTTCGGAATTCTGCTGAAGTTTAAAAATGCTACGGAACTCTTCCATTGTTCTCGGAATTCTGCTGAAGCTTAAAAATGCTATGGAACTCTTCCATTGTTCTCGGAATTCTGCTGAAGTTTAAAAATGCTACGGAGCTCTTCCATTGTTCTTCGGAATTCTGCTGAAGTTTAAAAATGCTACGGAACTCTTCCATTGTTCTCGGAATTCTGCTGAAGTTTAAAAATGCTACGGAACTCTTCCATTGTTCTCGGAATTCTGCTGAAGTTTAAAAATGCTACGGAACTCTTCCATTGTTCTTCGGAATTCTGCTGAAGTTTAAAAATGCTACGGAACTCTTCCATTGTTCTTGGAATTCCTGTGAAGTTTAAAAATGCTACGGAACTCTTCCATTGTTCTCAGAATTCTGCTGAAGCTTATAAATTCTACGGTGCTCTTCCATTTTTCTTGGGAATTCTGCTGAAGTTTAAAAATGTTACGGATCAATTCCATTGTTCTTCGGAATTCTGCTTAAGTTTAAAAATGCTACGGAACTCTTCCATTGTTCTTCGGAATTCTGCTGAAGTTTAAAAATGCTGCGGAACTCTTCCATTGTTCTTCGGAATTCTGCTGAAGTTTAAAAATGCTACGGAACTCTTCCATTGTTTTGCGGAATTCTGCTGAAGTTTAAAAATGCTACGGAACTCTTCCATTTTTCTCGGAATTCTTCTGAAGTTTAAAAATACTACAGAACTCTTCTCTTGTTCTTCAGAATTTTGCTGAAGTTTAAAAATGCTACGGAACAATTCCTTTGTTCTTCGGAATTCTGCTGAAGTTTAAAAATGCTACAGAACTCTTCCATTGTTCACGGTATTCTGGTGAAGTTTAAAAATGCTACAGAACTCTTCCATTGTTCCTCGGAATTCTGGTGAAGTTTAAAAATGCTGCAGAACTCATCCATTGTTCTCGGAATTCTGCTGAAGTTTAAAAATGCTACGGAACTCTTCCATTGTTCTTCGGAATTCTGCTGTAATTTAAAAATGCTATGGAACTCTTCCATTGTTCTTCGGAATTCTGCTGAAGTTTAAAAATGCTACGGAACTCTTCCATTGTTCTTCGGAATTCTGCTGAAGTTTAAAAATGCTACGGAACTCTTCCATTGTTTTTCGGAATTCTGCTGAAGTTTAAAAATGCTGTGGAACTCTTCCATTGTTCTCGGAATTCTTCTGAAGTTTGAAAATGCTACGGAACTCTTCCATTGTTCTTCAGAATACTGCTGAAGATTAGAAATGCTACAGAACTTTTCCATTGTTCTTCGGAATTCTGATGAAGTTTAAAAATGCTACGGAACTCTTCCATTGTTCTTCGGAATTCTGCTGAAGTTTAAAAATGCTACGGAACTCTTCCATTGTTCTTCGGAATTCTGAAGAAGTTTAAAAATGCTACGGAACTCTTCCATTGGTCTTGGAATTCTGGTGAAGTTTAAAAATGCTACGGAACTCTTCCATTGTTCTCAGAATTCTGCTGAAGTTTATAAATTCTACGGTATTCTTCCATTGTTCTTGGGAATTCTGCTGAAGTTTAAAAATGTTACGGATCATTTCCATTGTTCTTCGGAATTCTGCTGAAGTTTAAATATGCTACGGAACTCTTCCATTGTTCTTCGGAATTCTGCTGAAGTTTAAAAATGCTATGGAACTCTTCGATTGTTCTTCGGAATTCTGCTGAAGTTTAAAAATGCTGCGGAACACTTCCATTGTTCTTCGGAATTCTGATGAAGTTTAAAACTGCAACGGAACTATTCCATTGTTCTTCGGAATTCTGCTGAAGTTTAAAAATGCTACGGAACTCTTCAATTGTTCTTCGGAATTCTGCTGAAGTTTAAAAATGCAACGGAACTCTTACATTGTTCTTCTGAATTCTGCTGAAGTTTAAAAATGCTACGGAACTCTTCCATTGTTCTTCAGAATTCTGATGAAGCTTAAAACTGCAATGGAACTCTTCCATTGTTCTTCGGAATTCTGCTGAAGTTTAAAAATGCTATGGAACTCTTCCATTGTTCTCGGAATTCTGGTGAATTTTAAAAATGCTACGGAACTCTTCCATTGTTCTCGGAATTCTGGTGAAGTTTAAAAATGCTAAGGAACTCATACATTGTTCTCGGAATTCTGCTGAAGTTTAAAAATGCTACGGAACTCTTCCATTGTTCTTCGGAATTCTGCTGAAGTTTAAAAATGGTACGGAACTCTTCCATTTTTCTCGGAATTCTTCTGAAGTTTAAAAATGCTACAGAACTCTTCTCTTGTTCTTCAGAATTCTGCTGAAGTTTAAAAATGCTACGGAACACTTCCTTTGTTCTTCGGAATTCTGCTGAAGTTTAAAAATGCTACAGAACTCTTCCATTGTTCACGGTATTCTGGTGAAGTTTAAAAATGCTACGGAACTCTTCCATTGTTCTTCGGAATTCTGCTGAAGTTTAAAAATGCTACGGAACTCCTCCATTTTCTTCTGAATTCTGCTAAAGTTTAAAAATGCTACGGAACTCTTCCATTGTTCTCGGAATTCTGGTGAAGTTTAAAAATGCTACGGAACTCTTCCAGTGTTCTCGGAATTCTGCTGAAGTTTAAAAATGCTATGGAACTCTTCCATTGTTCTTCGGAATTCTGCTGAAGTTTAAAAATGCTACGGAACTTTTCCATTGTTCTTCGGAATTCTGCTGTAATTTAAAAAAGCTACGGAACTCTTCCATTGTTCTTCGGAATTCTGCTTAAGTTTAAAAATGCTACGGAACTCTTCCATTGTTCTTCGGAATTCTGCTGAAGTTTAAAAATGCTGCGGAACTCTTCCATTGTTCTTCGGAATTCTGCTGAAGTTTAAAAATGCTACGGAACTCTTCCATTGTTTTGCGGAATTCAGCTGAAGTTTAAAAATGCTACGGAACTCTTCCATTTTTCTCCGAATTCTTCTGAAGTTTAAAAATACTACAGAACTCTTCTCTTGTTCTTCAGAATTCTGCTGAAGTTTAAAAATGCTACGGAACAATTCCTTTGTTCTTCGGAATTCTGCTGAAGTTTAAAAATGCTACAGAACTCTTCCATTGTTCACGGTATTCTGGTGAAGTTTAAAAATGCTACAGAACTCTTCCATTGTTACTCGGAATTCTGGTGAAGTTTAAAAATGCTGCGGAACTCATCCATTGTTCTCGGAATTCTGCTGAAGTTTAAAAATGCTACGGAACTCTTCCATTGTTCTTCGGAATTCTGCTGTAATTTAAAAATGCTATGGAACTCTTCCATTGTTCTTCGGAATTCTGCTGAAGTTTAAAAATGCTACGGAACTCTTCCATTGTTCTTCGGAATTCTGCTGAAGTTTAAAAATGCTACGGAACTCTTCCATTGTTTTTCGGAATTCTGCTGAAGTTTAAAAATGCTGTGGAACTCTTCCATTGTTCTCGGAATTCTTCTGAAGTTTGAAAATGCTACGGAACTCTTCCATTGTTCTTCAGAATACTGCTGAAGATTAGAAATGCTACAGAACTTTTCCATTGTTCTTCGGAATTCTGATGAAGTTTAAAAATGCTACGGAACTCTTCCATTGTTCTTCGGAATTCTGCTGAAGTTTAAAAATGCTACGGAACTCTTCCATTGTTCTTCGGAATTCTGAAGAAGTTTAAAAATGCTACGGAACTCTTCCATTGTTCTTCAGAATTCTGATGAAGCTTAAAACTGCAATGGAACTCTTCCATTGTTCTTCGGAATTCTGCTGAAGTTTAAAAATGCTATGGAACTCTTCCATTGTTCTCGGAATTCTGGTGAATTTTAAAAATGCTACGGAACTCTTCCATTGTTCTCGGAATTCTGGTGAAGTTTAAAAATGCTAAGGAACTCATACATTGTTCTCGGAATTCTGCTGAAGTTTAAAAATGCTACGGAACTCTTCCATTGTTCTTCGGAATTCTGCTGAAGTTTAAAAATGGTACGGAACTCTTCCATTTTTCTCGGAATTCTTCTGAAGTTTAAAAATGCTACAGAACTCTTCTCTTGTTCTTCAGAATTCTGCTGAAGTTTAAAAATGCTACGGAACACTTCCTTTGTTCTTCGGAATTCTGCTGAAGTTTAAAAATGCTACAGAACTCTTCCATTGTTCACGGTATTCTGGTGAAGTTTAAAAATGCTACGGAACTCCTCCATTTTCTTCTGAATTCTGCTAAAGTTTAAAAATGCTACGGAACTCTTCCATTGTTCTCGGAATTCTGGTGAAGTTTAAAAATGCTACGGAACTCTTCCAGTGTTCTCGGAATTCTGCTGAAGTTTAAAAATGCTACGGAACTTTTCCATTGTTCTTCGGAATTCTGCTGTAATTTAAAAAAGCTACGGAACTCTTCCATTGTTCTTCGGAATTCTGCTTAAGTTTAAAAATGCTACGGAACTCTTCCATTGTTCTTCGGAATTCTGCTGAAGTTTAAAAATGCTGCGGAACTCTTCCATTGTTCTTCGGAATTCTGCTGAAGTTTAAAAATGCTACGGAACTCTTCCATTGTTTTGCGGAATTCTGCTGAAGTTTAAAAATGCTACGGAACTCTTCCATTTTTCACGGAATTCTTCTGAAGTTTAAAAATACTACAGAACTCTTCTCTTGTTCTTCAGAATTCTGCTGAAGTTTAAAAATGCTACGGAACAATTCCTTTGTTCTTCGGAATTCTGCTGAAGTTTAAAAATGCTACAGAACTCTTCCATTGTTCACGGTATTCTGGTGAAGTTTAAAAATGCTACAGAACTCTTCCATTGTTCCTCGGAATTCTGGTGAAGTTTAAAAATGCTGCGGAACTCATCCATTGTTCTCGGAATTCTGCTGAAGTTTAAAAATGCTACGGAACTCTTCCATTGTTCTTCGGAATTCTGCTGTAATTTAAAAATGCTATGGAACTCTTCCATTGTTCTTCGGAATTCTGCTGAAGTTTAAAAATGCTACGGAACTCTTCCATTGTTCTTCGGAATTCTGCTGAAGTTTAAAAATGCTACGGAACTCTTCCATTGTTTTTCGGAATTCTGCTGAAGTTTAAAAATGCTGTGGAACTCTTCCATTGTTCTCGGAATTCTTCTGAAGTTTGAAAATGCTACGGAACTCTTCCATTGTTCTTCAGAATACTGCTGAAGATTAGAAATGCTACAGAACTTTTCCATTGTTCTTCGGAATTCTGATGAAGTTTAAAAATGCTACGGAACTCTTCCATTGTTCTTCGGAATTCTGCTGAAGTTTAAAAATGCTACGGAACTCTTCCATTGTTCTTCGGAATTCTGAAGAAGTTTAAAAATGCTACGGAACTCTTCCATTGTTCTTGGAATTCTGGTGAAGTTTAAAAATGCTACGGAACTCTTCCATTGTTCTCAGAATTCTGCTGAAGTTTATAAATTCTACGGTATTCTTCCATTGTTCTTGGGAATTCTGCTGAAGTTTAAAAATGTTACGGATCATTTCCATTGTTCTTTGGAATTCTGCTGAAGTTTAAATATGCTACGGAACTCTTCCATTGTTCTTCGGAATTCTGCTGAAGTTTAAAAATGCTATGGAACTCTTCGATTGTTCTTCGGAATTCTGCTGAAGTTTAAAAATGCTGCGGAACACTTCCATTGTTCTTCGGAATTCTGATGAAGTTTAAAACTGCAACGGAACTATTCCATTGTTCTTCGGAATTCTGCTGAAGTTTAAAAATGCTACGGAACTCTTTCATTGTTCTTCGGAATTCTGCTGAAGTTTAAAAATGCAACGGAACTCTTACATTGTTCTTCTGAATTCTGCTGAAGTTTAAAAATGCTACGGAACTCTTCCATTGTTCTTCAGAATTCTGATGAAGCTTAAAACTGCAATGGAACTCTTCCATTGTTCTTCGGAATTCTGCTGAAGTTTAAAAATGCTATGGAACTCTTCCATTGTTCTCGGAATTCTGGTGAATTTTAAAAATGCTACGGAACTCTTCCATTGTTCTCGGAATTCTGGTGAAGTTTAAAAATGCTAAGGAACTCATACATTGTTCTCGGAATTCTGCTGAAGTTTAAAAATGCTACGGAACTCTTCCATTGTTCTTCGGAATTCTGCTGAAGTTTAAAAATGGTACGGAACTCTTCCATTTTTCTCGGAATTCTTCTGAAGTTTAAAAATGCTACAGAACTCTTCTCTTGTTCTTCAGAATTCTGCTGAAGTTTAAAAATGCTACAGAACTCTTCCATTGTTCACGGTATTCTGGTGAAGTTTAAAAATGCTACGGAACTTTTCCATTGTTCTTCGGAATTCTGCTGTAATTTAAAAAAGCTACGGAACTCTTCCATTGTTCTTCGGAATTCTGCTGAAGTTTAAAAATGCTACGGAACTCTTCCATTGTTCTTCGGAATTCTGCTGAAGTTTAAAAATGCTACGGAACTCTTCCATTGTTTTTTGGAATTCTGCTGAAGTTTAAAAATGCTGTGGAACTCTTCCATTGTTCTCGGAATTCTTCTGAAGTTTAAAAATGCTACAGAACTCTTCCATTGTTCACGGTATTCTGGTGAAGTTTAAAAATGCTACGGAACTCTTCCATTGTTCTTCGGAATTCTGCTGAAGTTTAAAAATGCTACGGAACTCCTCCATTTTCTTCTGAATTCTGCTAAACTTTAAAAATGCTACGGAACTCTTCCATTGTTCTCGGAATTCTGGTGAAGTTTAAAAATGCTACGGAACTCTTCCAGTGTTCTCGGAATTCTGCTGAAGTTTAAAAATGCTATGGAACTCTTCCATTGTTCTTCGGAATTCTGCTGAAGTTTAAAAATGCTACGGAACTTTTCCATTGTTCTTCGGAATTCTGCTGTAATTTAAAAAAGCTACGGAACTCTTCCATTGTTCTTCGTAATTCTGCTTAAGTTTAAAAATGCTACGGAACTCTTCCATTGTTCTTCGGAATTCTGCTGAAGTTTAAAAATGCTGCGGAACTCTTCCATTGTTCTTCGGAATTCTGCTGAAGTTTAAAAATGCTACGGAACTCTTCCATTTTTCTCGGAATTCTTCTGAAGTTTAAAAATACTACAGAACTCTTCTCTTGTTCTTCAGAATTCTGCTGAAGTTTAAAAATGCTACGGAACAATTCCTTTGTTCTTCGGAATTCTTCTGAAGTTTAAAAATGCTACAGAACTCTTCCATTGTTCACGGTATTCTGGTGAAGTTTAAAAATGCTACAGAACTCTTCCATTGTTACTCGGAATTCTGGTGAAGTTTAAAAATGCTGCGGAACTCATCCATTGTTCTCGGAATTCTGCTGAAGTTTAAAAATGCTACGGAACTCTTCCATTGTTCTTCGGAATTCTGCTGTAATTTAAAAATGCTATGGAACTCTTCCATTGTTCTTCGGAATTCTGCTGAAGTTTAAAAATGCTACGGAACTCTTCCATTGTTCTTCGGAATTCTGCTGAAGTTTAAAAATGCTACGGAACTCTTCCATTGTTTTTCGGAATTCTGCTGAAGTTTAAAAATGCTGTGGAACTCTTCCATTGTTCTCGGAATTCTTCTGAAGTTTGAAAATGCTACGGAACTCTTCCATTGTTCTTCAGAATACTGCTGAAGATTAGAAATGCTACAGAACTTTTCCATTGTTCTTCGGAATTCTGATGAAGTTTAAAAATGCTACGGAACTCTTCCATTGTTCTTCGGAATTCTGCTGAAGTTTAAAAATGCTACGGAACTCTTCCATTGTTCTTCGGAATTCTGAAGAAGTTTAAAAATGCTACGGAACTCTTCCATTGTTCTTCAGAATTCTGATGAAGCTTAAAACTGCAATGGAACTCTTCCGTTGTTCTTCGGAATTCTGCTGAAGTTTAAAAATGCTATGGAACTCTTCCATTGTTCTCGGAATTCTGGTGAATTTTAAAAATGCTACGGAACTCTTCCATTGTTCTCGGAATTCTGGTGAAGTTTAAAAATGCTAAGGAACTCATACATTGTTCTCGGAATTCTGCTGAAGTTTAAAAATGCTACGGAACTCTTCCATTGTTCTTCGGAATTCTGCTGTAATTTAAAAATGCTATGGAACTCTTCCATTGTTCTTCGGAATTCTGCTGAAGTTTAAAAATGCTACGGAACTCTTCCATTGTTCTTCGGAATTCTGCTGAAGTTTAAAAATGCTACGGAACTCTTCCATTGTTTTTCGGAATTCTGCTGAAGTTTAAAAATGCTGTGGAACTCTTCCATTGTTCTCGGAATTCTTCTGAAGTTTGAAAATGCTACGGAACTCTTCCATTGTTCTTCAGAATACTGCTGAAGATTAGAAATGCTACAGAACTTTTCCATTGTTCTTCGGAATTCTGATGAAGTTTAAAAATGCTACGGAACTCTTCCATTGTTCTTCGGAATTCTGCTGAAGTTTAAAAATGCTACGGAACTCTTCCATTGTTCTTCGGAATTCTGAAGAAGTTTAAAAATGCTACGGAACTCTTCCATTGTTCTTCAGAATTCTGATGAAGCTTAAAACTGCAATGGAACTCTTCCGTTGTTCTTCGGAATTCTGCTGAAGTTTAAAAATGCTATGGAACTCTTCCATTGTTCTCGGAATTCTGGTGAATTTTAAAAATGCTACGGAACTCTTCCATTGTTCTCGGAATTCTGGTGAAGTTTAAAAATGCTAAGGAACTCATACATTGTTCTCGGAATTCTGCTGAAGTTTAAAAATGCTACGGAACTCTTCCATTGTTCTTCGGAATTCTGCTGAAGTTTAAAAATGGTACGGAACTCTTCCATTTTTCTCGGAATTCTTCTGAAGTTTAAAAATGCTACAGAACTCTTCTCTTGTTCTTCAGAATTCTGCTGAAGTTTAAAAATACTACGGAACACTTCCTTTGTTCTTCGGAATTCTGCTGAAGTTTAAAAATGCTACAGAACTCTTCCATTGTTCACGGTATTCTGGTGAAGTTTAAAAATGCTACGGAACTCCTCCATTTTCTTCTGAATTCTGCTAAAGTTTAAAAATGCTACGGAACTCTTCCATTGTTCTCGGAATTCTGGTGTAGTTTAAAAATGCTACGGAACTCTTCCAGTGTTCTCGGAATTCTGCTGAAGTTTAAAAATGCTACGGAACTTTTCCATTGTTCTTCGGAATTCTGCTGTAATTTAAAAAAGCTACGGAACTCTTCCATTGTTCTTCGGAATTCTGCTTAAGTTTAAAAATGCTACGGAACTCTTCCATTGTTCTTCGGAATTCTGCTGAAGTTTAAAAATGCTGCGGAACTCTTCCATTGTTCTTCGGAATTCTGCTGAAGTTTAAAAATGCTACGGAACTCTTCCATTTTTCACGGAATTCTTCTGAAGTTTAAAAATACTACAGAACTCTTCTCTTGTTCTTCAGAATTCTGCTGAAGTTTAAAAATGCTACAGAACTCTTCCATTGTTCACGGTATTCTGGTGAAGTTTAAAAATGCTACAGAACTCTTCCATTGTTCCTCGGAATTCTGGTGAAGTTTAAAAATGCTGCGGAACTCATCCATTGTTCTCGGAATTCTGCTGAAGTTTAAAAATGCTACGGAACTCTTCCATTGTTCTTCGGAATTCTGCTGTAATTTAAAAATGCTATGGAACTCTTCCATTGTTCTTCGGAATTCTGCTGAAGTTTAAAAATGCTACGGAACTCTTCCATTGTTCTTCGGAATTCTGCTGAAGTTTAAAAATGCTACGGAACTCTTCCATTGTTTTTCGGAATTCTGCTGAAGTTTAAAAATGCTGTGGAACTCTTCCATTGTTCTCGGAATTCTTCTGAAGTTTGAAAATGCTACGGAACTCTTCCATTGTTCTTCAGAATACTGCTGAAGATTAGAAATGCTACAGAACATTTCCATTGTTCTTCGGAATTCTGATGAAGTTTAAAAATGCTACGGAACTCTTCCATTGTTCTTCGGAATTCTGCTGAAGTTTAAAAATGCTACGGAACTCTTCCATTGTTCTTCGGAATTCTGAAGAAGTTTAAAAATGCTACGGAACTCTTCCATTGTTCTTGGAATTCTGGTGAAGTTTAAAAATGCTACGGAACTCTTCCATTGTTCTCAGAATTCTGCTGAAGTTTATAAATTCTACGGTATTCTTCCATTGTTCTTGGGAATTCTGCTGAAGTTTAAAAATGTTACGGATCATTTCCATTGTTCTTTGGAATTCTGCTGAAGTTTAAATATGCTACGGAACTCTTCCATTGTTCTTCGGAATTCTGCTGAAGTTTAAAAATGCTATGGAACTCTTCGATTGTTCTTCGGAATTCTGCTGAAGTTTAAAAATGCTGCGGAACACTTCCATTGTTCTTCGGAATTCTGATGAAGTTTAAAACTGCAACGGAACTATTCCATTGTTCTTCGGAATTCTGCTGAAGTTTAAAAATGCTACGGAACTCTTTCATTGTTCTTCGGAATTCTGCTGAAGTTTAAAAATGCAACGGAACTCTTACATTGTTCTTCTGAATTCTGCTGAAGTTTAAAAATGCTACGGAACTCTTCCATTGTTCTTCAGAATTCTGATGAAGCTTAAAACTGCAATGGAACTCTTCCATTGTTCTTCGGAATTCTGCTGAAGTTTAAAAATGCTATGGAACTCTTCCATTGTTCTCGGAATTCTGGTGAATTTTAAAAATGCTACGGAACTCTTCCATTGTTCTCGGAATTCTGGTGAAGTTTAAAAATGCTAAGGAACTCATACATTGTTCTCGGAATTCTGCTGAAGTTTAAAAATGCTACGGAACTCTTCCATTGTTCTTCGGAATTCTGCTGAAGTTTAAAAATGGTACGGAACTCTTCCATTTTTCTCGGAATTCTTCTGAAGTTTAAAAATGCTACAGAACTCTTCTCTTGTTCTTCAGAATTCTGCTGAAGTTTAAAAATGCTACGGAACACTTCCTTTGTTCTTCAGAATTCTGATGAAGCTTAAAACTGCAATGGAACTCTTCCATTGTTCTTCGGAATTCTGCTGAAGTTTAAAAATGCTATGGAACTCTTCCATTGTTCTCGGAATTCTGGTGAATTTTAAAAATGCTACGGAACTCTTCCATTGTTCTCGGAATTCTGGTGAAGTTTAAAAATGCTAAGGAACTCATACATTGTTCTCGGAATTCTGCTGAAGTTTAAAAATGCTACGGAACTCTTCCATTGTTCTTCGGAATTCTGCTGAAGTTTAAAAATGGTACGGAACTCTTCCATTTTTCTCGGAATTCTTCTGAAGTTTAAAAATGCTACAGAACTCTTCTCTTGTTCTTCAGAATTCTGCTGAAGTTTAAAAATGCTACGGAACACTTCCTTTGTTCTTCGGAATTCTGCTGAAGTTTAAAAATGCTACAGAACTCTTCCATTGTTCACGGTATTCTGGTGAAGTTTAAAAATGCTACGGAACTTTTCCATTGTTCTTCGGAATTCTGCTGTAATTTAAAAAAGCTACGGAACTCTTCCATTGTTCTTCGGAATTCTGCTGAAGTTTAAAAATGCTACGGAACTCTTCCATTGTTCTTCGGAATTCTGCTGAAGTTTAAAAATGCTACGGAACTCTTCCATTGTTCTTCGGAATTCTGCTGAAGTTTAAAAATGCTGTGGAACTCTTCCATTGTTCTCGGAATTCTTCTGAAGTTTGAAAATGCTACGGAACTCTTCCATTGTTCTTCAGAATACTGCTGAAGTTTAAAAATGCTACGGAACACTTCCTTTGTTCTTCGGAATTCTGCTGAAGTTTAAAAATGCTACGGAACTCTTCCATTGTTCACGGAATTCTGGTGAAGTTTAAAAATGCTACGGAACTCTTCCATTGTTCTTCGGAATTCTGCTGAAGTTTAAAAATGCTATGGAACTCTTCCATTGTTCTTCTGAATTCTGCTAATGTTTAAAAATGCTACGGAACTCTTCCATTGTTCTCGGAATTCTGGTGAAGTTTAAAAATGCTACGGAACTCTTCCATTGTTCTCGGAATTCTGCTGAAGTTTAAAAATGCTATGGAACTCTTCCATTGTTCTTCGGAATTCTGCTGAAGTTTAAAAATGGTACGGAACTTTTCCATTGTTCTTTGGCATTCTGATGAAGTTTAAAAATGCTACGGAACTCTTCCATTGTTCTTCGGAATTCTGCAGAAGTTTAAAAATGCTACGGAACTCTTCCATTGTTCTTGGAATTCTGGTGAAGTTTAAAAATGCTACGGAACTCTTCCATTATTCTCAGAATTCTGGTGAAGTTTATAAATTCTGCGGTACTCTTCCATTGTTCTTGGGAATTCTGCTGAAGATTAAAAATGTTACGGATCATTTCCATTGTTCTTTGGAATTCTGCTGAAGTTTAAAAATGCTACGGAACTCTTGCATTGTTCTTCGGAATTCTGCTGAAGTTTAAAAATGCTATGGAACTCTTCCATTGTTCTCGGAATTCTGGTGAAGTTGAAAAATGCTACATAGCTCTTCCATTATTCTCGGAATTCTGGTAGAGTTTAAAAATGCTACGGAACTCGTCCATTGTTCTCGGAATTCTGCTGAAGTTTAAAAATGCTACGGAACTCTTCCATTGTTCTTCGAAATTCTGCTGAAGTTTAAAAATGGTACGGAACTTTTCCATTGTTCTTCGGAATTCTGACGTAGTTTAAAAAGGCTACGGAACTCTTCCATTGTTCTTCGGAATTCTGCTGAAGTTTAAAAAGGCTACGGAACTCTTCCATTGTTCTTCGGAATTCTGCTGAAGTTTAAAAATGCTACGGAACTCTTTCATCGTTCTTCGGAATTCTGCAGAAGTTTAAAAATGCTACGGAACTCTTCCATCGTTCTTGGAATTCTGGTGAAGTTTAAAAATGCTGCTGAACTCTTCCATTGTTCTCAGAATTCTGCTGAAGCTTATAAATTCTACGGTGCTCTTCCATTGTTCTTGGGAATTCTGCTGAAGTTTAAAAATGTTACGGATCAATTACATTGTTCTTTGGAATTCTGCTGAAGTTTAAAAATGCTACAGAACTCTTCCATTGTTTTGCGGAATTCTGCTGAAGTTTAAAAATGCTACGGAACTCTTCTCTTGTTCTTCAGAATTCTGCTGAAGTTTAAAAATGCTACGGAACACTTCCTTTGTTCTTTGGAATTCTGCTGAAGTTTAAAAATGCTACAGAACTCTTCCATTGTTCACGGTATTCTGGTGAAGTTTAAAACTGCTACGGAACTCTTCCATTGTTCTTCTGAATTCTGCTGAAGTTTAAAAATGCTACGGGACTCTTCCATTGTTCTTCTGAGTTCTGCTGAAGTTTAAAAAGGCTACGGAACTCTTCCATTGTTCTTCGGAATTCTGATGAAGTTTAAAACTGCAACGGAACTCTTCCATTTTTCTTCGGAATTCTGCTGAAGTTTAAAAATGCTACGGAACTCTTCCATTGTTCTTCGGAATTCTGCTGAAGTTTAAAAATGCTACGGAACTCTTCCATTGTTCTCGGAATTCTGGTGAAGTTTAAAAATGCTGCGGAACTCATCCATTGTTCTCGGAATTCTGCTGAAGTTTAAAAATGCTACCGAACTCTTCCATTGTTCTTCGGAACTCTGCTGTAATTTAAAAATGCTACGGAACTCTTCCATTGTTCTTCGGAATTCTGCTGAAGTTTAAAAATGCTACGGAACTCTTCCATTGTTCTACGGAATTCTGCTGAAGTTTAAAAATGCTACGTAACTCTTCCACTGTTTTTCGGAATTCTGCTGAAGTTTAAAAATGCTGTGGAACTCTTCCATTGTTCTCGGAATTCTTCTGAAGTTTGAAAATGCTACGGAACTCTTCCATTGTTCTTCAGAATACTGCTGAAGTTTAAAAATGCTACGGAACACTTCCTTTGTTCTTCGGAATTCTGCTGTAGTTTAAAAATGCTACGGAACTCTTCCATTGTTTACGGAATTCTGGTGAAGTTTAATAATGCTACGGAACTCTTCCATTGTTATTCTTAATTCTGCTGAAGTTTAAAAATGCTACGGAACTCTTCCATTGTTCTTCGGAATTCTGCTGAAGTTTAAAAATGCTACGGAACTCTTCCATTGTTCTTCTGAATTCTGCTAAAGTTTAAAAATGCTACGGAACTCTTCCATTGTTCTCGGAATTCTGGTGAAGTTTAAAAATGCTACGGAACTCTTCCATTGTTCTCAGAATTCTGCTGAAGTTTAAAAATGCTATGGAACTCTTCCATTGTTCTTCGGAATTCTGCTGAAGTTTAATAATGCTACGGAACTTTTCCATTGTTCTTCGGAATTCTGCTGAAGTTTAAAAATGGTACGGAACTCTTCCATTTTTCTCGGAATTATTCTGAAGTTTAAAAATGCTACAGAACTCTTCTCTTGTTCTTCAGAATTCTGCTGAAGTTTAAAAATGCTACGGAACACTTCCTTTGTTCTTCGGAATTCTGCTGAAGTTTAAAAATGCTACAGAACTCTTCCATTGTTCACGGTATTCTGGTGAAGTTTAAAAATGCTACGGAACTCTTCCATTGTTCTTCGGAATTCTGCTGAAGTTTAAAAATGCTACGGGACTCTTCCATTGTTCTTCTGAGTTCTGCTGAAGTTTAAAAAGGCTACGGAACTCTTCCATTGTTCTTCGGAATTCTGATGAAGTTTAAAACTGCAACGGATCTCTTCCATTGTTCTTCGGAATTCTGCTGAAGTTTAAAAATGCTACGGAACTCTTCCATTGTTCTTCGGAATTCTGCTGAAGTTTAAAAATGCTACGGAACTCTTCCATTGTTCTCGGAATTCTGGTGAAGTTTAAAAATGCTACGGAACTCTTCCATTGTTCTCGGAATTCTGCTGAAGTTTAAAAATGCTATGGAACTCTTCCATTGTTCTTCGGAATTCTGCTGAAGTTTAAAAATGCTACGGAACTTTTCCATTGTTCTTCGGAATTCTGCTGTAATTTCAAAAAGCTACGGAACTCTTCCATTGTTCTTCGGAATTCTGCTGAAGTTTAAAAATGCTACGGAACTCTTCCATTGTTTTTGGAATTCTGCTGAAGTTTAAAAATGCTGTGGAACTCTTCCATTGTTCTCGGAATTCTTGTGAAGTTTGAAAATGCTACGGAACTCTTCCATTGTTCTTCAGAATACTTCTGAAGTTTAACAATGCTACGGAACACTTCCTTTGTTCTTCGGAATTCTGCTGAAGTTTAAAAACGCTACGGAACTCTTCCCTTGTTCACGGAATTCTGGTGAAGTTTAAAAATGCTACGGAACTCTTCCATTGTTCTTCGGAATTCTGCTGAAGTTTAAAAATGCTATGGAACTCTTCCATTGTTCTTCTGAATTCTGCTAAAGTTTAAAAATGCTACGGAACTCTTCCATTGTTCTCGGAATTCTGGTGAAGTTTAAAAATGCTACGGAACTCTTCCATTGTTCTCGGAATTCTACTGAAGTTTAAAAATGCTATGGAACTCTTCCATTGTTCTTCCGAATTCTGCTGAAGTTTAAAAATGGTACGGAACTTTTCCATTGTTCTTTGGCATTCTGATGAAGTTTAAAAATGCTACGGAACTCTTCCATTGTTCTTCGGAATTCTGCAGAAGTTTAAAAATGCTACGGAACTCTTCCATTGTTCTTGGAATTCTGGTGAAGTTTAAAAATGCTACGGAACTCTTCCATTATTCTCAGAATTCTGGTGAAGTTTATAAATTCTGCGGTACTCTTCCATTGTTCTTGGGAATTCTGCTGAAGTTTAAAAATGTTACGGATCATTTCCATTGTTCTTTGGAATTCTGCTGAAGTTTAAAAATGCTACGGAACTCTTGCATTGTTCTTCGGAATTCTGCTGAAGTTTAAAAATGCTATGGAACTCTTCCATTGTTCTCGGAATTCTGGTGAAGTTGAAAAATGCTACGGAACTCTTCCATTATTCTCGGAATTCTGGTGAAGTTTAAAAATGCTACGGAACTCATCTATTGTTCTCGGAATTCTGCTGAAGTTTAAAAATGCTACGGAACTCTTCCATTGTTCTTCGGAATTCTGCTGAAGTTTAAAAATGGTACGGAACTTTTCCATTGTTCTTCGGAATTCTGACGTAGTTTAAAAAGGCTACGGAACTCTTCCATTGTTCTTCGGAATTCTGCTGAAGTTTAAAAATGCTACGGAACTCTTTCATTGTTCTTCGGAATTCTGCAGAAGTTTAAAAATGCTACGGAACTCTTCCATCGTTCTTGGAATTCTGTTGAAGTTTAAAAATGCTGCGGAACTCTTCCATTGTTCTCAGAATTCTGCTGAAGCTCATAAATTCTATGGTGCTCTTCCATTGTTCTTGGGAATTCTGCTGAAGTTTAAAAATGTTACGGATCAATTCCATTGTTCTTCGGAATTCTGCTGAAGTTTAAAAATGCTACGGAACTCTTCCATTGTTCTCGGAATTCTGCTGAAGTTTAAAAATGCTATGGAACTCTTCCATTGTTCTTCGGAATTCTGCTGAAGTTTAAAAATGGTACGGAACTTTTCCATTGTTCTTTGGCATTCTGATGAAGTTTAAAAATGCTACGGAACTCTTCCATTGTTCTTCGGAATTCTGCTGAAGTTTAAAAATGCTACGGAACTTTTCCATTGTTCTTCGGAATTCTGCTGTAATTTCAAAAAGCTACGGAACTCTTCCATTGTTCTTCGGAATTCTGCTGAAGTTTAAAAATGCTACGGAACTCTTCCATTGTTCTTCGGAATTCTGCTGAAGTTTAAAAATGCTACGGAACTCTTCCATTGTTTTTTGGAATTCTGCTGAAGTTTAAAAATGCTGTGGAACTCTTCCATTGTTCTCGGAATTCTTCTGAAGGTTGAAAATGCTACGGAACTCTTCCATTGTTCTTCAGAATACTGCTGAAGTTTAAAAATGCTACGGAACACTTCCTTTGTTCTTCGGAATTCTGCTGAAGTTTAAAAATGCTACGGAACTCTTCCATTGTTCACGGAATTCTGGTGAAGTTTAAAAATGCTACGGAACTCTTCCATTGTTCTTCGGAATTCTGCTGAAGTTTAAAAATGCTATGGAACTCTTCCATTGTTCTTCTGAATTCTGCTAATGTTTAAAAATGCTACGGAACTCTTCCATTGTTCTCGGAATTCTGGTGAAGTTTAAAAATGCTACGGAACTCTTCCATTGTTCTCGGAATTCTACTGAAGTTTAAAAATGCTATGGAACTCTTCCATTGTTCTTCCGAATTCTGCTGAAGTTTAAAAATGGTACGGAACTTTTCCATTGTTCTTTGGCATTCTGATGAAGTTTAAAAATGCTACGGAACTCTTCCATTGTTCTTCGGAATTCTGCAGAAGTTTAAAAATGCTACGGAACTCTTCCATTGTTCTTGGAATTCTGGTGAAGTTTAAAAATGCTACGGAACTCTTCCATTATTCTCAGAATTCTGGTGAAGTTTATAAATTCTGCGGTACTCTTCCATTGTTCTTGGGAATTCTGCTGAAGTTTAAAAATGTTACGGATCATTTCCATTGTTCTTTGGAATTCTGCTGAAGTTTAAAAATGCTACGGAACTCTTGCATTGTTCTTCGGAATTCTGCTGAAGTTTAAAAATGCTATGGAACTCTTCCATTGTTCTCGGAATTCTGGTGAAGTTGAAAAATGCTACGGAACTCTTCCATTATTCTCGGAATTCTGGTGAAGTTTAAAAATGCTACGGAACTCATCCATTGTTCTCGGAATTCTGCTGAAGTTTAAAAATGCTACGGAACTCTTCCATTGTTCTTCGGAATTCTGCTGAAGTTTAAAAATGGTACGGAACTTTTCCATTGTTCTTCGGAATTCTGACGTAGTTTAAAAAGGCTACGGAACTCTTCCATTGTTCTTCGGAATTCTGCTGAAGTTTAAAAATTTTACGGAACTCTTTCATTGTTCTTCGGAATTCTGCAGAAGTTTAAAAATGCTACGGAACTCTTCCATCGTTCTTGGAATTCTGTTGAAGTTTAAAAATGCTGCGGAACTCTTCCATTGTTCTCAGAATTCTGCTGAAGCTTATAAATTCTATGGTGCTCTTCCATTGTTCTTGGGAATTCTGCTGAAGTTTAAAAATGTTACGGATCAATTCCATTGTTCTTCGGAATTCTGCTGAAGTTTAAAAATGCTACGGAACTCTTCCATTGTTCTTGGAATTCTGCTGAAGTTTAAAAATGCTATGGAACTCTTCCATTGTTCTTCGGAATTCTGCTGAAGTTTAAAAATGGTACGGAACTTTTCCATTGTTCTTTGGCATTCTGATGAAGTTTAAAAATGCTACGGAACTCTTCCATTGTTCTTCGGAATTCTGCTGAAGTTTAAAAATGCTACGGAACTTTTCCATTGTTCTTCGGAATTCTGCTGTAATTTCAAAAAGCTACGGAACTCTTCCATTGTTCTTCGGAATTCTGCTGAAGTTTAAAAATGCTACGGAACTCTTCCATTGTTCTTCGGAATTCTGCAGAAGTTTAAAAATGCTACGGAACTCTTCCATCGTTCTTGGAATTCTGTTGAAGTTTAAAAATGCTGCGGAACTCTTCCATTGTTCTCAGAATTCTGCTGAAGCTTATAAATTCTATGGTGCTCTTCCATTGTTCTTGGGAATTCTGCTGAAGTTTAAAAATGTTACGGATCAATTCCATTGTTCTTCGGAATTCTGCTGAAGTTTAAAAATGCTACGGAACTCTTCCATTGTTCTTGGAATTCTGCTGAAGTTTAAAAATGCTATGGAACTCTTCCATTGTTCTTCGGAATTCTGCTGAAGTTTAAAAATGGTACGGAACTTTTCCATTGTTCTTTGGCATTCTGATGAAGTTTAAAAATGCTACGGAACTCTTCCATTGTTCTTCGGAATTCTGCTGAAGTTTAAAAATGCTACGGAACTTTTCCATTGTTCTTCGGAATTCTGCTGTAATTTCAAAAAGCTACGGAACTCTTCCATTGTTCTTCGGAATTCTGCTGAAGTTTAAAAATGCTACGGAACTCTTCCATTGTTCTTCGGAATTCTGCTGAAGTTTAAAAATGCTACGGAACTCTTCCATTGTTTTTTGGAATTCTGCTGAAGTTTAAAAATGCTGTGGAACTCTTCCATTGTTCTCGGAATTCTTCTGAAGTTTGAAAATGCTACGGAACTCTTCCATTGTTCTTCAGAATACTGCTGAAGTTTAAAAATGCTACGGAACACTTCCATTGTTCTTCGGAATTCTGATGAAGTTTAAAAATGCTGCGGAACACTTCCATTGTTCTTCGGAATTCTGATGAAGTTTAAAACTGCAACGGAACTATTCCATTGTTCTTCGGAATTCTGCTGAAGTTTAAAAATGCTACGGAACTCTTTCATTGTTCTTCGGAATTCTGCTGAAGTTTAAAAATGCAACGGAACTCTTACATTGTTCTTCTGAATTCTGCTGAAGTTTAAAAATGCTACGGAACTCTTCCATTGTTCTTCAGAATTCTGATGAAGCTTAAAACTGCAATGGAACTCTTCCATTGTTCTTCGGAATTCTGCTGAAGTTTAAAAATGCTATGGAACTCTTCCATTGTTCTCGGAATTCTGGTGAATTTTAAAAATGCTACGGAACTCTTCCATTGTTCTCGGAATTCTGGTGAAGTTTAAAAATGCTAAGGAACTCATACATTGTTCTCGGAATTCTGCTGAAGCTTAAAAATGCTACGGAACTCTTCCATTGTTCTTCGGAATTCTGCTGAAGTTTAAAAATGGTACGGAACTCTTCCATTTTTCTCGGAATTCTTCTGAAGTTTAAAAATGCTACAGAACTCTTCTCTTGTTCTTCAGAATTCTGCTGAAGTTTAAAAATGCTACGGAACACTTCCTTTGTTCTTCAGAATTCTGATGAAGCTTAAAACTGCAATGGAACTCTTCCATTGTTCTTCGGAATTCTGCTGAAGTTTAAAAATGCTATGGAACTCTTCCATTGTTCTCGGAATTCTGGTGAATTTTAAAAATGCTACGGAACTCTTCCATTGTTCTCGGAATTCTGGTGAAGTTTAAAAATGCTAAGGAACTCATACATTGTTCTCGGAATTCTGCTGAAGTTTAAAAATGCTACGGAACTCTTCCATTGTTCTTCGGAATTCTGCTGAAGTTTAAAAATGGTACGGAACTCTTCCATTTTTCTCGGAATTCTTCTGAAGTTTAAAAATGCTACAGAACTCTTCTCTTGTTCTTCAGAATTCTGCTGAAGTTTAAAAATGCTACGGAACACTTCCTTTGTTCTTCGGAATTCTGCTGAAGTTTAAAAATGCTACAGAACTCTTCCATTGTTCACGGTATTCTGGTGAAGTTTAAAAATGCTACGGAACTTTTCCATTGTTCTTCGGAATTCTGCTGTAATTTAAAAAAGCTACGGAACTCTTCCATTGTTCTTCGGAATTCTGCTGAAGTTTAAAAATGCTACGGAACTCTTCCATTGTTCTTCGGAATTCTGCTGAAGTTTAAAAATGCTACGGAACTCTTCCATTGTTCTTCGGAATTCTGCTGAAGTTTAAAAATGCTGTGGAACTCTTCCATTGTTCTCGGAATTCTTCTGAAGTTTGAAAATGCTACGGAACTCTTCCATTGTTCTTCAGAATACTGCTGAAGTTTAAAAATGCTACGGAACACTTCCTTTGTTCTTCGGAATTCTGCTGAAGTTTAAAAATGCTACGGAACTCTTCCATTGTTCACGGAATTCTGGTGAAGTTTAAAAATGCTACGGAACTCTTCCATTGTTCTTCGGAATTCTGCTGAAGTTTAAAAATGCTATGGAACTCTTCCATTGTTCTTCTGAATTCTGCTAATGTTTAAAAATGCTACGGAACTCTTCCATTGTTCTCGGAATTCTGGTGAAGTTTAAAAATGCTACGGAACTCTTCCATTGTTCTCGGAATTCTGCTGAAGTTTAAAAATGCTATGGAACTCTTCCATTGTTCTTCGGAATTCTGCTGAAGTTTAAAAATGGTACGGAACTTTTCCATTGTTCTTTGGCATTCTGATGAAGTTTAAAAATGCTACGGAACTCTTCCATTGTTCTTCGGAATTCTGCAGAAGTTTAAAAATGCTACGGAACTCTTCCATTGTTCTTGGAATTCTGGTGAAGTTTAAAAATGCTACGGAACTCTTCCATTATTCTCAGAATTCTGGTGAAGTTTATAAATTCTGCGGTACTCTTCCATTGTTCTTGGGAATTCTGCTGAAGATTAAAAATGTTACGGATCATTTCCATTGTTCTTTGGAATTCTGCTGAAGTTTAAAAATGCTACGGAACTCTTGCATTGTTCTTCGGAATTCTGCTGAAGTTTAAAAATGCTATGGAACTCTTCCATTGTTCTCGGAATTCTGGTGAAGTTGAAAAATGCTACATAGCTCTTCCATTATTCTCGGAATTCTGGTAGAGTTTAAAAATGCTACGGAACTCGTCCATTGTTCTCGGAATTCTGCTGAAGTTTAAAAATGCTACGGAACTCTTCCATTGTTCTTCGAAATTCTGCTGAAGTTTAAAAATGGTACGGAACTTTTCCATTGTTCTTCGGAATTCTGACGTAGTTTAAAAAGGCTACGGAACTCTTCCATTGTTCTTCGGAATTCTGCTGAAGTTTAAAAAGGCTACGGAACTCTTCCATTGTTCTTCGGAATTCTGCTGAAGTTTAAAAATGCTACGGAACTCTTTCATCGTTCTTCGGAATTCTGCAGAAGTTTAAAAATGCTACGGAACTCTTCCATCGTTCTTGGAATTCTGGTGAAGTTTAAAAATGCTGCTGAACTCTTCCATTGTTCTCAGAATTCTGCTGAAGCTTATAAATTCTACGGTGCTCTTCCATTGTTCTTGGGAATTCTGCTGAAGTTTAAAAATGTTACGGATCAATTACATTGTTCTTTGGAATTCTGCTGAAGTTTAAAAATGCTACAGAACTCTTCCATTGTTTTGCGGAATTCTGCTGAAGTTTAAAAATGCTACGGAACTCTTCTCTTGTTCTTCAGAATTCTGCTGAAGTTTAAAAATGCTACGGAACACTTCCTTTGTTCTTTGGAATTCTGCTGAAGTTTAAAAATGCTACAGAACTCTTCCATTGTTCACGGTATTCTGGTGAAGTTTAAAACTGCTACGGAACTCTTCCATTGTTCTTCTGAATTCTGCTGAAGTTTAAAAATGCTACGGGACTCTTCCATTGTTCTTCTGAGTTCTGCTGAAGTTTAAAAAGGCTACGGAACTCTTCCATTGTTCTTCGGAATTCTGATGAAGTTTAAAACTGCAACGGAACTCTTCCATTTTTCTTCGGAATTCTGCTGAAGTTTAAAAATGCTACGGAACTCTTCCATTGTTCTTCGGAATTCTGCTGAAGTTTAAAAATGCTACGGAACTCTTCCATTGTTCTCGGAATTCTGGTGAAGTTTAAAAATGCTGCGGAACTCATCCATTGTTCTCGGAATTCTGCTGAAGTTTAAAAATGCTACCGAACTCTTCCATTGTTCTTCGGAACTCTGCTGTAATTTAAAAATGCTACGGAACTCTTCCATTGTTCTTCGGAATTCTGCTGAAGTTTAAAAATGCTACGGAACTCTTCCATTGTTCTACGGAATTCTGCTGAAGTTTAAAAATGCTACGTAACTCTTCCACTGTTTTTCGGAATTCTGCTGAAGTTTAAAAATGCTGTGGAACTCTTCCATTGTTCTCGGAATTCTTCTGAAGTTTGAAAATGCTACGGAACTCTTCCATTGTTCTTCAGAATACTGCTGAAGTTTAAAAATGCTACGGAACACTTCCTTTGTTCTTCGGAATTCTGCTGTAGTTTAAAAATGCTACGGAACTCTTCCATTGTTTACGGAATTCTGGTGAAGTTTAATAATGCTACGGAACTCTTCCATTGTTATTCTTAATTCTGCTGAAGTTTAAAAATGCTACGGAACTCTTCCATTGTTCTTCGGAATTCTGCTGAAGTTTAAAAATGCTACGGAACTCTTCCATTGTTCTTCTGAATTCTGCTAAAGTTTAAAAATGCTACGGAACTCTTCCATTGTTCTCGGAATTCTGGTGAAGTTTAAAAATGCTACGGAACTCTTCCATTGTTCTCAGAATTCTGCTGAAGTTTAAAAATGCTATGGAACTCTTCCATTGTTCTTCGGAATTCTGCTGAAGTTTAATAATGCTACGGAACTTTTCCATTGTTCTTCGGAATTCTGCTGAAGTTTAAAAATGGTACGGAACTCTTCCATTTTTCTCGGAATTCTTCTGAAGTTTAAAAATGCTACAGAACTCTTCTCTTGTTCTTCAGAATTCTGCTGAAGTTTAAAAATGCTACGGAACACTTCCTTTGTTCTTCGGAATTCTGCTGAAGTTTAAAAATGCTACAGAACTCTTCCATTGTTCACGGTATTCTGGTGAAGTTTAAAAATGCTACGGAACTCTTCCATTGTTCTTCGGAATTCTGCTGAAGTTTAAAAATGCTACGGGACTCTTCCATTGTTCTTCTGAGTTCTGCTGAAGTTTAAAAAGGCTACGGAACTCTTCCATTGTTCTTCGGAATTCTGATGAAGTTTAAAACTGCAACGGATCTCTTCCATTGTTCTTCGGAATTCTGCTGAAGTTTAAAAATGCTACGGAACTCTTCCATTGTTCTTCGGAATTCTGCTGAAGTTTAAAAATGCTACGGAACTCTTCCATTGTTCTCGGAATTCTGGTGAAGTTTAAAAATGCTACGGAACTCTTCCATTGTTCTCGGAATTCTGCTGAAGTTTAAAAATGCTATGGAACTCTTCCATTGTTCTTCGGAATTCTGCTGAAGTTTAAAAATGCTACGGAACTTTTCCATTGTTCTTCGGAATTCTGCTGTAATTTCAAAAAGCTACGGAACTCTTCCATTGTTCTTCGGAATTCTGCTGAAGTTTAAAAATGCTACGGAACTCTTCCATTGTTTTTTGGAATTCTGCTGAAGTTTAAAAATGCTGTGGAACTCTTCCATTGTTCTCGGAATTCTTCTGAAGTTTGAAAATGCTACGGAACTCTTCCATTGTTCTTCAGAATACTGCTGAAGTTTAAAAATGCTACGGAACACTTCCTTTGTTCTTCGGAATTCTGCTGAAGTTTAAAAATGCTACGGAACTCTTCCATTGTTCACGGAATTCTGGTGAAGTTTAAAAATGCTACGGAACTCTTCCATTGTTCTTCGGAATTCTGCTGAAGTTTAAAAATGCTATGGAACTCTTCCATTGTTCTTCTGAATTCTGCTAATGTTTAAAAATCCTACGGAACTCTTCCATTGTTCTCGGAATTCTGGTGAAGTTTAAAAATGCTACGGAACTCTTCCATTGTTCTCGGAATTCTGCTGAAGTTTAAAAATGCTATGGAACTCTTCCATTGTTCTTCGGAATTCTGCTGAAGTTTAAAAATGGTACGGAACTTTTCCATTGTTCTTTGGCATTCTGATGAAGTTTAAAAATGCTACGGAACTCTTCCATTGTTCTTCGGAATTCTGCTGAAGTTTAAAAATGCTACGGAACTTTTCCATTGTTCTTCGGAATTCTGCTGTAATTTCAAAAAGCTACGGAACTCTTCCATTGTTCTTCGGAATTCTGCTGAAGTTTAAAAATGCTACGGAACTCTTCCATTGTTCTTCGGAATTCTGCTGAAGTTTAAAAATGCTACGGAACTCTTCCATTGTTTTTGGAATTCTGCTGAAGTTTAAAAATGCTGTGGAACTCTTCCATTGTTCTCGGAATTCTTGTGAAGTTTGAAAATGCTACGGAACTCTTCCATTGTTCTTCAGAATACTTCTGAAGTTTAACAATGCTACGGAACACTTCCTTTGTTCTTCGGAATTCTGCTGAAGTTTAAAAACGCTACGGAACTCTTCCCTTGTTCACGGAATTCTGGTGAAGTTTAAAAATGCTACGGAACTCTTCCATTGTTCTTCGGAATTCTGCTGAAGTTTAAAAATGCTATGGAACTCTTCCATTGTTCTTCTGAATTCTGCTAAAGTTTAAAAATGCTACGGAACTCTTCCATTGTTCTCGGAATTCTGGTGAAGTTTAAAAATGCTACGGAACTCTTCCATTGTTCTCGGAATTCTACTGAAGTTTAAAAATGCTATGGAACTCTTCCATTGTTCTTCCGAATTCTGCTGAAGTTTAAAAATGGTACGGAACTTTTCCATTGTTCTTTGGCATTCTGATGAAGTTTAAAAATGCTACGGAACTCTTCCATTGTTCTTCGGAATTCTGCAGAAGTTTAAAAATGCTACGGAACTCTTCCATTGTTCTTGGAATTCTGGTGAAGTTTAAAAATGCTACGGAACTCTTCCATTATTCTCAGAATTCTGGTGAAGTTTATAAATTCTGCGGTACTCTTCCATTGTTCTTGGGAATTCTGCTGAAGTTTAAAAATGTTACGGATCATTTCCATTGTTCTTTGGAATTCTGCTGAAGTTTAAAAATGCTACGGAACTCTTGCATTGTTCTTCGGAATTCTGCTGAAGTTTAAAAATGCTATGGAACTCTTCCATTGTTCTCGGAATTCTGGTGAAGTTGAAAAATGCTACGGAACTCTTCCATTATTCTCGGAATTCTGGTGAAGTTTAAAAATGCTACGGAACTCATCTATTGTTCTCGGAATTCTGCTGAAGTTTAAAAATGCTACGGAACTCTTCCATTGTTCTTCGGAATTCTGCTGAAGTTTAAAAATGGTACGGAACTTTTCCATTGTTCTTCGGAATTCTGACGTAGTTTAAAAAGGCTACGGAACTCTTCCATTGTTCTTCGGAATTCTGCTGAAGTTTAAAAATGCTACGGAACTCTTTCATTGTTCTTCGGAATTCTGCAGAAGTTTAAAAATGCTACGGAACTCTTCCATCGTTCTTGGAATTCTGTTGAAGTTTAAAAATGCTGCGGAACTCTTCCATTGTTCTCAGAATTCTGCTGAAGCTCATAAATTCTATGGTGCTCTTCCATTGTTCTTGGGAATTCTGCTGATGTTTAAAAATGTTACGGATCAATTCCATTGTTCTTCGGAATTCTGCTGAAGTTTAAAAATGCTACGGAACTCTTCCATTGTTCTCGGAATTCTGCTGAAGTTTAAAAATGCTATGGAACTCTTCCATTGTTCTTCGGAATTCTGCTGAAGTTTAAAAATGGTACGGAACTTTTCCATTGTTCTTTGGCATTCTGATGAAGTTTAAAAATGCTACGGAACTCTTCCATTGTTCTTCGGAATTCTGCTGAAGTTTAAAAATGCTACGGAACTTTTCCATTGTTCTTCGGAATTCTGCTGTAATTTCAAAAAGCTACGGAACTCTTCCATTGTTCTTCGGAATTCTGCTGAAGTTTAAAAATGCTACGGAACTCTTCCATTGTTCTTCGGAATTCTGCTGAAGTTTAAAAATGCTACGGAACTCTTCCATTGTTTTTTGGAATTCTGCTGAAGTTTAAAAATGCTGTGGAACTCTTCCATTGTTCTCGGAATTCTTCTGAAGGTTGAAAATGCTACGGAACTCTTCCATTGTTCTTCAGAATACTGCTGAAGTTTAAAAATGCTACGGAACACTTCCTTTGTTCTTCGGAATTCTGCTGAAGTTTAAAAATGCTACGGAACTCTTCCATTGTTCACGGAATTCTGGTGAAGTTTAAAAATGCTACGGAACTCTTCCATTGTTCTTCGGAATTCTGCTGAAGTTTAAAAATGCTATGGAACTCTTCCATTGTTCTTCTGAATTCTGCTAATGTTTAAAAATGCTACGGAACTCTTCCATTGTTCTCGGAATTCTGGTGAAGTTTAAAAATGCTACGGAACTCTTCCATTGTTCTCGGAATTCTACTGAAGTTTAAAAATGCTATGGAACTCTTCCATTGTTCTTCCGAATTCTGCTGAAGTTTAAAAATGGTACGGAACTTTTCCATTGTTCTTTGGCATTCTGATGAAGTTTAAAAATGCTACGGAACTCTTCCATTGTTCTTCGGAATTCTGCAGAAGTTTAAAAATGCTACGGAACTCTTCCATTGTTCTTGGAATTCTGGTGAAGTTTAAAAATGCTACGGAACTCTTCCATTATTCTCAGAATTCTGGTGAAGTTTATAAATTCTGCGGTACTCTTCCATTGTTCTTGGGAATTCTGCTGAAGTTTAAAAATGTTACGGATCATTTCCATTGTTCTTTGGAATTCTGCTGAAGTTTAAAAATGCTACGGAACTCTTGCATTGTTCTTCGGAATTCTGCTGAAGTTTAAAAATGCTATGGAACTCTTCCATTGTTCTCGGAATTCTGGTGAAGTTGAAAAATGCTACGGAACTCTTCCATTATTCTCGGAATTCTGGTGAAGTTTAAAAATGCTACGGAACTCATCCATTGTTCTCGGAATTCTGCTGAAGTTTAAAAATGCTACGGAACTCTTCCATTGTTCTTCGGAATTCTGCTGAAGTTTAAAAATGGTACGGAACTTTTCCATTGTTCTTCGGAATTCTGACGTAGTTTAAAAAGGCTACGGAACTCTTCCATTGTTCTTCGGAATTCTGCTGAAGTTTAAAAATTTTACGGAACTCTTTCATTGTTCTTCGGAATTCTGCAGAAGTTTAAAAATGCTACGGAACTCTTCCATCGTTCTTGGAATTCTGTTGAAGTTTAAAAATGCTGCGGAACTCTTCCATTGTTCTCAGAATTCTGCTGAAGCTTATAAATTCTATGGTGCTCTTCCATTGTTCTTGGGAATTCTGCTGAAGTTTAAAAATGTTACGGATCAATTCCATTGTTCTTCGGAATTCTGCTGAAGTTTAAAAATGCTACGGAACTCTTCCATTGTTCTTGGAATTCTGCTGAAGTTTAAAAATGCTATGGAACTCTTCCATTGTTCTTCGGAATTCTGCTGAAGTTTAAAAATGGTACGGAACTTTTCCATTGTTCTTTGGCATTCTGATGAAGTTTAAAAATGCTACGGAACTCTTCCATTGTTCTTCGGAATTCTGCTGAAGTTTAAAAATGCTACGTAACTTTTCCATTGTTCTTCGGAATTCTGCTGTAATTTCAAAAAGCTACGGAACTCTTCCATTGTTCTTCGGAATTCTGCTGAAGTTTAAAAATGCTACGGAACTCTTCCATTGTTCTTCGGAATTCTGCTGAAGTTTAAAAATGCTACGGAACTCTTCCATTGTTTTTTGGAATTCTGCTGAAGTTTAAAAATGCTGTGGAACTCTTCCATTGTTCTCGGAATTCTTCTGAAGTTTGAAAATGCTACGGAACTCTTCCATTGTTCTTCAGAATACTGCTGAAGTTTAAAAATGCTACGGAACACTTCCTTTGTTCTTCGGAATTCTGCTGAAGTTTAAAAATGCTACGGAACTCTTCCATTGTTCACGGAATTCTGGTGAAGTTTAAAAATGCTACGGAACTCTTCCATTGTTCTTCGGAATTCTGCTGAAGTTTAAAAATGCTATGGAACTCTTCCATTGTTCTTCTGAATTCTGCTAATGTTTAAAAATGCTACGGAACTCTTCCATTGTTCTCGGAATTCTGGTGAAGTTTAAAAATGCTACGGAACTCTTCCATTGTTCTCGGAATTCTACTGAAGTTTAAAAATGCTATGGAACTCTTCCATTGTTCTTCCGAATTCTGCTGAAGTTTAAAAATGGTACGGAACTTTTCCATTGTTCTTTGGCATTCTGATGAAGTTTAAAAATGCTACGGAACTCTTCCATTGTTCTTCGGAATTCTGCTGAAGTTTAAAAATGGTACGGAACTTTTCCATTGTTCTTCGAAATTCTGACGTAGTTTAAAAAGGCTACGGAACTCTTCCATTGTTCTTCGGAATTCTGCTGAAGTTTAAAAATGCTACGGAACTCTTTCATTGTTCTTCGGAATTCTGCAGAAGTTTAAAAATGCTACGGAACTCTTCCATCGTTCTTGGAATTCTGGTGAAGTTTAAAAATGCTACGGAACTCTTCCATTGTTCTCAGAATTCTGCTGAAGCTTATAAATTCTATGGTGCTCTTCCATTGTTCTTGGGAATTCTGCTGAAGTTTAAAAATGTTACGGATCAATTCCATTGTTCTTCGGAATTCTGCTGAAGTTTAAAAATGCTACGGATCTCTTCCATTGTTCTTCGGAATTCTGCTGAAGTTTAAAAATGCTACGGAACTCTTCCATTGTTCTTCGGAATTCTGCTGAAGTTTAAAAATGCTACGGAACTCTTCCATTGTTTTTCGGAATTCTGCTGAAGTTTAAAAATGCTGTGGAACTCTTCCATTGTTCTCGGAATTCTTCTGAAGTTTGAAAATGCTACGGAACTCTTCCATTGTTCTTCAGAATACTGCTGAAGTTTAAAAATGCTACGGAACACTTCCTTTGTTCTTCGGAATTCTGCTGAAGTTTAAAAATGCTACGGAACTCTTCCATTGTTCACGGAATTCTGGTGAAGTTTAAAAATGCTACGGAACTCTTCCATTGTTATTCTTAATTCTGCTGAAGTTTAAAAATGGTACGGAACTCTTCCATTGTTCTTCGGAATTCTGCTGAAGTTTAAAAATGCTATGGAACTCATCCATTGTTCTTCTGAATTCTGCTAAAGTTTAAAAATGCTACGGAACTCTTCCATTGTTCTCGGAATTCTGGTGAAGTTTAAAAATGCTACGGAACTCTTCCATTGTTCTCAGAATTCTGCTGAAGTTTAAAAATGCTATGGAACTCTTCCATTGTTCTTCGGAATTCTGCTGAAGTTTAATAATGCTACGGAACTTTTCCATTGTTCTTCGGAATTCTGATGAAGTTTAAAAATGCTACGGAACTCTTCCATTGTTCTTCGGAATTCTGCTGAAGTTTAAAAATGCTACGGAACTCTTCCATTGTTCTTCGGAATTCTGCAGAAGTTTAAAAATGCTACGGATCTCTTCCATTGTTCTTGGAATTCTGGTGAAGTTTAAAAATGCTATGGAACTCTTCCATTGTTCTCAGAATTCTGCTGAAGTTTATAAATTCTACGGTACTCTTCCATTGTTCTTGGGAATTCTGCTGAAGTTTAAAAATGTTACGGATCATTTCCATTGTTCTTCGGAATTCTGCTGAAGTTTAAATATGCTAAGGAACTCTTCCATTGTTCTTCGGAATTCTGCTGAAGTTTAAAAATGCTACGGAACTCTTCGATTGTTCTTCGGAATTCTGCTGAAGTTTAAAAATGCTACGGAACTCTTCCATTGTTCTTCTGAGTTCTGCTGAAGTTTAAAAATGCTGCGGAACTCTTCCATTGTTCTTCGGAATTCTGATGAAGTTTAAAACTGCAACGGAACTCTTCCATTGATCTTCGGAATTCTGCTGAAGTTTAAAAATGCTACGGAACTCTTCCATTGTTCTTCGGAATTCTGCTGAAGTTTAAAAATGCTACGGAACTCTTCCATTGTTCTCGGAATTCTGGTGAAGTTTAAAAATGCTGCGGAACTCATCCATTGTTCTCGGAATTCTGCTGAAGTTTAAAAATGCTACCGAACTCTTCCATTGTTCTTCGGAACTCTGCTGTAATTTAAAAATGCTACGGAACTCTTCCATTGTTCTTTGGAATTCTGCTGAAGTTTAAAAATGCTACGGAACTCTTCCATTGTTCTTCGGAATTCTGCTGAAGTTTAAAAATGCTACGGAACTCTTCCATTGTTTTTCGGAATTCTGCTGAAGTTTAAAAATGCTGTGGAACTCTTCCATTGTTCTCGGAATTCTTCTGAAGTTTGAAAATGCTACGGAACTCTTCCATTGTTCTTCAGAATACTGCTGAAGTTTAAAAATGCTACGGAACACTTCCTTTGTTCTTCGGAATTCTGCTGAAGTTTAAAAATTCTACGGAACTCTTCCATTGTTCACGGAATTCTGGTGAAGTTTAAAAATGCTACGGAACTCTTCCATTGTTCTTCGGAATTCTGCAGAAGTTTAAAAATGCTACGGATCTCTTCCATTGTTCTTGGAATTCTGGTGAAGTTTAAAAATGCTATGGAACTCTTCCATTGTTCTCAGAATTCTGCTGAAGTTTATAAATTCTACGGTACTCTTCCATTGTTCTTGGGAATTCTGCTGAAGTTTAAAAATGTTACGGATCATTTCCATTGTTCTTCGGAATTCTGCTGAAGTTTAAATATGCTAAGGAACTCTTCCATTGTTCTTCGGAATTCTGCTGAAGTTTAAAAATGCTACGGAACTCTTCGATTGTTCTTCGGAATTCTGCTGAAGTTTAAAAATGCTACGGAACTCTTCCATTGTTCTTCTGAGTTCTGCTGAAGTTTAAAAATGCTGCGGAACTCTTCCATTGTTCTTCGGAATTCTGATGAAGTTTAAAACTGCAACGGAACTCTTCCATTGTTCTTCGGAATTCTGCTGAAGTTTAAAAATGCTACGGAACTCTTCCATTGTTCTTCGGAATTCTGCTGAAGTTTAAAAATGCTATGGAACTCTTCCATTGTTCTCGGAATTCTGGTGAAGTTGAAAAATGCTACGGAACTCTTCCATTGTTCTCGGAATTCTGGTGAAGTTTAAAAATGCTACGGAACTCATCCATTGTTCTCGGAATTCTGCTGAAGTTTAAAAATGCTGCGGAATTCTTCCATTGTTCTTCGGAATTCTGCTGAAGTTTAAAAATGGTACGGAACTTTTCCATTGTTCTTCGGAATTCTGACGAAGTTTAAAAAGGCTACGGAACTCTTCCATTGTTCTTCGGAATTCTGCTGAAGTTTAAAAATGCTACGGAACTCTTCCATTGTTCTTCGGAATTCTGCAGAAGTTTAAAAATGCTACGGAACTCTTCCATTGTTCTTGGAATTCTGCAGAAGTTTAAAAATGCTACAGAACTCTTCCATTGTTCTCAGAATTCTGCTGAAGCTTATAAATTCTACGGTGCTCTTCCATTGTTCTTGGGAATTCTGCTGAAGTTTAAAAATGTTACGGATCAATTCCATTGTTCTTCGGAATTCTGCTGAAGTTTAAAAATGCTACGGAACTTTTCCATTGTTCTTCGGAATTCTGCTGAAGTTTAAAAATGCTACGGAACTCATCCAATGTTCTTCGGAATTCTGCTGAAGTTTAAAAATGCTACGGAACTCTTCCATTGTTTTGCGGAATTCTTCTGAAGTTTAAAAATGCTGCAGAACTCTCTTGCTCTTCAGAATTCTGCTGAAGTTTAAAAATGCTACGGAACACTTCCTTTGTTCTTCGGAATTCTGCTGAAGTTTAAAAATGCTACAGAACTCTTCCATTGTTCACGGTATTCTGGTGAAGTTTAAAAATGCTACGGAACTCTTCCATTGTTCTTCGGAATTCTGCTGAAGTTTAAAAATGCTACGAGACTCTTCCATTGTTCTTCTGAGTTCTGCTGAAGTTTAAAAAGGCTACGGAACTCTTCCATTGTTCTTCGGAATTCTGCTGAAGTTTAAAACTGCAACGGAACTCTTCCATTGTTCTTCGGAATTCTGCTGAAGTTTAAAAAGGCTACGGAACTCTTCCATTGTTCTTCGGAATTCTGCTGAAGTTTAAAAATGCTATGGAATTCTTCCATTGTTCTCGGAATTCTGGTGAAGTTTAAAAATGCTGCGGAACTCATCCATTGTTCTTGGAATTCTGCTGAAGTTTAAAAATGCTACGGAACTCTTCCATTGTTCTTCGGAATTCTGCTGTAATTTAAAAATGCTACGGAACTCTTCCATTGTTCTTCGGAATTCTGCTGAAGTTTAAAAATGCTACGGAACTCTTCCATTGTTCTTCGGAATTCTGCTGAAGTTTAAAAATGCTACGGAACTCTTCCATTGTTTTTCGGAATTCTGCTGAAGTTTAAAAATGCTGTGGAACTCTTCCATTGTTCTCGGAATTCTTCTGAAGTTTGAAAATGCTACGGAACTCTTCCATTGTTCTTCAGAATACTGCTGAAGTTTAAAAATGGTACGGAACACATCCTTTGTTCTTCGGAATTCTGCTGAAGTTTAAAAATGCTACGGAACTCTTCCATTGTTCACGGAATTCTGGTGAAGTTTAAAAATGCTACGGAACTCTTCCATTGTTCTTTGGAATTCTGCTGAAGTTTAAAAATGCTATGGAACTCTTCCATTGTTCTTCTGAATTCTGCTGAAGTTTAAAAATGCTACGGAAATCTTCCATTGTTCTCGGAATTCTGTTGAAGTTTAAAAATGCTACGGAACTCTTCCATTGTTCTCGGAATTCTAGTGAAGTTTAAAAATGCTACGGAACTCTTCCATTGTTCTCGGAATTCTGCTGAAGTTTAAAAATGCTATGGAACTCTTCCATTGTTCTTCGGAATTCTGCTGAAGTTTAAAAATGCTACGGAACTTTTCCATTGTTCTTCGGAATTCTGATGAAGTTTAAAAATGCTACGGAACTCTTCCATTGTTCTTCGGAATTCTGCTGAAGTTTAAAAATGCTACGGAACTCTTCCATTGTTCTTCAGAATTCTGCAGAAGTTTAAAAATGCTACGGAACTCTTCCATTGTTCTTGGAATTCTGGTGAAGTTTAAAAATGCTACGGAACTCTTCCATTGTTCTCAGAATTCTGCTGAAGTTTATAAATTCTACGGTACTCTTCCATTGTTCTTGGGAATTCTGCTGAAGTTTAAAAATGTTACGGATCATTTCCATTGTTCTTCGGAATTCTGCTGAAGTTTAAATATGCTACGGAACTCTTCCATTGTTCTTTGGAATTCTGCTGAAGTTTAAAAATGCTACGGAACTCTTCGATTGTTCTTCGGAATTCTGCTGAAGTTTAAAAATGCTACGGAACTCTTCCATTGTTCTTCTGAGTTCTGCTGAAGTTTAAAAATGCTGCGGAACTCTTCCATTATTCTTCGGAATCTTGATGAAGTTTAAAACTGCAACGGAACTCTTCCATTGTTCTTCGGAATTCTGCTGAAGTTTAAAAATGCTACGGAACTCTTCTATTGTTCTTCGGAATTCTGCTGAAGTTTAAAAATGCTATGGAAATCTTCCATTGTTCTCGGAATTCTGGTGAAGTTTAAAAATGCTACGGAACTCTTCCATTGTTCTCGGAATTCTGGTGAAGTTTAAAAATGCTACGGAACTCATCCATTGTTCTCGGAATTCTGCTGAAGTTTAAAAATGCTACGGAACTCTTCCATTGTTCTTCGGAATTCTGCTGAAGTTTAAAAATGGTACGGAACTTTTCCATTGTTCTTCGGAATTCTGACGAAGTTTAAAAAGGCTACGGAACTCTTCCATTGTTCTTCGGAATTCTGCTGAAGTTTAAAAATGCTACGGAACTCTTCCATTGTTCTTCGGAATTCTGCAGAAGTTTAAAAATGCTACGGAACTCTTCCATTGTTCTTGGAATTCTGGTGAAGTTTAAAAATGCTACGGAACTCTTCCATTGTTCTCAGAATTCTGCTGAAGCTTATAAATTCTACGGTGCTCTTCCATTGTTCTTGGGAATTCTGCTGAAGTTTAAAAATGTTACGGATCAATTCCATTGTTCTTCGGAATTCTGCTGAAGTTTGAAAATGCTACGGAACTCTTCCATTGTTCACGGAATTCTGGTGAAGTTTAAAAATGCTACGGAACTCTTCCATTGTTCTTTGGAATTCTGCTGAAGTTTAAAAATGCTATGGAACTCTTCCATTGTTCTTCTGAATTCTGCTGAAGTTTAAAAATGCTACAGAACTCTTCCATTGTTCTCGGAATTCTGTTGAAGTTTAAAAATGCTACGGAACTCTTAAATTGTTCTCGGAATTCTGGTGAAGTTTAAAAATGCTACAGAACTCTTCCATTGTTCTCGGAATTCTGCTGAAGTTTAAAAATGCTATGGAACTCTTCCATTGTTCTTCGGAATTCTGCTGAAGTTTAAAAATGCTACGGAACTTTTCCATTGTTCTTCGGAATTCTGATGAAGTTTAAAAATGCTACGGAACTCTTCCATTGTTCTTCGGAATTCTGCTGAAGTTTAAAAATGCTACGGAACTCTTCCATTGTTCTTCGGAATTCTGCAGAAGTTGAAAAATGCTACGGAACTCTTCCATTGTTCTTGGAATTCTGGTGAAGTTTAAAAATGCTACGGAACTCTTCCACTGTTCTCAGAATTCTGCTGAAGTTTATGAATTCTATGGTACTCTTCCATTGTTCTTGGGAATTCTGCTGAAGTTTAAAAATATTACGGATCATTTCCATTGTTCTTCGGAATTCTGCTGAAGTTTAAATATGCTACGGAACTCTTCCTTTGTTCTTTGGAATTCTGCTGAAGTTTAAAAATGCTACGGAACTCTTCGATTGTTCTTCGGAATTCTGCTGAAGTTTAAAAATGCTACGGAACTCTTCCATTGTTCTTCTGAGTTCTGCTGAAGTTTAAAAATGCTGCGGAACTCTTCCATTGTTCTTCGGAATTCTGATGAAGTTTAAAACTGCAACGGAACTCTTCCATTGTTCTTCGGAATTCTGCTGAAGTTTAAAAATGCTACGGAACTCTTCTATTGTTCTTCGGAATTCTGCTGAAGTTTAAAAATGCTATGGAACTCTTCCATTGTTCTCGGAATTCTGGTGAAGTTTAAAAATGCTACGGAATTCTTCCATTGTTCTCGGAAATCTGGTGAAGTTTAAAAATGCTACGGAACTCATCCATTGTTCTCGGAATTCTGCTGAAGTTTAAAAATGCTACGGAACTCTTCCATTGTTCTTCGGAATTCTGCTGAAGTTTAAAAATGGTACGGAACTTTTCCATTGTTCTTCGGAATTCTGACGAAGTTTAAAAAGGCTACGGAACTCTTCCATTGTTCTTCGGAATTCTGCTGAAGTTTAAAAATGCTACGGAACTCTTCCATTGTTCTTCGGAATTCTGCAGAAGTTTAAAAATGCTACGGAACTCTTCCATTGTTCTTGGAATTCTGGTGAAGTTTAAAAATGCTACGGAACTCTTCCATTATACTCAGAATTCTGCTGAAGCTTATAAATTCTACGGTTCTCTTCCTTTGTTCTTGGGAATTCTGCTGAAGTTTGAAAATGCTACGGAACTCTTCCATTGTTCTTCGGAATTCTGCTGAAGTTTAAAAATGCTACGGAACACTTCCTTTGTTCTTCGGAATTCTGCTGAAGTTTAAAAATGCTACGGAACTCTTCCATTGTTCATGGAATTCTGGTGAAGTTTAAAAATGCTACGGAACTCTTCCATTGTTCTTTGGAATTCTGCTGAAGTTTAAAAATGCTATGGAACTCTTCCATTGTTCTTCTGAATTCTGCTGAAGTTTAAAAATGCTACGGAACTCTTCCATTGTTCTCGGAATTCTGTTGAAGTTTAAAAATGCTACGGAACTCTTCCATTGTTCTCGGAATTCTGGTGAAGTTTAAAAATGCTACGGAACTCTTCCATTGTTCTCGGAATTCTGCTGAAGTTTAAAAATGCTATGGAACTCTTCCATTGTTCTTCGGAATTCTGCTGAAGTTTAAAAATGCTACGGAACTTTTCCATTGTTCTTCGGAATTCTGATGAAGTTTAAAAATGCTACGGAACTCTTCCATTGTTCTTCGGAATTCTGCTGAAGTTTAAAAATGCTACGGAACTCTTCCATTGTTCTTTGGAATTCTGCAGAAGTTTAAAAATGCTACGGAACTCTTCCATTGTTCTTGGAATTCTGGTGAAGTTTAAAAATGCTACGGAACTCTTCCATTGTTCTCAGAATTCTGCTGAAGTTTATAAATTCTACGGTACTCTTCCATTGTTCTTGGGAATTCTGCTGAAGTTTAAAAATGTTACGGATCATTTCCATTGTTCTTCGGAATTCTGCTGAAGTTTAAATATGCTACGGAACTCTTCCATTGTTCTTTGGAATTCTGCTGAAGTTTAAAAATGCTAAGGAACTCTTCGATTGTTCTTCGGAATTCTGCTGAAGTTTAAAAATGCTACGGAACTCTTCCATTGTTCTTCTGAATTCTGCTGAAGTTTAAAAATGCTACGGAACTCTTCCATTGTTCTCGGAATTCTGTTGAAGTTTAAAAATGCTACGGAACTCTTCCATTGTTCTCGGAATTCTGGTGAAGTTTAAAAATGCTACGGAACTCTTCCATTGTTCTCGGAATTCTGCTGAAGTTTAAAAATGCTATGGAACTCTTCCATTGTTCTTCGGAATTCTGCTGAAGTTTAAAAATGCTACGGAACTTTTCCATTGTTCTTCGGAATTCTGATGAAGTTTAAAAATGCTACGGAACTCTTCCATTGTTCTTTGGAATTCTGCAGAAGTTTAAAAATGCTACGGAACTCTTCCATTGTTCTTGGAATTCTGGTGAAGTTTAAAAATGCTACGGAACTCTTCCATTGTTCTCAGAATTCTGCTGAAGTTTATAAATTCTACGGTACTCTTCCATTGTTCTTGGGAATTCTGCTGAAGTTTAAAAATGTTACGGATCATTTCCATTGTTCTTCGGAATTCTGCTGAAGTTTAAATATGCTACGGAACTCTTCCATTGTTCTTTGGAATTCTGCTGAAGTTTAAAAATGCTAAGGAACTCTTCGATTGTTCTTCGGAATTCTGCTGAAGTTTAAAAATGCTACGGAACTCTTCCATTGTTCTTCGGAGCTCTGCTGAAGTTTAAAAATGCTACGGAACTCTTCCATTGTTCTTCGGAATTCTGATGAAGTTTAAAACTGCAACGGAACTCTTCCATTGTTCTTCGGAATTCTGCTGAAGTTTAAAAATGCTACGGAACTCTTCTATTGTTCTTCGGAATTCTGCTGAAGTTTAAAAATGCTATGGAAATCTTCCATTGTTCTCGGAATTCTGGTGAAGTTTAAAAATGCTACGGAACTCTTCCATTGTTCTCGGAATTCTGGTGAAGTTTAAAAATGCTACGGAACTCATCCATTGTTCTCGGAATTCTGCTGAAGTTTAAAAATGCTACGGAACTCTTCCATTGTTCTTCGGAATTCTGCTGAAGTTTAAAAATGGTACGGAACTTTTCCATTGTTCTTCGGAATTCTGACGAAGTTTAAAAAGGCTACGGAACTCTTCCATTGTTCTTCGGAATTCTGCTGAAGTTTAAAAATGCTACGGAACTCTTCCATTGTTCTTCGGAATTCTGCAGAAGTTTAAAAATGCTACGGAACTCTTCCATTGTTCTTGGAATTCTGGTGAAGTTTAAAAATGCTACGGAACTCTTCCATTGTTCTCAGAATTCTGCTGAAGCTTATAAATTCTACGGTGCTCTTCCATTGTTCTTGGGAATTCTGCTGAAGTTTAAAAATGTTACGGATCAATTCCATTGTTCTTCGGAATTCTGCTGAAGTTTGAAAATGCTACGGAACTCTTCCATTGTTCACGGAATTCTGGTGAAGTTTAAAAATGCTACGGAACACTTCCATTGTTCTTTGGAATTCTGCTGAAGTTTAAAAATGCTATGGAACTCTTCCATTGTTCTTCTGAATTCTGCTGAAGTTTAAAAATGCTACGGAACTCTTCCATTGTTCTCGGAATTCTGTTGAAGTTTAAAAATGCTACGGAACTCTTCCATTGTTCTCGGAATTCTGGTGAAGTTTAAAAATGCTACGGAACTCTTCCATTGTTCTCGGAATTCTGCTGAAGTTTAAAAATGCTATGGAACTCTTCCATTGTTCTTCGGAATTCTGCTGAAGTTTAAAAATGCTACGGAACTTTTCCATTGTTCTTCGGAATTCTGATGAAGTTTAAAAATGCTACGGAACTCTTCCATTGTTCTTCGGAATTCTGCTGAAGTTTAAAAATGCTACGGAACTCTTCCATTGTTCTTCGGAATTCTGCAGAAGTTTAAAAATGCTACGGAACTCTTCCATTGTTCTTGGAATTCTGGTGAAGTTTAAAAATGCTACGGAACTCTTCCATTGTTCTCAGAATTCTGCTGAAGTTTATGAATTCTACGGTACTCTTCCATTGTTCTTGGGAATACTGCTGAAGTTTAAAAATATTACGGATCATTTCCATTGTTCTTCGGAATTCTGCTGAAGTTTAAATATGCTACGGAACTCTTCCATTGTTCTTTGGAATTCTGCTGAAGTTTAAAAATGCTACGGAACTCTTCGATTGTTCTTCGGAATTCTGCTGAAGTTTAAAAATGCTACGGAACTCTTCCATTGTTCTTCTGAGTTCTGCTGAAGTTTAAAAATGCTGCGGAACTCTTCCATTGTTCTTCGGAATTCTGATGAAGTTTAAAACTGCAACGGAACTCTTCCATTGTTCTTCGGAATTCTGCTGAAGTTTAAAAATGCTACGGAACTCTTCTATTGTTCTTCGGATTTCTGCTGAAGTTTAAAAATGCTATGGAACTCTTCCATTGTTCTCGGAATTCTGGTGAAGTTTAAAAATGCCACAGAATTCTTCCATTGTTCTCGGAAATCTGGTGAAGTTTAAAAATGCTACGGAACTCATCCATTGTTCTCGGAATTCTGCTGAAGTTTAAAAATGCTACGGAACTCTTCCATTGTTCTTCGGAATTCTGCTGAAGTTTAAAAATGGTACGGAACTTTTCCATTGTTCTTCGGAATTCTGACGAAGTTTAAAAAGGCTACGGAACTCTTCCATTGTTCTTCGGAATTCTGCTGAAGTTTAAAAATGCTACGGAACTCTTCCATTGTTCTTCGGAATTCTGCAGAAGTTTAAAAATGCTACGGAACTCTTCCATTGTTCTTGGAATTCTGGTGAAGTTTAAAAATGCTACGGAACTCTTCCATTGTTCTCAGAATTCTGCTGAAGCTTATAAATTCTACGGTGCTCTTCCATTGTTCTTGGGAATTCTGCTGAAGTTTGAAAATGCTACGGAACTCTTCCATTGTTCTTCGGAATTCTGCTGAAGTTTGAAAATGCTACGGAACACTTCCTTTGTTCTTCGGAATTCTGCTGAAGTTTAAAAATGCTACGGAACTCTTCCATTGTTCACGGAATTCTGGTGAAGTTTAAAAATGCTACGGAACTCTTCCATTGTTCTTTGGAATTCTGCTGAAGTTTAAAAATGCTATGGAACTCTTCCATTGTTCTTCTGAATTCTGCTAAAGTTTAAAAATGCTTCGGAACTCTTCCATTGTTCTCGGAATTCTGGTGAAGTTTAAAAATGCTACGGAACTCTTCCATTGTTCTCGGAATTCTGCTGAAGTTTAAAAATGCTACGGAACTCTTCCATTGTTCTTCGAAATTCTGCAGAAGTTTAAAAATGCTACGGAACTCTTCCATTGTTCTTGGAATTCTGGTGAAGTTTAAAAATGCTACGGAACTCTTCCATTGTTCTCAGAATTCTGCTGAAGCTTATAAATTCTACGGTGCTCTTCCATTGTTCTTGGGAATTCTGCTGAAGTTTAAAAATGTTACGGATCAATTCCATTGTTCTTCCGAATTCTGCTGAAGTTTGAAAATGCTACGGAGCTCTTCCATTGTACACGGAATTCTGGTGAAGTTTAAAAATGCTACGGAACTCTTCCATTGTTCTTAGGAATTCTGCTGAAGTTTAAAAATGCTATGGAACTCTTCCATTGTTCTTCTGATTTCTGCTGAAGTTTAAAAATGAAACGGAACTCTTCCATTGTTCTCAGAATTCTGTTGAAGTTTAAAAATGCTATGGAACTCTTCCATTGTTCTCGGAATTCTGGTGAAGTTTAAAAATGCTACAGAACTCTTCCATTGTTCTCGGAATTCTGCTGAAGTTTAAAAATGCTATGGAACTCTTCCATTGTTCTTCGGAATTCTGCTGAAGTTTAAAAATGCTACGGAACTTTTCCATTGTTCTTCGGAATTCTGATGAAGTTTAAAAATGCTACGGAACTCTTCCATTGTTCTTCGGAATTCAGCTGAAGTTTAAAAATGCTACGGAACATTTCCATTGTTCTTCGGAATTCTGCAGAAGTTTAAAAATGCTACGGAACTCTTCCATTGTTCTTGAAATTCTGGTGAAGTTTAAAAATGCTACGGAACTCTTCCATTGTTCTCAGAATTCTGCTGAAGCTTATAAATTCTACGGTGCTCTTCCATTGTTCTTGGGAATTCTGCTGAAGTTTAAAAATGTTACGGATCAATTCCATTGTTCTTTGGAATTCTGCTGAAGTTTGAAAATGCTACGGAACTCTTCCATTGTTCTTCGGAATTCTGCTGAAGTTTAAAAATGCTGTGGAACTCTTCCATTGTTGTTCGGAATTCTGCTGAAGTTTAAAAATGCTACGGAACTCTTCCATTGTTCTTCGGAATTCTACAGAAGTTTAAAAATGCTACGGAACTCTTCCATTGTTCTTGGAATTCTGGTGAAGTTTAAAAATGCTACGGAACTCTTCCATTGTTCTCAGAATTCTGCTGAAGTTTATAAATTCTACGGTACTCTTCCATTGTTCTTGGGAATTCTGCTGAAGTTTAAAAATGTTACGGATCATTTCCATTGTTCTTCGGAATTCTGCTGAAGTTTAAATATGCTACGGAACTCTTCCATTGTTCTTTGGAATTCTGCTGAAGTTTAAAAATGCTACGGAACTCTTCGATTGTTCTTCGGAATTCTGCTGAAGTTTAAAAATGCTACGGAACTCTTCCATTGTTCTTCTGAGTTCTGCTGAAGTTTAAAAATGCTGCGGAACTCTTCCATTGTTCTTCGGAATTCTGATGAAGTTTAAAACTGCAACGGAACTCTTCCATTGTTCTTCGGAATTCTGCTGAAGTTTAAAAATGCTACGGAACTCTTCTATTGTTCTTCGGAATTCTGCTGAAGTTTAAAAATGCTATGGAAATCTTCCATTGTTCTCGGAATTCTGGTGAAGTTTAAAAATGCTACGGAACTCTTCCATTGTTCTCGGAATTCTGGTGAAGTTTAAAAATGCTGCGGAACTCATCCATTGTTCTCGGAATTCTGCTGAAGTTTAAAAATGCTACGGAACTCTTCCATTGTTCTTCGGAATTCTGCTGAAGTTTAAAAATGGTACGGAACTTTTCCATTGTTCTTCGGAATTCTGACGAAGTTTAAAAAGGCTACGGAACTCTTCCATTGTTCTTCGGAATTCTGCTGAAGTTTAAAAATGCTACGGAACTCTTCCATTGTTCTTCGGAATTCTGCAGAAGTTTAAAAATGCTACGGAACTCTTCCATTGTTCTTGGAATTCTGGTGAAGTTTAAAAATGCTACGGAACTCTTCCATTGTTCTCAGAATTCTGCTGAAGCTTATAAATTCTACGGTGCTCTTCCATTGTTCTTGGGAATTCTGCTGAAGTTTAAAAATGTTACGGATCAATTCCATTGTTCTTCGGAATTCTGCTGAAGTTTGAAAATGCTACGGAACTCTTCCATTGTTCACGGAATTCTGGTGAAGTTTAAAAATGCTACGGAACTCTTCCATTGTTCTTTGGAATTCTGCTGAAGTTTAAAAATGCTATGGAACTCTTCCATTGTTCTTCTGAATTCTGCTGAAGTTTAAAAATGCTACGGAACTCTTCCATTGTTCTCGGAATTCTGTTGAAGTTTAAAAATGCTACGGAACTCTTCCATTGTTCTCGGAATTCTGGTGAAGTTTAAAAATGCTACGGAACTCTTCCATTGTTCTCGGAATTCTGCTGAAGTTTAAAAATGCTATGGAACTCTTCCATTGTTCTTCGGAATTCTGCTGAAGTTTAAAAATGCTACGGAACTTTTCCATTGTTCTTCGGAATTCTGATGAAGTTTAAAAATGCTACGGAACTCTTCCATTGTTCTTCGGAATTCTGCTGAAGTTTAAAAATGCTACGGAACTCTTCCATTGTTCTTCGGAATTCTGCAGAAGTTTAAAAATGCTACGGAACTCTTCCATTGTTCTTGGAATTCTGGTGAAGTTTAAAAATGCTACGGAACTCTTCCATTGTTCTCAGAATTCTGCTGAAGTTTATGAATTCTACGGTACTCTTCCATTGTTCTTGGGAATTCTGCTGAAGTTTAAAAATACTACGGATCATTTCCATTGTTCTTCGGAATTCTGCTGAAGTTTAAATATACTACGGAACTCTTCCATTGTTCTTTGGAATTCTGCTGAAGTTTAAAAATGCTACGGAACTCTTCGATTGTTCTTTGGAATTCTGCTGAAGTTTAAAAATGCTACGGAACTCTTCCATTGTTCTTCTGAGTTCTGCTGAAGTTTAAAAATGCTGGGGAACTCTTCCATTGTTCTTCGGAATTCTGATGAAGTTTAAAACTGCAACGGAACTCTTCCATTGTTCTTCGGAATTCTGCTGAAGTTTAAAAATGCTACGGAACTCTTCTATTGTTCTTCGGAATTCTGCTGAAGTTTAAAAATGCTATTGAACTCTTCCATTGTTCTCGGAATTCTGGTGAAGTTTAAAAATGCTACGGAATTCTTCCATTGTTCTCGGAAATCTGGTGAAGTTTAAAAATGCTACGGAACTCATCCATTGTTCTCGGAATTCTGCTGAAGTTTAAAAATGCTACGGAACTCTTCCATTGTTCTTCGGAATTCTGCTGAAGTTTAAAAATGGTACGGAACTTTTCCATTGTTCTTCGGAATTCTGACGAAGTTTAAAAAGGCTACGGAACTCTTCCATTGTTCTTCGGAATTCTGCTGAAGTTTAAAAATGCTACGGAACTCTTCCATTGTTCTTCGGAATTCTGCAGAAGTTTAAAAATGCTACGGAACTCTTCCATTGTTCTTGGAATTCTGGTGAAGTTTAAAAATGCTACGGAACTCTTCCATTGTTCTCAGAATTCTGCTGAAGCTTATAAATTCTACGGTGCTCTTCCATTGTTCTTGGGAATTCTGCCGAAGTTTGAAAATGCTACGGAACTCTTCCATTGTTCTTCGGAATTCTGCTGAAGTTTAAAAATGCTACGGAACACTTCCTTTGTTCTTCGGAATTCTGCTGAAGTTTAAAATTGCTACGGAACTCTTCCATTGTTCACGGAATTCTGGTGAAGTTTAAAAATGCTACGGAACTCTTCCATTGTTCTTTGGAATTCTGCTGAAGTTTAAAAATGCTATGGAACTCTTCCATTGTTCTTCTGAATTCTGCTGAAGTTTAAAAATGCTTCGGAACTCTTCCATTGTTCTCGGAATTCTGGTGAAGTTTAAAAATGCTACGGAACTTTTCCATTGTTCTTCGGAATTCTGATGAAGTTTAAAAATGCTACGGAACTCTTCCATTGTTCTTCGGAATTCTGCTGAAGTTTAAAAATGCTACGGAACTCTTCCATTGTTTTTCGGAATTCTGCAGAAGTTTAAAAATGCTACGGAACTCTTCCATTGTTCTTGGAATTCTGGTGAAGTTTAAAAATGCTACGGAACTCTTCCATTGTTCTCAGAATTCTGCTGAAGTTTATAAATTCTACGGTACTCTTCCATTGTTCTTGGGAATTCTGCTGAAGTTTAAAAATGTTACGGATCATTTCCATTGTTCTTCGGAATTCTGCTGAAGTTTAAATATGCTACGGAACTCTTCCATTGTTCTTTGGAATTCTGCTGAAGTTTAAAAATGCTACGGAACTCTTCGATTGTTCTTCGGAATTCTGCTGAAGTTTAAAAATGCTACGGAACTCTTCCATTGTTCTTCTGAGTTCTGCTGAAGTTTAAAAATGCTGCGGAACTCTTCCATTGTTCTTCGGAATTCTGATGAAGTTTAAAACTGCAACGGAACTCTTCCATTGTTCTTCGGAATTCTGCTGAAGTTTAAAAATGCTACGGAACTCTTCTATTGTTCTTCGGAATTCTGCTGAAGTTTAAAAATGCTACGGAACTCTTCCATTGTTCTCGGAATTCTGGTGAAGTTTAAAAATGCTACGGAACTCTTCCATTGTTCTCGGAATTCTGGTGAAGTTTAAAAATGCTACGGAACTCATCCATTGTTCTCGGAATTCTGCTGAAGTTTAAAAATGCTACGGAACTCTTCCATTGTTCTTCGGAATTCTGCTGAAGTTTAAAAATGGTACGGAACTTTTCCATTGTTCTTCGGAATTCTGACGAAGTTTTAAAAGGCTACGGAACTCTTCCATTGTTCTTCGGAATTCTGCTGAAGTTTAAAAATGCTACGGAACTCTTCCATTGTTCTTCGAAATTCTGCAGAAGTTTAAAAATGCTACGGAACTCTTCCATTGTTCTTGGAATTCTGGTGAAGTTTAAAAATGCTACGGAACTCTTCCATTGTTCTCAGAATTCTGCTGAAGCTTATAAATTCTACGGTGCTCTTCCATTGTTCTTGGGAATTCTGCTGAAGTTTAAAAATGTTACGGATCAATTCCATTGTTCTTCGGAATTCTGCTGAAGTTTGAAAATGCTACGGAGCTCTTCCATTGTTCTTTGGAATTCTGCAGAAGTTTAAAAATGCTATGGAACTCTTCCATTGTTCTCGGAATTCTGGTGAAGTTTAAAAATGCTACGGAACTCTTTCATTGTTCTCGGAATTCTGGTGAAGTTTAAAAATGCTACGGAACTCATCCATTGTTCTCGGAATTCTGCTGAAGTTTAAAAATGCTACGGAACTCTTCCATTGTTCTTCGGAATTCTGACGAAGTTTAAAAATGGTACGGAACTTTCCCATTGTTCTTCGGAATTCTGACGAAGTTTAAAAAGGCTACGGAACTCTTCCATTTTTCTTCGGAATTCTGCTGAAGTTTAAAAATGCTACGGAACTCTTCCATTGTTCTTCGGAATTCTGCAGAAGTTTAAAAATGCTACGGAACTCTTCCATTGTTCTTGGAATTCTGGTGAAGTTTAAAAATGCTACGGAACTCTTCCATTGTTCTCAGAATTCTGCTGAAGCTTATAAATTCTACGGTGCTCTTCCATTGTTCTTGGGAATTCTGCTGAAGTTTAAAAATGTTACGGATCAATTCCATTGTTCTTCGGAATTCTGCTGAAGTTTAAAAATGCTACGGAACTTTTCCATTGTTCTTCGGAATTCTGCTGAAGTTTAAAAATGCTACGGAACTCATCCATTGTTCTTCGGAATTCTGCTGAAGTTTAAAAATGCTACGGAACTCTTCCCTTGTTTTGCGGAATTCTTCTGAAGTTTATAAATGCTACAGAACTCTTCTCTTGTTCTTCAGAATTCTGCTGAAGTTTAAAAATGCTACGGAACACTTCCTTTGTTCTTCGGAATTCTGCTGAAGTTTAAAAATGCTACAGAACTCTTCCATTGTTCACGGTATTCTGGTGAAGTTTAAAAATGCTACGGAACTCTTCCATTGTTCTTCGGAATTCTGCTGAAGTTTAAAATTGCTACGGGACACTTCCATTGTTCTTCTGAGTTCTGCTGAAGTTTAAAAAGGCTACGGAACTCTTCCATTGTTCTTTGGAATTCTGATGAAGTTTAAAACTGCAACGGAACTCTTCCATTGTTCTTCGGAATTCTGCTGAAGTTGAAAAATGCTACGGAACTCTTCCATTGTTCTTCGGAATTCTGCTGAAGTTTAAAAATGCTACGGAACTCTTCCATTGTTCTCGGAATTCTGGTGAAGTTTAAAAATGCTGCGGAACTCATCCATTGTTTTTGGAATTCTGATGAAGTTTAAAAATGCTACGGAACTCTTCCATTGTTCTTCGGAATTCTGCTGTAATTTAAAAATGCTACGGAACTCTTCCATTGTTCTTCGGAATTCTGCTGAAGTTTAAAAATGCTACGGAACTCTTCCATTGTTCTTCGGAATTCTGCTGAAGTTTAAAAATGCTGTGGAACTCTTCCATTGTTCTCGGAATTCTTCTGAAGTTTGAAAATGCTACGGAACTCTTCCATTGTTCTTCAGAATACTGCTGAAGTTTAAAAATGCTACGGAACACTTCCTTTGTTCTTCGGAATTCTGCTGAAGTTTAAAAATGCTACAGAACTCTTCTCTTGTTCTTCAGAATTCTGCTGAAGTTTAAAAATGCTACGGAACACTTCCTTTGTTCTTCCGAATTCTGCTGAAGTTTAAAAATGCTACAGAACTTTTCCATTGTTCACGGTATTCTGGTGAAGTTTAAAAATGCTACGGAACTCTTCCATTGTTCTTCGGAATTCTGCTGAAGTTTAAAAATGCTACGGGACTCTTCCATTGTTCTTCTGAGTTCTGCTGAAGTTTAAAAAGGCTACGGAACTCTTCCATTGTTCTTCGGAATTCTGATGAAGTTTAAAACTGCAACGGAACTCTTCCATTGTTCTTCGGAATTCTGCTGAAGTTTAAAAATGCTACGGAACACTTCCATTGTTCTTCGGAATTCTGCTGAAGTTTAAAAATGCTACGGAACTCTTCCATTGTTCTCGGAATTCTGCTGAAGTTTAAAAATGACTGCGAACTCATCCATTGTTCTCGGAATTCTGCTGAAGTTTAAAAATGCTACAGAACTCTTCCATTGTTCTTCGGAATTCTGCTGTAATTTAAAAATGCTATGGAACTCTTCCATTGTTCTTCGGAATTCTGCTGAAGTTTAAAAATGCTACGGAACTCTTCCATTGTTTTTCGGAATTCTGCTGAAGTTTAAAAATGCTGTGGAGCTCTTCCATTGTTCTTGGAATTCTTCTGAAGTTTGAAAATGCTACGGAACTCTTCCATTGTTCTTCAGAATACTGCTGAAGTTTAAAAATGCTACGGAACTCTTCCATTGTTATTCTTAATTCTGCTGAAGTTTACAAATGCTACGGAACTCTTCCATTGTTCTTCGGAATTCTGCTGAAGTCTAAAAATGCTATGGAACTCTTCCATTGTTCTTCTGAATTCTGCTGAAGTTTAAAAATGCTACGGAACTCTTCCATTGTTCACGGAATTCTGGTGAAGTTTAAAAATGCTACGGAACTCTTCCATTGTTATTCTTAATTCTGCGGAAGTTTAAAAATGCTACGGAACTCTTCCATTGTTCTTCGGAATTCTGCTGAAGTTTAAAAATGCTATGGAACTCTTCCATTGTTCTTCTGAATTCTGCTGAAGTTTAAAAATGCTACGGAACTCTTCCATTGTTCTCGGAATTCTGTTGAAGTTTAAAAATGCTACGGAACTCTTCCATTGTTCTCGGAATTCTGGTGAAGTTTAAAAATGCTACGGAACTCTTCCTTTGTTCTCAGAATTCTGCTGAAGTTTAAAAATGCTATGGAACTCTTCCATTGTTCTTCGGAATTCTGCTGAAGTTTAAAAATGCTACGGAACTTTTCCATTGTTCTTCAGAATTCTGATGAAGTTTAAAAATGCTACGGAACTCTTCCATTGTTCTTCGGAATTCTGCTGAAGTTTAAAAATGCTACGGAACTCTTCCATTGTTCTTCGGAATTCTGCAGAAGTTTAAAAATGCTACGGAACTCTTCCATTGTTCTTGGAATTCTGGTGAAGTTTAAAAATGCTACGGAACTCTTCCATTGTTCTCAGAATTCTGCTGAAGTTTATAAATTCTACGGTACTCTTCCATTGTTCTTGGGAATTCTGCTGAAGTTTAAAAATGTTACGGTTCATTTCCATTGTTCTTCGGAATTCTGCTGAAGTTTAAATATGCTACGGAACTCTTCCATTGTTCTTCGGAATTCTGCTGAAGTTTAAAAATGCTACGGAACTCTTTGATTGTTCTTCAGAATTCTGATGAAGTTTAAAAATGTTACAGAACTCTTCCATTGTTCTTCTGAGTTCTGCTGAAGTTTAAAAATGCTACGGAACTCTTCCATTGTTATTCTTAATTCTGCTGAAGTTTAAACATGCTACGGAACTCTTCCATTGTTCTTCGGAATTCTGCTGTAATTTAAAAATGCTACGGAACTCTTCCATTGTTCTTCGGAATTCTGCTGAAGTTTAAAAATGCTACGGAACTCTTTGATTGTTCTTCGGAATTCTGCTGAAGTTTAAAAATGTTACAGAACTCTTCCATTGTTCTTCTGAGTTCTGCTGAAGTTTAAAAATGCTACGGAACTCTTCCATTGTTATTCTTAATTCTGCTGAAGTTTAAACATGCTACGGAACTCTTCCATTGTTCTTCGGAATTCTGCTGTAATTTAAAAATGCTACGGAACTCTTCCATTGTTCTTCGGAATTCTACTGAAGTTTAAAAATGCTACGGAACTCTTCCATTGTTCTTCGGAATTCTGCTGAAGTTTAAAAATGCTACGGAACTCTTCCATTGTTTTTCGGAATTCTGCCGAAGTTTAAAAATGCTGTGGAACTCTTCCATTGTTCTCGGAATTCTTCTGAAGTTTGAAAATGCTACGGAACTCTTCCATTGTTCTTCAGAATACTGCTGAAGTTTAAAAATGCTACGGAACACTTCCTTTGTTCTTCGGAATTCTGCTGAAGTTTAAAAATGCTACAGAACTCTTCCATTGTTCACGGTATTCTGGTGAAGTTTAAAAATGCTACGGAACTCTTCCATTGTTCTCGGAATTCTGCTGAAGTTTAAAAATGCTACGGAACTCTTCCATTTTTCTTCGGAATTCTGCTGAAGTTTAAAAATGCTACGGAACTTTTCCATTGTTCTTCGGAATTCTGATGAAGTTTAAAAATGCTACGGAACTCTTCCATTGTTCTTCGGAATTCTGCTGAAGTTTAAAAATGCTACGGAACTCTTCCATTGTTTTTCGGAATTCTGCAGAAGTTTAAAAATGCTACGGAACTCTTCCTTTGTTCTTGGAATTCTGGTGAAGTTTAAAAATGCTACGGAACTCTTCCATTGTTCTCAGAATTCTGCTGAAGTTTATAAATTCTACGGTACTCTTCCATTGTTCTTGGGAATTCTGCTGAAGTTTAAAAATGTTACGGATCATTTCCATTGTTCTTCGGAATTCTGCTGAAGTTTAAATATGCTACGGAACTCTTCCATTGTTCTTTGGAATTCTGCTGAAGTTTAAAAATGCTACGGAACTCTTCGATTGTTCTTCGGAATTCTGCTGAAGTTTAAAAATGCTACGGAACTCTTCCATTGTTCTTCTGAGTTCTGCTGAAGTTTAAAAATGCTGCGGAACTCTTCCATTGTTCTTCGGAATTCTGATGAAGTTTAAAACTGCAACGGAACTCTTCCATTGTTCTTCGGAATTCTGCTGAAGTTTAAAAATGCTACGGAACTCTTCTATTGTTCTTCGGAATTCTGCTGAAGTTTAAAAATGCTATGGAACTCTTCCATTGTTCTCGGAATTCTGGTGAAGTTTAAAAATGCTACGGAACTCTTCCATTGTTCTCGGAATTCTGGTGAAGTTTAAAAATGCTACGGAACTCATCCATTGTTCTCGGAATTCTGCTGAAGTTTAAAAATGCTACGGAACTCTTCCATTGTTCTTCGGAATTCTGCTGAAGTTTAAAAATGGTACGGAACTTTTCCATTGTTCTTCGGAATTCTGACGAAGTTTTAAAAGGCTACGGAACTCTTCCATTGTTCTTCGGAATTCTGCTGAAGTTTAAAAATGCTACGGAACTCTTCCATTGTTCTTCGAAATTCTGCAGAAGTTTAAAAATGCTACGGAACTCTTCCATTGTTTTTCGGAATTCTGCCGAAGTTTAAAAATGCTGTGGAACTCTTCCATTGTTCTCGGAATTCTTCTGAAGTTTGAAAATGCTACGGAACTCTTCCATTGTTCTTCAGAATACTGCTGAAGTTTAAAAATGCTACGGAACACTTCCTTTGTTCTTCGGAATTCTGCTGAAGTTTAAAAATGCTACAGAACTCTTCCATTGTTCACGGTATTCTGGTGAAGTTTAAAAATGCTACGGAACTCTTCCATTGTTCTCGGAATTCTGCTGAAGTTTAAAAATGCTACGGAACTCTTCCATTTTTCTTCGGAATTCTGCTGAAGTTTAAAAATGCTACGGAACTTTTCCATTGTTCTTCGGAATTCTGATGAAGTTTAAAAATGCTACGGAACTTTTCCATTGTTCTTCGGAATTCTGCTGAAGTTTAAAAATGCTACGGAACTCATCCATTGTTCTTCGGAATTCTGCTGAAGTTTAAAAATGCTACGGAACTCTTCCCTTGTTTTGCGGAATTCTTCTGAAGTTTATAAATGCTACAGAACTCTTCTCTTGTTCTTCAGAATTCTGCTGAAGTTTAAAAATGCTACGGAACACTTCCTTTGTTCTTCGGAATTCTGCTGAAGTTTAAAAATGCTACAGAACTCTTCCATTGTTCACGGTATTCTGGTGAAGTTTAAAAATGCTACGGAACTCTTCCATTGTTCTTCGGAATTCTGCTGAAGTTTAAAATTGCTACGGGACACTTCCATTGTTCTTCTGAGTTCTGCTGAAGTTTAAAAAGGCTACGGAACTCTTCCATTGTTCTTTGGAATTCTGATGAAGTTTAAAACTGCAACGGAACTCTTCCATTGTTCTTCGGAATTCTGCTGAAGTTGAAAAATGCTACGGAACTCTTCCATTGTTCTTCGGAATTCTGCTGAAGTTTAAAAATGCTACGGAACTCTTCCATTGTTCTTCGGAATTCTGCTGAAGTTTAAAAATGGTACGGAACTTTTCCATTGTTCTTCGGAATTCTGACGAAGTTTAAAAAGGCTACGGAACTCTTCCATTGTTCTTCGGAATTCTGCTGAAGTTTAAAAATGCTACGGAACTCTTCCATTGTTCTTCGGAATTCTGCAGAAGTTTAAAAATGCTACGGAACTCTTCCATTGTTCTTGGAATTCTGGTGAAGTTTAAAAATGCTACGGAACTCTTCCATTGTTCTCAGAATTCTGCTGAAGCTTATAAATTCTACGGTGCTCTTCCATTGTTCTTGGGAATTCTGCTGAAGTTTAAAAATGTTACGGATCAATTCCATTGTTCTTCGGAATTCTGCTGAAGTTTGAAAATGCTACGGAACTCTTCCATTGTTCACGGAATTCTGGTGAAGTTTAAAAATGCTACGGAACTCTTCCATTGTTCTTTGGAATTCTGCTGAAGTTTAAAAATGCTATGGAACTCTTCCATTGTTCTTCTGAATTCTGCTGAAGTTTAAAAATGCTACGGAACTCTTCCATTGTTCTCGGAATTCTGTTGAAGTTTAAAAATGCTACGGAACTCTTCCATTGTTCTCGGAATTCTGGTGAAGTTTAAAAATGCTACGGAACTCTTCCATTGTTCTCGGAATTCTGCTGAAGTTTAAAAATGCTATGGAACTCTTCCATTGTTCTTCGGAATTCTGCTGAAGTTTAAAAATGCTACGGAACTTTTCCATTGTTCTTCGGAATTCTGATGAAGTTTAAAAATGCTACGGAACTCTTCCATTGTTCTTCGGAATTCTGCTGAAGTTTAAAAATGCTACGGAACTCTTCCATTGTTCTTCGGAATTCTGCAGAAGTTTAAAAATGCTACGGAACTCTTCCATTGTTCTTGGAATTCTGGTGAAGTTTAAAAATGCTACGGAACTCTTCCATTGTTCTCAGAATTCTGCTGAAGTTTATGAATTCTACGGTACTCTTCCATTGTTCTTGGGAATTCTGCTGAAGTTTAAAAATACTACGGATCATTTCCATTGTTCTTCGGAATTCTGCTGAAGTTTAAATATACTACGGAACTCTTCCATTGTTCTTTGGAATTCTGCTGAAGTTTAAAAATGCTACGGAACTCTTCGATTGTTCTTTGGAATTCTGCTGAAGTTTAAAAATGCTACGGAACTCTTCCATTGTTCTTCTGAGTTCTGCTGAAGTTTAAAAATGCTGGGGAACTCTTCCATTGTTCTTCGGAATTCTGATGAAGTTTAAAACTGCAACGGAACTCTTCCATTGTTCTTCGGAATTCTGCTGAAGTTTAAAAATGCTACGGAACTCTTCTATTGTTCTTCGGAATTCTGCTGAAGTTTAAAAATGCTATTGAACTCTTCCATTGTTCTCGGAATTCTGGTGAAGTTTAAAAATGCTACGGAATTCTTCCATTGTTCTCGGAAATCTGGTGAAGTTTAAAAATGCTACGGAACTCATCCATTGTTCTCGGAATTCTGCTGAAGTTTAAAAATGCTACGGAACTCTTCCATTGTTCTTCGGAATTCTGCTGAAGTTTAAAAATGGTACGGAACTTTTCCATTGTTCTTCGGAATTCTGACGAAGTTTAAAAAGGCTACGGAACTCTTCCATTGTTCTTCGGAATTCTGCTGAAGTTTAAAAATGCTACGGAACTCTTCCATTGTTCTTCGGAATTCTGCAGAAGTTTAAAAATGCTACGGAACTCTTCCATTGTTCTTGGAATTCTGGTGAAGTTTAAAAATGCTACGGAACTCTTCCATTGTTCTCAGAATTCTGCTGAAGCTTATAAATTCTACGGTGCTCTTCCATTGTTCTTGGGAATTCTGCCGAAGTTTGAAAATGCTACGGAACTCTTCCATTGTTCTTCGGAATTCTGCTGAAGTTTAAAAATGCTACGGAACACTTCCTTTGTTCTTCGGAATTCTGCTGAAGTTTAAAATTGCTACGGAACTCTTCCATTGTTCACGGAATTCTGGTGAAGTTTAAAAATGCTACGGAACTCTTCCATTGTTCTTTGGAATTCTGCTGAAGTTTAAAAATGCTATGGAACTCTTCCATTGTTCTTCTGAATTCTGCTGAAGTTTAAAAATGCTTCGGAACTCTTCCATTGTTCTCGGAATTCTGGTGAAGTTTAAAAATGCTACGGAACTTTTCCATTGTTCTTCGGAATTCTGATGAAGTTTAAAAATGCTACGGAACTCTTCCATTGTTCTTCGGAATTCTGCTGAAGTTTAAAAATGCTACGGAACTCTTCCATTGTTTTTCGGAATTCTGCAGAAGTTTAAAAATGCTACGGAACTCTTCCATTGTTCTTGGAATTCTGGTGAAGTTTAAAAATGCTACGGAACTCTTCCATTGTTCTCAGAATTCTGCTGAAGTTTATAAATTCTACGGTACTCTTCCATTGTTCTTGGGAATTCTGCTGAAGTTTAAAAATGTTACGGATCATTTCCATTGTTCTTCGGAATTCTGCTGAAGTTTAAATATGCTACGGAACTCTTCCATTGTTCTTTGGAATTCTGCTGAAGTTTAAAAATGCTACGGAACTCTTCGATTGTTCTTCGGAATTCTGCTGAAGTTTAAAAATGCTACGGAACTCTTCCATTGTTCTTCTGAGTTCTGCTGAAGTTTAAAAATGCTGCGGAACTCTTCCATTGTTCTTCGGAATTCTGATGAAGTTTAAAACTGCAACGGAACTCTTCCATTGTTCTTCGGAATTCTGCTGAAGTTTAAAAATGCTACGGAACTCTTCTATTGTTCTTCGGAATTCTGCTGAAGTTTAAAAATGCTACGGAACTCTTCCATTGTTCTCGGAATTCTGGTGAAGTTTAAAAATGCTACGGAACTCTTCCATTGTTCTCGGAATTCTGGTGAAGTTTAAAAATGCTACGGAACTCATCCATTGTTCTCGGAATTCTGCTGAAGTTTAAAAATGCTACGGAACTCTTCCATTGTTCTTCGGAATTCTGCTGAAGTTTAAAAATGGTACGGAACTTTTCCATTGTTCTTCGGAATTCTGACGAAGTTTTAAAAGGCTACGGAACTCTTCCATTGTTCTTCGGAATTCTGCTGAAGTTTAAAAATGCTACGGAACTCTTCCATTGTTCTTCGAAATTCTGCAGAAGTTTAAAAATGCTACGGAACTCTTCCATTGTTCTTGGAATTCTGGTGAAGTTTAAAAATGCTACGGAACTCTTCCATTGTTCTCAGAATTCTGCTGAAGCTTATAAATTCTACGGTGCTCTTCCATTGTTCTTGGGAATTCTGCTGAAGTTTAAAAATGTTACGGATCAATTCCATTGTTCTTCGGAATTCTGCTGAAGTTTGAAAATGCTACGGAGCTCTTCCATTGTTCTTTGGAATTCTGCAGAAGTTTAAAAATGCTATGGAACTCTTCCATTGTTCTCGGAATTCTGGTGAAGTTTAAAAATGCTACGGAACTCTTTCATTGTTCTCGGAATTCTGGTGAAGTTTAAAAATGCTACGGAACTCATCCATTGTTCTCGGAATTCTGCTGAAGTTTAAAAATGCTACGGAACTCTTCCATTGTTCTTCGGAATTCTGACGAAGTTTAAAAATGGTACGGAACTTTCCCATTGTTCTTCGGAATTCTGACGAAGTTTAAAAAGGCTACGGAACTCTTCCATTTTTCTTCGGAATTCTGCTGAAGTTTAAAAATGCTACGGAACTCTTCCATTGTTCTTCGGAATTCTGCAGAAGTTTAAAAATGCTACGGAACTCTTCCATTGTTCTTGGAATTCTGGTGAAGTTTAAAAATGCTACGGAACTCTTCCATTGTTCTCAGAATTCTGCTGAAGCTTATAAATTCTACGGTGCTCTTCCATTGTTCTTGGGAATTCTGCTGAAGTTTAAAAATGTTACGGATCAATTCCATTGTTCTTCGGAATTCTGCTGAAGTTTAAAAATGCTACGGAACTTTTCCATTGTTCTTCGGAATTCTGCTGAAGTTTAAAAATGCTACGGAACTCATCCATTGTTCTTCGGAATTCTGCTGAAGTTTAAAAATGCTACGGAACTCTTCCCTTGTTTTGCGGAATTCTTCTGAAGTTTATAAATGCTACAGAACTCTTCTCTTGTTCTTCAGAATTCTGCTGAAGTTTAAAAATGCTACGGAACACTTCCTTTGTTCTTCGGAATTCTGCTGAAGTTTAAAAATGCTACAGAACTCTTCCATTGTTCACGGTATTCTGGTGAAGTTTAAAAATGCTACGGAACTCTTCCATTGTTCTTCGGAATTCTGCTGAAGTTTAAAATTGCTACGGGACACTTCCATTGTTCTTCTGAGTTCTGCTGAAGTTTAAAAAGGCTACGGAACTCTTCCATTGTTCTTTGGAATTCTGATGAAGTTTAAAACTGCAACGGAACTCTTCCATTGTTCTTCGGAATTCTGCTGAAGTTGAAAAATGCTACGGAACTCTTCCATTGTTCTTCGGAATTCTGCTGAAGTTTAAAAATGCTACGGAACTCTTCCATTGTTCTCGGAATTCTGGTGAAGTTTAAAAATGCTGCGGAACTCATCCATTGTTTTTGGAATTCTGATGAAGTTTAAAAATGCTACGGAACTCTTCCATTGTTCTTCGGAATTCTGCTGTAATTTAAAAATGCTACGGAACTCTTCCATTGTTCTTCGGAATTCTGCTGAAGTTTAAAAATGCTACGGAACTCTTCCATTGTTCTTCGGAATTCTGCTGAAGTTTAAAAATGCTGTGGAACTCTTCCATTGTTCTCGGAATTCTTCTGAAGTTTGAAAATGCTACGGAACTCTTCCATTGTTCTTCAGAATACTGCTGAAGTTTAAAAATGCTACGGAACACTTCCTTTGTTCTTCGGAATTCTGCTGAAGTTTAAAAATGCTACAGAACTCTTCTCTTGTTCTTCAGAATTCTGCTGAAGTTTAAAAATGCTACGGAACACTTCCTTTGTTCTTCCGAATTCTGCTGAAGTTTAAAAATGCTACAGAACTTTTCCATTGTTCACGGTATTCTGGTGAAGTTTAAAAATGCTACGGAACTCTTCCATTGTTCTTCGGAATTCTGCTGAAGTTTAAAAATGCTACGGGACTCTTCCATTGTTCTTCTGAGTTCTGCTGAAGTTTAAAAAGGCTACGGAACTCTTCCATTGTTCTTCGGAATTCTGATGAAGTTTAAAACTGCAACGGAACTCTTCCATTGTTCTTCGGAATTCTGCTGAAGTTTAAAAATGCTACGGAACACTTCCATTGTTCTTCGGAATTCTGCTGAAGTTTAAAAATGCTACGGAACTCTTCCATTGTTCTCGGAATTCTGCTGAAGTTTAAAAATGACTGCGAACTCATCCATTGTTCTCGGAATTCTGCTGAAGTTTAAAAATGCTACAGAACTCTTCCATTGTTCTTCGGAATTCTGCTGTAATTTAAAAATGCTATGGAACTCTTCCATTGTTCTTCGGAATTCTGCTGAAGTTTAAAAATGCTACGGAACTCTTCCATTGTTTTTCGGAATTCTGCTGAAGTTTAAAAATGCTGTGGAGCTCTTCCATTGTTCTTGGAATTCTTCTGAAGTTTGAAAATGCTACGGAACTCTTCCATTGTTCTTCAGAATACTGCTGAAGTTTAAAAATGCTACGGAACTCTTCCATTGTTATTCTTAATTCTGCTGAAGTTTACAAATGCTACGGAACTCTTCCATTGTTCTTCGGAATTCTGCTGAAGTCTAAAAATGCTATGGAACTCTTCCATTGTTCTTCTGAATTCTGCTGAAGTTTAAAAATGCTACGGAACTCTTCCATTGTTCACGGAATTCTGGTGAAGTTTAAAAATGCTACGGAACTCTTCCATTGTTATTCTTAATTCTGCGGAAGTTTAAAAATGCTACGGAACTCTTCCATTGTTCTTCGGAATTCTGCTGAAGTTTAAAAATGCTATGGAACTCTTCCATTGTTCTTCTGAATTCTGCTGAAGTTTAAAAATGCTACGGAACTCTTCCATTGTTCTCGGAATTCTGTTGAAGTTTAAAAATGCTACGGAACTCTTCCATTGTTCTCGGAATTCTGGTGAAGTTTAAAAATGCTACGGAACTCTTCCTTTGTTCTCAGAATTCTGCTGAAGTTTAAAAATGCTATGGAACTCTTCCATTGTTCTTCGGAATTCTGCTGAAGTTTAAAAATGCTACGGAACTTTTCCATTGTTCTTCAGAATTCTGATGAAGTTTAAAAATGCTACGGAACTCTTCCATTGTTCTTCGGAATTCTGCTGAAGTTTAAAAATGCTACGGAACTCTTCCATTGTTCTTCGGAATTCTGCAGAAGTTTAAAAATGCTACGGAACTCTTCCATTGTTCTTGGAATTCTGGTGAAGTTTAAAAATGCTACGGAACTCTTCCATTGTTCTCAGAATTCTGCTGAAGTTTATAAATTCTACGGTACTCTTCCATTGTTCTTGGGAATTCTGCTGAAGTTTAAAAATGTTACGGTTCATTTCCATTGTTCTTCGGAATTCTGCTGAAGTTTAAATATGCTACGGAACTCTTCCATTGTTCTTCGGAATTCTGCTGAAGTTTAAAAATGCTACGGAACTCTTTGATTGTTCTTCAGAATTCTGATGAAGTTTAAAAATGTTACAGAACTCTTCCATTGTTCTTCTGAGTTCTGCTGAAGTTTAAAAATGCTACGGAACTCTTCCATTGTTATTCTTAATTCTGCTGAAGTTTAAACATGCTACGGAACTCTTCCATTGTTCTTCGGAATTCTGCTGTAATTTAAAAATGCTACGGAACTCTTCCATTGTTCTTCGGAATTCTGCTGAAGTTTAAAAATGCTACGGAACTCTTTGATTGTTCTTCGGAATTCTGCTGAAGTTTAAAAATGTTACAGAACTCTTCCATTGTTCTTCTGAGTTCTGCTGAAGTTTAAAAATGCTACGGAACTCTTCCATTGTTATTCTTAATTCTGCTGAAGTTTAAACATGCTACGGAACTCTTCCATTGTTCTTCGGAATTCTGCTGTAATTTAAAAATGCTACGGAACTCTTCCATTGTTCTTCGGAATTCTACTGAAGTTTAAAAATGCTACGGAACTCTTCCATTGTTCTTCGGAATTCTGCTGAAGTTTAAAAATGCTACGGAACTCTTCCATTGTTTTTCGGAATTCTGCCGAAGTTTAAAAATGCTGTGGAACTCTTCCATTGTTCTCGGAATTCTTCTGAAGTTTGAAAATGCTACGGAACTCTTCCATTGTTCTTCAGAATACTGCTGAAGTTTAAAAATGCTACGGAACACTTCCTTTGTTCTTCGGAATTCTGCTGAAGTTTAAAAATGCTACAGAACTCTTCCATTGTTCACGGTATTCTGGTGAAGTTTAAAAATGCTACGGAACTCTTCCATTGTTCTCGGAATTCTGCTGAAGTTTAAAAATGCTACGGAACTCTTCCATTTTTCTTCGGAATTCTGCTGAAGTTTAAAAATGCTACGGAACTTTTCCATTGTTCTTCGGAATTCTGATGAAGTTTAAAAATGCTACGGAACTCTTCCATTGTTCTTCGGAATTCTGCTGAAGTTTAAAAATGCTACGGAACTCTTCCATTGTTTTTCGGAATTCTGCAGAAGTTTAAAAATGCTACGGAACTCTTCCTTTGTTCTTGGAATTCTGGTGAAGTTTAAAAATGCTACGGAACTCTTCCATTGTTCTCAGAATTCTGCTGAAGTTTATAAATTCTACGGTACTCTTCCATTGTTCTTGGGAATTCTGCTGAAGTTTAAAAATGTTACGGATCATTTCCATTGTTCTTCGGAATTCTGCTGAAGTTTAAATATGCTACGGAACTCTTCCATTGTTCTTTGGAATTCTGCTGAAGTTTAAAAATGCTACGGAACTCTTCGATTGTTCTTCGGAATTCTGCTGAAGTTTAAAAATGCTACGGAACTCTTCCATTGTTCTTCTGAGTTCTGCTGAAGTTTAAAAATGCTGCGGAACTCTTCCATTGTTCTTCGGAATTCTGATGAAGTTTAAAACTGCAACGGAACTCTTCCATTGTTCTTCGGAATTCTGCTGAAGTTTAAAAATGCTACGGAACTCTTCTATTGTTCTTCGGAATTCTGCTGAAGTTTAAAAATGCTATGGAACTCTTCCATTGTTCTCGGAATTCTGGTGAAGTTTAAAAATGCTACGGAACTCTTCCATTGTTCTCGGAATTCTGGTGAAGTTTAAAAATGCTACGGAACTCATCCATTGTTCTCGGAATTCTGCTGAAGTTTAAAAATGCTACGGAACTCTTCCATTGTTCTTCGGAATTCTGCTGAAGTTTAAAAATGGTACGGAACTTTTCCATTGTTCTTCGGAATTCTGACGAAGTTTTAAAAGGCTACGGAACTCTTCCATTGTTCTTCGGAATTCTGCTGAAGTTTAAAAATGCTACGGAACTCTTCCATTGTTCTTCGAAATTCTGCAGAAGTTTAAAAATGCTACGGAACTCTTCCATTGTTTTTCGGAATTCTGCCGAAGTTTAAAAATGCTGTGGAACTCTTCCATTGTTCTCGGAATTCTTCTGAAGTTTGAAAATGCTACGGAACTCTTCCATTGTTCTTCAGAATACTGCTGAAGTTTAAAAATGCTACGGAACACTTCCTTTGTTCTTCGGAATTCTGCTGAAGTTTAAAAATGCTACAGAACTCTTCCATTGTTCACGGTATTCTGGTGAAGTTTAAAAATGCTACGGAACTCTTCCATTGTTCTCGGAATTCTGCTGAAGTTTAAAAATGCTACGGAACTCTTCCATTTTTCTTCGGAATTCTGCTGAAGTTTAAAAATGCTACGGAACTTTTCCATTGTTCTTCGGAATTCTGATGAAGTTTAAAAATGCTACGGAACTTTTCCATTGTTCTTCGGAATTCTGCTGAAGTTTAAAAATGCTACGGAACTCATCCATTGTTCTTCGGAATTCTGCTGAAGTTTAAAAATGCTACGGAACTCTTCCCTTGTTTTGCGGAATTCTTCTGAAGTTTATAAATGCTACAGAACTCTTCTCTTGTTCTTCAGAATTCTGCTGAAGTTTAAAAATGCTACGGAACACTTCCTTTGTTCTTCGGAATTCTGCTGAAGTTTAAAAATGCTACAGAACTCTTCCATTGTTCACGGTATTCTGGTGAAGTTTAAAAATGCTACGGAACTCTTCCATTGTTCTTCGGAATTCTGCTGAAGTTTAAAATTGCTACGGGACACTTCCATTGTTCTTCTGAGTTCTGCTGAAGTTTAAAAAGGCTACGGAACTCTTCCATTGTTCTTTGGAATTCTGATGAAGTTTAAAACTGCAACGGAACTCTTCCATTGTTCTTCGGAATTCTGCTGAAGTTGAAAAATGCTACGGAACTCTTCCATTGTTCTTCGGAATTCTGCTGAAGTTTAAAAATGCTACGGAACTCTTCCATTGTTCTCGGAATTCTGGTGAAGTTTAAAAATGCTGCGGAACTCATCCATTGTTTTTGGAATTCTGATGAAGTTTAAAAATGCTACGGAACTCTTCCATTGTTCTTCGGAATTCTGCTGTAATTTAAAAATGCTACGGAACTCTTCCATTGTTCTTCGGAATTCTGCTGAAGTTTAAAAATGCTACGGAACTCTTCCATTGTTCTTCGGAATTCTGCTGAAGTTTAAAAATGCTGTGGAACTCTTCCATTGTTCTCGGAATTCTTCTGAAGTTTGAAAATGCTACGGAACTCTTCCATTGTTCTTCTGAATACTGCTGAAGTTTAAAAATGCTACGGAACACTTCCTTTGTTCTTCGGAATTCTGCTGAAGTTTAAAAATGCTACAGAATTCTTCTCTTGTTCTTCAGAATTCTGCTGAAGTTTAAAAATGCTACGGAACACTTCCTTTGTTCTTCCGAATTCTGCTGAAGTTTAAAAATGCTACAGAACTCTTCCATTGTTCACGGTATTCTGGTGAAGTTTAAAAATGCTACGGAACTCTTCCATTGTTCTTCGGAATTCTGCTGAAGTTTAAAAATGCTACGGGACTCTTCCATTGTTCTTCTGAGTTCTGCTGAAGTTTAAAAAGGCTACGGAACTCTTCCATTGTTCTTCGGAATTCTGATGAAGTTTAAAACTGCAACGGAACACTTCCATTGTTCTTCGGAATTCTGCTGAAGTTTAAAAATGCTACGGAACACTTCCATTGTTCTTCGGAATTCTGCTGAAGTTTAAAAATGCTACGGAACTCTTCCATTGTTCTCGGAATTCTGCTGAAGTTTAAAAATGACTGCGAACTCATCCATTGTTCTCGGAATTCTGCTGAAGTTTAAAAATGCTACAGAACTCTTCCATTGTTCTTCGGAATTCTGCTGTAATTTAAAAATGCTACGGAACTCTTCCATTGTTCTTCGGAATTCTGCTGAAGTTTAAAAATGCTACGGAACTCTTCCATTGTTTTTCGGAATTCTGCTGAAGTTTAAAAATGCTGTGGAGCTCTTCCATTGTTCTTGGAATTCTTCTGAAGTTTGAAAATGCTACGGAACTCTTCCATTGTTCTTCAGAATACTGCTGAAGTTTAAAAATGCTACGGAACTCTTCCATTGTTATTCTTAATTCTGCTGAAGTTTACAAATGCTACGGAACTCTTCCATTGTTCTTCGGAATTCTGCTGAAGTCTAAAAATGCTATGGAACTCTTCCATTGTTCTTCTGAATTCTGCTGAAGTTTAAAAATGCTACGGAACTCTTCCATTGTTCACGGAATTCTGGTGAAGTTTAAAAATGCTACGGAACTCTTCCATTGTTATTCTTAATTCTGCGGAAGTTTAAAAATGCTACGGAACTCTTCCATTGTTCTTCGGAATTCTGCTGAAGTTTAAAAATGCTATGGAACTCTTCCATTGTTCTTCTGAATTCTGCTGAAGTTTAAAAATGCTACGGAACTCTTCCATTGTTCTCGGAATTCTGTTGAAGTTTAAAAATGCTACGGAACTCTTCCATTGTTCTCGGAATTCTGGTGAAGTTTAAAAATGCTACGGAACTCTTCCTTTGTTCTCAGAATTCTGCTGAAGTTTAAAAATGCTATGGAACTCTTCCATTGTTCTTCGGAATTCTGCTGAAGTTTAAAAATGCTACGGAACTTTTCCATTGTTCTTCAGAATTCTGATGAAGTTTAAAAATGGTACGGAACTCTTCCATTGTTCTTCGGAATTCTGCTGAAGTTTAAAAATGCTACGGAACTCTTCCATTGTTCTTCGGAATTCTGCAGAAGTTTAAAAATGCTACGGAACTCTTCCATTGTTCTTGGAATTCTGGTGAAGTTTAAAAATGCTACGGAACTCTTCCATTGTTCTTAGAATTCTGCTGAAGTTTATAAATTCTACGGTACTCTTCCATTGTTCTTGGGAATTCTGCTGAAGTTTAAAAATGTTACGGATCATTTCCATTGTTCTTCGGAATTCTGCTGAAGTTTAAATATGCTACGGAACTCTTCCATTGTTCTTCGGAATTCTGCTGAAGTTTAAAAATGCTACGGAACTCTTTGATTGTTCTTCAGAATTCTGATGAAGTTTAAAAATGTTACAGAACTCTTCCATTGTTCTTCTGAGTTCTGCTGAAGTTTAAAAATGCTACGGAACTCTTCCATTGTTATTCTTAATTCTGCTGAAGTTTAAACATGCTACGGAACTCTTCCATTGTTCTTCGGAATTCTGCTGTAATTTAAAAATGCTACGGAACTCTTCCATTGTTCTTCGGAATTCTGCTGAAGTTTAAAAATGCTACGGAACTCTTTGATTGTTCTTCGGAATTCTGCTGAAGTTTAAAAATGTTACAGAACTCTTCCATTGTTCTTCTGAGTTCTGCTGAAGTTTAAAAATGCTACGGAACTCTTCCATTGTTATTCTTAATTCTGCTGAAGTTTAAACATGCTACGGAACTCTTCCATTGTTCTTCGGAATTCTGCTGTAATTTAAAAATGCTATGGAACTCTTCCATTGTTCTTCGGAATTCTACTGAAGTTTAAAAATGCTACGGAACTCTTCCATTTTTCTTCGGAATTCTGCTGAAGTTTAAAAATGCTACGGAACTCTTCCATTGTTTTTCGGAATTCTGCCGAAGTTTAAAAATGCTGTGGAACTCTTCCATTGTTCTCGGAATTCTTCTGAAGTTTGAAAATGCTACGGAACTCTTCCATTGTTCTTCAGAATACTGCTGAAGTTTAAAAATGCTACGGAACACTTCCTTTGTTCTTCGGAATTCTGCTGAAGTTTAAAAATGCTACAGAACTCTTCCATTGTTCACGGTATTCTGGTGAAGTTTAAAAATGCTACGGAACTCTTCCATTGTTCTCGGAATTCTGCTGAAGTTTAAAAATGCTACGGAACTCTTCCATTTTTCTTCGGAATTCTGCTGAAGTTTAAAAATGCTACGGAACTTTTCCATTGTTCTTCGGAATTCTGATGAAGTTTAAAAATGCTACGGAACTCTTCCATTGTTCTTCGGAATTCTGCTGAAGTTTAAAAATGCTACGGAACTCTTCCATTGTTTTTCGGAATTCTGCAGAAGTTTAAAAATGCTACGGAACTCTTCCTTTGTTCTTGGAATTCTGGTGAAGTTTAAAAATGCTACGGAACTCTTCCATTGTTCTCAGAATTCTGCTGAAGTTTATAAATTCTACGGTACTCTTCCATTGTTCTTGGGAATTCTGCTGAAGTTTAAAAATGTTACGGATCATTTCCATTGTTCTTCGGAATTCTGCTGAAGTTTAAATATGCTACGGAACTCTTCCATTGTTCTTTGGAATTCTGCTGAAGTTTAAAAATGCTACGGAACTCTTCGATTGTTCTTCGGAATTCTGCTGAAGTTTAAAAATGCTACGGAACTCTTCCATTGTTCTTCTGAGTTCTGCTGAAGTTTAAAAATGCTGCGGAACTCTTCCATTGTTCTTCGGAATTCTGATGAAGTTTAAAACTGCAACGGAACTCTTCCATTGTTCTTCGGAATTCTGCTGAAGTTTAAAAATGCTACGGAACTCTTCTATTGTTCTTCGGAATTCTGCTGAAGTTTAAAAATGCTATGGAACTCTTCCATTGTTCTCGGAATTCTGGTGAAGTTTAAAAATGCTACGGAACTCTTCCATTGTTCTCGGAATTCTGGTGAAGTTTAAAAATGCTACGGAACTCATCCATTGTTCTCGGAATTCTGCTGAAGTTTAAAAATGCTACGGAACTCTTCCATTGTTCTCGGAATTCTGGTGAAGTTTAAAAATGCTACGGAACTCATCCATTGTTCTCGGAATTCTGCTGAAGTTTAAAAATGCTACGGAACTCTTCCATTGTTCTTCGGAATTCTGCTGAAGTTTAAAAATGGTACGGAACTTTTCCATTGTTCTTCGGAATTCTGACGAAGTTTTAAAAGGCTACGGAACTCTTCCATTGTTCTTCGGAATTCTGCTGAAGTTTAAAAATGCTACGGAACTCTTCCATTGTTCTTCGAAATTCTGCAGAAGTTTAAAAATGCTACGGAACTCTTCCATTGTTTTTCGGAATTCTGCCGAAGTTTAAAAATGCTGTGGAACTCTTCCATTGTTCTCGGAATTCTTCTGAAGTTTGAAAATGCTACGGAACTCTTCCATTGTTCTTCAGAATACTGCTGAAGTTTAAAAATGCTACGGAACACTTCCTTTGTTCTTCGGAATTCTGCTGAAGTTTAAAAATGCTACAGAACTCTTCCATTGTTCACGGTATTCTGGTGAAGTTTAAAAATGCTACGGAACTCTTCCATTGTTCTCGGAATTCTGCTGAAGTTTAAAAATGCTACGGAACTCTTCCATTTTTCTTCGGAATTCTGCTGAAGTTTAAAAATGCTACGGAACTTTTCCATTGTTCTTCGGAATTCTGATGAAGTTTAAAAATGCTACGGAACTCTTCCATTGTTCTTCGGAATTCTGCTGAAGTTTAAAAATGCTACGGAACTCTTCCATTGTTTTTCGGAATTCTGCAGAAGTTTAAAAATGCTACGGAACTCTTCCTTTGTTCTTGGAATTCTGGTGAAGTTTAAAAATGCTACGGAACTCTTCCATTGTTCTCAGAATTCTGCTGAAGTTTATAAATTCTACGGTACTCTTCCATTGTTCTTGGGAATTCTGCTGAAGTTTAAAAATGTTACGGATCATTTCCATTGTTCTTCGGAATTCTGCTGAAGTTTAAATATGCTACGGAACTCTTCCATTGTTCTTTGGAATTCTGCTGAAGTTTAAAAATGCTACGGAACTATTCGATTGTTCTTCGGAATTCTGCTGAAGTTTAAAAATGCTACGGAACTCTTCCATTGTTCTTCTGAGTTCTGCTGAAGTTTAAAAATGCTGCGGAACTCTTCCATTGTTCTTCGGAATTCTGATGAAGTTTAAAACTGCAACGGAACTCTTCCATTGTTCTTCGGAATTCTGCTGAAGTTTAAAAATGCTACGGAACTCTTCTATTGTTCTTCGGAATTCTGCTGAAGTTTAAAAATGCTATGGAACTCTTCCATTGTTCTCGGAATTCTGGTGAAGTTTAAAAATGCTACGGAACTCTTCCATTGTTCTCGAAATTCTGGTGAAGTTTAAAAATGCTACGGAACTTATCCATTGTTCTCGGAATTCTGCTGAAGTTTAAAAATGCTACGGAACTCTTCCATTGTTCTTCGGAATTCTGCTGAAGTTTAAAAATGGTACGGAACTTTTCCATTGTTCTTCGGAATTCTGACGAAGTTTTAAAAGGCTACGGAACTCTTCCATTGTTCTTCGGAATTCTGCTGAAGTTTAAAAATGCTACGGAACTCTTCCATTGTTCTTCGAAATTCTGCAGAAGTTTAAAAATGCTACGGAACTCTTCCATTGTTCTTGGAATTCTGGTGAAGTTTAAAAATGCTACGGAACTCTTCCATTGTTCTCAGAATTCTGCTGAAGCTTATAAATTCTACGGTGCTCTTCCATTGTTCTTGGGAATTCTGCTGAAGTTTAAAAATGTTACGGATCAATTCCATTGTTCTTCGGAATCCTGCTGAAGTTTGAAAATGCTACGGAGCTCTTCCATTGTTCACGGAATTCTGGTGAAGTTTAAAAATGCTACGGAACTCTTCCATTGTTCTCGGAATTCTGGTGAAGTTTAAAAATGCTACGGAACTCTTCCTTTGTTCTCAGAATTCTGCTGAAGTTTAAAAATGCTATGGAACTCTTCCATTGTTCTTCGGAATTCTGCTGAAGTTTAAAAATGCTACGGAACTTTTCCATTGTTCTTCAGAATTCTGATGAAGTTTAAAAATGCTACGGAACTCTTCCATTGTTCTTCGGAATTCTGCTGAAGTTTAAAAATGCTACGGAACTCTTCCATTGTTCTTCGGAATTCTGCAGAAGTTTAAAAATGCTACGGAACTCTTCCATTGTTCTTGGACTTCTGGTGAAGTTTAAAAATGCTACGGAACTCTTCCATTGTTCTCAGAATTCTGCTGAAGTTTATAAATTCTACGGTACTCTTCCATTGTTCTTGGGAATTCTGCTGAAGTTTAAAAATGTTACGGATCATTTCCATTGTTCTTCGGAATTCTGCTGAAGTTTAAATATGCTACGGAACTCTTCCATTGTTCTTCGGAATTCTGCTGAAGTTTAAAAATGCTACGGAACTCTTTGATTGTTCTTCGGAATTCTGATGAAGTTTAAAAATGTTACAGAACTCTTCCATTGTTCTTCTGAGTTCTGCTGAAGTTTAAAAATGCTACGGAACTCTTCCATTGTTATTCTTAATTCTGCTGAAGTTTAAACATGCTACGGAACTCTTCCATTGTTCTTCGGAATTCTGCTGTAATTTAAAAATGCTACGGAACTCTTCCATTGTTCTTCGGAATTCTGCTGAAGTTTAAAAATGCTACGGAACTCTTTGATTGTTCTTCGGAATTCTGCTGAAGTTTAAAAATGTTACAGAACTCTTCCATTGTTCTTCTGAGTTCTGCTGAAGTTTAAAAATGCTACGGAACTCTTCCATTGTTATTCTTAATTCTGCTGAAGTTTAAACATGCTACGGAACTCTTCCATTGTTCTTCGGAATTCTGCTGTAATTTAAAAATGCTACGGAACTCTTCCATTGTTCTTCGGAATTCTACTGAAGTTTAAAAATGCTACGGAACTCTTCCATTGTTCTTCGGAATTCTGCTGAAGTTTAAAAATGCTACGGAACTCTTCCATTGTTTTTCGGAATTCTGCCGAAGTTTAAAAATGCTGTGGAACTCTTCCATTTTTCTCGGAATTCTTCTGAAGTTTGAAAATGCTACGGAACTCTTCCATTGTTCTTCAGAATACTGCTGAAGTTTAAAAATGCTACGGAACACTTCCTTTGTTCTTCGGAATTCTGCTGAAGTTTAAAAATGCTACAGAACTCTTCCATTGTTCACGGTATTCTGGTGAAGTTTAAAAATGCTACGGAACTCTTCCATTGTTCTCGGAATTCTGCTGAAGTTTAAAAATGCTACGGAACTCTTCCATTTTTCTTCGGAATTCTGCTGAAGTTTAAAAATGCTACGGAACTTTTCCATTGTTCTTCGGAATTCTGATGAAGTTTAAAAATGCTACGGAACTCTTCCATTGTTCTTCGGAATTCTGCTGAAGTTTAAAAATGCTACGGAACTCTTCCATTGTTTTTCGGAATTCTGCAGAAGTTTAAAAATGCTACGGAACTCTTCCTTTGTTCTTGGAATTCTGGTGAAGTTTAAAAATGCTACGGAACTCTTCCATTGTTCTCAGAATTCTGCTGAAGTTTATAAATTCTACGGTACTCTTCCATTGTTCTTGGGAATTCTGCTGAAGTTTAAAAATGTTACGGATCATTTCCATTGTTCTTCGGAATTCTGCTGAAGTTTAAATATGCTACGGAACTCTTCCATTGTTCTTTGGAATTCTGCTGAAGTTTAAAAATGCTACGGAACTCTTCGATTGTTCTTCGGAATTCTGCTGAAGTTTAAAAATGCTACGGAACTCTTCCATTGTTCTTCTGAGTTCTGCTGAAGTTTAAAAATGCTGCGGAACTCTTCCATTGTTCTTCGGAATTCTGATGAAGTTTAAAACTGCAACGGAACTCTTCCATTGTTCTTCGGAATTCTGCTGAAGTTTAAAAATGCTACGGAACTCTTCTATTGTTCTTCGGAATTCTGCTGAAGTTTAAAAATGCTATGGAACTCTTCCATTGTTCTCGGAATTCTGGTGAAGTTTAAAAATGCTACGGAACTCTTCCATTGTTCTCGGAATTCTGGTGAAGTTTAAAAATGCTACGGAACTCATCCATTGTTCTCGGAATTCTGCTGAAGTTTAAAAATGCTACGGAACTCTTCCATTGTTCTTCGGAATTCTGCTGAAGTTTAAAAATGGTACGGAACTTTTCCATTGTTCTTCGGAATTCTGACGAAGTTTTAAAAGGCTACGGAACTCTTCCATTGTTCTTCGGAATTCTGCTGAAGTTTAAAAATGCTACGGAACTCTTCCATTGTTCTTCGAAATTCTGCAGAAGTTTAAAAATGCTACGGAACTCTTCCATTGTTCTTGGAATTCTGGTGAAGTTTAAAAATGCTACGGAACTCTTCCATTGTTCTCAGAATTCTGCTGAAGCTTATAAATTCTACGGTGCTCTTCCATTGTTCTTGGGAATTCTGCTGAAGTTTAAAAATATTACGGATCAATTCCATTGTTCTTCGGAATCCTGCTGAAGTTTGAAAATGCTACGGAGCTCTTCCATTGTTCACGGAATTCTGGTGAAGTTTAAAAATGCTACGGAACTCTTCCATTGTTCTTCGGAATTCTGCAGAAGTTTAAAAATGCTATGGAACTCTTCCATTGTTCTCGGAATTCTGGTGAAGTTTAAAAATGCTACGGAACTCTTTCATTGTTCTCGGAATTCTGGTGAAGTTTAAAAATGCTACGGAACTCATCCATTGTTCTCGGAATTCTGGTGAAGTTTAAAAATGCTGCGGAACTCATCCATTGTTTTTGGAATTCTGATGAAGTTTAAAAATGCTACGGAACTCTTCCATTGTTCTTCGGAATTCTGACGAAGTTTAAAAATGCTACGGAACTCTTCCATTGTTCTTCGGAATTCTGCTGAAGTTTAAAAATGCTACGGAACTCTTCCATTGTTCTTCGGAATTCTGCAGAAGTTTAAAAATGCTACGGAACTCTTCCATTGTTCTTGGAATTCTGGTGAAGTTTAAAAATGCTACGGAACTCTTCCATTGTTCTCAGAATTCTGCTGAAGCTTATAAATTCTACGGTGCTCTTCCATTGTTCTTGGGAATTCTGCTGAAGTTTAAAAATGTTACGGATCAATTCCATTGTTCTTCGGAATTCTGCTGAACTTTAAAAATGCTACGGAACTTTTCCATTGTTCTTCGGAATTCTGCTGAAGTTTAAAAATGCTACGGAACTCATCCATTGTTCTTCGGAATTCTGCTGAAGTTTAAAAATGCTACGGAACTCTTCCCTTGTTTTGCGGAATTCTTCTGAAGTTTATAAATGCTACAGAACTCTTCTCTTGTTCTTCAGAATTCTGCTGAAGTTTAAAAATGCTACGGAACACTTCCTTTGTTCTTCGGAATTCTGCTGAAGTTTAAAAATGCTACAGAACTCTTCCATTGTTCACGGTATTCTGGTGAAGTTTAAAAATGCTACGGAACTCTTCCATTGTTCTTCGGAATTCTGCTGAAGTTTAAAATTGCTACGGGACACTTCCATTGTTCTTCTGAGTTCTGCTGAAGTTTAAAAAGGCTACGGAACTCTTCCATTGTTCTTTGGAATTCTGATGAAGTTTAAAACTGCAACGGAACTCTTCCATTGTTCTTCGGAATTCTGCTGAAGTTGAAAAATGCTACGGAACTCTTCCATTGTTCTTCGGAATTCTGCTGAAGTTTAAAAATGCTATGGAACTCTTCCATTGTTCTCGGAATTCTGGTGAAGTTTAAAAATGCTGCGGAACTCATCCATTGTTCTTGGAATTCTGATGAAGTTTAAAAATGCTACGGAACTCTTCCATTGTTCTTCGGAATTCTGCTGTAATTTAAAAATGCTACGGAACTCTTCCATTGTTCTTCGGAATTCTGCTGAAGTTTAAAAATGCTACGGAACTCTTCCATTGTTCTTCGGAATTCTGCTGAAGTTTAAAAATGCTATGGAACTCTTCCATTGTTTTTCGGAATTCTGCTGAAGTTTAAAAATGCTGTGGAACTCTTCCATTGTTCTCGGAATTCTTCTGAAGTTTGAAAATGCTACAGAACTCTTCCATTGTTCTTCAGAATACTGCTGAAGTTTAAAAATGCTACGGAACACTTCCTTTGTTCTTCGGAATTCTGCTGAAGTTTAAAAATGCTACAGAACTCTTCTCTTGTTCTTCAGAATTCTGCTGAAGTTTAAAAATGCTACGGAACACTTCCTTTGTTCTTCCGAATTCTGCTGAAATTTAAAAATGCTACAGAACTCTTCCATTGTTCACGGTATTCTGGTGAAGTTTAAAAATGCTACGGTACTCTTCCATTGTTCTTCGGAATTCTGCTGAAGTTTAAAAATGCTACGGGACTCTTCCATTGTTCTTCTGAGTTCTGCTGAAGTTTAAAAAGGCTACGGAACTCTTCCATTGTTCTTCGGAATTCTGATGAAGTTTAAAACTGCAACGGAACTCTTCCATTGTTCTTCGGAATTCTGCTGAAGTTTAAAAATGCTACGGAACACTTCCATTGTTCTTCGGAATTCTGCTGAAGTTTAAAAATGCTACGGAACTCTTCCATTGTTCTCGGAATTCTGCTGAAGTTTAAAAATGACTGCGAACTCATCCATTGTTCTCGGAATTCTGCTGAAGTTTAAAAATGCTACAGAACTCTTCCATTGTTCTTCGGAATTCTGCTGTAATTTAAAAATGCTACGGAACTCTTCCATTGTTCTTCGGAATTCTGCTGAAGTTTAAAAATGCTACGGAACTCTTCCATTGTTTTTCGGAATTCTGCTGAAGTTTAAAAATGCTGTGGAGCTCTTCCATTGTTCTTGGAATTCTTCTGAAGTTTGAAAATGCTACGGAACTCTTCCATTGTTCTTCAGAATACTGCTGAAGTTTAAAAATGCTACGGAACACTTCCTTTGTTCTTCGGAATTCTGCTGAAGTTTAAAAATGCTACGGAACTCTTCCAATGTTCACGGAATTCTGGTGAAGTTTAAAAATGCTACGGAACTCTTCCATTGTTATTCTTAATTCTGCTGAAGTTTACAAATGCTACGGAACTCTTCCATTGTTCTTCGGAATTCTGCTGAAGTCTAAAAATGCTATGGAACTCTTCCATTGTTCTTCTGAATTCTTCTGAAGTTTAAAAATGCTACGGAACTCTTCCATTGTTCACGGAATTCTGGTGAAGTTTAAAAATGCTACGGAACTCTTCCATTGTTATTCTTAATTCTGCGGAAGTTTAAAAATGCTACGGAACTCTTCCATTGTTCTTCGGAATTCTGCTGAAGTTTAAAAATGCTATGGAACTCTTCCATTGTTCTTCTGAATTCTGCTGAAGTTTAAAAATGCTACGGAACTCTTCCATTGTTCTTGGAATTCTGGTGAAGTTTAAAAATGCTACGGAACTCTTCCATTGTTCTCAGAATTCTGCTGAAGTTTATAAATTCTACGGTACTCTTCCATTGTTCTTGGGAATTCTGCTGAAGTTTAAAAATGTTACGGATCATTTCCATTGTTCTTCGGAATTCTGCTGAAGTTTAAATATGCTACGGAACTCTTCCATTGTTCTTCGGAATTCTGCTGAAGTTTAAAAATGCTACGGAACTCTTTGATTGTTCTTCGGAATTCTGCTGAAGTTTAAAAATGTTACAGAACTCTTCCATTGTTCTTCTGAGTTCTGCTGAAGTTTAAAAATGCTACGGAACTCTTCCATTGTTATTCTTAATTCTGCTGAAGTTTAAACATGCTACGGAACTCTTCCATTGTTCTTCGGAATTCTGCTGTAATTTAAAAATGCTACGGAACTCTTCCATTGTTCTTCCGAATTCTGCTGAAGTTTAAAAATGCTACAGAACTCTTCCATTGTTCACGGTATTCTGGTGAAGTTTAAAAATGCTACGGAACTCTTCCATTGTTCTTCGGAATTCTGCTGAAGTTTAAAAATGCTACGGGACTCTTCCATTGTTCTTCTGAGTTCTGCTGAAGTTTAAAAAGGCTACGGAACTCTTCCATTGTTCTTCGGAATTCTGATGAAGTTTAAAACTGCAACGGAACTCTTCCATTGTTCTTCGGAATTCTGCTGAAGTTTAAAAATGCTACGGAACACTTCCATTGTTCTTCGGAATTCTGCTGAAGTTTAAAAATGCTACGGAACTCTTCCATTGTTCTCGGAATTCTGCTGAAGTTTAAAAATGACTGCGAACTCATCCATTGTTCTCGGAATTCTGCTGAAGTTTAAAAATGCTACAGAACTCTTCCATTGTTCTTCGGAATTCTGCTGTAATTTAAAAATGCTACGGAACTCTTCCATTGTTCTTCGGAATTCTGCTGAAGTTTAAAAATGCTACGGAACTCTTCCATTGTTTTTCGGAATTCTGCTGAAGTTTAAAAATGCTGTGGAGCTCTTCCATTGTTCTTGGAATTCTTCTGTAGTTTGAAAATGCTACGGAACTCTTCCATTGTTCTTCAGAATACTGCTGAAGTTTAAAAATGCTACGGAACACTTCCTTTGTTCTTCGGAATTCTGCTGAAGTTTTAAAATGCTACGGAACTCTTCCAATGTTCACGGAATTCTGGTGAAGTTTAAAAATGCTACGGAACTCTTCCATTGTTCTTCGGAATTCTGCTGAAGTTTAAAAATGCTACGGAACTCTTCCATTGTTCTTCGGAATTCTGCAGAAGTTTAAAAATGCTACGGAACTCTTCCATTGTTCTTGGAATTCTGGTGAAGTTTAAAAATGCTACGGAACTCTTCCATTGTTCTCAGAATTCTGCTGAAGCTTATAAATTCTACGGTGCTCTTCCATTGTTCTTGGGAATTCTGCTGAAGTTTAAAAATGTTACGGATCAATTCCATTGTTCTTCGGAATTCTGCTGAAGTTTAAAAATGCTACGGAACTTTTCCATTGTTCTTCGGAATTCTGCTGAAGTTTAAAAATGCTACGGAACTCATCCATTGTTCTTCGGAATTCTGCTGAAGTTTAAAAATGCTACGGAACTCTTCCCTTGTTTTGCGGAATTCTTCTGAAGTTTATAAATGCTACAGAACTCTTCTCTTGTTCTTCAGAATTCTGCTGAAGTTTAAAAATGCTACGGAACACTTCCTTTGTTCTTCGGAATTCTGCTGAAGTTTAAAAATGCTACAGAAGTCTTCCATTGTTCACGGTATTCTGGTGAAGTTTAAAAATGCTACGGAACTCTTCCATTGTTCTTCGGAATTCTGCTGAAGTTTAAAATTGCTACGGGACACTTCCATTGTTCTTCTGAGTTCTGCTGAAGGTTAAAAAGGCTACGGAACTCTTCCATTGTTCTTTGGAATTCTGATGAAGTTTAAAACTGCAACGGAACTCTTCCATTGTTCTTCGGAATTCTGCTGAAGTTGAAAAATGCTACGGAACTCTTCCATTGTTCGTCGGAATTCTGCTGAAGTTTAAAAATGCTACGGAACTCTTCCATTGTTCTCGGAATTCTGGTGAAGTTTAAAAATGCTGCGGAACTCATCCATTGTTCTTGGAATTCTGATGAAGTTTAAAAATGCTACGGAACTCTTCCATTGTTCTTCGGAATTCTGCTGTAATTTAAAAATGCTACGGAACTCTTCCATTGTTCTTCGGAATTCTGCTGAAGATTAAAAATGCTACGGAACTCTTCCATTGTTCTTCGGAATTCTGCTGAAGTTTAAAAATGCTATGGAACTCTTCCATTGTTTTTCGGAATTCTGCTGAAGTTTAAAAATGCTGTGGAACTCTTCCATTGTTCTCGGAATTCTTCTGAAGTTTGAAAATGCTACGGAACTCTTCCATTGTTCTTCAGAATACTGCTGAAGTTTAAAAATGCTACGGAACACTTCCTTTGTTCTTCGGAATTCTGCTGAAGTTTAAAAATGCTACAGAACTCTTCTCTTGTTCTTCAGAATTCTGCTGAAGTTTAAAAATGCTACGGAACACTTCCTTTGTTCTTCCGAATTCTGCTGAAGTTTAAAAATGCTACAGAACTCTTCCATTGTTCACGGTATTCTGGTGAAGTTTAAAAATGCTACGGAACTCTTCCATTGTTCTTCGGAATTCTGCTGAAGTTTAAAAATGCTACGGGACTCTTCCATTGTTCTTCTGAGTTCTGCTGAAGTTTAAAAAGGCTACGGAACTCTTCCATTGTTCTTCGGAATTCTGATGAAGTTTAAAACTGCAACGGAACTCTTCCATTGTTCTTCGGAATTCTGCTGAAGTTTAAAAATGCTACGGAACACTTCCATTGTTCTTCGGAATTCTGCTGAAGTTTAAAAATGCTACGGAACTCTTCCATTGTTCTCGGAATTCTGCTGAAGTTTAAAAATGACTGCGAACTCATCCATTGTTCTCGGAATTCTGCTGAAGTTTAAAAATGCTACAGAACTCTTCCATTGTTCTTCGGAATTCTGCTGTAATTTAAAAATGCTACGGAACTCTTCCATTGTTCTTCGGAATTCTGCTGAAGTTTAAAAATGCTACGGAACTCTTCCATTGTTTTTCGGAATTCTGCTGAAGTTTAAAAATGCTGTGGAGCTCTTCCATTGTTCTTGGAATTCTTCTGAAGTTTGAAAATGCTACGGAACTCTTCCATTGTTCTTCAGAATACTGCTGAAGTTTAAAAATGCTACGGAACACTTCCTTTGTTCTTCGGAATTCTGCTGAAGTTTAAAAATGCTACGGAACTCTTCCAATGTTCACGGAATTCTGGTGAAGTTTAAAAATGCTACGGAACTCTTCCATTGTTATTCTTAATTCTGCTGAAGTTTACAAATGCTACGGAACTCTTCCATTGTTCTTCGGAATTCTGCTGAAGTCTAAAAATGCTATGGAACTCTTCCATTGTTCTTCTGAATTCTGCTGAAGTTTAAAAATGCTACGGAACTCTTCCATTGTTCACGGAATTCTGGTGAAGTTTAAAAATGCTACGGAACTCTTCCATTGTTATTCTTAATTCTGCGGAAGTTTAAAAATGCTACGGAACTCTTTCATTGTTCTTCGGAATTCTGCTGAAGTTTAAAAATGCTATGGAACTCTTCCATTGTTCTTCTGAATTCTGCTGAAGTTTAAAAATGCTACGGAACTCTTCCATTGTTCTCGGAATTCTGTTGAAGTTTAAAAATGCTACGGAACTCTTCCATTGTTCTCGGAATTCTGGTGAAGTTTAAAAATGCTACGGAACTCTTCCTTTGTTCTCAGAATTCTGCTGAAGTTTAAAAATGCTATGGAACTCTTCCATTGTTCTTCGGAATTCTGCTGAAGTTTAAAAATGCTACGGAACTTTTCCATTGTTCTTCAGAATTCTGATGAAGTTTAAAAATGCTACGGAACTCTTCCATTGTTCTTCGGAATTCTGCTGAAGTTTAAAAATGCTACGGAACTCTTCCATTGTTCTTCGGAATTCTGAAGAAGTTTAAAAATGCTACGGAACTCTTCCATTGTTCTTGGAATTCTGGTGAAGTTTAAAAATGCTACGGAACTCTTCCATTGTTCTCAGAATTCTGCTGAAGTTTATAAATTCTACGGTACTCTTCCATTGTTCTTGGGAATTCTGCTGAAGTTTAAAAATGTTACGGATCATTTCCATTGTTCTTCGGAATTCTGCTGAAGTTTAAATATGCTACGGAACTCTTCCATTGTTCTTCGGAATTCTGCTGAAGTTTAAAAATGCTACGGAACTCTTTGATTGTTCTTCGGAATTCTGCTGAAGTTTAAAAATGTTACAGAACTCTTCCATTGTTCTTCTGAGTTCTGCTGAAGTTTAAAAATGCTACGGAACTCTTCCATTGTTATTCTTAATTCTGCTGAAGTTTAAACATGCTACGGAACTCTTCCATTGTTCTTCGGAATTCTGCTGTAATTTAAAAATGCTACGGAACTCTTCCATTGTTCTTCCGAATTCTGCTGAAGTTTAAAAATGCTACAGAACTCTTCCATTGTTCACGGTATTCTGGTGAAGTTTAAAAAAGCTACGGAACTCTTCCATTGTTCTTCGGAATTCTGCTGAAGTTTAAAAATGCTACGGGACTCTTCCATTGTTCTTCTGAGTTCTGCTGAAGTTTAAAAAGGCTACGGAACTCTTCCATTGTTCTTCGGAATTCTGATGAAGTTTAAAACTGCAACGGAACTCTTCCATTGTTCTTCGGAATTCTGCTGAAGTTTAAAAATGCTACGGAACACTTCCATTGTTCTTCGGAATTCTGCTGAAGTTTAAAAATGCTACGGAACTCTTCCATTGTTCTCGGAATTCTGCTGAAGTTTAAAAATGACTGCGAACTCATCCATTGTTCTCGGAATTCTGCTGAAGTTTAAAAATGCTACAGAACTCTTCCATTGTTCTTCGGAATTCTGCTGTAATTTAAAAATGCTACGGAACTCTTCCATTGTTCTTCGGAATTCTGCTGAAGTTTAAAAATGCTACGGAACTCTTCCATTGTTTTTCGGAATTCTGCTGAAGTTTAAAAATGCTGTGGAGCTCTTCCATTGTTCTTGGAATTCTTCTGTAGTTTGAAAATGCTACGGAACTCTTCCATTGTTCTTCAGAATACTGCTGAAGTTTAAAAATGCTACGGAACACTTCCTTTGTTCTTCGGAATTCTGCTGAAGTTTAAAAATGCTACGGAACTCTTCCAATGTTCACGGAATTCTGGTGAAGTTTAAAAATGCTACGGAACTCTTCCATTGTTATTCTTAATTCTGCTGAAGTTTACAAATGCTACGGAACTCTTCCATTGTTCTTCGGAATTCTGCTGAAGTCTAAAAATGCTATGGAACTCTTCCATTGTTCTTCTGAATTCTGCTGAAGTTTAAAAATGCTACGGAACTCTTCCATTGTTCACGGAATTCTGGTGAAGTTTAAAAATGCTACGGAACTCTTCCATTGTTATTCTTAACTCTGCGGAAGTTTAAAAATGCTACGGAACTCTTCCATTGTTCTTCGGAATTCTGCTGAAGTTTAAAAATGCTATGGAACTCTTCCATTGTTCTTCTGAATTCTGCTGAAGTTTAAAAATGCTACGGTACTCTTCCATTGTTCTCGGAATTCTGTTGAAGTTTAAAAATGCTACGGAACTCTTCCATTGTTCTCGGAATTCTGGTGAAGTTTAAAAATGCTACGGAACTCTTCCTTTGTTCTCAGAATTCTGCTGAAGTTTAAAAATGCTATGGAACTCTTCCATTGTTCTTCGGAATTCTGCTGAAGTTTAAAAATGCTACGGAACTTTTCCATTGTTCTTCAGAATTCTGATGAAGTTTAAAAATGCTACGGAACTCTTCCATTGTTCTTCGGAATTCTGCTGAAGTTTAAAAATGCTACGGAACTCTTTAATTGTTCTTCGGAATTCTGCAGAAGTTTAAAAATGCTACGGAACTCTTCGATTGTTCTTGGAATTCTGGTGAAGTTTAAAAATGCTACGGAACTCTTCCATTGTTCTCAGAATTCTGCTGAAGTTTATAAATTCTACGGTACTCTTCCATTGTTCTTGGGAATTCTGCTGAAGTTTAAAAATGTTACGGATCATTTCCATTGTTCTTCGGAATTCTGCTGAAGTTTAAATATGCTACGGAACTCTTCCATTGTTCTTCGGAATTCTGCTGAAGTTTAAAAATGCTACGGAACTCTTTGATTGTTCTTCGGAATTCTGCTGAAGTTTAAAAATGTTACAGAACTCTTCCATTGTTCTTCTGAGTTCTGCTGAAGTTTAAAAATGCTACGGAACTCTTCCATTGTTATTCTTAATTCTGCTGAAGTTTAAACATGCTACGGAACTCTTCCATTGTTCTTCGGAATTCTGCTGTAATTTAAAAATGCTACGGAACTCTTCCATTGTTCTTCGGAATTCTGCTGAAGTTTAAAAATGCTACGGAACTCTTCCATTGTTCTTCGGAATTCTGCTGAAGTTTAAAAATGCTACGGAACTCTTCCATTGTTTTTCGGAATTCTGCCGAAGTTTAAAAATGCTGTGGAACTCTTCCATTGTTCTCGGAATTCTTCTGAAGTTTGAAAATGCTACGGAACTCTTCCATTGTTCTTCAGAATACTGCTGAAGTTTAAAAATGCTACGGAATACTTCTTTTGTTCTTCGGAATTCTGCTGAAGTTTAAAAATGCTACAGAACTCTTCCATTGTTCACGGTATTCTGGTGAAGTTTAAAAATGCTACGGAACTCTTCCATTGTTCTTCGGAATTCTGCTGAAGTTTAAAAATGCTACGGGACTCTTCCATTGTTCTTCTGAGTTCTGCTGAAGTTTAAAAAGGCTACGGAACTCTTCCATTGTTCTTCGGAATTCTGATGAAGTTTAAAACTGCAACGGATCTCTTCCATTGTTCTTCGGGATTCTGCTGAAGTTTACAAATGCTACGGAACTCTTCCATTGTTCTACGGAATTCTGCTGAAGTTTAAAAATGCTACGGAACTCTTCCATTGTTCTCGGAATTCTGGTGAAGTTTAAAATTCTGCGGAACTCATCCATTGATCTCGGAATTCTGCTGAAGTTTAAAAATGCTACCGAACTCTTCCATTGTTCTACGGAATTCTGCTGTAATTTAAAAATGCTACGGAACTCTTCCATTGTTCTTCGGAATTCTGCTGAAGTTTAAAAATGCTACGGAACTTTTCCATTGTTCTTCGGAATTCTGCTGTAATTTAAAAAAGCTACGGAACTCTTCCATTGTTCTTCGGAATTCTGCTGAAGTTTAAAAATGCTACGGAACTCTTCCATTGTTCTTCGGAATTCTACTGAAGTTTAAAAATGCTACGGAACTCTTCCATTGTTTTTCGGAATTCTGCTGAAGTTTAAAAATGCTGTGGAACTCTTCCATTGTTCTCGGAATTCTTCTGAAGTTTGAAAATGCTACGGAACTCTTCCATTGTTCTTCAGAATACTGCTGAAGTTTAAAAATGCTACGGAACACTTCCTTTGTTCTTCGGAATTCTGCTGAAGTTTAAAAATGCTACGGAACTCTTCCATTGTTCTCGGAATTCTGCTGAAGTTTAAAAATGCTACGGAACTCTTCCATTGTTATTCTTAATTCTGCTGAAGTTTAAAAATGCTACAGAACTCTTCCATTGTTCTTCGGAATTCTGCTGAAGTTTAAAAATGCTATGGAACTCATCCATTGTTCTTCTGAATTCTGCTAAAGTTTAAAAATGCTACGGAACTCTTCCATTGTTCTCGCAATTCTGGTGAAGTTTAAAAATGCTACGGAACTCTTCCATTGTTCTTGAAATTCTGCTGAAGTTTAAAAATGCTATGGAACTCTTCCATTGTTCTTCGGAATTCTGCTGAAGTTTAAAAATGCTACGGAACTTTTCCATTGTTCTTTGGAATTCTGATGAAGTTTAAAAATGCTACGGAACTCTTCCATTATTCTCAGAATTCTGCTGAAGTTTATAAATTCTGCGGTACTCTTCCATTGTTCTTGGGAATTCTGCTGAAGTTTAAAAATGTTACGTATCATTTCCATTGTTCTTCGGAATTCTGCTGAAGTTTAAATATGCTACAGAACTCTTCCATTGTTCTTCGGAATTCTGCTGAAGTTTAAAAATGCTACGGAACTGTTCGATTGTTCTTCGGAATTCTGCTGAAGTTTAAAAATGCTACGGAACTCTTCCATTGTTCTTCTGAGTTCTGCTGAAGTTTAAAAATGCTGCGGAACTCTTCCATTGTTCTTCGGAATTCTGATGAAGTTTAAAACTGCAACGGAACTCTTCCATTGTTCTTCGGAATTCTGCTGAAGTTTAAAAATGCTACGGAACTCTTCCATTGTTCTTCGGAATTCTGCTGAAGTTTAAAAATGCTATGGAACTCTTCCATTGTTCTTGGAATTCTGGTGAAGTTGAAAAATGCTACGGAACTCTTCCATTGTTCTCGGAATTCTGGTGAAGTTTAAAAATGCTACGGAACTCATCCATTGTTCTCGGAATTCTGCTGAAGTTTAAAAATGCTACGGAACTCTTCCATTGTTCTTTGGAATTCTGCTGAAGTTTAAAAATGCTACGGAATTCTTTCATTGTTCTTCGGAATTCTGCAGAAGTTTAAAAATGCTACGGAACTCTTCCATCGTTCTTGGAATTCTGGTGAAGTTTAAAAATGCTACCTAACTCTTCCATTGTTCTCAGAATTCTGCTGAAGCTTATAAATTCTACGGTGCTCTTCCATTGTTCTTGGGAATTCTGCTGAAGTTTAAAAATGTTACGGATCAATTCCATTGTTCTTCGGAATTCTGCTGAAGTTTAAAAATGCTACGGAACTCTTCCATTATTCTCAGAATTCTGCTGAAGTTTATAAATTCTGCGGTACTCTTCCATTGTTCTTCGGAATTCTGCTGAAGTTTAAAAATGTTACGGATCATTTCCATTGTTCTTCGGAATTCTGCTGAAGTTTAAATATGCTACAGAACTCTTCCATTGTTCTTCGGAATTCTGCTGAAGTTTAAAAATGCTACGGAACTCTTCCATTGTTCTTCGGAATTCTGCTGAAGTTTAAAAATGCTACGGGACTCTTCCATTGTTCTTCTGAGTTCTGCTGAAGTTTAAAAAGGCTACGGAACTCTTCCATTGTTCTTCGGAATTCTGATGAAGTTTAAAACTGCAACGGAACTCTTCCATTGTTCTTCGGAATTCTGCTGAAGTTTAAAAATGCTACGGAACACTTCCATTGTTCTTCGGAATTCTGCTGAAGTTTAAAAATGCTACGGAACTCTTCCATTGTTCTCGGAATTCTGCTGAAGTTTAAAAATGACTGCGAACTCATCCATTGTTCTCGGAATTCTGCTGAAGTTTAAAAATGCTACAGAACTCTTCCATTGTTCTTCGGAATTCTGCTGTAATTTAAAAATGCTACGGAACTCTTCCATTGTTCTTCGGAATTCTGCTGAAGTTTAAAAATGCTACGGAACTCTTCCATTGTTTTTCGGAATTCTGCTGAAGTTTAAAAATGCTGTGGAGCTCTTCCATTGTTCTTGGAATTCTTCTGTAGTTTGAAAATGCTACGGAACTCTTCCATTGTTCTTCAGAATACTGCTGAAGTTTAAAAATGCTACGGAACACTTCCTTTGTTCTTCGGAATTCTGCTGAAGTTTAAAAATGCTACGGAACTCTTCCAATGTTCACGGAATTCTGGTGAAGTTTAAAAATGCTACGGAACTCTTCCATTGTTATTCTTAATTCTGCTGAAGTTTACAAATGCTACGGAACTCTTCCATTGTTCTTCGGAATTCTGCTGAAGTCTAAAAATGCTATGGAACTCTTCCATTGTTCTTCTGAATTCTGCTGAAGTTTAAAAATGCTACGGAACTCTTCCATTGTTCACGGAATTCTGGTGAAGTTTAAAAATGCTACGGAACTCTTCCATTGTTATTCTTAATTCTGCGGAAGTTTAAAAATGCTACGGAACTCTTCCATTGTTCTTCGGAATTCTGCTGAAGTTTAAAAATGCTATGGAACTCTTCCATTGTTCTTCTGAATTCTGCTGAAGTTTAAAAATGCTACGGTACTCTTCCATTGTTCTCGGAATTCTGTTGAAGTTTAAAAATGCTACGGAACTCTTCCATTGTTCTCGGAATTCTGGTGAAGTTTAAAAATGCTACGGAACTCTTCCTTTGTTCTCAGAATTCTGCTGAAGTTTAAAAATGCTATGGAACTCTTCCATTGTTCTTCGGAATTCTGCTGAAGTTTAAAAATGCTACGGAACTTTTCCATTGTTCTTCAGAATTCTGATGAAGTTTAAAAATGCTACGGAACTCTTCCATTGTTCTTCGGAATTCTGCTGCAGTTTAAAAATGCTACGGAACTCTTCCATTGTTCTTCGGAATTCTGCAGAAGTTTAAAAATGCTACGGAACTCTTCCATTGTTCTTGGAATTCTGGTGAAGTTTAAAAATGCTACGGAACTCTTCCATTGTTCTCAGAATTCTGCTGAAGTTTATAAATTCTACGGTACTCTTCCATTGTTCTTGGGAATTCTGCTGAAGTTTAAAAATGTTACGGATCATTTCCATTGTTCTTCGGAATTCTGCTGAAGTTTAAATATGCTACGGAACTCTTCCATTGTTCTTCGGAATTCTGCTGAAGTTTAAAAATGCTACGGAACTCTTTGATTGTTCTTCGGAATTCTGCTGAAGTTTAAAAATGTTACAGAACTCTTCCATTGTTCTTCTGAGTTCTGCTGAAGTTTAAAAATGCTACGGAACTCTTCCATTGTTATTCTTAATTCTGCTGAAGTTTAAACATGCTACGGAACTCTTCCATTGTTCTTCGGAATTCTGCTGTAATTTAAAAATGCTACGGAACTCTTCCATTGTTCTTCGGAATTCTGCTGAAGTTTAAAAATGCTACGGAACTCTTCCATTGTTCTTCGGAATTCTGCTGAAGTTTAAAAATGCTACGGAACTCTTCCATTGTTTTTCGGAATTCTGCCGAAGTTTAAAAATGCTGTGGAACTCTTCCATTGTTCTCGGAATTCTTCTGAAGTTTGAAAATGCTACGGAACTCTTCCATTGTTCTTCAGAATACTGCTGAAGTTTAAAAATGCTACGGAATACTTCCTTTGTTCTTCGGAATTCTGCTGAAGTTTAAAAATGCTACAGAACTCTTCCATTGTTCACGGTATTCTGGTGAAGTTTAAAAATGCTACGGAACTCTTCCATTGTTCTTCGGAATTCTGCTGAAGTTTAAAAATGCTACGGGTCTCTTCCATTGTTCTTCTGAGTTCTGCTGAAGTTTAAAAAGGCTACGGAACTCTTCCATTGTTCTTCGGAATTCTGATGAAGTTTAAAACTGCAACGGATCTCTTCCATTGTTCTTCGGGATTCTGCTGAAGTTTACAAATGCTACGGAACTCTTCCATTGTTCTACGGAATTCTGCTGAAGTTTAAAAATGCTACGGAACTCTTCCATTGTTCTCGGAATTCTGGTGAAGTTTAAAATTCCGCGGAACTCATCCATTGTTCTCGGAATTCTGCTGAAGTTTAAAAATGCTACCGAACTCTTCCATTGTTCTACGGAATTCTGCTGTAATTTAAAAATGCTACGGAACTCTTCCATTGTTCTTCGGAATTCTGCTGAAGTTTAAAAATGCTACGGAACTTTTCCATTGTTCTTCGGAATTCTGCTGTAATTTAAAAAAGCTACGGAACTCTTCCATTGTTCTTCGGAATTCTGCTGAAGTTTAAAAATGCTACGGAACTCTTCCATTGTTCTTCGGAATTCTACTGAAGTTTAAAAATGCTACGGAACTCTTCCATTGTTTTTCGGAATTCTGCTGAAGTTTAAAAATGCTGTGGAACTCTTCCATTGTTCTCGGAATTCTTCTGAAGTTTGAAAATGCTTCGGAACTCTTCCATTGTTCTTCAGAATACTGCTGAAGTTTAAAAATGCTACGGAACACTTCCTTTGTTCTTCGGAATTCTGCTGAAGTTTAAAAATGCTACGGAACTCTTCCATTGTTCTCGGAATTCTGCTGAAGTTTAAAAATGCTACGGAACTCTTCCATTGTTATTCTTAATTCTGCTGAAGTTTAAAAATGCTACAGAACTCTTCCATTGTTCTTCGGAATTCTGCTGAAGTTTAAAAATGCTATGGAACTCATCCATTGTTCTTCTGAATTCTGCTAAAGTTTAAAAATGCTACGGAACTCTTCCATTGTTCTCGCAATTCTGGTGAAGTTTAAAAATGCTACGGAACTCTTCCATTGTTCTTGGAATTCTGCTGAAGTTTAAAAATGCTATGGAACTCTTCCATTGTTCTACGGAATTCTGCTGAAGTTTAAAAATGCTACGGAACTTTTCCATTGTTCTTTGGAATTCTGATGAAGTTTAAAAATGCTACGGAACTCTTCCATTATTCTCAGAATTCTGCTGAAGTTTATAAATTCTGCGGTACTCTTCCATTGTTCTTGGGAATTCTGCTGAAGTTTAAAAATGTTACGGATCATTTCCATTGTTCTTCGGAATTCTGCTGAAGTTTAAATATGCTACAGAACTCTTCCATTGTTCTTCAGAATTCTGCTGAAGTTTAAAAATGCTACGGAACTGTTCGATTGTTCTTCGGAATTCTGCTGAAGTTTAAAAATGCTACGGAACTCTTCCATTGTTCTTCTGAGTTCTGCTGAAGTTTAAAAATGCTGCGGAACTCTTCCATTGTTCTTCGGAATTCTGATGAAGTTTAAAACTGCAACGGAACTCTTCCATTGTTCTTCGGAATTCTGCTGAAGTTTAAAAATGCTACGGAACTCTTCCATTGTTCTTCGGAATTCTGCTGAAGTTTAAAAATGCTATGGAACTCTTCCATTGTTCTTGGAATTCTGGTGAAGTTGAAAAATGCTACGGAACTCTTCCATTGTTCTCGGAATTCTGGTGAAGTTTAAAAATGCTACGGAACTCATCCATTGTTCTCGGAATTCTGCTGAAGTTTAAAAATGCTACGGAACTCTTCCATTGTTCTTCGGAATTCTGCTGAAGTTTAAAAATGCTACGGAATTCTTTCATTGTTCTTCGGAATTCTGCAGAAGTTTAAAAATGCTACGGAACTCTTCCATCGTTCTTGGAATTCTGGTGAAGTTTAAAAATGCTACGGAACTCTTCCATTGTTCTCAGAATTCTGCTGAAGCTTATAAATTCTACGGTGCTCTTCCATTGTTCTTGGGAATTCTGCTGAAGTTTAAAAATGTTACGGATCAATTCCATTGTTCTTCGGAATTCTGCTGAAGTTTAAAAATGCTACGGAACTCTTCCATTATTCTCAGAATTCTGCTGAAGTTTATAAATTCTGCGGTACTCTTCCATTGTTCTTCGGAATTCTGCTGAAGTTTAAAAATGTTACGGATCATTTCCATTGTTCTTCGGAATTCTGCTGAAGTTTAAATATGCTACAGAACTCTTCCATTGTTCTTCGGAATTCTGCTGAAGTTTAAAAATGCTACGGAACTGTTCGATTGTTCTTCGGAATTCTGCTGAAGTTTAAAAATGCTACGGAACTCTTCCATTGTTCTTCTGAGTTCTGCTGAAGTTTAAAAATGCTGCGGAACTCTTCCATTGTTCTTCGGAATTCTGATGAAGTTTAAAACTGCAACGGAACTCTTCCATTGTTCTTCGGAATTCTGCTGAAGTTTAAAAATGCTACGGAACTCTTCCATTGTTCTTCGGAATTCTGCTGAAGTTTAAAAATGCTATGGAACTCTTCCATTGTTCCTGGAATTCTGGTGAAGTTGAAAAATGCTATGGAACTCTTCCATTGTTCTCGGAATTCTGGTGAAGTTTAAAAATGCTACGGAACTCATCCATTGTTCTCGGAATTCTGCTGAAGTTTAAAAATGCTACGGAACTCTTCCATTGTTCTTCGGAATTCTGCTGAAGTTTAAAAATGCTACGGAATTCTTTCATTGTTCTTCGGAATTCTGCAGAAGTTTAAAAATGCTACGGAACTCTTCCATCGTTCTTGGAATTCTGGTGAAGTTTAAAAATGCTACGGAACTCTTCCATTGTTCTCAGAATTCTGCTGAAGCTTATAAATTCTACGGTGCTCTTCCATTGTTCTTGGGAATTCTGCTGAAGTTTAAAAATGTTACGGATCAATTCCATTGTTCTTCGGAATTCTGCTGAAGTTTAAAAATGCTACGGAACTCTTCCATTGTTCTTCGGAATTCTGCTGAAGTTTAAAAATGCTACGGAACTCTTCCATTGTTCTTCGGAATTCTGCTGAAGTTTAAAAATGCTACAGAACTCTTTCATTGTTTTGCGGAATTCTGCTGAAGTTTAAAAATGCTACGGAACTCTTCCATTTTTCTCGGAATTCTTCTGAAGTTTAAAAATGCTGCAGAACTCTTCTCTTGTTCTTCAGAATTCTGCTGAAGTTTAAAAATGCTACGGAACACTTCCTTTGTTCTTCGGAATTCTGTTGAAGTTTAAAAATGCTACAGAACTCTTCCATTGTTCACGGTATTCTGGTGAAGTTTAAAAATGCTACGGAACTCTTCCGTTGTTCTTCTGAATTCTGCTGAAGTTTAGAAATGCTACGGGACTCTTCCATTGTTCTTCTGAGTTCTGCTGAAGTTTAAAAAGGCTACGGAACTCTTCCATTGTTCTTCGGAATTCTGATGAAGTTTAAAACTGCAACGGAACTCTTCCATTGTTCTTCGGAATTCTGCTGAAGTTTAAAAATGCTACGGAACACTTCCTTTGTTCTTCGGAATTCTGCTGAAGTTTAAAAATGCTACAGAACTCTTCCATTGTTCACGGTATTCTGGTGAAGTTTAAAAATGCTACGGAACTCTTCCATTGTTCTTCGGAATTCTGCTGAAGTTTAAAAATGCTACGGGACTCTTCCATTGTTCTTCTGAGTTCTGCTGAAGTTTAAAAAGGCTACGGAACTCTTCCATTGTTCTTCGGAATTCTGATGAAGTTTAAAACTGCAACGGAACTCTTCCATTGTTCTTCGGAATTCTGCTGAAGTTTAAAAATGCTACGGAACACTTCCATTGTTCTTCGGAATTCTGCTGAAGTTTAAAAATGCTACGGAACTCTTCCATTGTTCTCGGAATTCTGGTGAAGTTTAAAAATGACTGCGGAACTCATCCATTGTTCTCGGAATTCTGCTGAAGTTTAAAAATGCTACGGAACTCTTCCATTGTTCTTCTGAGTTCTGCTGAAGTTTAAAAATGCTGTGGAACTCTTCAATTGTTCTTCGGAATTCTGATGAAGTTTAAAACTGCAACGGAACTCTTCCATTGTTCTTCGGAATTCTGCTGAAGTTTAAAAATGCTACGGAACTCTTCCATTGTTTTTCGGAATTCTGCTGAAGTTTAAAAATGCTGTGGAGCTCTTCCATTGTTCTCGGAATTCTTCTGAAGTTTAAAAATGCTACGTAACTCTTCCATTGTTTTGCGGAATTCTTCTGAAGTTTATAAATGCTACAGAACTCTTCTCTTGTTCTTCAGAATTCTGCTGAAGTTTAAAAATGCTACGGAACACTGCCTTTGTTCTTCGGAATTCTGCTGAAGTTTAAAATGCTACAGAACTCTTCCATTGTTCACGGTATTCTGGTGAAGTTTAAAAATGCTACGGAACTCTTCCATTGTTCTTCGGAATTCTGCTGAAGTTTAAAATTGCTACGGGACTCTTCCATTGTTCTTCTGAGTTCTGCTGAAGTTTAAAAAGGCTACGGAACTCTTCCATTGTTCTTCGGAATTCTGATGAAGTTTAAAACTGCAACGGAACTCTTCCATTGTTCTTCGGAATTCTGCTGAAGTTTAAAAAGGCTACGGAACTCTTCCATTGTTCTTCGGAATTCTGATGAAGTTTAAAACTGCAACGGAACTCTTCCATTGATCTTGGAATTCTGGTGAAGTTTAAAAATGCTACGGAACTCTTCCATTGTTCTCAGAATTCTGCTGAAGCTTATAAATTCTACGGTGCTCTTCCATTGTTCTTGGGAATTCTGCTGAAGTTTAAAAATGTTACGGATCAATTCCATTGTTTTTCGGAATTCTGCTGAAGTTTGAAAATGCTACGGAACTCTTCCATTGTTCTTCGGAATTCTGCTGAAGTTTAAAAATGCTGTGGAACTCTTCCATTGTTCTTCGGAATTCTGCTGAAGTTTAAAAATGCTACGGAACTCTTCCATTGTTCTTCGGAATTCTGCAGAAGTTTAAAAATGCTACGGAACTCTTCCATTGTTCTTGGAATTCTGGTGAAGTTTAAAAATGCTACGGAACTCTTCCATTGTTCTCAGATTTCTGATGAAGTTTATAAATTCTACGGTACTCTTCCATTGTTCTTGGGAATTCTGCTGAAGTTTAAAAATGTTACGGATCATTTCCATTGTTCTTCGGAATTCTGCTGAAGTTTAAACATGCTACGGAACTCTTCCACTGTTCTTCGGAATTCTGCTGAAGTTTAAAAATGCTACGCAACTCTTCGATTGTGCTTCGGAATTCTGCTGAAGTATAAAAATACTACGGAACTCTTCCATTGTTCTTCTGAGTTCTGCTGAAGTTTAAAAATGCTGTGGAACTCTTCCATTGTTCTTCGGAATTCTGCTGAAGTTTAAAACTGCAACGGAACTCTTCCATTGTTCTTCGGAATTCTGCTGAAGTTTAAAAATGCTACGGAACTCTTCCATTGTTCTTCGGAATTCTACAGAAGTTTAAAAATGCTATGGAACTCTTTCATTGTTCTCGGAATTCTGGTGAAGTTTAAAAATGCTACGGAACTCTTTCATTGTTCTTCAGAATACTGCTGAAGTTTAAAAATGCTACAGAACTCTTCTCTTGTTCTTCAGAATTCTGCTGAAGTTTAAAAATGCTACGGAACAGTTCCTTTGTTCTTCGGAATTCTGCTGAAGTTTAAAAATGCTACAGAACTCTTCCATTGTTCACGGTATTCTGGTGAAGTTTAAAAATGCTACGGAACTCTTCCATTGTTCTTCGGAATTCTGTTGAAGTTTAAAAATGCTACGGGACTCTTCCATTGTTCTTCTGAGTTCTGCTGAAGTTTAAAAAGGCTACGGAACTCTTCCATTGTTCTTCGGAATTCTGATGAAGTTTAAAACTGCAACGGAACTCTTCCATTGATCTTGGAATTCTGGTGAAGTTTAAAAATGCTACGGAACTCTTCCATTGTTCTCAGAATTCTGCTGAAGCTTATAAATTCTACGGTGCTCTTCCATTGTTCTTGGGAATTCTGCTGAAGTTTAAAAATGTTACGGATCAATTCCATTGTTCTTCGGAATTCTGCTGAAGTTTGAAAATGCTACGGAACTCTTCCATTGTTCTTCGGAATTCTGCTGAAGTTTAAAAATGCTGTGGAACTCTTCCATTGTTCTTCGGAATTCTGCTGAAGTTTAAAAATGCTACGGAACTCTTCCATTGTTCTTCGGAATTCTGCAGAAGTTTAAAAATGCTACGGAACTCTTCCATTGTTCTTGGAATTCTGGTGAAGTTTAAAAATGCTACGGAACTCTTCCATTGTTCTCAGATTTCTGATGAAGTTTATAAATTCTACGGTACTCTTCCATTGTTCTTGGGAATTCTGCTGAAGTTTAAAAATGTTACGGATCATTTCCTTTGTTCTTCGGAATTCTGCTGAAGTTTAAACATGCTACGGAACTCTTCCATTGTTCTTCGGAATTCTGCTGAAGTTTAAAAATGCTACGCAACTCTTCGATTGTTCTTCGGAATTCTGCTGAAGTATAAAAATGCTACGGAACTCTTCCATTGTTCTTCTGAGTTCTGCTGAAGTTTAAAAATGCTGTGGAACTCTTCCATTGTTCTTCGGAATTCTGATGAAGTTTAAAACTGCAACGGAACTCTTCCATTGTTCTTCGGAATTCTGCTGAAGTTTAAAAATGCTACGGAACTCTTCCATTGTTCTTCGGAATTCTACAGAAGTTTAAAAATGCTATGGAACTCTTCCATTGTTCTCGGAATTCTGGTGAAGTTTAAAAATGCTACGGAACTCTTTCATTGTTCTCGGAATTCTGGTGAAGTTTAAAAATGCTACGGAACTCATCCATTGTTCTCGGAATTCTGCTGAAGTTTAAAAATGCTATGGAACTCTTCCATTGTTCTTCGGAATTCTGCTGAAGTTTAAAAATGGTACGGAACTTTTCCATTGTTCTTCGGAATTCTGACGAAGTTTAAAAAGGCTACGGAACTCTTCCATTGTTCTTCGGAATTCTGCTGCAGTTTAAATATGCTACAGAACTCTTCCATTGTTCTTCGGAATTCTGCAGAAGTTTAAAAATGCTACGGAACTCTTCCATTGTTCTTGGAATTCTGGTGAAGTTTAAAAATGCTACGGAACTCTTCCATTGTTCTCAGAATTCTGCTGAAGCTTATAAATTCTACGGTGCACTTCCATTGTTCTTGGGAATGCTGCTGAAGTTTAAAAATGTTACGGATCAATTCCATTGTTCTTCGGAATTCTGCTGAAGTTTAAAAATGCTACGGAACTCTTCCATTGTTCTTCGGAATTCTGCTGAAGTTTAAAAATGCTGTGGAGCTCTTCCATTGTTCTCGGAATTCTTCTGAAGTTTGAAAATGCTACGGAACTCTTCCATTGTTTTTCAGAATTCTGCTGAAGTTTAAAAATCCTACGGAACACTTCCTTTGTTCTTCGGAATTCTGCTGAAGTTTAAAAATGCTACAGAACTCTTCCATTGTTCACGGTATTCTGGTGAAGTTTAAAAATGCTACGGAACTCTTCCATTGTTCTTCGGAATTCTGCTGAAGTTTAAAAATGCTACGTAACTCTTCCATTGTTTTGCGGAATTCTTCTGAAGTTTATAAATGCTACAGAACTCTTCTCTTGTTCTTCACAATTCTGCTGAAGTTTAAAAATGCTCCGGAACACTTCCTTTGTTCTTCGGAATTCTGCTGAAGTTTAAAAATGCTACAGAACTCTTCCATTGTTCACGGTATTCTGGTGAAGTTTAAAAATGCTACGGAACTCTTCCATTGTTCTTCGGAATTCTGTTGAAGTTTAAAAATGCTACGGGACTCTTCCATTGTTCTTCTGAGTTCTGCTGAAGTTTAAAAAGGCTACGGAACTCTTCCATTGTTCTTCGGAATTCTGATGAAGTTTAAAACTGCAACGGAACTCTTCCATTGATCTTGGAATTCTGGTGAAGTTTAAAAATGCTACGGAACTCTTCCATTGTTCTCAGAATTCTGCTGAAGCTTATAAATTCTACGGTGCTCTTCCATTGTTCTTGGGAATTCTGCTGAAGTTTAAAAATGTTACGGATCAATTCCATTGTTCTTCGGAATTCTGCTGAAGTTTGAAAATGCTACGGAACTCTTCCATTGTTCTTCGGAATTCTGCTGAAGTTTAAAAATGCTGTGGAACTCTTCCATTGTTCTTCGGAATTCTGCTGAAGTTTAAAAATGCTACGGAACTCTTCCATTGTTCTTCGGAATTCTGCAGAAGTTTAAAAATGCTACGGAACTCTTCCATTGTTCTTGGAATTCTGGTGAAGTTTAAAAATGCTACGGAACTCTTCCATTGTTCTCAGATTTCTGATGAAGTTTATAAATTCTACGGTACTCTTCCATTGTTCTTGGGAATTCTGCTGAAGTTTAAAAATGTTACGGATCATTTCCTTTGTTCTTCGGAATTCTGCTGAAGTTTAAACATGCTACGGAACTCTTCCATTGTTCTTCGGAATTCTGCTGAAGTTTAAAAATGCTACGCAACTCTTCGATTGTTCTTCGGAATTCTGCTGAAGTATAAAAATGCTACGGAACTCTTCCATTGTTCTTCTGAGTTCTGCTGAAGTTTAAAAATGCTGTGGAACTCTTCCATTGTTCTTCGGAATTCTGATGAAGTTTAAAACTGCAACGGAACTCTTCCATTGTTCTTCGGAATTCTGCTGAAGTTTAAAAATGCTACGGAACTCTTCCATTGTTCTTCGGAATTCTACAGAAGTTTAAAAATGCTATGGAACTCTTCCATTGTTCTCGGAATTCTGGTGAAGTTTAAAAATGCTACGGAACTCTTTCATTGTTCTCGGAATTCTGGTGAAGTTTAAAAATGCTACGGAACTCATCCATTGTTCTCGGAATTCTGCTGAAGTTTAAAAATGCTATGGAACTCTTCCATTGTTCTTCGGAATTCTGCTGAAGTTTAAAAATGGTACGGAACTTTTCCATTGTTCTTCGGAATTCTGACGAAGTTTAAAAAGGCTACGGAACTCTTCCATTGTTCTTCGGAATTCTGCTGCAGTTTAAATATGCTACAGAACTCTTCCATTGTTCTTCGGAATTCTGCAGAAGTTTAAAAATGCTACGGAACTCTTCCATTGTTCTTGGAATTCTGGTGAAGTTTAAAAATGCTACGGAACTCTTCCATTGTTCTCAGAATTCTGCTGAAGCTTATAAATTCTACGGTGCACTTCCATTGTTCTTGGGAATGCTGCTGAAGTTTAAAAATGTTACGGATCAATTCCATTGTTCTTCGGAATTCTGCTGAAGTTTAAAAATGCTACGGAACTCTTCCATTGTTCTTCGGAATTCTGCTGAAGTTTAAAAATGCTGTGGAGCTCTTCCATTGTTCTCGGAATTCTTCTGAAGTTTGAAAATGCTACGGAACTCTTCCATTGTTTTTCAGAATTCTGCTGAAGTTTAAAAATCCTACGGAACACTTCCTTTGTTCTTCGGAATTCTGCTGAAGTTTAAAAATGCTACAGAACTCTTCCATTGTTCACGGTATTCTGGTGAAGTTTAAAAATGCTACGGAACTCTTCCATTGTTCTTCGGAATTCTGCTGAAGTTTAAAAATGCTACGTAACTCTTCCATTGTTTTGCGGAATTCTTCTGAAGTTTATAAATGCTACAGAACTCTTCTCTTGTTCTTCACAATTCTGCTGAAGTTTAAAAATGCTCCGGAACACTTCCTTTGTTCTTCGGAATTCTGCTGAAGTTTAAAAATGCTACAGAACTCTTCCATTGTTCACGGTATTCTGGTGAAGTTTAAAAATGCTACGGAACTCTTCCATTGTTCTTCGGAATTCTGCTGAAGTTTAAAATTGCTACGGGACTCTTCCATTGTTCTTCTGAGTTCTGCTGAAGTTTAAAAAGGCTATGGAACTCTTCCATTGTTCTTCGGAATTCTGATGAAGTTTAAAACTGCAACGGAACTCTTCCATTGTTCTTCGTAATTCTGCTGAAGTTTAAAAATGCTACGGAACTCTTCCATTGTTCTTCGGAATTCTGCTGAAGTTTAAAAATGCTACGGAACTCTTCCATTGTTCTCGGAATTCTGGTGAAGTTTAAAAATGCTGCGGAACTCATCCATTGTTCTTGGAATTCTGCTGAAGTTTCAAAATGCTACGGAACTCTTCCATTGTTATTCGGAATTCTGCTGTAATTTAAAAATGCTACGGAACTCTTCCATTGTTCTTCGGAATTCTGCTGAAGTTTAAAAATGCTACGGAACTCTTCCATTGTTCTTCGGAATTCTGCTGAAGTTTAAAAATGCTATGGAACTCTTCCATTGTTTTTCGGAATTCTGCTGAAGTTTAAAAATGCTGTGGAACTCTTCCATTGTTCTTGGAATTCTTCTGAAGTTTGAAAATGCTACGGAGCTCTTCCATTGTTCTTCAGAATACTGCTGAAGTTTAAAAATGCTACGGAACACTTCCTTTGTTCTTCGGAATTCTGCTGAAGTTTAAAAATGCTACAGAACTCTTCTCTTGTTCTTCAGAATTCTGCTGAAGTTTAAAAATGCTACGGAACACTTCCTTTGTTCTTCGGAATTCTGCTGAAGTTTAAAAATGCTACAGAACTCTTCCATTGTTCACTGTATTCTGGTGAAGTTTAAAAATGCTACGGAACTCTTCCATTGTTCTTCGGAATTCTGCTGAAGTTTAAAAATGCTACGGAACTCTTCCATTGTTCTTCGGAATTCTGATGAAGTTTAAAACTGCAACGGAACTCTTCCATTGTTCTTCGGAATTCTGCTGAAGTTTAAAAATGCTACGGAACACTTCCATTGTTCTTCGGAATTCTGCTGAAGTTTAAAAATGCTACGGAACTCTTCCATTGTTCTCGGAATTCTGGTGAAGTTTAAAAATGCTACGGAACTCTTCCATTGTTCTTCTGAGTTCTGCTGAAGTTTAAAAATGCTGTGGAACTCTTCCATTGTTCTTCGGATTTCTGATGAAGTTTAAAACTGCAACGGAACTCTTCCATTGTTCTTCGGAATTCTGCTGAAGTTTAAAAATGCTACGGAACTCTCCCATTGTTTTTCGGAATTCTGCTGAAGTTTAAAAATGCTGTGGAGCTCTTCCATTGTTCTCGGAATTCTTCTGAAGTTTGAAAATGCTACGGAACTCTTCCATTGTTCTTCAGAATACTGCTGAAATTTAAAAATGCTACGGAACACTTCCTTTGTTCTTCGGAATTCTGCTGAAGTTTAAAAATGCTACGGAACTCTTCCATTGTTCACGGAATTCTGGTGAAGTTTAAAAATGCTACGGAACTCTTCCATTGTTATTCTTAATTCTGCTGAAGTTTACAAATGCTACGGAACTCTTCCATTGTTCTTCGGAATTCTGCTGAAGTTTAAAAATGCTATGGAACTCTTCCATTGTTCTTCTGAATTCTGCTGAAGTTTAAAAATGCTACGGAACTCTTCCATTGTTCACGGAATTCTGGTGAAGTTTAAAAATGCTACGGAACTCTTCCATTGTTATTCTTAATTCTGCTGAAGTTTAAAAATGCTACGGAACTCTTCCATTGTTCTTCGGAATTCTGCTGAAGTTTAAAAATGCTATGGAACTCTTCCATTGTTCTTCTGAATTCTGCTGAAGTTTAAAAATGCTACGGAACTCTTCCATTGTTCTCGGAATTCTGTTGAAGTTTAAAAATGCTACGGAACACTTCCATTGTTCTCGGAATTCTGGTGAAGTTTAAAAATGCTACGGAACTCTTCCATTGTTCTCAGAATTCTGCTGAAGTTTAAAAATGTTATGGAACTCTTCCATTGTTCTTCGGAATTCTGCTGAATTTTAAAAATGCTACGGAACTTTTCCATTGTTCTTCGGAATTCTGATGAAGTTTAAAAATGCTACGGAACTCTTCCATTGTTCTTTGCAATTCTGCTGAAGTTTAAAAATGCTACGGAACTCTTCCATTGTTCTTCGGAATTCTGCAGTAGTTTAAAAATGCTACGGAACTCTTCCATTGTTCTCAGAATTCTGCTGAAGTTTATAAATTCTACGGTACTCTTCCATTGTTCTTGGGAATTCTGCTGAAGTTTAAAAATGTTACGGATCATTTCCATTGTTCTTCGGAATTCTGCTGAAGTTTAAATATGCTACGGAACTCTTCCATTGTTCTTCGGAATTCTGCTGAAGTTTAAAAATGCTACGGAACTCTTCGATTGTTCTTCGGAATTCTGCTGAAGTTTAAAAATGCTACGGAACTCTTCCATTGTTCTTCTGAGTTCTGCTGAAGTTTAAAAATGCTACGGAACTCTTCCATTGTTATTCTTAATTCTGCTGAAGTTTAAAAATGCTACGGAACTCTTCCATTGTTCTTCGGAATTCTGCTGTAATTTAAAAATGCTACGGAACTCTTCCATTGTTCTTCGGAATTCTGCTGAAGTTTAAAAATGCTACGGAACTCTTCCATTGTTATTCTTAATTCTGCTGAAGTTTAAAAATGCTGCGGAACTCTTCCATTGTTCTTCGGAATTCTGATGAAGTTTAAAAATGCTACGGAACTCTTCCATTGTTCTTCGGAATTCTGCAGAAGTTTAAAAATGCTATGGAACTTTTCCATTGTTCTTGGAATTCTGGTGAAGTTTAAAAATGCTACGGAACTCTTCCATTGTTCTCAGAATTCTGCTGAAGTTTATAAATTCTACGGTACTCTTCCATTGTTCTTGGGAATTCTGCTGAAGTTTAAAAATGTTACGGATCATTTCCATTGTTCTTTGGAATTCTGCTGAAGTTTAAATATGCTACGGAACTCTTCCATTGTTCTTCGGAATTCTGCTGAAGTTTAAAAATGCTACGGAACTCTTCGATTGTTCTTCGGAATTCTGCTGAAGTTTAAAAATGCTACGGAACTCTTCCATTGTTCTTCTGAGTTCTGCTGAAGTTTAAAAATGCTACCGAACTCTTCCATTATTTTTCTTAATTCTGCTGAAGTTTAAAAATGCTACGGAACTCTTCCATTGTTTTTCGGAATTCTGCTGTAATTTAAAAATGCTACGGAACTCTTCCATTGTTCTTCGGAATTCTGCTGAAGTTTAAAAATGCTAGGGAACTCTTCCATTGTTATTCTTAATTCTGCTGAAGTTTAAAAATGCTGCGGAAGTCTTCCATTGTTCTTCGGAATTCTGATGAAGTTTAAAACTGCAACGGAACTCTTCCATTGTTCTTCGGAATTCTGCTGAAGTTTACAAATGCTACGGAACTCTTCCATTGTTCTTCGGAATTCTGCTGAAGTTTAAAAATGCTATGGAACTCTTCCATTGTTCTCGGAATTCTGGTGAAGTTTAAAAATGCTACGGAACTCTTCCATTGTTCTCGGAATTCTGCTGAAGTTTAAAAATGCTACGGAACTCATCCATTGTTCTTGGAATTCTGCTGAAGTTTAAAAATGCTACAGAACTCTTCCATTGCTCTTCGGAATTCTGCTGAAGTTTAATAATGGTACGGAACTTTTCCATTGTTCTTCGGAATTCTGACGAAGTTTAAAAAGGCTACGGAACTCTTCCATTGTTCTTCGGAATTCTGCTGAAGTTTAAAAATGCTACGGAACTCTTCCATTTTTCTTCGGAATTCTGCAGAAGTTTAAAAATGCTATGGAACTCTTCCATTTTTATTGAAATTCTGGTGAAGTTTAAAAATGCTATGGAACTCTTCCATTGTTCTCAGAATTCTGCTGAAGCTCATAAATTCTACGGTGCTCTTCCATTGTTCTTGGGAATTCTGCTGAAGTTTAAAAATGTTACGGATCAATTCCATTGTTCTTTGGAATTCTGATGAAGTTTAAAAATGCTACGGAACTCTTCCATTGTTCTTTGGAATTCTGCTGAAGTTTAAAAATGCTACGGAACTCTTCCATTGTTTTGCGGAATTCTTCTGAAGTTTAAAAATGCTACAGAACTCTTCTCTTGTTCTTCAGAATTCTGCTGAAGTTTAAAAATGCTACGGAACTATTCCATTGTTTTTCGGAATTCTGCTGAAGTTTGAAAATGCTACGGAACTCTTCCATTGTTCTTTAGAATACTGCTGAAGTTTAAAAATGCTACGGAACACTTCCTTTGTTCTTCGGAATTCTGCTGAAGTTTAAAAATGCTACGGAACTCTTCCATTGTCCACGGAATTCTGGTGAAGTTTAAAAATGCTACGGAACTCTTCCATTGTTATTCTTAATTCTGCTGAAGTTTACAAATGCTACAGAACTCTTCCATTGTTCTTCGGAATTCTGCTGAAGTTTAAAAATGTTACGGATCATTTCCATTGTTCTTCGGAATTCTGCTGAAGTTTAAATATGCTACGGAACTCTTCCATTGTTATTCTTAATTCTGCTGAAGTTTACAAATGCTACGGAACTCTTCCATTGTTCTTCGGAATTCTGCTGAAGATTAAAAATGCTATGGAACTCTTCCATTGTTCTTCTGAATTCTGCTGAAGTTTAAAAATGCTACGGAACTGTTCCATTGTTCACGGAATTCTGGTGAAGTTTAAAAATGCCACGGAACTCTTCCATTGTTATTCTTAATTCTGCTGAAGTTTAAAAATGCTACGGAACTCTTCCATTGTTCTTCGGAATTCTGCTGAAGTTTAAAAATGCTATGGAACTCTTCCATTGTTCTTCTGAATTCTGAAGTTTAAAAATGCTACGGAACTCTTCCATTGTTCTCGGAATTCTGTTGAAGTTTAAAAATGCTACGGAACACTTCCATTGTTCTCGGAATTCTGTTGAAGTTTAAAAATGCTACGGAACTCTTCCATTGTTCTCGGAATTCTGCTGAAGTTTAAAAATGCTATGGAACTCTTCCATTGTTCTTCGGAATTCTGCTGAAGTTTAAAAATGCTACGGAACTCTTCCATTGTTCTTCGGAATTCTGCTGAAGTTTAAAAATGCTACGGAACTCACCCATTGTTCTTCGGAATTCTGAAGTTTAAAAATGCTACGGAACTCTTCCATTGTTTTGCTGAATTCTTCTGAAGTTTAAAAATGCTACAGAACTCTTCTCTTGTTCTTCAGAATTCTGCTGAAGTTTAAAAATGCTACGGAACACTTCCTTTGTTCTTCGGAATTCTGCTGAAGTTTAAAAATGCTACAGAACTCTTTCATTGTTCACGGTATTCTTGTGAAGTTTAAAAATGCTACGGAACTCTTCCATTGTTCTTCAGAATTCTGCTGAAGTTTAAAATTGCTACGGGACACTTCCATTGTTCTTCTGAGTTCTGCTGAAGTTTAAAAAGGCTAAAGAACTCTTCCATTGTTCTTCGGAATTCTGATGAAGTTTAAAACTGCAACGGAACTCTTCCATTGTTCTTCGGAATTCTGCTGAAGTTTAAAAATGCTACGGAACTCTTCCATTGTTCCTCGGAATTCTGCTGAAGTTTAAAAATGCTACGGAACTCTTCCATTGTTCTCGGAATTCTGGTGAAGTTTAAAAATGCTGCGGAACTCATCCATTGTTCTTGGAATTCTGCTGAAGTTTAAAAATGCTACGGAACTCTTCCATTGTTCTTCGGAATTCTGCTGTAATTTAAAAATGCTACGGAACTCTTCCATTGTTTTTCGGAATTGTGCTGAAGTTTAAAAATGCTACGGAACTCTTCCATTGTTCTTCGGAATTCTGCTGAAGTTTAAAAATGCTACGGAACTCTTCCATTGTTATTCTTAATTCTGCTGAAGTTTAAAAATGCTGCGGAACTCTTCCATTGTTCTTCGGAATTCTGATGAAGTTTAAAAATGCTACGGAACTCTTCCATTGTTATTCTTAATTCTGCTGAAGTTTAAAAATGCTACGGAACTCTTCCATTGTTTTTCGGAATTCTGCTGTAATTTAAAAATGCTACGGAACTCTTCCATTGTTCTTCGGAATTCTGCTGAAGTTTAAAAATGCTACGGAACTCTTCCATTGTTATTCTTAATTCTGCTGAAGTTTAAAAATGCTGTGGAACTCTTCCATTGTTCTTCGGAATTCTGATGAAGTTTAAAACTGCAACGGAACTCTTTCATTGTTCTTCGGAATTCTGCTGAAGTTTACAAATGCTACGGAACTCTTCCATTGTTCTTCGGAATTCTGCTGAAGTTTAAAAATGCTATGGAACTCTTCCATTGTTCTCGGAATTCTGGTGAAGTTTAAAAATGCTATGGAACTCTTCCAATGTTCTCGGAATTCTGCTGAAGTTTAAAAATGCTACGGAACTCATCCATTGTTCTCGGAATTCTGCTGAAGTTTAAAAATGCTACGGAACTCTTCCATTGCTCTTCGGAATTCTGCTGAAGTTTAAAAATGGTACGGAACTTTTCCATTGTTCTTCGGAATTCTGACAAAGTTTAAAAAGGCTACGGAACTCTTCCATTGTTCTTCGGAATTCTGCTGAAGTTTAAAAATGCTACGGAACTTTTCCATTGTTCTTCGGAATTCTGCAGAAGTTTAAAAATGCTACGGAACTTCTGAATTGTTCTTGGAATTCTGGTGAAGTTTAAAAATGCTACGGAACTCTTCCATTGTTCTCAGAATTCTGCTGAAGCTCATAAATTCTACGGTGCTCTTCCATTGTTCTTGGGAATTCTGCTGAAGTTTAAAAATGTTACGGATCAATTCCATTGTTCTTTGGAATTCTGCTGAAGTTTAAAAATGCTACGGAACTCTTCCATTGTTCTTCGGAATTCTGCTGAAGTTTAAAAATGCTACAGAACTCATCCATTGTTCTTCGGAATTCTGCTGAAGTTTAAAAATGCTACGGAACTCTTCCATTGTTTTGCGGAATTCTTCTGAAGTTTAAAAATGCTACAGAACTCTTCTCTTGTTCTTCAGAATTCTGCTGAAGTTTAAAAATGCTACGGAACTCTTTCATTGTTTTTCAGAATTCTGCTGAAGTTTAAAAATGCTGTGGAGCTCTTCCATTGTCCTCGGAATTCTTCTGAAGTTTGAAAATGCTACGGAACTCTTCCATTGTTCTTCAGAATACTGCTGAAGTTTAAAAATGCTACGGAACACTTCCTTTGTTCTTCGGAATTCTGCTGAAGTTTAAAAATGCTTCGGAACTCTTCCATTGTTCACGGAATTCTGGTGAAGTTTAAAAATGCTACGGAACTCTTCCATTGTTATTCTTAATTCTGCTGAAGTTTACAAATGCTACAGAACTCTTCCATTGTTCTTCGGAATTCTGCTGAAGGTTAAAAATGCTATGGAACTCTTCCATTGTTCTTCTGAATTCTGCTGAAGTTTAAAAATGCTACGGAACTCTTCCATTGTTCACGGAATTCTGCTGAAGTTTAAAAATGCTACGGAACTCTTCCATTGCTATTCATAATTCTGCTGAAGTTTAAAAATGCTACGGAACTCTTCCATTGTTCTTCGGAATTTCGGGTGAAGTTTAAAATTGCTATGGAACTCTTCCATTGTTCTTCGGAATTCTGCTGAAGTTTAAAAATGCTACGGAACTCTTCCATTGTTTTGCGGAATTCTTCTGAAGTTTAAAAATGCTACAGAACTCTTCTCTTGTTCTTCAGAATTCTGCTGAAGTTTAAAAATGCTACGGAACTCTTCCATTGTTTTTCAGAATTCTGCTGAAGTTTAAAAATGCTGTGGAGCTCTTCCATTGTTCTCGGAATTCTTCTGAAGTTTGAAAATGCTACGGAACTCTTCCATTGTTCTTTAGAATACTGCTGAAGTTTAAAAATGCTACGGAACACTTCCTTTGTTCTTCGGAATTCTGCTGAAGTTTAAAAATGCTACGGAACTCTTCCATTGTTCACGGAATTCTGGTGAAGTTTAAAAATGCTATGGAACTCTTCCATTGTTATTCTTAATTCTGCTGAAGTTTACAAATGCTACAGAACTCTTCCATTGTTCTTCGGAATTCTGCTGAAGTTTAAAAATGCTATGGAACTCTTCCATTGTTCTTCTGAATTCTGCTGAAGTTTAAAAATGCTACGGAACTCTTCCATTGTTCACGGAATTCTGCTGAAGTTTAAAAATGCTACGGAACTCTTCCATTGCTATTCATAATTCTGCTGAAGTTTAAAAATGCTACGGAACTCTTCCATTGTTCTTCGGAATTCGGGTGAAGTTTAAAATTGCTATGGAACTCTTCCATTGTTCTTCGGAATTCTGGTGAAGTTTAAAAATGCTACGGAACTCTTCCATTGTTCTCGGAATTCTGCTGAAGTTTAAAAATGCTATGGAACTCTTCCATTTTTCTTTGGAATTCTGCTGAAGTTTAAAAATGCTACGGAAATTTTCCATTGTTCTTCGGAATTCTGATGAAGTTTAAAAATGCTACGGAACTCTTCCATTGTTCTTCGGAATTCTGATGAAGTTTAAAAATGCTACGGAACTCTTCCATTGTTCTTCGGAATTCTGCAGAAGTTTAAAAATGCTACGGAACTCGTCCATTGTTCTTGGAATTCTGGTGAAGTTTAAAAATGCTACGGAACTCTTCCATTGTTCTCAGAATTCTGCTGAAGTTTATAAATTCTACGGTACTCTTCCATTGTTCTTGGGAATTCTGCTGAAGTTTAAAAATGTTACGGATCATTTCCATTGTTCTTCGGAATTCTGCTGAAGTTTAAATATGCTATGGAACTCTTCCATTGTTCTTCGGAATTCTGCTGAAGTTTAAAAATGCTACGGAACTCTTCGATTGTTCTTCGGAATTCTGCTGAAGTTTAAAAATGCTACGGAACTCTTCCATTGTTCTTCTGAGTTCTGCTGAAGTTTAAAAATGCTACGGAACCCTTCCATTGTTATTCTTAATTCTGCTGAAGTTTAAAAATGCTACGGAACTCTTCCATTGTTATTCTTAATTCTGCTGAAGTTTAAAAATGCTACGAAACTCTTCCATTGTTCTTCGGAATTCTGCTGTAATTTAAAAATGCTACGGAACTCTTCCATTGTTCTTCGGAATTCTGCTGAAGTTTAAAAATGCTACGGAACTCTTCCATTGTTATTCTTAATTCTGCTGAAGTTTAAAAATGCTGCGGAACTCTTCCATTGTTCTTCGCAATTCTGATGAAGTTTAAAACTGCAACGGAACTCTTCCATTGTTCTTCGGAATTCTGCTGAAGTTTAAAAATGCTACGGAACTCTTCCATTGTTCTTCGGAATTCTGCTGAAGTTTAAAAATGCTACGGAACTCTTCCATTGTTCTCGGAATTCTGGTGAAGTTTAAAAATGCTACGGAACTCTTCCATTGTTCTCGGAATTCTGGTGAAGTTTAAAAATGCTACGGAACTCATCCATTGTTCTCGGAATTCTGCTGAAGTTTAAAAATGCTACGGAACTCTTCCATTGTTCTTCGGAATTCTGCTGAAGTTTAAAAATGGTACGGAACTTTTCCATTGTTCTTCGGAATTCTGACGAAGTTTAAAAAGGCTACGGAACTCTTCCATTGTTCTTCGGAATTCTGCTGAAGTTTAAAAATGCTACGGAACTCTTCCATTGTTCTTCGGAATTCTGCAGAAGTTTAAAAATGCTACGGAACTCTTCCATTGTTCTTGGAATTCTGGTGAAGTTTAAAAATGCTACGGAACTCTTCCATTGTTCTCAGAATTCTGCTGAAGCTTATAAATTCTACGGTGCTCTTCCATTGTTCTTGGGAATTCTGCTGAAGTTTAAAAATGTTACGAATCAATTCCATTGTTCTTCGGAATTCTGCTGAAGTTTAAAAATGCTACGGAACTCTTCCATTGTTCTTCGGAATTCTGCTGAAGTTTAAAAATGCTACGGAACTCATCCATTGTTCTTCGGAATTCTGAAGTTTAAAAATGCTACGGAACTCTTCCATTGTTTTGCTGAATTCTTCTGAAGTTTAAAAATGCTACAGAACTCTTCTCTTGTTCTTCAGAATTCTGCTGAAGTTTAAAAATGCTACGGAACACTTCCTTTGTTCTTCGGAATTCTGCTGAAGTTTAAAAATGCTACAGAACTCTTTCATTGTTCACGGTATTCTTGTGAAGTTTAAAAATGCAACGGAACTCTTCCATTGTTCTTCAGAATTCTGCTGAAGTTTAAAATTGCTACCGGACTCTTCCATTGTTCTTCTGAGTTCTGCTGAAGTTTAAAAAGGCTAAGGAACTCGTCCATTGTTCTTCGGAATTCTGATGAAGTTTAAAACTGCAACGGAACTCTTCCATTGTTCTTCGGAATTCTGCTGAAGTTTAAAAATGCTACAGAACTCTTCCATTGTTCACGGTATTCTGGTGAAGTTTAAAAATGCTACGGAACTCTTCCATTGTTCTTCGGAATTCTGCTGAAGTTTAAAATTGCTACGGGACTCTTCCATTGTTCTTCTGAGTTCTGCTGAAGTTTAAAAAGGCTACGGAACTCTTCCATTGTTCTTCGGAATTCTGATGAAGTTCAAAAGTGCAACAGAACTCTTCCATTGTTCTCGGAATTCTGCTGAAGTTTAAAAATGCTATGGAACTCTTCCATTGTTCTTCGGAATTCTGCTGAAGTTTAAAAATGCTACGGAACTTTTCCATTGTTCTTCGGAATTCTGATGAAGTTTAAAAATGCTACGGAACTCTTCCATTGTTCTTCGGAATTCTGCTGAAGTTTAAAAATGCTACGGAACTCTTCCATTGTTCTTCTGAGTTCTGCTGAAGTTTAAAAATGCTGCGGAACTCTTCCATTGCTCTTCGGAATTCTGATGAAGTTTAAAACTGCAACGGAACTCTTCCATTGTTCTTCGGAATTCTGCTGAAGTTTAAAAATGCTACGGAACTCTTCCATTGTTCTTCGGAATTCTGCTGAAGTTTAAAAATGCTACGGAACTCTTCCATTGTTCTCGGAATTCTGCTGAAGTTTAAAAATGCTACGGAACTCTTCCATTGTTCTTCGGAATTCTGCTGAAGTTTAAAAATGCTACGGAACTCTTCCATTGTTCTTCGGAATTCTGCTGAAGTTTAAAAATGCTATGGAACTCTTCCATTGTATTCTTAATTCTGCTGAAGTTTAAAAATGCTACGGAACACTTCCATTGTTCTTCGGAATTCTGCTGAAGTTTAAAAATGCTATGGAACTCTTCCATTGTTCTTCTAAATTCTGCTGAAGTTTAAAAATGCTACGGAACTCTTCCATTGTTCTCGGAATTCTGGTGAAGTTTAAAAATGCTACGGAACTCATCCATTGTTCTCGGAATTCTGCTGAAGTTTAAAAATGCTACGGAACTCTTCCATTGTTCTTCGGAATTCTGCTGAAGTTTAAAAATGGTACGGAACTTTTCCATTGTTCTTCGGAATGCTGACGAAGTTTAAAAAGGCTACGGAACTCTTCCATTGTTCTTCGGAATTCTGCTGAAGTTTAAAAATGCTACGGAACTCTTCCATTGTTCTTCGGAATTCTGCAGAAGTTTAAAAATGCTACGGAACTCTTCCATTGTTATTGGAATTCTGGTGAAGTTTAAAAATGCTACGGAACTCTTCCATTGTTCTCAGAATTCTGCTGAAGCTTATAAATTCTACGGTGCTCTTCCATTGTTCTTGGGAATTCTGCTGAAGTTTAAAAATGTTACGGATCAATTCCATTGTTCTTCGGAATTCTGCTGAAGTTTAAAAATGCTACGGATCTCTTCCATTTTTCTTCGGAATTCTGCTGAAGTTTAAAAATGCTACGGAACTCATCCATTGTTCTTCGGAATTTTGCTGAAGTTTAAAAATGCTACGGAACTCTTCCATTGTTTTGCGGAATTCTTCTGAAGTTTAAAAATGCTACAGAACTCTTCTCTTGTTCTTCAGAATTCTGCTGAAGTTTAAAAATGCTACGGAACACTTCCTTTGTTCTTCGGAATTCTGCTGAAGTTTAAAAATGCTACAGAACTCTTCCATTGTTCACGGTATTCTGGTGAAGTTTAAAAATGCTACGGAACTCTTCCATTGTTCTTCGGAATTCTGCTGAAGTTTAAAATTGCTACGGGACTCTTCCATTGTTCTTCTGAGTTCTGCTGAAGTTTAAAAAGGCTACGGAACTCTTCCATTGTTATTCGGAATTCTGATGAAGTTTAAAACTGCAACGGAACTCTTCCATTGTTCTTCGGAATTCTGCTGAAGTTTAAAAATGCTACGGAACTCTTCCATTGTTCTTCGGAATTCTGCTGAAGTTTAAAAATGCTACGGAACTCTTCCATTGTTCTCGGAATTCTGGTGAAGTTTAAAAATGCTGCGGAACTCATCCATTGTTCTTGGAATTCTGCTGAAGTTTAAAAATGCTGCGGAACTCTTCCATTGTTCTTCGGAATTCTGCTGTAATTTAAAAATGCTACGGAACTCTTCCATTGTTCTTCGGAATTCTGCTGAAGTTTAAAAATGCTACGGAACTCTTCCATTGTTCTCAGAATTCTGCTGAAGCTTATAAATTCTACGGTGCTCTTCCATTTTTCTTGGGAATTCTGCTGAAGTTTAAAAATGTTACGAATCAATTCCATTGTTCTTCGGAATTCTGCTGAAGTTTAAAAATGCTACGGAACTCTTCCATTGTTCTTCGGAATTCTGCTGAAGTTTAAAAATGCTACGGAACTCATCCATTGTTCTTCGGAATTCTGAAGTTTAAAAATGCTACGGAACTCTTCCATTGTTTTGCTGAATTCTTCTGAAGTTTAAAAATGCTACAGAACTCTTCTCTTGTTCTTCAGAATTCTGCTGAAGTTTAAAAATGCTACGGAACACTTCCTTTGTTCTTCGGAATTCTGCTGAAGTTTAAAAATGCTACAGAACTCTTTCATTGTTCACGGTATTCTTGTGAAGTTTAAAAATGCTACGGAACTCTTCCATTGTTCTTCAGAATTCTGCTGAAGTTTAAAATTGCTACGGGACTCTTCCATTGTTCTTCTGAGTTCTGCTGAAGTTTAAAAAGGCTAAGGAACTCTTCCATTGTTCTTCGGAATTCTGATGAAGTTTAAAACTGCAACGGAATTCTTCCATTGTTCTTCGGAATTCTGCTGAAGTTTAAAAATGCTACAGAACTCTTCCATTGTTCACGGTATTCTGGTGAAGTTTAAAAATGCTACGGAACTCTTCCATTGTTCTTCGGAATTCTGCTGAAGTTTAAAATTGCTACGGGACTCTTCCATTGTTCTTCTGAGTTCTGCTGAAGTTTAAAAATGCTACGGAACTCTTCCATTGTTCTCGGAATTCTGGTGAAGTTTAAAAATGCTGCGGAACTCATCCATTGTTCTTGGAATTCTGCTGAAGTTTAAAAATGCTGCGGAACTCTTCCATTGTTCTTCGGAATTCTGCTGTAATTTAAAAATGCTACGGAACTCTTCCATTGTTCTTCGGAATTCTGCTGAAGTTTAAAAATGCTACGGAACTCTTCCATTGTTCTCAGAATTCTGCTGAAGCTTATAAATTCTACGGTGCTCTTCCATTTTTCTTGGGAATTCTGCTGAAGTTTAAAAATGTTACGAATCAATTCCATTGTTCTTCGGAATTCTGCTGAAGTTTAAAAATGCTACGGAACTCTTCCATTGTTCTTCGGAATTCTGCTGAAGTTTAAAAATGCTACGGAACTCATCCATTGTTCTTCGGAATTCTGAAGTTTAAAAATGCTACGGAACTCTTCCATTGTTTTGCTGAATTCTTCTGAAGTTTAAAAATGCTACAGAACTCTTCTCTTGTTCTTCAGAATTCTGCTGAAGTTTAAAAATGCTACGGAACACTTCCTTTGTTCTTCGGAATTCTGCTGAAGTTTAAAAATGCTACAGAACTCTTTCATTGTTCACGGTATTCTTGTGAAGTTTAAAAATGCTACGGAACTCTTCCATTGTTCTTCAGAATTCTGCTGAAGTTTAAAATTGCTACGGGACTCTTCCATTGTTCTTCTGAGTTCTGCTGAAGTTTAAAAAGGCTAAGGAACTCTTCCATTGTTCTTCGGAATTCTGATGAAGTTTAAAACTGCAACGGAATTCTTCCATTGTTCTTCGGAATTCTGCTGAAGTTTAAAAATGCTACAGAACTCTTCCATTGTTCACGGTATTCTGGTGAAGTTTAAAAATGCTACGGAACTCTTCCATTGTTCTTCGGAATTCTGCTGAAGTTTAAAATTGCTACGGGACTCTTCCATTGTTCTTCTGAGTTCTGCTGAAGTTTAAAAAGGCTACGGAACTCTTCCATTGTTCTTCGGAATTCTGATGAAGTTCAAAACTGCAACGGAACTCTTCCATTGTTCTCGGAATTCTGCTGAAGTTTAAAAATGCTATGGACCTCTTCCATTGTTCTTCGGAATTCTGCTGAAGTTTAAAAATGCTACGGAACTTTTCCATTGATCTTCGGAATTCTGATGAAGTTTAAAAATGCTACGGAACTCTTCCATTGTTCTTCGGAATTCTGCTGAAGTTTAAAAATGCTACGGAACTCTTCCATTGTTCTTCTGAGTTCTGCTGAAGTTTAAAAATGCTGCGGAACTCTTCCATTGCTCTTCGGAATTCTGATGAAGTTTAAAACTGCAACGGAACTCTTCCATTGTTCTTCGGAATTCTGCTGAAGTTTAAAAATGCTACGGAACTCTTCCATTGTTCTTCGGAATTCTGCTGAAGTTTAAAAATGCTACGGAACTCTTCCATTGTTCTCGGAATTCTGCTGAAGTTTAAAAATGCTACGGAACTCTTCCATTGTTCTTCGGAATTCTGCTGAAGTTTAAAAATGCTACGGAACTCTTCCATTGTTCTTCGGAATTCTGCTGAAGTTTAAAAATGCTATGGAACTCTTCCATTGTATTCTTAATTCTGCTGAAGTTTAAAAATGCTACGGAACACTTCCATTGTTCTTCGGAATTCTGCTGAAGTTTAAAAATGCTATGGAACTCTTCCATTGTTCTTCTGAATTCTGCTGAAGTTTAAAAATGCTACGGAACTCTTCCATTGTTCTCGGAATTCTGGTGAAGTTTAAAAATGCTACGGAACTCATCCATTGTTCTCGGAATTCTGCTGAAGTTTAAAAATGCTACGGAACTCTTCCATTGTTCTTCGGAATTCTGCTGAAGTTTAAAAATGGTACGGAACTTTTCCATTGTTCTTCGGAATGCTGACGAAGTTTAAAAAGGCTACGGAACTCTTCCATTGTTCTTCGGAATTCTGCTGAAATTTAAAAATGCTACGGAACTCTTCCATTGTTCTTCGGAATTCTGCAGAAGTTTAAAAATGCTAAGGAACTCTTCCATTGTTATTGGAATTCTGGTGAAGTTTAAAAATGCTACGGAACTCTTCCATTGTTCTCAGAATTCTGCTGAAGCTTATAAATTCTACGGTGCTCTTCCATTGTTCTTGGGAATTCTGCTGAAGTTTAAAAATGTTACGGATCAATTCCATTGTTCTTCGGAATTCTGCTGAAGTTTAAAAATGCTACGGATCTCTTCCATTGTTCTTCGGAATTCTGCTGAAGTTTAAAAATGCTACGGAACTCATCCATTGTTCTTCGGAATTTTGCTGAAGTTTAAAAATGCTACGGAACTCTTCCATTGTTTTGCGGAATTCTTCTGAAGTTTAAAAATGCTACAGAACTCTTCTCTTGTTCTTCAGAATTCTGCTGAAGTTTAAAAATGCTACGGAACACTTCCTTTGTTCTTCGGAATTCTGCTGAAGGTTAAAAATGCTACAGAACTCTTCCATTGTTCACGGTATTCTGGTGAAGTTTAAAAATGCTACGGAACTCTTCCATTGTTCTTCGGAATTCTGCTAAAGTTTAAAATTGCTACGGGACTCTTCCATTGTTCTTCTGAGTTCTGCTGAAGTTTAAAAAGGCTACCGAACTCTTCCATTGTTCTTCGGAATTCTGCTGAAGTTTAAAACTGCAATGGAACTCTTCCATTGTTCTTCGGAATTCTGCTGAAGTTTAAAAATGCTACGGAACTCTTCCATTGTTCTTCGGAATTCTGCTGAAGTTTAAAAATGCTACGGAACTCTTCCATTGTTCTCGGAATTCTGGTGAAGTTTAAAAATGCTGCGGAACTCATCCATTGTTCTTGGAATTCTGCTGAAGTTTAAAAATGCTGCGGAACTCTTCCATTGTTCTTCGGAATTCTGCTGTAATTTAAAAATGCTACGGAACTCTTCCATTGTTCTTCGGAATTCTGATGAAGTTTAAAAATGCTACGGAACTCTTCCATTGTTCTTCGGAATTCTGCTGAAGTTTAAAAATGCTACGGAACTCTTCCATTGCTTTTCGGAATTCTGCTGAAGTTTAAAAATGCTGTGGAACTCTTCCATTGTTCTCGGAATTCTTCTGAAGTTTGAAAATGCTACGGAACTCTTACATTGTTCTTCAGAATACTGCTGAAGTTTAAAAATGCTACGGAACACTTCCTTTGTTCTTCGGAATTCTGCTGAAGTTTAAAAATGCTACAGAACTCTTCTCTTGTTCTTCAGAATTCTGCTGAAGTTTAAAAATGCTACGGAACACTTCCTTTGTTCTTCGGAATTCTGCTGAAGTTTAAAAATGCTACCGAAATCTTCCATTGTTCACGGTATTCTGGTGAAGTTTAAAAATGCTACGGAACTCTTCCATTGTTCTTCGGAATTCTGCTGAAGTTTAAAAATGCTACGGGACTCTTCCATTGTTCTTCTGAGTTCTGCTGAAGTTTAAAAAGGCTACGGAACTCTTCCATTGTTCTTCGGAATTCTGATGAAGTTTAAAACTGCAACGGAACTCTTCCATTGTTTTTCGGAATTCTGCTGAAGTTTAAAAATGCTGTGGAACTCTTCCATTGTTCTTGGAATTCTTCTGAAGTTTGAAAATGCTACGGAGCTCTTCCATTGTTCTTCAGAATACTGCTGAAGTTTAAAAATGCTACGGAACACTTCCTTTGTTCTTCGGAATTCTGCTGAAGTTTAAAAATGCTACAGAACTCTTCTCTTGTTCTTCAGAATTCTGCTGAAGTTTAAAAATGCTACGGAACACTTCCTTTGTTCTTCGGAATTCTGCTGAAGTTTAAAAATGCTACAGAACTCTTCTATTGTTCACTGTATTCTGGTGAAGTTTAAAAATGCTACGGAACTCTTCCATTGTTCTTCGGAATTCTGCTGAAGTTTAAAAATGCTACGGAACTCTTCCATTGTTCTTCGGAATTCTGATGAAGTTTAAAACTGCAACGGAACTCTTCCATTGTTCTTCGGAATTCTGCTGAAGTTTAAAAATGCTACGGAACACTTCCATTGTTCTTCGGAATTCTGCTAAAGTTTAAAAATGCTACGGAACTCTTCCATTGTTCTCGGAATTCTGGTGAAGTTTAAAAATGCTACGGAACTCTTCCATTGTTCTTCTGAGTTCTGCTGAAGTTTAAAAATGCTGTGGAACTCTTCCATTGTTCTTCGGATTTCTGATGAAGTTTAAAACTGCAACGGAACTCTTCCATTGTTCTTCGGAATTCTGCTGAAGTTTAAAAATGCTACGGAACTCTCCCATTGTTTTTCGGAATTCTGCTGAAGTTTAAAAATGCTGTGGAGCTCTTCCATTGTTCTCGGAATTCTTCTGAAGTTTGAAAATGCTACGGAACTCTTCCATTGTTCTTCAGAATACTGCTGAAATTTAAAAATGCTACGGAACACTTCCTTTGTTCTTCGGAATTCTGCTGAAGTTTAAAAATGCTACGGAACTCTTCCATTGTTCACGGAATTCTGGTGAAGTTTAAAAATGCTACGGAACTCTTCCATTGTTATTCTTAATTCTGCTGAAGTTTACAAATGCTACGGAACTCTTCCATTGTTCTTCGGAATTCTGCTGAAGTTTAAAAATGCTATGGAACTCTTCCATTGTTCTTCTGAATTCTGCTGAAGTTTAAAAATGCTACGGAACTCTTCCATTGTTCACGGAATTCTGGTGAAGTTTAAAAATGCTACGGAACTCTTCCATTGTTATTCTTAATTCTGCTGAAGTTTAAAAATGCTACGGAACTCTTCCATTGTTCTTCGGAATTCTGCTGAAGTTTAAAAATGCTATGGAACTCTTCCATTGTTCTTCTGAATTCTGCTGAAGTTTAAAAATGCTACGGAACTCTTCCATTGTTCTCGGAATTCTGTTGAAGTTTAAAAATGCTACGGAACACTTCCATTGTTCTCGGAATTCTGGTGAAGTTTAAAAATTCTACGGAACTCTTCCATTGTTCTCAGAATTCTGCTGAAGTTTAAAAATGTTATGGAACTCTTCCATTGTTCTTCGGAATTCTGCTGAATTTTAAAAATGCTACGGAACTTTTCCATTGTTCTTCGGAATTCTGATGAAGTTTAAAAATGCTACGGAACTCTTCCATTGTTCTTTGCAATTCTGCTGAAGTTTAAAAATGCTACGGAACTCTTCCATTGTTCTTCGGAATTCTGCAGTAGTTTAAAAATGCTACGGAACTCTTCCATTGTTCTTGGAATTCTGGTGAAGTTTAAAAATGCTACGGAACTCTTCCATTGTTCTCAGAATTCTGCTGAAGTTTATAAATTCTACGGTACTCTTCCATTGTTCTTGGGAATTCTGCTGAAGTTTAAAAATGTTACGGATCATTTCCATTGTTCTTCGGAATTCTGCTGAAGTTTAAATATGCTACGGAACTCTTCCATTGTTCTTCGGAATTCTGCTGAAGTTTAAAAATGCTACGGAACTCTTCGATTGTTCTTCGGAATTCTGCTGAAGTTTAAAAATGCTACGGAACTCTTCCATTGTTCTTCTGAGTTCTGCTGAAGTTTAAAAATGCTACGGAACTCTTCCATTGTTATTCTTAATTCTGCTGAAGTTTAAAAATGCTACGGAACTCTTCCATTGTTCTTCGGAATTCTGCTGTAATTTAAAAATGCTACGGAACTCTTCCATTGTTCTTCGGAATTCTGCTGAAGTTTAAAAATGCTACGGAACTCTTCCATTGTTATTCTTAATTCTGCTGAAGTTTAAAAATGCTGCGGAACTCTTCCATTGTTCTTCGGAATTCTGATGAAGTTTAAAAATGCTACGGAACTCTTCCATTGTTCTTCGGAATTCTGCAGAAGTTTAAAAATGCTATGGAACTTTTCCATTGTTCTTGGAATTCTGGTGAAGTTTAAAAATGCTACGGAACTCTTCCATTGTTCTCAGAATTCTGCTGAAGTTTATAAATTCTACGGTACTCTTCCATTGTTCTTGGGAATTCTGCTGAAGTTTAAAAATGTTACGGATCATTTCCATTGTTCTTCGGAATTCTGCTGAAGTTTAAATATGCTACGGAACTCTTCCATTGTTCTTCGGAATTCTGCTGAAGTTTAAAAATGCTACGGAACTCTTCGATTGTTCTTCGGAATTCTGCTGAAGTTTAAAAATGCTACGGAACTCTTCCATTGTTCTTCTGAGTTCTGCTGAAGTTTAAAAATGCTACCGAACTCTTCCATTGTTTTTCTTAATTCTGCTGAAGTTTAAAAATGCTACGGAACTCTTCCATTGTTTTTCGGAATTCTGCTGTAATTTAAAAATGCTACGGAACTCTTCCATTGTTCTTCGGAATTCTGCTGAAGTTTAAAAATGCTAGGGAACTCTTCCATTGTTATTCTTAATTCTGCTGAAGTTTAAAAATGCTGCGGAAGTCTTCCATTGTTCTTCGGAATTCTGATGAAGTTTAAAACTGCAACGGAACTCTTCCATTGTTCTTCGGAATTCTGCTGAAGTTTACAAATGCTACGGAACTCTTCCATTGTTCTTCGGAATTCTGCTGAAGTTTAAAAATGCTATGGAACTCTTCCATTGTTCTCGGAATTCTGGTGAAGTTTAAAAATGCTACGGAACTCTTCCATTGTTCTCGGAATTCTGCTGAAGTTTAAAAATGCTACGGAACTCATCCATTGTTCTTGGAATTCTGCTGAAGTTTAAAAATGCTACAGAACTCTTCCATTGCTCTTCGGAATTCTGCTGAAGTTTAAAAATAGTACGGAACTTTTCCATTGTTCTTCGGAATTCTGACGAAGTTTAAAAAGGCTACGGAACTCTTCCATTGTTCTTCAGAATTCTGCTGAAGTTTAAAAATGCTACGGAACTCTTCCATTTTTCTTCGGAATTCTGCAGAAGTTTAAAAATGCTATGGAACTCTTCCATTTTTCTTGGAATTCTGGTGAAGTTTAAAAATGCTATGGAACTCTTCCATTGTTCTCAGAATTCTGCTGAAGCTCATAAATTCTACGGTGCTCTTTCATTGTTCTTGGGAATTCTGCTGAAGTTTAAAAATGTTACGGATCAATTCCATTGTTCTTTGGAATTCTGCTGAAGTTTAAAAATGCTACGGAACTCTTCCATTGTTCTTCGGAATTCTGCTGAAGTTTAAAAATGCTACAGAACTCATCCATTGTTCTTTGGAATTCTGCTGAAGTTTAAAAATGCTACGGAACTCTTCCATTGTTTTGCGGAATTCTTCTGAAGTTTAAAAATGCTACAGAACTCTTCTCTTGTTCTTCAGAATTCTGCTGAAGTTTAAAAATGCTACGGAACTCTTCCATTGTTTTTCGGAATTCTGCTGAAGTTTGAAAATGCTACGGAACTCTTCCATTGTTCTTTAGAATACTGCTGAAGTTTAAAAATGCTACGGAACACTTCCTTTGTTCTTCGGAATTCTGCTGAAGTTTAAAAATGCTACGGAACTCTTCCATTGTCCACGGAATTCTGGTGAAGTTTAAAAATGCTACGGAACTCTTCCATTGTTATTCTTAATTCTGCTGAAGTTTACAAATGCTACAGAACTCTTCCATTGTTCTTCGGAATTCTGCTGAAGTTTAAAAATGTTACGGATCATTTCCATTGTTCTTCGGAATTCTGCTGAAGTTTAAATATGCTACGGAACTCTTCCATTGTTATTCTTAATTCTGCTGAAGTTTACAAATGCTACGGAACTCTTCCATTGTTCTTCGGAATTCTGCTGAAGATTAAAAATGCTATGGAACTCTTCCATTGTTCTTCTGAATTCTGCTGAAGTTTAAAAATGCTACGGAACTGTTCCATTGTTCACGGAATTCTGGTGAAGTTTAAAAATGCCACGGAACTCTTCCATTGTTATTCTTAATTCTGCTGAAGTTTAAAAATGCTACGGAACTCTTCCATTGTTCTTCGGAATTCTGCTGAAGTTTAAAAATGCTATGGAACTCTTCCATTGTTCTTCTGAATTCTGAAGTTTAAAAATGCTACGGAACTCTTCCATTGTTCTCGGAATTCTGTTGAAGTTTAAAAATGCTACGGAACACTTCCATTGTTCTCGGAATTCTGTTGAAGTTTAAAAATGCTACGGAACTCTTCCATTGTTCTCGGAATTCTGCTGAAGTTTAAAAATGCTATGGAACTCTTCCATTGTTCTTCGGAATTCTGCTGAAGTTTAAAAATGCTACGGAACTCTTCCATTGTTCTTCGGAATTCTGCTGAAGTTTAAAAATGCTACGGAACTCACCCATTGTTCTTCGGAATTCTGAAGTTTAAAAATGCTACGGAACTCTTCCATTGTTTTGCTGAATTCTTCTGAAGTTTAAAAATGCTACAGAACTCTTCTCTTGTTCTTCAGAATTCTGTTGAAGTTTAAAAATGCTACGGAACACTTCCTTTGTTCTTCGGAATTCTGCTGAAGTTTAAAAATGCTACAGAACTCTTTCATTGTTCACGGTATTCTTGTGAAGTTTAAAAATGCTACGGAACTCTTCCATTGTTCTTCAGAATTCTGCTGAAGTTTAAAATTGCTACGGGACACTTCCATTGCTCTTCTGAGTTCTGCTGAAGTTTAAAAAGGCTAAAGAACTCTTCCATTGTTCTTCGGAATTCTGATGAAGTTTAAAACTGCAACGGAACTCTTCCATTGTTCTTCGGAATTCTGCTGAAGTTTAAAAATGCTACGGAACTCTTCCATTGTTCCTCGGAATTCTGCTGAAGTTTAAAAATGCTACGGAACTCTTCCATTGTTCTCGGAATTCTGGTGAAGTTTAAAAATGCTGCGGAACTCATCCATTGTTCTTGGAATTCTGCTGAAGTTTAAAAATGCTACGGAACTCTTCCATTGTTCTTCGGAATTCTGCTGTAATTTAAAAATGCTACGGAACTCTTCCATTGCTTTTCGGAATTCTGCTGAAGTTTAAAAATGCTACGGAACTCTTCCATTGTTCTTCGGAATTCTGCTGAAGTTTAAAAATGCTACGGAACTCTTCCATTGTTATTCTTAATTCTGCTGAAGTTTAAAAATGCTGTGGAACTCTTCCATTGTTCTTCGGAATTCTGATGAAGTTTAAAACTGCAACGGAACTCTTTCATTGTTCTTCGGAATTCTGCTGAAGTTTACAAATGCTACGGAACTCTTCCATTGTTCTTCGGAATTCTGCTGAAGTTTAAAAATGCTATGGAACTCTTCCATTGTTCTCGGAATTCTGGTGAAGTTTAAAAATGCTATGGAACTCTTCCAATGTTCTCGGAATTCTGCTGAAGTTTAAAAATGCTACGGAACTCATCCATTGTTCTCGGAATTCTGCTGAAGTTTAAAAATGCTACGGAACTCTTCCATTGCTCTTCGGAATTCTGCTGAAGTTTAAAAATGGTACGGAACTTTTCCATTGTTCTTCGGAATTCTGACGAAGTTTAAAAAGGCTACGGAACTCTTCCATTGTTCTTCGGAATTCTGCTGAAGTTTAAAAATGCTACGGAACTCTTCCATTGTTCTTCGGAATTCTGCAGAAGTTTAAAAATGCTACGGAACTCGTCCATTGTTCTTGGAATTCTGGTGAAGTTTAAAAATGCTACGGAACTCTTCCATTGTTCTCAGAATTCTGCTGAAGCTTATAAATTCTACGGTGCTCTTCCATTGTTCTTGGGAATTCTGCTGAAGTTTAAAAATGTTACGAATCAATTCCATTGTTCTTCGGAATTCTGCTGAAGTTTAAAAATGCTACGGAACTCTTCCATTGTTCTTCGGAATTCTGCTGAAGTTTAAAAATGCTACGGAACTCATCCATTGTTCTTCGGAATTCTGAAGTTTAAAAATGCTACGGAACTCTTCCATTGTTTTGCTGAATTCTTCTGAAGTTTAAAAATGCTACAGAACTCTTCTCTTGTTCTTCAGAATTCTGCTGAAGTTTAAAAATGCTACGGAACACTTCCTTTGTTCTTCGGAATTCTGCTGAAGTTTAAAAATGCTACAGAACTCTTTCATTGTTCACGGTATTCTTGTGAAGTTTAAAAATGCAACGGAACTCTTCCATTGTTCTTCAGAATTCTGCTGAAGTTTAAAATTGCTACGGGACTCTTCCATTGTTCTTCTGAGTTCTGCTGAAGTTTAAAAAGGCTAAGGAACTCGTCCATTGTTCTTCGGAATTCTGATGAAGTTTAAAACTGCAACGGAACTCTTCCATTGTTCTTCGGAATTCTGCTGAAGTTTAAAAATGCTACAGAACTCTTCCATTGTTCACGGTATTCTGGTGAAGTTTAAAAATGCTACGGAACTCTTCCATTGTTCTTCGGAATTCTGCTGAAGTTTAAAATTGCTACGGGACTCTTCCATTGTTCTTCTGAGTTCTGCTGAAGTTTAAAAAGGCTACGGAACTCTTCCATTGTTCTTCGGAATTCTGATGAAGTTCAAAAGTGCAACAGAACTCTTCCATTGTTCTCGGAATTCTGCTGAAGTTTAAAAATGCTATGGAACTCTTCCATTGTTCTTCGGAATTCTGCTGAAGTTTAAAAATGCTACGGAACTTTGACATTGTTCTTCGGAATTCTGATGAAGTTTAAAAATGCTACGGAACTCTTCCATTGTTCTTCGGAATTCTGCTGAAGTTTAAAAATGCTACGGAACTCTTCCATTGTTCTTCTGAGTTCTGCTGAAGTTTAAAAATGCTGCGGAACTCTTCCATTGCTCTTCGGAATTCTGATGAAGTTTAAAACTGCAACGGAACTCTTCCATTGTTCTTCGGAATTCTGCTGAAGTTTAAAAATGCTACGGAACTCTTCCATTGTTCTTCGGAATTCTGCTGAAGTTTAAAAATGCTACGGAACTCTTCCATTGTTCTCGGAATTCTGCTGAAGTTTAAAAATGCTACGGAACTCTTCCATTGTTCTTCGGAATTCTGCTGAAGTTTTAAAAATGCTACGGAACTCTTCCATTGTTCTTCGGAATTCTGCTGAAGTTTAAAAATGCTATGGAACTCTTCCATTGTATTCTTAATTCTGCTGAAGTTTAAAAATGCTACGGAACACTTCCATTGTTCTTCGGAATTCTGCTGAAGTTTAAAAATGCTATGGAACTCTTCCATTGTTCTTCTGAATTCTGCTGAAGTTTAAAACTGCAACGGAACTCTTCCATTGTTCTTCGGAATTCTGCTGAAGTTTAAAAATGCTACGGAACTCTTCCATTGTTCTTCGGAATTCTGCTGAAGTTTAAAAATGCTACGGAACTCTTCCATTGTTCTCGGAATTCTGGTGAAGTTTAAAAATGCTGCGGAACTCATCCATTGTTCTTGGAATTCTGCTGAAGTTTAAAAATGCTGCGGAACTCTTCCATTGTTCTTCGGAATTCTGCTGTAATTTAAAAATGCTACGGAACTCTTCCATTGTTCTTCGGAATTCTGCTGAAGTTTAAAAATGCTACGGAACTCTTCCATTGTTCTCAGAATTCTGCTGAAGCTTATAAATTCTACGGTGCTCTTCCATTTTTCTTGGGAATTCTGCTGAAGTTTAAAAATGTTACGAATCAATTCCATTGTTCTTCGGAATTCTGCTGAAGTTTAAAAATGCTACGGAACTCTTCCATTGTTCTTCGGAATTCTGCTGAAGTTTAAAAATGCTACGGAACTCATCCATTGTTCTTCGGAATTCTGAAGTTTAAAAATGCTACGGAACTCTTCCATTGTTTTGCTGAATTCTTCTGAAGTTTAAAAATGCTACAGAACTCTTCTCTTGTTCTTCAGAATTCTGCTGAAGTTTAAAAATGCTACGGAACACTTCCTTTGTTCTTCGGAATTCTGCTGAAGTTTAAAAATGCTACAGAACTCTTTCATTGTTCACGGTATTCTTGTGAAGTTTAAAAATGCTACGGAACTCTTCCATTGTTCTTCAGAATTCTGCTGAAGTTTAAAATTGCTACGGGACTCTTCCATTGTTCTTCTGAGTTCTGCTGAAGTTTAAAAAGGCTAAGGAACTCTTCCATTGTTCTTCGGAATTCTGATGAAGTTTAAAACTGCAACGGAACTCTTCCATTGTTCTTCGGAATTCTGCTGAAGTTTAAAAATGCTACAGAACTCTTCCATTGTTCACGGTATTCTGGTGAAGTTTAAAAATGCTACGGAACTCTTCCATTGTTCTTCGGAATTCTGCTGAAGTTTAAAATTGCTACGGGACTCTTCCATTGTTCTTCTGAGTTCTGCTGAAGTTTAAAAAGGCTACGGAACTCTTCCATTGTTCTTCGGAATTCTGATGAAGTTCAAAACTGCAACGGAACTCTTCCATTGTTCTCGGAATTCTGCTGAAGTTTAAAAATGCTATGGACCTCTTCCATTGTTCTTCGGAATTCTGCTGAAGTTTAAAAATGCTACGGAACTTTTCCATTGATCTTCGGAATTCTGATGAAGTTTAAATATGCTACGGAACTCTTCCATTGTTCTTCGGAATTCTGCTGAAGTTTAAAAATGCTACGGAACTCTTCCATTGTTCTTCTGAGTTCTGCTGAAGTTTAAAAATGCTGTGGAACTCTTCCATTGCTCTTCGGAATTCTGATGAAGTTTAAAACTGCAACGGAACTCTTCCATTGTTCTTCGGAATTCTGCTGAAGTTTAAAAATGCTACGGAACTCTTCCATTGTTCTTCGGAATTCTGCTGAAGTTTAAAAATGCTACGGAACTCTTCCATTGTTCTCGGAATTCTGCTGAAGTTTAAAAATGCTACGGAACTCTTCCATTGTTCTTCGGAATTCTGCTGAAGTTTAAAAATGCTACGGAACTCTTCCATTGTTCTTCGGAATTCTGCTGAAGTTTAAAAATGCTATGGAACTCTTCCATTGTATTCTTAATTCTGCTGAAGTTTAAAAATGCTACGGAACACTTCCATTGTTCTTCGGAATTCTGCTGAAGTTTAAAAATGCTATGGAACTCTTCCATTGTTCTTCTGAATTCTGCTGAAGTTTAAAAATGCTACGGAACTCTTCCATTGTTCTCGGAATTCTGGTGAAGTTTAAAAATGCTACGGAACTCATCCATTGTTCTCGGAATTCTGCTGAAGTTTAAAAATGCTACGGAACTCTTCCATTGTTCTTCGGAATTCTGCTGAAGTTTAAAAATGGTACGGAACTTTTCCATTGTTCTTCGGAATGCTGACGAAGTTTAAAAAGGCTACGGAACTCTTCCATTGTTCTTCGGAATTCTGCTGAAGTTTAAAAATGCTACGGAACTCTTCCATTGTTCTTCGGAATTCTGCAGAAGTTTAAAAATGCTACGGAACTCTTCCATTGTTATTGGAATTCTGGTGAAGTTTAAAAATGCTACGGAACTCTTCCATTGTTCTCAGAATTCTGCTGAAGCTTATAAATTCTACGGTGCTCTTCCATTGTTCTTGGGAATTCTGCTGAAGTTTAAAAATGTTACGGATCAATTCCATTGTTCTTCGGAATTCTGCTGAAGTTTAAAAATGCTACGGATCTCTTCCATTTTTCTTCGGAATTCTGCTGAAGTTTAAAAATGCTACGGAACTCATCCATTGTTCTTCGGAATTTTGCTGAAGTTTAAAAATGCTACGGAACTCTTCCATTGTTTTGCGGAATTCTTCTGAAGTTTAAAAATGCTACAGAACTCTTCTCTTGTTCTTCAGAATTCTGCTGAAGTTTAAAAATGCTACGGAACACTTCCTTTGTTCTTCGGAATTCTGCTGAAGTTTAAAAATGCTACAGAACTCTTCCATTGTTCACGGTATTCTGGTGAAGTTTAAAAATGCTACGGAACTCTTCCATTGTTCTTCGGAATTCTGCTAAAGTTTAAAATTGCTACGGGACTCTTCCATTGTTCTTCTGAGTTCAGCTGAAGTTTAAAAAGGCTACCGAACTCTTCCATTGTTCTTCGGAATTCTGATGAAGTTTAAAACTGCAACGGAACTCTTCCATTGTTCTTCGGAATTCTGCTGAAGTTTAAAAATGCTACGGAACTCTTCCATTGTTCTTCGGAATTCTGCTGAAGTTTAAAAATGCTACGGAACTCTTCCATTGTTCTCGGAATTCTGGTGAAGTTTAAAAATGCTGCGGAACTCATCCATTGTTCTTGGAATTCTGCTGAAGTTTAAAAATGCTGCGGAACTCTTCCATTGTTCTTCGGAATTCTGCTGTAATTTAAAAATGCTACGGAACTCTTCCATTGTTCTTCGGCATTCTGATGAAGTTTAAAAATGCTACGGAACTCTTCCATTGTTCTTCGGAATTCTGCTGAAGTTTAAAAATGCTACGGAACTCTTCCATTGCTTTTCGGAATTCTGCTGAAGTTTATAAATGCTGTGGAACTCTTCCATTGTTCTCGGAATTCTTCTGAAGTTTGAAAATGCTACGGAACTCTTACATTGTTCTTCAGAATACTGCTGAAGTTTAAAAATGCTACGGAACACTTCCTTTGTTCTTCGGAATTCTGCTGAAGTTTAAAAATGCTACAGAACTCTTCTCTTGTTCTTCAGAATTCTGCTGAAGTTTAAAAATGCTACGGAACACTTCCTTTGTTCTTCGGAATTCTGCTGAAGTTTAAAAATGCTACCGAAATCTTCCATTGTTCACGGTATTCTGGTGAAGTTTAAAAATGCTACGGAACACTTCCATTGTTCTTCGGAATTCTGCTGAAGTTTAAAAATGCTATGGAACTCTTCCATTGTTCTTCTGAATTCTGCTGAAGTTTAAAAATGCTATGGAACTCTTCCATTGTTCTCAGAATTCTGGTGAAGTTTAAAAATGCTACGGAACTCATCCATTGTTCTCGGAATTCTGCTGAAGTTTAAAAATGCTACGGAACTCTTCCATTGTTCTTCGGAATTCTGCTGAAGTTTAAAAATGGTACGGAACTTTTCCATTGTTCTTCGGAATGCTGACGAAGTTTAAAAAGGCTACGGAACTCTTCCATTGTTCTTCGGAATTCTGCTGAAGTTTAAAAATGCTACGGAACTCTTCCATTGTTCTTCGGAATTCTGCAGAAGTTTAAAAATGCTACGGAACTCTTCCATTGTTATTGGAATTCTGGTGAAGTTTAAAAATGCTACGGAACTCTTCCATTGTTCTCAGAATTCTGCTGAAGCTTATAAATTCTACGGTGCTCTTCCATTGTTCTTGGGAATTCTGCTGAAGTTTAAAAATGTTACGGATCAATTCCATTGTTCTTCGGAATTCTGCTGAAGTTTAAAAATGCTACGGATCTCTTCCATTTTTCTTCGGAATTCTGCTGAAGTTTAAAAATGCTACGGAACTCATCCATTGTTCTTCGGAATTTTGCTGAAGTTTAAAAATGCTACGGAACTCTTCCATTGTTTTGCGGAATTCTTCTGAAGTTTAAAAATGCTACAGAACTCTTCTCTTGTTCTTCAGAATTCTGCTGAAGTTTAAAAATGCTACGGAACACTTCCTTTGTTCTTCGGAATTCTGCTGAAGTTTAAAAATGCTACAGAACTCTTCCATTGTTCACGGTATTCTGGTGAAGTTTAAAAATGCTACGGAACTCTTCCATTGTTCTTCGGAATTCTGCTAAAGTTTAAAATTGCTACGGGACTCTTCCATTGTTCTTCTGAGTTCAGCTGAAGTTTAAAAAGGCTACCGAACTCTTCCATTGTTCTTCGGAATTCTGATGAAGTTTAAAACTGCAACGGAACTCTTCCATTGTTCTTCGGAATTCTGCTGAAGTTTAAAAATGCTACGGAACTCTTCCATTGTTCTTCGGAATTCTGCTGAAGTTTAAAAATGCTACGGAACTCTTCCATTGTTCTCGGAATTCTGGTGAAGTTTAAAAATGCTGCGGAACTCATCCATTGTTCTTGGAATTCTGCTGAAGTTTAAAAATGCTGCGGAACTCTTCCATTGTTCTTCGGAATTCTGCTGTAATTTAAAAATGCTACGGAACTCTTCCATTGTTCTTCGGCATTCTGATGAAGTTTAAAAATGCTACGGAACTCTTCCATTGTTCTTCGGAATTCTGCTGAAGTTTAAAAATGCTACGGAACTCTTCCATTGCTTTTCGGAATTCTGCTGAAGTTTATAAATGCTGTGGAACTCTTCCATTGTTCTCGGAATTCTTCTGAAGTTTGAAAATGCTACGGAACTCTTACATTGTTCTTCAGAATACTGCTGAAGTTTAAAAATGCTACGGAACACTTCCTTTGTTCTTCGGAATTCTGCTGAAGTTTAAAAATGCTACGGAACTCTTCCATTGTTCTTCGGAATTCTGCTGATGTTTAAAAATGCTATGGAACTCTTCCATTGTTCTCGGAATTCTGGTGAAGTTTAAAAATGCTACGGAACTCTTCCATTGTTCTCGGAATTCTGGTGAAGTTTAAAAATGCTACGGAACTCATCCATTGTTCTCGGAATTCTGCTGAAGTTTAAAAATGCTACGGAACTCTTCCATTGTTCTTCGGAATTCTGCTGAAGTTTAAAAATGGTACGGAACTTTTCCATTGTTCTTCGGAATTCTGACGAAGTTTAAAAAGGCTACGGAACTCTTCCATTGTTCTTCGGAATTCTGCTGAAGTTTAAAAATGCTACGGAACTCTTCCATTGTTCTTCGGAATTCTGCAGAAGTTTAAAAATGCTACGGAACTCTTCCATTGTTCTTGGAATTCTGGTGAAGTTTAAAAATGCTACAGAACTCTTCTCTTGTTCTTCAGAATTCTGCTGAAGTTTAAAAATGCTACGGAACACTTCCTTTGTTCTTCGGAATTCTGCTGAAGTTTAAAAATGCTACCGAAATCTTCCATTGTTCACGGTATTCTGGTGAAGTTTAAAAATGCTACGGAACTCTTCCATTGTTCTTCGGAATTCTGCTGAAGTTTAAAAATGCTACGGGACTCTTCCATTGTTCTTCTGAGTTCTGCTGAAGTTTAAAAAGGCTACGGAACTCTTCCATTGTTCTTCGGAATTCTGATGAAGTTTAAAACTGCAACGGAACTCTTCCATTGTTCTTCGGAATTCTGCTGAAGTTTAAAAATGCTACGGAACTCTTCCATTGTTCTTCGGAATTCTGCTGAAGTTTAAAAATGCTACGGAACTCTTCCATTGTTCTTGGAATTCTGGTGAAGTTTAAAAATGCTGCGGAACTCATCCATTGTTCTCGGAATTCTGCTGAAGTTTAAAAATGCTACGGAACTCTTCCATTGTTCTTCGGAATTCTGCTGTAATTTAAAAATGCTGCGGAACTCTTCCATTGTTCTTCTGAATTCTGCTGAAGTTTAAAAATGCTACGGAACTCTTCCATTGTTTTTCGGAATTCTGCTGAAATTTAAAAATGCTGTGGAGCTCTTCCATTGTTCTCGGAATTCTTCTGAAGTTTGAAAATGCTCCGGAACTCTTCCATTGTTCTTCAGAATACTGCTGAAGTTTAAAAATGCTACGGAACACTTCCTTTGTTCTTCAGAATTCTGCTGAAGTTTAAAAATGCTACGGAACTCTTCCATTGTTCACGGAATTCTGGTGAAGTTTAAAAATGCTACGGAACTCTTCCATTGTTATTCTTAATTCTGCTGAAGTTTAAAAATGCTACGGAACTCTTCCATTGTTCTTTGGAATTCTGCTGAAGTTTAAAAATGCTATGGAACTCTTGCATTGTTCTTCTGAATTCTGCTGAAGTTTAAAAATGCTACGGAACTCTTCCATTGTTCACGGAATTCTGGTGAAGTTTAAAAATGCTACGGAACTCTTCCATTGTTATTCTTAATTCTGCTGAAGTTTAAAAATGCTACGGAACTCTTCCATTGTTCTTCGGAATTCTGCTGAAGTTTAAAAATGCAATGGAACTCTTCCATTGTTCTTTTGAATTCTGCTGAAGTTTAAAAATGCTACGGAACTCTTCCATTGTTCTCGGAATTCTGTTGAAGTTTAAAAATGCTATGGAACTCTTCCATTGTATTCTTAATTCTGCTGAAGTTTAAAAATGCTGCAGAACTCTTCCATTGTTCTTCGGAATTCTGCTGAAGTTTAAAAATGCTACGGAACTCTTCCATTGTTCTTGGAATTCTGCTGAAGTTTAAAAATGCTACGGAACTCTTCCATTGTTCTTCGGAATTCTGCTGAAGTTTAAAAATGCTACGGAACTCTTCCATTGTTCTTCGGAATTCTGCTGATGTTTAAAAATGCTATGGAACTCTTCCATTGTTCTCGGAATTCTGGTGAAGTTTAAAAATGCTACGGAACTCTTCCATTGTTCTCGGAATTCTGGTGAAGTTTAAAAATGCTACGGAACTCATCCATTGTTCTCGGAATTCTGCTGAAGTTTAAAAATGCTACGGAACTCTTCCATTGTTCTTCGGAATTCTGCTGAAGTTTAAAAATGGTACGGAACTTTTCCATTGTTCTTCGGAATTCTGACGAAGTTTAAAAAGGCTACGGAACTCTTCCATTGTTCTTCGGAATTCTGCTGAAGTTTAAAAATGCTACGGAACTCTTCCATTGTTCTTCGGAATTCTGCAGAAGTTTAAAAATGCTACGGAACTCTTCCATTGTTCTTGGAATTCTGGTGAAGTTTAAAAATGCTACGGAACTCATCCATTGTTCTCAGAATTCTGCTGAAGCTTATAAATTCTACGGTGCCCTTCCATTGTTCTTGGGAATTCTGCTGAAGTTTAAAAATGTTACGGATCAATTCCATTGTTCTTCAGAATTCTGCGGAAGTTTAAAAATCCTACGGAACTCTTCCATTGTTCTTAGAATTCTGCTGAAGTTTAAAAATGCTACGGAACTCATCCATTGTTCTTCGGAATTCTGCTGAAGTTTAAAAATGCTACGGAACTCTTCCATTGTTTTGCGGAATTCTTCTGAAGTTTAAAAATGCTACAGAACTCTTCTCTTGTTCTTCAGAATTCTGCTGAAGTTTAAAAATGCTACGGAAAACTTCCTTTGTTCTTCGGAATTCTGCTGAAGTTTAAAAATGCTACAGAACTCTTCCATTGTTCACGGTATTCTGGTGAAGTTTAAAAATGCTACGGAACTCTTCCATTGTTCTTCGGAATTCTGTTGAAGTTTAAAAATGCTACGGGACTCTTCCATTGTTCTTCTGAGTTCTGCTGAAGTTTAAAAAGGCTACGGAACTCTTCCATTGTTCTTCGGAATTCTGATGAAGTTTAAAACTGCAACGGAACTCTTCCATTGTTCTTCAGAATTCTGCTGAAGTTTAAAAATGCTACGGAACTCTTCCATTGTTCTTCGGAATTCTGCTGAAGTTTAAAAATGCTACGGAACTCTTCCATTGTTCTTGGAATTCTGTTGAAGTTTAAAAATGCTACGGAACTCTTCCATTGTTCTCGGAATTCTGGTGAAGTTTAAAAATGCTACTGAACTCTTCCATTGTTCCCGGAATTCTGCTGAAGTTTAAAAATGCTACGGAACTCTTCCATTGTTCTTCGGAATTCTGATGAAGTTTAAAAATGCTACGGAACTTTTCCATTGTTCTTCGGAATTCTAATGAAGTTTAAAAATGCTAAGGAACTCTTCCATTGTTCTTCAGAATTCTGCTGAAGTTTAAAAATGCTATGTAACACTTCCATTGTTCTTCGGAATTCTGCTGAAGTTTAAAAATGCTACGGAACTCTTCCATTGTTCTTCGGAATTCTGGTGAAGTTTAAAAATGCTATGGAACTCTTCCATTGTTCTCAGAATTCTGCTGAAGTTTATAAATTCTACGGTACTCTTCCATTGTTCTTGGGAATTCTGCTGAAGTTTAAATATGCTACGGAACTCTTCCATTGTTCTTCGGAATTCTGCTGAAGTTTAAAAATGCTACGGAACTCTTCCATTGTTCTTCGGAATTCTGATGAAGCTTAAAACTGCAACGGAACTCTTCCATTGTTCTTCGGAATTCTGCTGAAGTTTAAAAATGCTACGTAACTCTTACATTGTTCTTCTGAATTCTGCTGAAGTTTAACCCCTTAAGCCCCGCGGGTGGTTTGCACGTTAATGACCGGGCCAATTTTTACAATTCTGACCACTGTCACTTTATGAGGTAATTACTCTGGAACGCTTCAACGGATCCCCCTGATTCTGAGATTGTTTTTTCGTGACATATTGTACTTCATGATTGTGGAAAAATTTCTTCGATATCACTTGCGTTTATTTGTGAAAAAAACGGAAATTTGGCGAAAATTTTGAAAATTTTGCAATTTTCAAAATTTGAATTTTTAAGCCCTGAAATCAGAGCGATATGTCACACAAAAGAGTTAATAAATAACATTTCCCACATGTCTACTTTACATCAGCACAATTTTGGAACCAAAATTTTTTTTTGTTAGGGAGCTATAAGGGTTAAAAGTTGACCAGCGATTTCTCATTTTTCCAACAAAATTTACAAAACCATTTTTTTAGGGACCACATCACATTTGAAGTCACTTTGAGAGGTCTTTATGACAGAAAATACCCAAAAGTGACACCATTCTAAAAACTGCACCCCTCAAGGTGCTCAAAACCACATTCAAGAACTTTATTAACCCTTCAGGTGCTTCACAGGAATTTTTTGAATGTGGAAGAAAAAAATGAACATTTAACTTTTTTCACAAAAATGTTAATTTAGACCCAATTTTTTTTATTTTCACAGGGGTAACAAGAAAAAATGGACCCCAAAATTTGTTGTGCAATTTCCCCTGGGCACGCAGATACCCAATATTTGGGGAAAAAATACTGTTTGGGCGCACGGCAGGGCTCGGAAGGGAAGGAGCGCTATTTGACTTTTTGATTGTAAAATTTGCTTGAATAATTAGCGGACGCCATGTTGTGTTTGGAGAGCCCATGTGTGCCCAAACTTTGGAGCTCCCCCACAAGTGACCCCATTTTGGAAACTAGACCCCCCAAGGCACCTTTCTAGATGCATAGTGAGCACTTGGAACCCCCAGGTGCTTCACAAATTGATTCGTAACAATGAAAAAGTGAAAAAAAAAAACACTTTTTCATTTTTATGAATCAATTTGTGAAGCACCTGAGTGTTCCAAGTGCTCACAATGCATCTAGATAGGTGCCTTGGGGGGTCTAGTTTCCAAAATGGGGTAACTTGTGGGGGAGCTCCAATGTTTGGGCACACAGCGGCTCTCCAAACGCAACATGGTGTCGCTAACAATTTGAGCCGATTTTCCGTTAAATTTGTTAGAGGACACCATGTTGCATTTAGAGAGTCCCTGTGTGCCCAAACATTGGAGCTCCCCCACAAGTGACCCCATTTTGGAAACTAGACCCCCCAAGGCACCTATCTAGATGCATAGTGAGCACTTGGAACCCCCAGGTGCTTCACAAATTGATTCGTAACAATGAAAAAGTGAAAAAAAAAACACTTTTTCATTTGTATGAATCAATTTGTGAAGCACCTGAGGGTTCCAAGTGCTCAGTATGCATCTAGATAGGTGCCTTGGGTGGTCTAGTTTCCAAAATGGGGTCACTTGTGGGGGAGCTCCAATATTTGGGCACACAGCGGCTCTCTAAATGCAACATGGTGTCCGCTAACAAATTTAACGCAAAATTGGCTCAAATTGTTAGCGACACCATGTTGCGTTTGGAGAGCTGCTGTGTGCCCAAACATTGGAGCTCCCCCACAAGTGACCCCATTTTGGAAACTAGACCCCCCAAGGCACCTATCTAGATGCATAGTGAGCACTTGGAACCCCCAGGTGCTTCACAAATTGATTCGTAACAATGAAAAAGTGAAAAAAAAAACACTTTTCATTTTTATGAATCAATTTGTGAAGCACCTGGGGGTTCCAACTGCTCACTATGCATCTAGATAGGTGCCTTGGGGGGTCTAGTTTCCAAAATGGGGTCACTTGTGGGAGAGCTCCAATGTTTGGGCACACAGGGACTCTCTAAATGCAACATGGTATCCGCTAACAAATTGAATGGAAAATCGGCTCAAATTGTTAGCGGACACCACATTGCGTTTGGAGAGCTTCTCTGTGCCCAAACTTTGGAGCTCCCCCACAAGTGACCCCATTTTGGAAACTAGACCCCCCAAGGCACCTTTCTAGATGCATAGTGAGCACTTGGAACCCCCAGGTGCTTCACAAATTGATTCGTAATAATGAAAAAGTGAAAAAAAAAACACTTTTTCATTTTTACGAATCAATTTGTGAAGCACCTAGGGGTTCCAAGTGCTCACTATGCATCTAGATAGGTGCCTTGGGGGGTCTAGTTTCCAAAATGGGGTCACTTGTGGGGGAGCTCCAATGTTTGGGCACACAGGGACTCTCTAAATGCAACATGGTATCCGCTAACAAATTGAATGGAAAATCGGCTCAAATTGTTAGCGGACGCCACATTGCGTTTGGAGAGCCCCTCTGTGCCCAAACTTTGGAGCTCCCCCACAAGTGACCCCATTTTGGAAACTAGACCCCCCAAGGCACCTTTCTAGATGCATAGTGAGCACTTGGAACCCCCAGGTGCTTCACAAATTGATTCGTAATAATGAAAAAGTGAAAAAAAAAACACTTTTTCATTTTTACGAATTAATTTGTGAAGCACCTAGGGGTTCCAAGTGCTCACTATGCATCTAGATAGGTGCCTTGGGGGGTCTAGTTTCCAAAATGGGGTCACTTGTGGAGGAGCTCCAATGTTTGGGCACACAGGGACTCTCCAAATGCAACATGATATCCGCTAACAATTTGAGCCGACAATTTGTTAGCGGATATCATGTTGCATTTGGAGAGTCCCTGTGTGCTCAAACATTGGAGCTCCCCCACAAGTGACCCCATTTTGGAAACTAGACCCCCCAAGGCACCTATCTAGATTCATAGTGAGCACTTGGAACCCCAGGTGCTTCACAAATTGATTCATAAAAATGAAAAAGTGTTTTTTTTTTCACTTTTTCATTTTTACGAATCAATTTGTGAAGCACCTGGGGGTTCCAAGTGCTCACTATGCATCTAGAAAGGTGCCTTGGGGGGTCTAGTTTCCAAAATGGGGTCACTTGTGGGGGAGCTCCAAAGTTTGGGCACAGAGGGGCTCTCCAAACGCAATGTGGTGTCCGCTAACAATTTGAGCCGATTTTCCATTCAATTTGTTAGCGGATACCATGTTGCATTTAGAGAGTCCCTGTGTGCCCAAACATTGGAGCTCCCCCACAAGTGACCCCATTTTGGAAACTAGACCCCCCAAGGCACCTATCTAGATTCATAGTGAGCACTTGGAACCCCAGGTGCTTCACAAATTGATTCATAAAAATGAAAAAGTGTTTTATTTTCACTTTTTCATTTTTACGAATCAATTTGTGAAGCACCTGGGGGTTCTAAGTGCTCACTATGCATCTAGATAGGTGCCTTGGGGGGTCTAGTTTCCAAAATGGGGTCACTTGTGGGGGAGCTCCAATGTTTGGACACACAGGGGCTCTCCAAACGCAACATGGCGTCCGCTAACAATTTGAGCCGATTTTCCATTCAATTTGTTAGCGGACACCATGTCGCGTTTGGAGAGCCCGTGATGTGCCTAAACAGTGGAGCTCCCCCACAAGTGTCCCCATTTTGGAAACTATACCCCTCAAAGATTTTATTAAGGTGTATAGTGAACATTTTGAACCCAGAGGTACGGCACATTATTTGTTTACATTAGGTCATCATATTGAATAAGTTTTCATTATTCTTGAGCGCAAGTGCTCGCTACTTGAGTTTGCATCGGGTACTCAGGTATGCACCATGTACAGCGTGTGCTCGAGTGACATGCTCGAGTCCCTGCTCCGCATGTTTCACGGTTATTAGACACCCAAAAAAAAACATGCGGGGATCGCTCGTGCATGGCAGGCAATCCCCGTAAAGTTTTTTGGCCGCGAAGCATATGGGGCAGAGACTCGAGCATGTCACTCAAATACCCACGATACTAAATGCATACCAGAGCACCCGATGCAAACTCAAGTAGCGAGCACTTGCTCTCAACACTAGTCGCCATATCGTCATCTTTTTTTCTTACTTTTGAAAAAAATCCCAACCCCAGCCCTAACCCTAGCACAACCCTAGCCCCAGCACAACCCTAGCCCCAGCACAACCCTAGCCCCAGCACAACCCTAGCCCCAGCACAACCCTAGCCCCAGCACAACCCTAGCCCCAAACCCAGCCCTAACCCTAGCCCAATCCTAACTCAAGAGTTTATTTTTGACGCCGTTCCTTGTGCGGTATAAGTGATTAGACGACTTTATTCTTCGGGTCGGTGTGATTACAGCAATGCCAGAATCATATGGGGTTTTTATGACTGACAGCTGTCACACACTAAAAGACGCATTTTTTGTAAAATCTAGTTTTTGCATCGCCATATTTTGAGAGCTATAATTTTTCCAAATTTTGGCAGACAGTCATGTGACGGCTCGTTTTTTGCGGGATGACTTGACGTTGTTATTGGTGCCATTTTCAGGCACGTGACATTTTTTGATCGCTTTCTATTCCGATTTTTGGGAGGCAGAATAAACAAAAACCAACAATTCAGGAATTGTTTTTTTTTTTTTTTTTTTATTCTGTTCCGCGTGTGGTAAAATTGATGAGGCAGCTTTACTCTTCGGGTCAGTACGTTTACAGCGGTACCACATTTGTATAATTTTTCTATGTTTTGGCGCTTATACACAATAAAAGCTATTTTATAGAAAAAAATATTTTTTAGTATCGCTTTATTCTGAGAGCTATAACTTTTTTATTTTTCGGCTGATGGAGCTATATGGTGGCTTGTTTTTTGCGGGACGAGATGACGTTTTCAGCGGTATCATTTTTATTTATATGCGTCTTTTTGATCGCGTGTTATTCCACTTTTTGTTTGGCGGTATGGTGATAAAGCATTGTTTTTTGCTTGTTTTTTTTTTTTTTTTTTTTACCGTGTTCACTGAAGGGGTTAACTAGTGGGACAGTTTTATAGGTCAGGTTGTTCCGGACGCGGCGATACCAAATATGTGTACTTTTATTGTTTTTTTTTTATTTTTTTTATAATAATATTTATTGATGGGTACATTATATTTTTATTTTTGGTGTATTATTTTTTTTATTTTTTTATAATATTTTTGCACATTTTTTTTTTTTTTTTTTTTCCACTTTCACACAGTTTATACACTTTATTACTTTGTCCCACTCTGGGACTTTCACTTTTTTTTTTCTGATCGCCTGCATGGCACAGGAATGGAGCACCATCCCTATGCCATGAAGGCTGTCAGAAGTGCACAGTGTGAAGATTGCTTGGAGATGCACTGCGCATGTCCAAGCAATCTTCCTGCTCTCTGGTGACCCGGATGTTGTCATGACGACATCGGGTCGTCATGGCAACACCCGGGAAGCCTTTGCAGACTGCGCTGGAAGCCGGAAGAGGAGGTGAGTATCGGCGATCACCTCCCCTTGCCCCCGCAATGCCGCGATCGACTTCGATCGACTTCGATCGCAGCATCGCGGGGGTTAATGTGCTGGGAGCGGTGCGTGACCGCTCCCTGCACATAGTACCGGGTGTCAGCTGTGACAATCAGCTGACACCCGGCGGCGATCGCGCCCGCACAGCCTGTGTGCGCGCGCGATCGCCATGACGTACTAATACGGGTCTGGCTCTTAAGTCCCAGGGCACAGACGCGTATTAGTACGTCAGATGTTATTAAGGGGTTAAAAATGCTACGGAACTCTTCCATTGTTCTTCGGAATTCTGATGAAGCTTAAAACTGCAACGGAACTCTTCCATTGTTCTCAGAGTTCTGTTGAAGTTTAAAAATGCTGCGCAACTCCTCCATTGTTCTTCGGAATTCTGATGAAGTTTAAAACTGCAACGGAACTCTTCCATTGTTCTTCGGAATTCTGCTGAAGTTTAAAAATGCTACGGAACTCTTCCATTGTTCTTCGGAATTCTGATGAAGCTTAAAACTGCAACGGAACTCTTCCATTGTTCTTCGGAATTCTGCTGAAGTTTAAAAATGCTACGTAACTCTTACATTGTTCTTCTGAATTCTGCTGAAGTTTAAAAATGCTACGGAACTCTTCCATTGTTCTTCGGAATTCTGATGAAGCTTAAAACTGCAACGGAACTCTTCCATTGTTCTTCGGAATTCTGCTGAAGTTTAAAAATGCTACGGAACTCTTCCATTGTTCTCGGAATTCTGCTGAAGTTAAAAAATGCTACGGAACTCTTCCATTGTTCTTCGGAATTCTGGTGAAGTTTAAAAATGCTACGGAACTCTTCCATTGTTCTCGGAATTCTGCTGAAGTTTAAAAATGCTACGGAACTCTTCCATTGTTCTTCGGAATTCTGCTGAAGATTAAAAATGCTACGGAACTCTTCCATTGTTCTTCGGAATTCTGCTGTAGTTTAAAAATGCTATGGAACTCTTCCATTGTTCTCGGAATTCTGGTGAAGTTTAAAAATGCTACGGAACTCTTCCATTGTTCTCGGAATTCTGGTGAAGTTTAAAAATGCTACGGAACTCATCCATTGTTCTCAGAATTCTGCTGAAGTTTAAAAATGCTACGGAACTCTTCCATTGTTCTTCGGAATTCTGCTGAAGTTTAAAAATGGTACGGAACTTTTCCATTGTTCTTCGGAATTCTGACGAAGTTTAAAAAGGCTACGGAACTCTTCCATTGTTCTTCGGAATTCTGCTGAAGTTTAAAAATGCTACGGAACTCTTCCATTGTTCTTCGGAATTCTGCAGAAGTTTAAAAATGCTACGGAACTCTTCCATTGTTCTTGGAATTCTGGTGAAGTTTAAAAATGCTACGGAACTCTTCCATTGTTCTCAGAATTCTGCTGAATCTTATAAATTCTACGGTGCTCTTCCATTGTTCTTGGGAATTCTGCTGAAGTGTAAAAATGTTACGGATCAATTCCATTGTTCTTCAGAATTCTGCTGAAGTTTAAAAATGCTACGGAACTCTTCCATTGTTCTTTGGAATTCTGCTGAAGTTTAAAAATGCTACGGAACTCTTCCATTGTTCTTCGGAATTCTGCTGAAGTTTAAAAATGCTACGGAACTCTTCCATTGTTCTTTGGAATTCTGCTGAAGTTTAAAAATGCTACGGAACTCTTCCATTGTTCTTCTGAGTTCTGCTGAAGTTTAAAAATGCTGCGGAACTCTTCCATTGTTCTTCGGCATTCTGGTGAAGTTTAAAACTGCAACGGAACTCTTCCATTGTTCTTCGGAATTCTGCTGAAGTTTAAAAATGCTACGGAACTCTTCCATTGTTCTTTGGATTTCTGCTGAAGTTTAAAAATGCTACGGAACTCTTCTATTGTTCTTCGGAATTCTGCTGAAGTTTAAAAATGCACGGAACTCTTACGTTGTTCTTCGGAATTCTGCTGAAGTTTAAAAATGCTACGGAACTCTTCCATTGTTCTTCGGAATTCTGATGAAGCTTAAAACTGCAACGGAACTCTTCCATTGTTCTTCGGAATTCTGCTGAAGTTTAAAAATGCTACGGAACTCTTCCATTGTTCTTCGGAATTCTGCTGAAGTTTAAAAATGCTACGGAACTCTTCCATTGTTCTCGGAATTCTGCTGAAGTTAAAAAATGCTACGGAACTCTTCCATTGTTCTCGGAATTCTGGTGAAGTTTAAAAATGCTACGGAACTCTTCCATTGTTCTCGGAATTCTGATGAAGCTTAAAACTGCAACGGAACTCTTCCATTGTTCTTCGGAATTCTGCTGAAGTTTAAAAATGCTACGGAACTCTTCCATTGTTCTCGGAATTCTGCTGAAGTTAAAAAATGCTACGGAACTCTTCCATTGTTCTCGGAATTCTGGTGAAGTTTAAAAATGCTACGGAACTCTTCCATTGTTCTCGGAATTCTGCTGAAGTTTAAAAATGCTACGGAACTCTTCCATTGTTCTTCGGAATTCTGCTGAAGATTAAAAATGCTACGGAACTCTTCCATTGTTCTTCGGAATTCTGCTGTAGTTTAAAAATGCTATGGAACTCTTCCATTGTTCTCGGAATTCTGGTGAAGTTTAAAAATGCTACGGAACTCTTCCATTGTTCTCGGAATTCTGGTGAAGTTTAAAAATGCTACGGAACTCATCCATTGTTCTCAGAATTCTGCTGAAGTTTAAAAATGCTACGGAACTCTTCCATTGTTCTTCGGAATTCTGCTGAAGTTTAAAAATGGTACGGAACTTTTCCATTGTTCTTCGGAATTCTGACGAAGTTTAAAAAGGCTACGGAACTCTTCCATTGTTCTTCGGAATTCTGCTGAAGTTTAAAAATGCTACGGAACTCTTCCATTGTTCTTCGGAATTCTGCAGAAGTTTAAAAATGCTACGGAACTCTTCCATTGTTCTTGGAATTCTGGTGAAGTTTAAAAATGCTACGGAACTCTTCCATTGTTCTCAGAATTCTGCTGAATCTTATAAATTCTACGGTGCTCTTCCATTGTTCTTGGGAATTCTGCTGAAGTGTAAAAATGTTACGGATCAATTCCATTGTTCTTCAGAATTCTGCTGAAGTTTAAAAATGCTACGGAACTCTTCCATTGTTCTTTGGAATTCTGCTGAAGTTTAAAAATGCTACGGAACTCTTCCATTGTTCTTCGGAATTCTGCTGAAGTTTAAAAATGCTACGGAACTCTTCCATTGTTCTTTGGAATTCTGCTGAAGTTTAAAAATGCTACGGAACTCTTCCATTGTTCTTCTGAGTTCTGCTGAAGTTTAAAAATGCTGCGGAACTCTTCCATTGTTCTTCGGCATTCTGGTGAAGTTTAAAACTGCAACGGAACTCTTCCATTGTTCTTCGGAATTCTGCTGAAGTTTAAAAATGCTACGGAACTCTTCCATTGTTCTTTGGATTTCTGCTGAAGTTTAAAAATGCTACGGAACTCTTCTATTGTTCTTCGGAATTCTGCTGAAGTTTAAAAATGCACGGAACTCTTACGTTGTTCTTCGGAATTCTGCTGAAGTTTAAAAATGCTACGGAACTCTTCCATTGTTCTTCGGAATTCTGATGAAGCTTAAAACTGCAACGGAACTCTTCCATTGTTCTTCGGAATTCTGCTGAAGTTTAAAAATGCTACGGAACTCTTCCATTGTTCTTCGGAATTCTGCTGAAGTTTAAAAATGCTACGGAACTCTTCCATTGTTCTCGGAATTCTGCTGAAGTTAAAAAATGCTACGGAACTCTTCCATTGTTCTCGGAATTCTGGTGAAGTTTAAAAATGCTACGGAACTCTTCCATTGTTCTCGGAATTCTGCTGAAGTTTAAAAATGCTACGGAACTCTTCCATTGTTCTTCGGAATTCTGCTGAAGTTTAAAAATGCTACGGAACTCTTCCATTGTTCTTCGGAATTCTGCTGAAGTTTAAAAATGTTACGGATCAATTCCATTGTTCTTCAGAATTCTGCTGAAGTTTAAAAATGCTACGGAACTCTTCCATTGTTCTTTGGAATTCTGCTGAAGTTTAAAAATGCTACGGAACTCTTCCATTGTTCTTCGGAATTCTGCTGAAGTTTAAAAATGCTACGGAACTCTTCCATTGTTCTTTGGAATTCTGCTGAAGTTTAAAAATGCTACGGAACTCTTCCATTGTTCTTCTGAGTTCTGCTGAAGTTTAAAAATGCTGCGGAACTCTTCCATTGTTCTTCGGCATTCTGGTGAAGTTTAAAACTGCAACGGAACTCTTCCATTGTTCTTCGGAATTCTGCTGAAGTTTAAAAATGCTACGGAACTCTTCCATTGTTCTTTGGATTTCTGCTGAAGTTTAAAAATGCTACGAAACTCTTCTATTGTTCTTCGGAATTCTGCTGAAGTTTAAAAATGCACGGAACTCTTACGTTGTTCTTCGGAATTCTGCTGAAGTTTAAAAATGCTACGGAACTCTTCCATTGTTCTTCGGAATTCTGATGAAGCTTAAAACTGCAACGGAACTCTTCCATTGTTCTTCGGAATTCTGCTGAAGTTTAAAAATGCTACGGAACTCTTCCATTGTTCTTCGGAATTCTGCTGAAGTTTAAAAATGCTACGGAACTCTTCCATTGTTCTCGGAATTCTGCTGAAGTTAAAAAATGCTACGGAACTCTTCCATTGTTCTCGGAATTCTGGTGAAGTTTAAAAATGCTACGGAACTCTTCCATTGTTCTCGGAATTCTGCTGAAGTTTAAAAATGCTACGGAACTCTTCCATTGTTCTTCGGAATTCTTCTGAAGTTTAAAAATGCTACAGAACTCTTCTCTTGTTCTTCAGAATTCTGCTGAAGTTTAAAAATGCTACGGAAAACTTCCTTTGTTCTTCGGAATTCTGCTGAAGTTTAAAAATGCTACAGAACTCTTCCATTGTTCACGGTATTCTGGTGAAGTTTAAAAATGCTACGGAACTCTTCCATTGTTCTTCGGAATTCTGTTGAAGTTTAAAAATGCTACGGGACTCTTCCATTGTTCTTCTGAGTTCTGCTGAAGTTTAAAAAGGCTACGGAACTCTTCCATTGTTCTTCGGAATTCTGATGAAGTTTAAAACTGCAACGGAACTCTTCCATTGTTCTTCAGAATTCTGCTGAAGTTTAAAAATGCTACGGAACTCTTCCATTGTTCTTCGGAATTCTGATGAAGCTTAAAACTGCAACGGAACTCTTCCATTGTTCTTCGGAATTCTGCTGAAGTTTAAAAATGCTACGTAACTCTTACATTGTTCTTCTGAATTCTGCTGAAGTTTAAAAATGCTACGGAACTCTTCGATTGTTCTTCGGAATTCTGATGAAGCTTAAAACTGCAACGGAACTCTTCCATTGTTCTTCGGAATTCTGCTGAAGTTTAAAAATGCTACGTAACTCTTACATTGTTCTTCTGAATTCTGCTGAAGTTTAAAAATGCTACGGAACTCTTCCATTGTTCTCGGAATTCTGGTGAAGTTTAAAAATGCTACGGAACCCATCCATTGTTCTCGGAATTCTGCTGAAGTTTAAAAATGCTACGGAACTCTTCCATTGTTCTCGGAATTCTGCTGAAGTTTAAAAATGCTACGGAACTCTTCCATTGTTCTTCGGAATTCTGCTGAAGATTAAAAATGCTACGGAACTCTTCCATTGTTCTTCGGAATTCTGCTGTAGTTTAAAAATGCTATGGAACTCTTCCATTGTTCTCGGAATTCTGGTGAAGTTTAAAAATGCTACGGAACTCTTCCATTGTTCTCGGAATTCTGGTGAAGTTTAAAAATGCTACGGAACTCATCCATTGTTCTCAGAATTCTGCTGAAGTTTAAAAATGCTACGGAACTCTTCCATTGTTCTTCGGAATTCTGCTGAAGTTTAAAAATGGTACGGAACTTTTCCATTGTTCTTCGGAATTCTGACGAAGTTTAAAAAGGCTACGGAACTCTTCCATTGTTCTTCGGAATTCTGCTGAAGTTTAAAAATGCTACGGAACTCTTCCATTGTTCTTCGGAATTCTGCAGAAGTTTAAAAATGCTACGGAACTCTTCCATTGTTCTTGGAATTCTGGTGAAGTTTAAAAATGCTACGGAACTCTTCCATTGTTCTCAGAATTCTGCTGAATCTTATAAATTCTACGGTGCTCTTCCATTGTTCTTGGGAATTCTGCTGAAGTGTAAAAATGTTACGGATCAATTCCATTGTTCTTCAGAATTCTGCTGAAGTTTAAAAATGCTACGGAACTCTTCCATTGTTCTTTGGAATTCTGCTGAAGTTTAAAAATGCTACGGAACTCTTCCATTGTTCTTCGGAATTCTGCTGAAGTTTAAAAATGCTACGGAACTCTTCCATTGTTCTTTGGAATTCTGCTGAAGTTTAAAAATGCTACGGAACTCTTCCATTGTTCTTCTGAGTTCTGCTGAAGTTTAAAAATGCTGCGGAACTCTTCCATTGTTCTTCGGCATTCTGGTGAAGTTTAAAACTGCAACGGAACTCTTCCATTGTTCTTCGGAATTCTGCTGAAGTTTAAAAATGCTACGGAACTCTTCCATTGTTCTTTGGATTTCTGCTGAAGTTTAAAAATGCTACGGAACTCTTCTATTGTTCTTCGGAATTCTGCTGAAGTTTAAAAATGCACGGAACTCTTACGTTGTTCTTCGGAATTCTGCTGAAGTTTAAAAATGCTACGGAACTCTTCCATTGTTCTTCGGAATTCTGATGAAGCTTAAAACTGCAACGGAACTCTTCCATTGTTCTTCGGAATTCTGCTGAAGTTTAAAAATGCTACGGAACTCTTCCATTGTTCTTCGGAATTCTGCTGAAGTTTAAAAATGCTACGGAACTCTTCCATTGTTCTCGGAATTCTGCTGAAGTTAAAAAATGCTACGGAACTCTTCCATTGTTCTCGGAATTCTGGTGAAGTTTAAAAATGCTACGGAACTCTTCCATTGTTCTCGGAATTCTGCTGAAGTTTAAAAATGCTACGGAACTCTTCCATTGTTCTTCGGAATTCTGCTGAAGTTTAAAAATGCTACGGAACTCTTCCATTGTTCTTCGGAATTCTGCTGAAGTTTAAAAATGTTACGGATCAATTCCATTGTTCTTCAGAATTCTGCTGAAGTTTAAAAATGCTACGGAACTCTTCCATTGTTCTTTGGAATTCTGCTGAAGTTTAAAAATGCTACGGAACTCTTCCATTGTTCTTCGGAATTCTGCTGAAGTTTAAAAATGCTACGGAACTCTTCCATTGTTCTTTCGAATTCTGCTGAAGTTTAAAAATGCTACGGAACTCTTCCATTGTTCTTCTGAGTTCTGCTGAAGTTTAAAAATGCTGCGGAACTCTTCCATTGTTCTTCGGCATTCTGGTGAAGTTTAAAACTGCAACGGAACTCTTCCATTGTTCTTCGGAATTCTGCTGAAGTTTAAAAATGCTACGGAACTCTTCCATTGTTCTTTGGATTTCTGCTGAAGTTTAAAAATGCTACGAAACTCTTCTATTGTTCTTCGGAATTCTGCTGAAGTTTAAAAATGCACGGAACTCTTACGTTGTTCTTCGGAATTCTGCTGAAGTTTAAAAATGCTACGGAACTCTTCCATTGTTCTTCGGAATTCTGATGAAGCTTAAAACTGCAACGGAACTCTTCCATTGTTCTTCGGAATTCTGCTGAAGTTTAAAAATGCTACGGAACTCTTCCATTGTTCTTCGGAATTCTGCTGAAGTTTAAAAATGCTACGGAACTCTTCCATTGTTCTCGGAATTCTGCTGAAGTTAAAAAATGCTACGGAACTCTTCCATTGTTCTCGGAATTCTGGTGAAGTTTAAAAATGCTACGGAACTCTTCCATTGTTCTCGGAATTCTGCTGAAGTTTAAAAATGCTACGGAACTCTTCCATTGTTCTTCGGAATTCTGCTGAAGTTTAAAAATGCTACGGAACTCTTCCATTGTTCTTCGGAATTCTGCTGAAGTTTAAAAATGCTATGGAACTCTTCCATTGTTCTCGGAATTCTGCTGAAGTTTAAAAATGCTACGGAACTCTTCCATTGTTCTCGGAATTCTGGTGAAGTTTAAAAATGCTACGGAACCCATCCATTGTTCTCGGAATTCTGCTGAAGTTTAAAAATGCTACGGAACTCTTCCATTGTTCTTCGGAATTCTGCTGAAGTTTAAAAATGGTACGGAACTTTTCCATTGTTCTTCGGAATTCTGACGAAGTTTAAAAAGGCTACGGAACTCTTCCATTGTTCTTCGGAATTCTGCTGAAGTTTAAAAATGCTACGGAACTCTTCCATTATTCTTCGGAATTCTGCAGAAGTTTAAAAATGCTACGGAACCCATCCATTGTTCTCGGAATTCTGCTGAAGTTTAAAAATGCTACGGAACTCTTCCATTGTTCTTCGGAATTCTGCTGAAGTTTAAAAATGGTACGGAACTTTTCCATTGTTCTTCGGAATTCTGACGAAGTTTAAAAAGGCTACGGAACTCTTCCATTGTTCTTCGGAATTCTGCTGAAGTTTAAAAATGCTACGGAACTCTTCCATTATTCTTCGGAATTCTGCAGAAGTTTAAAAATGCTACGGAACTCTTCCATTGTTCTTGGAATTCTGGTGAAGTTTAAAAATGCTACGGAACTCTTCCATTGTTCTCAGAATTCTGCTGAAGCTTATAAATTCTACGGTGCTCTTCCATTGTTCTTGGGAATTCTGCTGAAGTTTAAAAATGTTACAGATCAATTCCATTGTTCTTCGGAATTCTGCTGAAGTTTAAAAATGCTACGGAACTCTTCCATTGTTTTGCGGAATTCTGCTGAAGTTTAAAAATGCTACGGAACTCTTCCATTTTTCTCGGAATTCTTCTGAAGTTTAAAAATGCTACAGAACTCTTCCATTGTTCTTCAGAATTCTGCTGAAGTTTAAAAATGCTACGGAACACTTCCTTTGTTATTCGGAATTCTGCTGAAGTTTAAAAATGCTACAGAACTCTTCCATTGTTCACGGTATTCTGGTGAAGTTTAAAAATGCTACGGAACTCTTCCATTGTTCTTCGGAATTCTGCTGAAGTTTAAAAATGCTACGGGACTCTTCCATTGTTCTTCTGAGTTCTGCTGAAGTTTAAAAAGGCTACGGAACTCTTCCATTGTTCTTCGGAATTCTGATGAAGTTTAAAACTGCAACAGAACTCTTCCATTGTTCTTCGGAATTCTGCTGAAGTTTAAAAATGCTACGGAACTCTTCCATTGTTCTTCGGAATTCTGCTGAAGTTTAAAAATGCTACGGAACTCTTCCATTGTTCTCGGAATTCTGGTGAAGTTTAAAAATGCTGCGGAACTCATCCATTGTTCTCGGAATTCTGCTGAAGTTTAAAAATGCTACGGAACTCTTCCATTGTTCTTCGGAATTCTGCTGTAATTTAAAAATGCTACGGAACTCTTCCATTGTTCTTCGGAATTCTGCTGAAGTTTAAAAATGCTACGGAACTCTTCCATTGTTCTTCGGAATTCTGCTGAAGTTTAAAAATGCTGTGGAACTCTTCCATTGTTCTCGGAATTCTTCTGAAGTTTGAAAATGCTATGGAACTCTTCCATTGTTCTCGGAATTCTTCTGAAGTTTGAAAATGCTACGGAACTCTTCCTTTGTTCTTCGGAATTCTGCTGAAGTTTAAAAACGCTACGGAACTCTTCCATTGTTCACGGAATTCTGGTGAAGTTTAAAAATGCTACGGAACTCTTCCATTGTTATTCTTAATTCTGCTGAAGTTTAAAAATGCTACGGAACTCTTCCATTGTTCTTCGGAATTCTGCTGAAGTTTAAAAATGCTACGGAACTCTTCCATTGTTCTTCTGAATTCTGCTGAAGTTTAAAAATGCTACGAAACTCTTCCATTGTTCTTCGGAATTCTGATGAAGCTTAGAACTGCAACGGAACTCTTCCATTGTTCTTCGGAATTCTGCTGAAGTTTAAAAATGCTACGGAATTCTTCCATTGTTCTCGGAATTCTGGTGAAGTTTAAAAATGCTACGGAATTCTTCCATTGTTCTCGGAATTCTGGTGAAGTTTAAAAATGGTACGGAACTCTTCCATTGTTCTCGGAATTCTGGTGAAGTTAAAAACTGCTGCGGAACTCTTCCATTGTTCTTCGGAAATCTGCTGAAGTTTAAAAATGCTACGGAACTTTTCCATTGTTCTTCAGAATTCAGCTGAAGTTTAAAAATGCTACGGAACTCTTCCATTGTTCTTCGGAATTCTGCTGAAGTTTAAAAATGCTACGGAACTCTTCCATTATTCTTCGGAATTCTGCAGAAGTTTAAAAATGCTACGGAACTCTTCCATTGTTCTTGGAATTCTGGTGAAGTTTAAAAATGCTACAGAACTCTTCCATTGTTCTCAGAATTCTGCTGAAGCTTATAAATTCTACGGTGCTCTTCCATTGTTCTTGGGAATTCTGCTGAAGTTTAAAAATGTTACGGATCAATTCCATTGTTCTTCGGAATTCTGCTGAAGTTTAAAAATGCTACGGAACTCTTCCATTGTTCTTTGGAATTCTGCTGAAGTTTAAAAATGCTACGGAACTCTTCCATTGATTTGCGGAATTCTGCTGAAGTTTAAAAATGCTACGGAACTCTTCCATTTTTCTCGGAATTCTTCTGAAGTTTAAAAATGCTACAGAACTCTTCCATTGTTCTTCAGAATTCTGCTGAAGTTTAAAAATGCTACGGAACTCTTCCATTGTTCTTCGGAATTCTGCTGAAGTTTAAAAATGCTACGGGACTCTTCCATTGTTCTTCTGAGTTCTGCTGAAGTTTAAAAAGGCTTCGGAACTCTTCCATTGTTCTTCGGATTTCTGATGAAGTTTAAAACTGCAACAGAACTCTTCCATTGTTCTTCGGAATTCTGCTGAAGTTTAAAAATGCTACGGAACTCTTCCATTGTTCTTCGGAATTCTGCTGAAGTTTAAAAATGCTACGGAACTCTTCCATTGTTCTCGGAATTCTGGTGAAGTTTAAAAATGCTGCGGAACTCATCCATTGTTCTCGGAAGTCTGCTGAAGTTTAAAAATGCTACGGAACTCTTCCATTGTTCTTCGGAATTCTGCTGTAATTTAAAAATGCTACGGAACTCTTCCATTGTTCTTCGGAATTCTGCTGAAGTTTAAAAATGCTACGGAACTCTTCCATTGTTCTTCGGAATTCTGCTGAAGTTTAAAAATGCTGTGGAACTCTTCCATTGTTCTCGGAATTCTTCTGAAGTTTGAAAATGCTACGGAACTCTTCCATTGTTCTCGGAATTCTTCTGAAGTTTGAAAATGCTACGGAACTCTTCCTTTGTTCTTCGGAATTCTGCTGAAGTTTAAAAATGCTACGGAACTCTTCCATTGTTCACGGAATTCTGGTGAAGTTTAAAAATGCTACAGAACTCTTCCATTGTTATTCTTAATTCTGCTGAAGTTTAAAAATGCTACGGAACTCTTCCATTGTTCTTCGGAATTCTGCTGAAGTTTAAAAATGCTACGGAACTCTTCCATTGTTCTTCTGAATTCTGCTGAAGTTTAAAAATGCTATGAAACTCTTCCATTGTTCTTCGGAATTCTGATGAAGCTTAGAACTGCAACGGAACTCTTCCATTGTTCTTCGGAATTCTGCTGAAGTTTAAAAATGCTACGGAACTCTTCCATTGTTTTGCGGAATTCTGCTGAAGTTTAAAAATGCTACGGAACTCTTCCATTTTTCTCGGAATTCTTCTGAAGTTTAAAAATGCTACAGAACTCTTCCATTGTTCTTCAGAATTCTGCTGAAGTTTAAAAATGCTACGGAACACTTCCTTTGTTATTCGGAATTCTGCTGAAGTTTAAAAATGCTACAGAACTCTTCCATTGTTCACGGTATTCTGGTGAAGTTTAAAAATGCTACGGAACTCTTCCATTGTTCTCGGAATTCTGGTGAAGTTTAAAAATGCTGCGGAACTCATCCATTGTTCTCGGAATTCTGCTGAAGTTTAAAAATGCTACGGAACTCTTCCATTGTTCTTCGGAATTCTGCTGTAATTTAAAAATGCTACGGAACTCTTCCATTGTTCTTCGGAATTCTGCTGAAGTTTAAAAATGCTACGGAACTCTTCCATTGTTCTTCGGAATTCTGCTGAAGTTTAAAAATGCTGTGGAACTCTTCCATTGTTCTCGGAATTCTTCTGAAGTTTGAAAATGCTACGGAACTCTTCCATTGTTCTTGGAATTCTTCTGAAGTTTGAAAATGCTACGGCACTCTTCCTTTGTTCTTCGGAATTCTGCTGAAGTTTAAAAATGCTACGGAACTCTTCCATTGTTCACGGAATTCTGGTGAAGTTTAAAAATGCTACGGAACTCTTCCATTGTTATTCTTAATTCTGCTGAAGTTTAAAAATGCTACGGAACTCTTCCATTGTTCTTCGGAATTCTGCTGAAGTTTAAAAATGCTACGGAACTCTTCCATTGTTCTTCTGAATTCTGCTGAAGTTTAAAAATGCTACGAAACTCTTCCATTGTTCTTCGGAATTCTGATGAAGCTTAGAACTGCAACGGAACTCTTCCATTGTTCTTCGGAATTCTGCTGAAGTTTAAAAATGCTACGGAATTCTTCCATTGTTCTCGGAATTCTGGTGAAGTTTAAAAATGCTACGGAATTCTTCCATTGTTCTCGGAATTCTGGTGAAGTTTAAAAATGGTACGGAACTCTTCCATTGTTCTCGGAATTCTGGTGAAGTTAAAAACTGCTGCGGAACTCTTCCATTGTTCTTCGGAAATCTGCTGAAGTTTAAAAATGCTACGGAACTTTTCCATTGTTCTTCAGAATTCAGCTGAAGTTTAAAAATGCTACGGAACTCTTCCATTGTTCTTCGGAATTCTGCTGAAGTTTAAAAATGCTACGGAACTCTTCCATTATTCTTCGGAATTCTGCAGAAGTTTAAAAATGCTACGGAACTCTTCCATTGTTCTTGGAATTCTGGTGAAGTTTAAAAATGCTACGGAACTCTTCCATTGTTCTCAGAATTCTGCTGAAGCTTATAAATTCTACGGTGCTCTTCCATTGTTCTTGGGAATTCTGCTGAAGTTTGAAAATGTTACGGATCAATTCCATTGTTCTTCGGAATTCTGCTGAAGTTTAAAAATGCTACGGAACTCTTCCATTGTTCTTTGGAATTCTGCTGAAGTTTAAAAATGCTACGGAACTCTTCCATTGTTTTGCGGAATTCTGCTGAAGTTTAAAAATGCTACGGAACTCTTCCATTTTTCTCGGAATTCTTCTGAAGTTTAAAAATGCTACAGAACTCTTCCATTGTTCTTCAGAATTCTGCTGAAGTTTAAAAATGCTACGGAACACTTCCTTTGTTATTCGGAATTCTGCTGAAGTTTAAAAATGCTACAGAACTCTTCCATTGTTCACGGTATTCTGGTGAAGTTTAAAAATGCTACGGAACTCTTCCATTGTTCTTCGGAATTCTGCTGAAGTTTAAAAATGCTACGGGACTCTTCCATTGTTCTTCTGAGTTCTGCTGAAGTTTAAAAAGGCTTCGGAACTCTTCCATTGTTCTTCGGAATTCTGATGAAGTTTAAAACTGCAACAGAACTCTTCCATTGTTCTTCGGAATTCTGCTGAAGTTTAAAAATGCTACGGAACTCTTCCATTGTTCTTCGGAATTCTGCTGTAGTTTAAAAATGCTACGGAACTCTTCCATTGTTCTCGGAATTCTGGTGAAGTTTAAAAATGCTGCGGAACTCATCCATTGTTCTCGGAATTCTGCTGAAGTTTAAAAATGCTACGAAACTCTTCCATTGTTCTTCGGAATTCTGATGAAGCTTAGAACTGCAACGGAACTCTTCCATTGTTCTTCGGAATTCTGCTGAAGTTTAAAAATGCTACGGAATTCTTCCATTGTTCTCGGAATTCTGGTGAAGTTTAAAAATGCTACGGAATTCTTCCATTGTTCTCGGAATTCTGGTGAAGTTTAAAAATGGTACGGAACTCTTCCATTGTTCTCGGAATTCTGGTGAAGTTAAAAACTGCTGCGGAACTCTTCCATTGTTCTTCGGAAATCTGCTGAAGTTTAAAAATGCTACGGAACTTTTCCATTGTTCTTCAGAATTCAGCTGAAGTTTAAAAATGCTACGGAACTCTTCCATTGTTCTTCGGAATTCTGCTGAAGTTTAAAAATGCTACGGAACTCTTCCATTATTCTTCGGAATTCTGCAGAAGTTTAAAAATGCTACGGAACTCTTCCATTGTTCTTGGAATTCTGGTGAAGTTTAAAAATGCTACGGAACTCTTCCATTGTTCTCAGAATTCTGCTGAAGCTTATAAATTCTACGGTGCTCTTCCATTGTTCTTGGGAATTCTGCTGAAGTTTAAAAATGTTACGGATCAATTCCATTGTTCTTCGGAATTCTGCTGAAGTTTAAAAATGCTACGGAACTCTTCCATTGTTCTTTGGAATTCTGCTGAAGTTTAAAAATGCTACGGAACTCTTCCATTGTTTTGCGGAATTCTGCTGAAGTTTAAAAATGCTACGGAACTCTTCCATTTTTCTCGGAATTCTTCTGAAGTTTAAAAATGCTACAGAACTCTTCCATTGTTCTTCAGAATTCTGCTGAAGTTTAAAAATGCTACGGAACACTTCCTTTGTTATTCGGAATTCTGCTGAAGTTTAAAAATGCTACAGAACTCTTCCATTGTTCACGGTATTCTGGTGAAGTTTAAAAATGCTACGGAACTCTTCCATTATTCTTCGGAATTCTGCTGAAGTTTAAAAATGCTACGGGACTCTTCCATTGTTCTTCTGAGTTCTGCTGAAGTTTAAAAAGGCTTCGGAACTCTTCCATTGTTCTTCGGAATTCTGATGAAGTTTAAAACTGCAACAGAACTCTTCCATTGTTCTTCGGAATTCTGCTGAAGTTTAAAAATGCTACGGAACTCTTACATTGTTCTTCGGAATTCTGCTGAAGTTTAAAAATGCTACGGAACTCTTCCATTGTTCTCGGAATTCTGGTGAAGTTTAAAAATGCTGCGGAACTCATCCATTGTTCTCGGAATTCTGCTGAAGTTTAAAAATGCTACGGAACTCTTCCATTGTTCTTCGGAATTCTGCTGTAATTTAAAAATGCTACGGAATTCTTCCATTGTTCTTCGGAATTCTGCTGAAGTTTAAAAATGCTACGGAACTCTTCCATTGTTCTTCGGAATTCTGCTGAAGTTTAAAAATGCTGTGGAACACTTCCATTGTTCTCGGAATTCTTCTGAAGTTTGAAAATGCTACGGAACTCTTCCATTGTTCTCGGAATTCTTCTGAAGTTTGAAAATGCTACGGAACTCTTCCTTTGTTCTTCGGAATTCTGCTGAAGTTTAAAAATGCTACGGAACTCTTCCATTGTTCACGGAATTCTGGTGAAGTTTAAAAATGCTACGGAACTCTTCCATTGTTATTCTTAATTCTGCTGAAGTTTAAAAATGCTACGGAACTCTTCCATTGTTCTTCGGAATTCTGCTGAAGTTTAAAAATGCTACGGAACTCTTCCATTGTTCTTCTGAATTCTGCTGAAGTTTAAAAATGCTACGAAACTCTTCCATTGTTCTTCGGAATTCTGATGAAGCTTAGAACTGCAACGGAACTCTTCCATTGTTCTTCGGAATTCTGCTGAAGTTTAAAAATGCTACGGAACTTTTCCATTGTTCTTCAGAATTCAGCTGAAGTTTAAAAATGCTACGGAACTCTTCCATTGTTCTCGGAATTCTGGTGAAGTTTAAAAATGGTACGGAACTCTTCCATTGTTCTCGGAATTCTGGTGAAGTTAAAAACTGCTGCGGAACTCTTCCATTGTTCTTCGGAATTCTGCTGAAGTTTAAAAATGCTACGGAACTCTTCCATTGTTCTTCGGAATTCTGCTGAAGTTTAAAAATGCTACGGAACTCTTCCATTGTTCTTCTGAATTCTGCTGAAGTTTAAAAATGCTACGGAACTCTTCTATTGTTCTTCGGAATTCTGATGAAGCTTAAAACTGCAACGGAACTCTTCCATTGTTCTTCGGAATTCTGCTGAAGTTTAAAAATGCTACGGAACTCTTCCATTGTTCTTCGGAATTCTGCTGAAGTTTAAAAATGCTACGGAACTCTTCCATTGTTCTCGGAATTCTGCTGAAGTTTAAAAATGCTACGGAACTCTTCCATTGTTCTCGGAATTCTGGTGAAGTTTAAAAATGCTACGGAACTCTTCCATTGTTCTCGGAATTCTGCTGAAGTTTAAAAATGCTACGGAACTCTTCCATTGTTCTCCGGAATTCTGCTGAAGTTTAAAAATGCTACGGAACTCTTCCATTGTTCTCGGAATTCTGGTGAAGTTTAAAAATGCTACGGGACTCTTCCATTGTTCTTCTGAGTTCTGCTGAAGTTTAAAAAGGCTTCGGAACTCTTCCATTGTTCTTCGGAATTCTGATGAAGTTTAAAACTGCAACAGAGCTCTTCCATTGTTCTTCGGAATTCTGCTGAAGTTTAAAAATGCTACGGAACTCTTCCATTGTTCTTCGGAATTCTGCTGAAGTTTAAAAATGCTACGGAACTCTTCCATTGTTCTCGGAATTCTGGTGAAGTTTAAAAATGCTGCGGAACTCATCCATTGTTCTCGGAATTCTGCTGAAGTTTAAAAATGCTACGAAACTCTTCCATTGTTCTTCGGAATTCTGATGAAGCTTAGAACTGCAACGGAACTCTTCCATTGTTCTTCGGAATTCTGCTGAAGTTTAAAAATGCTACGGAATTCTTCCATTGTTCTCGGAATTCTGGTGAAGTTTAAAAATGCTACGGAATTCTTCCATTGTTCTCGGAATTCTGGTGAAGTTTAAAAATGGTACGGAACTCTTCCATTGTTCTCGGAATTCTGGTGAAGTTAAAAACTGCTGCGGAACTCTTCCATTGTTCTTCGGAAATCTGCTGAAGTTTAAAAATGCTACGGAACTTTTCCATTGTTCTTCAGAATTCAGCTGAAGTTTAAAAATGCTACGGAACTCTTCCATTGTTCTTCGGAATTCTGATGAAGTTTAAAAATGCTACGGAACTCTTCCATTATTCTTCGGAATTCTGCAGAAGTTTAAAAATGCTACGGAACTCTTCCATTGTTCTCAGAATTCTGCTGAAGCTTATAAATTCTACGGTGCTCTTCCATTGTTCTTGGGAATTCTGCTGAAGTTTAAAAATGTTACGGATCAATTCCATTGTTCTTCGGAATTCTGCTGAAGTTTAAAAATGCTACGGAACTCTTCCATTGTTCTTTGGAATTCTGCTGAAGTTTAAAAATGCTACGGAACTCTTCCATTGTTTTGCGGAATTCTGCTGAAGTTTAAAAATGCTACGGAACTCTTCCATTTTTCTCGGAATTCTTCTGAAGTTTAAAAATGCTACAGAACTCTTCCATTGTTCTTCAGAATTCTGCTGAAGTTTAAAAATGCTACGGAACACTTCCTTTGTTATTCGGAATTCTGCTGAAGTTTAAAAATGCTACAGAACTCTTCCATTGTTCACGGTATTCTGGTGAAGTTTAAAAATGCTACGGAACTCTTCCATTGTTCTTCGGAATTCTGCTGAAGTTTAAAAATGCTACGGGACTCTTCCATTGTTCTTCTGAGTTCTGCTGAAGTTTAAAAAGGCTTCGGAACTCTTCCATTGTTCTTCGGAATTCTGATGAAGTTTAAAACTGCAACAGAACTCTTCCATTGTTCTTCGGAATTCTGCTGAAGTTTAAAAATGCTACGGAACTCTTCCATTGTTCTTCGGAATTCTGCTGAAGTTTAAAAATGCTACGGAACTCTTCCATTGTTCTCGGAATTCTGGTGAAGTTTAAAAATGCTGCGGAACTCATCCATTGTTCTCGGAATTCTGCTGAAGTTTAAAAATGCTACGGAACTCTTCCATTGTTCTTCGGAATTCTGCTGTAATTTAAAAATGCTACGGAACTCTTCCATTGTTCTTCGGAATTCTGCTGAAGTTTAAAAATGCTACGGAACTCTTCCATTGTTCTTCGGAATTCTGCTGAAGTTTAAAAATGCTGTGGAACACTTCCATTGTTCTCGGAATTCTTCTGAAGTTTGAAAATGCTACGGAACTCTTCCATTGTTCTCGGAATTCTTCTGAAGTTTGAAAATGCTACGGAACTCTTCCTTTGTTCTTCGGAATTCTGCTGAAGTTTAAAAATGCTACGGAACTCTTCCATTGTTCACGGAATTCTGGTGAAGTTTAAAAATGCTACGGAACTCTTCCATTGTTATTCTTAATTCTGCTGAAGTTTAAAAATGCTACGGAACTCTTCCATTGTTCTTCGGAATTCTGCTGAAGTTTAAAAATGCTACGGAACTCTTCCATTGTTCTTCTGAATTCTGCTGAAGTTTAAAAATGCTACGAAACTCTTCCATTGTTCTTCGGAATTCTGATGAAGCTTAGAACTGCAACGGAACTCTTCCATTGTTCTTCGGAATTCTGCTGAAGTTTAAAAATGCTACGGAACTTTTCCATTGTTCTTCAGAATTCAGCTGAAGTTTAAAAATGCTACGGAACTCTTCCATTGTTCTCGGAATTCTGGTGAAGTTTAAAAATGGTACGGAACTCTTCCATTGTTCTCGGAATTCTGGTGAAGTTAAAAACTGCTGCGGAACTCTTCCATTGTTCTTCGGAATTCTGCTGAAGTTTAAAAATGCTACGGAACTCTTCCATTGTTCTTCGGAATTCTGCTGAAGTTTAAAAATGCTACGGAACTCTTCCATTGTTCTTCTGAATTCTGCTGAAGTTTAAAAATGCTACGGAACTCTTCTATTGTTCTTCGGAATTCTGATGAAGCTTAAAACTGCAACGGAACTCTTCCATTGTTCTTCGGAATTCTGCTGAAGTTTAAAAATGCTACGGAACTCTTCCATTGTTCTTCGGAATTCTGCTGAAGTTTAAAAATGCTACGGAACTCTTCCATTGTTCTCGGAATTCTGCTGAAGTTTAAAAATGCTACGGAACTCTTCCATTGTTCTCGGAATTCTGGTGAAGTTTAAAAATGCTACGGAACTCTTCCATTGTTCTCGGAATTCTGCTGAAGTTTAAAAATGCTACGGAACTCTTCCATTGTTCTCGGAATTCTGGTGAAGTTTAAAAATGCTACGGAACTCATCCATTGTTCTCGGAATTCTGCTGAAGTTTAAAAATGCTACGGAACTCTTCCATTATTCTTCGGAATTCTGCAGAAGTTTAAAAATGCTACGGAACTCTTCCATTGTTCTTGGAATTCTGGTGAAGTTTAAAAATGCTACGGAACTCTTCCATTGTTCTCAGAATTCTGCTGAAGCTTATAAATTCTACGGTGCTCTTCCATTGTTCTTGGGAATTCTGCTGAAGTTTAAAAATGTTACGGATCAATTCCATTGTTCTTCGGAATTCTGCTGAAGTTTAAAAATGCTACGGAACTCTTCCATTGTTTTGCGGAATTCTGCTGAAGTTTAAAAATGCTACGGAACTCTTCCATTTTTCTCGGAATTCTTCTGAAGTTTAAAAATGCTACAGAACTCTTCCATTGTTCTTCAGAATTCTGCTGAAGTTTAAAAATGCTACGGAACACTTCCTTTGTTATTCGGAATTCTGCTGAAGTTTAAAAATGCTACAGAAATCTTCCATTGTTCACGGTATTCTGGTGAAGTTTAAAAATGCTACGGAACTCTTCCATTGTTCTTCGGAATTCTGCTGAAGTTTAAAAATGCTACGGGACTCTTCCATTGTTCTTCTGAGTTCTGCTGAAGTTTAAAAAGGCTACGGATCTCTTCCATTGTTCTTCGGAATTCTGATGAAGTTTAAAACTGCAACAGAACTCTTCCATTGTTCTTCGGAATTCTGCTGAAGTTTAAAAATGCTACGGAACTCTTCCATTGTTCTTCGGAATTCTGCTGAAGTTTAAAAATGCTACGGAATTCTTCCATTGTTCTCGGAATTCTGGTGAAGTTTAAAAATGCTGCGGAACTCATCCATTGTTCTCGGAATTCTGCTGAAGTTTAAAAATGCTACGGAACTCTTCCATTGTTCTTCGGAATTCTGCTGTAATTTAAAAATGCTACGGAACTCTTCCATTGTTCTTCGGAATTCTGCTGAAGTTTAAAAATGCTACGGAACTCTTCCATTGTTCTTCGGAATTCTGCTGAAGTTTAAAAATGCTGTGGAACTCTTCCATTGTTCTCGGAATTCTTCTGAAGTTTGAAAATGCTACGGAACTCTTCCATTGTTCTCGGAATTCTTCTGAAGTTTGAAAATGCTACGGAACTCTTCCTTTGTTCTTCGGAATTCTGCTGAAGTTTAAAAATGCTACGGAACTCTTCCATTGTTCACGGAATTCTGGTGAAGTTTAAAAATGCTACGGAACTCTTCCATTGTTATTCTTAATTCTGCTGAAGTTTAAAAATGCTACGGAACTCTTCCATTGTTCTTCGGAATTCTGCTGAAGTTTAAAAATGCTACGGAACTCTTCCATTGTTCTTCTGAATTCTGCTGAAGTTTAAAAATGCTACGAAACTCTTCCATTGTTCTTCGGAATTCTGATGAAGCTTAGAACTGCAACGGAACTCTTCCATTGTTCTTCGGAATTCTGCTGTAATTTAAAAATGCTACGGAACTCTTCCATTGTTCTTCGGAATTCTGCTGAAGTTTAAAAATGCTACGGAACTCTTCCATTGTTCTTCGGAATTCTGCTGAAGTTTAAAAATGCTGTGGAACACTTCCATTGTTCTCGGAATTCTTCTGAAGTTTGAAAATGCTACGGAACTCTTCCATTGTTCTCGGAATTCTTCTGAAGTTTGAAAATGCTACGGAACTCTTCCTTTGTTCTTCGGAATTCTGCTGAAGTTTAAAAATGCTACGGAACTCTTCCATTGTTCACGGAATTCTGGTGAAGTTTAGAAATGCTACGGAACTCTTCCATTGTTATTCTTAATTCTGCTGAAGTTTAAAAATGCTACGGAACTCTTCCATTGTTCTTCGGAATTCTGCTGAAGTTTAAAAATGCTACGGAACTCTTCCATTGTTCTTCTGAATTCTGCTGAAGTTTAAAAATGCTACGAAACTCTTCCATTGTTCTTCGGAATTCTGATGAAGCTTAGAACTGCAACGGAACTCTTCCATTGTTCTTCGGAATTCTGCTGAAGTTTAAAAATGCTACGGAACTTTTCCATTGTTCTTCAGAATTCAGCTGAAGTTTAAAAATGCTACGGAACTCTTCCATTGTTCTCGGAATTCTGGTGAAGTTTAAAAATGGTACGGAACTCTTCCGTTGTTCTCGGAATTCTGGTGAAGTTAAAAACTGCTGCGGAACTCTTCCATTGTTCTTCGGAATTCTGCTGAAGTTTAAAAATGCTACGGAACTCTTCCATTGTTCTTCGGAATTCTGCTGAAGTTTAAAAATGCTACGGAACTCTTCCATTGTTCTTCTGAATTCTGCTGAAGTTTAAAAATGCTACGGAACTCTTCCATTGTTCTTCGGAATTCTGATGAAGCTTAAAACTGCAACGGAACTCTTCCATTGTTCTTCGGAATTCTGCTGAAGTTTAAAAATGCTACGGAACTCTTCCATTGTTCTTCGGAATTCTGCTGAAGTTTAAAAATGCTACGGAACTCTTCCATTGTTCTCGGAATTCTGCTGAAGTTTAAAAATGCTACGGAACTCTTCCATTGTTCTCGGAATTCTGGTGAAGTTTAAAAATGCTACGGAACTCTTCCATTGTTCTCGGAATTCTGCTGAAGTTTAAAAATGCTACGGAACTCTTCCATTGTTCTCGGAATTCTGGTGAAGTTTAAAAATGCTACGGAACTCATCCATTGTTCTCGGAATTCTGCTGAAGTTTAAAAATGCTACGGAACTCTTCCATTGTTCTTCGGAATTCTGCTGAAGTTTAAAAATGCTACGGAACTCTTCCATTATTCTTCGGAATTCTGCAGAAGTTTAAAAATGCTACGGAACTCTTCCATTATTCTTGGAATTCTGGTGAAGTTTAAAAATGCTACGGAACTCTTCCATTGTTCTCAGAATTCTGCTGAAGCTTATAAATTCTACGGTGCTCTTCCATTGTTCTTGGGAATTCTGCTGAAGTTTAAAAATGTTACGGATCAATTCCATTGTTCTTCGGAATTCTGCTGAAGTTTAAAAATGCTACGGAACTCTTCCATTGTTTTGCGGAATTCTGCTGAAGTTTAAAAATGCTACGGAACTCTTCCATTTTTCTCGGAATTCTTCTGAAGTTTAAAAATGCTACAGAACTCTTCCATTGTTCTTCAGAATTCTGCTGAAGTTTAAAAATGCTACGGAACACTTCCTTTGTTATTCGGAATTCTGCTGAAGTTTAAAAATGCTACAGAACTCTTCCATTGTTCTCGGAATTCTGGTGAAGTTAAAAACTGCTGCGGAACTCTTCCATTGTTCTTCGGAATTCTGCTGAAGTTTAAAAATGCTACGGAACTCTTCCATTGTTCTTCGGAATTCTGCTGAAGTTTAAAAATGCTACGGAACTCTTCCATTGTTCTTCTGAATTCTGCTGAAGTTTAAAAATGCTACGGAACTCTTCCATTGTTCTTCGGAATTCTGATGAAGCTTAAAACTGCAACGGAACTCTTCCATTGTTCTTCGGAATTCTGCTGAAGTTTAAAAATGCTACGGAACTCTTCCATTGTTCTTCGGAATTCTGCTGAAGTTTAAAAATGCTACGGAACTCTTCCATTGTTCTCGGAATTCTGCTGAAGTTTAAAAATGCTACGGAACTCTTCCATTGTTCTTTGGAATTCTGCTGAAGTTTAAAAATGCTACGGGACTCTTCCATTGTTCTTCTGAGTTCTGCTGAAGTTTAAAAAGGCTACGGATCTCTTCCATTGTTCTTCGGAATTCTGATGAAGTTTAAAACTGCAACAGAACTCTTCCATTGTTCTTCGGAATTCTGCTGAAGTTTAAAAATGCTACGGAACTCTTCCATTGTTCTTCGGAATTCTGCTGAAGTTTAAAAATGCTACGGAACTCTTCCATTGTTCTCGGAATTCTGGTGAAGTTTAAAAATGCTGCGGAACTCATCCATTGTTCTCGGAATTCTGCTGAAGTTTAAAAATGCTACGGAACTCTTCCATTGTTCTTCGGAATTCTGCTGTAATTTAAAAATGCTACGGAACTCTTCCATTGTTCTTCGGAATTCTGCTGAAGTTTAAAAATGCTACGGAACTCTTCCATTGTTCTTCGGAATTCTGCTGAAGTTTAAAAATGCTGTGGAACTCTTCCATTGTTCTCGGAATTCTTCTGAAGTTTGAAAATGCTACGGAACTCTTCCATTGTTCTCGGAATTCTTCTGAAGTTTGAAAATGCTACGGAACTCTTCCTTTGTTCTTCGGAATTCTGCTGAAGTTTAAAAATGCTACCGAACTCTTCCATTGTTCACGGAATTCTGGTGAAGTTTAAAAATGCTACGGAACTCTTCCATTGTTATTCTTAATTCTGCTGAAGTTTAAAAATGCTACGGAACTCTTCCATTGTTCTTCGGAATTCTGCTGAAGTTTAAAAATGCTACGGAACTCTTCCATTGTTCTTCTGAATTCTGCTGAAGTTTAAAAATGCTACGAAACTCTTCCATTGTTCTTCGGAATTCTGATGAAGCTTAGAACTGCAACGGAACTCTTCCATTGTTCTTCGGAATTCTGCTGAAGTTTAAAAATGCTACGGAATTCTTCCATTGTTCTCGGAATTCTGGTGAAGTTTAAAAATGCTACGGAATTCTTCCATTGTTCTCGGAATTCTGGTGAAGTTTAAAAATGGTACGGAACTCTTCCATTGTTCTCGGAATTCTGGTGAAGTTAAAAACTGCTGCGGAACTCTTCCATTGTTCTTCGGAAATCTGCTGAAGTTTAAAAATGCTACGGAACTTTTCCATTGTTCTTCAGAATTCAGCTGAAGTTTAAAAATGCTACGGAACTCTTCCATTGTTCTTCGGAATTCTGCTGAAGTTTAAAAATGCTACGGAACTCTTCCATTATTCTTCGGAATTCTGCAGAAGTTTAAAAATGCTACGGAACTCTTCCATTGTTCTTGGAATTCTGGTGAAGTTTAAAAATGCTACGGAACTCTTCCATTGTTCTCAGAATTCTGCTGAAGCTTATAAATTCTACGGTGCTCTTCCATTGTTCTTGGGAATTCTGCTGAATTTTAAAAATGTTACGGATCAATTCCATTGTTCTTCGGAATTCTGCTGAAGTTTAAAAATGCTACGGAACTCTTCCATTGTTCTTTGGAATTCTGCTGAAGTTTAAAAATGCTACGGAACTCTTCCATTGTTTTGCGGAATTCTGCTGAAGTTTAAAAATGCTACGGAACTCTTCCATTTTTCTCGGAATTCTTCTGAAGTTTAAAAATGCTACAGAACTCTTCCATTGTTCTTCAGAATTCTGCTGAAGTTTAAAAATGCTACGGAACACTTCCTTTGTTATTCGGAATTCTGCTGAAGTTTAAAAATGCTACAGAACTCTTCCATTGTTCTTCGGAATTCTGATGAAGTTTAAAACTGCAACAGAACTCTTCCATTGTTCTTCGGAATTCTGCTGAAGTTTAAAAATGCTACGGAACTCTTCCATTGTTCTTCGGAATTCTGCTGAAGTTTAAAAATGCTACGGAACTCTTCCATTGTTCTCGGAATTCCGGTGAAGTTTAAAAATGCTGCGGAACTCATCCATTGTTCTCGGAATTCTGCTGAAGTTTAAAAATGCTACGAAACTCTTCCATTGTTCTTCGGAATTCTGATGAAGCTTAGAACTGCAACGGAACTCTTCCATTGTTCTTCGGAATTCTGCTGAAGTTTAAAAATGCTACGGAACTTTTCCATTGTTCTTCAGAATTCAGCTGAAGTTTAAAAATGCTACGGAACTCTTCCATTGTTCTCGGAATTCTGGTGAAGTTTAAAAATGGTACGGAACTCTTCCATTGTTCTCGGAATTCTGGTGAAGTTAAAAACTGCTGCGGAACTCTTCCATTGTTCTTCGGAATTCTGCTGAAGTTTAAAAATGCTACGGAACTCTTCCATTGTTCTTCGGAATTCTGCTGAAGTTTAAAAATGCTACGGAACTCTTCCATTGTTCTTCTGAATTCTGCTGAAGTTTAAAAATGCTACGGAACTCTTCTATTGTTCTTCGGAATTCTGATGAAGCTTAAAACTGCAACGGAACTCTTCCATTGTTCTTCGGAATTCTGCTGAAGTTTAAAAATGCTACGGAACTCTTCCATTGTTCTTCGGAATTCTGCTGAAGTTTAAAAATGCTACGGAACTCTTCCATTGTTCTCGGAATTCTGCTGAAGTTTAAAAATGCTACGGAACTCTTCCATTGTTCTCGGAATTCTGGTGAAGTTTAAAAATGCTACGGAACTCTTCCATTGTTCTCGGAATTCTGCTGAAGTTTAAAAATGCTACGGAACTCTTCCATTGTTCTCGGAATTCTGGTGAAGTTTAAAAATGCTACGGAACTCATCCATTGTTCTCGGAATTCTGCTGAAGTTTAAAAATGCTACGGAACTCTTCCATTATTCTTCGGAATTCTGCAGAAGTTTAAAAATGCTACGGAACTCTTCCATTGTTCTTGGAATTCTGGTGAAGTTTAAAAATGCTACGGAACTCTTCCATTGTTCTCAGAATTCTGCTGAAGCTTATAAATTCTACGGTGCTCTTCCATTGTTCTTGGGAATTCTGCTGAAGTTTAAAAATGTTACGGATCAATTCCATTGTTCTTCGGAATTCTGCTGAAGTTTAAAAATGCTACGGAACTCTTCCATTGTTTTGCGGAATTCTGCTGAAGTTTAAAAATGCTACGGAACTCTTCCATTTTTCTCGGAATTCTTCTGAAGTTTAAAAATGCTACAGAACTCTTCCATTGTTCTTCAGAATTCTGCTGAAGTTTAAAAATGCTACGGAACACTTCCTTTGTTATTCAGAATTCTGCTGAAGTTTAAAAATGCTACAGAAATCTTCCATTGTTCACGGTATTCTGGTGAAGTTTAAAAATGCTACGGAACTCTTCCATTGTTCTTCGGAATTCTGCTGAAGTTTAAAAATGCTACGGGACTCTTCCATTGTTCTTCTGAGTTCTGCTGAAGTTTAAAAAGGCTACGGATCTCTTCCATTGTTCTTCGGAATTCTGATGAAGTTTAAAACTGCAACAGAACTCTTCCATTGTTCTTCGGAATTCTGCTGAAGTTTAAAAATGCTACGGAACTCTTCCATTGTTCTTCGGAATTCTGCTGAAGTTTAAAAATGCTACGGAATTCTTCCATTGTTCTCGGAATTCTGGTGAAGTTTAAAAATGCTGCGGAACTCATCCATTGTTCTCGGAATTCTGCTGAAGTTTAAAAATGCTACGGAACTCTTCCATTGTTCTTCGGAATTCTGCTGTAATTTAAAAATGCTACGGAACTCTTCCATTGTTCTTCGGAATTCTGCTGAAGTTTAAAAATGCTACGGAACTCTTCCATTGTTCTTCGGAATTCTGCTGAAGTTTAAAAATGCTGTGGAACTCTTCCATTGTTCTCGGAATTCTTCTGAAGTTTGAAAATGCTACGGAACTCTTCCATTGTTCTCGGAATTCTTCTGAAGTTTGAAAATGCTACGGAACTCTTCCTTTGTTCTTCGGAATTCTGCTGAAGTTTAAAAATGCTACGGAACTCTTCCATTGTTCACGGAATTCTGGTGAAGTTTAAAAATGCTACGGAACTCTTCCATTGTTATTCTTAATTCTGCTGAAGTTTAAAAATGCTACGGAACTCTTCCATTGTTCTTCGGAATTCTGCTGAAGTTTAAAAATGCTACGGAACTCTTCCATTGTTCTTCTGAATTCTGCTGAAGTTTAAAAATGCTACGAAACTCTTCCATTGTTCTTCGGAATTCTGATGAAGCTTAGAACTGCAACGGAACTCTTCCATTGTTCTTCGGAATTCTGCTGTAATTTAAAAATGCTACGGAACTCTTCCATTGTTCTTCGGAATTCTGCTGAAGTTTAAAAATGCTACGGAACTCTTCCATTGTTCTTCGGAATTCTGCTGAAGTTTAAAAATGCTGTGGAACACTTCCATTGTTCTCGGAATTCTTCTGAAGTTTGAAAATGCTACGGAACTCTTCCATTGTTCTCGGAATTCTTCTGAAGTTTGAAAATGCTACGGAACTCTTCCTTTGTTCTTCGGAATTCTGCTGAAGTTTAAAAATGCTACGGAACTCTTCCATTGTTCACGGAATTCTGGTGAAGTTTAGAAATGCTACGGAACTCTTCCATTGTTATTCTTAATTCTGCTGAAGTTTAAAAATGCTACGGAACTCTTCCATTGTTCTTCGGAATTCTGCTGAAGTTTAAAAATGCTACGGAACTCTTCCATTGTTCTTCTAAATTCTGCTGAAGTTTAAAAATGCTACGAAACTCTTCCATTGTTCTTCGGAATTCTGATGAAGCTTAGAACTGCAACGGAACTCTTCCATTGTTCTTCGGAATTCTGCTGAAGTTTAAAAATGCTACGGAACTTTTCCATTGTTCTTCAGAATTCAGCTGAAGTTTAAAAATGCTACGGAACTCTTCCATTGTTCTCGGAATTCTGGTGAAGTTTAAAAATGGTACGGAACTCTTCCATTGTTCTCGGAATTCTGGTGAAGTTAAAAACTGCTCCGGAACTCTTCCATTGTTCTTCGGAATTCTGCTGAAGTTTAAAAATGCTACGGAACTCTTCCATTGTTCTTCGGAATTCTGCTGAAGTTTAAAAATGCTACGGAACTCTTCCATTGTTCTTCTGAATTCTGCTGAAGTTTAAAAATGCTACGGAACTCTTCCATTGTTCTTCGGAATTCTGATGAAGCTTAAAACTGCAACGGAACTCTTCCATTGTTCTTCGGAATTCTGCTGAAGTTTAAAAATGCTACGGAACTCTTCCATTGTTCTTCGGAATTCTGCTGAAGTTTAAAAATGCTACGGAACTCTTCCATTGTTCTCGGAATTCTGCTGAAGTTTAAAAATGCTACGGAACTCTTCCATTGTTCTCGGAATTCTGGTGAAGTTTAAAAATGCTACGGAACTCTTCCATTGTTCTCGGAATTCTGCTGAAGTTTAAAAATGCTACGGAACTCTTCCATTGTTCTCGGAATTCTGGTGAAGTTTAAAAATGCTACGGAACTCATCCATTGTTCTCGGAATTCTGCTGAAGTTTAAAAATGCTACGGAACTCTTCCATTGTTCTTCGGAATTCTGCTGAAGTTTAAAAATGCTACGGAACTCTTCCATTATTCTTCGGAATTCTGCAGAAGTTTAAAAATGCTACGGAACTCTTCCATTATTCTTGGAATTCTGGTGAAGTTTAAAAATGCTACGGAACTCTTCCATTGTTCTCAGAATTCTGCTGAAGCTTATAAATTCTACGGTGCTCTTCCATTGTTCTTGGGAATTCTGCTGAAGTTTAAAAATGTTACGGATCAATTCCATTGTTCTTCGGAATTCTGCTGAAGTTTAAAAATGCTACGGAACTCTTCCATTGTTTTGCGGAATTCTGCTGAAGTTTAAAAATGCTACGGAACTCTTCCATTTTTCTCGGAATTCTTCTGAAGTTTAAAAATGCTACAGAACTCTTCCATTGTTCTTCAGAATTCTGCTGAAGTTTAAAAATGCTACGGAACACTTCCTTTGTTATTCGGAATTCTGCTGAAGTTTAAAAATGCTACAGAACTCTTCCATTGTTCACGGTATTCTGGTGAAGTTTAAAAATGCTACGGAACTCTTCCATTGTTCTTTGGAATTCTGCTGAAGTTTAAAAATGCTACGGGACTCTTCCATTGTTCTTCTGAGTTCTGCTGAAGTTTAAAAAGGCTACGGATCTCTTCCATTGTTCTTCGGAATTCTGATGAAGTTTAAAACTGCAACAGAACTCTTCCATTGTTCTTCGGAATTCTGCTGAAGTTTAAAAATGCTACGGAACTCTTCCATTGTTCTTCGGAATTCTGCTGAAGTTTAAAAATGCTACGGAACTCTTCCATTGTTCTCGGAATTCTGGTGAAGTTTAAAAATGCTGCGGAACTCATCCATTGTTCTCGGAATTCTGCTGAAGTTTAAAAATGCTACGGAACTCTTCCATTGTTCTTCGGAATTCTGCTGTAATTTAAAAATGCTACGGAACTCTTCCATTGTTCTTCGGAATTCTGCTGAAGTTTAAAAATGCTACGGAACTCTTCCATTGTTCTTCGGAATTCTGCTGAAGTTTAAAAATGCTGTGGAACTCTTCCATTGTTCTCGGAATTCTTCTGAAGTTTGAAAATGCTACGGAACTCTTCCATTGTTCTCGGAATTCTTCTGAAGTTTGAAAATGCTACGGAACTCTTCCTTTGTTCTTCGGAATTCTGCTGAAGTTTAAAAATGCTACGGAACTCTTCCATTGTTCACGGAATTCTGGTGAAGTTTAAAAATGCTACGGAACTCTTCCATTGTTATTCTTAATTCTGCTGAAGTTTAAAAATGCTACGGAACTCTTCCATTGTTCTTCGGAATTCTGCTGAAGTTTAAAAATGCTACGGAACTCTTCCATTGTTCTTCTGAATTCTGTTGAAGTTTAAAAATGCTACGAAACTCTTCCATTGTTCTTCGGAATTCTGATGAAGCTTAGAACTGCAACGGAACTCTTCCATTGTTCTTCGGAATTCTGCTGAAGTTTAAAAATGCTACGGAATTCTTCCATTGTTCTCGGAATTCTGGTGAAGTTTAAAAATGCTACGGAATTCTTCCATTGTTCTCGGAATTCTGGTGAAGTTTAAAAATGGTACGGAACTCTTCCATTGTTCTCGGAATTCTGGTGAAGTTAAAAACTGCTGCGGAACTCTTCCATTGTTCTTCGGAAATCTGCTGAAGTTTAAAAATGCTACGGAACTTTTCCATTGTTCTTCAGAATTCAGCTGAAGTTTAAAAATGCTACGGAACTCTTCCATTGTTCTTCGGAATTCTGCTGAAGTTTAAAAATGCTACGGAACTCTTCCATTATTCTTCGGAATTCTGCAGAAGTTTAAAAATGCTACGGAACTCTTCCATTGTTCTTGGAATTCTGGTGAAGTTTAAAAATGCTACGGAACTCTTCCATTGTTCTCAGAATTCTGCTGAAGCTTATAAATTCTACGGTGCTCTTCCATTGTTCTTGGGAATTCTGCTGAATTTTAAAAATGTTACGGATCAATTCCATTGTTCTTCGGAATTCTGCTGAAGTTTAAAAATGCTACGGAACTCTTCCATTGTTCTTTGGAATTCTGCTGAAGTTTAAAAATGCTACGGAACTCTTCCATTGTTTTGCGGAATTCTGCTGAAGTTTAAAAATGCTACGGAACTCTTCCATTTTTCTCGGAATTCTTCTGAAGTTTAAAAATGCTACAGAACTCTTCCATTGTTCTTCAGAATTCTGCTGAAGTTTAAAAATGCTACGGAACACTTCCTTTGTTATTCGGAATTCTGCTGAAGTTTAAAAATGCTACAGAACTCTTCCATTGTTCTTCGGAATTCTGATGAAGTTTAAAACTGCAACAGAACTCTTCCATTGTTCTTCGGAATTCTGCTGAAGTTTAAAAATGCTACGGAACTCTTCCATTGTTCTTCGGAATTCTGCTGAAGTTTAAAAATGCTACGGAACTCTTCCATTGTTCTCGGAATTCCGGTGAAGTTTAAAAATGCTGCGGAACTCATCCATTGTTCTCGGAATTCTGCTGAAGTTTAAAAATGCTACGGAACTCTTCCATTGTTCTTCGGAATTCTGCTGTAATTTAAAAATGCTACGGAACTCTTCCATTGTTCTTCAGAATTCTGCTGAAGTTTAAAAATGCTACGGAACTCTTCCATTGTTCTTTGGAATTCTGCTGAAGTTTAAAAATGCTGTGGAACTCTTCCATTGTTCTCGGAATTCTTCTGAAGTTTGAAAATGCTACGGAACTCTTCCATTGTTCTCGGAATTCTTCTGAAGTTTGAAAATGCTACGGAACTCTTCCATTGTTCTTCGGAATTCTGCTGAAGTTTAAAAATGCTACGGAACTCTTCCATTGTTCTCGGAATTCTGGTGAAGTTTAAAAATGCTGCGGAACTCATCCATTGTTCTCGGAATTCTGCTGAAGTTTAAAAATGCTACGGAACTCTTCCATTGTTCTTCGGAATTCTGCTGTAATTTAAAAATGCTACGGAACTCTTCCATTGTTCTTCGGAATTCTGCTGAAGTTTAAAAATGCTACGGAACTCTTCCATTGTTCTTCGGAATTCTGCTGAAGTTTAAAAATGCTGTGGAACTCTTCCATTGTTCTCGGAATTCTTCTGAAGTTTGAAAATGCTACGGAACTCTTCCATTGTTCTCGGAATTCTTCTGAAGTTTGAAAATGCTACGGAACTCTTCCTTTGTTCTTCGGAATTCTGCTGAAGTTTAAAAATGCTACGGAACTCTTCCATTGTTCACGGAATTCTGGTGAAGTTTAAAAATGCTACGGAACTCTTCCATTGTTATTCTTAATTCTGCTGAAGTTTAAAAATGCTACGGAACTCTTCCATTGTTCTTCGGAATTCTGCTGAAGTTTAAAAATGCTACGGAACTCTTCCATTGTTCTTCTGAATTCTGCTGAAGTTTAAAAATGCTACGAAACTCTTCCATTGTTCTTCGGAATTCTGATGAAGCTTAGAACTGCAACGGAACTCTTCCATTGTTCTTCGGAATTCTGCTGTAATTTAAAAATGCTACGGAACTCTTCCATTGTTCTTCGGAATTCTGCTGAAGTTTAAAAATGCTACGGAACTCTTCCATTGTTCTTCGGAATTCTGCTGAAGTTTAAAAATGCTGTGGAACACTTCCATTGTTCTCGGAATTCTTCTGAAGTTTGAAAATGCTACGGAACTCTTCCATTGTTCTCGGAATTCTTCTGAAGTTTGAAAATGCTACGGAACTCTTCCTTTGTTCTTCGGAATTCTGCTGAAGTTTAAAAATGCTACGGAACTCTTCCATTGTTCACGGAATTCTGGTGAAGTTTAGAAATGCTACGGAACTCTTCCATTGTTATTCTTAATTCTGCTGAAGTTTAAAAATGCTACGGAACTCTTCCATTGTTCTTCGGAATTCTGCTGAAGTTTAAAAATGCTACGGAACTCTTCCATTGTTCTTCTGAATTCTGCTGAAGTTTAAAAATGCTACGAAACTCTTCCATTGTTCTTCGGAATTCTGATGAAGCTTAGAACTGCAACGGAACTCTTCCATTGTTCTTCGGAATTCTGCTGAAGTTTAAAAATGCTACGGAACTTTTCCATTGTTCTTCAGAATTCAGCTGAAGTTTAAAAATGCTACGGAACTCTTCCATTGTTCTCGGAATTCTGGTGAAGTTTAAAAATGGTACGGAACTCTTCCATTGTTCTCGGAATTCTGGTGAAGTTAAAAACTGCTGCGGAACTCTTCCATTGTTCTTCGGAATTCTGCTGAAGTTTAAAAATGCTACGGAACTCTTCCATTGTTCTTCGGAATTCTGCTGAAGTTTAAAAATGCTACGGAACTCTTCCATTGTTCTTCTGAATTCTGCTGAAGTTTAAAAATGCTACGGAACTCTTCCATTGTTCTTCGGAATTCTGATGAAGCTTAAAACTGCAACGGAACTCTTCCATTGTTCTTCGGAATTCTGCTGAAGTTTAAAAATGCTACGGAACTCTTCCATTGTTCTTCGGAATTCTGCTGAAGTTTAAAAATGCTACGGAACTCTTCCATTGTTCTCGGAATTCTGCTGAAGTTTAAAAATGCTACGGAACTCTTCCATTGTTCTCGGAATTCTGGTGAAGTTTAAAAATGCTACGGAACTCTTCCATTGTTCTCGGAATTCTGCTGAAGTTTAAAAATGCTACGGAACTCTTCCATTGTTCTCGGAATTCTGGTGAAGTTTAAAAATGCTACGGAACTCATCCATTGTTCTCGGAATTCTGCTGAAGTTTAAAAATGCTACGGAACTCTTCCATTGTTCTTCGGAATTCTGCTGAAGTTTAAAAATGCTACGGAACTCTTCCATTATTCTTCGGAATTCTGCAGAAGTTTAAAAATGCTACGGAACTCTTCCATTATTCTTGGAATTCTGGTGAAGTTTAAAAATGCTACGGAACTCTTCCATTGTTCTCAGAATTCTGCTGAAGCTTATAAATTCTACGGTGCTCTTCCATTGTTCTTGGGAATTCTGCTGAAGTTTAAAAATGTTACGGATCAATTCCATTGTTCTTCGGAATTCTGCTGAAGTTTAAAAATGCTACGGAACTCTTCCATTGTTTTGCGGAATTCTGCTGAAGTTTAAAAATGCTACGGAACTCTTCCATTTTTCTCGGAATTCTTCTGAAGTTTAAAAATGCTACAGAACTCTTCCATTGTTCTTCAGAATTCTGCTGAAGTTTAAAAATGCTACGGAACACTTCCTTTGTTATTCGGAATTCTGCTGAAGTTTAAAAATGCTACAGAACTCTTCCATTGTTCACGGTATTCTGGTGAAGTTTAAAAATGCTACGGAACTCTTCCATTGTTCTTTGGAATTCTGCTGAAGTTTAAAAATGCTACGGGACTCTTCCATTGTTCTTCTGAGTTCTGCTGAAGTTTAAAAAGGCTACGGATCTCTTCCATTGTTCTTCGGAATTCTGATGAAGTTTAAAACTGCAACAGAACTCTTCCATTGTTCTTCGGAATTCTGCTGAAGTTTAAAAATGCTACGGAACTCTTCCATTGTTCTTCGGAATTCTGCTGAAGTTTAAAAATGCTACGGAACTCTTCCATTGTTCTCGGAATTCTGGTGAAGTTTAAAAATGCTGCGGAACTCATCCATTGTTCTCGGAATTCTGCTGAAGTTTAAAAATGCTACGGAACTCTTCCATTGTTCTTCGGAATTCTGCTGTAATTTAAAAATGCTACGGAACTCTTCCATTGTTCTTCGGAATTCTGCTGAAGTTTAAAAATGCTACGGAACTCTTCCATTGTTCTTCGGAATTCTGCTGAAGTTTAAAAATGCTGTGGAACTCTTCCATTGTTCTCGGAATTCTTCTGAAGTTTGAAAATGCTACGGAACTCTTCCATTGTTCTCGGAATTCTTCTGAAGTTTGAAAATGCTACGGAACTCTTCCTTTGTTCTTCGGAATTCTGCTGAAGTTTAAAAATGCTACCGAACTCTTCCATTGTTCACGGAATTCTGGTGAAGTTTAAAAATGCTACGGAACTCTTCCATTGTTATTCTTAATTCTGCTGAAGTTTAAAAATGCTACGGAACTCTTCCATTGTTCTTCGGAATTCTGCTGAAGTTTAAAAATGCTACGGAACTCTTCCATTGTTCTTCTGAATTCTGCTGAAGTTTAAAAATGCTACGAAACTCTTCCATTGTTCTTCGGAATTCTGATGAAGCTTAGAACTGCAACGGAACTCTTCCATTGTTCTTCGGAATTCTGCTGAAGTTTAAAAATGCTACGGAATTCTTCCATTGTTCTCGGAATTCTGGTGAAGTTTAAAAATGCTACGGAATTCTTCCATTGTTCTCGGAATTCTGGTGAAGTTTAAAAATGGTACGGAACTCTTCCATTGTTCTCGGAATTCTGGTGAAGTTAAAAACTGCTGCGGAACTCTTCCATTGTTCTTCGGAAATCTGCTGAAGTTTAAAAATGCTACGGAACTTTTCCATTGTTCTTCAGAATTCAGCTGAAGTTTAAAAATGCTACGGAACTCTTCCATTGTTCTTCGGAATTCTGCTGAAGTTTAAAAATGCTACGGAACTCTTCCATTATTCTTCGGAATTCTGCAGAAGTTTAAAAATGCTACGGAACTCTTCCATTGTTCTTGGAATTCTGGTGAAGTTTAAAAATGCTACGGAACTCTTCCATTGTTCTCAGAATTCTGCTGAAGCTTATAAATTCTACGGTGCTCTTCCATTGTTCTTGGGAATTCTGCTGAATTTTAAAAATGTTACGGATCAATTCCATTGTTCTTCGGAATTCTGCTGAAGTTTAAAAATGCTACGGAACTCTTCCATTGTTCTTTGGAATTCTGCTGAAGTTTAAAAATGCTACGGAACTCTTCCATTGTTTTGCGGAATTCTGCTGAAGTTTAAAAATGCTACGGAACTCTTCCATTTTTCTCGGAATTCTTCTGAAGTTTAAAAATGCTACAGAACTCTTCCATTGTTCTTCAGAATTCTGCTGAAGTTTAAAAATGCTACGGAACACTTCCTTTGTTATTCGGAATTCTGCTGAAGTTTAAAAATGCTACAGAACTCTTCCATTGTTCTTCGGAATTCTGATGAAGTTTAAAACTGCAACAGAACTCTTCCATTGTTCTTCGGAATTCTGCTGAAGTTTAAAAATGCTACGGAACTCTTCCATTGTTCTTCGGAATTCTGCTGAAGTTTAAAAATGCTACGGAACTCTTCCATTGTTCTCGGAATTCCGGTGAAGTTTAAAAATGCTGCGGAACTCATCCATTGTTCTCGGAATTCTGCTGAAGTTTAAAAATGCTACGGAACTCTTCCATTGTTCTTCGGAATTCTGCTGTAATTTAAAAATGCTACGGAACTCTTCCATTGTTCTTCGGAATTCTGCTGAAGTTTAAAAATGCTACGGAACTCTTCCATTGTTCTTCGGAATTCTGCTGAAGTTTAAAAATGCTGTGGAACTCTTCCATTGTTCTCGGAATTCTTCTGAAGTTTGAAAATGCTACGGAACTCTTCCATTGTTCTCGGAATTCTTCTGAAGTTTGAAAATGCTACGGAACTCTTCCTTTGTTCTTCGGAATTCTGCTGAAGTTTAAAAATGCTACGGAACTCTTCCATTGTTCACGGAATTCTGGTGAAGTTTAAAAATGCTACGGAACTCTTCCATTGTTATTCTTAATTCTGCTGAAGTTTAAAAATGCTACGGAACTCTTCCATTGTTCTTCGGAATTCTGCTGAAGTTTAAAAATGCTACGGAACTCTTCCATTTTTCTTCGGAATTCTGCTGAAGTTTAAAAATGCTACGGAACTCTTCCATTGTTCTCGGAATTCTGCTGAAGTTTAAAAATGCTACGGAACTCTTCCATTGTTCTCGGAATTCTGGTGAAGTGTAAAAATGCTACGGAACTCTTCCATTGTTCTCGGAATTCTGCTGAAGTTTAAAAATGCTACGGAACTCTTCCATTGTTCTCAGAATTCTGCTGAAGCTTATAAATTCTACGGTGCTCTTCCATTGTTCTTGGGAATTCTGCTGAAGTTTAAAAATGTTACGGATCAATTCCATTGTTCTTCGGAATTCTGCTGAAGTTTAAAAATGCTACGGAACTCTTCCATTGTTCTTTGGAATTCTGCTGAAGTTTAAAAATGCTACGTAACTCTTCCATTGTTTTGCGGAATTCTGCTGAAGTTTAAAAATGCTACGGAACTCTTCCATTTTTCTCGGAATTCTTCTGAAGTTTAAAAATGCTACAGAACTCTTCCATTGTTCTTCAGAATTCTGCTGAAGTTTAAAAATGCTACGGAACACTTCCTTTGTTATTCGGAATTCTGCTGAAGTTTAAAAATGCTACAGAACTCTTCCATTGTTCACGGTATTCTGGTGAAGTTTAAAAATGCTACGGAACTCTTCCATTGTTCTTCGGAATTCTGCTGAAGTTTAAAAATGCTACGGGACTCTTCCATTGTTCTTCTGAGTTCTGCTGAAGTTTAAAAAGGCTACGGAACTCTTCCATTGTTCTTCGGAATTCTGATGAAGTTTAAAACTGCAACAGAACTCTTCCATTGTTCTTCGGAATTGTGCTGAAGTTTAAAAATGCTACGGAACTCTTCCATTGTTCTTCGGAATTCTGCTGAAGTTTAAAAATGCTACGGAACTCTTCCATTGTTCTCGGAATTCTGCAGAAGTTTAAAAATGCTACGGAACTCTTCCATTGTTCTTGGAATTCTGGTGAAGTTTAAAAATGCTACGGAACTCTTCCATTGTTCTCAGAATTCTGCTGAAGCTTATAAATTCTACGGTGCTCTTCCATTGTTCTTGGGAATTCTGCTGAAGTTTAAAAATGTTACGGATCAATTCCATTGTTCTTCGGAATTCTGCTGAAGTTTAAAAATGCTACGGAACTCTTCCATTGTTTTGCGGAATTCTGCTGAAGTTTAAAAATGCTACGGAACTCTTCCATTTTTCTCGGAATTCTTCTGAAGTTTAAAAATGCTACAGAACTCTTCCATTGTTCTTCAGAATTCTGCTGAAGTTTAAAAATGCTACGGAACACTTCCTTTGTTATTCGGAATTCTGCTGAAGTTTAAAAATGCTACAGAACTCTTCCATTGTTCACGGTATTCTGGTGAAGTTTAAAAATGCTACGGAACTCTTCCATTGTTCTTTGGAATTCTGCTGAAGTTTAAAAATGCTACGGGACTCTTCCATTGTTCTTCTGAGTTCTGCTGAAGTTTAAAAAGGCTACGGATCTCTTCCATTGTTCTTCGGAATTCTGCTGAAGTTTAAAACTGCAACAGAACTCTTCCATTGTTCTTCGGAATTCTGCTGAAGTTTAAAAATGCTACGGAACTCTTCCATTGTTCTTCGGAATTCTGCTGAAGTTTAAAAATGCTACGGAACTCTTCCATTGTTCTCGGAATTCTGGTGAAGTTTAAAAATGCTGCGGAACTCATCCATTGTTCTCGGAATTCTGCTGAAGTTTAAAAATGCTACGGAACTCTTCCATTGTTCTTCGGAATTCTGCTGTAATTTAAAAATGCTACGGAACTCTTCCATTGTTCTTCGGAATTCTGCTGAAGTTTAAAAATGCTACGGAACTCTTCCATTGTTCTTCGGAATTCTGCTGAAGTTTAAAAATGCTGTGGAACTCTTCCATTGTTCTCGGAATTCTTCTGAAGTTTGAAAATGCTATGGAACTCTTCCATTGTTCTCGGAATTCTTCTGAAGTTTGAAAATGCTACGGAACTCTTCCTTTGTTCTTCGGAATTCTGCTGAAGTTTAAAAATGCTACGGAACTCTTCCATTGTTCACGGAATTCTGGTGAAGTTTAAAAATGCTACGGAACTCTTCCATTGTTATTCTTAATTCTGCTGAAGTTTAAAAATGCTACGGAACTCTTCCATTGTTCTTCGGAATTCTGCTGAAGTTTAAAAATGCTACGGAACTCTTCCATTGTTCTTCTGAATTCTGCTGAAGTTTAAAAATGCTACGAAACTCTTCCATTGTTCTTCGGAATTCTGATGAAGCTTAGAACTGCAACGGAACTCTTCCATTGTTCTTCGGAATTCTGCTGAAGTTTAAAAATGCTACGGAATTCTTCCATTGTTCTCGGAATTCTGGTGAAGTTTAAAAATGCTACGGAATTCTTCCATTGTTTTCGGAATTCTGGTGAAATTTAAAAATGGTACGGAACTCTTCCATTGTTCTCGGAATTCTGGTGGAGTTAAAAACTGCTGCGGAACTCTTCCATTGTTCTTCGGAAATCTGCTGAAGTTTAAAAATGCTACGGAACTTTTCCATTGTTCTTCAGAATTCAGCTGAAGTTTAAAAATGCTACGGAACTCTTCCATTGTTCTTCGGAATTCTGCTGAAGTTTAAAAATGCTACGGAACTCTTCCATTATTCTTCGGAATTCTGCAGAAGTTTAAAAATGCTACGGAACTCTTCCATTGTTCTTGGAATTCTGGTGAAGTTTAAAAATGCTACGGAACTCTTCCATTGTTCTCAGAATTCTGCTGAAGCTTATAAATTCTACGGTGCTCTTCCATTGTTCTTGGGAATTCTGCTGAATTTTAAAAATGTTACGGATCAATTCCATTGTTCTTCGGAATTCTGCTGAAGTTTAAAAATGCTACGGAACTCTTCCATTGTTCTTTGGAATTCTGCTGAAGTTTAAAAATGCTACGGAACTCTTCCATTGTTTTGCGGAATTCTGCTGAAGTTTAAAAATGCTACGGAACTCTTCCATTTTTCTCGGAATTCTTCTGAAGTTTAAAAATGCTACAGAACTCTTCCATTGTTCTTCAGAATTCTGCTGAAGTTTAAAAATGCTACGGAACACTTCCTTTGTTATTCGGAATTCTGCTGAAGTTTAAAAATGCTACGGAACTCTTCCATTGTTCTTCGGAATTCTGCTGAAGTTTAAAAATGCTACGGAACTCTTCCATTGTTCTCGGAATTCTGCAGAAGTTTAAAAATGCTACGGAACTCTTCCATTGTTCTTGGAATTCTGGTGAAGTTTAAAAATGCTACGGAACTCTTCCATTGTTCTCAGAATTCTGCTGAAGCTTATAAATTCTACGGTGCTCTTCCATTGTTCTTGGGAATTCTGCTGAAGTTTAAAAATGTTACGGATCAATTCCATTGTTCTTCGGAATTCTGCTGAAGTTTAAAAATGCTACGGAACTCTTCCATTGTTTTGCGGAATTCTGCTGAAGTTTAAAAATGCTACGGAACTCTTCCATTTTTCTCGGAATTCTTCTGAAGTTTAAAAATGCTACAGAACTCTTCCATTGTTCTTCAGAATTCTGCTGAAGTTTAAAAATGCTACGGAACACTTCCTTTGTTATTCGGAATTCTGCTGAAGTTTAAAAATGCTACAGAACTCTTCCATTGTTCACGGTATTCTGGTGAAGTTTAAAAATGCTACGGAACTCTTCCATTGTTCTTTGGAATTCTGCTGAAGTTTAAAAATGCTACGGGACTCTTCCATTGTTCTTCTGAGTTCTGCTGAAGTTTAAAAAGGCTACGGATCTCTTCCATTGTTCTTCGGAATTCTGCTGAAGTTTAAAACTGCAACAGAACTCTTCCATTGTTCTTCGGAATTCTGCTGAAGTTTAAAAATGCTACGGAACTCTTCCATTGTTCTTCGGAATTCTGCTGAAGTTTAAAAATGCTACGGAACTCTTCCATTGTTCTCGGAATTCTGGTGAAGTTTAAAAATGCTGCGGAACTCATCCATTGTTCTCGGAATTCTGCTGAAGTTTAAAAATGCTACGGAACTCTTCCATTGTTCTTCGGAATTCTGCTGTAATTTAAAAATGCTACGGAACTCTTCCATTGTTCTTCGGAATTCTGCTGAAGTTTAAAAATGCTACGGAACTCTTCCATTGTTCTTCGGAATTCTGCTGAAGTTTAAAAATGCTGTGGAACTCTTCCATTGTTCTCGGAATTCTTCTGAAGTTTGAAAATGCTACGGAACTCTTCCATTGTTCTCGGAATTCTTCTGAAGTTTGAAAATGCTACGGAACTCTTCCTTTGTTCTTCGGAATTCTGCTGAAGTTTAAAAATGCTACGGAACTCTTCCATTGTTCACAGAATTCTGGTGAAGTTTAAAAATGCTACGGAACTCTTCCATTGTTATTCTTAATTCTGCTGAAGTTTAAAAATGCTACGGAACTCTTCCATTGTTCTTCGGAATTCTGCTGAAGTTTAAAAATGCTACGGAACTCTTCCATTGTTCTTCTGAATTCTGCTGAAGTTTAAAAATGCTACGAAACTCTTCCATTGTTCTTCGGAATTCTGATGAAGCTTAGAACTGCAACGGAACTCTTCCATTGTTCTTCGGAATTCTGCTGAAGTTTAAAAATGCTACGGAATTCTTCCATTGTTCTCGGAATTCTGGTGAAGTTTAAAAATGCTACGGAATTCTTCCATTGTTTTCGGAATTCTGGTGAAGTTTAAAAATGGTACGGAACTCTTCCATTGTTCTCGGAATTCTGGTGAAGTTAAAAACTGCTGCGGAACTCTTCCATTGTTCTTCGGAAATCTGCTGAAGTTTAAAAATGCTACGGAACTTTTCCATTGTTCTTCAGAATTCAGCTGAAGTTTAAAAATGCTACGGAACTCTTCCATTGTTCTTCGGAATTCTGCTGAAGTTTAAAAATGCTACGGAACTCTTCCATTATTCTTCGGAATTCTGCAGAAGTTTAAAAATGCTACGGAACTCTTCCATTGTTCTTGGAATTCTGGTGAAGTTTAAAAATGCTACGGAACTCTTCCATTGTTCTCAGAATTCTGCTGAAGCTTATAAATTCTACGGTGCTCTTCCATTGTTCTTGGGAATTCTGCTGAATTTTAAAAATGTTACGGATCAATTCCATTGTTCTTCGGAATTCTGCTGAAGTTTAAAAATGCTACGGAACTCTTCCATTGTTCTTTGGAATTCTGCTGAAGTTTAAAAATGCTACGGAACTCTTCCATTGTTTTGCGGAATTCTGCTGAAGTTTAAAAATGCTACGGAACTCTTCCATTTTTCTCGGAATTCTTCTGAAGTTTAAAAATGCTACAGAACTCTTCCATTGTTCTTCAGAATTCTGCTGAAGTTTAAAAATGCTACGGAACACTTCCTTTGTTATTCGGAATTCTGCTGAAGTTTAAAAATGCTACAGAACTCTTCCATTGTTCACGGTATTCTGGTGAAGTTTAAAAATGCTACGGAACTCTTCCATTGTTCTTCGGAATTCTGCTGAAGTTTAAAAAGGCTACGGAACTCTTCCATTGTTCTTCGGAATTCTGATGAAGTTTAAAACTGCAACAGAACTCTTCCATTGTTCTTCGGAATTCTGCTGAAGTTTAAAAATGCTACGGAACTCTTCCATTGTTCTTCGGAATTCTGCTGAAGTTTAAAAATGCTACGGAACTCTTCCATTGTTCTCGGAATTCTGGTGAAGTTTAAAAATGCTGCGGAACTCATCCATTGTTCTCGGAATTCTGCTGAAGTTTAAAAATGCTACGGAACTCTTCCATTGTTCTTCGGAATTCTGCTGTAATTTAAAAATGCTACGGAACTCTTCCATTGTTCTTCGGAATTCTGCTGAAGTTTAAAAATGCTACGGAACTCTTCCATTGTTCTTCGGAATTCTGCTGAAGTTTAAAAATGCTGTGGAACTCTTCCATTGTTCTCGGAATTCTTCTGAAGTTTGAAAATGCTACGGAACTCTTCCATTGTTCTCGGAATTCTTCTGAAGTTTGAAAATGCTACGGAACTCTTCCTTTGTTCTTCGGAATTCTGCTGAAGTTTAAAAATGCTACGGAACTCTTCCATTGTTCACGGAATTCTGGTGAAGTTTAAAAATGCTACGGAACTCTTCCATTGTTATTCTTAATTCTGCTGAAGTTTAAAAATGCTACGGAACTCTTCCATTGTTCTTCGGAATTCTGCTGAAGTTTAAAAATGCTACGGAACTCTTCCATTTTTCTTCGGAATTCTGCTGAAGTTTAAAAATGCTACGGAACTCTTCCATTGTTCTCGGAATTCTGCTGAAGTTTAAAAATGCTACGGAACTCTTCCATTGTTCTCGGAATTCTGGTGAAGTTTAAAAATGCTACGGAACTCTTCCATTGTTCTCGGAATTCTGCTGAAGTTTAAAAATGCTACGGAACTCTTCCATTGTTCTCAGAATTCTGCTGAAGCTTATAAATTCTACGGTGCTCTTCCATTGTTCTTGGGAATTCTGCTGAAGTTTAAAAATGTTACGGATCAATTCCATTGTTCTTCGGAATTCTGCTGAAGTTTAAAAATGCTACGGAACTCTTCCATTGTTCTTTGGAATTCTGCTGAAGTTTAAAAATGCTACGTAACTCTTCCATTGTTTTGCGGAATTCTGCTGAAGTTTAAAAATGCTACGGAACTCTTCCATTTTTCTCGGAATTCTTCTGAAGTTTAAAAATGCTACAGAACTCTTCCATTGTTCTTCAGAATTCTGCTGAAGTTTAAAAATGCTACGGAACACTTCCTTTGTTATTCGGAATTCTGCTGAAGTTTAAAAATGCTACAGAACTCTTCCATTGTTCACGGTATTCTGGTGAAGTTTAAAAATGCTACGGAACTCTTCCATTGTTCTTCGGAATTCTGCTGAAGTTTAAAAATGCTACGGGACTCTTCCATTGTTCTTCTGAGTTCTGCTGAAGTTTAAAAAGGCTACGGAACTCTTCCATTGTTCTTCGGAATTCTGATGAAGTTTAAAACTGCAACAGAACTCTTCCATTGTTCTTCGGAATTGTGCTGAAGTTTAAAAATGCTACGGAACTCTTCCATTGTTCTTCGGAATTCTGCTGAAGTTTAAAAATGCTACGGAACTCTTCCATTGTTCTCGGAATTCTGGTGAAGTTTAAAAATGCTGCGGAACTCATCCATTGTTCTCGGAATTCTGCTGAAGTTTAAAAATGCTACGGAACTCTTCCATTGTTCTTTGGAATTCTGCTGTAATTTAAAAATGCTACGGAACTCTTCCATTGCTCTTCGGAATTCTGCTGAAGTTTAAAAATGCTACGGAACTCTTCCATTGTTCTTCTGAATTCTGCTGAAGTTTAAAAATGCTGTGGAACTCTTCCATTGTTCTCGGAATTCTTCTGAAGTTTGAAAATGCTACGGAACTCTTCCATTGTTCTCGGAAGTCTTCTGAAGTTTGAAAATGCTACGGAACTCTTCCTTTGTTCTTCGGAATTCTGCTGAAGTTTAAAAATGCTACGGAACTCTTCCATTGTTCACGGAATTCTGGTGAAGTTTAAAAATGCTACGGAACTCTTCCATCGTTATTCTTAATTCTGCTGAAGTTTAAAAATGCTACGGAACTCTTCCATTGTTCTTCGGAATTCTGCTGAAGTTTAAAAATGCTACGGAACTCTCCCATTGTTCTTCTGAATTCTGCTGAAGTTTAAAAATGCTACGAAACTCTTCCATTGTTCTTCGGAATTCTGATGAAGCTTAGAACTGCAACGGAACTCTTCCATTGTTCTTCGGAATTCTGCTTAAGTTTAAAAATGCTACGGAACTTTTCCATTTTTCTTCAGAATTCAGCTGAAGTTTAAAAATGCTACGGAACTCTTCCATTGTTCTCGGAATTCTGGTGAAGTTTAAAAATGGTACGGAACTCTTCCATTGTTCTCGGAATTCTGGTGAAGTTAAAAACTGCTGCGGAACTCTTCCATTGTTCTTCGGAATTCTGCTGAAGTTTAAAAATGCTACGGAACTTTTCCATTGTTCTTCGGAATTCTGACGAAGTTTAAAAAGGCTACGGAACTCTTCCATTCTTCTTCGGAATTCTGCTGAAGTTTAAAAATGCTACGGAACTCTTCCATTATTCTTCGGAATTCTGCAGAAGTTTAAAAATGCTACGGAACCCATCCATTGTTCTCGGAATTCTGCTGAAGTTTAAAAATGCTACGGAACTCTTCCATTGTTCTTCGGAATTCTGCTGAAGTTTAAAAATGGTACGGAACTTTTCCATTGTTCTTCGGAATTCTGACGAAGTTGAAAAAGGCTACGGAACTCTTCCATTGTTCTTCGGAATTCTGCTGAAGTTTAAAAATGCTACGGAACTCTTCCATTATTCTTCGGAATTCTGCAGAAGTTTAAAAATGCTACGGAACTCTTCCATTGTTCTTGGAATTCTGGTGAAGTTTAAAAATGCTACGGAACTCTTCCATTGTTCTCAGAATTCTGCTGAAGCTTATAAATTCTACGGTGCTCTTCCATTGTTCTTGGGAATTCTGCTGAAGTTTAAAAATGTTACGGATCAATTCCATTGTTCTTCGGAATTCTGCTGAAGTTTAAAAATGCTACGGAACTCTTCCATTGTTTTGCGGAATTCTGCTGAAGTTTAAAAATGCTACGGAACTCTTCCATTTTTCTCGGAATTCTTCTGAAGTTTAAAAATGCTACAGAACTCTTCCATTGTTCTTCAGAATTCTGCTGAAGTTTAAAAATGCTACGGAACACTTCCTTTGTTATTCGGAATTCTGCTGAAGTTTAAAAATGCTACAGAACTCTTCCATTGTTCACGGTATTCTGGTGAAGTTTAAAAATGCTACGGAACTCTTCCATTGTTCTTCGGAATTCTGCTGAAGTTTAAAAATGCTACGGGACTCTTCCATTGTTCTTCTGAGTTCTGCTGAAGTTTAAAAAGGCTACGGAACTCTTCCATTGTTCTTCGGAATTCTGATGAAGTTTAAAACTGCAACAGAACTCTTCCATTGTTCTTCGGAATTGTGCTGAAGTTTAAAAATGCTACGGAACTCTTCCATTGTTCTTCGGAATTCTGCTGAAGTTTAAAAATGCTACGGAACTCTTCCATTGTTCTCGGAATTCTGGTGAAGTTTAAAAATGCTGCGGAACTCATCCATTGTTCTCGGAATTCTGCTGAAGTTTAAAAATGCTACGGAACTCTTCCATTGTTCTTTGGAATTCTGCTGTAATTTAAAAATGCTACGGAACTCTTCCATTGCTCTTCGGAATTCTGCTGAAGTTTAAAAATGCTACGGAACTCTTCCATTGTTCTTCTGAATTCTGCTGAAGTTTAAAAATGCTGTGGAACTCTTCCATTGTTCTCGGAAGTCTTCTGAAGTTTGAAAATGCTACGGAACTCTTCCTTTGTTCTTCGGAATTCTGCTGAAGTTTAAAAATGCTACGGAACTCTTCCATTGTTCACGGAATTCTGGTGAAGTTTAAAAATGCTACGGAACTCTTCCATCGTTATTCTTAATTCTGCTGAAGTTTAAAAATGCTACGGAACTCTTCCATTGTTCTTCGGAATTCTGCTGAAGTTTAAAAATGCTACGGAACTCTTCCATTGTTCTTCTGAATTCTGCTGAAGTTTAAAAATGCTACGAAACTCTTCCATTGTTCTTCGGAATTCTGATGAAGCTTAGAACTGCAACGGAACTCTTCCATTGTTCTTCGGAATTCTGCTTAAGTTTAAAAATGCTACGGAACTTTTCCATTTTTCTTCAGAATTCAGCTGAAGTTTAAAAATGCTACGGAACTCTTCCATTGTTCTCGGAATTCTGGTGAAGTTTAAAAATGGTACGGAACTCTTCCATTATTCTCGGAATTCTGGTGAAGTTAAAAACTGCTGCGGAACTCTTCCATTGTTCTTCGGAATTCTGCTGAAGTTTAAAAATGCTACGGAACTTTTCCATTGTTCTTCGGAATTCTGACGAAGTTTAAAAAGGCTACGGAACTCTTCCATTCTTCTTCGGAATTCTGCTGAAGTTTAAAAATGCTACGGAACTCTTCCATTATTCTTCGGAATTCTGCAGAAGTTTAAAAATGCTACGGAACCCATCCATTGTTCTCGGAATTCTGCTGAAGTTTAAAAATGCTACGGAACTCTTCCATTGTTCTTCGGAATTCTGCTGAAGTTTAAAAATGGTACGGAACTTTTCCATTGTTCTTCGGAATTCTGACGAAGTTGAAAAAGGCTACGGAACTCTTCCATTGTTCTTCGGAATTCTGCTGAAGTTTAAAAATGCTACGGAACTCTTCCATTATTCTTCGGAATTCTGCAGAAGTTTAAAAATGCTACGGAACTCTTCCATTGTTCTTGGAATTCTGGTGAAGTTTAAAAATGCTACGGAACTCTTCCATTGTTCTCAGAATTCTGCTGAAGCTTATAAATTCTACGGTGCTCTTCCATTGTTCTTGGGAATTCTGCTGAAGTTTAAAAATGTTACGGATCAATTCCATTGTTCTTCGGAATTCTGCTGAAGTTTAAAAATGCTACGGAACTCTTCCATTGTTTTGCGGAATTCTGCTGAAGTTTAAAAATGCTACGGAACTCTTCCATTTTTCTCGGAATTCTTCTGAAGTTTAAAAATGCTACAGAACTCTTCCATTGTTCTTCAGAATTCTGCTGAAGTTTAAAAATGCTACGGAACACTTCCTTTGTTATTCGGAATTCTGCTGAAGTTTAAAAATGCTACAGAACTCTTCCATTGTTCACGGTATTCTGGTGAAGTTTAAAAATGCTACGGAACTCTTCCATTGTTCTTCGGAATTCTGCTGAAGTTTAAAAATGCTACGGGACTCTTCCATTGTTCTTCTGAGTTCTGCTGAAGTTTAAAAAGGCTACGGAACTCTTCCATTGTTCTTCGGAATTCTGATGAAGTTTAAAACTGCAACAGAACTCTTCCATTGTTCTTCGGAATTCTGCTGAAGTTTAAAAATGCTACGGAACTCTTCCATTGTTCTTCGGAATTCTGCTGAAGTTTAAAAATGCTACGGAACTCTTCCATTGTTCTCGGAATTCTGGTGAAGTTTACAAATGCTGCGGAACTCATCCATTGTTCTCGGAATTCTGCTGAAGTTTAAAAATGCTACGGAACTCTTCCATTGTTCTTTGGAATTCTGCTGTAATTTAAAAATGCTACGGAACTCTTCCATTGCTCTTCGGAATTCTGCTGAAGTTTAAAAATGCTACGGAACTCTTCCATTGTTCTTCTGAATTCTGCTGAAGTTTAAAAATGCTGTGGAACTCTTCCATTGTTCTCGGAATTCTTCTGAAGTTTGAAAATGCTACGGAACTCTTCCATTGTTCTCGGAAGTCTTCTGAAGTTTGAAAATGCTACGGAACTCTTCCTTTGTTCTTCGGAATTCTGCTGAAGTTTAAAAATGCTACGGAACTCTTCCATTGTTCACGGAATTCTGGTGAAGTTTAAAAATGCTACGGAACTCTTCCATCGTTATTCTTAATTCTGCTGAAGTTTAAAAATGCTACGGAACTCTTCCATTGTTCTTCGGAATTCTGCTGAAGTTTAAAAATGCTACGGAACTCTTCCATTGTTCTTCTGAATTCTGCTGAAGTTTAAAAATGCTACGAAACTCTTCCATTGTTCTTCGGAATTCTGATGAAGCTTAGAACTGCAACGGAACTCTTCCATTGTTCTTCGGAATTCTGCTTAAGTTTAAAAATGCTACGGAACTTTTCCATTTTTCTTCAGAATTCAGCTGAAGTTTAAAAATGCTACGGAACTCTTCCATTGTTCTCGGAATTCTGGTGAAGTTTAAAAATGGTACGGAACTCTTCCATTGTTCTCGGAATTCTGGTGAAGTTAAAAACTGCTGCGGAACTCTTCCATTGTTCTTCGGAATTCTGCTGAAGTTTAAAAATGCTACGGAACTTTTCCATTGTTCTTCGGAATTCTGACGAAGTTTAAAAAGGCTACGGAACTCTTCCATTCTTCTTCGGAATTCTGCTGAAGTTTAAAAATGCTACGGAACTCTTCCATTATTCTTCGGAATTCTGCAGAAGTTTAAAAATGCTACGGAACCCATCCATTGTTCTCGGAATTCTGCTGAAGTTTAAAAATGCTACGGAACTCTTCCATTGTTCTTCGGAATTCTGCTGAAGTTTAAAAATGGTACGGAACTTTTCCATTGTTCTTCGGAATTCTGACGAAGTTGAAAAAGGCTACGGAACTCTTCCATTGTTCTTCGGAATTCTGCTGAAGTTTAAAAATGCTACGGAACTCTTCCATTATTCTTCGGAATTCTGCAGAAGTTTAAAAATGCTACGGAACTCTTCCATTGTTCTTGGAATTCTGGTGAAGTTTAAAAATGCTACGGAACTCTTCCATTGTTCTCAGAATTCTGCTGAAGCTTATAAATTCTACGGTGCTCTTCCATTGTTCTTGGGAATTCTGCTGAAGTTTAAAAATGTTACGGATCAATTCCATTGTTCTTCGGAATTCTGCTGAAGTTTAAAAATGCTACGGAACTCTTCCATTGTTTTGCGGAATTCTGCTGAAGTTTAAAAATGCTACGGAACTCTTCCATTTTTCTCGGAATTCTTCTGAAGTTTAAAAATGCTACAGTACTCTTCCATTGTTCTTCAGAATTCTGCTGAAGTTTAAAAATGCTACGGAACACTTCCTTTGTTATTCGGAATTCTGCTGAAGTTTAAAAATGCTACAGAACTCTTCCATTGTTCACGGTATTCTGGTGAAGTTTAAAAATGCTACGGAACTCTTCCATTGTTCTTCGGAATTCTGCTGAAGTTTAAAAATGCTACGGGACTCTTCCATTGTTCTTCTGAGTTCTGCTGAAGTTTAAAAAGGCTACGGAACTCTTCCATTGTTCTTCGGAATTCTGATGAAGTTTAAAACTGCAACAGAACTCTTCCATTGTTCTTCGGAATTCTGCTGAAGTTTAAAAATGCTACGGAACTCTTCCATTGTTCTTCGGAATTCTGCTGAAGTTTAAAAATGCTACGGAACTCTTCCATTGTTCTCGGAATTCTGGTGAAGTTTAAAAATGCTGCGGAACTCATCCATTGTTCTCGGAATTCTGCTGAAGTTTAAAAATGCTACGGAACTCTTCCATTGTTCTTCGGAATTCTGCTGTAATTTAAAAATGCTACGGAACTCTTCCATTGTTCTTCGGAATTCTGCTGAAGTTTAAAAATGCTACGGGACTCTTCCATTGTTCTTCTGAGTTCTGCTGAAGTTTAAAAAGGCTACGGAACTCTTCCATTGTTCTTCGGAATTCTGATGAAGTTTAAAACTGCAACAGAACTCTTCCATTGTTCTTCGGAATTCTGCTGAAGTTTAAAAATGCTACGGAACTCTTCCATTGTTCTTCGGAATTCTGCTGAAGTTTAAAAATGCTACGGAACTCTTCCATTGTTCTCGGAATTCTGGTGAAGTTTAAAAATGCTGCGGAACTCATCCATTGTTCTCGGAATTCTGCTGAAGTTTAAAAATGCTACGGAACTCTTCCATTGTTCTTCGGAATTCTGCTGTAATTTAAAAATGCTACGGAACTCTTCCATTGTTCTTCGGAATTCTGCTGAAGTTTAAAAATGCTACGGAACTCTTCCATTGTTCTTCAGAATTCTGCTGAAGTTTAAAAATGCTGTGGAACTCTTCCATTGTTCTCGGAATTCTTCTGAAGTTTGAAAATGCTACGGAACTCTTCCATTGTTCTCGGAATTCTTCTGAAGTTTGAAAATGCTACGGAACTCTTCCTTTGTTCTTCGGAATTCTGCTGAAGTTTAAAAATGCTACGGAACTCTTCCATTGTTCACGGAATTCTGGTGAAGTTTAAAAATGCTACGGAACTCTTCCATTGTTATTCTTAATTCTGCTGAAGTTTAAAAATGCTACGGAACTCTTCCATTGTTCTTCGGAATTCTGCTGAAGTTTAAAAATGCTACGGAACTCTTCCATTGTTCTTCTGAATTCTGCTGAAGTTTAAAAATGCTACGAAACTCTTCCATTGTTCTTCGGAATTCTGATGAAGCTTAGAACTGCAACAGAACTCTTCCATTGTTCTTCGGAATTCTGCTGAAGTTTAAAAATGCTACGGAATTCTTCCATTTTTCTCGGAATTCTGGTGAAGTTTAAAAATGCTACGGAATTCTTCCATTGTTCTCGGAATTCTGGTGAAGTTTAAAAATGGTACGGAACTCTTCCATTGTTCTCGGAATTCTGGTGAAGTTAAAAACTGCTGCGGAACTCTTCCATTGTTCTTCGGAAATCTGCTGAAGTTTAAAAATGCTACGGAACTTTTCCATTGTTCTTCAGAATTCAGCTGAAGTTTAAAAATGCTACGGAACTCTTCCATTGTTCTTCGGAATTCTGCTGAAGTTTAAAAATGCTACGGAACTCTTCCATTATTCTTCGGAATTCTGCAGAAGTTTAAAAATGCTACGGAACTCTTCCATTGTTCTTGGAATTCTGGTGAAGTTTAAAAATGCTACGGAACTCTTCCATTGTTCTCAGAATTCTGCTGAAGCTTATAAATTCTACGGTGCTCTTCCATTGTTCTTGGGAATTCTGCTGAAGTTTAAAAATGTTACGGATCAATTCCATTGTTCTTCGGAATTCTGCTGAAGTTTAAAAATGCTACGGAACTCTTCCATTGTTCTTTGGAATTCTGCTGAAGTTTAAAAATGCTACGGAACTCTTCCATTGTTTTGCGGAATTCTGCTGAAGTTTAAAAATGCTACGGAACTCTTCCATTTTTCTCGGAATTCTTCTGAAGTTTAAAAATGCTACAGAACTCTTCCATTGTTCTTCAGAATTCTGCTGAAGTTTAAAAATGCTACGGAACACTTCCTTTGTTATTCGGAATTCTGCTGAAGTTTAAAAATGCTACAGAACTCTTCCATTGTTCACGGTATTCTGGTGAAGTTTAAAAATGCTACGGAACTCTTCCATTGTTCTTCGGAATTCTGCTGAAGTTTAAAAATGCTACGGGACTCTTCCATTGTTCTTCTGAGTTCTGCTGAAGTTTAAAAAGGCTTCGGAACTCTTCCATTGTTCTTCGGAATTCTGATGAAGTTTAAAACTGCAACAGAACTCTTCCATTGTTCTTCGGAATTCTGCTGAAGTTTAAAAATGCTACGGAACTCTTCCATTGTTCTTCAGAATTCTGCTGAAGTTTAAAAATGCTACGGAACTCTTCCATTGTTCTCGGAATTCTGGTGAAGTTTAAAAATGCTGCGGAACTCATCCATTGTTCTCGGAATTCTGCTGAAGTTTAAAAATGCTACGGAACTCTTCCATTGTTCTTCGGAATTCTGCTGTAATTTAAAAATGCTACGGAACTCTTCCATTGTTCTTCTGAATTCTGCTGAAGTTTAAAAATGCTACGGAACTCTTCCATTGTTCTTCGGAATTCTGCTGAAGTTTAAAAATGCTGTGGAACTCTTCCATTGTTCTCGGAATTCTTCTGAAGTTTGAAAATGCTACGGAACTCTTCCATTGTTCTCGGAATTCTTCTGAAGTTTGAAAATGCTACGGAACTCTTCCTTTGTTCTTCGGAATTCTGCTGAAGTTTAAAAATGCTACGGAACTCTTCCATTGTTCACGGAATTCTGGTGAAGTTTAAAAATGCTACGGAACTCTTCCATTGTTATTCTTAATTCTGCTGAAGTTTAAAAATGCTACGGAACTCTTCCATTGTTCTTCGGAATTCTGCTGAAGTTTAAAAATGCTACGGAACTCTTCCATTGTTCTTCTGAATTCTGCTGAAGTTTAAAAATGCTACGAAACTCTTCCATTGTTCTTCGGAATTCTGATGAAGCTTAGAACTGCAACGGAACTCTTCCATTGTTCTTCGGAATTCTGCTGAAGTTTAAAAATGCTACGGAACTCTTCCATTGTTCTTGGAATTCTGGTGAAGTTTAAAAAGGCTACGGAACTCTTCCATTGTTCTCAGAATTCTGCTGAAGCTTATAAATTCTACTGTGCTCTTCCATTGTTCTTGGGAATTCTGCTGAAGTTTAAAAATGTTACGGATCAATTCCATTGTTCTTCGGAATTCTGCTGAAGTTTAAAAATGCTACGGAACTCTTCCATTGTTCTTTGGAATTCTGCTGAAGTTTAAAAATGCTACGGAACTCTTCCATTGTTTTGCGGAATTCTGATGAAGTTTAAAAATGCTACGGAACTCTTCCATTTTTCTCGGAATTCTTCTGAAGTTTAAAAATGCTACAGAACTCTTCCATTGTTCTTCAGAATTCTGCTGAAGTTTAAAAATGCTACGGAACACTTCCTTTGTTATTCGGAATTCTGCTGAAGTTTAAAAATGCTACAGAACTCTTCCATTGTTCAGGGTATTCTGGTGAAGTTTAAAAATGCTACGGAACTCTTCCATTGTTCTTCGGAATTCTGCTGAAGTTTAAAAATGCTACGGGACTCTTCCATTGTTCTTCTGAGTTCTGCTGAAGTTTAAAAAGGCTTCGGAACTCTTCCATTGTTCTTCGGAATTCTGATGAAGTTTAAAACTGCAACAGAACTCTTCCATTGTTCTTCGGAATTCTGCTGAAGTTTAAAAATGCTACGGAACTCTTCCATTGTTCTTCAGAATTCTGCTGAAGTTTAAAAATGCTACGGAACTCTTCCATTGTTCTCGGAATTCTGGTGAAGTTTAAAAATGCTGCGGAACTCATCCATTGTTCTCGGAATTCTGCTGAAGTTTAAAAATGCTACGGAACTCTTCCATTGTTCTTCGGAATTCTGCTGTAATTTAAAAATGCTACGGAACTCTTCCATTGTTCTTCTGAATTCTGCTGAAGTTTAAAAATGCTACGGAACTCTTCCATTGTTCTCGGAATTCTGGTGAAGTTTAAAAATGCTACGGAACTCTTCCATTGTTTTCGGAATTCTGCTGAAGTTTAAAAATGCTATGGAACTCTTCCATTGTTCTCGGAATTCTGGTGAAGTTTAAAAATGCTACGGAACTCATCCATTGTTCTCGGAATTCTGCTGAAGTTTAAAAATGCTACGGAACTCTTCCATTGTTCTTCGGAATTCTGCTGAAGCTTAAAAATGGTACGGAACACTTCCTTTGTTCTTCGGAATTCTGCTGAAGTTTAAAAATACTACAGAACTCTTCCATTGTTCACGGTATTCTGGTGAAGTTTAAAAATGCTACAGAACTCTTCCATTGTTATTTTTAATTCTACTGAAGTTTAAAAATGCTACGGAACTCTTCCATTGTTCTTCGGAATTCTGCTGAAGTTTAAAAATGCTACGGGACTCTTCCATTGTTCTTCTGAGTTCTGCTTAAGTTTAAAAAGGCTACGGAACTCTTCCATTGTTCTCGGAATTCTGGTGAAGTTTAAAAATGCTACGGAACTCTTCCATTGTTCTCGGAATTCTGGTGAAGTTTAAAAATGCTACGGAACTCTTCCATTGTTCTCGGAATTCTGCTGAAGTTTAAAAATGCTACGGAACTCTTCCATTGTTCTCGGAATTCTGGTGAAGTTTAAAAATGCTACGGAACTCTTCCATTGTTTTCGGAATTCTGCTGAAGTTTAAAAATGCTACGGAACTCTTCCATTGTTCTCGGAATTCTGGTGAAGTTTAAAAATGCTACGGAACTCATCCATTGTTCTCGGAATTCTGCTGAAGTTTAAAAATGCTACGGAACTCTTCCATTGTTCTTCGGAATTCTGCTGAAGTTTAAAAATGGTACGGAACACTTCCTTTGTTCTTCGGAATTCTGCTGAAGTTTAAAAATACTACAGAACTCTTCCATTGTTCACGGTATTCTGGTGAAGTTTAAAAATGCTACAGAACTCTTCCATTGTTATTTTTAATTCTACTGAAGTTTAAAAATGCTACGGAACTCTTCCATTGTTCTTCGGAATTCTGCTGAAGTTTAAAAATGCTACGGGACTCTTCCATTGTTCTTCTGAGTTCTGCTTAAGTTTAAAAAGGCTACGGAACTCTTCCATTGTTCTCGGAATTCTGGTGAAGTTTAAAAATGCTACGGAACTCTTCCATTGTTCTCGGAATTCTGGTGAAGTTTAAAAATGCTACGGAACTCTTCCATTGTTCTCGGAATTCTGCTGAAGTTTAAAAATGCTACAGAACTCTTCCATTGTTCACGGTATTCTGGTGAAGTTTAAATATGCTACAGAACTCTTCCATTGTTATTTTTAATTCTACTGAAGTTTAAAAATGCTACGGAACTCTTCCATTGTTCTTCGGAATTCTGCTGAAGTTTAAAAATGCTACGGGACTCTTCCATTGTTCTTCTGAGTTCTGCTGAAGTTTAAAAAGGCTACGGAACTCTTCCATTGTTCTCGGAATTCTGGTGAAGTTTAAAAATGCTACGGAACTCTTCCATTGTTCTCGGAATTCTGGTGAAGTTTAAAAATGCTACGTAACTCTTCCATTGTTCTCGGAATTCTGGTGAAGTTTAAAAATGCTACGGAACTCATCCATTGTTCTCGGAATTCTGCTGAAGTTTAAAAATGCTACGGAACTCTTCCATTGTTCTTCGGAATTCTGCTGAAGTTTAAAAATGGTACGGAACTTTTCCATTGTTCTTCGGAATTCTGACGAAGTTTAAAAAGGCTACGGAACTCTTCCATTGTTCTTCTGAATTCTGCTGAAGTTAAAAAATGCTACGGAACTCTTCCATTGTTCTTCGGAATTCTGCAGAAGTTTAAAAATGCTACGGAACTCTTCCATTTTTCTTGGAATTCTGGTGAAGTTTAAAAATGCTACGGAACTCTTCCACTGTTCTTCGGAATTCTGCTGAAGTTTAACAATGGTACGGAACACTTCTTTGTTCTTCGCAATTCTGCTGAAGTTTAAAAATGCTACAGAACTCTTCCATTGTTCACAGTATTCTGGTGAAGTTTAAAAATGCTACAGAACTCTTCCATTGTTCTTCGGAATTCTGCTGAAGTTTAAAAATGCTACGGGACTCTTCCATTGTTCTTCTGAGTTCTGCTGAAGTTTAAAAAGGCTACGGAACTCTTCCATTGTTCTTCGGAATTCTGATGAAGTTTAAAACTGCAACGGAACTCTTCCATTGTTCTTTGGAATTCTGCTGAAGTTTAAAAATGCTACGGAACTCTTCCATTGTTCTTCGGAATTCTGCTGAAGATTAAAAATGCTACGGAACTCTTCCATTGTTCTCGGAATTCTGGTGAAGTTTAAAAATGCTGCGGAACTCATCCATTGTTCTCGGAATTCTGCTGAAGTTTAAAAATGCTACGGAACTCTTCCATTGTCCTTCGGAATTCTGCTGTAATTTAAGAATGTTACGGAACTCTTCCATTGTTCTTCGGAATTCTGCTGAAGTTTAAAAATGCTACGGAACTCTTCCATTGTTCTTCGGAATTCTGCTGAAGTTTAAAAATGCTACGGAACTCTTCCATTGTTTTTCGGAATTCTGCTGAAGTTAAAAAATGCTGTGGAGCTCTTCCATTGTTCTCGGAATTCTTCTGAAGTTTGAAAATGCTACAGAACTCTTCCATTGTTCTTCAGAATACTGCTGAAGTTTAAAAATGCTACGGAACACTTCCTTTGTTCTTCGGAATTCTGCTGAAGTTTGAAAATGCTACGGAACTCTTCCATTGTTCACGGAATTCTGGTGAAGTTTAAAAATGCTACAGAACTCTTCCATTGTTATTCTTAATTCTGCTGAAGTTTAAAAATGCTACTGAACTCTTCCATTGTTCTTCGGAATTCTGCTGAAGTTTAAAAATGCTACGGAACTCTTCCATTGTTCTTCTGAATTCTGCTGAAGTTTAAAAATGCTACGAAACTCTTCCATTGTTCTTCGGAATTCTGATGAAGCTTAGAACTGCAAAGGAACTCTTCCATTGTTCTTCGGAATTCTGCTGAAGTTTAAAAATGCTACGGAACTCTTCCATTGTTCTTCAGAATTCTGCTGTAGTTTAAAAATGCTACGGAACTCTTCCATTGTTCTTGGAATTCTGGTGAAGTTTAAAAATGGTACGGAACTCTTCCATTGTTCTCGGAATTCTGGTGAAGTTTAAAACTGCTGCGGAACTTTTCCATTGTTCTCGGATTTCTGCTGAAGTTTAAAAATGCTACGGAATTCTTCCATTGTTCTTGGAATTCTGCTGAAGTTTATAAATGCTACGGTACTCTTCCATTGTTCTTGGGTATTCTGCTGAAGTTTAAAAATGTTACGGATCACTTCCATTGTTCTTCAGAATTCTGATGAAGTTTAAAAATGCTATGGAACACTTCCATTGTTCTTCGGAATTCTGCTGAAGTTTAAAAATGCTACGGAACTCTTCCATTGTTCTTCGGAATTCTGCTGAAGTTTAAAAATGCTACGGAACTTTTCCATTGTTCTTCGGAATTCTGATGAAGTTTAAAAATGCTACGGAACTCTTCCATTGTTCTTCGGAATTCTGCTGAAGTTTAAAAATGCTACGGAACTCTTCCATTGTTCTCGGAATTCTGTTGAAGTTTAAAAATGCTACGGAACTCTTCCATTGTTCTCGTAATTCTGGTGAAGTTTAAAAATGCTACGGAACTCTTCCATTGTTCTCGGAATTCTGCTGAAGTTTAAAAATGCTACGGAACTCTTCCATTGTTCTTCGGAATTCTGCTGAAGTTTAAAAATGCTACGGAACTCTTCCATTGTTCTTTGGAATTCTGATGAATTTTAAAAATGCTACGGAACTCTTCCATTGTTCTTCGGAATTCTGCTGAAGTTTAAAAATGCTATGGAACTCTTCCATTGTTCTTCGGAATTCTGCAGAAGTTAAAAAATGCTACGGAACTCTTCCATTGTTCGTGGAATTCTGGTGAAGTTTAAAAATGCTACGGAACTCTTCCATTGTTCTCAGAATTCTTCTGAAGTTTATAAATTCTATGGTACTCTTCCATTGTTCTCGTAATTCTGGTGAAGTTTAAAAATGCTACGGAACTCTTCCATTGTTCTCGGAATTCTGCTGAAGTTTAAAAATGCTACGGAACTCTTCCATTGTTCTTTGGAATTCTGCTGAAGTTTAAAAATGCTACGGAACTTTTCCATTGTTCTTTGGAATTCTGATGAATTTTAAAAATGCTACGGAACTCTTCCATTGTTCTTCGGAATTCTGCTGAAGTTTAAAAATGCTACGGAACTCTTCCATTGTTCCTCGGAATTCTGCAGAAGTTAAAAAATGCTACGGAACTCTTCCATTGTTCTCAGAATTCTTCTGAAGTTTATAAATTCTATGGTACTCTTCCATTGTTCTTGGGAATTCTGCTGAAGTTTAAAAATGTTACGGATCATTTCCATTGTTCTTCAGAATTCTGATGAAGTTTAAAAATGCTATGGAACACTTCCATTGTTCTTCGGAATTCTGCTGAAGTTTCAAAATGCTACGGAACTTTTCCATTGTTCTTCGGAATTCTGCTGAAGTTTAAAAATGCTACGGAACTCTTCCATTGTTCTTCGGAATTCTGCTGAAGTTTAAAAATGCTACGGAACTCTTCCATTGTTCACGGAATTCTGGTGAAGTTTAAAAATGCTACGGAACTCTTCCATTGTTATTCTTAATTCTACTGAAGTTTAAAAATGCTACGGAAATCTTCCATTGTTCTTCGGAATTCTGCTGAAGTTTAAAAATGCTACGGAACTCTTCCATTGTTCTCGGAATTCTGGTGAAGTTTAAAAATGCTACGGAACTCTTCCATTGTTCTCGGAATTCTGGTGAAGCTTAAAAATGGTACGGAACTCTGCCATTGTTCTCGGAATTCTGGTGAAGTTTAAAACTGCTGCGGAACTCTTCCATTGTTCTCGGATTTCTGCTGAAGTTTAAAAATGCTACGGAACTCTTCCATTGTTCTTGGAATTCTGTTGAAGTTTAAAATGCTACGGAACTCTTCCATTGTTCTTGGAATTCTGCTGAAGTTTATAAATGCTACGGTACTCTTCCATTGTTCTTGGGTATTCTGCTGAAGTTTAAAAATGTTACGGATCACTTCCATTGTTCTTCAGAATTCTGATGAAGTTTAAAAATGCTATGGAACACTTCCATTGTTCTTCGCAATTCTGCTGAAGTTTAAAAATGCTACGGAACTCTTCCATTGTTCTCGGAATTCTGGTGAAGTTTAAAAATGGTACGGAACTCTTCCATTGTTCTCGGAATTCTGGTGAAGTTTAAAAATGGTACGGAACTCTTCCATTGTTCTCGGAATTCTGGTGAAGTTTAAAACTGCTGCGGAACTCTTCCATTGTTCTCGGATTTCTGCTGAAGTTTAAAAATGCTACGGAACTCTTCCATTGTTCTTGGAATTCTGTTGAAGTTTAAAATGCTACGGAACTCTTCCATTGTTCTCAGAATTCTGCTGAAGTTTATAAATGCTACGGTACTCTTCCATTGTTCTTGGGTATTCTGCTGAAGTTTAAAAATGTTACGGATCACTTCCATCGTTCTTCAGAATTCTGATGAAGTTTAAAAATGCTATGGAACACTTCCATTGTTCTTCGGAATTCTGCTGAAGTTTAAAAATGCTACGGAACTCTTCCATTGTTCTTCGGAATTCTGCTGAAGTTTAAAAATGCTACGGAACTTTTCCATTGTTCTTCGGAATTCTGATGAAGTTTAAAAATGCTACGGAACTCTTCCATTGTTCTTCGGAATTCTGCTGAAGTTTAAAAATGCTACGGAACTCTTCCATTGTTCTCGGAATTCTGTTGAAGTTTAAAAATGCTACGGAACTCTTCCATTGTTCTCGTAATTCTGGTGAAGTTTAAAAATGCTACGGAACTCTTCCATTGTTCTCGGAATTCTGCTGAAGTTTAAAAATGCTACGGAACTCTTCCATTGTTCTTCGGAATTCTGCTGAAGTTTAAAAATGCTACGGAACTTTTCCATTGTTCTTTGGAATTCTGATGAATTTTAAAAATGCTACGGAACTCTTCCATTGTTCTTCGGAATTCTGCTGAAGTTTAAAAATGCTACGGAACTCTTCCATTGTTCTTCGGAATTCTGCAGAAGTTAAAAAATGCTACGGAACTCTTCCATTGTTCGTGGAATTCTGGTGAAGTTTAAAAATGCTACGGAACTCTTCCATTGTTCTCAGAATTCTTCTGAAGTTTATAAATTCTATGGTACTCTTCCATTGTTCTTGGGAATTCTGCTGAAGTTTAAAAATGTTACGGATCATTTCCATTGTTCTTCGGAATTCTGCTGAAGTTTAAAAATGCTACGGAACTCTTCCATTGTTCTTCGGAATTCTGCTGAAGTTTAAAAATGCTACGGAACTCTTCGATTGTTCTTCGGAATTCTGCTGAAGTTTAAAAATGCTACGGAACTCTTCCATTGTTCTTCGGAATTCTGCTGAAGTTTAAAAATGCTACGGAACTCTTCCATTGTTCCTCGGAATTCTGCAGAAGTTAAAAAATGCTACGGAACTCTTCCATTGTTCTCAGAATTCTTCTGAAGTTTATAAATTCTATGGTACTCTTCCATTGTTCTTGGGAATTCTGCTGAAGTTTAAAAATGTTACGGATCATTTCCATTGTTCTTCAGAATTCTGATGAAGTTTAAAAATGCTATGGAACACTTCCATTGTTCTTCGGAATTCTGCTGAAGTTTCAAAATGCTACGGAACTTTTCCATTGTTCTTCGGAATTCTGCTGAAGTTTAAAAATGCTACGGAACTCTTCCATTGTTCTTCGGAATTCTGCTGAAGTTTAAAAATGCTACGGAACTCTTCCATTGTTCACGGAATTCTGGTGAAGTTTAAAAATGCTACGGAACTCTTCCATTGTTATTCTTAATTCTACTGAAGTTTAAAAATGCTACGGAAATCTTCCATTGTTCTTCGGAATTCTGCTGAAGTTTAAAAATGCTACGGAACTCTTCCATTGTTCTCGGAATTCTGGTGAAGTTTAAAAATGCTACGGAACTCTTCCATTGTTCTCGGAATTCTGGTGAAGCTTAAAAATGGTACGGAACTCTGCCATTGTTCTCGGAATTCTGGTGAAGTTTAAAACTGCTGCGGAACTCTTCCATTGTTCTCGGATTTCTGCTGAAGTTTAAAAATGCTACGGAACTCTTCCATTGTTCTTGGAATTCTGTTGAAGTTTAAAATGCTACGGAACTCTTCCATTGTTCTTGGAATTCTGCTGAAGTTTATAAATGCTACGGTACTCTTCCATTGTTCTTGGGTATTCTGCTGAAGTTTAAAAATGTTACGGATCACTTCCATTGTTCTTCAGAATTCTGATGAAGTTTAAAAATGCTATGGAACACTTCCATTGTTCTTCGCAATTCTGCTGAAGTTTAAAAATGCTACGGAACTCTTCCATTGTTCTCGGAATTCTGGTGAAGTTTAAAAATGGTACGGAACTCTTCCATTGTTCTCGGAATTCTGGTGAAGTTTAAAAATGGTACGGAACTCTTCCATTGTTCTCGGAATTCTGGTGAAGTTTAAAACTGCTGCGGAACTCTTCCATTGTTCTCGGATTTCTGCTGAAGTTTAAAAATGCTACGGAACTCTTCCATTGTTCTTGGAATTCTGTTGAAGTTTAAAATGCTACGGAACTCTTCCATTGTTCTCAGAATTCTGCTGAAGTTTATAAATGCTACGGTACTCTTCCATTGTTCTTGGGTATTCTGCTGAAGTTTAAAAATGTTACGGATCACTTCCATTGTTCTTCAGAATTCTGATGAAGTTTAAAAATGCTATGGAACACTTCCATTGTTCTTCGGAATTCTGCTGAAGTTTAAAAATGCTACGGAACTCTTCCATTGTTCTTCGGAATTCTGCTGAAGTTTAAAAATGCTACGGAACTTTTCCATTGTTCTTCGGAATTCTGATGAAGTTTAAAAATGCTACGGAACTCTTCCATTGTTCTTCGGAATTCTGCTGAAGTTTAAAAATGCTACGGAACTCTTCCATTGTTCTCGGAATTCTGTTGAAGTTTAAAAATGCTACGGAACTCTTCCATTGTTCTCGTAATTCTGGTGAAGTTTAAAAATGCTACGGAACTCTTCCATTGTTCTCGGAATTCTGCTGAAGTTTAAAAATGCTACGGAACTCTTCCATTGTTCTTCGGAATTCTGCTGAAGTTTAAAAATGCTACGGAACTTTTCCATTGTTCTTTGGAATTCTGATGAATTTTAAAAATGCTACGGAACTCTTCCATTGTTCTTCGGAATTCTGCTGAAGTTTAAAAATGCTACGGAACTCTTCCATTGTTCTTCGGAATTCTGCAGAAGTTAAAAAATGCTACGGAACTCTTCCATTGTTCGTGGAATTCTGGTGAAGTTTAAAAATGCTACGGAACTCTTCCATTGTTCTCAGAATTCTTCTGAAGTTTATAAATTCTATGGTACTCTTCCATTGTTCTTGGGAATTCTGCTGAAGTTTAAAAATGTTACGGATCATTTCCATTGTTCTTCGGAATTCTGCTGAAGTTTAAAAATGCTACGGAACTCTTCCATTGTTCTTCGGAATTCTGCTGAAGTTTAAAAATGCTACGGAACTCTTCGATTGTTCTTCGGAATTCTGCTGAAGTTTAAAAATGCTACGGAACTCTTCCATTGCTTTGCAGAATTCTGCTGAAGTTTAAAAATTCTACGGAACTCTTCCATTGTTCTTCGGAAATCTGCTGAAGTTTAAAAATGCTACGGAACTCTTCCATTCTTCACGGAATTCTGGTGAAGTTTAAAAATGCTACGGAACTCTTCCATTGTTCTCGGAATTCTGGTGAAGCTTAAAAATGGTACGGAACTCTTCCATTGTTCTCGGAATTCTGGTGAAGTTTAAAACTGCTGCGGAACTCTTCCATTGTTCTCGGATTTCTGCTGAAGTTTAAAAATGCTACGGAACTCTTCCATTGTTCTTGGAATTCTGTTGAAGTTTAAAATGCTACGGAACTCTTCCATTGTTCTTGGAATTCTGCTGAAGTTTATAAATGCTACGGTACTCTTCCATTGTTCTTGGGTATTCTGCTGAAGTTCAAAAATGTTACGGATCACTTCCATTGTTCTTCAGAATTCTGATGAAGTTTAAAAATGCTATGGAACACTTCCATTGTTCTTCGCAATTCTGCTGAAGTTTAAAAATGCTACGGAACTCTTCCATTGTTCTTCAGAATTCTGCTGAAGTTTAAAAATGCTACGGAACTCTTCCATTGTTCTCGGAATTCTGGTGAAGTTTAAAAATGGTACGGAACTCTTCCATTGTTCTCGGAATTCTGGTGAAGTTTAAAAATGGTACGGAACTCTTCCATTGTTCTCGGAATTCTGGTGAAGTTTAAAACTGCTGCGGAACTCTTCCATTGTTCTCGGATTTCTGCTGAAGTTTAAAAATGCTACGGAACTCTTCCATTGTTCTTGGAATTCTGTTGAAGTTTAAAATGCTACGGAACTCTTCCATTGTTCTCAGAATTCTGCTGAAGTTTATAAATGCTACGGTACTCTTCCATTGTTCTTGGGTATTCTGCTGAAGTTTAAAAATGTTACGGATCACTTCCATTGTTCTTCAGAATTCTGATGAAGTTTAAAAATGCTATGGAACACTTCCATTGTTCTTCGGAATTCTGCTGAAGTTTAAAAATGCTACGGAACTCTTCCATTGTTCTTCGGAATTCTGCTGAAGTTTAAAAATGCTACGGAACTTTTCCATTGTTCTTCGGAATTCTGATGAAGTTTAAAAATGCTACGGAACTCTTCCATTGTTCTTCGGAATTCTGCTGAAGTTTAAAAATGCTACGGAACTCTTCCATTGTTCTCGGAATTCTGTTGAAGTTTAAAAATGCTACGGAACTCTTCCATTGTTCTCGTAATTCTGGTGAAGTTTAAAAATGCTACGGAACACTTCCATTGTTCTCGGAATTCTGCTGAAGTTTAAAAATGCTACGGAACTCTTCCATTGTTCTTCGGAATTCTGCTGAAGTTTAAAAATGCTACGGAACTCTTCCATTGTTCTTTGGAATTCTGATGAATTTTAAAAATGCTACGGAACTCTTCCATTGTTCTTCGGAATTCTGCTGAAGTTTAAAAATGCTACGGAACTCTTCCATTGTTCTTCGGAATTCTGCAGAAGTTAAAAAATGCTACGGAACTCTTCCATTGTTCGTGGAATTCTGGTGAAGTTTAAAAATGCTACGGAACTCTTCCATTGTTCTCAGAATTCTTCTGAAGTTTATAAATTCTATGGTACTCTTCCATTGTTCTCGTAATTCTGGTGAAGTTTAAAAATGCTACGGAACTCTTCCATTGTTCTCGGAATTCTGCTGAAGTTTAAAAATGCTACGGAACTCTTCCATTGTTCTTTGGAATTCTGCTGAAGTTTAAAAATGCTACGGAACTTTTCCATTGTTCTTTGGAATTCTGATGAATTTTAAAAATGCTACGGAACTCTTCCATTGTTCTTCGGAATTCTGCTGAAGTTTAAAAATGCTACGGAACTCTTCCATTGTTCTTCGGAATTCTGCTGAAGTTTAAAAATGCTACGGAACTCTTCCATTGTTCTCGGAATTCTGTTGAAGTTTAAAAATGCTACGGAACTCTTCCATTGTTCTCGTAATTCTGGTGAAGTTTAAAAATGCTACGGAACTCTTCCATTGTTCTTGGAATTCTGCTGAAGTTTAAAAATGCTACGGAACTCTTCCATTGTTCTTCGGAATTCTGCTGAAGTTTAAAAATGCTACGGAACTCTTCCATTGTTCTTCGGAATTCTGCAGAAGTTAAAAAATGCTACGGAACTCTTCCATTGTTCGTGGAATTCTGGTGAAGTTTAAAAATGCTACGGAACTCTTCCATTGTTCTCAGAATTCTTCTGAAGATTATAAATTCTATGGTACTCTTCCATTGTTCTTGGGAATTCTGCTGAAGTTTAAAAATGTTACGGATCATTTCCATTGTTCTTCGGAATTCTGCTGAAGTTTAAAAATGCTACGGAACTCTTCCATTGTTCTTCGGAATTCTGCTGAAGTTTAAAAATGCTACGGAACTCTTCGATTGTTCTTCGGAATTCTGCTGAAGTTTAAAAATGCTACGGAACTCTTCCATTGCTTTGCAGAATTCTGCTGAAGTTTAAAAATGCTACGGAACTCTTCCATTGTTCTTCGGAAATCTGCTGAAGTTTAAAAATGCTACGGAACACTTTCTTTGTTCTTCGGAATTCTGCTGAAGTTTAAAAATGCTACGGAACTCTTCCATTCTTCACGGAATTCTGGTGAAGTTTAAAAATGCTACGGAACTCTTCCATTGTTCTCGGAATTCTGGTGAAGCTTAAAAATGGTACGGAACTCTTCCATTGTTCTCGGAATTCTGGTGAAGTTTAAAACTGCTGCGGAACTCTTCCATTGTTCTCGGATTTCTGCTGAAGTTTAAAAATGCTACGGAACTCTTCCATTGTTCTTGGAATTCTGTTGAAGTTTAAAATGCTACGGAACTCTTCCATTGTTCTTGGAATTCTGCTGAAGTTTATAAATGCTACGGTACTCTTCCATTGTTCTTGGGTATTCTGCTGAAGTTTAAAAATGTTACGGATCACTTCCATTGTTCTTCAGAATTCTGATGAAGTTTAAAAATGCTATGGAACACTTCCATTGTTCTTCGCAATTCTGCTGAAGTTTAAAAATGCTACGGAACTCTTCCATTGTTCTTCAGAATTCTGCTGAAGTTTAAAAATGCTACGGAACTCTTCCATTGTTCTCGGAATTCTGGTGAAGTTTAAAAATGGTACGGAACTCTTCCATTGTTCTCGGAATTCTGGTGAAGTTTAAAAATGGTACGGAACTCTTCCATTGTTCTCGGAATTCTGGTGAAGTTTAAAACTGCTGCGGAACTCTTGCATTGTTCTCGGATTTCTGCTGAAGTTTAAAAATGCTACGGAACTCTTCCATTGTTCTTGGAATTCTGTTGAAGTTTAAAATGCTACGGAACTCTTCCATTGTTCTCAGAATTCTGCTGAAGTTTATAAATGCTACGGTACTCTTCCATTGTTCTTGGGTATTCTGCTGAAGTTTAAAAATGTTACGGATCACTTCCATTGTTCTTCAGAATTCTGATGAAGTTTAAAAATGCTATGGAACACTTCCATTGTTCTTCGGAATTCTGCTGTAGTTTAAAAATGCTACGGAACTCTTCCATTGTTCTTCGGAATTCTGCTGAAGTTTAAAAATGCTACGGAACTTTTCCATTGTTCTTCGGAATTCTGATGAAGTTTAAAAATGCTACGGAACTCTTCCATTGTTCTTCGGAATTCTGCTGAAGTTTAAAAATGCTACGGAACTCTTCCATTGTTCTCGGAATTCTGTTGAAGTTTAAAAATGCTACGGAACTCTTCCATTGTTCTCGTAATTCTGGTGAAGTTTAAAAATGCTACGGAACTCTTCCATTGTTCTCGGAATTCTGCTGAAGTTTAAAAATGCTACGGAACTCTTCCATTGTTCTTCGGAATTCTGCTGAAGTTTAAAAATGCTACGGAACTCTTCCATTGTTCTTTGGAATTCTGATGAATTTTAAAAATGCTACGGAACTCTTCCATTGTTCTTCGGAATTCTGCTGAAGTTTAAAAATGCTACGGAACTCTTCCATTGTTCTTCGGAATTCTGCAGAAGTTAAAAAATGCTACGGAACTCTTCCATTGTTCGTGGAATTCTGGTGAAGTTTAAAAATGCTACGGAACTCTTCCATTGTTCTCAGAATTCTTCTGAAGTTTATAAATTCTATGGTACTCTTCCATTGTTCTCGTAATTCTGGTGAAGTTTAAAAATGCTACGGAACTCTTCCATTGTTCTCGGAATTCTGCTGAAGTTTAAAAATGCTACGGAACTCTTCCATTGTTCTTTGGAATTCTGCTGAAGTTTAAAAATGCTACGGAACTTTTCCATTGTTCTTTGGAATTCTGATGAATTTTAAAAATGCTACGGAACTCTTCCATTGTTCTTCGGAATTCTGCTGAAGTTTAAAAATGCTACGGAACTCTTCCATTGTTCTTCGGAATTCTGCAGAAGTTAAAAAATGCTACGGAACTCTTCCATTGTTCTCAGAATTCTTCTGAAGTTTATAAATTCTATGGTAATCTTCCATTGTTCTTGGGAATTCTGCTGAAGTTTAAAAATGTTACGGATCATTTCCATTGTTCTTCAGAATTCTGATGAAGTTTAAAAATGCTATGGAACACTTCCATTGTTCTTCGGAATTCTGCTGAAGTTTAAAAATGCTACGGAACTCTTCCATTGTTCTTCGGAATTCTGCTGAAGTTTAAAAATGCTACGGAACTTTTCCATTGTTCTTCGGAATTCTGCTGAAGTTTAAAAATGCTACGGAACTCTTCCATTGTTCTTCGGAATTCTGCTGAAGTTTAAAAATGCTACGGAACTCTTCCATTGTTCACGGAATTCTGGTGAAGTTTAAAAATGCTACGGAACTCTTCCATTGTTATTCTTAATTCTACTGAAGTTTAAAAATGCTACGGAAATCTTCCATTGTTCTTCGGAATTCTGCTGAAGTTTAAAAATGCTACGGAACTCTTCCATTGTTCTCGGAATTCTGCTGAAGTTTAAAAATGCTACGGAACTCTTCCATTGTTCTCGGAATTCTGGTGAAGCTTAAAAATGGTACGGAACTCTTCCATTGTTCTCGGAATTCTGGTGAAGTTTAAAACTGCTGCGGAACTCTTCCATTGTTCTCGGATTTCTGCTGAAGTTTAAAAATGCTACGGAACTCTTCCATTGTTCTTGGAATTCTGTTGAAGTTTAAAATGCTACGGAACTCTTCCATTGTTCTTGGAATTCTGCTGAAGTTTATAAATGCTACGGTACTCTTCCATTGTTCTTGGGTATTCTGCTGAAGTTTAAAAATGTTACGGATCACTTCCATTGTTCTTCAGAATTCTGATGAAGTTTAAAAATGCTATGGAACACTTCCATTGTTCTTCGCAATTCTGCTGAAGTTTAAAAATGCTACGGAACTCTTCCATTGTTCTTCAGAATTCTGCTGAAGTTTAAAAATGCTACGGAACTCTTCCATTGTTCTCGGAATTCTGGTGAAGTTTAAAAATGGTACGGAACTCTTCCATTGTTCTCGGAATTCTGGTGAAGTTTAAAAATGGTACGGAACTCTTCCATTGTTCTCGGAATTCTGGTGAAGTTTAAAACTGCTGCGGAACTCTTCCATTGTTCTCGGATTTCTGCTGAAGTTTAAAAATGCTACGGAACTCTTCCATTGTTCTTGGAATTCTGTTGAAGTTTAAAATGCTACGGAACTCTTCCATTGTTCTCAGAATTCTGCTGAAGTTTATAAATGCTACGGTACTCTTCCATTGTTCTTGGGTATTCTGCTGAAGTTTAAAAATGTTACGGATCACTTCCATTGTTCTTCAGAATTCTGATGAAGTTTAAAAATGCTATGGAACACTTCCATTGTTCTTCGGAATTCTGCTGAAGTTTAAAAATGCTACGGAACTCTTCCATTGTTCTTCGGAATTCTGCTGAAGTTTAAAAATGCTACGGAACTTTTCCATTGTTCTTCGGAATTCTGATGAAGTTTAAAAATGCTACGGAACTCTTCCATTGTTCTTCGGAATTCTGCTGAAGTTTAAAAATGCTACGGAACTCTTCCATTGTTCTCGGAATTCTGTTGAAGTTTAAAAATGCTACGGAACTCTTCCATTGTTCTCGTAATTCTGGTGAAGTTTAAAAATGCTACGGAACTCTTCCATTGTTCTCGGAATTCTGCTGAAGTTTAAAAATGCTACGGAACTCTTCCATTGTTCTTCGGAATTCTGCTGAAGTTTAAAAATGCTACGGAACTTTTCCATTGTTCTTTGGAATTCTGATGAATTTTAAAAATGCTACGGAACTCTTCCATTGTTCTTCGGAATTCTGCTGAAGTTTAAAAATGCTACGGAACTCTTCCATTGTTCTTCGGAATTCTGCAGAAGTTAAAAAATGCTACGGAACTCTTCCATTGTTCGTGGAATTCTGGTGAAGTTTAAAAATGCTACGGAACTCTTCCATTGTTCTCAGAATTCTTCTGAAGTTTATAAATTCTATGGTACTCTTCCATTGTTCTTGGGAATTCTGCTGAAGTTTAAAAATGTTACGGATCATTTCCATTGTTCTTCGGAATTCTGCTGAAGTTTAAAAATGCTACGGAACTCTTCCATTGTTCTTCGGAATTCTGCTGAAGTTTAAAAATGCTACGGAACTCTTCGATTGTTCTTCGGAATTCTGCTGAAGTTTAAAAATGCTACGGAACTCTTCCATTGCTTTGCAGAATTCTGCTGAAGTTTAAAAATGCTACGGAACTCTTCCATTGTTCTTCGGAAATCTGCTGAAGTTTAAAAATGCTACGGAACACTTTCTTTGTTCTTCGGAATTCTGCTGAAGTTTAAAAATGCTACGGAACTCTTCCATTCTTCACGGAATTCTGGTGAAGTTTAAAAATGCTACGGAACTCTTCCATTGTTATTCTTAATTCTACTGAAGTTTAAAAATGCTACGGAACTCTTCCATTGTTCTTCGGAATTCTGCTGAAGTTTAAAAATGCTACGGAACTCTTCCATTGTTCTTCTGAGTTCTGCTGAAGTTTAAAAATGCTACGGAACTCTTCCATTGTTCTTCGGAATTCTGATGAAGTTTAAAACTGCAACGGAACTCTTCCATTGTTCTTCGGAATTCTGCTGAAGTTTAAAAATGCTACGGAACTCTTCCATTGTTCTTCGGAATTCTGCTGGCTATGGAACTCTTACATTGTTCTTCTGAATTCTGCTGAAGTTTAAAAATGCTACGGAACTCTTCCATTGTTCTTCGGAATTCTGCTGAAGTTTAAAAATGCTACGGAACTCTTCCATTGTTCTTCGGAATTCTGCTGAAGTTTAAAAATGCTACGGAACTCTTCCATTGTTCACGGAATTCTGGTGAAGTTTAAAAATGCTACGGAACTCTTCCGTTGTTATTCTTAATTCTACTGAAGTTTAAAAATGCTACGGAACTCTTCCATTGTTCTTCGGAATTCTGCTGAAGTTTAAAAATGCTACGGGACTCTTCCATTGTTCTTCTGAGTTCTGCTGAAGTTTAAAAAGGCTACGGAACTCTTCCATTGTTCTTCGGAATTCTGATGAAGTTTAAAACTGCAACGGAACTCTTCCATTGTTCTTTGGAATTCTGCTGAAGTTTAAAAATGCTACGGAACTCTTCCATTGTTCTTCGGAATTCTGCTGAAGATTAAAAATGCTACGGAACTCTTCCATTGTTCTCGGAATTCTGGTGAAGTTTAAAAATGCTGCGGAACTCATCCATTGTTCTCGGAATTCTGCTGAAGTTTAAAAATGCTACGGAACTCTTCCATTGTCCTTCGGAATTCTGCTGTAATTTAAAAATGCTACGGAACTCTTCCATTGTTCTTCGGAATTCTGCTGAAGTTTAAAAATGCTACGGAACTCTTCCATTGTTCTTCGGAATTCTGCTGAAGTTTAAAAATGCTACGGAACTCTTCCATTGTTTTTCGGAATTCTGCTGAAGTTAAAAAATGCTGTGGAGCTCTTCCATTGTTCTCGGAATTCTTCTGAAGTTTGAAAATGCTACAGAACTCTTCCATTGTTCTTCAGAATACTGCTGAAGTTTAAAAATGCTACGGAACACTTCCTTTGTTCTTCGGAATTCTGCTGAAGTTTGAAAATGCTACGGAACTCTTCCATTGTTCACGGAATTCTGGTGAAGTTTAAAAATGCTACAGAACTCTTCCATTGTTATTCTTAATTCTGCTGAAGTTTAAAAATGCTACTGAACTCTTCCATTGTTCTTCGGAATTCTGCTGAAGTTTAAAAATGCTACGGAACTCTTCCATTGTTCTTCTGAATTCTGCTGAAGTTTAAAAATGCTACGAAACTCTTCCATTGTTCTTCGGAATTCTGATGAAGCTTAGAACTGCAAAGGAACTCTTCCATTGTTCTTCGGAATTCTGCTGAAGTTTAAAAATGCTACGGAACTCTTCCATTGTTCTTCAGAATTCTGCTGTAGTTTAAAAATGCTACGGAACTCTTCCATTGTTCTCGGAATTCTGGTGAAGTTTAAAAATGGTACGGAACTCTTCCATTGTTCTCGGAATTCTGGTGAAGTTTAAAACTGCTGCGGAACTCTTCCATTGTTCTCGGATTTCTGCTGAAGTTTAAAAATGCTACGGAATTCTTCCATTGTTCTTGGAATTCTGCTGAAGTTTATAAATGCTACGGTACTCTTCCATTGTTCTTGGGTATTCTGCTGAAGTTTAAAAATGTTACGGATCACTTCCATTGTTCTTCAGAATTCTGATGAAGTTTAAAAATGCTATGGAACACTTCCATTGTTCTTCGGAATTCTGCTGAAGTTTAAAAATGCTACGGAACTCTTCCATTGTTCTTCGGAATTCTGCTGAAGTTTAAAAATGCTACGGAACTTTTCCATTGTTCTTCGGAATTCTGATGAAGTTTAAAAATGCTACGGAACTCTTCCATTGTTCTTCGGAATTCTGCTGAAGTTTAAAAATGCTACGGAACTCTTCCATTGTTCTCGGAATTCTGTTGAAGTTTAAAAATGCTACGGAACTCTTCCATTGTTCTCGTAATTCTGGTGAAGTTTAAAAATGCTACGGAACTCTTCCATTGTTCTCGGAATTCTGCTGAAGTTTAAAAATGCTACGGAACTCTTCCATTGTTCTTTGGAATTCTGCTGAAGTTTAAAAATGCTACGGAACTTTTCCATTGTTCTTTGGAATTCTGATGAATTTTAAAAATGCTACGGAACTCTTCCATTGTTCTTCGGAATTCTGCTGAAGTTTAAAAATGCTACGGAACTCTTCCATTGTTCTTCGGAATTCTGCAGAAGTTAAAAAATGCTACGGAACTCTTCCATTGTTCTCAGAATTCTTCTGAAGTTTATAAATTCTATGGTACTCTTCCATTGTTCTTGGGAATTCTGCTGAAGTTTAAAAATGTTACGGATCATTTCCATTGTTCTTCAGAATTCTGATGAAGTTTAAAAATGCTATGGAACACTTCCATTGTTCTTCGGAATTCTGCTGAAGTTTAAAAATGCTACGGAACTCTTCCATTGTTCTTCGGAATTCTGCTGAAGTTTAAAAATGCTACGGAACTTTTCCATTGTTCTTCGGAATTCTGCTGAAGTTTAAAAATGCTACGGAACTCTTCCATTGTTCTTCGGAATTCTGCTGAAGTTTAAAAATGCTACGGAACTCTTCCATTGTTCACGGAATTCTGGTGAAGTTTAAAAATGCTACGGAACTCTTCCATTGTTATTCTTAATTCTACTGAAGTTTAAAAATGCTACGGATATCTTCCATTGTTCTTCGGAATTCTGCTGAAGTTTAAAAATGCTACGGAACTCTTCCATTGTTCTCGGAATTCTGGTGAAGTTTAAAAATGCTACGGAACTCTTCCATTGTTCTCGGAATTCTGGTGAAGCTTAAAAATGGTACGGAACTCTTCCATTGTTCTCGGAATTCTGGTGAAGTTTAAAACTGCTGCGGAACTCTTCCATTGTTCTCGGATTTCTGCTGAAGTTTAAAAATGCTACGGAACTCTTCCATTGTTCTTGGAATTCTGTTGAAGTTTAAAATGCTACGGAACTCTTCCATTGTTCTTGGAATTCTGCTGAAGTTTATAAATGCTACGTTACTCTTCCATTGTTCTTGGGTATTCTGCTGAAGTTTAAAAATGTTACGGATCACTTCCATTGTTCTTCAGAATTCTGATGAAGTTTAAAAATGCTATGGAACACTTCCATTGTTCTTCGCAATTCTGCTGAAGTTTAAAAATGCTACGGAACTCTTCCATTGTTCTTCAGAATTCTGCTGAAGTTTAAAAATGCTACGGAACTCTTCCATTGTTCTCGGAATTCTGGTGAAGTTTAAAAATGGTACGGAACTCTTCCATTGTTATCGGAATTCTGGTGAAGTTTAAAAATGGTACGGAACTCTTCCATTGTTCTCGGAATTCTGGTGAAGTTTAAAACTGCTGCGTAACTCTTCCATTGTTCTCGGATTTCTGCTGAAGTTTAAAAATGCTACGGAACTCTTCCATTGTTCTTGGAATTCTGTTGAAGTTTAAAATGCTACGGAACTCTTCCATTGTTCTCAGAATTCTGCTGAAGTTTATAAATGCTACGGTACTCTTCCATTGTTCTTGGGTATTCTGCTGAAGTTTAAAAATGTTACGGATCACTTCCATTGTTCTTCAGAATTCTGATGAAGTTTAAAAATGCTATGGAACACTTCCATTGTTCTTCGGAATTCTGCTGAAGTTTAAAAATGCTACGGAACTCTTCCATTGTTCTTCGGAATTCTGCTGAAGTTTAAAAATGCTACGGAACTTTTCCATTGTTCTTCGGAATTCTGATGAAGTTTAAAAATGCTACGGAACTCTTCCATTGTTCTTCGGAATTCTGCTGAAGTTTAAAAATGCTACGGAACTCTTCCATTGTTCTCGGAATTCTGTTGAAGTTTAAAAATGCTACGGAACTCTTCCATTGTTCTCGTAATTCTGGTGAAGTTTAAAAATGCTACGGAACTCTTCCATTGTTCTCGGAATTCTGCTGAAGTTTAAAAATGCTACGGAACTCTTCCATTGTTCTTGAGTATTCTGCTGAAGTTTAAAAATGTTACGGATCACTTCCATTGTTCTTCAGAATTCTGATGAAGTTTAAAAATGCTATAGAACACTTCCATTGTTCTTCGCAATTCTGCTGAAGTTTAAAAATGCTACGGAACTCTTCCATTGTTCTTCAGAATTCTGCTGAAGTTTAAAAATGCTACGGAACTCTTCCATTGTTCTCGGAATTCTGGTGAAGTTTAAAAATGATACGGAACTCTTCCATTGTTCTCGGAATTCTGGTGAAGTTTAAAAATGGTACGGAACTCTTCCATTGTTCTCGGAATTCTGGTGAAGTTTAAAACTGCTGCGGAACTCTTCCATTGTTCTCGGATTTCTGCTGAAGTTTAAAAATGCTACGGAACTCTTCCATTGTTCTTGGAATTCTGTTGAAGTTTAAAATGCTACGGATCTCTTCCATTGTTCTCAGAATTCTGCTGAAGTTTATAAATGCTACGGTACTCTTCCATTGTTCTTGGGTATTCTGCTGAAGTTTAAAAATGTTACGGATCACTTCCATTGTTCTTCAGAATTCTGATGAAGTTTAAAAATGCTATGGAACACTTCCATTGTTCTTCGGAATTCTGCTGAAGTTTAAAAATGCTACGGAACTCTTCCATTGTTCTTCGGAATTCTGCTGAAGTTTAAAAATTGCTACGGAACTTTTCCATTGTTCTTCGGAATTCTGATGAAGTTTAAAAATGCTACGGAACTCTTCCATTGTTCTTCGGAATTCTGCTGAAGTTTAAAAATGCTACGGAACTCTTCCATTGTTCTCGGAATTCTGTTGAAGTTTAAAAATGCTACGGAACTCTTCCATTGTTCTCGTAATTCTGGTGAAGTTTAAAAATGCTACGGAACTCTTCCATTGTTCTCGGAATTCTGCTGAAGTTTAAAAATGCTACGGAACTCTTCCATTGTTCTTCGGAATTCTGCTGAAGTTTAAAAATGCTACGGAACTTTTCCATTGTTCTTTGGAATTCTGATGAATTTTAAAAATGCTACGGAACTCTTCCATTGTTCTTCGGAATTCTGCTGAAGTTTAAAAATGCTACGGAACTCTTCCATTGTTCTTCGGAATTCTGCAGAAGTTAAAAAATGCTACGGAACTCTTAAATTGTTCGTGGAATTCTGGTGAAGTTTAAAAATGCTACGGAACTCTTCTGAGAACTTGTTCTCAGAATTCTTCTGAAGTTTATAAATTCTATGGTACTCTTCCATTGTTCTTGGGAATTCTGCTGAAGTTTAAAAATGTTACGGATCATTTCCATTGTTCTTCGGAATTCTGCTGAAGTTTAAAAATGCTACGGAACTCTTCCATTGTTCTTCGGAATTCTGCTGAAGTTTAAAAATGCTACGGAACTCTTCGATTGTTCTTCGGAATTCTGCTGAAGTTTAAAAATGCTACGGAACTCTTCCATTGCTTTGCAGAATTCTGCTGAAGTTTAAAAATGCTACGGAACTCTTCCATTGTTCTTCGGAAATCTGCTGAAGTTTAAAAATGCTACGGAACACTTTCTTTGTTCTTCGGAATTCTGCTGAAGTTTAAAAATGCTACGGAACTCTTCCATTCTTCACGGAATTCTGGTGAAGTTTAAAAATGCTACGGAACTCTTCCATTGTTATTCTTAATTCTACTGTAGTTTAAAAATGCTACGGAACTCTTCCATTGTTCTTCGGAATTCTGCTGAAGTTTAAAAATGCTACGGAACTCTTCCATTGTTCTTCTGAGTTCTGCTGAAGTTTAAAAATGCTACGGAACTCTTCCATTGTTCTTCGGAATTCTGATGAAGTTTAAAACTGCAACGGAACTCTTCCATTGTTCTTCGGAATTCTGCTGAAGTTTAAAAATGCTACGGAACTCTTCCATTGTTCTTCGGAATTCTGCTGAAGTTTAAAAATGCTACGGAACTCTTACATTGTTCTTCTGAATTCTGCTGAAGTTTAAAAATGCTACGGAACTCTTCCATTGTTCTTCGGAATTCTGCTGAAGTTTAAAAATGCTACGGAACTCTTCCATTGTTCTTCGGAATTCTGCTGAAGTTTAAAATGCTACGGAATTCTTCCATTGTTCACGGAATTCTGGTGAAGTTTAAAAATGCTACGGAACTCTTCCATTGTTATTCTTAATTCTACTGAAGTTTAAAAATGCTACGGAACTCTTCCATTGTTCTTCGGAATTCTGCTGAAGTTTAAAAATGCTACGGAACTCTTCCATTGTTCTCGGAATTCTGGTGAAGTTTAAAAATGCTACGGAACTCTTCCATTGTTCTCGGAATTCTGGTGAAGCTTAAAAATGGTACGGAACTCTTCCATTGTTCTAGGAATTCTGGTGAAGTTTAAAGCTGCTGCGGAACTCTTCCATTGTTCTTGGATTTCTGCTGAAGTTTATAAATGCTACGGTACTCTTCCATTGTTCTTGGGTATTCTGCTGAAGTTTAAAAATGTTACGGATCACTTCCATTGTTCTTCAGAATTCTGATGAAGTTTAAAAATGCTATGGAACACTTCCACTGTTCTTCGGAATTCTGCTGAAGTTTAAAAATGCTACGGAACTCTTCCATTGTTCTTCAGAATTCTGCTGAAGTTTAAAAATGCTACGGAACTTTTCCATTGTTCTTCGGAATTCTGATGAAGTTTAAAAATGCTACGGAACTCTTCCATTGTTCTTCGGAATTCTGCTGAAGTTTAAAAATGCTACGGAACTCTTCCATTGTTCTCGGAATTCTGTTGAAGTTTAAAAATGCTACGGAACTCTTCCATTGTTCTCGTAATTCTGGTGAAGTTTAAAAATGCTACGGAACTCTTCCATTGTTCTCGGAATTCTGGTGAAGTTTAAAAATGCTACGGAACTTTTCCATTGTTCTTCGGAATTCTGATGAAGTTTAAAAATGCTACGGAACTCTTCCATTGTTCTTCGGAATTCTGCTGAAGTTTAAAAATGCTACGGAACTCTTCCATTGTTCTCGGAATTCTGTTGAAGTTTAAAAATGCTACGGAACTCTTCCATTGTTCTCGTAATTCTGGTGAAGTTTAAAAATGGTACGGAACTCTTCCATTGTTCTCGGAATTCTGCTGAAGTTTAAAAATGCTACGGAACTCTTCCATTGTTCTTCGGAATTCTGCAGAAGTTAAAAAATGCTACGGAACTCTTCCATTGTTCGTGGAATTCTGGTGAAGTTTAAAAATGCTACGGAACTCTTCCATTGTTCTCAGAATTCTTCTGAAGTTTATAAATTCTATGGTACTCTTCCATTGTTCTTGGGAATTCTGCTGAAGTTTAAAAATGTTACGGATCATTTCCATTGTTCTTCGGAATTCTGCTGAAGTTTAAAAATGCTACGGAACTCTTCCATTGTTCTTCGGAATTCTGCTGAAGTTTAAAAATGCTACGGAACTCTTCGATTGTTCTTCGGAATTCTGCTGAAGTTTAAAAATGCTACGGAACTCTTCCATTGCTTTGCAGAATTCTGCTGAAGTTTAAAAATGCTACGGAACTCTTCCATTGTTCTTCGGAAATCTGCTGAAGTTTAAAAATGCTACGGAACACTTTCTTTGTTCTTCGGAATTCTGCTGAAGTTTAAAAATGCTACGGAACTCTTCCATTCTTCACGGAATTCTGGTGAAGTTTAAAAATGCTACGGAACTCTTCCATTGTTATTCTTAATTCTACTGAAGTTTAAAAATGCTACGGAACTCTTCCATTGTTCTTCGGAATTCTGCTGAAGTTTAAAAATGCTACGGAACTCTTCCATTGTTCTTCTGAGTTCTGCTGAAGTTTAAAAATGCTACGGAACTCTTCCATTGTTCTTCGGAATTCTGATGAAGTTTAAAACTGCAACGGAACTCTTCCATTGTTCTTCGGAATTCTGCTGAAGTTTAAAAATGCTACGGAACTCTTCCATTGTTCTTCGGAATTCTGCTGAAGTTTAAAAATGCTACGGAACTCTTACATTGTTCTTCTGAATTCTGCTGAAGTTTAAAAATGCTACGGAACTCTTCCATTGTTCTTCGGAATTCTGCTGAAGTTTAAAAATGCTACGGAACTCTTCCATTGTTCTTCGGAATTCTGCTGAAGTTTAAAAATGCTACGGAACTCTTCCATTGTTCTCGGAATTCTGGTGAAGCTTAAAAATGGTACGGAACTCTTCCATTGTTCTAGGAATTCTGGTGAAGTTTAAAACTGCTGCGGAACTCTTCCATTGTTCTCGGAATTCTGGTGAAGTTTAAAAATGCTACGGAACTTATCCATTGTTCTTCGGAATTCTGATGAAGTTTAAAAATGCTACGGAACTCTTCCATTGTTCTTCGGAATTCTGCTGAAGTTTAAAAATGCTACAGAACTCTTCCATTGTTCTCGGAATCCTGTTGAAGTTTAAAAATGCTACGGAACTCTTCCATTGTTCTCGTAATTCTGGTGAAGTTTAAAAATATTACGGAACTCTTCCATTGTTCTCGGAATTCTGGTGAAGTTTAAAAATGCTACGGAACTTTTCCATTATTCTTTGGAATTCTGATGAAGTTTAAAAATGCTACGGAACTCTTCCATTGTTCTTCGGAATTCTGCTGAAGTTTAAAAATGCTACGGAACTCTTCCATTGTTCTCGGAATTCTGTTGAAGTTTAAAAATGCTACGGAACTCTTCCATTGTTCTCGTAATTCTGGTGAAGTTTAAAAATGCTACGGAACTCTTCCATTGTTCTCGGAATTCTGCTGAAGTTTAAAAATGCTACGGAACTCTTCCATTGTTCTTCGGAATTCTGCTGAAGTTTAAAAATGCTACGGAACTTTTCCATTGTTCTTTGGAATTCTGATGAATTTTAAAAATGCTACGGAACTCTTCCATTGTTCTTCGGAATTCTGCTGAAGTTTAAAAATGCTACGGAACTCTTCCATTGTTCTTCGGAATTCTGCAGAAGTTAAAAAATGCTTCGGAACTCTTGCATTGTTCGTGGAATTCTGCTGAAGTTTAAAAATGCTACGGAACTCTTCCATTGTTCTCAGAATTCTTCTGAAGTTTATAAATTCTATGGTACTCTTCCATTGTTCTTGGGAATTCTGCTGAAGTTTAAAAATGTTACGGATCATTTCCATTGTTCTTCGGAATTCTGCTGAAGTTTAAAAATGCTACGGAACTCTTCCATTGTTCTTCAGAATTCTGCTGAAGTTTAAAAATGCTACGGAACTCTTCGATTGTTCTTCGGAATTCTGCTGAAGTTTAAAAATGCTACGGAACTCTTCCATTGCTTTGCAGAATTCTGCTGAAGTTTAAAAATGCTACGGAACTCTTCCATTGTTCTTCGGAAATCTGCTGAAGTTTAAAAATGCTACGGAACACTTTCTTTGTTCTTCGGAATTCTGCTGAAGTTTAAAAATGCTACGGAACTCTTCCATTCTTCACGGAATTCTGGTGAAGTTTAAAAATGCTACGGAACTCTTCCATTGTTATTCTTAATTCTACTGAAGTTTAAAAATGCTACGGAACTCTTCCATTGTTCTTCGGAATTCTGCTGAAGTTTAAAAATGCTACGGAACTCTTCCATTGTTCTTCTGAGTTCTGCTGAAGTTTAAAAATGCTACGGAACTCTTCTATTGTTCTTCGGAATTCTGATGAAGTTTAAAACTGCAACGGAACTCTTCCATTGTTCTTCGGAATTCTGCTGAAGTTTAAAAATGCTACGGAACTCTTCCATTGTTCTTCGGAATTCTGCTGAAGTTTAAAAATGCTACGGAACTCTTCCATTGTTCTTCGGAATTCTGCTGAAGTTTAAAAATGCTACGGAACTCTTCCATTGTTCACGGAATTCTGGTGAAGTTTAAAAATGCTACGGAACTCTTCCATTGTTATTCTTAATTCTACTGAAGTTTAAAAATGCTACGGAACTCTTCCTTTGTTCTTCGGAATTCTGGTGAAGTTTAAAAATGCTTCGGAACTCTTCCATTGTTCTCGGAATTCTGGTGAAGTTTAAAAATGCTACGGAACTCTTCCATTGTTCTCGGAATTCTGGTGAAGCTTAAAAATGGTACGGAACTCTTCCATTGTTCTCGGAATTCTGGTGAAGTTTAAAACTGCTGCGGAACTCTTCCATTGTTCTCGGATTTCTGCTGAAGTTTAAAAATGCTACGGAACTCTTCCATTGTTCTTGGAATTCTGTTGAAATTTAAAATGCTACGGAACTCTTCCATTGTTCTCAGAATTCTGCTGAAGTTTATAAATGCTACGGTACTCTTCCATTGTTCTTGGGTATTCTGCTGAAGTTTAAAAATGTTACGGATCACTTCCATTGTTCTTCAGAATTCTGATGAAGTTTAAAAATGCTATGGAACACTTCCATTGTTCTTCGGAATTCTGCTGAAGTTTAAAAATGCTACGGAACTCTTCCATTGTTCTTCGGAATTCTGCTGAAGTTTAAAAATGCTACGGAACTTTTCCATTGTTCTTCGGAATTCTGATGAAGTTTAAAAATGCTACGGAACTCTTCCATTGTTCTTCGGAATTCTGCTGAAGTTTAAAAATGCTACGGAACTCTTCCATTGTTCTCGGAATTCTGTTGAAGTTTAAAAATGCTACGGAACTCTTCCATTGTTCTCGTAATTCTGGTGAAGTTTAAAAATGCTACGGAACTCTTCCATTGTTCTCGTAATTCTGGTGAAGTTTAAAAATGCTACGGAACTTTTCCATTGTTCTTCGGAATTCTGATGAAGTTTAAAAAGGCTACGGAACTCTTCCATTGTTCTTCGGAATTCTGCTGAAGTTTAAAAATGCTACGGAACTCTTCCATTATTCTCGGAATTCTGTTGAAGTTTAAAAATGCTACGGAACTCTTCCTTTGTTCTCGGAATTCTGCTGAAGTTTAAAAATGCTACGGAACTCTTCCATTGTTCTTCGGAATTCTGCTGAAGTTTAAAAATGCTACGGAACTTTTCCATTGTTCTTTGGAATTCTGATGAATTTTAAAAATGCTACGGAACTCTTCCATTGTTCTCGGAATTCTGCTGAAGTTTAAAAATGCTACGGAACTCTTCCATTGTTCTTCGGAATTCTGCAGAAGTTAAAAAATGCTACGGAACTCTTCCATTGTTCGTGGAATTCTAGTGAAGTTTAAAAATGCTACGGAACTCTTCCATTGTTCTCAGAATTCTTCTGAAGTTTATAAATTCTATGGTACTCTTCCATTGTTCTTGGGAATTCTGCTGAAGTTTAAAAATGTTATGGATCATTTCCATTGTTCTTCGGAATTCTGCTGAAGTTTAAAAATGCTACGGAACTCTTCCATTGTTCTTCGGAATTCTGCTGAAGTTTAAAAATGCTACGGAACTCTTCGATTGTTCTTCGGAATTCTGCTGAAGTTTAAAAATGCTACGGAACTCTTCCATTGCTTTGCAGAATTCTGCTGAAGTTTAAAAATGCTACGGAACTCTTCCATTGTTCTTCGGAAATCTGCTGAAGTTTAAAAATGATACGGAACACTTTCTTTGTTCTTCGGAATTCTGCTGAAGTTTAAAAATGCTACGGAACTCTTCCATTCTTCACGGAATTCTGGTGAAGTTTAAAAATGCTACGGAACTCTTCCATTGTTATTCTTAATTCTACTGAAGTTTAAAAATGCTACGGAACTCTTCCATTGTTCTTCGGAATTCTGCTGAAGTTTAAAAATGCTACGGAACTCTTCCATTGTTCTTCTGAGTTCTGCTGAAGTTTAAAAATGCTACGGAACTCTTCCATTGTTCTTCGGAATTCTGATGAAGTTTAAAACTGCAACGGAACTCTTCCATTGTTCTTTGGAATTCTGCTGAAGTTTAAAAATGCTACGGAACTCTTCCATTGTTCTTCGGAATTCTGCTGAAGTTTAAAAATGCTACGGAACTCTTACATTGTTCTTCTGAATTCTGCTGAAGTTTAAAAATGCTACGGAACTCTTCCATTGTTCTTCGGAATTCTGATGAAGCCTAAAACTGCAACGGAACTCTTCCATTGTTCTTCGGAATTCTGCTGAAGTTTAAAAATGCTACGGAACTCTTCCATTGTTCTTCGGAATTCTGCTGAAGTTTAAAAATGCTACGGAACTCTTCCATTGTTCTCGGAATTCTGCTGAAGTTTAAAAATGCTACGGAACTCTTCCATTGTTCTCGGAATTCTGGTGAAGTTTAAAAATGCTACGGAACTCTTCCATTGTTCTCGGAATTCTGCTGAAGTTTAAAAATGCTACGGAACTCTTCCATTGTTCTCGGAATTCTGCTGAAGTTTAAAAATGCTACGGAACTCTTCCATTGTTCTTCGGAATTCTGCTGAAGTTTAAAAATTCTATGGAACTCTTCCATTGTTCTCGGAATTCTGCTGAAGTTTAAAAATGCTACGGAACTTTTCCATTGTTCTTCGGAATTTTGATGAAGTTTAAAAATGCTACGGAACTCTTCCATTGTTCTTCGGAATTCTGCTGAAGTTTAAAAATGCTACGGAACTCTTCCATTGTTCTCGGTATTCTGTTGAAGTTTAAAAATGCTACGGAACTCTTCCATTGTTCTCGTAATTCGGATGAAGTTTAAAAATGCTACGGAACTCTTCCATTGTTCTCGGAATTCTGCTGAAGTTTAAAAATGCTACGGAACTCTTCCATTGTTCTTCGGAATTCTGCTGAAGTTTAAAAATGCTACGGAACTTTTCCATTGTTCTATGGAATTCTGATGAATTTTAAAAATGCTACGGAACTCTTCCATTGTTCTTCGGAATTCTGCTGAAGTTTAAAAATGCTATGGAACTCTTCCATTGTTCTTCGGAATTCTGCAGAAGTTAAAAAATGCTACGGAACTCTTCCATTGTTCTCAGAATTCTTCTGAAGTTTATAAATTCTATGGTACTCTTCCATTGTTCTTGGGAATTCTGCTGAAGTTTAAAAATGTTACCGATCATTTCCATTGTTCTTCAGAATTCTGATGAAGTTTAAAAATGCTATGGAACACTTCCATTGTTCTTCGGAATTCTGCTGAAGTTTAAAAATGCTACGGAACTCTTCCATTGTTCTTCGGAATTCTGCTGAAGTTTAAAAATGCTACGGAACTTTTCCATTGTTCTTCGGAATTCTGATGAAGTTTAAAAATGCTACGGAACTCTTACATTGTTCTTCTGAATTCTGCTGAAGTTTAAAAATGCTACGGAACTCTTCCATTGTTCTTCGGAATTCTGATGAAGCCTAAAACTGCAACGGAACTCTTCCATTGTTCTTCGGAATTCTGCTGAAGTTTAAAAATGCTTCGGAACTCTTCCATTGTTCTTCGGAATTCTGCTGAAGTTTAAAAATGCTACGGAACTCTTCCATTGTTCTCGGAATTCTGCTGAAGTTTAAAAATGCTACGGAACTCTTCCATTGTTCTCGGAATTCTGGTGAAGTTTAAAAATGCTACGGAACTCTTTCATTGTTCTCGGAATTCTGGTGAAGTTTAAAAATGGTACGGAACTCTTCTATTGTTCTCGGAATTCTGGTGAAGTTTAAAACTGCTGCGGAACTCTTCCATTGTTCTCGGATTTCTGCTGAAGTTTAAAAATGCTACGGAACTCTTCCATTGTTCTTGGAATTCTGCGGAAGTTTATAAATGCTACGGTACTCTTCCATTGTTCTTGGGTATTCTGCTGAAGTTTAAAAATGTTACGGGTCACTTCCATTGTTCTTCAGAATTCTGATGAAGTTTAAAAATGCTATGGAACGCTTCCATTGTTCTTCGGAATTCTGCTGAAGTTTAAAAATGCTACGGAACTCTTCCATTGTTCTTCGGAATTCTGCTGAAGTTTAAAAATGCTACGGAACTTTTCCATTGTTCTTTGGAATTTTGATGAAGTTTAAAAATGCTACGGAACTCTTCCATTGTTCTTCGGAATTCTGCTGAAGTTTAAAAATGCTACGGAACTCTTCCATTGTTCTCGGAATTCTGTTGAAGTTTAAAAATGCTACGGAACTATTCCATTGTTCTCGTAATTCTGGTGATGTTTAAAAATGCTACGGAACTCTTCCATTTTTCTCGGAATTCTGCTGAAGTTTAAAAATGCTACGGAACTCTTCCATTGTTCTTCGGAATTCTGCTGAAGTTTAAAAATGCTACGGAACTCTTCCATTGTTCTTCGGAATTCTGCTGAAGTTTAAAAATGCTACGGAACTTTTCCATTGTTCTTTGGAATTCTGATGAATTTTAAAAATGCTACGGAACTCTTCCATTGTTCTTCGGAATTCTGCAGAAGTTAAAAAATGCTACGGAACTCTTCCATTGTTCTCAGAATTCTTCTGAAGTTTATAAATTCTATGGTACTCTTCCATTGTTCTTGGGAATTCTGCTGAAGTTTAAAAATGTTACGGATCATTTCCATTGTTCTTCAGAATTCTGATGAAGTTTAAAAATGCTATGGAACACTTCCATTGTTCTTCGGAATTCTGCTGAAGTTTAAAAATGCTACGGAACTCTTCCATTGTTCTTCGGAATTCTGCTGAAGTTTAAAAATGCTACGGAACTTTTCCATTGTTCTTCGGAATTCTGATGAAGTTTAAAAATGCTACGGAACTCTTACATTGTTCTTCTGAATTCTGCTGAAGTTTAAAAATGCTACGGAACTCTTCCATTGTTCTTCGGAATTCTGATGAAGCCTAAAACTGCAACGGAACTCTTCCATTGTTCTTCGGAATTCTACTGAAGTTTAAAAATGCTTCGGAACTCTTCCATTGTTCTTCGGAATTCTGCTGAAGTTTAAAAATGCTACGGAACTCTTCCATTGTTCTCAGAATTCTGCTGAAGTTTAAAAATGCTACGGAACTCTTCCATTGTTCTCGGAATTCTGGTGAAGTTTAAAAATGCTACGGAACTCTTCCATTGTTCTCGGAATTCTGCTGAAGTTTAAAAATGCTACGGGACTCTTCCATTGTTCTTCGGAATTCTGCTGAAGTTTAAAAATGCTACGGAACTCTTCCATTGTTCTTCGGAATTCTGCTGAAGTTTAAAAATGCTATGGAACTCTTCCATTGTTCTCGGAATTCTGCTGAAGTATAAAAATGTTACGGAACTTTTCCATTGTTATTCGGAATTCTGACGAAGTTTAAAAAGGCTACGGAACTCTTCCATTGTTCTTCGAAATTCTGCTGAAGTTTAAAAATGCTACGGAACTCTTCCATTGTTCTTCGGAATTCTGCAGAAGTTTAAAAATGCTACGGAACTCTTCGATTGTTCTTCGGAATTCTGTTGAAGTTTAAAAATGCTACGGAACTCTTCCATTGTTCTTCGGAAATCTGCTGAAGTTTAAAAATGCTACGGAACACTTTCTTTGTTCTTCGGAATTCTGCTGAAGTTTAAAAATGCTATGGAACTCTTCCATTGTTCACGGAATTCTGGTGAAGTTTAAAAATGCTACGGAACTCTTCCATTGTTATTCTTAATTCTATTGAAGTTTAAAAATGCTACGGAACTCTTCCATTGTTCTTCAGAATTCTGCTGAAGTTTAAAAATGCTACGGAACTCTTCCATTGTTCTCGGAATTCTGGTGAAGTTTAAAAATGGTACGGAACTCTTCCATTGTTCTCGGAATTCTGGTGAAATTTAAAACTGCTGCGGAACTCTTCCATTGTTCTCGGATTTCTGCTGAAGTTTAAAAATGCTACGGAACTCTTCCATTGTTCTTGGAATTCTGCTGAAGTTTATAAATGCTACGTTACTCTTCCATTGTTCTTGGGTATTCTGCTGAAGTTTAAAAATGTTACGGATCACTTCCATTGTTCTTCAGAATTCTGATGAAGTTTAAAAATGCTATGGAACACTTCCATTGTTCTTCGGAATTCTGCTGAAGTTTAAAAATGCTACGGAACTCTTCCATTGTTCTTCGGAATTCTGCTGAAGTTTAAAAATGCTACGGAACTTTTCCATTGCTCTTCGGAATTTTGTGAAGTTTAAAAATGCTACGGAACTCTTTCATTGTTCTCGTAATTCTGTTGAAGTTTAAAAATGCTACGGAACTCTTCCATTGTTCTCGTAATTCTGGTGAAGTTTAAAAATGCTACGGAACTCTTCCATTGTTCTCGTAATTCTGGTGAAGTTTAAAAATGCTACGGAACTCTTCTATTGTTCTCGGAATTCTGCTGAAGTTTAAAAATGCTACGGAACTCTTCCATTGTTCTTCGGAATTCTGCTGAAGTTTAAAAATGCTACGGAACTCTTCCATTGTTCTTCGGAATTCTGCTGAAGTTTAAAAATGCTACGGAACTCTTCCATTGTTCTTCGGAATTCTGCAGAAGTTAAAAAATGCTACGGAACTCTTCCATTGTTCTCAGAATTCTTCTGAAGTTTATAAATTCTATGGTACTCTTCCATTGTTCTTGGGAATTCTGCTGAAGTTTAAAAATGTTACGGATCATTTCCATTGTTCTTCAGAATTCTGATGAAGTTTAAAAATGCTATGGAACACTTCCATTGTTCTTCGGAATTCTGCTGAAGTTTAAAAATGCTACGGAACTCTTCCATTGTTCTTCGGAATTCTGCTGAAGTACAAAAATGCTACGGAACTTTTTCATTGTTCTTCGGAATTCTGATGAAGTTTAAAAATGCTACGGAACTCTTCCATTGTTCTTCGGAATTCTGCTGAAGTTTAAAAATGCTACGGAACTCTTCCATTGTTCTCGGAATTCTGTTGAAGTTTAAAAATGCTACGGAACTCTACCATTGTTCTCGTAATTCTGGTGAAGTTTAAAAATGCTACAGAACTCTTCCATTGTTCTCGGAATTCTGCTGAAGTTTAAAAATGCTACGGAACTTTTCCATTGTTCTTTGGAATTCTGATGATTTTTAAAAATGTTACGGAACTCTTCCATTGTTCTTCGGAATTCTGCTGAAGTTTAAAAATGCTACGGAACTCTTCCATTGTTCTTCAGAATTCTGCAGAAGTTAAAAAATGCTACCGAACTCTTCCATTGTTCGTGGAATTCTGGTGAAGTTTAAAAATGCTACGGAACTCTTCCATTGTTCTCAGAATTCTTCTGAAGTTTATAAATTCTATGGTACTCTTCCATTGTTCTTGGGAATTCTGCTGAAGTTTCAAAATGTTACGGATCATTTCCATTGTTCTTCGGAATTCTGCTGAAGTTTAAAAATGCTACGGAACTCTTCCATTGTTTTTCCGAATTCTGCTGAAGTTTAAAAATGCTACGGAACTCTTCGATTGTTCTTCGGAATTCTGCTGAAGTTTAAAAATGCTACGGAACTCTTCCATTGTTTTGCAGAATTCTGCTGAAGTTTAAAAATGCTACGGAACTCTTCCATTGTTCTTCGGAAATCTGCTGAAGTTTAAAAATGCTACGGAACACTTTCTTTGTTCTTCGGAATTCTGCTTAAGTTTAAAAATGCTACGGAACTCTTCCATTGTTCACGGAATTCTGGTGAAGTTTAAAAATGCTACGGAACTCTTCCATTGTTATTCTTAATTCTACTGAAGTTTAAAAATGCTACGGAACTCTTCCATTGTTCTCGGAATTCTGGTGAAGTTTAAAAATGCTACGGAACTCTTCCATTGTTCTCGGAATTCTGGTGAAGCTTAAAAATGGAACGGAACTCTTCCATTGTTCTCGGAATTCTGGTGAAGTTGAAAACTGCTGCGGAACTCTTCCATTGTTCTCGGATTTCTGCTGAAGTTTAAAAATGCTACGGAACTCTTCCATTGTTCTTGGAATTCTGTTGAAGTTTAAAATACTACGGAACTCTTCCATTGTTCTCAGAATTCTGCTGAAGTTTATAAATGCTACGGAACTCTTCCATTGTTCTTGGAATTCTGCTGAAGTTTATAAATGCTACGGTACTCTTCCATTGTTCTTGGGTATTCTGCTGAAGTTTAAAAATGTTACGGATCACTTCCATTGTTCTTCAGAATTCTGATGAAGTTTAAAAATGCTATGGAACACTTCCATTGTTCTTCGGAATTCTGCTGAAGTTTAAAAATGCTACGGAACTCTTCCATTGTTCTTCGGAATTCTGCTGAAGTTTAAAAATGCTACGGAACTTTTCCATTGTTCTTCGGAATTTTGATGAAGTTTAAAAATGCTACGGAACTCTTCCATTGTTCTTCGGAATTCTGCTGAAGTTTAAAAATGCTACGGAACTCTTCCATTGTTCTCGGAATTCTGTTGAAGTTTAAAAATGCTACGGAACTCTTCCATTGTTCTCGTAATTCTGGTGAAGTTTAAAAATGCTACGGAACTCTTCCATTGTTCTCGGAATTCTGCTGAAGTTTAAAAATGCTACGGAACTCTTCCATTGTTCTTCGGAATTCTGCTGAAGTTTAAAAATGCTACGGAACTTTTCCATTGTTCTTTGGAATTCTGATGAATTTTAAAAATGCTACGGAACTCTTCCATTGTTCTTCGGAATTCTGCTGAAGTTTAAAAATGCTACGGAACTCTTCCATTGTTCTTCGGAATTCTGCAGAAGTTAAAAAATGCTACGGAACTTTTCCATTGTTCTCAGAATTCTTCTGAAGTTTATAAATTCTATGGTACTCTTCCATTGTTCTTGGGAATTATGCTGAAGTTTAAAAATGTTACGGATCATTTCCATTGTTCTTCAGAATTCTGATGAAGTTTAAAAATGCTATGGAACACTTCCATTGTTCTTCGGAATTCTGCTGAAGTTTAAAAATGCTACGGAACTCTTCCATTGTTCTTCGGAATTCTGCTGAAGTTTAAAAATGCTACGGAACTTTTCCATTGCTCTTCGGAATTCTGATGAAGTTTAAAAATGCTACGGAACTCTTCCATTGTTCTTCGGAATTCTGCTGAAGTTTAAAAATGCTACGGAACTCTTCCATTGTTATCGGAATTCTGTTGAAGTTTAAAAATGCTACGGAACTCTTCCATTGTTCTCGTAATTCTGGTGAAGTTTAAAAATGCTACGGAACTCTTCCATTGTTCTCGGAATTCTGCTGAAGTTTAAAAATGCTACGGAACTCTTCCATTGTTCTTCGGAATTCTGCTGAAGTTTAAAAATGCTACGGAACTTTTCCATTGTTCTTTGGAATTCGGATGAATTTTAAAAATGCTACGGAACTCTTCCATTGTTCTTCGGAATTCTGCTGAAGTTTAAAAATGCTACGGAACTCTTCCATTGTTCGTGGAATTCTGGTGAAGTTTAAAAATGCTACGGAACTCTTCCATTGTTCTCAGAATTCTTCTGAAGTTTATAAATTCTATGGTACTCTTCCATTGTTCTTGGGAATTCTGCTGAAGTTTAAAAATGTTACCGATCATTTCCATTGTTCTTCGGAATTCTGCTGAAGTTTAAAAATGCTACGGAACTCTTCCATTGTTTTTCGGAATTCTGCTGAAGTTTAAAAATGCTACGGAACACTTCGATTGTTCTTCGGAATTCTGCTGAAGTTTAAAAATGCTACGGAACTCTTCCATTGTTTTGCAGAATTCTGCTGAAGTTTAAAAATGCTACGGAACTCTTCCATTGTTCTTCGGAAATCTGCTGAAGTTTAAAAATGCTACGGAACACTTTCTTTGTTCTTCGGAATTCTGCTGAAGTTTAAAAATGCTACGGAACTCTTCCATTGTTATTCTTAATGCTACTGAAGTTTAAAAATGCTACGGAACTCTTCCATTGTTTTTCGGAATTCTGCTGAAGTTTAAAAATGCTACGGAACTTTTCCATTGTTCTTTGGAATTCTGATGAATTTTAAAAATGCTACGGAACTCTTCCATTGTTCTTCGGAATTCTGCTGAAGTTTAAAAATGCTACCGAACTCTTCCATTGTTCTTCGGAATTCTGCAGAAGTTAAAAAATGCTACGGAACTCTTCCATTGTTCTCAGAATTGTTCTGAAGTTTATAAATTCTATGGTACTCTTCCATTGTTCTTGGGAATTCTGCTGAAGTTTAAAAATGTTACGGATCATTTCCATTGTTCTTCAGAATTCTGATGAAGTTTAAAAATGCTATGGAACACTTCCATTGTTCTTCGGAATTCTGCTGAAGTTTAAAAATGCTGCGGAACTCTTCCATTGTTCTTCGGAATTCTGCTGAAGTTTAAAAATGCTACGGAACTTTTCCATTGCTCTTCGGAATTCTGATGAAGTTTAAAAATGCTACGGAACTCTTCCATTGTTCTTCGGAATTCTGCTGAAGTTTAAAAATGCTACGGAACTCTTCCATTGTTATCGGAATTCTGTTGAAGTTTAAAAATGCTACGGAACTCTTCCATTGTTCTCGTAATTCTGGTGAAGTTTAAAAATGCTACGGAACTCTTCCATTGTTCTCGGAATTCTGCTGAAGTTTAAAAATGCTACGGAACTATTCCATTGTTCTTCGGAATTCTGCTGAAGTTTAAAAATGCTACGGAACTTTTCCATTGTTCTTTGGAATTTGGATGAATTTTAAAAATGCTACGGAACTCTTCCATTGTTCTTCGGAATTCTGCTGAAGTTTAAAAATGCTACGGAACTCTTCCATTGTTCGTGGAATTCTGGTGAAGTTTAAAAATGCTACGGAACTCTTCCATTGTTCTCAGAATTCTTCTGAAGTTTATAAATTCTATGGTACTCTTCCATTGTTCTTGGGAATTCTGCTGAAGTTTAAAAATGTTACCGATCATTTCCATTGTTCTTCGGAATTCTGCTGAAGTTTAAAAATGCTACGGAACACTTCGATTGTTCTTCGGAATTCTGCTGAAGTTTAAAAATGCTACGGAACTCTTCCATTGTTTTGCAGAATTCTGCTGAAGTTTAAAAATGCTACGGAACTCTTCCATTGTTCTTCGGAAATCTGCTGAAGTTTAAAAATGCTACGGAACACTTTCTTTGTTCTTCGGAATTCTGCTGAAGTTTAAAAATGCTACGGAACTCTTCCATTGTTATTCTTAATTCTACTGAAGTTTAAAAATGCTACGGAACTCTTCCATTGTTCTTCGGAATTCTGCTGAAGTTTAAAAATGCTACGGAACTCTTCCATTGTTCTTCGGAAATCTGCTGAAGTTTAAAAATGCTACGGAACACTTTCTTTGTTCTTCGGAATTCTGGTGAAGTTTAAAACTGCTGCGGAACTCTTCCATTGTTCTCGGATTTCTGCTGATGTTTAAAAATGCTACGGAACTCTTCCATTGTTCTTGGAATTCTGTTGAAGTTTAAAATACTACGGAACTCTTCCATTGTTCTCAGAATTCTGCTGAAGTTTATAAATGCTACGGAACTCTTCCATTGTTCTTGGAATTCTGCTGAAGTTTATAAATGCTACGGTACTCTTCCATTGTTCTTGGGTATTCTGCTGAAGTTTAAAAATGTTACGGATCACTTCCATTATTCTTCAGAATTCTGATGAAGTTTAAAAATGCTATGGAACACTTCCATTGTTCTTCGGAATTCTGCTGAAGTTTAAAAATGCTACGGAACTCTTCCATTGTTCTTCGGAATTCTGCTGAACTTTAAAAATGCTACGGATCTTTTCCATTGTTCTTCGGAATTTTGATGAAGTTTAAAAATGCTACGGAACTCTTCCATTGTTCTTCGGAATTCTGCTGAAGTTTAAAAATGCTACGGAACTCTTCCATTGTTCTCGGAATTCTGTTGAAGTTTAAAAATGCTACGGAACTCTTCCATTGTTCTCGTAATTCTGGTGAAGTTTAAAAATGCTACGGAACTCTTCCATTGTTCTCGGAATTCTGCTGAAGTTTAAAAATGCTACGGAACTCTTCCATTGTTCTTCGGAATTCTGCTGAAGTTTAAAAATGCTACGGAACTTTTCCATTGTTCTTTGGAATTCTGATGAATTTTAAAAATGCTACGGAACTCTTCCATTGTTCTTCGGAATTCTGCTGAAGTTTAAAAATGCTACGGAACTCTTCCATTGTTCTTCGGAATTCTGCAGAAGTTTAAAAATGCTACGGAACTCTTCCATTGTTCTCAGAATTCTTCTGAAGTTTATAGATTCTATGGTACTCTTCCATTTTTCTTGGGAATTCTGCTGAAGTTTAAAAATGTTATGGATCATTTCCATTGTTCTTCAGAATTCTGATGAAGTTTAAAAATGCTATGGAACACTTCCATTGTTCTTCGGAATTCTGCTGAAGTTTAAAAATGCTACGGAACTCTTCCATTGTTCTTCGGAATTCTGCTGAAGTTTAAAAATGTTACGGAACTTTTCCATTGTTCTTCGGAATTCTGATGAAGTTTAAAAATGCTACGGAACTCTTCCATTGTTCTTTGGAATTCTGCTGAAGTTTAAAAATGCTACGGAACTCTTCCATTGTTATCGGAATTCTGTTGAAGTTTAAAAATGCTACGGAACTCTTGCATTGTTCTCGTAATTCTGGTGAAGTTTAAAAATGCTACGGAACTCTTCCATTGTTCTCGGAATTCTGCTGAAGTTTAAAAATGCTACGGAACTCTTTCATTGTTCTTTGGAATTCTGCTGAAGTTTAAAAATGGTACGGAACTTTTCCATTGTTCTTTGGAATTTGGATGAATTTTAAAAATGCTACGGAACTCTTCCATTGTTCTTCGGAATTCTGCTGAAGTTTAAAAATGCTACGGAACTCTTCCATTGTTCGTGGAATTCTGGTGAAGTTTAAAAATGCTACGGAACTCTTCCATTGTTCTCAGAATTCTTCTGAAGTTTATAAATTCTATGGTACTCTTCCATTGTTCTTGGGAATTCTGCTGAAGTTTAAAAATGTTACGGATCATTTCCATTGTTCTTCGGAATTCTGCTGAAGTTTAAAAATGCTACGGAACTCTTCCATTGTTTTTCGGAATTCTGCTGAAGTTTAAAAATGCTACGGAACTCTTCGATTGTTCTTCGGAATTCTGCTGAAGTTTAAAAATGCTACGGAACTCTTCCATTGTTTTGCAGAATTCTGCTGAAGTTTAAAAATGCTACGGAACTCTTCCATTGTTCTTCGGAAATCTGCTGAAGTTTAAAAATGCTACGGAACACTTTCTTTGTTCTTCGGAAATCTGCTGAAGTTTAAAAATGCTACGGAACTCTTCCATTGTTATTCTTAATTCTACTGAAGTTTAAAAATGCTACGGAACTCTTCCATTGTTCTTTGGAATTCTGCTGAAGTTTAAAAATGCTACGGAACTCTTCCATTGTTCTTCGGAAATCTGCTGAAGTTTAAAAATGCTACGGAACACTTTCTTTGTTCTTCGGAATTCTGGTGAAGTTTAAAAATGCTACGGAACTCTTCCATTGTTATTCTTAATTCTACTGAAGTTTAAAAATGCTACGGAACTCTTCCATTGTTCTCGGAATTCTGCTGAAGTTTAAAAATGCTACGGAACTCTTCCATTGTTCTTCGGAATTCTGCTGAAGTTTAAAAATGCTACGGAACTTTTCCATTGTTCTTTGGAATTCTGATGAATTTTAAAAATGCTACGGAACTCTTCCATTGTTCTTCGGAATTCTGCTGAAGTTTAAAAATGCTACGGAACTCTTCCATTGTTCTTTGGAATTCTGCAGAAGTTAAAAAATGCTACGGAACTCTTCCATTGTTCTCAGAATTCTTCTGAAGTTTATAAATTCTATGGTACTGTTCCATTTTTCTTGGGAATTCTGCTGAAGTTTAAAAATGTTACGGATCATTTCCATTGTTCTTCAGAATTCTGATGAAGTTTAAAAATGCTATGGAACACTTCCATTGTTCTTCGGAATTCTGCTGAAGTTTAAAAATGCTACGGAACTCTTCCATTGTTCTTCGGAATTCCGCTGAAGTTTAAAAATGCTACGGAACTTTTCCATTGTTCTTCGGAATTCTGATGAAGTTTAAAAATGCTACGGAACTCTTCCATTGTTCTTTGGAATTCTGCTGAAGTTTAAAAATGCTACGGAACTCTTCCATTGTTATCGGAATTCTGTTGAAGTTTAAAAATGCTACGGAACTCTTCCATTGTTCTCGTAATTCTGGTGAAGTTTAAAAATGCTACGGAACTCTTCCATTGTTCTCGGAATTCTGCTGAAGTTTAAAAATGCTACGGAACTCTTCCATTGTTCTTCGGAATTCTGCTGAAGTTTAAAAATGCTACGGAACTTTTCCATTGTTCTTTGGAATTTGGATGAATTTTAAAAATGCTACGGAACTCTTCCATTGTTCTTCGGAATTCTGCTGAAGTTTAAAAATGCTACGGAACTCTTCCATTGTTCGTGGAATTCTGGTGAAGTTTAAAAATGCTACGGAACTCTTCCATTGTTCTCAGAATTCTTCTGAAGTTTATAAATTCTATGGTACTCTTCCATTGTTCTTGGGAATTCTGCTGAAGTTTAAAAATGTTACGGATCATTTCCATTGTTCTTCGGAATTCTGCTGAAGTTTAAAAATGCTACGGAACTCTTCCATTGTTTTTCGGAATTCTGCTGAAGTTTAAAAATGCTACGGAACTCTTCGATTGTTCTTCGGAATTCTGCTGAAGTTTAAAAATGCTACGGAACTCTTCCATTGTTTTGCAGAATTCTGCTGAAGTTTAAAAATGCTACGGAACTCTTCCATTGTTCTTCGGAAATCTGCTGAAGTTTAAAAATGCTACGGAACACTTTCTTTGTTCTTCGGAATTCTGCTGAAGTTTAAAAATGCTACGGAACTCTTCCATTGTTATTCTTAATTCTACTGAAGTTTAAAAATGCTACGGAACTCTTCCATTGTTCTTCGGAATTCTGCTGAAGTTTAAAAATGCTACGGAACTCTTCCATTGTTCTTCGGAAATCTGCTGAAGTTTAAAAATGCTACGGAAGACTTTCTTTGTTCTTCGGAATTCTGGTGAAGTTTAAAAATGCTACGGAACTCTTCCATTGTTATTCTTAATTCTACTGAAGTTTAAAAATGCTACGGAACTCTTCCATTGTTCTTCGGAATTCTGCTGAAGTTTAAAAATGCTACGGAACACTTCCATTGTTCTCGGAATTCTGGTGAAGTTTAAAAATGCTACGGAACTCTTCCATTGTTCTCGGAATTCTGGTGAAGCTTAAAAATGGTACGGAACTCTTCCATTGTTCTCGGAATTCTGGTGAAGTTTAAAACTGCTGCGGAACTCTTCCATTGTTCTCGGATTTCTGCTGAAGTTTAAAAATGCTACGGAACTCTTCCATTGTTCTTGGAATTCTGTTGAAGTTTAAAATGCTACGGAACTCTTCCATTGTTCTCAGAATTCTGCTGAAGTTTATAAATGCTACGGTACTCTTCCATTGTTCTTGGGTATTCTGCTGAAGTTTAAAAATGTTACGGATCACTTCCATTGTTCTTCAGAATTCTGATGAAGTTTAAAAATGCTATGGAACACTTCCATTGTTCTTCGCAATTCTGCTGAAGTTTAAAAATGCTATGGAATTCTTCCATTGTTCTTCAGAATTCTGCTGAAGTTTAAAAATGCTACGGAACTCTTCCATTGTTCTGGGAATTCTGGTGAAGTTTAAAAATGGTACGGAACTCTTCCATTGTTCTCGGAATTCTGGTGAAGTTTAAAACTGCTGCGGAACTCTTCCATTGTTCTCGGATTTCTGCTGAAGTTTAAAAATGCTACGGAACTCTTCCATTGTTCTTGGAATTCTGTTGAAGTTTAAAATGCTACGGAACTCTTCCATTGTTCTCAGAATTCTGCTGAAGTTTATAAATGCTACGGTACTCTTCCATTGTTCTTGGGTATTCTGCTGAAGTTTAAAAATGTTACGGATCACTTCCATTGTTCTTCAGAATTCTGATGAAGTTTAAAAATGCTATGGAACACTTCCATTGTTCTTCGGAATTCTGCTGAAGTTTAAAAATGCTACGGAACTCTTCCATTGTTCTTCGGAATTCTGCTGAAGTTTAAAAATGCTACGGAACTTTTCCATTGTTCTTCGGAATTCTGATGAAGTTTAAAAATGCTACGGAACTCTTCCATTGTTCTTCGGAATTCTGCTGAAGTTTAAAAATGCTACGGAACTCTTCCATTGTTCTCGGAATTCTGTTGAAGTTTAAAAATGCTACGGAACTCTTCCATTGTTCTCGTAATTCTGGTGAAGTTTAAAAATGCTACGGAACTCTTCCATTGTTCTTCGGAATTCTGCTGAAGTTTAAAAATGCTACGGAACTCTTCCATTGTTCTCGTAATTCTGGTGAAGTTTAAAAATGCTACGGAACTCTTCCATTGTTCTCGGAATTCTGCTGAAGTTTAAAAATGCTACGGAACTCTTCCATTGTTCTTCGGAATTCTCCTGAAGTTTAAAAATGCTACGGAACTTTTCCATTGTTCTTTGGAATTTGGATGAATTTTAAAAATGCTACGGAACTCTTCCATTGTTCTTCGGAATTCTGCTGAAGTTTAAAAATGCTACGGAACTCTTCAATTGTTCGTGGAATTCTGGTGAAGTTTAAAAATGCTACGGAACTCTTCCATTGTTCTCAGAATTCTTCTGAAGTTTATAAATTCTATGGTACTCTTCCATTGTTCTTGGGAATTCTGCTGAAGTTTAAAAATGTTACGGATCATTTCCATTGTTCTTCGGAATTCTGCTGAAGTTTAAAAATGCTACTGAACTCTTCCATTGTTTTTCGGAATTCTGCTGAAGTTTAAAAATGCTACGGAACTCTTCGATTGTTCTTCGGAATTCTGCTGAAGTTTAAAAATGCTACGGAACTCTTCCATTGTTTTGCAGAATTCTGCTGAAGTTTAAAAATGCTACGGAACTCTTCCATTGTTCTTCGGAAATCTGCTGAAGTTTAAAAATGCTACGGAACACTTTCTTTGTTCTTCGGAATTCTGCTGAAGTTTAAAAATGCTACGGAACTCTTCCATTGTTATTCTTAATTCTACTGAAGTTTAAAAATGCTACGGAACTCTTCCATTGTTCTTCGGAATTCTGCTGAAGTTTAAAAATGCTACGGAACTCTTCCATTGTTCTTCGGAAATCTGCTGAAGTTTAAAAATGCTACGGAACACTTTCTTTGTTCTTCGGAATTCTGGTGAAGTTTAAAAATGCTACGGAACTCTTCCATTGTTATTCTTAATTCTACTGAAGTTTAAAAATGCTACGTAACTCTTCCATTGTTCTGGGAATTCTGGTGAAGTTTAAAAATGGTACGGAACTCTTCCATTGTTCTCGGAATTCTGGTGAAGTTTAAAAATGGTACGGAACTCTTCCATTGTTCTTCGGAATTCTGCTGAAGTTTAAAAATGCTACGGAACTTTTCCATTGTTCTTCGGAATTCTGATGAAGTTTAAAAATGCTACGGAACTCTTCCATTGTTCTTCGGAATTCTGCTGAAGTTTAAAAATGCTACGGAACTCTTCCATTGTTCTCGGAATTCTGTTGAAGTTTAAAAATGCTACGGAACTCTTCCATTGTTCTCGTAATTCTGGTGAAGTTTAAAAATGCTACGGAACTCTTCCATTGTTCTTCGGAATTCTGCTGAAGTTTAAAAATGCTACGGAACTCTTCCATTGTTCTCGGAATTCTGTTGAAGTTTAAAAATGCTACGGAACTCTTCCATTGTTCTCGGAATTCTGGTGAAGCTTAAAAATGGTACGGAACTCTTCCATTGTTCTCGGAATTCTGGTGAAGTTTAAAACTGCTGCGGAACTCTTCCATTGTTCTCGGATTTCTGCTGAAGTTTAAAAATGCTACGGAACTCTTCCATTGTTCTTGGAATTCTGTTGAAGTTTAAAATGCTACGGAACTTTTCCATTGTTCTCAGAATTCTGCTGAAGTTTATAAATGCTACGGTACTCTTCCATTGTTCTTGGGTATTCTGCTGAAGTTTAAAAATGTTACGGATCACTTCCATTGTTCTTCAGAATTCTGATGAAGTTTAAAAATGCTATGGAACACTTCCATTGTTCTTCACAATTCTGCTGAAGTTTAAAAATGCTACGGAACTCTTCCATTGTTCTTCAGAATTCTGCTGAAGTTTAAAAATGCTACGGAACTCTTCCATTGTTCTGGGAATTCTGGTGAAGTTTAAAAATGGTACGGAACTCTTCCATTGTTCTCGGAATTCTGGTGAAGTTTAAAAATGGTACGGAACTCTTCCATTGTTCTCGGAATTCTGGTGAAGTTTAAAACTGCTGCGGAACTCTTCCATTGTTCTCGGATTTCTGCTGAAGTTTAAAAATGCTACGGAACTCTTCCATTGTTCTTGGAATTCTGTTGAAGTTTAAAATGCTACGGAACTCTTCCATTGTTCTCAGAATTCTGCTGAAGTTTATAAATGCTACGGTACTCTTCCATTGTTCTTGGGTATTCTGCTGAAGTTTAAAAATGTTACGGATCACTTCCATTGTTCTTCAGAATTCTGATGAAGTTTAAAAATGCTATGGAACACTTCCATTGTTCTTGGAATTCTGCTGAAGTTTAAAAATGCTACGGAACTCTTCCATTGTTCTTCGGAATTCTGCTGAAGTTTAAAAATGCTACGGAACTTTTCCATTGTTCTTCGGAATTCTGATGAAGTTTAAAAATGCTACGGAACTCTTCCATTGTTCTTCGGAATTCTGCTGAAGTTTAAAAATGCTACGGAACTCTTCCATTGTTCTCGGAATTCTGTTGAAGTTTAAAAATGCTACGGAACTCTTCCATTGTTCTCGTAATTCTGGTGAAGTTTAAAAATGCTACGGAACTCTTCCATTGTTCTTCGGAATTCTGCTGAAGTTTAAAAATGCTACGGAACTCTTCCATTGTTCTCGGAATTCTGTTGAAGTTTAAAAATGCTACGGAACTCTTCCATTGTTCTCGGAATTCTGGTGAAGCTTAAAAATGGTACGGAACTCTTCCATTGTTCTCGGAATTCTGGTGAAGTTTAAAACTGCTGCGGAACTCTTCCATTGTTCTCGGATTTCTGCTGAAGTTTAAAAATGCTACGGAACTCTTCCATTGTTCTTGGAATTCTGTTGAAGTTTAAAATGCTATGGAACTCTTCCATTGTTCTCAGAATTCTGCTGAAGTTTATAAATGCTACGGTACTCTTCCATTGTTCTTGGGTATTCTGCTGAAGTTTAAAAATGTTACGGATCACTTCCATTGTTCTTCAGAATTCTGATGAAGTTTAAAAATGCTATGGAACACTTGCATTGTTCTTCGCAATTCTGCTGAAGTTTAAAAATGCTACGGAACTCTTCCATTGTTCTTCAGAATTCTGCTGAAGTTTAAAAATGCTACGGAACTCTTCCATTGTTCTGGGAATTCTGGTGAAGTTTAAAAATGGTACGGAACTCTTCCATTGTTCTCGGAATTCTGGTGAAGTTTAAAAATGGTACGGAACTCTTCCATTGTTCTCGGAATTCTGGTGAAGTTTAAAACTGCTGCGGAACTCTTCCATTGTTCTCGGATTTCTGCTGAAGTTTAAAAATGCTGCGGAACTCTTCCATTGTTCGTGGAATTCTGTTGAAGTTTAAAATGCTACGGAACTCTTCCATTGTTCTCAGAATTCTGCTGAAGTTTATAAATGCTACGGTACTCTTCCATTGTTCTTGGGTATTCTGCTGAAGTTTAAAAATGTTACGGATCACTTCCATTGTTCTTCAGAATTCTGATGAAGTTTAAAAATGCTATGGAACACTTCCATTGTTCTTCGGAATTCTGCTGAAGTTTAAAAATGCTACGGAACTCTTCCATTGTTCTTCGGAATTCTGCTGAAGTTTAAAAATGCTACGGAACTTTTCCATTGTTCTTCGGAATTCTGATGAAGTTTAAAAATGCTACGGAACTCTTCCATTGTTCTTCGGAATTCTGCTGAAGTTTAAAAATGCTACGGAACTCTTCCATTGTTCTCGGAATTCTGTTGAAGTTTAAAAATGCTACAGAACTTTTCCATTGTTCTCGTAATTCTGGTGAAGTTTAAAAATGCTACGGAACTCTTCCATTGTTCTCGGAATTCTGGTGAAGTTTAAAAATGCTACGGAACTTTTCCATTGTTCTTCGGAATTCTGATGAAGTTTAAAAATGCTACGGAACTCTTCCATTGTTCTTCGGAATTCTGCTGAAGTTTAAAAATGCTACGGAACTCTTCCATTGTTCTCGGAATTCTGTTGAAGTTTAAAAATGCTACGGAACTCTTCCATTGTTCTAGTAATTCTGGTGAAGTTTAAAAATGCTACGGAACTCTTCCATTGTTCTCGGAATTCTGCTGAAGTTTAAAAATGCTACGGAACTCTTCCATTGTTCTTCGGAATTCTGCTGAAGTTTAAAAATGCTACGGAACTTTTCCATTGTTCTTTGGAATTCTGATGAATTTTAAAAATGCTACGGAACTCTTCCATTGTTTTTCGGAATTCTGCTGAAGTTTAAAAATGCTACGGAACTCTTCCATTGTTCTTCGGAATTCTGCAGAAGTTAAAAAATGCTACGGAACTCTTCCATTGTTCGTGGAATTCTTGTGAAGTTTAAAAATGCTACGGAACTCTTCCATTGTTCTCAGAATTCTTCTGAAGTTTATAAATTCTATGGTACTCTTCCATTGTTCTTGGGAATTCTGCTGAAGTTTAAAAATGTTACGGATCATTTCCATTGTTCTTCGGAATTCTGCTGAAGTTTAAAAATGCTACGGAACTCCTCCATTGTTCTTCGGAATTCTGCTGAAGTTTAAAAATGCTACGGAACTCTTCGATTTTTCTTCGGAATTCTGCTGAAGTTTAAAAATGCTACGGAACTCTTCCATTGCTTTGCAGAATTCTGCTGAAGTTTAAAAATGCTACGGAACTCTTCCATTGTTATTCTTAATTCTACTGAAGTTTAAAAATGCTACGGAACTCTTCCATTGTTCTTCGGAATTCTGCTGAAGTTTAAAAATGCTACGGAACTCTTCCATTGTTCTTCTGAGTTCTGCTGAAGTTTAAAAATGCTACGGAACTCTTCCATTGTTCTTCGGAATTCTGATGAAGTTTAAAACTGCAACGGAACTCTTCCATTGTTCTTCGGAATTCTGCTGAAGTTTAAAAATGCTACGGAACTCTTCCATTGTTCTTCGGAATTCTGCTGAAGTTTAAAAATGCTACGGAACTCTTACATTGTTCTTCTGATTCTGCTGAAGTTTAAAAATGCTACGGAACTCTTCCATTGTTCTTTGGAATTCTGATGAAGCCTAAAACTGCAACGCAACTCTTCCATTGTTCTTCGGAATTCTGCTGAAGTTTAAAAATGCTACGGAACTCTTCCATTGTTCATCGGAATTCTGCTGAAGTTTAAAAATGCTACGGAACTTTTCCATTGTTCTTTGGAATTCTGATGAATTTTAAAAATGCTACGGAACTCTTCCATTGTTCTTCGGAATTCTGCTGAAGTTTAAAAATGCTACGGAACTCTTCCATTGTTCTTCGGAATTCTGCAGAAGTTAAAAAATGCTACGGAACTCTTCCATTGTTCTCAGAATTCTTCTGAAGTTTATAAATTCTATGGTACTCTTCCATTGTTCTTGGGAATTCTGCTGAAGTTTAAAAATGTTACGGATCATTTCCTTTGTTCTTCAGAATTCTGATGAAGTTTAAAAATGCTATGGAACACTTCCATTGTTTTTCGGAATTCTGCTGAAGTTTAAAAATGCTACGGAACTCTTCCATTGTTCTTCGGAATTCTGATGAAGTTTAAAAATGCTACGGAACTCTTCCATTGTTTTGCAGAATTCTGCTGAAGTTTAAAAATGCTACGGAACTCTTCCATTGTTCTTCGGAAATCTGCTGAAGTTTAAAAATGCTACGGAACACTTTCTTTGTTCTTCGGAATTCTGCTGAAGTTTAAAAATGCTACGGAACTCTTCCATTGTTATTCTTAATTCTACTGAAGTTTAAAAATGCTACGGAACTCTTCCATTGTTCTTCGGAATTCTGCTGAAGTTTAAAAATGCTACGGAACTCTTCCATTGTTCTTCGGAAATCTGCTGAAGTTTAAAAATGCTACGGAACACTTTCTTTGTTCTTCGGAATTCTGGTGAAGTTTAAAAATGCTACGGAACTCTTCCATTGTTATTCTTAATTCTACTGAAGTTTAAAAATGCTACGTAACTCTTCCATTGTTCTGGGAATTCTGGTGAAGTTTAAAAATGGTACGGAACTCTTCCATTGTTCTCGGAATTCTGGTGAAGTTTAAAAATGGTACGGAACTCTTCCATTGTTCTTCGGAATTCTGCTGAAGTTTAAAAATGCTACGGAACTTTTCCATTGTTCTTCGGAATTCTGATGAAGTTTAAAAATGCTACGGAACTCTTCCATTGTTCTTCGGAATTCTGCTGAAGTTTAAAAATGCTACGGAACTCTTCCATTGTTCTCAGAATTCTGTTGAAGTTTAAAAATGCTACGGAACTCTTCCATTGTTCTCGTAATTCTGGTGAAGTTTAAAAATGCTACGGAACTCTTCCATTGTTCTTCGGAATTCTGCTGAAGTTTAAAAATGCTACGGAACTCTTCCATTGTTCTCGGAATTCTGTTGAAGTTTAAAAATGCTACGGAACTCTTCCATTGTTCTCGGAATTCTGGTGAAGCTTAAAAATGGTACGGAACTCTTCCATTGTTCTCGGAATTCTGGTGAAGTTTAAAACTGCTGCGGAACTCTTCCATTGTTCTCGGATTTCTGCTGAAGTTTAAAAATGCTACGGAACTCTTCCATTGTTCTTGGAATTCTGTTGAAGTTTAAAATGCTACGGAACTTTTCCATTGTTCTCAGAATTCTGCTGAAGTTTATAAATGCTACGGTACTCTTCCATTGTTCTTGGGTATTCTGCTGAAGTTTAAAAATGTTACGGATCACTTCCATTGTTCTTCAGAATTCTGATGAAGTTTAAAAATGCTATGGAACACTTCCATTGTTCTTCACAATTCTGCTGAAGTTTAAAAATGCTACGGAACTCTTCCATTGTTCTTCAGAATTCTGCTGAAGTTTAAAAATGCTACGGAACTCTTCCATTGTTCTGGGAATTCTGGTGAAGTTTAAAAATGGTACGGAACTCTTCCATTGTTCTCGGAATTCTGGTGAAGTTTAAAAATGGTACGGAACTCTTCCATTGTTCTCGGAATTCTGGTGAAGTTTAAAACTGCTGCGGAACTCTTCCATTGTTCTCGGATTTCTGCTGAAGTTTAAAAATGCTACGGAACTCTTCCATTGTTCTTGGAATTCTGTTGAAGTTTAAAATGCTACGGAACTCTTCCATTGTTCTCAGAATTCTGCTGAAGTTTATAAATGCTACGGTACTCTTCCATTGTTCTTGGGTATTCTGCTGAAGTTTAAAAATGTTACGGATCACTTCCATTGTTCTTCAGAATTCTGATGAAGTTTAAAAATGCTATGGAACACTTCCATTGTTCTTGGAATTCTGCTGAAGTTTAAAAATGCTACGGAACTCTTCCATTGTTCTTCGGAATTCTGCTGAAGTTTAAAAATGCTACGGAACTTTTCCATTGTTCTTCGGAATTCTGATGAAGTTTAAAAATGCTACGGAACTCTTCCATTGTTCTTCGGAATTCTGCTGAAGTTTAAAAATGCTACGGAACTCTTCCATTGTTCTCGGAATTCTGTTGAAGTTTAAAAATGCTACGGAACTCTTCCATTGTTCTCGTAATTCTGGTGAAGTTTAAAAATGCTACGGAACTCTTCCATTGTTCTTCGGAATTCTGCTGAAGTTTAAAAATGCTACGGAACTCTTCCATTGTTCTCGGAATTCTGTTGAAGTTTAAAAATGCTACGGAACTCTTCCATTGTTCTCGGAATTCTGGTGAAGCTTAAAAATGGTACGGAACTCTTCCATTGTTCTCGGAATTCTGGTGAAGTTTAAAACTGCTGCGGAACTCTTCCATTGTTCTCGGATTTCTGCTGAAGTTTAAAAATGCTACGGAACTCTTCCATTGTTCTTGGAATTCTGTTGAAGTTTAAAATGCTATGGAACTCTTCCATTGTTCTCAGAATTCTGCTGAAGTTTATAAATGCTACGGTACTCTTCCATTGTTCTTGGGTATTCTGCTGAAGTTTAAAAATGTTACGGATCACTTCCATTGTTCTTCAGAATTCTGATGAAGTTTAAAAATGCTATGGAACACTTGCATTGTTCTTCGCAATTCTGCTGAAGTTTAAAAATGCTACGGAACTCTTCCATTGTTCTTCAGAATTCTGCTGAAGTTTAAAAATGCTACGGAACTCTTCCATTGTTCTGGGAATTCTGGTGAAGTTTAAAAATGGTACGGAACTCTTCCATTGTTCTCGGAATTCTGGTGAAGTTTAAAAATGGTACGGAACTCTTCCATTGTTCTCGGAATTCTGGTGAAGTTTAAAACTGCTGCGGAACTCTTCCATTGTTCTCGGATTTCTGCTGAAGTTTAAAAATGCTGCGGAACTCTTCCATTGTTCGTGGAATTCTGTTGAAGTTTAAAATGCTACGGAACTCTTCCATTGTTCTCAGAATTCTGCTGAAGTTTATAAATGCTACGGTACTCTTCCATTGTTCTTGGGTATTCTGCTGAAGTTTAAAAATGTTACGGATCACTTCCATTGTTCTTCAGAATTCTGATGAAGTTTAAAAATGCTATGGAACACTTCCATTGTTCTTCGGAATTCTGCTGAAGTTTAAAAATGCTACGGAACTCTTCCATTGTTCTTCGGAATTCTGCTGAAGTTTAAAAATGCTACGGAACTTTTCCATTGTTCTTCGGAATTCTGATGAAGTTTAAAAATGCTACGGAACTCTTCCATTGTTCTTCGGAATTCTGCTGAAGTTTAAAAATGCTACGGAACTCTTCCATTGTTCTCGGAATTCTGTTGAAGTTTAAAAATGCTACAGAACTTTTCCATTGTTCTCGTAATTCTGGTGAAGTTTAAAAATGCTACGGAACTCTTCCATTGTTCTCGGAATTCTGGTGAAGTTTAAAAATGCTACGGAACTTTTCCATTGTTCTTCGGAATTCTGATGAAGTTTAAAAATGCTACGGAACTCTTCCATTGTTCTTCGGAATTCTGCTGAAGTTTAAAAATGCTACGGAACTCTTCCATTGTTCTCGGAATTCTGTTGAAGTTTAAAAATGCTACGGAACTCTTCCATTGTTCTAGTAATTCTGGTGAAGTTTAAAAATGCTACGGAACTCTTCCATTGTTCTCGGAATTCTGCTGAAGTTTAAAAATGCTACGGAACTCTTCCATTGTTCTTCGGAATTCTGCTGAAGTTTAAAAATGCTACGGAACTTTTCCATTGTTCTTTGGAATTCTGATGAATTTTAAAAATGCTACGGAACTCTTCCATTGTTTTTCGGAATTCTGCTGAAGTTTAAAAATGCTACGGAACTCTTCCATTGTTCTTCGGAATTCTGCAGAAGTTAAAAAATGCTACGGAACTCTTCCATTGTTCGTGGAATTCTTGTGAAGTTTAAAAATGCTACGGAACTCTTCCATTGTTCTCAGAATTCTTCTGAAGTTTATAAATTCTATGGTACTCTTCCATTGTTCTTGGGAATTCTGCTGAAGTTTAAAAATGTTACGGATCATTTCCATTGTTCTTCGGAATTCTGCTGAAGTTTAAAAATGCTACGGAACTCCTCCATTGTTCTTCGGAATTCTGCTGAAGTTTAAAAATGCTACGGAACTCTTCGATTTTTCTTCGGAATTCTGCTGAAGTTTAAAAATGCTACGGAACTCTTCCATTGCTTTGCAGAATTCTGCTGAAGTTTAAAAATGCTACGGAACTCTTCCATTGTTATTCTTAATTCTACTGAAGTTTAAAAATGCTACGGAACTCTTCCATTGTTCTTCGGAATTCTGCTGAAGTTTAAAAATGCTACGGAACTCTTCCATTGTTCTTCTGAGTTCTGCTGAAGTTTAAAAATGCTACGGAACTCTTCCATTGTTCTTCGGAATTCTGATGAAGTTTAAAACTGCAACGGAACTCTTCCATTGTTCTTCGGAATTCTGCTGAAGTTTAAAAATGCTACGGAACTCTTCCATTGTTCTTCGGAATTCTGCTGAAGTTTAAAAATGCTACGGAACTCTTACATTGTTCTTCTGATTCTGCTGAAGTTTAAAAATGCTACGGAACTCTTCCATTGTTCTTTGGAATTCTGATGAAGCCTAAAACTGCAACGCAACTCTTCCATTGTTCTTCGGAATTCTGCTGAAGTTTAAAAATGCTACGGAACTCTTCCATTGTTCATCGGAATTCTGCTGAAGTTTAAAAATGCTACGGAACTTTTCCATTGTTCTTTGGAATTCTGATGAATTTTAAAAATGCTACGGAACTCTTCCATTGTTCTTCGGAATTCTGCTGAAGTTTAAAAATGCTACGGAACTCTTCCATTGTTCTTCGGAATTCTGCAGAAGTTAAAAAATGCTACGGAACTCTTCCATTGTTCTCAGAATTCTTCTGAAGTTTATAAATTCTATGGTACTCTTCCATTGTTCTTGGGAATTCTGCTGAAGTTTAAAAATGTTACGGATCATTTCCTTTGTTCTTCAGAATTCTGATGAAGTTTAAAAATGCTATGGAACACTTCCATTGTTCTTCGGAATTCTGCTGAAGTTTAAAAATGCTACGGAACTCTTCCATTGTTCTTCGGAATTCTGATGAAGTTTAAAAATGCTACGGAACTTTTCCATTGTTCTTCGGAATTCTGATGAAGTTTAAAAATGCTATGGAACTCTTACATTGTTCTTCTGAATTCTGCTGAAGTTTAAAAATGCTACGGAACTCTTCCATTGTTCTTCGGAATTCTGATGAAGCCTAAAACTGCAACGGAACTCTTCCATTATTCTTCGGAATTCTGCTGAAGTTTAAAAATGCTTCAGAACTCTTCTATTGTTCTTCGGAATTCTGCTGAAGTTTAAAAATGCTACGGAACTCTTCCATTGTTCTCGGAATTCTGCTGAAGTTTAAAAATGCTACGGAACTCTTCCATTGTTCTCGGAATTCTGGTGAAGTTTAAAAATGCTACGGAACTCTTTCATTGTTCTCGGAATTCTGGTGAAGTTTAAAAATGGTACGGAACTCTTCTATTGTTCTCGGAATTCTGGTGAAGTTTAAAACTGCTGCGGAACTCTTCCATTGTTCTCGGATTTCTGCTGAAGTTTAAAAATGCTACGGAACTCTTCCATTGTTCTTGGAATTCTGCGGAAGTTTATAAATGCTACGGTACTCTTCCATTGTTCTTGGGTATTCTGCTGAAGTTTAAAAATGTTACGGATCACTTCCATTGTTCTTCGGAATTCTGCTGAAGTTTAAAAATGCTACGGAACTCTTCCATTGTTCTTCGGAATTCTGCTGAAGTTTAAAAATGCTACGGAACTTTTCCATTGTTCTTCGGAATTTTGATGAAGTTTAAAAATGCTACGGAACTCTTCCATTGTTCTTCGGAATTCTGCTGAAGTTTAAAAATGCTACGGAACTCTTCCATTGTTCTCGGAATTTTGTTGAAGTTTAAAAATGCTACGGAACTCTTCCATTGTTCTCGTAATTCTGGTGAAGTTTAAAAATGCTACGGAACTCTTCCATTGTTCTCGGAATTCTGCTGAAGTTTAAAAATGCTACGGAACTCTTCCATTGTTCTTCGGAATTCTGCTGAAGTTTAAAAATGCTACGGAACTTTTCCATTGTTCTTTGGAATTCTGATGAATTTTAAAAATGCTACGGAACTCTTCCATTGTTCTTCGGAATTCTGCAGAAGTTAAAAAATGCTACGGAACTCTTCCATTGTTCTCAGAATTCTTCTGAAGTTTATAAATTCTATGGTACTCTTCCATTGTTCTTGGGAATTCTGCTGAAGTTTAAAAATGTTACGGATCATTTCCATTGTTCTTCAGAATTCTGATGAAGTTTAAAAATGCTATGGAACACTTCCATTGTTCTTCGGAATTCTGCTGAAGTTTAAAAATGCTACGGAACTCTTCCATTGTTCTTTGGAATTCTGCTAAAGTTTAAAAATGCTACGGAACTTTTCCATTGTTCTTCGGAATTCTGATGAAGTTTAAAAATGCTACGGAACTCTTACATTGTTCTTCTGAATTCTGCTGAAGTTTAAAAATGCTACGGAACTCTTCCATTTTTCTTCGGAATTCTGATGAAGCCTAAAACTGCACCGGAACTCTTCCATTGTTCTTCGGAATTCTGCTGAAGTTTAAAAATGCTTCGGAACTCTTCCATTGTTCTTCGGAATTCTGCTGAAGTTTAAAAATGCTACGGAACTCTTCCATTGTTCTCAGAATTCTGCTGAAGTTTAAAAATGCTACGGAACTCTTCCATTGTTCTCGGAATTCTGGTGAAGTTTAAAAATGCTACGGAACTCTTCCATTGTTCTCGGAATTCTGCTGAAGTTTAAAAATGCTACGGAACTCTTCCATTGTTCTTCGGAATTCTGCTGAAGTTTAAAAATGCTACGGAACTCTTCCATTGTTCTTCGGAATTCTGCTGAAGTTTAAAAATGCTATGGAACTCTTCCATTGTTCTCGGAATTCTGCTGAAGTATAAAAATGTTACGGAACTTTTCCATTGTTCTTCGGAATTCTGACGAAGTTTAAAAAGGCTACGGAACTCTTCCATTGTTCTTCAGAATTCTGCTGAAGTTTAAAAATGCTACGGATCTCTTCCATTGTTCTTCGGAATTCTGCAGAAGTTTAAAAATGCTACGGATCTCTTCGATTGTTCTTCGGAATTCTGCTGAAGTTTAAAAATGCTACGGAACTCTTCCATTGCTTTGCAGAATTCTGCTGAAGTTTAAAAATGCTACGGAACTCTTCCATTGTTCTTCGGAAATCTGCTGAAGTTTAAAAATGCTACGGAACACTTTCTTTGTTCTTCGGAATTCTGCTGAAGTTTAAAAATGCTACGGTACTCTTCCATTGTTCACGGAATTCTGGTGAAGTTTAAAAATGCTACGGAACTCTTCCATTGTTATTCTTAATTCTACTGAAGTTTAAAAATGCTACGGAACTCTTCCATTGTTCTTCAGAATTCTGCTGAAGTTTAAAAATGCTACGGAACTCTTCCATTGTTCTTCGGAATTCTGCTGAAGTTTAAAAATGCTACGGAACACTTCCATTGTTCTCGGAATTCTGGTGAAGTTTAAAAATGCTACGGAACTCTTCCATTGTTCTCGGAATTCTGGTGAAGCTTAAAAATGGTACGGAACTCTTCCATTGTTCTCGGAATTCTGGTGAAGTTTAAAACTGCTGCGGAACTCTTCCATTGTTCTCGGATTTCTGCTGAAGTTTAAAAATGCTACGGAACTCTTCCATTGTTCTTGGAATTCTGTTGAAGTTTAAAATGCTACGGAACTCTTCCATTGTTCTCAGAATTCTGCTGAAGTTTATAAATGCTACGGTACTCTTCCATTGTTCTTGGGTATTCTGCTGAAGTTTAAAAATGTTACGGATCACTTCCATTGTTCTTCAGAATTCTGATGAAGTTTAAAAATGCTATGGAACACTTCCATTGTTCTTCGCAATTCTGCTGAAGTTTAAAAATGCTACGGAACTCTTCCATTGTTCTTCAGAATTCTGCTGAAGTTTAAAAATGCTACGGAACTCTTCCATTGTTCTGGGAATTCTGGTGAAGTTTAAAAATGGTACGGAACTCTTCCATTGTTCTCGGAATTCTGGTGAAGTTTAAAAATGGTACGGAACTCTTCCATTGTTCTCGGAATTCTGGTGAAGTTTAAAACTGCTGCGGAACTCTTCCATTGTTCTCGGATTTCTGCTGAAGTTTAAAAATGCTACGGAACTCTTCCATTGTTCTTGGAATTCTGTTGAAGTTTAAAATGCTACGGAACTCTTCCATTGTTCTCAGAATTCTGCTGAAGTTTATAAATGCTACGGTACTCTTCCATTGTTCTTGGGTATTCTGCTGAAGTTTAAAAATGTTACGGATCACTTCCATTGTTCTTCAGAATTCTGATGAAGTTTAAAAATGCTATGGAACACTTCCATTGTTCTTCGGAATTCTGCTGAAGTTTAAAAATGCTACGGAACTCTTCCATTGTTCTTCGGAATTCTGCTGAAGTTTAAAAATGCTACGGAACTTTTCCATTGTTCTTCAGAATTCTGATGAAGTTTAAAAATGCTACGGAACTCTTCCATTGTTCTTCGGAATTCTGCTGAAGTTTAAAAATGCTACGGAACTCTTCCATTGTTCTCGGAATTCTGTTGAAGTTTAAAAATGCTACGGAACTCTTCCATTGTTCTCGTAATTCTGGTGAAGTTTAAAAATGCTACGGAACTCTTCCATTGTTCTTCGGAATTCTGCTGAAGTTTAAAAATGCTACGGAACTCTTCCATTGTTCTCGGAATTCTGTTGAAGTTTAAAAATGCTACGGAACTCTTCCATTGTTCTCGGAATTCTGGTGAAGCTTAAAAATGGTACGGAACTCTTCCATTGTTCTCGGAATTCTGGTGAAGTTTAAAACTGCTGCGGAACTCTTCCATTGTTCTCGGATTTCTGCTGAAGTTTAAAAATGCTACGGAACTCTTCCATTGTTCTTGGAATTCTGTTGAAGTTTAAAATGCTACGGAACTTTTCCATTGTTCTCAGAATTCTGCTGAAGTTTATAAATGCTACGGTACTCTTCCATTGTTCTTGGGTATTCTGCTGAAGTTTAAAAATGTTACGGATCACTTCCATTGTTCTTCAGAATTCTGATGAAGTTTAAAAATGCTATGGAACACTTCCATTGTTCTTCACAATTCTGCTGAAGTTTAAAAATGCTACGGAACTCTTCCATTGTTCTGGGAATACTGGTGAAGTTTAAAAATGGTACGGAACTCTTCCATTGTTCTCGGAATTCTGGTGAAGTTTAAAAATGGTACGGAACTCTTCCATTGTTCTCGGAATTCTGGTGAAGTTTAAAACTGCTGCGGAACTCTTCCATTGTACTCGGATTTCTGCTGAAGTTTAAAAATGCTACGGAACTCTTCCATTGTTCTTGGAATTCTGTTGAAGTTTAAAATGCTACGGAACTCTTCCATTGTTCTCAGAATTCTGCTGAAGTTTAAAAATGCTACGGAACTCTTCCATTGCTTTGCAGAATTCTGCTGAAGTTTAAAAATGCTACGGAACTCTTCCATTGTTATTCTTAATTCTACTGAAGTTTAAAAATGCTACGGAACTCTTCCATTGTTCTTCGGAATTCTGCTGAAGTTTAAAAATGCTACGGAACTCTTCCATTGTTCTTCTGAGTTCTGCTGAAGTTTAAAAATGCTACGGAACTCTTCCATTGTTCTTCGGAATTCTGATGAAGTTTAAAACTGCAACGGAACTCTTCCATTGTTCTTCGGAATTCTGCTGAAGTTTAAAAATGCTACGGAACTCTTCCATTGTTCTTCGGAATTCTGCTGAAGTTTAAAAATGCTACGGAACTCTTACATTGTTCTTCTGATTCTGCTGAAGTTTAAAAATGCTACGGAACTCTTCCATTGTTCTTTGGAATTCTGATGAAGCCTAAAACTGCAACGCAACTCTTCCATTGTTCTTCGGAATTCTGCTGAAGTTTAAAAATGCTACGGAACTCTTCCATTGTTCATCGGAATTCTGCTGAAGTTTAAAAATGCTACGGAACTTTTCCATTGTTCTTTGGAATTCTGATGAATTTTAAAAATGCTACGGAACTCTTCCATTGTTCTTCGGAATTCTGCTGAAGTTTAAAAATGCTACGGAACTCTTCCATTGTTCTTCGGAATTCTGCAGAAGTTAAAAAATGCTACGGAACTCTTCCATTGTTCTCAGAATTCTTCTGAAGTTTATAAATTCTATGGTACTCTTCCATTGTTCTTGGGAATTCTGCTGAAGTTTAAAAATGTTACGGATCATTTCCTTTGTTCTTCAGAATTCTGATGAAGTTTAAAAATGCTATGGAACACTTCCATTGTTCTTCGGAATTCTGCTGAAGTTTAAAAATGCTACGGAACTCTTCCATTGTTCTTCGGAATTCTGATGAAGTTTAAAAATGCTACGGAACTTTTCCATTGTTCTTCGGAATTCTGATGAAGTTTAAAAATGCTATGGAACTCTTACATTGTTCTTCTGAATTCTGCTGAAGTTTAAAAATGCTACGGAACTCTTCCATTGTTCTTCGGAATTCTGATGAAGCCTAAAACTGCAACGGAACTCTTCCATTGTTCTTCGGAATTCTGCTGAAGTTTAAAAATGCTTCAGAACTCTTCTATTGTTCTTCGGAATTCTGCTGAAGTTTAAAAATGCTACGGAACTCTTCCATTGTTCTCGGAATTCTGCTGAAGTTTAAAAATGCTACGGAACTCTTCCATTGTTCTCGGAATTCTGGTGAAGTTTAAAAATGCTACGGAACTCTTTCATTGTTCTCGGAATTCTGGTGAAGTTTAAAAATGGTACGGAACTCTTCTATTGTTCTCGGAATTCTGGTGAAGTTTAAAACTGCTGCGGAACTCTTCCATTGTTCTCGGATTTCTGCTGAAGTTTAAAAATGCTACGGAACTCTTCCATTGTTCTTGGAATTCTGCGGAAGTTTATAAATGCTACGGTACTCTTCCATTGTTCTTGGGTATTCTGCTGAAGTTTAAAAATGTTACGGATCACTTCCATTGTTCTTCGGAATTCTGCTGAAGTTTAAAAATGCTACGGAACTCTTCCATTGTTCTTCGGAATTCTGCTGAAGTTTAAAAATGCTACGGAACTTTTCCATTGTTCTTCGGAATTTTGATGAAGTTTAAAAATGCTACGGAACTCTTCCATTGTTCTTCGGAATTCTGCTGAAGTTTAAAAATGCTACGGAACTCTTCCATTGTTCTCGGAATTTTGTTGAAGTTTAAAAATGCTACGGAACTCTTCCATTGTTCTCGTAATTCTGGTGAAGTTTAAAAATGCTACGGAACTCTTCCATTGTTCTCGGAATTCTGCTGAAGTTTAAAAATGCTACGGAACTCTTCCATTGTTCTTCGGAATTCTGCTGAAGTTTAAAAATGCTACGGAACTTTTCCATTGTTCTTTGGAATTCTGATGAATTTTAAAAATGCTACGGAACTCTTCCATTGTTCTTCGGAATTCTGCAGAAGTTAAAAAATGCTACGGAACTCTTCCATTGTTCTCAGAATTCTTCTGAAGTTTATAAATTCTATGGTACTCTTCCATTGTTCTTGGGAATTCTGCTGAAGTTTAAAAATGTTACGGATCATTTCCATTGTTCTTCAGAATTCTGATGAAGTTTAAAAATGCTATGGAACACTTCCATTGTTCTTCGGAATTCTGCTGAAGTTTAAAAATGCTACGGAACTCTTCCATTGTTCTTTGGAATTCTGCTAAAGTTTAAAAATGCTACGGAACTTTTCCATTGTTCTTCGGAATTCTGATGAAGTTTAAAAATGCTACGGAACTCTTACATTGTTCTTCTGAATTCTGCTGAAGTTTAAAAATGCTACGGAACTCTTCCATTTTTCTTCGGAATTCTGATGAAGCCTAAAACTGCACCGGAACTCTTCCATTGTTCTTCGGAATTCTGCTGAAGTTTAAAAATGCTTCGGAACTCTTCCATTGTTCTTCGGAATTCTGCTGAAGTTTAAAAATGCTACGGAACTCTTCCATTGTTCTCAGAATTCTGCTGAAGTTTAAAAATGCTACGGAACTCTTCCATTGTTCTCGGAATTCTGGTGAAGTTTAAAAATGCTACGGAACTCTTCCATTGTTCTCGGAATTCTGCTGAAGTTTAAAAATGCTACGGAACTCTTCCATTGTTCTTCGGAATTCTGCTGAAGTTTAAAAATGCTACGGAACTCTTCCATTGTTCTTCGGAATTCTGCTGAAGGCTAAAAATGCTATGGAACTCTTCCATTGTTCTCGGAATTCTGCTGAAGTATAAAAATGTTACGGAACTTTTCCATTGTTCTTCGGAATTCTGACGAAGTTTAAAAAGGCTACGGAACTCTTCCATTGTTCTTCAGAATTCTGCTGAAGTTTAAAAATGCTACGGATCTCTTCCATTGTTCTTCGGAATTCTGCAGAAGTTTAAAAATGCTACGGATCTCTTCGATTGTTCTTCGGAATTCTGCTGAAGTTTAAAAATGCTACGGAACTCTTCCATTGCTTTGCAGAATTCTGCTGAAGTTTAAAAATGCTACGGAACTCTTCCATTGTTCTTCGGAAATCTGCTGAAGTTTAAAAATGCTACGGAACACTTTCTTTGTTCTTCGGAATTCTGCTGAAGTTTAAAAATGCTACGGTACTCTTCCATTGTTCACGGAATTCTGGTGAAGTTTAAAAATGCTACGGAACTCTTCCATTGTTATTCTTAATTCTACTGAAGTTTAAAAATGCTACGGAACTCTTCCATTGTTCTTCAGAATTCTGCTGAAGTTTAAAAATGCTACGGAACTCTTCCATTGTTCTTCGGAATTCTGCTGAAGTTTAAAAATGCTACGGAACACTTCCATTGTTCTCGGAATTCTGGTGAAGTTTAAAAATGCTACGGAACTCTTTCATTGTTCTCGGAATTCTGGTGAAGCTGAAAAATGGTACGGAACTCTTCCATTGTTCTCGGAATTCTGGTGAAGTTTAAAACTGCTGCGGAACTCTTCCATTGTTCTCGGATTTCTGCTGAAGTTTAAAAATGCTACGGAACTCTTCCATTGTTCTTGGAATTCTGTTGAAGTTTAAAATGCTACGGAACTCTTCCATTGTTCTCAGAATTCTGCTGAAGTTTATAAATGCTACGGTACTCTTCCATTGTTCTTGGGTATTCTGCTGAAGTTTAAAAATGTTACGGATCACTTCCATTGTTCTTCAGAATTCTGATGAAGTTTAAAAATGCTATGGAACACTTCCATTGTTCTTCGCAATTCTGCTGAAGTTTAAAAATGCTACGGAACTCTTCCATTGTTCTTCAGAATTCTGCTGAAGTTTAAAAATGCTACGGAACTCTTCCATTGTTCTGGGAATTCTGGTGAAGTTTAAAAATGGTACGGAACTCTTCCATTGTTCTCGGAATTCTGGTGAAGTTTAAAAATGGTACGGAACTCTTCCATTGTTCTCGGAATTCTGGTGAAGTTTAAAACTGCTGCGGAACTCTTCCATTGTTCTCGGATTTCTGCTGAAGTTTAAAAATGCTACGGAACTCTTCCATTGTTCTTGGAATTCTGTTGAAGTTTAAAATGCTACGGAACTCTTCCATTGTTCTCAGAATTCTGCTGAAGTTTATAAATGCTACGGTACTCTTCCATTGTTCTTGGGTATTCTGCTGAAGTTTAAAAATGTTACGGATCACTTCCATTGTTCTTCAGAATTCTGATGAAGTTTAAAAATGCTATGGAACACTTCCATTGTTCTTCGGAATTCTGCTGAAGTTTAAAAATGCTACGGAACTCTTCCATTGTTCTTCGGAATTCTGCTGAAGTTTAAAAATGCTACGGAACTTTTCCATTGTTCTTCAGAATTCTGATGAAGTTTAAAAATGCTACGGAACTCTTCCATTGTTCTTCGGAATTCTGCTGAAGTTTAAAAATGCTACGGAACTCTTCCATTGTTCTCGGAATTCTGTTGAAGTTTAAAAATGCTACGGAACTCTTCCATTGTTCTCGTAATTCTGGTGAAGTTTAAAAATGCTACGGAACTCTTCCATTGTTCTTCGGAATTCTGCTGAAGTTTAAAAATGCTACGGAACTCTTCCATTGTTCTCGGAATTCTGTTGAAGTTTAAAAATGCTACGGAACTCTTCCATTGTTCTCGGAATTCTGGTGAAGCTTAAAAATGGTACGGAACTCTTCCATTGTTCTCGGAATTCTGGTGAAGTTTAAAACTGCTGCGGAACTCTTCCATTGTTCTCGGATTTCTGCTGAAGTTTAAAAATGCTACGGAACTCTTCCATTGTTCTTGGAATTCTGTTGAAGTTTAAAATGCTACGGAACTTTTCCATTGTTCTCAGAATTCTGCTGAAGTTTATAAATGCTACGGTACTCTTCCATTGTTCTTGGGTATTCTGCTGAAGTTTAAAAATGTTACGGATCACTTCCATTGTTCTTCAGAATTCTGATGAAGTTTAAAAATGCTATGGAACACTTCCATTGTTCTTCACAATTCTGCTGAAGTTTAAAAATGCTACGGAACTCTTCCATTGTTCTGGGAATACTGGTGAAGTTTAAAAATGGTACGGAACTCTTCCATTGTTCTCGGAATTCTGGTGAAGTTTAAAAATGGTACGGAACTCTTCCATTGTTCTCGGAATTCTGGTGAAGTTTAAAACTGCTGCGGAACTCTTCCATTGTACTCGGATTTCTGCTGAAGTTTAAAAATGCTACGGAACTCTTCCATTGTTCTTGGAATTCTGTTGAAGTTTAAAATGCTACGGAACTCTTCCATTGTTCTCAGAATTCTGCTGAAGTTTATAAATGCTACGGTACTCTTCCATTGTTCTTGGGTATTCTGCTGAAGTTTAAAAATGTTACGGATCACTTCCATTGTTCTTCAGAATTCTGATGAAGTTTAAAAATGCTATGGAACACTTCCATTGTTCTTGGAATTCTGCTGAAGTTTAAAAATGCTACGGAACTCTTCCATTGTTCTTCGGAATTCTGCTGAAGTTTAAAAATGCTACGGAACTTTTCCATTGTTCTTCGGAATTCTGATGAAGTTAAAAAATGCTACGGAACTCTTCCATTGTTCTTCGGAATTCTGCTGAAGTTTAAAAATGCTACGGAACTCTTCCATTGTTCTCGGAATTCTGTTGAAGTTTAAAAATGCTACGGAACTCTTCCATTGTTCTCGTAATTCTGGTGAAGTTTAAAAATGCTACGGAACTCTTCCATTGTTCTTCGGAATTCTGCTGAAGTTTAAAAATGCTACGGAACTCTTCCATTGTTCTCGGAATTCTGTTGAAGTTTAAAAATGCTACGGAACTCTTCCATTGTTCTCGGAATTCTGGTGAAGCTTAAAAATGGTACGGAACTCTTCCATTGTTCTCGGAATTCTGGTGAAGTTTAAAACTGCTGCGGAACTCTTCCATTGTTCTCGGATTTCTGCTGAAGTTTAAAAATGCTACGGAACTCTTCCATTGTTCTTTGAATTCTGTTGAAGTTTAAAATGCTACGGAACTCTTCCATTGTTCTCAGAATTCTGCTGAAGTTTATAAATGCTACGGTACTCTTCCATTGTTCTTTGGTATTCTGCTGAAGTTTAAAAATGTTACGGATCACTTCCATTGTTCTTCAGAATGCTGATGAAGTTTAAAAATGCTATGGAACACTTCCATTGTTCTTCGGAATTCTGCTGAAGTTTAAAAATGCTACGGAACTCTTCCATTGTTCTTCGGAATTCTGCTGAAGTTTAAAAATGATACGGAACTTTTCCATTGTTCTTCGGAATTCTGATGAAGTTTAAAAATGCTACGGAACTCTTCCATTGTTCTTCGGAATTCTGCTGAAGTTTAAAAATGCTACGGAACTCTTCCATTGTTCTCGGAATTCTGTTGAAGTTTAAAAATGCTACAGAACTCTTCCATTGTTCTCGTAATTCTGGTGAAGTTTAAAAATGCTACGGAACTCTTCCATTGTTCTCGGAATTCTGGTGAAGTTTAAACATGCTACGGAACTTTTCCATTGTTCTTCGGAATTCTGATGAAGTTTAAAAATGCTACGGAACTCTTCCATTGTTCTTCGGAATTCTGCTGAAGTTTAAAAATGCTACGGAACTCTTCCATTGTTCTCGGAATTCTGTTGAAGTTTAAAAATGCTACGGAACTCTTCCATTGTTCTAGTAATTCTGGTGAAGTTTAAAAATGCTACGGAACTCTTCCATTGTTCTCGGAATTCTGCTGAAGTTTAAAAATGCTACGGAACTCTTCCATTGTTCTTCGGAATTCTGCTGAAGTTTAAAAATGCTACGGAACTTTTCCATTGTTCTTTGGAATTCTGATGAATTTTAAAAATGATACGGAACTCTTCCATTGTTCTTCGGAATTCTGCTGAAGTTTAAAAATGCTACGGAACTCTTCCATTGTTCATCGGAATTCTGCAGAAGTTAAAAAATGCTACGGAACTCTTCCATTGTTCGTGGAATTCTTGTGAAGTTTAAAAATGCTACGGAACTCTTCCATTGTTCTCAGAATTCTTCTGAAGTTTATAAATTCTATGGTACTCTTCCATTGTTCTTGGGAATTCTGCTGAAGTTTAAAAATGTTACGGATCATTTCCATTGTTCTTCGGAATTCTGCTGAAGTTTAAAAATGCTACGGAACTCCTCCATTGTTCTTCGGAATTCTGCTGAAGTTTAAAAATGCTACGGAACTCTTCGATTTTTCTTCAGAATTCTGCTGAAGTTTAAAAATGCTACGGAACTCTTCCATTGCTTTGCAGAATTCTGCTGAAGTTTAAAAATGCTACGGAACTCTTCCATTGTTATTCTTAATTCTACTGAAGTTTAAAAATGCTACGGAACTCTTCCATTGTTCTTCGGAATTCTGCTGAAGTTTAAAAATGCTACGGAACTCTTCCATTGTTCTTCTGAGTTCTGCTGAAGTTTAAAAATGCTACGGAACTCTTCCATTGTTCTTCGGAATTCTGATGAAGTTTAAAACTGCAACGGAACTCTTCTATTGTTCTTCGGAATTCTGCTGAAGTTTAAAAATGCTACGGAACTCTTCCATTGTTCTTCGGAATTCTGCTGAAGTTTAAAAATGCTACGGAACTCTTACGTTGTTCTTCTGAATTCTGCTGAAGTTTAAAAATGCTACGGAACTCTTCCATTGTTCTTCGGAATTCTGATGAAGCCTAAAACTGCAACGCAACTCTTCCATTGTTCTTCGGAATTCTGCTGAAGTTTAAAAATGCTACGGAACTCTTCCATTGTTCTTCGGAATTCTGCTGAAGTTTAAAAATGCTACGGAACTTTTCCATTGTTCTTTGGAATTCTGATGAATTTTAAAAATGCTACGGAACTCTTCCATTGTTCTTCGGAATTCTGCTGAAGTTTAAAAATGCTACGGAACTCTTCCATTGTTCTTCGGAATTCTGCAGAAGTTAAAAAATGCTACGGAACTCTTCCATTGTTCTCAGAATTCTTCTGAAGTTTATAAATTCTATGGTACTCTTCCATTGTTCTTGGGAATTCTGCTGAAGTTTAAAAATGTTACGGATCATTTCCATTGTTCTTCAGAATTCTGATGAAGTTTAAAAATGCTATGGAACACTTCCATTGTTCTTCGGAATTCTGCTGAAGTTTAAAAATGCTACGGAACTCTTCCATTGTTCTTCGGAATTCTGATGAAGTTTAAAAATGCTACGGAACTTTTCCATTGTTCTTCGGAATTCTGATGAAGTTTAAAAATGCTATGGAACTCTTACATTGTTCTTCTGAATTCTGCTGAAGTTTAAAAATGCTACGGAACTCTTCCATTGTTCTTCGGAATTCTGATGAAGCCTAAAACTGCAACGGAACTCTTCCATTTTTCTTCGGAATTCTGCTGAAGTTTAAAAATGCTTCGGAACTCTTCTATTGTTCTTCGGAATTCTGCTGAAGCTTAAAAATGCTACGGAACTCTTCCATTGTTCTCGGAATTCTGCTGAAGTTTAAAAATGCTACGGAACTCTTCCATTGTTCTCGGAATTCTGGTGAAGTTTAAAAATGCTACGGAACTCTTTCATTGTTCTCGGAATTCTGGTGAAGTTTAAAAATGGTACGGAACTCTTCTATTGTTCTCGGAATTCTGGTGAAGTTTAAAACTGCTGCGCAACTCTTCCATTGTTCTCGGATTTCTGCTGAAGTTTAAAAATGCTACGGAACTCTTCCATTGTTCTTCGGAATTCTGCTGAAGTTTAAAAATGCTTCGGAACTCTTCCATTGTTCTTCGGAATTCTGCTGAAGTTTAAAAATGCTACGGAACTCTTCCATTGTTCTCAGAATTCTGCTGAAGTTTAAAAATGCTACGGAACTCTTCCATTGTTCTCGGAATTCTGGTGAAGTTTAAAAATGCTACGGAACTCTTCCATTGTTCTCGGAATTCTGCTGAAGTTTAAAAATGCTACGGAACTCTTCCATTGTTCTTCGGAATTCTGCTGAAGTTTAAAAATGCTATGGAACTCTTCCATTGTTCTCGGAATTCTGCTGAAGTATAAAAATGTTACGGAACTTTTCCATTGTTCTTCGGAATTCTGACGAAGTTTAAAAAGGCTACGGAACTCTTCCATTGTTCTTCAGAATTCTGCTGAAGTTTAAAAATGCTACGGAACTCTTCCATTGTTCTTCGGAATTCTGCAGAAGTTTAAAAATGCTACGGATCTCTTCGATTGTTCTTCGGAATTCTGCTGAAGTTTAAAAATGCTACGGAACTCTTCCATTGCTTTGCAGAATTCTGCTGAAGTTTAAAAATGCTACGGAACTCTTCCATTGTTCTTTGGAAATCTGCTGAAGTTTAAAAATGCTACGGAACACTTTCTTTGTTCTTCGGAATTCTGCTGAAGTTTAAAAATGCTACGGTACTCTTCCATTGTTCACGGAATTCTGGTGAAGTTTAAAAATGCTACGGAACTCTTCCATTGTTATTCTTAATTCTACTGAAGTTTAAAAATGCTACGGAACTCTTCCATTGTTCTTCAGAATTCTGCTGAAGTTTAAAAATCCTACGGAACTCTTCCATTGTTCTTCGGAATTCTGCTGAAGTTTAAAAATGCTACGGAACACTTCCATTGTTCTCGGAATTCTGGTGAAGTTTAAAAATGCTACGGAACTCTTCCATTGTTCTCGGAATTCTGGTGAAGCTTAAAAATGGTACGGAACTCTTCCATTGTTCTCGGAATTCTGGTGAAGTTTAAAACTGCTGCGGAACTCTTCCATTGTTCTCGGATTTCTGCTGAAGTTTAAAAATGCTACGGAACTCTTCCATTGTTCTTGGAATTCTGTTGAAGTTTAAAATGCTACGGAACTCTTCCATTGTTCTCAGAATTCTGCTGAAGTTTATAAATGCTACGGTACTCTTCCATTGTTCTTGGGTATTCTGCTGAAGTTTAAAAATGTTACGGATCACTTCCATTGTTCTTCAGAATTCTGATGAAGTTTAAAAATGCTATGGAACACTTCCATTGTTCTTCGCAATTCTGCTGAAGTTTAAAAATGCTACGGAACTCTTCCATTGTTCTTCAGAATTCTGCTGAAGTTTAAAAATGCTACGGAACTCTTCCATTGTTCTGGGAATTCTGGTGAAGTTTAAAAATGGTACGGAACTCTTCCATTGTTCTCGGAATTCTGGTGAAGTTTAAAAATGGTACGGAACTCTTCCATTGTTCTCGGAATTCTGGTGAAGTTTAAAACTGCTGCGGAACTCTTCCATTGTTCTCGGATTTCTGCTGAAGTTTAAAAATGCTACGGAACTCTTCCATTGTTCTTGGAATTCTGTTGAAGTTTAAAATGCTACGGAACTCTTCCATTGTTCTCAGAATTCTGCTGAAGTTTATAAATGCTACGGTACTCTTCCATTGTTCTTGGGTATTCTGCTGAAGTTTAAAAATGTTACGGATCACTTCCATTGTTCTTCAGAATTCTGATGAAGTTTAAAAATGCTATGGAACACTTCCATTGTTCTTCGGAATTCTGCTGAAGTTTAAAAATGCTACGGAACTCTTCCATTGCTCTTCGGAATTCTGCTGAAGTTTAAAAATGCTACGGAACTTTTCCATTGTTCTTCAGAATTCTGATGAAGTTTAAAAATGCTACGGAACTCTTCCATTGTTCTTCGGAATTCTGCTGAAGTTTAAAAATGCTACGGAACTCTTCCATTGTTCTCGGAATTCTGTTGAAGTTTAAAAATGCTACGGAACTCTTCCATTGTTCTCGTAATTCTGGTGAAGTTTAAAAATGCTACGGAACTCTTCCATTGTTCTACGGAATTCTGCTGAAGTTTAAAAATGCTACGGAACTCTTCCATTGTTCTCGGAATTCTGTTGAAGTTTAAAAATGCTACGGAACTCTTCCATTGTTCTCGGAATTCTGGTGAAGCTTAAAAATGGTACGGAACTCTTCCATTGTTCTCGGAATTCTGGTGAAGTTTAAAACTGCTGCGGAACTCTTCCATTGTTCTCGGATTTCTGCTGAAGTTTAAAAATGCTACGGAACTCTTCCATTGTTCTTGGAATTCTGTTGAAGTTTAAAATGCTACGGAACTTTTCCATTGTTCTCAGAATTCTGCTGAAGTTTATAAATGCTACGGTACTCTTCCATTGTTCTTGGGTATTCTGCTGAAGTTTAAAAATGTTACGGATCACTTCCATTGTACTTCAGAATTCTGATGAAGTTTAAAAATGCTATGGAACACTTCCATTGTTCTTCACAATTCTGCTGAAGTTTAAAAATGCTACGGAACTCTTCCATTGTTCTTCAGAATTCTGCTGAAGTTTAAAAATGCTACGGAACTCTTCCATTGTTCTGGGAATTCTGGTGAAGTTTAAAAATGGTACGGAACTCTTCCATTTTTCTCGGAATTCTGGTGAAGTTTAAAAATGGTACGGAACTCTTCCATTGTTCTCGGAATTCTGGTGAAGTTTAAAACTGCTGCGGAACTCTTCCATTGTTCTGGGAATTCTGGTGAAGTTTAAAAATGGTACGGAACTCTTCCATTGTACTCGGATTTCTGCTGAAGTTTAAAAATGCTACGGAACTCTTCCATTGTTCTTGGAATTCTGTTGAAGTTTAAAATGCTACGGAACTCTTCCATTGTTCTCAGAATTCTGCTGAAGTTTATAAATGCTACGGTACTCTTCCATTGTTCTTGGGTATTCTGCTGAAGTTTAAAAATGTTACGGATCACTTCCATTGTTCTTCAGAATGCTGATGAAGTTTAAAAATGCTATGGAACACTTCCATTGTTCTTCGGAATTCTGCTGAAGTTTAAAAATGCTACGGAACTCTTCCATTGTTCTTCGGAATTCTGCTGAAGTTTAAAAATGATACGGAACTTTTCCATTGTTCTTCGGAATTCTGATGAAGTTTAAAAATGCTACGGAACTCTTCCATTGTTCTTCGGAATTCTGCTGAAGTTTAAAAATGCTACGGAACTCTTCCATTGTTCTCGGAATTCTGTTGAAGTTTAAAAATGCTACAGAACTCTTCCATTGTTCTCGTAATTCTGGTGAAGTTTAAAAATGCTACGGAACTCTTCCATTGTTCTCGGAATTCTGGTGAAGTTTAAACATGCTACGGAACTTTTCCATTGTTCTTCGGAATTCTGATGAAGTTTAAAAATGCTACGGAACTCTTCCATTGTTCTTCGGAATTCTGCTGAAGTTTAAAAATGCTACGGAACTCTTCCATTGTTCTCGGAATTCTGTTGAAGTTTAAAAATGCTACGGAACTCTTCCATTGTTCTAGTAATTCTGGTGAAGTTTAAAAATGCTACGGAACTCTTCCATTGTTCTCGGAATTCTGCTGAAGTTTAAAAATGCTACGGAACTCTTCCATTGTTCTTCGGAATTCTGCTGAAGTTTAAAAATGCTACGGAACTTTTCCATTGTTCTTTGGAATTCTGATGAATTTTAAAAATGCTACGGAACTCTTCCATTGTTCTTCGGAATTCTGCTGAAGTTTAAAAATGCTACGGAACTCTTCCATTGTTCATCGGAATTCTGCAGAAGTTAAAAAATGCTACGGAACTCTTCCATTGTTCGTGGAATTCTTGTGAAGTTTAAAAATGCTACGGAACTCTTCCATTGTTCTCAGAATTCTTCTGAAGTTTATAAATTCTATGGTACTCTTCCATTGTTCTTGGGAATTCTGCTGAAGTTTAAAAATGTTACGGATCATTTCCATTGTTCTTCGGAATTCTGCTGAAGTTTAAAAATGCTACGGAACTCCTCCATTGTTCTTCGGAATTCTGCTGAAGTTTAAAAATGCTACGGAACTCTTCGATTTTTCTTCAGAATTCTGCTGAAGTTTAAAAATGCTACGGAACTCTTCCATTGCTTTGCAGAATTCTGCTGAAGTTTAAAAATGCTACGGAACTCTTCCATTGTTATTCTTAATTCTACTGAAGTTTAAAAATGCTACGGAACTCTTCCATTGTTCTTCGGAATTCTGCTGAAGTTTAAAAATGCTACGGAACTCTTCCATTGTTCTTCTGAGTTCTGCTGAAGTTTAAAAATGCTACGGAACTCTTCCATTGTTCTTCGGAATTCTGATGAAGTTTAAAACTGCAACGGAACTCTTCTATTGTTCTTCGGAATTCTGCTGAAGTTTAAAAATGCTACGGAACTCTTCCATTGTTCTTCGGAATTCTGCTGAAGTTTAAAAATGCTACGGAACTCTTACGTTGTTCTTCTGAATTCTGCTGAAGTTTAAAAATGCTACGGAACTCTTCCATTGTTCTTCGGAATTCTGATGAAGCCTAAAACTGCAACGCAACTCTTCCATTGTTCTTCGGAATTCTGCTGAAGTTTAAAAATGCTACGGAACTCTTCCATTGTTCTTCGGAATTCTGCTGAAGTTTAAAAATGCTACGGAACTTTTCCATTGTTCTTTGGAATTCTGATGAATTTTAAAAATGCTACGGAACTCTTCCATTGTTCTTCGGAATTCTGCTGAAGTTTAAAAATGCTACGGAACTCTTCCATTGTTCTTCGGAATTCTGCAGAAGTTAAAAAATGCTACGGAACTCTTCCATTGTTCTCAGAATTCTTCTGAAGTTTATAAATTCTATGGTACTCTTCCATTGTTCTTGGGAATTCTGCTGAAGTTTAAAAATGTTACGGATCATTTCCATTGTTCTTCAGAATTCTGATGAAGTTTAAAAATGCTATGGAACACTTCCATTGTTCTTCGGAATTCTGCTGAAGTTTAAAAATGCTACGGAACTCTTCCATTGTTCTTCGGAATTCTGATGAAGTTTAAAAATGCTACGGAACTTTTCCATTGTTCTTCGGAATTCTGATGAAGTTTAAAAATGCTATGGAACTCTTACATTGTTCTTCTGAATTCTGCTGAAGTTTAAAAATGCTACGGAACTCTTCCATTGTTCTTCGGAATTCTGATGAAGCCTAAAACTGCAACGGAACTCTTCCATTGTTCTTCGGAATTCTGCTGAAGTTTAAAAATGCTTCGGAACTCTTCTATTGTTCTTCGGAATTCTGCTGAAGCTTAAAAATGCTACGGAACTCTTCCATTGTTCTCGGAATTCTGCTGAAGTTTAAAAATGCTACGGAACTCTTCCATTGTTCTCGGAATTCTGGTGAAGTTTAAAAATGCTACGGAACTCTTTCATTGTTCTCGGAATTCTGGTGAAGTTTAAAAATGGTACGGAACTCTTCTATTGTTCTCGGAATTCTGGTGAAGTTTAAAACTGCTGCGCAACACTTCCATTGTTCTCGGATTTCTGCTGAAGTTTAAAAATGCTACGGAACTCTTCCATTGTTCTTCGGAATTCTGCTGAAGTTTAAAAATGCTTCGGAACTCTTCCATTGTTCTTCGGAATTCTGCTGAAGTTTAAAAATGCTACGGAACTCTTCCATTGTTCTCAGAATTCTGCTGAAGTTTAAAAATGCTACGGAACTCTTCCATTGTTCTCGGAATTCTGGTGAAGTTTAAAAATGCTACGGAACTCTTCCATTGTTCTCGGAATTCTGCTGAAGTTTAAAAATGCTACGGAACTCTTCCATTGTTCTTCGGAATTCTGCTGAAGTTTAAAAATGCTATGGAACTCTTCCATTGTTCTCGGAATTCTGCTGAAGTATAAAAATGTTACGGAACTTTTCCATTGTTCTTCGGAATTCTGACGAAGTTTAAAAAGGCTACGGAACTCTTCCATTGTTCTTCAGAATTCTGCTGAAGTTTAAAAATGCTACGGAACTCTTCCATTGTTCTTCGGAATTCTGCAGAAGTTTAAAAATGCTACGGATCTCTTCGATTGTTCTTCGGAATTCTGCTGAAGTTTAAAAATGCTACGGAACTCTTCCATTGCTTTGCAGAATTCTGCTGAAGTTTAAAAATGCTACGGAACTCTTCCATTGTTCTTCGGAAATCTGCTGAAGTTTAAAAATGCTACGGAACACTTTCTTTGTTCTTCGGAATTCTGCTGAAGTTTAAAAATGCTACGGTACTCTTCCATTGTTCACGGAATTCTGGTGAAGTTTAAAAATGCTACGGAACTCTTCCATTGTTATTCTTAATTCTACTGAAGTTTAAAAATGCTACGGAACTCTTCCATTGTTCTTCAGAATTCTGCTGTAGTTTAAAAATGCTACGGAACTCTTCCATTGTTCTTCGGAATTCTGCTGAAGTTTAAAAATGCTACGGAACACTTCCATTGTTCTCGGAATTCTGGTGAAGTTTAAAAATGCTACGGAACTCTTCCATTGTTCTCGGAATTCTGGTGAAGCTTAAAAATGGTACGGAACTCTTCCATTGTTCTCGGAATTCTGGTGAAGTTTAAAACTGCTGCGGAACTCTTCCATTGTTCTCGGATTTCTGCTGAAGTTTAAAAATGCTACGGAACTCTTCCATTGTTCTTGGAATTCTGTTGAAGTTTAAAATGCTACGGAACTCTTCCATTGTTCTCAGAATTCTGCTGAAGTTTATAAATGCTACGGTACTCTTCCATTGTTCTTGGGTATTCTGCTGAAGTTTAAAAATGTTACGGATCACTTCCATTGTTCTTCAGAATTCTGATGAAGTTTAAAAATGCTATGGAACACTTCCATTGTTCTTCGCAATTCTGCTGAAGTTTAAAAATGCTACGGAACTCTTCCATTGTTCTTCAGAATTCTGCTGAAGTTTAAAAATGCTACGGAACTCTTCCATTGTTCTGGGAATTCTGGTGAAGTTTAAAAATGGTACGGAACTCTTCCATTGTTCTCGGAATTCTGGTGAAGTTTAAAAATGGTACGGAACTCTTCCATTGTTCTCGGAATTCTGGTGAAGTTTAAAACTGCTGCGGAACTCTTCCATTGTTCTCGGATTTCTGCTGAAGTTTAAAAATGCTACGGAACTCTTCCATTGTTCTTGGAATTCTGTTGAAGTTTAAAATGCTACGGAACTCTTCCATTGTTCTCAGAATTCTGCTGAAGTTTATAAATGCTACGGTACTCTTCCATTGTTCTTGGGAATTCTGCTGAAGTTTAAAAATGTTACGGATCACTTCCATTGTTCTTAAGAATTCTGATGAAGTTTAAAAATGCTATGGAACACTTCCATTGTTCTTCGGAATTCTGCTGAAGTTTAAAAATGCTACGGAACTCTTCCATTGTTCTTCGGAATTCTGCTGAAGTTTAAAAATGCTACGGAACTTTTCCATTGTTCTTCAGAATTCTGATGAAGTTTAAAAATGCTACGGAACTCTTCCATTGTTCTTCGGAATTCTGCTGAAGTTTAAAAATGCTACGGAACTCTTCCATTGTTCTCGGAATTCTGTTGAAGTTTAAAAATGCTACGGAACTCTTCCATTGTTCTCGTAATTCTGGTGAAGTTTAAAAATGCTACGGAACTCTTCCATTGTTCTACGGAATTCTGCTGAAGTTTAAAAATGCTACGGACCTCTTCCATTGTTCTCGGAATTCTGTTGAAGTTTAAAAATGCTACGGAACTCTTCCATTGTTCTCGGAATTCTGGTGAAGCTTAAAAATGGTACGGAACTCTTCCATTGTTCTCGGAATTCTGGTGAAGTTTAAAACTGCTGCGGAACTCTTCCATTGTTCTCGGATTTCTGCTGAAGTTTAAAAATGCTACGGAACTCTTCCATTGTTCTTGGAATTCTGTTGAAGTTTAAAATGCTACGGAACTTTTCCATTGTTCTCAGAATTCTGCTGAAGTTTATAAATGCTACGGTACTCTTCCATTGTTCTTGGGTATTCTGCTGAAGTTTAAAAATGTTACGGATCACTTCCATTGTACTTCAGAATTCTGATGAAGTTTAAAAATGCTATGGAACACTTCCATTGTTCTTCACAATTCTGCTGAAGTTTAAAAATGCTACGGAACTCTTCCATTGTTCTTCAGAATTCTGCTGAAGTTTAAAAATGCTACGGAACTCTTCCATTGTTCTGGGAATTCTGGTGAAGTTTAAAAATGGTACGGAACTCTTCCATTGTTCTCGGAATTCTGGTGAAGTTTAAAAATGGTACGGAACTCTTCCATTGTTCTCGGAATTCTGGTGAAGTTTAAAACTGCTGCGGAACTCTTCCATTGTACTCGGATTTCTGCTGAAGTTTAAAAATGCTACGGAACTCTTCCATTGTTCTTGGAATTCTGTTGAAGTTTAAAATGCTACGGAACTCTTCCATTGTTCTCAGAATTCTGCTGAAGTTTATAAATGCTACGGTACTCTTCCATTGTTCTTGGGTATTCTGCTGAAGTTTAAAAATGTTACATATCACTTCCATTGTTCTTCAGAATTCTGATGAAGTTTAAAAATGCTATGGAACACTTCCATTGTTCTTGGAATTCTGCTGAAGTTTAAAAATGCTACGGAACTCTTCCATTGTTCTCAGAATTCTTCTGAAGTTTATAAATTCTATGGTACTCTTCCATTGTTCTTGGGAATTCTGCTGAAGTTTAAAAATGTTACGGATCATTTCCATTGTTCTTCAGAATTCTGATGAAGTTTAAAAATGCTATGGAACACTTCCATTGTTCTTCGGAATTCTGCTGAAGTTTAAAAATGCTACGGAACTCTTCCATTGTTCTTCGGAATTCTGATGAAGTTTAAAAATGCTACGGAACTTTTCCATTGTTCTTCGGAATTCTGATGAAGTTTAAAAATGCTATGGAACTCTTACATTGTTCTTCTGAATTCTGCTGAAGTTTAAAAATGCTACGGAACTCTTCCATTGTTCTTCGGAATTCTGATGAAGCCTAAAACTGCAACGGAACTCTTCCATTGTTCTTCGGAATTCTGCTGAAGTTTAAAAATGCTTCGGAACTCTTCTATTGTTCTTCGGAATTCTGCTGAAGCTTAAAAATGCTACGGAACTCTTCCATTGTTCTCGGAATTCTGCTGAAGTTTAAAAATGCTACGGAACTCTTCCATTGTTCTCGGAATTCTGGTGAAGTTTAAAAATGCTACGGAACTCTTTCATTGTTCTCGGAATTCTGGTGAAGTTTAAAAATGGTACGGAACTCTTCTATTGTTCTCGGAATTCTGGTGAAGTTTAAAACTGCTGCGCAACTCTTCCATTGTTCTCGGATTTCTGCTGAAGTTTAAAAATGCTACGGAACTCTTCCATTGTTCTTCTTAATTCTGCTGAAGTTTAAAAATGCTTCGGAACTCTTCCATTGTTCTTCGGAATTCTGCTGAAGTTTAAAAATGCTACGGAACTCTTCCATTGTTCTCAGAATTCTGCTGAAGTTTAAAAATGCTACGGAACTCTTCCATTGTTCTCGGAATTCTGGTGAAGTTTAAAAATGCTACGGAACTCTTCCATTGTTCTCGGAATTCTGCTGAAGTTTAAAAATGCTACGGAACTCTTCCATTGTTCTTCGGAATTCTGCTGAAGTTTAAAAATGCTATGGAACTCTTCCATTGTTCTCGGAATTCTGCTGAAGTATAAAAATGTTACGGAACTTTTCCATTGTTCTTCGGAATTCTGACGAAGTTTAAAAAGGCTACGGAACTCTTCCATTGTTCTTCAGAATTCTGCTGAAGTTTAAAAATGCTACGGAACTCTTCCATTGTTCTTCGGAATTCTGCAGAAGTTTAAAAATGCTACGGATCTCTTCGATTGTTCTTCGGAATTCTGCTGAAGTTTAAAAATGCTACGGAACTCTTCCATTGCTTTGCAGAATTCTGCTGAAGTTTAAAAATGCTACGGAACTCTTCCATTGTTCTTCGGAAATCTGCTGAAGTTTAAAAATGCTACGGAACACTTTCTTTGTTCTTCGGAATTCTGCTGAAGTTTAAAAATGCTACGGTACTCTTCCATTGTTCACGGAATTCTGGTGAAGTTTAAAAATGCTACGGAACTCTTCCATTGTTATTCTTAATTCTACTGAAGTTTAAAAATGCTACGGAACTCTTCCATTGTTCTTCAGAATTCTGCTGAAGTTTAAAAATGCTACGGAACTCTTCCATTGTTCTTCGGAATTCTGCTGAAGTTTAAAAATGCTACGGAACACTTCCATTGTTCTCGGAATTCTGGTGAAGTTTAAAAATGCTACGGAACTCTTCCATTGTTCTCGGAATTCTGGTGAAGCTTAAAAATGGTACGGAACTCTTCCATTGTTCTCGGAATTCTGGTGAAGTTTAAAACTGCTGCGGAACTCTTCCATTGTTCTCGGATTTCTGCTGAAGTTTAAAAATGCTACGGAACTCTTCCATTGTTCTTGGAATTCTGTTGAAGTTTAAAATGCTACGGAACTCTTCCATTGTTCTCAGAATTCTGCTGAAGTTTATAAATGCTACGGTACTCTTCCATTGTTCTTGGGTATTCTGCTGAAGTTTAAAAATGTTACGGATCACTTCCATTGTTCTTCAGAATTCTGATGAAGTTTAAAAATGCTATGGAACACTTCCATTGTTCTTCGCAATTCTGCTGAAGTTTAAAAATGCTACGGAACTCTTCCATTGTTCTTCAGAATTCTGCTGAAGTTTAAAAATGCTACGGAACTCTTCCATTGTTCTGGGAATTCTGGTGAAGTTTAAAAATGGTACGGAACTCTTCCATTGTTCTCGGAATTCTGGTGAAGTTTAAAAATGGTACGGAACTCTTCCATTGTTCTCGGAATTCTGGTGAAGTTTAAAACTGCTGCGGAACTCTTCCATTGTTCTCGGATTTCTGCTGAAGTTTAAAAATGCTACGGAACTCTTCCATTGTTCTTGGAATTCTGTTGAAGTTTAAAATGCTACGGAACTCTTCCATTGTTCTCAGAATTCTGCTGAAGTTTATAAATGCTACGGTACTCTTCCATTGTTCTTGGGTATTCTGCTGAAGTTTAAAAATGTTACGGATCACTTCCATTGTTCTTCAGAATTCTGATGAAGTTTAAAAATGCTATGGAACACTTCCATTGTTCTTCGGAATTCTGCTGAAGTTTAAAAATGCTACGGAACTCTTCCATTGTTCTTCGGAATTCTGCTGAAGTTTAAAAATGCTACGGAACTTTTCCATTGTTCTTCAGAATTCTGATGAAGTTTAAAAATGCTACGGAACTCTTCCATTGTTCTTCGGAATTCTGCTGAAGTTTAAAAATGCTACGGAACTCTTCCATTGTTCTCGGAATTCTGTTGAAGTTTAAAAATGCTACGGAACTCTTCCATTGTTCTCGTAATTCTGGTGAAGTTTAAAAATGCTACGGAACTCTTCCATTGTTCTACGGAATTCTGCTGAAGTTTAAAAATGCTACGGAACTCTTCCATTGTTCTCGGAATTCTGTTGAAGTTTAAAAATGCTACGGAACTCTTCCATTGTTCTCGGAATTCTGGTGAAGCTTAAAAATGGTACGGAACTCTTCCATTGTTCTCGGAATTCTGGTGAAGTTTAAAACTGCTGCGGAACTCTTCCATTGTTCTCGGATTTCTGCTGAAGTTTAAAAATGCTACGGAACTCTTCCATTGTTCTTGGAATTCTGTTGAAGTTTAAAATGCTACGGAACTTTTCCATTGTTCTCAGAATTCTGCTGAAGTTTATAAATGCTACGGTACTCTTCCATTGTTCTTGGGTATTCTGCTGAAGTTTAAAAATGTTACGGATCACTTCCATTGTACTTCAGAATTCTGATGAAGTTTAAAAATGCTATGGAACACTTCCATTGTTCTTCACAATTCTGCTGAAGTTTAAAAATGCTACGGAACTCTTCCATTGTTTTTCAGAATTCTGCTGAAGTTTAAAAATGCTACGGAACTCTTCCATTGTTCTGGGAATTCTGGTGAAGTTTAAAAATGGTACGGAACTCTTCCATTGTTCTCGGAATTCTGGTGAAGTTTAAAAATGGTACGGAACTCTTCCATTGTTCTCGGAATTCTGGTGAAGTTTAAAACTGCTGCGGAACTCTTCCATTGTACTCGGATTTCTGCTGAAGTTTAAAAATGCTACGGAACTCTTCCATTGTTCTTGGAATTCTGTTGAAGTTTAAAATGCTACGGAACTCTTCCATTGTTCTCAGAATTCTGCTGAAGTTTATAAATGCTACGGTACTCTTCCATTGTTCTTGGGTATTCTGCTGAAGTTTAAAAATGTTACGTATCACTTCCATTGTTCTTCAGAATTCTGATGAAGTTTAAAAATGCTATGGAACACTTCCATTGTTCTTGGAATTCTGCTGAAGTTTAAAAATGCTACGGAACTCTTCCATTGTTCTTCGGAATTCTGCTGAAGTTTAAAAATGCTACGGAACTTTTCCATTGTTCTTCGGAATTCTGATGAAGTTTAAAAATGCTACGGAACTCTTCCATTGTTCTTCGGAATTCTGCTGAAGTTTAAAAATGCTACGGAACTCTTCCATTGTTCTCGGAATTCTGTTGAAGTTTAAAAATGCTACGGAACTCTTCCATTGTTCTCGTAATTCTGGTGAAGTTTAAAAATGCTACGGAACTCTTCCATTGTTCTTCGGAATTCTGCTGAAGTTTAAAAATGCTACGGAACTCTTCCATTGTTCTCGGAATTCTGTTGAAGTTTAAAAATGCTACGGAACTCTTCCATTGTTCTCGGAATTCTGGTGAAGCTTAAAAATGGTACGGAACTCTTCCATTGTTCTCGGAATTCTGGTGAAGTTTAAAACTGCTGCGGAACTCTTCCATTGTTCTCGGATTTCTGCTGAAGTTTAAAAATGCTACGGAACTCTTCCATTGTTCTTGGAATTCTGTTGAAGTTTAAAATGCTACGGAACTCTTCCATTGTTCTCAGAATTCTGCTGAAGTTTATAAATGCTACGGTACTCTTCCATTTTTCTTGGGTATTCTGCTGAAGTTTAAAAATGTTACGGATCACTTCCATTGTTCTTCAGAATTCTGATGAAGTTTAAAAATGCTATGGAACACTTCCATTGTTCTTCGCAATTCTGCTGAAGTTTAAAAATGCTACGGAACTCTTCCATTGTTCTTCAGAATTCTGCTGAAGTTTAAAAATGCTACGGAACTCTTCCATTGTTCTGGGAATTCTGGTGAAGTTTAAAAATGGTACGGAACTCTTCCATTGTTCTCGGAATTCTGGTGAAGTTTAAAAATGGTACGGAACTCTTCCATTGTTCTCGGAATTCTGGTGAAGTTTAAAACTGCTGCGGAACTCTTCCATTGTTCTCGGATTTCTGCTGAAGTTTAAAAATGCTGCGGAACTCTTCCATTGTTCGTGGAATTCTGTTGAAGTTTAAAATGCTACGGAACTCTTCCATTGTTCTCAGAATTCTGCTGAAGTTTATAAATGCTACGGTACTCTTCCATTGTTCTTTGGTATTCTGCTGAAGTTTAAAAATGTTACGGATCACTTCCATTGTTCTTCAGAATTCTGATGAAGTTTAAAAATGCTATGGAACACTTCCATTGTTCTTCGGAATTCTGCTGAAGTTTAAAAATGCTACGGAACTCTTCCATTGTTCTTCGGAATTCTGCTGAAGTTTAACAATGATACGGAACTTTTCCATTGTTCTTCGGTATTCTGATGAAGTTTAAAAATGCTACGGAACTCTTCCATTGTTCTTCGGAATTCTGCTGAAGTTTAAAAATGCTACGGAACTCTTCCATTGTTCTCGGAATTCTGTTGAAGTTTAAAAATGCTACAGAACTCTTCCATTGTTCTCGTAATTCTGGTGAAGTTTAAAAATGCTACGGAACTCTTCCATTGTTCTCGGAATTCTGGTGAAGTTTAAAAATGCTACGGAACTTTTCCATTGTTCTTCGGAATTCTGATGAAGTTTAAAAATGCTACGGAACTCTTCCATTGTTCTTCGGAATTCTGCTGAAGTTTAAAAATGCTACGGAACTCTTCCATTGTTCTCGGAATTCTGTTGAAGTTTAAAAATGCTACGGAACTCTTCCATTGTTCTAGTAATTCTGGTGAAGTTTAAAAATGCTACGGAACTCTTCCATTGTTCTAGTAATTCTGGTGAAGTTTAAAAATGCTACGGAACTCTTCCATTGTTCTCGGAATTCTGCTGAAGTTTAAAAATGCTACGGAACTTTTCCATTGTTCTTTGGAATTCTGATGAATTTTAAAAATGCTACGGAACTCTTCCATTGTTCTTCGGAATTCTGCTGAAGTTTAAAAATGCTACGGAACTCTTCCATTGTTCTTCGGAATTCTGCAGAAGTTAAAAAATGCTACGGAACTCTTCCATTGTTCGTGGAATTCTTGTGAAGTTTAAAAATGCTACGGAACTCTTCCATTGTTCTCAGAATTCTTCTGAAGTTTATAAATTCTATGGTACTCTTCCATTGTTCTTGGGAATTCTGCTGAAGTTTAAAAATGTTACGGATCATTTCCATTGTTCTTCGGAATTCTGCTGAAGTTTAAAAATGCTACGGAACTCCTCCATTGTTCTTCGGAATTCTGCTGAAGTTTAAAAATGCTACGGAACTCTTCGATTTTTCTTCGGAATTCTGCTGAAGTTTAAAAATGCTACGGAACTCTTCCATTGCTTTGCAGAATTCTGCTGAAGTTTAAAAATGCTACGGAACTCTTCCATTGTTATTCTTAATTCTACTGAAGTTTAAAAATGCTACGGAACTCTTCCATTGTTCTTCGGAATTCTGCTGAAGTTTAAAAATGCTACGGAACTCTTCCATTGTTCTTCTGAGTCCTACTGAAGTTTAAAAATGCTACGGAACTCTTCCATTGTTCTTCGGAATTCTGATGAAGTTTAAAACTGCAACGGAACTCTTCCATTGTTCTTCGGAATTCTGCTGAAGTTTAAAAATGCTACGGAACTCTTCCATTGTTCTTCGGAATTCTGCTGAAGTTTAAAAATGCTACGGAACTCTTACATTGTTCTTCTGAATTCTGCTGAAGTTTAAAAATGCTACGGAACTCTTCCATTGTTCTTCGGAATTCTGATGAAGCCTAAAACTGCAACGCAACTCTTCCATTGTTCTTCGGAATTCTGCTGAAGTTTAAAAATGCTACGGAACTCTTCCATTGTTCTTCGGAATTCTGCTGAAGTTTAAAAATGCTACGGAACTTTTCCATTGTTCTTTGGAATTCTGATGAATTTTAAAAATGCTACGGAACTCTTCCATTGTTCTTCGGAATTCTGCTGAAGTTTAAAATTGCTACGGAACTCTTCCATTGTTCTTCGGAATTCTGCAGAAGTTAAAAAATGCTACGGAACTCTTCCATTGTTCTCAGAATTCTTCTGAAGTTTATAAATTCTATGGTACTCTTCCATTGTTCTTGGGAATTCTGCTGAAGTTTAAAAATGTTACGGATCATTTCCATTGTTCTTCAGAATTCTGATGAAGTTTAAAAATGCTATGGAACACTTCCATTGTTCTTCGGAATTCTGCTGAAGTTTAAAAATGCTACGGAACTCTTCCATTGTTCTTCGGAATTCTGATGAAGTTTAAAAATGCTACGGAACTTTTCCATTGTTCTTCGGAATTCTGATGAAGTTTAAAAATGCTATGGAACTCTTACATTGTTCTTCTGAATTCTGCTGAAGTTTAAAAATGCTACGGAACTCTTCCATTGTTCTTCGGAATTCTGATGAAGCCTAAAACTGCAACGGAACTCTTCCATTGTTCTTCGGAATTCTGCTGAAGTTTAAAAATGCTTCGGAACTCTTCTATTGTTCTTCGGAATTCTGCTGAAGTTTAAAAATGCTACGGAACTCTTCCATTGTTCTCGGAATTCTGCTGAAGTTTAAAAATGCTACGGAACTCTTCCATTGTTCTCGGAATTCTGGTGAAGTTTAAAAATGCTACGGAACTCTTTCATTGTTGTCGGAATTCTGGTGAAGTTTAAAAATGGTACGGAACTCTTCTATTGTTCTTGGAATTCTGGTGAAGTTTAAAACTGCTGCGGAACTCTTCCATTGTTCTCGGATTTCTGCTGAAGTTTAAAAATGCTACGGAACTCTTCCATTGTTCTTGGAATTCTGCGGAAGTTTATAAATGCTACGGTACTCTTCCATTGTTCTTGGGTATTCTGCTGAAGTTTAAAAATGTTACGGATCACTTCCATTGTTCTTCAGAATTCTGATGAAGTTTAAAAATGCTATGGAACACTTCCATTGTTCTTCGGAATTCTGCTGAAGTTTAAAAATGCTACGGAACTCTTCCATTGTTCTTCGGAATTCTGCTGAAGTTTAAAAATGCTACGGAACTTTTCCATTGTTCTTCGGAATTTTGATGAAGTTTAAAAATGCTACGGAACTCTTCCATTGTTCTTCGGAATTCTGCTGAAGTTTAAAAATGCTACGGAACTCTTCCATTGTTCTCGGAATTCTGTTGAAGTTTAAAAATGCTACGGAACTCTTCCATTGTTCTCGTAATTCTGGTGAAGTTTAAAAATGCTACGGAACTCTTCCATTGTTCTCGGAATTCTGCTGAAGTTTAAAAATGCTACGGAACTCTTCCATTGTTCTTCGGAATTCTGCTGAAGTTTAAAAATGCTACGGAACTTTTCCATTGTTCTTTGGAATTCTGATGAATTTTAAAAATGCTACGGAACTCTTCCATTGTTCTTCGGAATTCTGCAGAAGTTAAAAAATGCTACGGAACTCTTCCATTGTTCTCAGAATTCTTCTGAAGTTTATAAATTCTATGGTACTCTTCCATTGTTCTTGGGAATTCTGCTGAAGTTTAAAAATGTTACGGATCACTTCCATTGTTCTTCAGAATTCTGATGAAGTTTAAAAATGCTATGGAACACTTCCATTGTTCTTCGCAATTCTGCTGAAGTTTAAAAATGCTACGGAACTCTTCCATTGTTCTTCAGAATTCTGCTGAAGTTTAAAAATGCTACGGAACTCTTCCATTGTTCTGGGAATTCTGGTGAAGTTTAAAAATGGTACGGAACTCTTCCATTGTTCTCGGAATTCTGGTGAAGTTTAAAAATGGTACGGAACTCTTCCATTGTTCTCGGAATTCTGGTGAAGTTTAAAACTGCTGCGGAACTCTTCTATTGTTCTCGGATTTCTGCTGAAGTTTAAAAATGCTGCAGAACTCTTCCTTTGTTCGTGGAATTCTGTTGAAGTTTAAAATGCTACGGAACTCTTCCATTGTTCTCAGAATTCTGCTGAAGTTTATAAATGCTACGGTACTCTTCCATTGTTCTTGGGTATTCTGCTGAAGTTTAAAAATGTTACGGATCACTTCCATTGTTCTTCAGAATTCTGATGAAGTTTAAAAATGCTATGGAACACTTCCATTGTTCTTCGGAATTCTGCTGAAGTTTAAAAATGCTACGGAACTCTTCCATTGTTCTTCGGAATTCTGCTGAAGTTTAAAAATGATACGGAACTTTTCCATTGTTCTTCGGAATTCTGATGAAGTTTAAAAATGCTACGGAACTCTTCCATTGTTCTTCGGAATTCTGCTGAAGTTTAAAAATGCTACGGAACTCTTCCATTGTTCTCGGAATTCTGCTGAAGTTTAAAAATGCTACAGAACTCTTCCATTGTTCTCGTAATTCTGGTGAAGTTTAAAAATGCTACGGAACTCTTCCATTGTTCTCGGAATTCTGGTGAAGTTTAAAAATGCTACGGAACTTTTCCATTGTTCTTCGGAATTCTGATGAAGTTTAAAAATGCTACGGAACTCTTCCATTGTTCTTCGGAATTCTGCTGAAGTTTAAAAATGCTACGGAACTCTTCCATTGTTCTCGGAATTCTGTTGAAGTTTAAAAATGCTACGGAACTCTTCCATTGTTCTAGTAATTCTGGTGAAGTTTAAAAATGCTACGGAACTCTTCCATTGTTCTCGGAATTCTGCTGAAGTTTAAAAATGCTACGGAACTCTTCCATTGTTCTTCGGAATTCTGCTGAAGTTTAAAAATGCTACGGAACTTTTCCATTGTTCTTCGGAATTCTGATGAATTTTAAAAATGCTACGGAACTCTTCCATTGTTCTTCGGAATTCTGCTGAAGTTTAAAAATGCTACGGGACTCTTCCATTGTTCTTCGGAATTCTGCAGAAGTTAAAAAATGCTACGGAACTCTTCCATTGTTCGTGGAATTCTTGTGAAGTTTAAAAATGCTACGGAACTCTTCCATTGTTCTCAGAATTCTTCTGAAGTTTATAAATTCTATGGTACTCTTCCATTGTTCTTCGGAATTCTGCTGAAGTTTAAAAATGTTACGGATCATTTCCATTGTTCTTCGGAATTCTGCTGAAGTTTAAAAATGCTACGGAACTCCTCCATTGTTCTTCGGAATTCTGCTGAAGTTTAAAAATGCTACGGAACTCTTCGATTTTTCTTCGGAATTCTGCTGAAGTTTAAAAATGCTACGGAACTCTTCCATTGCTTTGCAGAATTCTGCTGAAGTTTAAAAATGCTACGGAACTCTTCCATTGTTATTCTTAATTCTACTGAAGTTTAAAAATGCTACGGAACTCTTCCATTGTTCTTCGGAATTCTGCTGAAGTTTAAAAATGCTACGGAACTCTTCCATTGTTCTTCTGAGTTCTGCTGAAGTTTAAAAATGCTACGGAACTCTTCCATTGTTCTTCGGAATTCTGATGAAGTTTAAAACTGCAACGGAACTCTTCCATTGTTCTTCGGAATTCTGATGAAGCCTAAAACTGCAACGCAACTCTTCCATTGTTCTTCGGAATTCTGCTGAAGTTTAAAAATGCTACGGAACTCTTCCATTGTTCTTCAGAATTCTGCTGAAGTTTAAAAATGCTACGGAACTTTTCCATTGTTCTTTGGAATTCTGATGAATTTTAAAAATGCTACGGAACTCTTCCATTGTTCTTCGGAATTCTGCTGAAGTTTAAAAATGCTACGGAACTCTTCCATTGTTCTTCGGAATTCTGCAGAAGTTAAAAAATGCTACGGAACTCTTCCATTGTTCTCAGAATTCTTCTGAAGTTTATAAATTCTATGGTACTCTTCCATTGTTCTTGGGAATTCTGCTGAAGTTTAAAAATGTTACGGATCATTTCCATTGTTCTTCAGAATTCTGATGAAGTTTAAAAATGCTATGGAACACTTCCATTGTTCTTCGGAATTCTGCTGAAGTTTAAAAATGCTACGGAACTCTTCCATTGTTCTTCGGAATTCTGATGAAGTTTAAAAATGCTACGGAACTTTTCCATTGTTCTTCGGAATTCTGATGAAGTTTAAAAATGCTATGGAACTCTTACATTGTTCTTCTGAATTCTGCTGAAGTTTAAAAATGCTACGGAACTCTTCCATTGTTCTTCGGAATTCTGATGAAGCCTAAAACTGCAACGGAACTCTTCCATTGTTCTTCGGAATTCTGCTGAAGTTTAAAAATGCTTCGGAACTCTTCTATTGTTCTTCGGAATTCTGCTGAAGTTTAAAAATGCTACGGAACTCTTCCATTGTTCTCGGAATTCTGCTGAAGTTTAAAAATGCTACGGAACTCTTCCATTGTTCTCGGAATTCTGGTGAAGTTTAAAAATGCTACGGAACTCTTTCATTGTTCTCGGAATTCTGGTGAAGTTTAAAAATGCTACGGAACTCTTCTATTGTTCTCGGAATTCTGGTGAAGTTTAAAACTGCTGCGGAACTCTTCCATTGTTCTCGGATTTCTGCTGAAGTTTAAAAATGCTACGGAACTCTTCCATTGTTCTTGGAATTCTGCGGAAGTTTATAAATGCTACGGTACTCTTCCATTGTTCTTGGGTATTCTGCTGAAGTTTAAAAATGTTACGGATCACTTCCATTGTTCTTCAGAATTCTGATGAAGTTTAAAAATGCTATGGAACACTTCCATTGTTCTTCGGAATTCTGCTGAAGTTTAAAAATGCTACGGAACTTTTCCATTGTTCTTCGGAATTTTGATGAAGTTTAAAAATGCTAAGGAACTCTTCCATTGTTCTTCGGAATTCTGCTGAAGTTTAAAAATGCTACGGAACTCTTCCATTGTTCTCGGAATTCTGTTGAAGTTTAAAAATGCTACGGAACTCTTCCATTGTTCTCGTAATTCTGGTGAAGTTTAAAAATGCTACGGAACTCTTCCATTGTTCTCGGAATTCTGCTGAAGTTTAAAAATGCTACGGAACTCTTCCATTGTTCTTCGGAATTCTGCTGAAGTTTAAAAATGCTACGGAACTTTTCCATTGTTCTTTGGAATTCTGATGAATTTTAAAAATGCTACGGAACTCTTCCATTGTTCTTCGGAATTCTGCAGAAGTTAAAAAATGCTACGGAACTCTTCCATTGTTCTCAGAATTCTTCTGAAGTTTATAAATTCTATGGTACTCTTCCATTGTTCTTGGGAATTCTGCTGAAGTTTAAAAATGTTACGGATCATTTCCATTGTTCTTCAGAATTCTGATGAAGTTTAAAAATGCTATGGAACACTTCCATTGTTCTTCGGAATTCTGCTGAAGTTTAAAAATGCTACGGAACTCTTCCATTGTTCTTCGGAATTCTGCTGAAGCTTCAAAATGCTACGGAACTTTTCCTTTGTTCTTCGGAATTCTGATGAAGTTTAAAAATGCTACGGAACTCTTACATTGTTCTTCTGAATTCTGCTAAAGTTTAAAAATGCTACGGAACTCTTCCATTTTTCTTCGGAATTCTGATGAAGCCTAAAACTGCACCGGAACTCTTCCATTGTTCTTCGGAATTCTGCTGAAGTTTAAAAATGCTTCGGAACTCTTCCATTGTTCTTCGGAATTCTGCTGAAGTTTAAAAATGCTACGGAACTCTTCCATTGTTCTCAGAATTCTGCTGAAGTTTAAAAATGCTACGGAACTATTCCATTGTTCTCGGAATTCTGGTGAAGTTTAAAAATGCTACGGAACTCTTCCATTGTTCTCGGAATTCTGCTGAAGTTTAAAAATGCTACGGAACTCTTCCATTGTTCTTCGGAATTCTGCTGAAGTTTAAAAATGCTACGGAACTCTTCCATTGTTCTTCGGAATTCTGCTGAAGTTTAAAAATGCTATGGAACTCTTCCATTGTTCTCGGAATTCTGCTGAAGTATAAAAATGTTACGGAACTTTTCCATTGTTCTTCGGAATTCTGACGAAGTTTAAAAAGGCTACGGAACTCTTCCATTGTTCTTCGGAATTCTGCTGAAGTTTAAAAATGCTACGGAACTCTTCCATTGTTCTTCGGAATTCTGCAGAAGTTTAAAAATGCTACGGATCTCTTCGGTTGTTCTTCGGAATTCTGCTGAAGTTTAAAAATGCTACGGAACTCTTCCATTGCTTTGCAGAATTCTGCTGAAGTTTAAAAATGCTACGGAACTCTTCCATTGTTCTTCGGAAATCTGCTGAAGTTTAAAAATGCTACGGAACACTTTCTTTGTTCTTCGGAATTCTGCTGAAGTTTAAAAATGCTACGGAACTCTTCCATTGTTCACGGAATTCTGGTGAAGTTTAAAAATGCTACGGAACTCTTCCATTGTTATTCTTAATTCTACTGAAGTTTAAAAATGCTACGGAACTCTTCCATTGTTCTTCAGAATTCTGCTGAAGTTTAAAAATGCTACGGAACTCTTCCATTGTTCTCGGAATTCTGGTGAAGTTTAAAAATGGTACGGAACTCTTCCATTGTTCTCGGAATTCTGGTGAAGTTTAAAACTGCTGCGGAACTCTTCCATTGTTCTCGGATTTCTGCTGAAGTTTAAAAATGCTACGGAACTCTTCCATTGTTCTTGGAATTCTGCTGAAGTTTATAAATGCTACGGTACTCTTCCATTGTTCTTGGGTATTCTGCTGAAGTTTAAAAATGTTACGGATCACTTCCATTGTTCTTCAGAATTCTGATGAAGTTTAAAAATGCTATGGAACACTTCCATTGTTCTTCGGAATTCTGCTGAAGTTTAAAAATGCTACGGAACTCTTCCATTGTTCTTCGGAATTCTGCTGAAGTTTAAAAATGCTACGGAACTTTTCCATTGTTCTTCGGAATTTTGATGAAGTTTAAAAATGCTACGGAACTCTTCCATTGTTCTCGTAATTCTGTTGAAGTTTAAAAATGCTACGGAACTCTTCCATTGTTCTCGGAATTCTGGTGAAGTTTAAAAATGCTACGGAACTCTTTCATTGTTCTCGGAATTCTGGTGAAGTTTAAAAATGGTACGGAACTCTTCTATTGTTCTCGGAATTCTGGTGAAGTTTAAAACTGCTGCGGAACTCTTCCATTGTTCTCGGATTTCTGCTGAAGTTTAAAAATGCTACGGAACTCTTCCATTGTTCTTGGAATTCTGCGGAAGTTTATAAATGCTACGGTACTCTTCCATTGTTCTTGGGTATTCTGCTGAAGTTTAAAAATGTTACGGATCACTTCTATTGTTCTTCAGAATTCTGATGAAGTTTAAAAATGCTATGGAACACTTCCATTGTTCTTCGGAATTCTGCTGAAGTTTAAAAATGCTACGGAACTCTTCCATTGTTCTTCGGAATTCTGCTGAAGTTTAAAAATGCTACGGAACTTTTCCATTGTTCTTTGGAATTCTGATGAATTTTAAAAATGCTACGGAACTCTTCCATTGTTCTTCGGAATTCTGCTGAAGTTTAAAAATGCTACGGAACTCTTCCATTGTTCTTCGGAATTCTGCAGAAGTTAAAAAATGCTACGGAACTCTTCCATTGTTCTCAGAATTCTTCTGAAGTTTATAAATTCTATGGTACTCTTCCATTGTTCTTGGGAATTCTGCTGAAGTTTAAAAATGTTACGGATCATTTCCATTGTTCTTCAGAATTCTGATGAAGTTTAAAAATGCTATGGAACACTTCCATTGTTCTTCGGAATTCTGCTGAAGTTTAAAAATGCTACGGAACTCTTCCATTGTTCTTCGGAATTCTGATGAAGTTTAAAAATGCTACGGAACTTTTGCATTGTTCTTCGGAATTCTGATGAAAATTAAAAATGCTATGGAACTCTTACATTGTTCTTCTGAATTCTGCTGAAGTTTAAAAATGCTACGGAACTCTTCCATTGTTCTTCGGAATTCTGATGAAGCCTAAAACTGCAACGGAACTCTTCCATTGTTCTTCGGAATTCTGCTGAAGTTTAAAAATGCTTCGGAACTCTTCTATTGTTCTTCGGAATTCTGCTGAAGTTTAAAAATGCTACGGAACTCTTCCATTGTTCTCGGAATTCTGCTGAAGTTTAAAAATGCTACGGAACTCTTCCATTGTTCTCGGAATTCTGGTGAAGTTTAAAAATGCTACGGAACTCTTTCATTGTTCTCGGAATTCTGGTGAAGTTTAAAAATGGTACGGAACTCTTCTATTGTTCTCGGAATTCTGGTGAAGTTTAAAACTGCTGCGGAACTCTTCCATTGTTCTCGGATTTCTGCTGAAGTTTAAAAATGCTACGGAACTCTTCCATTGTTCTTGGAATTCTGCGGAAGTTTATAAATGCTACGGTACTCTTCCATTGTTCTTGGGTATTCTGCTGAAGTTTAAAAATGTTACGGATCACTTCCATTGTTCTTCAGAATTCTGATGAAGTTTAAAAATGCTATGGAACACTTCCATTGTTCTTCGGAATTCTGCTGAAGTTTAAAAATGCTACGGAACTTTTCCATTGTTCTTCGGAATTTTGATGAAGTTTAAAAATGCTAAGGAACTCTTCCATTGTTCTTCGGAATTCTGCTGAAGTTTAAAAATGCTACGGAACTCTTCCATTGTTCTCGGAATTCTGTTGAAGTTTAAAAATGCTACGGAACTCTTCCATTGTTCTCGTAATTCTGGTGAAGTTTAAAAATGCTACGGAACTCTTCCATTGTTCTCGGAATTCTGCTGAAGTTTAAAAATGCTACGGAACTCTTCCATTGTTCTTCGGAATTCTGCTGAAGTTTAAAAATGCTACGGAACTTTTCCATTGTTCTTTGGAATTCTGATGAATTTTAAAAATGCTACGGAACTCTTCCATTGTTCTTCGGAATTCTGCAGAAGTTAAAAAATGCTACGGAACTCTTCCATTGTTCTCAGAATTCTTCTGAAGTTTATAAATTCTATGGTACTCTTCCATTGTTCTTGGGAATTCTGCTGAAGTTTAAAAATGTTACGGATCATTTCCATTGTTCTTCAGAATTCTGATGAAGTTTAAAAATGCTATGGAACACTTCCATTGTTCTTCGGAATTCTGCTGAAGTTTAAAAATGCTACAGAACTCTTCCATTGTTCTTCGGAATTCTGCTGAAGTTTCAAAATGCTACGGAACTTTTCCATTGTTCTTCGGAATTCTGATGAAGTTTAAAAATGCTACGGAACTCTTCCATTGTTCTTCTGAATTCTGCTAAAGTTTAAAAATGCTACGGAACTCTTCCATTTTTCTTCGGAATTCTGATGAAGCCTAAAACTGCACCGGAACTCTTCCATTGTTCTTCGGAATTCTGCTGAAGCTTAAAAATGCTTCGGAACTCTTCCATTGTTCTTCGGAATTCTGCTGAAGTTTAAAAATGCTACGGAACTCTTCCATTGTTCTCAGAATTCTGCTGAAGTTTAAAAATGCTACGGAACTATTCCATTGTTCTCGGAATTCTGGTGAAGTTTAAAAATGCTACGGAACTCTTCCATTGTTCTCGGAATTCTGCTGAAGTTTAAAAATGCTACGGAACTCTTCCATTGTTCTTCGGAATTCTGCTGAAGTTTAAAAATGCTACGGAACTCTTCCATTGTTCTTCGGAATTCTGCTGAAGTTTAAAAATGCTATGGAACTCTTCCATTGTTCTCGGAATTCTGCTGAAGTATAAAAATGTTACGGAACTTTTCCATTGTTCTTCGGAATTCTGACGAAGTTTAAAAAGGCTACGGAACTCTTCCATTGTTCTTCGGAATTCTGCTGAAGTTTAAAAATGCTACGGAACTCTTCCATTGTTCTTCGGAATTCTGCAGAAGTTTAAAAATGCTACGGATCTCTTCGGTTGTTCTTCGGAATTCTGCTGAAGTTTAAAAATGCTACGGAACTCTTCCATTGCTTTGCAGAATTCTGTTGAAGTTTAAAAATGCTACGGAACTCTTCCATTGTTCTTCGGAAATCTGCTGAAGTTTAAAAATGCTACGGAACACTTTCTTTGTTCTTCGGAATTCTGCTGAAGTTTAAAAATGCTACGGAACTCTTCCATTGTTCACGGAATTCTGGTGAAGTTTAAAAATGCTACGGAACTCTTCCATTGTTATTCTTAATTCTACTGAAGTTTAAAAATGCTACGGAACTCTTCCATTGTTCTTCAGAATTCTGCTGAAGTTTAAAAATGCTACGGAACTCTTCCATTGTTCTCGGAATTCTGGTGAAGTTTAAAAATGGTACGGAACTCTTCCATTGTTCTCGGAATTCTGGTGAAGTTTAAAACTGCTGCGGAACTCTTCCATTGTTCTCGGATTTCTGCTGAAGTTTAAAAATGCTACGGAACTCTTCCATTGTTCTTGGAATTCTGCTGAAGTTTATAAATGCTACGGTACTCTTCCATTGTTCTTGGGTATTCTGCTGAAGTTTAAAAATGTTACGGATCACTTCCATTGTTCTTCAGAATTCTGATGAAGTTTAAAAATGCTATGGAACACTTCCATTGTTCTTCGGAATTCTGCTGAAGTTTAAAAATGCTACGGAACTCTTCCATTGTTCTTCGGAATTCTGCTGAAGTTTAAAAATGCTACGGAACTTTTCCATTGTTCTTCGGAATTTTGATGAAGTTTAAAAATGCTACGGAACTCTTCCATTGTTCTCGTAATTCTGTTGAAGTTTAAAAATGCTACGGAACTCTTCCATTGTTCTCGGAATTCTGGTGAAGTTTAAAAATGCTACGGAACTCTTTCATTGTTCTCGGAATTCTGGTGAAGTTTAAAAATGGTACGGAACTCTTCTATTGTTCTCGGAATTCTGGTGAAGTTTAAAACTGCTGCGGAACTCTTCCATTGTTCTCGGATTTCTGCTGAAGTTTAAAAATGCTACGGAACTCTTCCATTGTTCTTGGAATTCTGCGGAAGTTTATAAATGCTACGGTACTCTTCCATTGTTCTTGGGTATTCTGCTGAAGTTTAAAAATGTTACGGATCACTTCCATTGTTCTTCAGAATTCTGATGAAGTTTAAAAATGCTATGGAACACTTCCATTGTTCTTCGGAATTCTGCTGAAGTTTAAAAATGCTACGGAACTCTTCCATTGTTCTTCGGAATTCTGCTGAAGTTTAAAAATGCTACGGAACTTTTCCATTGTTCTTCAGAATTTTGATGAAGTTTAAAAATGCTACGGAACTCTTCCATTGTTCTTCGGAATTCTGCTGAAGTTTAAAAATGCTACGGAACTCTTCCATTGTTCTCGGAATTCTGTTGAAGTTTAAAAATGCTACGGAACTCTTCCATTGTTCTCGTAATTCTGGTGAAGTTTAAAAATGCTACGGAACTCTTCCATTGTTCTCGGAATTCTGCTGAAGTTTAAAAATGCTACGGAACTCTTCCATTGTTCTTCGGAATTCTGCTAAAGTTTAAAAATGCTACGGAACTTTTCCATTGTTCTTTGGAATTCTGATGAATTTTAAAAATGCTACGGAACTCTTCCATTGTTCTTCGGAATTCTGCAGAAGTTAAAAAATGCTACGGAACTCTTCCATTGTTCTCAGAATTCTTCTGAAGTTTATAAATTCTATGGTACTCTTCCATTGTTCTTGGGAATTCTGCTGAAGTTTAAAAATGTTACGGATCATTTCCATTGTTCTTCAGAATTCTGATGAAGTTTAAAAATGGTATGGAACACTTTCATTGTTCTTCGGAATTCTGCTGAAGTTTAAAAATGCTACGGAACTCTTCCATTGTTCTTCGGAATTCTGCTGAAGTTTAAAAATGCTACGGAACTTTTCCATTGTTCTTCGGAATTCTGATGAAGTTTAAAAATGCTACGGAACTCTTACATTGTTCTTCTGAATTCTGCTGAAGTTTAAAAATGCTACGGAACTCTTCCATTGTTCTTCGGAATTCTGATGAAGCCTAAAACTGCACCGGAACTCTTCCATTGTTCTTCGGAATTCTGCTGAAGTTTAAAAATGCTTCGGAACTCTTCCGTTGTTCTTCGGAATTCTGCTGAAGTTTAAAAATGCTACGGAACTCTTCCATTGTTCTCAGAATTCTGCTGAAGTTTAAAAATACTACGGAACTCTTCCATTGTTCTCGGAATTCTGGTGAAGTTTAAAAATGCTACGGAACTCTTCCATTGTTCTCGGAATTCTGCTGAAGTTTAAAAATGCTACGGAACTCTTCCATTGTTCTTCGGAATTCTGCTGAAGTTTAAAAATGCTACAGAACTCTTCCATTGTTCTTCGGAATTCTGCTGAAGTTTAAAAATGCTATGGAACTCTTCCATTGTTCTCGGAATTCTGCTGAAGTATAAAAATGTTACGGAACTTTTCCATTGTTCTTCGGAATTCTGACGAAGTTTAAAAAGGCTACGGAACTCTTCCATTGTTCTTCGGAATTCTGCTGAAGTTTAAAAATGCTACGGAACTCTTCCATTGTTCTTCGGAATTCTGCAGAAGTTTAAAAATGCTACGGAACTCTTCGATTGTTCTTCGGAATTCTGCTGAAGTTTAAAAATGCTACGGAACTCTATCATTGCTTTGCAGAATTCTGCTGAAGTTTAAAAATGCTACGGAACTCTTCCATTGTTCTTCGGAAATCTGCTGAAGTTTAAAAATGCTACGGAACACTTTCTTTGTTCTTCGGAATTCTGCTGAAGTTTAAAAATGCTACGGAACTCTTCCATTGTTCACGGAATTCTGGTGAAGTTTAAAAATGCTACGGAACTCTTCCATTGTTATTCTTAATTCTACTGAAGTTTAAAAATGGTACGGAACTCTTCCATTGTTCTTCAGAATTCTGCTGAAGTTTAAAAATGCTACGGAACTCTTCCATTGTTCTCGGAATTCTGGTGAAGTTTAAAAATGGTACGGAACTCTTCCATTGTTCTCGGAATTCTGGTGAAGTTTAAAACTGCTGCGGAACTCTTCCATTGTTCTCGGATTTCTGCTGAAGTTTAAAAATGCTACAGAACTCTTCCATTGTTCTTGGAATTCTGCTGAAGTTTATAAATGCTACGGTACTCTTCCATTGTTCTTGGGTATTCTGCTGAAGTTTAAAAATGCTACGGATCACTTCCATTGTTCTTCAGAATTCTGATGAAGTTTAAAAATGCTACGGAACTCTTCCATTGTTCTCGTAATTCTGTTGAAGTTTAAAAATGCTACGGAACTCTTCCATTGTTCTCGTAATTCTGGTGAAGTTTAAAAATGGTACGGAACTCTTCTATTGTTCTCGGAATTCTGGTGAAGTTTAAAACTGCTGCGGAACTCTTCCATTGTTCTCGGATTTCTGCTGAAGTTTAAAAATGCTACGGAACTCTTCCATTGTTCTTGGAATTCTGCGGAAGTTTATAAATGCTACGGTACTCTTCCATTGTTCTTGGGTATTCTGCTGAAGTTTAAAAATGTTACGGATCACTTCCATTGTTCTTCAGAATTCTGATGAAGTTTAAAAATGCTATGGAACACTTCCATTGTTCTTCGGAATTCTGCTGAAGTTTAAAAATGCTACGGAACTCTTCCATTGTTCTTCGGAATTCTGCTGAAGTTTAAAAATGCTACGGAACTTTTCCATTGTTCTTCAGAATTTTGATGAAGTTTAAAAATGCTACGGAACTCTTCCATTGTTCTTCGGAATTCTGCTGAAGTTTAAAAATGCTACGGAACTCTTCCATTGTTCTCGGAATTCTGTTGAAGTTTAAAAATGCTACGGAACTCTTCCATTGTTCTCGTAATTCTGGTGAAGTTTAAAAATGCTACGGAACTCTTCCATTGTTCTCGGAATTCTGCTGAAGTTTAAAAATGCTACGGAACTCTTCCATTGTTCTTCGGAATTCTGCTAAAGTTTAAAAATGCTACGGAACTTTTCCATTGTTCTTTGGAATTCTGATGAATTTTAAAAATGCTACGGAACTCTTCCATTGTTCTTCGGAATTCTGCAGAAGTTTAAAAATGCTACGGATCACTTCCATTGTTCTTCAGAATTCTGATGAAGTTTAAAAATGCTACGGAACTCTTCCATTGTTCTCGTAATTCTGTTGAAGTTTAAAAATGCTACGGAACTCTTCCATTGTTCTCGTAATTCTGGTGAAGTTTAAAAATGCTAAGGAACTCTTCCATTGTTCTCGTAATTCTGGTGAAGTTTAAAAATGCTACGGAACTCTTCTATTGTTCTCGGAATTCTGCTGAAGTTTAAAAATGCTACGGAACTCTTCCATTGTTCTTCGGAATTCTGCTGAAGTTTAAAAATGCTACGGAACTTTTCCATTGTTCTTTGGAATTCTGATGAATTTTAAAAATGCTACGGAACTCTTCCATTGTTCTTCGGAATTCTGCTGAAGTTTAAAAATGCTACGGAACTCTTCCATTGTTCTTCGGAATTCTGCAGAAGTTAAAAAATGCTACGGAACTCTTCCATTGTTCTCAGAATTCTTCTGAAGTTTATAAATTCTATGGTACTCTTCCATTGTTCTTCGGAATTCTGCTGAAGTATAAAAATGCTACGGAACTTTTCCATTGTTCTTCGGAATTCTGATGAAGTTTAAAAATGCTACGGAACTCTTCCATTGTTCTTCGGAATTCTGCTGAAGTTTAAAAATGCTACGGAACTCTTCCATTGTTCTCGGAATTCTGTTGAAGTTTAAAAATGCTACGGAACTCTTCCATTGTTCTCGTAATTCTGGTGAAGTTTAAAAATGCTACGGAACTCTTCCATTGTTCTCGGAATTCTGCTGAAGTTTAAAAATGCTACGGAACTCTTCCATTGTTCTTCGGAATTCTGCTGAAGTTTAAAAATGCTACGGAACTTTTCCATTGTTCTTTGGAATTCTGATGAATTTTAAAAATGCTACGGAACTCTTCCATTGTTCTTCGGAATTCTGCTGAAGTTTAAAAATGCTACGGAACTCTTCCATTGTTCTTCGGAATTCTGCAGAAGTTAAAAAATGCTACCGAACCCTTCCATTGTTCGTGGAATTCTGGTGAAGTTTAAAAATGCTACGGAACTCTTCCATTGTTCTCAGAATTCTTCTGAAGCTTATAAATTCTATGGTACTCTTCCATTGTTCTTGGGAATTCTGCTGAAGTTTAAAAATGTTACGGATCATTTCCATTGTTCTTCGGAATTCTGCTGAAGTTTAAAAATGCTACGGAACTCTTCCATTGTTTTTCGGAATTCTGCTGAAGTTTAAAAATGCTACGGAACTCTTCGATTGTTCTTCGGAATTCTGCTGAAGTTTAAAAATGCTACGGAACTCTTCCATTGTTTTGCAGAATTCTGCTGAAGTTTAAAAATGCTACGGAACTCTTCCATTGTTCTTCGGAAATCTGCTGAAGTTTAAAAATGCTACGGAACACTTTCTTTGTTCTTCGGAATTCTGCTGAAGTTTAAAAATGCTACGGAACTCTTCCATTGTTCACGGAATTCTGGTGAAGTTTAAAAATGCTACGGAACTCTTCCATTGTTCTCGGAATTCTGGTGAAGCTTAAAAAGGGTACGGAACTCTTCCATTGTTATTCTTAATTCTACTGAAGTTTAAAAATGCTACGGAACTCTTCCATTGTTCTCGGAATTCTGGTGAAGTTTAAAAATGCTACGGAACTCTTCCATTGTTCTCGGAATTCTGGTGAAGCTTAAAAATGGTACGGAACTCTTCCATTGTTCTCGGAATTCTGGTGAAGTTTAAAACTGCTGCGGAACTCTTCCATTGTTCTCGGATTTCTGCTGAAGTTTAAAAATGCTACGGAACTCTTCCATTGTTCTTGGAATTCTGTTGAAGTTTAAAATACTACGGAACTCTTCCATTGTTCTCAGAATTCTGCTGAAGTTTATAAATGATACGGAACTCTTCCATTGTTCTTGGAATTCTGCTGAAGTTTATAAATGCTACGGTACTCTTCCATTGTTCTTGGGTATTCTGCTGAAGTTTAAAAATGTTACGGATCACTTCCATTGTTCTTCAGATTTCTGATGAAGTTTAAAAATGCTATGGAACACTTCCATTGTTCTTCGGAATTCTGCTGAAGTTTAAAAATGCTACGGAACTCTTCCATTGTTCTTCGGAATTCTGCTGAAGTTTAAAAATGCTACGGAACTTTTCCCTTGTTCTTCGGAATTTTGATGAAGTTTAAAAATGCTACGGAACTCTTCCATTGTTCTTCGGAATTCTGCTGAAGTTTAAAAATGCTACGGAACTCTTCCATTGTTCTCGGAATTCTGTTGAAGTTTAAAAATGCTACGGAACTCTTCCATTGTTCTCGTAATTCTGGTGAAGTTTAAAAATGCTACGGAACTCTTCCATTGTTCTCGGAATTCTGCTGAAGTTTAAAAATGCTACGGAACTCTTCCATTGTTCTTCGGAATTCTGCTGAAGTTTAAAAATGCTACGGAACTTTTCCATTGTTCTTTGGAATTCTGATGAATTTTAAAAATGCTACGGAACTCTTCCATTGTTCTTCGGAATTCTGCTGAAGTTTAAAAATGCTACGGAACTCTTCCATTGTTCTTCGGAATTCTGCAGAAGTTAAAAAATGCTACGGAACTCTTCCATTGTTCTCAGAATTCTTCTGAAGTTTATAAATTCTATGGTACTCTTCCATTGTTCTTGGGAATTCTGCTGAAGTTTAAAAATGTTACGGATCATTTCCATTGTTCTTCAGAATTCTGATGAAGTTTAAAAATGCTATGGAACACTTCCATTGTTCTTCGGAATTCTGCTGAAGTTTAAAAATGCTACGGAACTCTTCCATTGTTCTTCAGAATTCTGCTGAAGTTTAAAAATGCTACGGAACTTTTCCATTGTTCTTCGGAATTCTGATGAAGTTTAAAAATGCTACGGAACTCTTCCATTGTTCTTCGGAATTCTGCTGAAGTTTAAAAATGCTACGGAACTCTTCCATTGTTATCGGAATTCTGTTGAAGTTTAAAAATGCTACGGAACTCTTCCATTGTTCTCGTAATTCTGGTGAAGTTTAAAAATGCTACGGAACTCTTCCATTGTTCTCGGAATTCTGCTGAAGTTTAAAAATGCTACGGAACTTTTCCATTGTTCTTTGGAATTTGGATGAATTTTAAAAATGCTACGGAACTCTTCCATTGTTCTTCGGAATTCTGCTGAAGTTTAAAAATGCTACGGAACTCTTCCATTGTTTTTTGGAATTCTGCAGAAGTTAAAAAATGCTACGGAACTCTTCCATTGTTCGTGGAATTCTGGTGAAGTTTAAAAATGCTACGGAACTTTTCCATTGTTCTTTGGAATTTGGATGAATTTTAAAAATGCTACGGAACTCTTCCATTGCTCTTCGGAATTCTGCTGAAGTTTAAAAATGCTACGGAACTCTTCCATTGTTTTTTGGAATTCTGCAGAAGTTAAAAAATGCTACGGAACTCTTCCATTGTTCGTGGAATTCTGGTGAAGTTTAAAAATGCTACGGAACTCTTCCATTGTTCTCAGAATTCTTCTGAAGTTTATAAATTCTATGGTACTCTTCCATTGTTCTTGTGAATTCTGCTGAAGTTTAAAAATGTTACGGATCATTTCCATTGTTCTTCGGAATTCTGCTGAAGTTTAAAAATGCTACGGAACTCTTCCATTGTTTTTCGGAATTCTGCTGAAGTTTAAAAATGCTACGGAACTCTTCGATTGTTCTTTGGAATTCTGCTGAAGTTTAAAAATGCTACGGAACTCTTCCATTGTTTTGCAGAATTCTGCTGAAGTTTAAAAATGCTACGGAACTCTTCCATTGTTCTTCGGAAATCTGCTGAAGTTTAAAAATGCTACGGAACACTTTCTTTGTTCTTCGGAATTCTGCTGAAGTTTAAAAATGCTACGGAACTCTTCCATTGTTATTCTTAATTCTACTGAAGTTTAAAAATGCTACGGAACTCTTCCATTGTTCTTCGGAATTCTGCTGAAGTTTAAAAATGCTACGGAACTCTTCCATTGTTCTTCGGAAATCTGCTGAAGTTTAAAAATGCTACGGAACACTTTCTTTGTTCTTCGGAATTCTGGTGAAGTTTAAAAATGCTACGGAACTCTTCCATTGTTATTCTTAATTCTACTGAAGTTTAAAAATGCTACGGAACTCTTCCATTGTTCTTCGGAATTCTGCTGAAGTTTAAAAATGCTACGGAACTCTTCCATTGTTCTCGGAATTCTGGTGAAGTTTAAAAATGCTACGGAACTCTTCCATTGTTCTCGGAATTCTGGTGAAGCTTAAAAATGGTACGGAACTCTTCCATTGTTCTCGGAATTCTGGTGAAGTTTAAAACTGCTGCGGAACTCTTCCATTGTTCTCGGATTTCTGCTGAAGTTTAAAAATGCTACGGAACTCTTCCATTGTTCTTGGAATTCTGTTGAAGTTTAAAATGCTACGGAACTCTTCCATTGTTCTCAGAATTCTGCTGAAGTTTATAAATGCTACGGTACTCTTCCATTGTTCTTGGGTATTCTGCTGAAGTTTAAAAATGTTACGGATCACTTCCATTGTTCTTCAGAATTCTGATGAAGTTTAAAAATGCTATGGAACACTTCCATTGTTCTTCGCAATTCTGCTGAAGTTTAAAAATGCTACGGAACTCTTCCATTGTTCTTCAGAATTCTGCTGAAGTTTAAAAATGCTACGGAACTCTTCCATTGTTCTGGGAATTCTGGTGAAGTTTAAAAATGGTACGGAACTCTTCCATTGTTCTCGGAATTCTGGTGAAGTTTAAAACTGCTGCGGAACTCATCCATTGTTCTCGGATTTCTGCTGAAGTTTAAAAATGCTATGGAACTCTTCCATTGTTCTTGGAATTCTGTTGAAGTTTAAAATGCTACGGAACTCTTCCATTGTTCTCAGAATTCTGCTGAAGTTTATAAATGCTAGGGTACTCTTCCATTGTTCTTGGGTATTCTGCTGAAGTTTAAAAATGTTACGGATCACTTTCATTGTTCTTCAGAATTCTGATGAAGTTTAAAAATGCTATGGAACACTTCCATTGTTCTTCGGAATTCTGCTGAAGTTTAAAAATGCTACGGAACTCTTCCATTGTTCTTCGGAATTCTGCTGAAGTTTAAAAATGCTACGGAACTTTTCCATTGTTCTTCGGAATTCTGCTGAAGTTTAAAAATGCTACGGAACTCTTCCATTGTTCTCGGAATTCTGTTGAAGTTTAAAAATGCTACGGAACTCTTCCATTGTTCTCGTAATTCTGGTGAAGTTTAAAAATGCTACGGAACTCTTCCATTGTTCTTCGGAATTCTGCTGATGTTTAAAAATGCTACGGAACTCTTCCATTGTTCTCGGAATTCTGTTGAAGTTTAAAAATGCTACGGAACTCTTCCATTGTTCTCGGAATTCTGGTGAAGCTTAAAAATGGTACGGAACTCTTCCATTGTTCTCGGAATTCTGGTGAAGTTTAAAAATGCTGCGGAACTCTTCCATTGTTCTCGGATTTCTGCTGAAGTTTAAAAATGCTACGGAACTCTTCCATTGTTCTTGGAATTCTGTTGAAGTTTAAAATGCTACGGAACTCTTCCATTGTTCTCAGAATTCTGCTGAAGTTTATAAATGCTACGGTACTCTTCCATTGTTCTTGGGTATTCTGCTGAAGTTTAAAAATGTTACGGATCACTTCCATTGTTCTTCAGAATTCTGATGAAGTTTAAAAATGCTATGGAACACTTCCAATGTTCTTCGCAATTCTGCTGAAGTTTAAAAATGCTACGGAACTCTTCCATTGTTCTTCAGAATTCTGCTGAAGTTTAAAAATGCTACGGAACTCTTCCATTGTTCTGGGAATTCTGGTGAAGTTTAAAAATGGTACGGAACTCTTCCATTGTTCTCGGAATTCTGGTGAAGTTTAAAAATGGTACGGAACTCTTCCATTGTTCTCGGAATTCTGGTGAAGTTTAAAACTGCTGCGGAACTCTTCCATTGTTCTCGGATTTCTGCTGAAGTTTAAAAATGCTGCGGAACTCTTCCATTGTTCTTGGAATTCTGTTGAAGTTTAAAATGCTACGGAACTCTTCCATTGTTCTCAGAATTCTGCTGAAGTTTATAAATGCTACGGTACTCTTCCATTGTTCTTGGGTATTCTGCTGAAGTTTAAAAATGTTACAGATCACTTCCATTGTTCTTCAGAATTCTGATGAAGTTTAAAAATGCTATGGAACACTTCCATTGTTCTTCACAATTCTGCTGAAGTTTAAAAATGCTACGGAACTCTTCCATTGTTCTTCAGAATTCTGCTGAAGTTTAAAAATGCTACGGAACTCTTCCACTGTTCTGGGAATTCTGGTGAAGTTTAAAAATGGTACGGAACTCTTCCATTGTTCTCGGAATTCTGGTGAAGTTTAAAAATGGTACGGAACTCTTCCATTGTTCTCGGAATTCTGGTGAAGTTTAAAACTGCTGCGGAACTCTTCCATTGTTCTCGGATTTCTGCTGAAGTTTAAAAATGCTACGGAACTCTTCCATTGTTCTTGGAATTCTGTTGAAGTTTAAAATGCTACGGAACTCTTCCATTGTTCTCAGAATTCTGCTGAAGTTTATAAATGCTACGGTACTCTTCCATTGTTCTTGGGTATTCTGCTGAAGTTTAAAAATGTTACGGATCACTTCCATTGTTCTTCAGAATTCTGATGAAGTTTAAAAATGCTATGGAACACTTCCATTGTTCTTCGGAATTCTGCTGAAGTTTAAAAATGCTACGGAACTCTTCCATTGTTCTTCGGAATTCTGCTGAAGTTTAAAAATGCTACGGAACTTTTCCATTGTTCTTCGGAATTCTGATGAAGTTTAAAAATGCTACGGAACTCTTCCATTGTTCTTCGGAATTCTGCTGAAGTTTAAAAATGCTACGGAACTCTTCCATTGTTCTCAGAATTCTGTTGAAGTTTAAAAATGCTACGGAACTCTTCCATTGTTCTCGTAATTCTGGTGAAGTTTAAAAATGCTACGGAACTCTTCCATTGTTCTTCGGAATTCTGCTGAAGTTTAAAAATGCTACGGAACTCTTCCATTGTTCTCGGAATTCTGTTGAAGTTTAAAAATGCTACGGAACTCTTCCATTGTTCTCGGAATTCTGGTGAAGCTTAAAAATGGTACGGAACTTTTCCATTGTTCTCGGAATTCTGGTGAAGTTTAAAACTGCTGCGGAACTCTTCCATTGTTCTCGGATTTCTGCTGAAGTTTAAAAATGCTACGGAACTCTTCCATTGTTCTTGGAATTCTGTTGAAGTTTAAAATGCTACGGAACTCTTCCATTGTTCTTGGAATTCTGTTGAAGTTTAAAATGCTACGGAACTCTTCCATTGTTCTCAGAATTCTGCTGAAGTTTATAAATGCTACGGTACTCTTCCATTGTTCTTGGGTATTCTGCTGAAGTTTAAAAATGTTACGGATCACTTCCATTGTTCTTCAGAATTCTGATGAAGTTTAAAAATGCTATGGAACACTTCCATTGTTCTTCGCAATTCTGCTGAAGTTTAAAAATGCTACGGAACTCTTCCATTGTTCTTCAGAATTCTGCTGAAGTTTAAAAATGCTACGGAACTCTTCCATTGTTCTGGGAATTCTGGTGAAGTTTAAAAATGGTACGGAACTCTTCCATTGTTCTCGGAATTCTGGTGAAGTTTAAAAATGGTACGGAACTCTTCCATTGTTCTCGGAATTCTGGTGAAGTTTAAAACTGCTGCGGAACTCTTCCATTGTTCTCGGATTTCTGCTGAAGTTTAAAAATGCTGCGGAACTCTTCCATTGTTCTTGGAATTCTGTTCAAGTTTAAAATGCTACGGAACACTTCCATTGTTCTCAGAATTCTGCTGAAGTTTATAAATGCTACGGTACTCTTCCATTGTTCTTGGGTATTCTGCTGAAGTTTAAAAATGTTACGGATCACTTCCATTGTTCTTCAGAATTCTGATGAAGTTTAAAAATGCTATGGAACACTTCCATTGTTCTTCGGAATTCTGCTGAAGTTTAAAAATGCTACGGAACTCTTCCATTGTTCTTTGGAATTCTGCTGAAGTTTAAAAATGCTACGGAACTTTTCCATTGTTCTTCGGAATTCTGATGAAGTTTAAAAATGCTACGGAACTCTTCCATTGTTCTTCGGAATTCTGCTGAAGTTTAAAAATGCTACGGAACTCTTCCATTGTTCTCGGAATTCTGGTGAAGTTTAAAAATGCTACGGAACTCTTCCATTGTTCTCGGAATTCTGGTGAAGTTTAAAAATGCTACGGAACTTTTCCATTGTTCTTCGGAATTCTGATGAAGTTTAAAAATGCTACGGAACTCTTCCCTTGTTCTTCGGAATTCTGCTGAAGTTTAAAAATGCTACGGAACTCTTCCATTGTTCTCGGAATTCTGTTGAAGTTTAAAAATGCTACGGAACTCTTCCATTGTTTTTTGGAATTCTGCAGAAGTTAAAAAATGCTACGGAACTCTTCCATTGTTCGTGGAATTCTGGTGAAGTTTAAAAATGCTACGGAACTCTTCCATTGTTCTCAGAATTCTTCTGAAGTTTATAAATTCTATGGTACTCTTCCATTGTTCTTGTGAATTCTGCTGAAGTTTAAAAATGTTACGGATCATTTCCATTGTTCTTCGGAATTCTGCTGAAGTTTAAAAATGCTACGGAACTCTTCCATTGTTTTTCGGAATTCTGCTGAAGTTTAAAAATGCTACGGAACTCTTCGATTGTTCTTTGGAATTCTGCTGAAGTTTAAAAATGCTACGGAACTCTTCCATTGTTTTGCAGAATTCTGCTGAAGTTTAAAAATGCTACGGAACTCTTCCATTGTTCTTCGGAAATCTGCTGAAGTTTAAAAATGCTACGGAACACTTTCTTTGTTCTTCGGAATTCTGCTGAAGTTTAAAAATGCTACGGAACTCTTCCATTGTTATTCTTAATTCTACTGAAGTTTAAAAATGCTACGGAACTCTTCCATTGTTCTTCGGAATTCTGCTGAAGTTTAAAAATGCTACGGAACTCTTCCATTGTTCTTCGGAAATCTGCTGAAGTTTAAAAATGCTACGGAACACTTTCTTTGTTCTTCGGAATTCTGGTGAAGTTTAAAAATGCTACGGAACTCTTCCATTGTTATTCTTAATTCTACTGAAGTTTAAAAATGCTACGGAACTCTTCCATTGTTCTTCGGAATTCTGCTGAAGTTTAAAAATGCTACGGAACTCTTCCATTGTTCTCGGAATTCTGGTGAAGTTTAAAAATGCTACGGAACTCTTCCATTGTTCTCGGAATTCTGGTGAAGCTTAAAAATGGTACGGAACTCTTCCATTGTTCTCGGAATTCTGGTGAAGTTTAAAACTGCTGCGGAACTCTTCCATTGTTCTCGGATTTCTGCTGAAGTTTAAAAATGCTACGGAACTCTTCCATTGTTCTTGGAATTCTGTTGAAGTTTAAAATGCTACGGAACTCTTCCATTGTTCTCAGAATTCTGCTGAAGTTTATAAATGCTACGGTACTCTTCCATTGTTCTTGGGTATTCTGCTGAAGTTTAAAAATGTTACGGATCACTTCCATTGTTCTTCAGAATTCTGATGAAGTTTAAAAATGCTATGGAACACTTCCATTGTTCTTCGCAATTCTGCTGAAGTTTAAAAATGCTACGGAACTCTTCCATTGTTCTTCAGAATTCTGCTGAAGTTTAAAAATGCTACGGAACTCTTCCATTGTTCTGGGAATTCTGGTGAAGTTTAAAAATGGTACGGAACTCTTCCATTGTTCTCGGAATTCTGGTGAAGTTTAAAACTGCTGCGGAACTCATCCATTGTTCTCGGATTTCTGCTGAAGTTTAAAAATGCTATGGAACTCTTCCATTGTTCTTGGAATTCTGTTGAAGTTTAAAATGCTACGGAACTCTTCCATTGTTCTCAGAATTCTGCTGAAGTTTATAAATGCTAGGGTACTCTTCCATTGTTCTTGGGTATTCTGCTGAAGTTTAAAAATGTTACGGATCACTTTCATTGTTCTTCAGAATTCTGATGAAGTTTAAAAATGCTATGGAACACTTCCATTGTTCTTCGGAATTCTGCTGAAGTTTAAAAATGCTACGGAACTCTTCCATTGTTCTTCGGAATTCTGCTGAAGTTTAAAAATGCTACGGAACTTTTCCATTGTTCTTCGGAATTCTGATGAAGTTTAAAAATGCTACGGAACTCTTCCATTGTTCTTCGGAATTCTGCTGAAGTTTAAAAATGCTACGGAACTCTTCCATTGTTCTCGGAATTCTGTTGAAGTTTAAAAATGCTACGGAACTCTTCCATTGTTCTCGTAATTCTGGTGAAGTTTAAAAATGCTACGGAACTCTTCCATTGTTCTTCGGAATTCTGCTGATGTTTAAAAATGCTACGGAACTCTTCCATTGTTCTCGGAATTCTGTTGAAGTTTAAAAATGCTACGGAACTCTTCCATTGTTCTCGGAATTCTGGTGAAGCTTAAAAATGGTACGGAACTCTTCCATTGTTCTCGGAATTCTGGTGAAGTTTAAAAATGCTGCGGAACTCTTCCATTGTTCTCGGATTTCTGCTGAAGTTTAAAAATGCTACGGAACTCTTCCATTGTTCTTGGAATTCTGTTGAAGTTTAAAATGCTACGGAACTCTTCCATTGTTCTCAGAATTCTGCTGAAGTTTATAAATGCTACGGTACTCTTCCATTGTTCTTGGGTATTCTGCTGAAGTTTAAAAATGTTACGGATCACTTCCATTGTTCTTCAGAATTCTGATGAAGTTTAAAAATGCTATGGAACACTTCCAATGTTCTTCGCAATTCTGCTGAAGTTTAAAAATGCTACGGAACTCTTCCATTGTTCTTCAGAATTCTGCTGAAGTTTAAAAATGCTACGGAACTCTTCCATTGTTCTGGGAATTCTGGTGAAGTTTAAAAATGGTACGGAACTCTTCCATTGTTCTCGGAATTCTGGTGAAGTTTAAAAATGGTACGGAACTCTTCCATTGTTCTCGGAATTCTGGTGAAGTTTAAAACTGCTGCGGAACTCTTCCATTGTTCTCGGATTTCTGCTGAAGTTTAAAAATGCTGCGGAACTCTTCCATTGTTCTTGGAATTCTGTTGAAGTTTAAAATGCTACGGAACTCTTCCATTGTTCTCAGAATTCTGCTGAAGTTTATAAATGCTACGGTACTCTTCCATTGTTCTTGGGTATTCTGCTGAAGTTTAAAAATGTTACAGATCACTTCCATTGTTCTTCAGAATTCTGATGAAGTTTAAAAATGCTATGGAACACTTCCATTGTTCTTCACAATTCTGCTGAAGTTTAAAAATGCTACGGAACTCTTCCATTGTTCTTCAGAATTCTGCTGAAGTTTAAAAATGCTACGGAACTCTTCCACTGTTCTGGGAATTCTGGTGAAGTTTAAAAATGGTACGGAACTCTTCCATTGTTCTCGGAATTCTGGTGAAGTTTAAAAATGGTACGGAACTCTTCCATTGTTCTCGGAATTCTGGTGAAGTTTAAAACTGCTGCGGAACTCTTCCATTGTTCTCGGATTTCTGCTGAAGTTTAAAAATGCTACGGAACTCTTCCATTGTTCTTGGAATTCTGTTGAAGTTTAAAATGCTACGGAACTCTTCCATTGTTCTCAGAATTCTGCTGAAGTTTATAAATGCTACGGTACTCTTCCATTGTTCTTGGGTATTCTGCTGAAGTTTAAAAATGTTACGGATCACTTCCATTGTTCTTCAGAATTCTGATGAAGTTTAAAAATGCTATGGAACACTTCCATTGTTCTTCGGAATTCTGCTGAAGTTTAAAAATGCTACGGAACTCTTCCATTGTTCTTCGGAATTCTGCTGAAGTTTAAAAATGCTACGGAACTTTTCCATTGTTCTTCGGAATTCTGATGAAGTTTAAAAATGCTACGGAACTCTTCCATTGTTCTTCGGAATTCTGCTGAAGTTTAAAAATGCTACGGAACTCTTCCATTGTTCTCGGAATTCTGTTGAAGTTTAAAAATGCTACGGAACTCTTCCATTGTTCTCGTAATTCTGGTGAAGTTTAAAAATGCTACGGAACTCTTCCATTGTTCTTCGGAATTCTGCTGAAGTTTAAAAATGCTACGGAACTCTTCCATTGTTCTCGGAATTCTGTTCAAGTTTAAAAATGCTACGGAACTCTTCCATTGTTCTCGGAATTCTGGTGAAGCTTAAAAATGGTACGGAACTTTTCCATTGTTCTCGGAATTCTGGTGAAGTTTAAAACTGCTGCGGAACTCTTCCATTGTTCTCGGATTTCTGCTGAAGTTTAAAAATGCTACGGAACTCTTCCATTGTTCTTGGAATTCTGTTGAAGTTTAAAATGCTACGGAACTCTTCCATTGTTCTTGGAATTCTGTTGAAGTTTAAAATGCTACGGAACTCTTCCATTGTTCTCAGAATTCTGCTGAAGTTTATAAATGCTACGGTACTCTTCCATTGTTCTTGGGTATTCTGCTGAAGTTTAAAAATGTTACGGATCACTTCCATTGTTCTTCAGAATTCTGATGAAGTTTAAAAATGCTATGGAACACTTCCATTGTTCTTCGCAATTCTGCTGAAGTTTAAAAATGCTACGGAACTCTTCCATTGTTCTTCAGAATTCTGCTGAAGTTTAAAAATGCTACGGAACTCTTCCATTGTTCTGGGAATTCTGGTGAAGTTTAAAAATGGTACGGAACTCTTCCATTGTTCTCGGAATTCTGGTGAAGTTTAAAAATGGTACGGAACTCTTCCATTGTTCTCGGAATTCTGGTGAAGTTTAAAACTGCTGCGGAACTCTTCCATTGTTCTCGGATTTCTGCTGAAGTTTAAAAATGCTGCGGAACTCTTCCATTGTTCTTGGAATTCTGTTCAAGTTTAAAATGCTACGGAACACTTCCATTGTTCTCAGAATTCTGCTGAAGTTTATAAATGCTACGGTACTCTTCCATTGTTCTTGGGTATTCTGCTGAAGTTTAAAAATGTTACGGATCACTTCCATTGTTCTTCAGAATTCTGATGAAGTTTAAAAATGCTATGGAACACTTCCATTGTTCTTCGGAATTCTGCTGAAGTTTAAAAATGCTACGGAACTCTTCCATTGTTCTTTGGAATTCTGCTGAAGTTTAAAAATGCTACGGAACTTTTCCATTGTTCTTCGGAATTCTGATGAAGTTTAAAAATGCTACGGAACTCTTCCATTGTTCTTCGGAATTCTGCTGAAGTTTAAAAATGCTACGGAACTCTTCCATTGTTCTCGGAATTCTGGTGAAGTTTAAAAATGCTACGGAACTCTTCCATTGTTCTCGGAATTCTGGTGAAGTTTAAAAATGCTACGGAACTTTTCCATTGTTCTTCGGAATTCTGATGAAGTTTAAAAATGCTACGGAACTCTTCCCTTGTTCTTCGGAATTCTGCTGAAGTTTAAAAATGCTACGGAACTCTTCCATTGTTCTCGGAATTCTGTTGAAGTTTAAAAATGCTACGGAACTCTTCCATTGTTCTCGTAATTCTGGTGAAGTTTAAAAATGCTACGGAACTCTTCCATTGTTCTCGGAATTCTGCTGAAGTTTAAAAATGCTACGGAACTCTTCCATTGTTCTTCGGAATTCTGCTGAAGTTTAAAAATGCTACGGATCTTTTCCATTGTTCTTTGGATTTCTGATGAATTTTAAAAATGCTACGGAACTCTTCCATTGTTCTTCGGAATTCTGCTGAAGTTTAAAAATGCTACGGAACTCTTCCATTGTTCTTCGGAATTCTGCAGAAGTTAAAAAATGCTACGGAACTCTTCCATTGTTCGTGGAATTCTGGTGAAGTTTAAAAATGCTACGGAACTCTTCCATTGTTCTCAGAATTCTTCTGAAGTTTATAAATTCTATGGTACTCTTCCATTGTTCTTGGGAATTCTGCTGAAGTTTAAAAATGTTACGGATCATTTCCATTGTTCTTCGGAATTCTGCTGAAGATTAAAAATGCTACGGAACTCTTCCATTGTTCTTCGGAATTCTGCTGAAGTTTAAAAATGCTACGGAACTCTTCGATTTTTCTTCGGAATTCTGCTGAAGTTTAAAAATGCTACGGAACTCTTCCATTGCTTTGCAGAATTCTGCTGAAGTTTAAAAATGCTACGGAACTCTTCCATTGTTATTCTTAATTCTACTGAAGTTTAAAAATGCTACGGAACTCTTCCATTGTTCTTCGGAATTCTGCTGAAGATTAAAAATGCTACGGAACTCTTCCATTGTTCTTCTGAGTTCTGCTGAAGTTTAAAAATGCTACGGAACTCTTCCATTGTTCTTCGGAATTCTGATGAAGTTTAAAACTGCAACGGAACTCTTCCATTGTTCTTCGGAATGCTGCTGAAGTTTAAAAATGCTACGGAACTCTTCCATTGTTCTTCGGAATTCTGCTGAAGTTTAAAAATGCTACGGAACTCTTACATTGTTCTTCTGAATTCTGCTGAAGTTTAAAAATGCTACGGAACTCTTCCATTGTTCTTCGGAATTCTGATGAAGCCTAAAACTGCAACGCAACTCTTCCATTGTTCTTCGGAATTCTGCTGAAGTTTAAAAATGCTTCGGAACTCTTCCATTGTTCTTCGGAATTCTGCTGCAGTTTAAAAATGCTACGGAACTCTTCCATTGTTCTCGGAATTCTGCTGAAGTTTAAAAATCCTACGGAACTCTTCCATTGTTCTCGGAATTCTGGTGAAGTTTAAAAATGCTACGGAACCTTCCAATGTTCTCGGAATTCTGCTGAAGTTTAAAAATGCTACGGAACTCTTCCATTGTTCTTCAGAATTCTGCTGAAGTTTAAAAATGCTACGGAACTCTTCCATTGTTCTTCGGAATTCTGCTGAAGTTTAAAAATACTATGGAACTCTTCCATTGTTCTCGGAATTCTGCTGAAGTATAAAAATGGTACGGAACTTTTCCATTGTTCTTCGGAATTCTGACGAAGTTTAAAAAGGCTACGGAACTCTCCATTGTTCTTCGGAATTCTGCTGAAGTTTAAAAATGCTACGGAACTCTTCCATTGTTCTTCGGAATTCTGCAGAAGTTTAAAAATGCTACGGAACTCTTCGATTGTTCTTCGGAATTCTGCTGAAGTTTAAAAATGTTACGGAACTCTTCCATTGCTTTGCAGAATTCTGCTTAAGTTTAAAAATGCTACGGAACTCTTCCATTGTTCTTCGGAAATCTGCTGAAGTTTAAAAATGCTACGGAACACTTTCTTTGTTCTTCGGAATTCTGCTGAAGTTTAAAAATGATACGGAACTCTTCCATTGTTCACGGAATTCTGGTGAAGTTTAAAAATGCTACGGTACTCTTCCATTGTTATTCTTAATTCTACTGAAGTTTAAAAATGCTACGGAACTCTTCCATTGTTCTTCGGAATTCTGCTGAAGTTTAAAAATGCTACGGAACTCTTCCATTGTTCTTCTGAGTTCTGCTGAAGTATAAAAATGCTACGGAACTCTTCCATTGTTCTTCGGAATTCTGCTGAAGTTTAAAAATGCTACGGAACTCTTCCATTGTTCTTCTGAGTTCTGCTGAAGTATAAAAATGCTACGGAACTCTTCCATTGTTCTTCGGAATTCTGATGAAGTTTAAAACTGCTACGGAACTCTTCCTTTGTTCTTCGGAATTCTGCAGAAGTTTAAAAATGCTACGGAACTCTTCCAGTGTTCTTGGAATTCTGGTGAAGTTTAAAAATGCTACGGAACTCTTCCATTGTTCTCAGAATTCTGCTGAAGCTTATAATTTCTACGGTGCTCTTCCATTGTTCTTGGGAATTCTGCTGAAGTTTAAAAATGTTACGGATCAATTCCATTGTTCTTCGGAATTCTGCTGAAGTTTAAAAATGCTATGGAACTCTTCCATTGTTCTTCGGAATTCTGCTGAAGTTTAAAAATGCTACGGAACTCTTCCATTGTTCTTCGGAATTCTGCTGAAGTTTAAAAATGTTACGGATCATTTCCATTTTTCTTCAGAATTCTGCTGAAGTTTAAAACTGCAACGGAACTCTTCCATTGTTCTCAGAATTCTTGTGAAGTTTAAAAATGGTACGGAACTCTTCCATTGTTCTCGGAATTCTGGTGAAGTTTAAAACTGCTGCGGAACTCTTCCATTGTTCTCGGATTTGTGCTGAAGTTTAAAAATGCTACGGAACTCTTCCATTGTTCGTGGAATTCTGTTGAAGTTTAAAATGCTATGGAACTCTTCCATTGTTCTCAGAATTCTGCTGAAGTTTATAAATGCTACGGTACTCTTCCATTGTTCTTCGGTATTCTGCTGAAGTTTAAAAATGTTACGGATCACTTCCATTGTTCTTCAGAATTCTGATGAAGTTTAAAAATGCTATGGAACTCTTCCATTGCTCTCGGAATTCTGGTGAAGTTTAAAAATGCTACGGAACTCTTCCATTGTTCTCGGAATTCTGGTGAAGTTTAAAAATGCTACTGAACTCATCCATTGTTCTCGGAATTCTGCTGAAGTTTATAAATGCTACGGAACTCTTCCATTGTTCTTCGGAATTCTGCTGAAGTATAAAAATGGTACGGAACTTTTCCATTGTTCTTCGGAATTCTGACAAAGTTTAAAAAGGCTACGGAACTCTTCCATTGTTCTTCGGAATTCTGCTGAAGTTTAAAAATGCTACGGAACTCTTACATTGTTCTTCGGAATTCTGCAGAAGTTTAAAAATGCTACGGAACACTTCCATTGTTCTTGGAATTCTGGTGAAGTTTAAAAATGCTACGGAACTCTTCCATTGTTCTCAGAATTCTGCTGAAGCTTATAAATTCTACGGTGGTCTTCCATTGCTTTTGGGAATTCTGCTGAAGTTTAAAAATGTTACGGATCAATTCCATTGTTCTTCGGAATTCTGCTGAAGTTTAAAAATGCAACGGAACTCTTCCATTGTTCTTCGGAATTCTGATGAAGTTTAAAAATGCTACGGAACTCTTCCATTGTTCTTCGGAATTCTGCTGAAGTTTAAAGATGTTACGGATCATTTCCATTGTTCTTCAGAATTGTGCTGAAGTTTCAATATGCTACGGAACTCATCCATTGTTCTTCGGAATTCTGCTGAAGTTTAAAAATGCTACGGAACTCTTCGATTGTTCTTCGGAATTCTGCTGAAGTTTAAAAATCCTACGGAACTCTTCCATTTTTCTTCTGAGTTCTGCTGAAGTTTAAAAATGCTGCGGAACTCTTCCTTTGTTCTTCGGAATTCTGATGAAGTTTAAAACTGCAACGGAACTCTTCCATTGTTCTCGGAATTCTGGTGAAGTTTAAAAATGGTACGGAACTCTTCCATTGTTCTCGGAATTCTGGTGAAGTTTAAAACTGCTGCGGAACTCTTCCATTGTTCTCGGATTTCTGCTGAAGTTTAAAAATGCTACGGAAATCTTCCATTGTTCTTGGAATTCTGTTGAAGTTTAAAATGCTACGGAACTCTTCCATTGTTCTCAGAATTCTGCTGAAGTTTATAAATGCTACGGTACTCTTCCATTGTTCTTGGGTATTCTGCTGAAGTTTAAAAATGTTACGGATCACTTCCATTGTTCTTCAGAATTCTGATGAAGTTTAAAAATGCTATGGAACTCTTCATTGTTCTCGGAATTCTGGTGAAGTTTAAAAATGCTACGGAACTCTTCCATTGTTCTCGGAATTCTGGTGAAGTTTAAAACTGCTGCGGAACTCTTCCATTGTTCTCGGATTTCTGCTGAAGTTTAAAAATGCTACGGAACTCTTCCATTGTTCTTGGAATTCTGTTGAAATTTAAAATGCTACGGAACTCTTCCATTGTTCTCAGAATTCTGCTGAAGTTTATAAATGCTACGGTACTCTTCCATTGTTCTTGGGTATTCTGCTGAAGTTTAAAAATGTTACGGATCACTTCCATTGTTCTTCAGAATTCTGATGAAGTTTAAAAATGCTATGGAACTCTTCCATTGTTCTCGGAATTTTGGTGAAGTTTAAAAATGCTACGGAACTCTTCCATTGTTCTCGGAATTCTGGTGAAGTTTAAAAATGCTACTGAACTCATCCATTGTTCTCGGAATTCTGCTGAAGTTTAAAAATGCTACGGAACTCTTCCATTGTTCTTCGGAATTCTGCTGAAGTATAAAAATGGTACGGAACTTTTCCATTGTTCTTCGGAATTCTGACAAAGTTTAAAAAGGCTACGGAACTCTTCCATTGTTCTTCGGAATTCTGCTGAAGTTTAAAAATGCTACGGAACTCTTCCATTGTTCTTCGGAATTCTCCAGAAGTTTAAAAATGCTACGGAACTCTTCCATTGTTCTTGGAATTCTGGTGAAGTTTAAAAATGCTACGGAACACTTTCATTGTTCTCGGAATTCTGCTGAAGTTTAAAAATGCTACGGAACTCTTCCATTGTTCTTCGGAATTCTGCTGAAGTTTAAAAATGCTACGGAACTCTTCCATTGTTCTTCAGAATTCTGCTGAAGTTTAAAAATGCTATGGAACTCTTCCATTGTTCTTGGAATTCTGGTGAAGTTTAAAAATGCTACGGAACTCTTCCATTGTTCTCGAAATTCTGGTGAAGTTTAAAAATGCTACGGAACTCATCCATTGTTCTCGGAATTCTGCTGAAGTTTAAAAATGCTACGGAACTCTTCCATTGTTCTTCGGAATTCTGCTGAAGTATAAAAATGGTACGGAACTTTTCCATTGTTCTTCAGAATTCTGACGAAGTTTAAAAAGGCTACGGAACTCTTCCATTGTTCTTCGGAATTCTGCTGAAGTTTAAAAATGCCACGGAACTCTTCCATTGTTCTTCGGAATTCTGACGAAGTTTAAAAAGGCTACGGAACTCTTCCATTGTTCTTCGGAATTCTGCTGAAGTTTAAAAATGCTACGGAACTCTTCCTTTGTTCTTCGGAATTCTGCAGAAGTTTAAAAATGCTACGGAACTCTTCCAGTGTTCTTGGAATTCTGGTGAAGTTTAAAAATGCTACGGAACTCTTCCATTGTTCTCAGAATTCTGCTGAAGCTTATAATTTCTACGGTGCTCTTCCATTGTTCTTGGGAATTCTGCTGAAGTTTAAAAATGTTACGGATCAATTCCATTGTTCTTCGGAATTCTGCTGAAGTTTAAAAATGCTATGGAACTCTTCCATTGTTCTTCGGAATTCTGCTGAAGTTTAAAAATGCTACGGAACTCTTCCATTGTTCTTCGGAATTCTGCTGAAGTTTAAAAATGTTACGGATCATTTCCATTTTTCTTCAGAATTCTGCTGAAGTTTAAAACTGCAACGGAACTCTTCCATTGTTCTCGGAATTCTTGTGAAGTTTAAAAATGGTACGGAACTCTTCCATTGTTCTCGGAATTCTGGTGAAGTTTAAAACTGCTGCGGAACTCTTCCATTGTTCTCGGATTTGTGCTGAAGTTTAAAAATGCTACGGAACTCTTCCATTGTTCGTGGAATTCTGTTGAAGTTTAAAATGCTATGGAACTCTTCCATTGTTCTCAGAATTCTGCTGAAGTTTATAAATGCTACGGTACTCTTCCATTGTTCTTCGGTATTCTGCTGAAGTTTAAAAATGTTACGGATCACTTCCATTGTTCTTCAGAATTCTGATGAAGTTTAAAAATGCTATGGAACTCTTCCATTGTTCTCGGAATTCTGGTGAAGTTTAAAAATGCTACGGAACTCTTCCATTGTTCTCGGAATTCTGGTGAAGTTTAAAAATGCTACTGAACTCATCCATTGTTCTCGGAATTCTGCTGAAGTTTATAAATGCTACGGAACTCTTCCATTGTTCTTCGGAATTCTGCTGAAGTATAAAAATGGTACGGAACTTTTCCATTGTTCTTCGGAATTCTGACAAAGTTTAAAAAGGCTACGGAACTCTTCCATTGTTCTTCGGAATTCTGCTGAAGTTTAAAAATGCTACGGAACTCTTACATTGTTCTTCGGAATTCTGCAGAAGTTTAAAAATGCTACGGAACACTTCCATTGTTCTTGGAATTCTGGTGAAGTTTAAAAATGCTACGGAACTCTTCCATTGTTCTCAGAATTCTGCTGAAGCTTATAAATTCTACGGTGGTCTTCCATTGCTTTTGGGAATTCTGCTGAAGTTTAAAAATGTTACGGATCAATTCCATTGTTCTTCGGAATTCTGCTGAAGTTTAAAAATGCAACGGAACTCTTCCATTGTTCTTCGGAATTCTGATGAAGTTTAAAAATGCTACGGAACTCTTCCATTGTTCTTCGGAATTCTGCTGAAGTTTAAAGATGTTACGGATCATTTCCATTGTTCTTCAGAATTGTGCTGAAGTTTCAATATGCTACGGAACTCATCCATTGTTCTTCGGAATTCTGCTGAAGTTTAAAAATGCTACGGAACTCTTCGATTGTTCTTCGGAATTCTGCTGAAGTTTAAAAATCCTACGGAACTCTTCCATTTTTCTTCTGAGTTCTGCTGAAGTTTAAAAATGCTGCGGAACTCTTCCTTTGTTCTTCGGAATTCTGATGAAGTTTAAAACTGCAACGGAACTCTTCCATTGTTCTCGGAATTCTGGTGAAGTTTAAAAATGGTACGGAACTCTTCCATTGTTCTCGGAATTCTGGTGAAGTTTAAAACTGCTGCGGAACTCTTCCATTGTTCTCGGATTTCTGCTGAAGTTTAAAAATGCTACGGAAATCTTCCATTGTTCTTGGAATTCTGTTGAAGTTTAAAATGCTACGGAACTCTTCCATTGTTCTCAGAATTCTGCTGAAGTTTATAAATGCTACGGTACTCTTCCATTGTTCTTGGGTATTCTGCTGAAGTTTAAAAATGTTACGGATCACTTCCATTGTTCTTCAGAATTCTGATGAAGTTTAAAAATGCTATGGAACTCTTCATTGTTCTCGGAATTCTGGTGAAGTTTAAAAATGCTACGGAACTCTTCCATTGTTCTCGGAATTCTGGTGAAGTTTAAAACTGCTGCGGAACTCTTCCATTGTTCTCGGATTTCTGCTGAAGTTTAAAAATGCTACGGAACTCTTCCATTGTTCTTGGAATTCTGTTGAAATTTAAAATGCTACGGAACTCTTCCATTGTTCTCAGAATTCTGCTGAAGTTTATAAATGCTACGGTACTCTTCCATTGTTCTTGGGTATTCTGCTGAAGTTTAAAAATGTTACGGATCACTTCCATTGTTCTTCAGAATTCTGATGAAGTTTAAAAATGCTATGGAACTCTTCCATTGTTCTCGGAATTTTGGTGAAGTTTAAAAATGCTACGGAACTCTTCCATTGTTCTCGGAATTCTGGTGAAGTTTAAAAATGCTACTGAACTCATCCATTGTTCTCGGAATTCTGCTGAAGTTTAAAAATGCTACGGAACTCTTCCATTGTTCTTCGGAATTCTGCTGAAGTATAAAAATGGTACGGAACTTTTCCATTGTTCTTCGGAATTCTGACAAAGTTTAAAAAGGCTACGGAACTCTTCCATTGTTCTTCGGAATTCTGCTGAAGTTTAAAAATGCTACGGAACTCTTCCATTGTTCTTCGGAATTCTCCAGAAGTTTAAAAATGCTACGGAACTCTTCCATTGTTCTTGGAATTCTGGTGAAGTTTAAAAATGCTACGGAACACTTTCATTGTTCTCGGAATTCTGCTGAAGTTTAAAAATGCTACGGAACTCTTCCATTGTTCTTCGGAATTCTGCTGAAGTTTAAAAATGCTACGGAACTCTTCCATTGTTCTTCAGAATTCTGCTGAAGTTTAAAAATGCTATGGAACTCTTCCATTGTTCTTGGAATTCTGGTGAAGTTTAAAAATGCTACGGAACTCTTCCATTGTTCTCGAAATTCTGGTGAAGTTTAAAAATGCTACGGAACTCATCCATTGTTCTCGGAATTCTGCTGAAGTTTAAAAATGCTACGGAACTCTTCCATTGTTCTTCGGAATTCTGCTGAAGTATAAAAATGGTACGGAACTTTTCCATTGTTCTTCGGAATTCTGACGAAGTTTAAAAAGGCTACGGAACTCTTCCATTGTTCTTCGGAATTCTGCTGAAGTTTAAAAATGCCACGGAACTCTTCCATTGTTCTTCGGAATTCTGACGAAGTTTAAAAAGGCTACGGAACTCTTCCATTGTTCTTCGGAATTCTGCTGAAGTTTAAAAATGCTACGGAACTCTTCCATTGTTCTTCGGAATTCTGCAGAAGTTTAAAAATGCTACGTAACTCTTCCATTGTTCTTGGAATTCTGGTGAAGTTTAAAAATGCTACGGAACTCTTCCATTGTTCTCAGAATTCTGCTGAAGCTTATAAATTCTACGGTGCTCTTCCATTGTTCTTGGGAATTCTGCTGAAGTTTAAAAATGTTACGGATCAATTCCATTGTTCTTCGGAATTCTGCTGAAGTTTAGAAATGCTACGGAACTCTTCCATTGTTCTTCGGAATTCTGCTGTAGTTTAAAAATGCTACGGAACTCTTCCATTGTTCTTCGGAATTCTGCTGAAGTTTAAAAATGTTACGGATCATTTCCATTGTTCTTCAGAATTCTGCTGAAGTTTAAATATGCTACGGAACTCTTCCATTGTTCTTCGGAATTCTGCTGAAGTTTAAAAATGCTACGGAACTCTTCGATTGTTCTTCGGAATTCTGCTGAAGTTTAAAAATGCTACGGAACTCTTCCATTGTTCTTCTGAGTTCTGCTGAAGTTTAAAAATGCTGCGGAACTCTTCCTTTGTTCTTCGGAATTCTGATGAAGTTTAAAACTGCTACGGAACTCTTCCATTGTTCTCGGAATTCTGGTGAAGTTTAAAAATGGTACGGAACTCTTCCATTGTTCTCGGAATTCTGGTGAAGTTTAAAACTGCTGCGGAACTCTTCCATTGTTCTCGGATTTCTGCTGAAGTTTAAAAATGCTACGGAAATCTTCCATTGTTCTTGGAATTCTGTTGAAGTTTAAAATGCTACGGAACTCTTCCATTGTTCTCAGAATTCTGCTGAAGTTTATAAATGCTACGGTACTCTTCCATTGTTCTTGGGTATTCTGCTGAAGTTTAAAAATGTTACGGATCACTTCCATTGTTCTTCAGAATTCTGATGAAGTTTAAAAATGCTATGGAACTCTTCCATTGTTCTCGGAATTCTGGTGAAGTTTAAAAATGCTACGGAACTCTTCCATTGTTCTCGGAATTCTGGTGAAGTTTAAAACTGCTGCGGAACTCTTCCATTGTTCTCGGATTTCTGCTGAAGTTTAAAAATGCTACGGAACTCTTCCATTGTTCTTGGAATTCTGTTGAAATTTAAAATGCTACGGAACTCTTCCATTGTTCTCAGAATTCTGCTGAAGTTTATAAATGCTACGGTACTCTTCCATTGTTCTTGGGTATTCTGCTGAAGTTTAAAAATGTTACGGATCACTTCCATTGTTCTTCAGAATTCTGATGAAGTTTAAAAATGCTATGGAACTCTTCCATTGTTCTCGGAATTTTGGTGAAGTTTAAAAATGCTACGGAACTCTTCCATTGTTCTCGGAATTCTGGTGAAGTTTAAAAATGCTACTGAACTCATCCATTGTTCTCGGAATTCTGCTGAAGTTTAAAAATGCTACGGAACTCTTCCATTGTTCTTCGGAATTCTGCTGAAGTATAAAAATGGTACGGAACTTTTCCATTGTTCTTCGGAATTCTGACAAAGTTTAAAAAGGCTACGGAACTCTTCCATTGTTCTTCGGAATTCTGCTGAAGTTTAAAAATGCTACGGAACTCTTCCATTGTTCTTCGGAATTCTCCAGAAGTTTAAAAATGCTACGGAACTCTTCCATTGTTCTTGGAATTCTGGTGAAGTTTAAAAATGCTACGGAACACTTTCATTGTTCTCGGAATTCTGCTGAAGTTTAAAAATGCTACGGAACTCTTCCATTGTTCTTCGGAATTCTGCTGAAGTTTAAAAATGCTACGGAACTCTTCCATTGTTCTTCAGAATTCTGCTGAAGTTTAAAAATGCTATGGAACTCTTCCATTGTTCTTGGAATTCTGGTGAAGTTTAAAAATGCTACGGAACTCTTCCATTGTTCTCGGAATTCTGGTGAAGTTTAAAAATGCTACGGAACTCATCCATTGTTCTCGGAATTCTGCTGAAGTTTAAAAATGCTACGGAACTCTTCCATTGTTCTTCGGAATTCTGCTGAAGTATAAAAATGGTACGGAACTTTTCCATTGTTCTTCGGAATTCTGACGAAGTTTAAAAAGGCTACGGAACTCTTCCATTGTTCTTCGGAATTCTGCTGAAGTTTAAAAATGCTACGGAACTCTTCCATTGTTCTTCGGAATTCTGACGAAGTTTAAAAAGGCTACGGAACTCTTCCATTGTTCTTCGGAATTCTGCTGAAGTTTAAAAATGCTACGGAACTCTTCCATTGTTCTTCGGAATTCTGCAGAAGTTTAAAAATGCTACGTAACTCTTCCATTGTTCTTGGAATTCTGGTGAAGTTTAAAAATGCTACGGAACTCTTCCATTGTTCTCAGAATTCTGCTGAAGCTTATAAATTCTACGGTGCTCTTCCATTGTTCTTGGGAATTCTGCTGAAGTTTAAAAATGTTACGGATCAATTCCATTGTTCTTCGGAATTCTGCTGAAGTTTAGAAATGCTACGGAACTCTTCCATTGTTCTTCGGAATTCTGCTGTAGTTTAAAAATGCTACGGAACTCTTCCATTGTTCTTCGGAATTCTGCTGAAGCTTAAAAATGTTACGGATCATTTCCATTGTTCTTCAGAATTCTGCTGAAGTTTAAATATGCTACGGAACTCTTCCATTGTTCTTCGGAATTCTGCTGAAGTTTAAAAATGCTACGGAACTCTTCGATTGTTCTTCGGAATTCTGCTGAAGTTTAAAAATGCTACGGAACTCTTCCATTGTTCTTCTGAGTTCTGCTGAAGTTTAAAAATGCTGCGGAACTCTTCCTTTGTTCTTCGGAATTCTGATGAAGTTTAAAACTGCTACGGAACTCTTCCATTGTTCTCGGAATTCTGGTGAAGTTTAAAAATGGTACGGAACTCTTCCATTGTTCTCGGAATTCTGGTGAAGTTTAAAACTGCTGCGGAACTCTTCCATTGTTTTCGGATTTCTGCTGAAGTTTAAAAATGCTACGGAACTCTTCCATTGTTCTCAGAATTCTGCTGAAGTTTATAAATGCTACGGTACTCTTCCATTGTTCTTGGGTATTCTGCTGAAGTTTAAAAATGTTACGGATCACTTCCATTGTTCTTCAGAATTCTGATGAAGTTTAAAAATGCTATGGAACTCTTCCATTGTTCTCGGAATTCTGGTGAAGTTTAAAAATGCTACGGAACTCTTCCATTGTTCTCGGAATTCTGGTGAAGTTTAAAACTGCTGCGGAACTCTTCCATTGTTCTCGGATTTCTGCTGAAGTTTAAAAATGCTACGGAACTCTTCCATTGTTCTTGGAATTCTGTTGAAATTTAAAATGCTACGGAACTCTTCCATTGTTCTCAGAATTCTGCTGAAGTTTATAAATGCTACGGTACTCTTCCATTGTTCTTGGGTATTCTGCTGAAGTTTAAAAATGTTACGGATCACTTCCATTGTTCTTCAGAATTCTGATGAAGTTTAAAAATGCTATGGAACTCTTCCATTGTTCTCGGAATTTTGGTGAAGTTTAAAAATGCTACGGAACTCTTCCATTGTTCTCGGAATTCTGGTGAAGTTTAAAAATGCTACTGAACTCATCCATTGTTCTCGGAATTCTGCTGAAGTTTAAAAATGCTACGGAACTCTTCCATTGTTCTTCGGAATTCTGCTGAAGTATAAAAATGGTACGGAACTTTTCCATTGTTCTTCGGAATTCTGACAAAGTTTAAAAAGGCTACGGAACTCTTCCATTGTTCTTCGGAATTCTGCTGAAGTTTAAAAATGCTACGGAACTCTTCCATTGTTCTTCGGAATTCTCCAGAAGTTTAAAAATGCTACGGAACTCTTCCATTGTTCTTGGAATTCTGGTGAAGTTTAAAAATGCTACGGAACACTTTCATTGTTCTCGGAATTCTGCTGAAGTTTAAAAATGCTACGGAACTCTTCCATTGTTCTTCGGAATTCTGCTGAAGTTTAAAAATGCTACGGAACTCTTCCATTGTTCTTCAGAATTCTGCTGAAGTTTAAAAATGCTATGGAACTCTTCCATTGTTCTTGGAATTCTGGTGAAGTTTAAAAATGCTACGGAACTCTTCCATTGTTCTCGGAATTCTGGTGAAGTTTAAAAATGCTACGGAACTCATCCATTGTTCTTGGAATTCTGCTGAAGTTTAAAAATGCTACGGAACTCTTCCATTGTTCTTCGGAATTCTGCTGAAGTATAAAAATGGTACGGAACTTTTCCATTGTTCTTCGGAATTCTGACGAAGTTTAAAAAGGCTACGGAACTCTTCCATTGTTCTTCGGAATTCTGCTGAAGTTTAAAAATGCTACGGAACTCTTCCATTGTTCTTCGGAATTCTGACGAAGTTTAAAAAGGCTACGGAACTCTTCCATTGTTCTTCGGAATTCTGCTGAAGTTTAAAAATGCTACGGAACTCTTCCATTGTTCTTCGGAATTCTGCAGAAGTTTAAAAATGCTACGTAACTCTTCCATTTTTCTTGGAATTCTGGTGAAGTTTAAAAATGCTACGGAACTCTTCCATTGTTCTCAGAATTCTGCTGAAGCTTATAAATTCTACGGTGCTCTTCCATTGTTCTTGGGAATTCTGCTGAAGTTTAAAAATGTTACGGATCAATTCCATTGTTCTTCGGAATTCTGCTGAAGTTTAGAAATGCTACGGAACTCTTCCATTGTTCTTCGGAATTCTGCTGTAGTTTAAAAATGCTACGGAACTCTTCCATTGTTCTTCGGAATTCTGCTGAAGCTTAAAAATGTTACGGATCATTTCCATTGTTCTTCAGAATTCTGCTGAAGTTTAAATATGCTACGGAACTCTTCCATTGTTCTTCGGAATTCTGCTGAAGTTTAAAAATGCTACGGAACTCTTCGATTGTTCTTCGGAATTCTGCTGAAGTTTAAAAATGCTACGGAACTCTTCCATTGTTCTTCTGAGTTCTGCTGAAGTTTAAAAATGCTGCGGAACTCTTCCTTTGTTCTTCGGAATTCTGATGAAGTTTAAAACTGCTACGGAACTCTTCCATTGTTCTCGGAATTCTGGTGAAGTTTAAAAATGGTACGGAACTCTTCCATTGTTCTCGGAATTCTGGTGAAGTTTAAAACTGCTGCGGAACTCTTCCATTGTTTTCGGATTTCTGCTGAAGTTTAAAAATGCTACGGAACTCTTCCATTGTTCTTGGAATTCTGCTGAAGTTTATAAATGCTACGGTACTCTTCCATTGTTCTTGGGTATTCTGCTGAAGTTTAAAAATGTTACGGATCACTTCCATTGTTCTTCAGAATTCTGATGTAGTTTAAAAATGCTATGGAACACTTCCATTGTTCTTCGGAATTCTGCTGAAGTTTAAAAATGCTACGGAACTCTTCCATTGTTCTTCGGAATTTTGCTGAAGTTTAAAAATGCTACGGAACTTTTCCATTGTTCTTTGGAATTCTGATGAATTTTAAAAATGCTACGGAACTCTTCCATTGTTCTTCGGAATTCTGCTGAAGTTTAAAAATGCTACAGAACTCTTCCATTGTTCTTCGAAATTCTGCAGAAGTTAAAAAATGCTACGGAACTCTTCCATTGTTCGTGGAATTCTGGTGAAGTTTAAAAATGCTACGGAACTCTTCCATTGTTCTCAGAATTCTTCTGACGTTTATAAATTCTATGGTACTCTTCCATTGTTCTTGGGAATTCTGCTGAAGTTTAAAAATGTTACGGATCATTTCCATTGTTCTTCGGAATTCTGCTGAAGTTTAAAAATGCTACGGAACTCTTCCATTGTTCTTCGGAATTCTGCTGAAGCTTAAAAATGCTACGGAACTCTTCCATTGTTCTTCGGAATTCTGCTGAAGTTTAAAAATGCTACGGAACTCTTCCATTGTTTTGCAGAATTCTGCTGAAGTTTAAAAATGCTACGGAACTCTTCCATTGTTCACGGAATTCTAGTGAAGTTTAAAAATGCTACGGAACTCTTCCATTGTCATACTTAATTCTACTGAAGCTTAAAAATGCTACGGAACTCTTCCATTGTTCTTCGGAATTCTGCTGAAGTTTAAAAATGCTACGGAACGCTTCCATTGTTCTCGGAATTCTGGTGAAGTTTAAAAATGCTACGGAACTCTTCCATTGTTCTTCTGAGTTCTGCTGAAGTTCAAAAATGCTGCGGAACTCTTCCTTTGTTCTTCGGAATTCTGATGAAGTTTAAAACTGCTACGGAACTCTTCCATTGTTCTCGGAATTCTGGTGAAGTTTAAAAATGGTACGGAACTCTTCCATTGTTCTCGGAATTCTGGTGAAGTTTAAAACTGCTGCGGAACTCTTCCATTGTTCTCGGATTTCTGCTGAAGTTTAAAAATGCTACGGAAATCTTCCATTGTTCTTGGAATTCTGTTGAAGTTTAAAATGCTACGGAACTCTTCCATTGTTCTCAGAATTCTGCTGAAGTTTATAAATGCTACGGTACTCTTCCATTGTTCTTGGGTATTCTGCTGAAGTTTAAAAATGTTACGGATCACTTCCATTGTTCTTCAGAATTCTGATGAAGTTTAAAAATGCTATGGAACTCTTCCATTGTTCTCGGAATTCTGGTGAAGTTTAAAAATGCTACGGAACTCTTCCATTGTTCTCGGAATTCTGGTGAAGTTTAAAACTGCTGCGGAACTCTTCCATTGTTCTCGGATTTCTGCTGAAGTTTAAAAATGCTACGGAACTCTTCCATTGTTCTTGGAATTCTGTTGAAATTTAAAATGCTACGGAACTCTTCCATTGTTCTCAGAATTCTGCTGAAGTTTATAAATGCTACGGTACTCTTCCATTGTTCTTGGGTATTCTGCTGAAGTTTAAAAATGTTACGGATCACTTCCATTGTTCTTCAGAATTCTGATGAAGTTTAAAAATGCTATGGAACTCTTCCATTGTTCTCGGAATTTTGGTGAAGTTTAAAAATGCTACGGAACTCTTCCATTGTTCTCGGAATTCTGGTGAAGTTTAAAAATGCTACTGAACTCATCCATTGTTCTCGGAATTCTGCTGAAGTTTAAAAATGCTACGGAACTCTTCCATTGTTCTTCGGAATTCTGCTGAAGTATAAAAATGGTACGGAACTTTTCCATTGTTCTTCGGAATTCTGACAAAGTTTAAAAAGGCTACGGAACTCTTCCATTGTTCTTCGGAATTCTGCTGAAGTTTAAAAATGCTACGGAACTCTTCCATTGTTCTTCGGAATTCTCCAGAAGTTTAAAAATGCTACGGAACTCTTCCATTGTTCTTGGAATTCTGGTGAAGTTTAAAAATGCTACGGAACACTTTCATTGTTCTCGGAATTCTGCTGAAGTTTAAAAATGCTACGGAACTCTTCCATTGTTCTTCGGAATTCTGCTGAAGTTTAAAAATGCTACGGAACTCTTCCATTGTTCTTCAGAATTCTGCTGAAGTTTAAAAATGCTATGGAACTCTTCCATTGTTCTTGGAATTCTGGTGAAGTTTAAAAATGCTACGGAACTCTTCCATTGTTCTCGGAATTCTGGTGAAGTTTAAAAATGCTACGGAACTCATCCATTGTTCTCGGAATTCTGCTGAAGTTTAAAAATGCTACGGAACTCTTCCATTGTTCTTCGGAATTCTGCTGAAGTATAAAAATGGTACGGAACTTTTCCATTGTTCTTCGGAATTCTGACGAAGTTTAAAAAGGCTACGGAACTCTTCCATTGTTCTTCGGAATTCTGCTGAAGTTTAAAAATGCTACGGAACTCTTCCATTGTTCTTCGGAATTCTGACGAAGTTTAAAAAGGCTACGGAACTCTTCCATTGTTCTTCGGAATTCTGCTGAAGTTTAAAAATGCTACGGAACTCTTCCATTGTTCTTCGGAATTCTGCAGAAGTTTAAAAATGCTACGTAACTCTTCCATTGTTCTTGGAATTCTGGTGAAGTTTAAAAATGCTACGGAACTCTTCCATTGTTCTCAGAATTCTGCTGAAGCTTATAAATTCTACGGTGCTCTTCCATTGTTCTTGGGAATTCTGCTGAAGTTTAAAAATGTTACGGATCAATTCCATTGTTCTTCGGAATTCTGCTGAAGTTTAGAAATGCTACGGAACTCTTCCATTGTTCTTCGGAATTCTGCTGTAGTTTAAAAATGCTACGGAACTCTTCCATTGTTCTTCGGAATTCTGCTAAAGTTTAAAAATGTTACGGATCATTTCCATTGTTCTTCAGAATTCTGCTGAAGTTTAAATATGCTACGGAACTCTTCCATTGTTCTTCGGAATTCTGCTGAAGTTTAAAAATGCTACGGAACTCTTCGATTGTTCTTCGGAATTCTGCTGAAGTTTAAAAATGCTACGGAACTCTTCCATTGTTCTTCTGAGTTCTGCTGAAGTTTAAAAATGCTGCGGAACTCTTCCTTTGTTCTTCGGAATTCTGATGAAGTTTAAAACTGCTACGGAACTCTTCCATTGTTCTCGGAATTCTGGTGAAGTTTAAAAATGGTACGGAACTCTTCCATTGTTCTCGGAATTCTGGTGAAGTTTAAAACTGCTGCGGAACTCTTCCATTGTTTTCGGATTTCTGCTGAAGTTTAAAAATGCTACGGAACTCTTCCATTGTTCTTGGAATTCTGCTGAAGTTTATAAATGCTACGGTACTCTTCCATTGTTCTTGGGTATTCTGCTGAAGTTTAAAAATGTTACGGATCACTTCCATTGTTCTTCAGAATTCTGATGTAGTTTAAAAATGCTATGGAACACTTCCATTGTTCTTCGGAATTCTGCTGAAGTTTAAAAATGCTACGGAACTCTTCCATTGTTCTTCGGAATTTTGCTGAAGTTTAAAAATGCTACGGAACTTTTCCATTGTTCTTTGGAATTCTGATGAATTTTAAAAATGCTACGGAACTCTTCCATTGTTCTTCGGAATTCTGCTGAAGTTTAAAAATGCTACAGAACTCTTCCATTGTTCTTCGAAATTCTGCAGAAGTTAAAAAATGCTACGGAACTCTTCCATTGTTCGTGGAATTCTGGTGAAGTTTAAAAATGCTACGGAACTCTTCCATTGTTCTCAGAATTCTTCTGACGTTTATAAATTCTATGGTACTCTTCCATTGTTCTTGGGAATTCTGCTGAAGTTTAAAAATGTTACGGATCATTTCCATTGTTCTTCGGAATTCTGCTGAAGTTTAAAAATGCTACGGAACTCTTCCATTGTTCTTCGGAATTCTGCTGAAGCTTAAAAATGCTACGGAACTCTTCCATTGTTCTTCGGAATTCTGCTGAAGTTTAAAAATGCTACGGAACTCTTCCATTGTTTTGCAGAATTCTGCTGAAGTTTAAAAATGCTACGGAACTCTTCCATTGTTCACGGAATTCTAGTGAAGTTTAAAAATGCTACGGAACTCTTCCATTGTTCTCAGAATTCTTCTGACGTTTATAAATTCTATGGTACTCTTCCATTGTTCTTGGGAATTCTGCTGAAGTTTAAAAATGTTACGGATCATTTCCATTGTTCTTCGGAATTCTGCTGAAGTTTAAAAATGCTACGGAACTCTTCCATTGTTCTTCGGAATTCTGCTGAAGCTTAAAAATGCTACGGAACTCTTCCATTGTTCTTCGGAATTCTGCTGAAGTTTAAAAATGCTACGGAACTCTTCCATTGTTTTGCAGAATTCTGCTGAAGTTTAAAAATGCTACGGAACTCTTCCATTGTTCACGGAATTCTAGTGAAGTTTAAAAATGCTACGGAACTCTTCCATTGTCATACTTAATTCTACTGAAGCTTAAAAATGCTACGGAACTCTTCCATTGTTCTTCGGAATTCTGCTGAAGTTTAAAAATGCTACGGAACGCTTCCATTGTTCTCGGAATTCTGGTGAAGTTTAAAAATGCTACGGAACTCTTCCATTGTTCTTCTGAGTTCTGCTGAAGTTCAAAAATGCTGCGGAACTCTTCCTTTGTTCTTCGGAATTCTGATGAAGTTTAAAACTGCTACGGAACTCTTCCATTGTTCTCGGAATTCTGGTGAAGTTTAAAAATGGTACGGAACTCTTCCATTGTTCTCGGAATTCTGGTGAAGTTTAAAACTGCTGCGGAACTCTTCCATTGTTCTCGGATTTCTGCTGAAGTTTAAAAATGCTACGGAAATCTTCCATTGTTCTTGGAATTCTGTTGAAGTTTAAAATGCTACGGAACTCTTCCATTGTTCTCAGAATTCTGCTGAAGTTTATAAATGCTACGGTACTCTTCCATTGTTCTTGGGTATTCTGCTGAAGTTTAAAAATGTTACGGATCACTTCCATTGTTCTTCAGAATTCTGATGAAGTTTAAAAATGCTATGGAACTCTTCCATTGTTCTCGGAATTCTGGTGAAGTTTAAAAATGCTACGGAACTCTTCCATTGTTCTCGGAATTCTGGTGAAGTTTAAAACTGCTGCGGAACTCTTCCATTGTTCTCGGATTTCTGCTGAAGTTTAAAAATGCTACGGAACTCTTCCATTGTTCTTGGAATTCTGTTGAAATTTAAAATGCTACGGAACTCTTCCATTGTTCTCAGAATTCTGCTGAAGTTTATAAATGCTACGGTACTCTTCCATTGTTCTTGGGTATTCTGCTGAAGTTTAAAAATGTTACGGATCACTTCCATTGTTCTTCAGAATTCTGATGAAGTTTAAAAATGCTATGGAACTCTTCCATTGTTCTCGGAATTTTGGTGAAGTTTAAAAATGCTACGGAACTCTTCCATTGTTCTCGGAATTCTGGTGAAGTTTAAAAATGCTACTGAACTCATCCATTGTTCTCGGAATTCTGCTGAAGTTTAAAAATGCTACGGAACTCTTCCATTGTTCTTCGGAATTCTGCTGAAGTATAAAAATGGTACGGAACTTTTCCATTGTTCTTCGGAATTCTGACAAAGTTTAAAAAGGCTACGGAACTCTTCCATTGTTCTTCGGAATTCTGCTGAAGTTTAAAAATGCTACGGAACTCTTCCATTGTTCTTCGGAATTCTCCAGAAGTTTAAAAATGCTACGGAACTCTTCCATTGTTCTTGGAATTCTGGTGAAGTTTAAAAATGCTACGGAACACTTTCATTGTTCTCGGAATTCTGCTGAAGTTTAAAAATGCTACGGAACTCTTCCATTGTTCTTCGGAATTCTGCTGAAGTTTAAAAATGCTACGGAACTCTTCCATTGTTCTTCAGAATTCTGCTGAAGTTTAAAAATGCTATGGAACTCTTCCATTGTTCTTGGAATTCTGGTGAAGTTTAAAAATGCTACGGAACTCTTCCATTGTTCTCGGAATTCTGGTGAAGTTTAAAAATGCTACGGAACTCATCCATTGTTCTCGGAATTCTGCTGAAGTTTAAAAATGCTACGGAACTCTTCCATTGTTCTTCGGAATTCTGCTGAAGTATAAAAATGGTACGGAACTTTTCCATTGTTCTTCGGAATTCTGACGAAGTTTAAAAAGGCTACGGAACTCTTCCATTGTTCTTCGGAATTCTGCTGAAGTTTAAAAATGCTACGGAACTCTTCCATTGTTCTTCGGAATTCTGACGAAGTTTAAAAAGGCTACGGAACTCTTCCATTGTTCTTCGGAATTCTGCTGAAGTTTAAAAATGCTACGGAACTCTTCCATTGTTCTTCGGAATTCTGCAGAAGTTTAAAAATGCTACGTAACTCTTCCATTGTTCTTGGAATTCTGGTGAAGTTTAAAAATGCTACGGAACTCTTCCATTGTTCTCAGAATTCTGCTGAAGCTTATAAATTCTACGGTGCTCTTCCATTGTTCTTGGGAATTCTGCTGAAGTTTAAAAATGTTACGGATCAATTCCATTGTTCTTCGGAATTCTGCTGAAGTTTAGAAATGCTACGGAACTCTTCCATTGTTCTTCGGAATTCTGCTGTAGTTTAAAAATGCTACGGAACTCTTCCATTGTTCTTCGGAATTCTGCTAAAGTTTAAAAATGTTACGGATCATTTCCATTGTTCTTCAGAATTCTGCTGAAGTTTAAATATGCTACGGAACTCTTCCATTGTTCTTCGGAATTCTGCTGAAGTTTAAAAATGCTACGGAACTCTTCGATTGTTCTTCGGAATTCTGCTGAAGTTTAAAAATGCTACGGAACTCTTCCATTGTTCTTCTGAGTTCTGCTGAAGTTTAAAAATGCTGCGGAACTCTTCCTTTGTTCTTCGGAATTCTGATGAAGTTTAAAACTGCTACGGAACTCTTCCATTGTTCTCGGAATTCTGGTGAAGTTTAAAAATGGTACGGAACTCTTCCATTGTTCTCGGAATTCTGGTGAAGTTTAAAACTGCTGCGGAACTCTTCCATTGTTTTCGGATTTCTGCTGAAGTTTAAAAATGCTACGGAACTCTTCCATTGTTCTTAGAATTCTGATGAAGTTTATAAATGCTACGGTACTCTTCCATTGTTCTTGGGTATTCTGCTGAAGTTTAAAAATGTTACGGATCACTTCCATTGTTCTTCAGAATTCTGATGTAGTTTAAAAATGCTATGGAACACTTCCATTGTTCTTCGGAATTCTGCTGAAGTTTAAAAATGCTACGGAACTCTTCCATTGTTCTTCGGAATTTTGCTGAAGTTTAAAAATGCTACGGAACTTTTCCATTGTTCTTTGGAATTCTGATGAATTTTAAAAATGCTACGGAACTCTTCCATTGTTCTTCGGAATTCTGCTGAAGTTTAAAAATGCTACAGAACTCTTCCATTGTTCTTCGAAATTCTGCAGAAGTTAAAAAATGCTACGGAACTCTTCCATTGTTCGTGGAATTCTGGTGAAGTTTAAAAATGCTACGGAACTCTTCCATTGTTCTCAGAATTCTTCTGACGTTTATAAATTCTATGGTACTCTTCCATTGTTCTTGGGAATTCTGCTGAAGTTTAAAAATGTTACGGATCATTTCCATTGTTCTTCGGAATTCTGCTGAAGTTTAAAAATGCTACGGAACTCTTCCATTGTTCTTCGGAATTCTGCTGAAGCTTAAAAATGCTACGGAACTCTTCCATTGTTCTTCGGAATTCTGCTGAAGTTTAAAAATGCTACGGAACTCTTCCATTGTTTTGCAGAATTCTGCTGAAGTTTAAAAATGCTACGGAACTCTTCCATTGTTCACGGAATTCTAGTGAAGTTTAAAAATGCTACGGAACTCTTCCATTGTCATACTTAATTCTACTGAAGCTTAAAAATGCTACGGAACTCTTCCATTGTTCTTCGGAATTCTGCTGAAGTTTAAAAATGCTACGGAACGCTTCCATTGTTCTCGGAATTCTGGTGAAGTTTAAAAATGCTACGGAACTCTTCCATTGTTCTCGGAATTCTGGTGAAGTTTAAAAATGGTACGGAACTCTTCCATTGTTCTCGGAATTCTGGTGAAGTTTAAAACTGCTGCGGAACTCTTCCATTGTTCTCAGATTTCTGCTGAAGTTTAAAAATGCTACGGAACTCTTCCATTGTTCTTGGAATTCTGTTGAAGTTTAAAATGCTACGGAACTCTTCCATTGTTCTAAGAATTCTGCTGAAGTTTATAAATGCTACGGTACTCTTCCATTGTTCTTGGGTATTCTGCTGAAGTTTAAAAATGTTACGGATCACTTCCATTGTTCTTCAGAATTCTGATGAAGTTTAAAAATGCTATGGAACACTTCCATTGTTCTTCGCAATTCTGCTGAAGTTTAAAAATGCTACGGAACTCTTCCATTTTTCTTCGGAATTCTGCTGAAGTTTAAAAATGCTACGGAACTCTTCCATTGTTCTTCGGAATTCTGATGAAGTTTAAAAATGCTACGGAACTCTTCCATTGTTCTTCGGAATTCTGCTGAAGTTTAAAAATGCTACGGAACTCTTCCATTGTTCTCGGAATTCTGTTGAAGTTTAAAAATGCTACGGAACTCTTCCATTGTTCTCGTAATTCTGGTGAAGTTTAAAAATGCTACGGAACTCTTCCATTGTTCTCGGAATTCTGCTGAAGTTTAAAAATGCTACGGAACTCTTCCATTGTTCTCGGAATTCTGGTGAAGTTTAAAAATGCTGCGGAACTCATCCATTGTTCTCGGAATTCTGCTGAAGTTTAAAAATGCTAAGGAACTCTTCCATTGTTCTTCGGAATTCTGCTGTAATTTAAAAATGCTACGGAACTCTTCCATTGTTCTTCGGAATTCTGACGAAGTTTAAAAATGCTACGGAACTCTTCCATTGTTCTTCGGAATTCTGCTGAAGTTTAAAAATGCTACGGAACTCTTCCATTGTTTTTTGGAATTCTGTTGAAGTTTAAAAATGCTGTGGAACTCTTCCATTGTTCTCGGAATTCTTTTGAAGTTTGAAAATGCTACGGAACTCTTCCATTGTTCTTCAGAATACTGCTGAAGTTTAAAAATGCTACGGAACACTTCCTTTGTTCTTCGGAATTCTGCTGAAGTTTAAAAATGCTACGGAACTCTTCCATTGTTCACGGAATTCTGGTGAAGTTTAAAAATGCTACGGAACTCTTCCATTGTTATTCTTAATTCTGCTGAAGTTTAAAAATGCTACGGAACTCTTCCATTGTTCTTCGGAATTCTGCTGAAGTTTAAAAATGCTACGGAACTCTTCCATTGTTCTTCTGAATTCTGCTGAAGTTTAAAAATGCTACGAAACTCTTCCATTGTTCTTCGGAATTCTGATGAAGCCTAGAACTGCAAAGGAACTCTTCCATTGTTCTTCGGAATTCTGCTGAAGTTTAAAAATGCTACGGAACTCTTCCATTGTTCTTCAGAATTCTGCTGAAGTTTAAAAATGCTACGGAACTCTTCCATTGTTCTCGGAATTCTGTTGAAGTTTAAAAATGCTACGGAACTCTTCCATTGTTCTCGTAATTCTGGTGAAGTTTAAAAATGCTACGGAACTCTTCCATTGTTCTCGTTATTCTGCTGAAGTTTAAAAATGCTACGGACCTCTTCCATTGTTCTTCGGAATTCTGCTGAAGTTTAAAAATGCTACGGAACTTTTCCATTGTTCTTTGGAATTCTGATGAATTTTAAAAATGCTACGGAACTCTTCCATTGTTCTTCGGAATTCTGCTGAAGTTTAAAAATGCTACGGAACTCTTCCATTGTTCTTCGGAATTCTGCAGAAGTTAAAAAATGCTACAGAACTCTTCCATTGTTCGTGGAATTCTGGTGAAGTTTAAAAATGCTACGGAACTCTTCCATTGTTCTCAGAATTCTTCTGAAGTTTATAAATTCTATGGTACTCTTCCATTGTTCTTGGGAATTCTGCTGAAGTTTAAAAATGTTACCGATCATTTCCATTGTTCTTCGGAATTCTGCTGAAGTTTAAAAATGCTACAGAACTCTTCCATTGTTCTTCGGAATTCTGCTAAAGTTTAAAAATGCTACGGAACTCTTCGATTGTTCTTCGGAATTCTGCTGAAGTTTAGAAATGCTACGGAACTCTTCCATTGTTTTGCAGAATTCTGCTGAAGTTTAAAAATGCTACGGAACTCTTCCATTGTTCTTCGGAAATCTGCTGAAGTTTAAAAATTCTACGGAACACTTTCTTTGTTCTTCGGAATTCTGCTGAAGTTTAAAAATGCTACGGAACTCTTCCATTGTTCACGGAATTCTGGTGAAGTTTAAAAATGCTACGGAACTCTTCCATTGTTATTCTTAATTCTACTGAAGTTTAAAAATGCTACGGCACTCTTCCATTGTTCTTCGGAATTCTGCTGAAGTTTAAAAATGCTACGGAACTCTTCCATTGTTCTCGGAATTGTGGTGAAGTTTAAAAATGCTATGGAACTCTTCCATTGTTCTCAGAATTCTGGTGAAGTTTAAAAATGGTACGGAACTCTTCCATTGTTCTCGGAATTCTGGTGAAGTTTAAAACTGCTGCGGAACTCTTCCATTGTTCTCGGATTTCTGCTGAAGTTTAAAAATGCTACGGAACTCTTCCATTGTTCTTGGAATTCTGTTGAAGTTTAAAATGCTACGGAACTCTTCCATTGTTCTCAGAATTCTGCTGAAGTTTATAAATGCTACGGTACTCTTCCATTGTTCTTGGGTAATCTGCTGAAGTTTAAAAATGTTACGGATCACTTCCATTGTTCTTCAGAATTCTGATGAAGTTTAAAAATGCTATGGAACACTTCCATTGTTCTTCGTAATTCTGCTGAAGTTTAAAAATGCTACGGAACTCTTCCATTGTTCTTCGGAATTCTGCTGAAGTTTAAAAATGCTCTATGTGCAGACTCATATTGTATCTAAGTAACTATGTAGGGGCTCATACTGTATGTAGGTGGCAGTGTGTGGGCTCATACTGTATGTACAGGGCTATGCGGGGGCTCATACTGTATGTAGGTGGCAGTGTGTGGGCTCATACTGTATGTACAGGGCTATGTGGGGGCTCATACTGTATGTAGGTGGCAGTGTGTGGGCTCATACTGTATGTACAGGGCTCTCTGCGGGGGCTCATACTGTATCTAGACCGCTATGTGCGGGCTCATACTGTATATAGGGAGCTATGTGCGGGCTCATACTGTATATAGGGAGCTATGTGCGGGCTCATACTGTATATAGGGAGCTATGTGCGTGTTCACACTGTATATAGGGAGCTATGTGCGGGCTCATACTGTATATAGCGAGCTATGTGCGGGCTCATACTGTATATAGGGAGCTATGTGCGGGCTCATATTGTATATAAGGAGCTATGTGCGGGCTCATACTTTATATAGGGAGCTATGTGCGGGCTCATATTGTATATAGGAAGCTATGTGCGGGCTCATACTGTATATAGGGGCTATGTGCAGACTCATATTGTATCTAAGTAACTATGTAGGGGCTCATACTGTATGTAGGTGGCAGTGTGTGGGCTCATACTGTATGTACAGGGCTATGTGGGGGCTCATACTGTATGTAGGTGGCAGTGTGTGGGCTCATACTGTATGTACAGGGCTCTGCGGGGGCTCATACTGTATCTAGACCGCTATGTGCGGGCTCATACTGTATATAGGGAGCTATGTGCGGGCTCATACTGTATATAGGGAGCTATGTGCGGGCTCATACTGTATCTAGGGAGCTATGCGGGGCTCATACTGTATATAGGAGGCTATGTGGGGGCTCATACTGTATATAGAGGGGCTATGCGGGGGCTCATACTGTATCTAGGGAGCTATGCGGGCGCTCATACTGTATCTAGGGAGCTATGCGGGGGCTCATACTGTATATAGAGGGATGTCAGCATACTTAATTCTGCTCAATATTAAGTCATACAATTAATATAATTTTTTTAATTATTTTGTTAATATTAATATGGAGCAGAATTAATTTCAGCCTATTGGATCGGCCTCCATAACAGTCACGATCTCTCATGTGGCCCCTCCGGAAAATTAATCTGCCACCCTGATCTACTATATATAGTGCTATGTTATGGAAATTTTTTTTCCTCATTCTCTGTCTATAGATGTGATCAGAACATCTGTGTGTTGATCACATGACCAATCACATGATCTATCAAAGGGGATCATGTGACATGTCACGTGATACATCCGATACCTGGGGGGGGGCCACACCTTTTAAACTGCCCGGGGCCATGGCTACTCTTAATCCACCCCTGTGTATATACATCATATAGGATACGTTGGGGACAATGTATATACATCACATAGGATACATTGGGGACGATGTATATACATCACATGGGATACGTTGGGGACGATGTATATACATCATATAGGATACGTTGGGAACAATGTATATACATCACATAGGATACGTTGGGGACGATGTATATACATCACATGGGATACACTGGGGCCGATGTATATATAGGTGCATCTCACTAAATTATAATATCATCAAGAAGTTAATTTATTTCAGTTCTTCAATACAAAAAGTGAAACTCATATATTATATAGAGTCATTAATATAATTTTCTTATCCCGTCTGTCTATCTGTCTGTCCTTCTGTCCAGGAAATCCTGCGTCGCTGATTGGTCCGGCGCGGCCAATCAGCGACGCGGCATTTCAGAAAAAGATGGCGGCCGTTAGCAGCTCATCTGCCGCACGGAGGTCAGCGGCGATGCAGCCGGGAGATGCAGCCGGCTGCTCGCAGCATAAGTCCCCCGACCGGAGGCGCCGCTGACCTCCATGCGGCTACCGTCGGGAGATCAGCGGCTACGGCCGCTTATCTCCCGACGACAAGTGTGACACCCCCCTCCCCTCTCCTCTCCTCCCCTCCCCCCACTTGCTCAGGGCCCCGGCACCCGGCGCCATACTTACCCCACCCTGTGCCTCCGCAGCAGCTCCTGTGTCTTCCACTGCTGCTCTGTGACGTCTCAGGTCAGAGGGCTTGGTGACGTCTTTACACTGCACTCTCTCCTGAGCGGTCACAGCGCGCAGCGGGAAGATGCCGGCTACGCTGGAGTCCGGAGCAGCAGCTGAGAATTGAGGTGAGTATAGGATTTTTTTCTTTATTGTATGGGGGCATAGGGCATTAAATGGTGGGGTGGGGGTTTGTGACATCGTGGAGGGGCCATTATAAGCGAGGGGGGATGTGACTTCCTGCATGGGGCATTCTATAGGAGGGATGTGACTTCCTGCATGGTGCATTATAAGGGAAGGGGGGATGTGACATCCTGCATGGGGCATTATAAGTAAGGGGGGGATGTGACATCCTACATGGGGCATTATAAGGGAGGGGGGATGTGACATCCTGCATGGGCCATTATATGGGGGGGATGTGACATCCTTCTTGGGGCATTATAAGGGAGGGGGGATGTGACATCCTGCATGGGGCATTATAAAGGAGGGGGGATGTGACATCCTGCATGGGGCATTATATGGGGGGGAGTGACATCCTGCATGGGGCATTATAAGGGAGGGGGGGTGACATCCTGCATGGGGCATTATATGGGGGAGGGGGAAGTGACAACCTGCATGGGGCATTATAAGGCAGGTGGATGATCCCCGGTCCTCACTAACACGGTTCGCTGATTGGTCACAGCAACCGGCCGCGACCAATCAGCTATTTCAGCGCCAAATTTAAACCCCGCTCTGCTGATTGCTCGCGGCCGCCCATGGCGACCAATCTGCGATTGTGGCGCCAAATTTAAACACGGTCTCCGGCCAATTGGCGGCAGATTTAATATAAGTACGCCGTCGGGAGACATATTCTAGAATACCCGATGCGTTAGAATCGGGCCACCATCTAGTATATTATATAGAGTCATTACAAACAGAGTGATCTATTTCACGTGTTTATTTCTGTTAATGTTGATGATTATGGCTTACAGCCAATGAAAACACAAAAGCCATTATCTCAGTGAATTAAAATAATTAACAAAAAAACACATGCAAAGGCTTCCTAAGCATTTAAAAGGTCCCTTAGTCTGTTTCAGAAGGCTCCACAATCATAGGGAAAATTGCTGACATGACAGATGTCCAGAAGGCAGTCATTGACACACTCCACAAGGTCCCAGAGTTCCAATTTTCATTTGGAAATCATGGTCCCAGAGTCTCGAGGAAGAGTGGAGAGGCCACAATCCAAGCTGCTTGCGGTCTAGTGTGAAGTCTCCACAATCGGTGATGGTTTGGGGAGCCATGTCATCTGCTGGTGTAGGTCCACTGCGTTTTATCAAGACCAAAGTCAGCGCAGCCTTCTACCAGGACATTTTACAGCACTTCATGCTTCCCTCTGCCGACAAGCTTTTTGGAGATGGAAATTTCATTCTCCAGCAGGACTTGACACTAGTGTTGAGCGAATATGTTCTATTAACCCTTTCGCCGACTATGCTCGGGCCGAGCTCCGAGTATTTACAGCTGCTCGGTGATAAGGTTAAATCGCTCCTGTGTGCATGATTTGCAACTGTTTGACAGCTTTATTACATGTGAGGAATGTCTATTTCTTACACATTCCTCACATTAGAAAAAAGATTAGAACCGAAAAATAAATTACCAAACAAATATATAAAGGAGATAACAAGTATCTCCATATTGGAAACTATTCAGAGGACTATGTATATAGGGCCATTCGTATAAATAGCATATATCACGAAGTGCCTAAGCAAGAAACAATACGAATATAAGGCCAAAAAATATAATAAAAAGTATCTTTATTATTTAATGTTTTATTATTCTCATCAAGAGAATGCCAGGAGTGTGCAAAGCAGTCATCAAAGCAAAAGGTGGCTACTTTGAAGGACCTAGAATATAAGACATATTTTCAGTTGTTTCACACTTTTTTGTTAAGTATATAATTCCACATGTGTTAATTCATAGTTTTGATGCCTTCAGTGTGAATGTACAATTTTCATAGTCAAGAAAATACAGAAAAATCTTTAAATGAGAAGGTGTGTCCAAACTTTTGGTCTGTACTGTACGTCATGTAGGATACACTGGTGATGATGTACATACATTACATAGGATATGCTGGAGACTATGTATATACATCATATAGGATACGCTTGTGCCAGTGTATATGCATCATATAGGATACCTTGGGAGCGATGTACATAGATCATATAGGATACGCTGGGGCCGATATATATATATCATATAGAATACACTGGGGCTGTGTCATGGTGTGACTGTGGGATAGCAAGTGTGCTCCTATTCTGACCCTCAGGCTCGGGGTCCCTAGCTATTTCTGTTCCCAGGATTACTCCTGAATGTGGAGATGCCCGAGCCTCGTTCCTTACTATGCTCCTAAGCAGCACTAGTTTGTACAGTGTATGGGGGGAATACAAAACAAGATAGGACAGAACTGAAGCACAGTCACACAACACGCTCTCAGGGAAATACACAAAGGAATATAAAGTCTAAAACCCGAGAGGCAACAAAGTAATATAAAGACACCTAGGGAAAAAGGAAAGGGTTACCAAACAACGCTTGCAACAACTTTAGCAATAACCACTAAACCAGTATGGGTTCACCTTTCCAGAACAGGATAGAGAAAAACTATACTGGCATTGCCAGCAAAGCACAGCCGGCTTAAATGGAGAAACAGCAGACACGACTGGTTCTCCTCTAGCATGTGATCAAAGGCAGTCAACAACCTCAGCCCAGCAAAGACTAACTTTTGCTCACCTGCCAAGGAGCTGCAGCTCTAAGAGTCGATGCCCTAGTCACCCTGCACTGACCATAGCTATCAATGGAGTTACAAGGAGCAGTATATGAATCTGTGGAATCCACAGACTTGGACGCCGCCATCACAGTTTGTGATGTTAGAGAAAACCTCCTTGTGACATGCTGATGTACAAACATCATATAGGATACACTAGGGCTGATGTATATATAGTACATCTTAAAGGATATACGGGTGCTAAAGTAGAGTATATACATCATATAGGATACACTGGGGCTGATGTATATACATCGTATAGGATACACTAGGGCTGATGTATATATATCATATAAGAGATACTGGAGCTAATGTACAGTATATACATCGTATAGGATACACTGGGGCTGATGTATATACATCGTATAGGATACACTAGGGCTGATGTATATATATCATATAAGAGATACTGGTGCTAATGTACAGTATATACATCGTATAGGATACACTGGGGCTGATGTATATACATCATATAGATATACAGGTGCTGATGTACAGTATGTACATCACATAGGATATACTGGGGCTGATGTATATACATCGTATAGGATACACTAGGGCTGATGTATATATATCATATAAGAGATACTGGTGCTAATGTACAGTATATACATCGTATAGGATACACTGGGGCTGATGTATATACATCATATAGGATATACAGGTGCTGATGTACAGTATGTACATCACATAGGATACACTGGGGCTGATGTATATACATCGTATAGGATACACTAGGGCTGATGTATATACATCATATAGGATACACTAGGGCTGATGTATATACATCATATAGGATATACAGTTGCTGATGTACAGTATGTACATCACATAGGATACACTGGGGCTGATGTATACACATCATATACAGTAGGATACACTAGGGCTGATGTACATACATTACATGGCCTCAGCTTGTTAACTCATCCATAGCCTGGAGATGAATCAGTGTAGCATGCAGCCCTCCCAGAGCTTGAAGATGAGCCTGCAGGAAAGTAAGGAGCCGGCGCGCAGAGAGCGGTAGCCCCTCCTACCAAGAACATCCTGATAACACTATCTGGCACTAGGCCTGACAAAGAGTACGCCACTGCGGTGTACTGAACGCTGTGCGTGTGCGTCGTGCATGGGCGGGTACACACGACATGGACATGAAAAAATATTAAAAGGCCAGCAGCTGCAAAACCACGGCCGATGGCCCACAATGTAGGTGAGGGCTGCAGCCCAGTGAGCATGTGCCTGTTGGGCTTGTAGTAGTGGCATGGTTCTAGAGGTCAATATATCTTTGAACATAAGTATGAGATATACAACCAATACCATTTTAATGGCAACTCTCGTATATATATATAGACAGTGTCGGACTGGGGTGTCTGGGGCCCACAGGAGGAATTGATCCTCAGGGCCCACCCTACAGCTATATGTAAATACCTGATAGCCGATATCCCCGTTATAGTGGAGCGTCTGCTGTAAATCACAGGCGGCTCCTGCACATCTACTGTGCACATGCTATAACTAGGATGTACAATTACGGTAGTTTGCAGTAAAGGGGTTCTTTGGTTAAAACAAGTTATCACCGATCCAAGGGCTCCACGGGATAGGTGATAACTGACTGATCGTTTGGGTCCGAACATTGGAAACCGCACCGATCAGAAGAATGGGGAAGTTTTATCCCTGTCAGGACACTTATCCCCATTTTAAAATGCAGCGGTAGGTGGGACATCTGACTGCAGCTCCCTTCATTCTCTTTGGGGTTTCCAGAAAAAAAACAAGAACAGCCACTGAGGGAATGAATGGATCAGTGGTCAAGTCGCACATGAGCTCCAGTCTAATGGGGATAAAAGCTCCACATTCTACCAATCGGTGCAGGTCCCAGCATTCAGACCCCCACTAATCAATAACTTATCACTTATCCTGTGGAGAGGTGATTACTTGGTTTCATCGGAGAACCCCTGTAAGTGCATCTTGTTCCAAGTATTTAATTAATCACTAATGGAAACAAAGAATCTTCTCCTAATTAATATCAGAGAGAACAGATGACTGCCATACACAACACAATCCACTGTACCAACACAAACAGTACCACATACAAGGGAGAAATACTGCCACACCATGACTGGACTACATATTACCACCACATAGTGACCGAATAATACTATATACAAGGGAGAAATACCACCACACCATGACCAGACCACATATTACACCACATAGTGACCGAATAATAACACATACAAGGGAGAAATACCACTAAACCATGACCAGACCACATATTACCACCACATAGTGACCGAATAATACTACATACAAGGTAGAAATATCACCACACCTTGACCAGACCAGATATTACCACCCCATAGTAACCGAATATTACTACATACAAGGGAGAAATACCACCATGCCATGACCAGACCAGATATTAACAGCAAATAGCGTCCAAATAATTCCTCATCATTTCTCTCTCCTACCTCCATAATTGCTCTTCCCCATCCATATCATAGCTCTCCCCAACCTTCTCCAACATTGTCATATCTCCCCCACCTTCTCCATCATTGCCATATCTCCCCCCACCACCTCCATCATCATTGCCATATCTCCCCCCACCACCTCCATCATTGCCATATCTCCCCCATCTGCTCCGTCATCATCATTGCCATATCTCCCCCCACCTACTCCATCATCATTGCCATTTCTCCCCCCACCTGCTCCATCACTAATGCCATGTCATATCTCCCCCTACTTCCTCCATCACCATGCCATGCATATCTCCCCCCACCTCCCCCATTGCCATGCCATATATCCCCCACCATGTCATATCTCCACCCACCTCCTCAATCACCATTGCTCTCCCTAAAAAAAAAAAAAAACTTATCTCTCAGCGCGCTCCCCCGCAGCACTGTCCTCTGCTTCCTGCCCGGCATCTTTCTCCCTGACAGGCCCATGCTGTATGATGACGTCATCAAGCAGCGCGAGCCTGTGTGAGGGAGGAAACGCCGGGCAGAAAGCAGAGGTGAGGACGGATCCCTGCAGCTACGCTGCCATTTTCCTCCTGTCGGCAGTGGAGCTGGAGGGATCGCTCCTTGCCTGCCGCACAGGATGAGGGCAATCTGCCCATGGGACCGAGAAGCAGGTCCTTGCAGTGCGGAGCATGTTAACCAGGGGCACCCGTATGTCCTGCTCGGGAGCCCGCTGAGGACCCGGGCCCACCGGTGTCCCGGTGCCCCAGTCCGACCCTGTATATAGACACATTTACACATTGGTGTGTACATACAGTACATGTGCATGTGTGTGAGTATATACAGTATGTGTATATGTGTATAGTGGCGTTTCTTGAAGTTTACAGGCCCTGTAAGGCAGCGCTAGTCATCATGCTGGGGGACACTCGCTGCATCGGGTCAATTAAAGCACACCAGCCACGTTTTCCAGTATTTCACAATCCAGCAGTTTATTACACTTCACTACTGCTTATCACCGAGTCCAACTCAGTGGCTCGCCGACATACACATATAATGTCCAGGAGCCTTTCAAGTGGCAGACAGGCCCACTTGGCTCCAGTTACAGCCATCAGCAAAGTCACTTATATCAACGTCCATATAATGCAGTGCTTTACCTTTGCCGGGTTTTAGCTGCTTCAGTCAGATTTGTTCTGCCACCACTGTGGCTTTACAGCGGCCCAGATGGGGGTCTCCAGCCCTCGTTCCTTCAAAGGCTACTGGTATGTTTTCTCACCTAACATCCAGCCTCTGCCTTCCAGGACTCTTGCCTTCCAAGCCTCTGGCCCTCCAAGGCTACTGGTATCGCTTACACGTAAGGATCCAGCCTCTGCCTTTCAGGCTTCACTAGGCCTCACTAAGCCTCTCCAGGCTAACGGTGTCCCACACACGGGAACAGGCCTCACGCCTTTCACACCTGTCTCAAATCTACCAGGGTTTATATATCCTCTAGTGCACACACAGGACCTGTGCTGATGTCACAGTCATGTGATCAGACCTTCTGTATGCACAGGACCTGTGCGATGTCACAGTCATGTGATCAGTCACCTCGGGAGGTACATGGTCGGCCAAAACACACCCTGGACCATTACAGTAATGCCGCAAGCCGCTGCATTACAGCCCCAGTGAAAAATTTCCAACATGGCCCCCAACCATTACAGATCTTTAATAGTACTGGTGTTCTCTTATGGGCCAAAAGGATATTTTGGCCCCATAGGCTCCAGGGCTAAGTGCGACTGCAACACATGTACCTACTATAGTTATGTCTCTATGTTTGTATCTGGACAATCAGACAGGCATTTACCATGTAGCCTATAGTTATTCTGTCCTATTCTGTAGTAGATGTGTAGGTACTGTAATAATCTGGCAATTCACCTATATCTCTGCTCTGTACAACAGCTGCATTTGCTCCTTGGTCTGGAATACATGAGCTGCGGGGACTTTTACAGCTACTTACTGATGAAGGGGCAGCTTGACATCCCCAGTGCAAGGTAAAGTTTTATTTTTATGTAATTATACACGAATAGAAATATACAGTATATATAAACAGCAGTTCTGTCATCAGTATTGATTGCTCTTTGATGGCAATATGGATTAGACTAAAGCAATATATTAGTCATCAGAACCTGGACAGAATCCTGACCGGCCACTTTATTACACTATGGATAGGGCAGGATTTCTTGTATTTCTGTAGACAGTCACTAATTTCTTGTCTCTCTGTCAGATTCTATGCCGCTGAACTCGTCTGTGGAATCCAACATCTCCACTCAAAGGGCGTCATCCACAGAGACCTCAAGCCCGAGAACATCTTGGTGGCTGAAACGGGCCATATTAAGATCACAGATTTCGGTCTCTCAATTGACAACATGCATGGAGACCGAACAGCCACTGGATACGCTGGAACTGCCGGTTACATGGCTCCTGAGGTGAGAAGAACAAGGATTTTCTCTTTTTTTCATACTATAATTGTATGTCTGCCTGGATCACACACATAATCCAACAAATGTTCATTACAGTAAATGGGACATTCTGACATTGACATCTGGCATGCCATGCACATTAGATAGGCAGCTTGCCTCAGCTGAGTGTACATGCGTTCTGAATGGGAGGGGGGAGTATGACCATGCCAGACACAAAGGATCGGGCACTGAAATTCAGCATCCAGTGTTTGAGCTGAATTGGGATGTCTCCATACACAATAGATGATCTCTCCGGAATCTGTGAGTCCGGCCACAATACATGATCATGCTATATGTTTTGCCAGCATTAGAGACCCAAAGAGTTACAAGTCAGCCAACAAAGGTTCTGGAGCTCAGAAGAGCAGCATGGCTCCTTTCAGTCATTAGTGTAGTAATCATAATATTCAAGTGATGCCACAACCAGAGGAATCATCCACTCTCACTATATTACATAGTCTTACAATTATTATGCTGAGAACTTTGTTACACTGAAGATATGGAACTTTTTGACCAACTCTTTATCTATTTTCTTCTTCTTTATGTAGATTTTGGCTGGGAAGGAGTATAACGCCGGAGTAGACTGGTATTCTTTTGGTGTCATCTTAAAAGAAATGGTTACCGATGAGTGCGCCTACCATCAGACACTCAACGATAAATCCTCCGGCATCAGGAACATCATTAAACAGGTCAGTTGTCTTAACAGTCATTAGTACTATGATGTATACAATGTTATAGTTGTAGAGATGAGCAAACCTTTTGAAATTCAAATTAACCAGCTTGTTCCAATTTTTTCCCAAAAATGTTAAAATTGCAAGTACTCAACATAAATGGGTAAACTTGTGGTAACCGTTCTTTACTGCTGTGCTGTCACATACTATCTGTGCAGTCTTTTACTGTTTTATGTCTTTCTCTCTCAATCTCTACTGCTAAGCTGTGATGTGCTCTCCCTATCCAGATTCACCACAAAATGACTCCTACATTCATTGCTTTGGCTTTCATACAGGCTATGATAGTCCCTCCTGATTGTGCTATAACATGTGATGTGACACCTTAAAGCAGGGGTCTCAAACACGCGGCCCGCGGGCCGCATGCGGCCCCTGAGGCTGCTTTATGCGGCCCGCAGGCACAGACCCCTTGATGATCCCGACCTGGTCCAGGAGGAGCCGCCGACAGCAGCGCTGAATTGCCACACAGAGACTGTTTCCCAGCACTGCATTTCCAATGCCAGCCGCTGGCCAATCAGAGGCCAGCAGCTGATATCTGCGTGTCGGCGCAGCGTGTATGACGTCATTGCCATATGCAGATGTCAGCTGCTGGCCTCTGATTGGCCGGCGGCTGACATTGAAAATGCTGTGCTGGGAGACAGTCTCTGTGCGGCAATGCAGCGCTGCTGTCGGCGGCTCCTCCTGGACCAGGTCGGGATCGTCAAGGGGTCGGACTCTGTGCTGCCTGCGGGCCACATCTGCAGGAAGGCCGCCGAGGGAACGGAGGACAGGTGAGAATCATCTTTTTTTTTTTCTATTTTATGTGTGTGAAGAACAGCACAGGGGGCACAGAGCCACAACATGGGGACCGGGATGGGGCACAGAGCCACAAGAGGGGACCTGGATGGGGCACATAGCCACAAGAGGGGACCTGGATGGGGCACATAGCCACAGGATGGGGACCTGGATGGGGCACATAGCCACAGGATGGGGACCTGGATGGGGCACAGAGCCTCAAGATGTGGACCTGGATGGGGCACAGAGCCTCAAGATGTGGACCTGGATGGGGCACATAGCCACAAGATGGGGACCTGGATGGGTCACAGAGCCACAAGATGGGGACCAGAGCCACAACATGGGGACCTGGATGGGTCACATAGCCACAAGATGGGGACCTGGATGGGGCACATAGCCACAAGATGGGGACCTGGATGGGGCACATAGCCACAGGATGGGGACCTGGATGGGGAACATTGCCACAGGATGGGGACCTGGATGGGGCACATAGCCCCAAGATGGGGACCTGGATGAGGCACATTAGTACAAGATGGGCGCCAGGATGGGGAACGTTGCCACAGGATGGGGACCTGGATGGGGCACATAGCCACAAGATGGGGACCTGGATGGGGCACAGAGCCACAAGATGGGGACCTGGATGGGGCACAGAGCCACAAGATGGGGCACAGAGCCACAAGATGGGGACCAGAGCCACAAGATGGGGACCAGGGCCACAAGATGGGGACCTGGATGGGGAACATTGCCACAGGATGGGGACCTGGATGGGGCACATAGCCCCAAGATGGGGACCTGGATGAGGCACATTAGTACAAGATGGGCGCCAGGATGGGGAACGTTGCCACAGGATGGGGACCTGGATGGGGCACAGAGCCACAAGATGGGGACCTGGATGGGGCACAGAGCCACAAGATGGGGCACAGAGCCACAAGATGGGGACCAGAGCCACAAGATGGGGACCAGGGCCACAAGATGGGGACCTGGATGGGGAACATTGCCACAGGATGGGGACCTGGATGGGGCACATAGCCCCAAGATGGGGACCTGGATGAGGCACATTAGTACAAGATGGGCGCCAGGATGGGGAACGTTGCCACAGGATGGGGACCTGGATGGGGCACATAGCCACAGGATGGGGACCTGGATGGGGCACATTAGTACAAGATGGGGACTTGGATGGGGAACATTACTACAAGATGTTTTCCATTATTACTATATGATGCTAATTGTAAGACAATATTACTGTATGTGGCCAATTGGGGGAAATAAAATTGTAAAAAAAATAAAAAATAAAATAAAGCATGAAAAAATATTGGGCACTAAAAATGCTGTTTTATATGTAAACTAAAGTAAACACAAAAAAGTGCACGTTTATTATCGCCACATCCATAACGACCCAAGCCATAAAAAAATAAACACGGCAAAAATGTTCAAAAGGTGTATACAAAAAAAATGGTATCACTAAAAATGTCACATTGAACAAAGAATGCGGCCCCCCAAATTCAAATTTTTTCCATGTGCGGCCCATATACCCAGCCGAGTTTGAGACCCCTGCCTTAAAGCATTATGGTGAAGCCTGGACGGCTTACATCAGAGGTCCTATAAGTCTTCTCTGGCTGATGTAATTTTTAGTAATACTGTATGAAAATTGGCTGCAATTATTTTAGGTGATTCCCAAGAAGCAAATCACAAATTGTTGAAATTCACCAGGTTCATCAGATTCACAAAAATTCAACACAAATTCAGTTTGCATCAAGTGGATTTGCTCATCTCTGCATAGTAGTCATCATTTTCTCTCCAGTTTACATTCATGGATTTTGGTTTTATCTTTAATAGCTCCTTCAGAAAGATCCTGCCAGTCGCTTAGGAGCCAACGGTAACATCAGAAAGCACAGGTTTTTTCAGCGTATCGACTGGGTTTCTGTGGAAGCCCTGAAACTGCCTCCACCATACGTCCCTGTAGTAAGTATATGAGCAGATATGGTTTATTAGTATTAAAATCTTTGTGTCTATTCTTTTACTAGTTTTCAATCAACACAACTTGTTTTTAACGGAGACTCTGATATAAAGTCATAATTTTAATGTTATAATTCCTTTTTTCCTTTATAGCCATCTGAGCCTCCCCGTCGTCATAAACCATTCCATCTGGAGAAACTAGAAGCAGCAGAGGCCACAGAACTTATATCAACAAAGGACCAGGCATTGTTTGAGGGATTTTCATTTGTCAACTTGGAAACCCTTGAGCAGACCCCAGCTCTATAGTCATCAGAGCGAGCGGCCCACCTGAGCCTCTGGAAGACTGAAAATCAGAAGACTGGACATCACTGGAACAAACACTGCAAGAATGAAGGTGACCATGGAGACGTCGAGGGACCCCGAATGAAGACACAGAGAATGACGGAGCCAGCAGATCCACCTATGGGCTGGCGGTAAGAATAAGCGCCATAATATCTGCGCTTTATTCCAATCATAGGCATGTGCCAAACATTTTTCACTGACCGGTAATAGGATTTCCTCCTGCTCATTTTAGCTCCAATTTTTGGTGCTGTCTTGGGCAATGATGAAATACTGAGGTGCGTGATGGCCGGCTATTAAGGGGTGGCAGGAGGCCGGATTTTTTTTTTTAACAACATCTTGCACTTGTGTAGCACCCTGAGGATTCAGCTGCTACAGGGGTATTGCACCTCAAGCCAGAGGTGTGATATTCCACTCCCGGGTAAGGATGGAGTGTGGAACTGAGCTCAGTTAGCTGCATACACTACACACATCCCATTTCCGAGGGACAGACCGATGATACTCCCACCAGTATATGTGCAGGTACGACAGTGTCTGTCCCTGGCTGGAGTGGGAGGGGGGGTGGAACATCCCAGTAGTGTAGGGGCAGATAGGGGGAGCAGTCTGGGTAATGCTAGGAGCTCATTGGGTGCTGGTCACCTGAGCTTACACATAGAGGGAGTATATAAGGTGGGAACCATCTTAGATCAGGGTCAGTCTTCTGTAGAGGGTTAGTCAGTCCTGAGAGAGGTCCAGGAGCGCCTGCAGAGAGAAGAGAGAGAGGAGAAGAGAAGGACCCAGAGGGGGAGAAGAAGGAACCCCAAGAACCCAGAATTAGACCAGAAGGGTGAAGGGTTGGCACGCAAGGGAACCGGATCCCAAATTAGTGGAGGAGAGAAACAACCCTCAGCTAAGAACCGGAGGCTGCGTCATTACAGGTGGAGCAGCCCCTCACTAAGTCCACTAAGAAGGCACACCAGGCATAGGGTCAGGGAACCCCGAAGAGGTGCACCCACCAAGAGGCCCGAGGGAGCCGGATATAAGTGGACCCCTGGTGAGGAAGGCCAGTAGAAAGGACAGTCAGAAAGGGAGCTCAGGACCACGCTCCAGAATTGCTTGGGGGTTGGCCTAGTCCAGGACCTGGTGGATGCAGCACGGCTCGGGCGGTCACTCAAGGCCGGAGTGACCAACAGAACAGCAGTAAGTAAAAACCCTGAACTGCACAGCCCGACTCTGAGTCTTCTTACCATCCACACTGCACCACCACTACCACCATCCTCTACACCTGACCCCCTGAGGCTATACCCCTCCCGTCGGGGGTTATACTACCCGAAGCTGCACACATACCACCAGCCTCAGCGGACCCTGCTGCAGCGGCGGCCGTATTGACCGCAAATCAACGGGTGGCGTAGTCGACACTAAGAACTAATAACATCTGTAAAGACTGCCACACACTGAGTTTGACACCCTAGGCACGGACCGGGTCGCAGCCACTCGGAGACTACAACCCCCATCTGATCCGGCTCCGGGTATCCCTAACAACACTGGCCCAGGGGGCGCGTCACTTGCCTATGATAAATCTACCATTACCGGCAGTTGCATTTCCTCATACTTATGACAGTGTTGTCATAGGAGTGGGGAAAAAGGTGAGAGATGGCCGGCTATTAAGGGGTGGCAGGAGGCCGGATTTTTTATTTTTTTTTAAATAGGGAAAATTTGGCCTATGGAGAACACAAGAGCTTACAGCTAGTGGACTTGTACATCCTCCAGATGTAAGCGTAAAATGAGAGCCGCAGTCCTAAAAAGTACATTTTGTTAAGACGCTGAGGATGGCAGAGCCGGCAGATCCACCTATGAGCTGGAGGTAAGAATGGAGGACTATTTCATCAAAGTCCTGTGAAGACACCCATGCCAATGTCATTCCAGTCCATGACAGGGGTACCCATTCCAGAAGCCATTGAGCCTTCTCATGGAACATCTATATAGTTAAACAAAACAAAAAAACCTGCAAAGCTTTTTAATGCAACTAAAACCTCTTACATTTTTCTTACATCTGTAAATAACAACAGAATGAAGTGGGTTAAAAGTGTATTTTGAATATTCCCATTTTTTAAGGCACCTAAACAGGAAAGGGTTCTTTACAGTCAGAGCAGTAGGACTGTGGAATTCCCTACCACAAGAGGTAGTGATGGCAGACACTATAACAGCTTTCAAAAAAGGGCTGGACGATTTCCTCGATACACATAACATTGAGGGTTACAGTAAAATTAGACAAAATGTTACACCTATAGAAGTACATTTAATACCATAATAGTAATTACATAATTAGTATCATAATTAGGTTTGATCCAGGGTTCTAGGACTGATCGCCTTGTCTCGGGGTCAAGAAGTAATTTTTCCCCTGTGACACAAATTGGCTGAAGGTGTCCTGGGGTTTTTGCCTTCTTCTGGATCAACAATGTAGGCATAGGGCAGTATTATTAGTGATAGGAAAGTAAGAATAATACTGTAATAAGATAGCAGGATGTTAATAATAGTAACGATATCAAATAGTCACATTTATAAAAATAAAAACAAATTAATTAATAACTGCAGTAGTACAATAAGTAGTGTAATATTAAATATATAACTAGTAATAACATAATTAGGTTTGAGCCAGGGTTCTAGGACTGATCGCCTTTTCTCGGGGTCAAGAAGGAATTTTTCCCCGTGATGAAAATTGGCTGAATGTGTCCTGGGGTTTTTGCCTTCTTCTGGATCAACAGATTTAGGCATAGGGATTCTGGTAATACCATTATTAGAATCACAAGAGTAATACAAAATATAAAACTAATTAAAAAATTAAATTATAAACGGGTACATTCTTAATTGTTATAGTGCAGCAATGATAAAAATGGTAATAATAATAATAATAATAATATTAATAATACATTTGTGAGGCCTAGTGCCAGTTAGTTAGTAAGTTAGTGTAGTGTTAGTGTACGGAGTACAATTGGGGGAGGAAAGTTGAACTTGATGGACCGAGGTCTTTCTTCAACCTACGTTACAATGTTACTAATATCTGCGCTTTATTCCAATCATAGGCATGTGCCAAACATTTTTCACTGACCGGTAATAGGATTTCCTCCTGCTCATTTTAGCTCCAATTTTTGGTGCTGTCTTGGGCAATGATGAAATACTGAGGTGCGTGATGGCCGGCTATTAAGGGGTGGAGGAGGTTGGATTTTTTTTTTTTTTTAAATAGAGAAAGTGTTTGACAAGTCAATGTATTGCTCAACCCGGCCACACAAGGCTTCAATACTTTATAACCCTAGAGACATTGCTTCATCTTCCGGCTCAGCTGTAAATGGAGAAAATCATAATCTTTGAATGGGCGTTAATATACTTTTTTTTTTTTTTTTAAATCAAAGCAGCAAAAGCATATATAAATATAAGAGCTATAAAATACATACACATTTTGCCAAGACGTTCTTTCTGTAGGCTTTAATTCTGAAAAAGAAGAGGTATAATATAGCAGCACAGGCACAAATAAGCATGCTGTTACATTGTAACCCAATGAATGAGGTTATGACCCGGAAATATGAGCCCCGAGTCGCCGTCTGCTGTAAAGACTTAATATTCTATTCTGTATTGAATGATCTTAAGGGCAATAAGCACAAGAAGAACAGTTACTCGCTCCAACACTTTTAATGCTCTCACTATTGTAAGACTACAATATGTTTACATGGGGCGTAATTATTGAGGATTCACCATCAAAATCTGCAATAAAGTTCAGTACAGAATTTGTGTTTATAAAGGAAAAATATCTCAGCAGATTTGAGAATTTCTTGTAAGGCATGGATGCTCTTAAAAAATATATATTTAAAAAATAAATCCAACGCAGTTCGCTCTGAGGTCGGTGCTGCCTGCTCCGTTTGGAGGACCCAAGACTGCTAAAGCCTGTGATTGGCAGCAGCGCTCAGGTGACTAGAATTGGATGTTTCTTTATTGTCCCCATCACAGCCTCGGTGCAGGAGATTTTGGGAAGCGAGTGACGTCTTACACTAAAACTATGACAGGGACATTGAACTCTTCTTCAGTCACAAAGAGGGGGCATGATTATAGCACATGAGGCCGGGCTAGTCCCGGCCAATAGATGCCCACCCCCCTCTGGACTAGTATTGGCGGCCAATAGATTGCGCATCCCCACTTCCCCCTCTGGACTAGTCCCAGACAATAGATGCCGCTGCCCCCCCCTCCAGACTAGTCCCAGCCAATAGACCCCCCCCTCTGGACTAGTTCCAGCCAATTTGCATATTGCTAGCAGCGATGTAAGAAATGTTTTTACTGCACGTAGCAATCAACTTTTGGTTCCTGCATCATAATGAAGGATAATAACAGTTTGGGAGACTTGGAAGACATCACAGGTTTCCTTTGATAGGAATATCCCATAAAGTGTCATACATGACAAATCTATAGACTGCGTCTCTTGTTGGGATACCCCTTTCACTTTCCAGTAGAATAGGATTTTATAGCAGAAGTATAAAAAAAAAGTGCTAGAGGACACACATGCTCAGTCTCCACAGCCAGATCTCTGTGTCCGTGCACAGGAAACTATTCCCATTGGTCCTTTACAGTGAACAGAGGATAACTGTGCAGAGGACAGGATGGGGGGACATAGGTCCATTAGCATTAAGCTTATTAGATGGACATGCAATTTGATACACACTTTGAACACTGTTAAATGGTTAATTATGGAAATTCATTTGGAATGTTAATTAATAATGGATATTCATTTTATCCTTAATTTTGAGTTCTATACAAGGATTGCCTCAGCCATTGTGTCTAGTTGACATGCGCTATTTGTGTGTGTATTTTTGGTTCACTACCATATGTAGAACAGGTGTGCCATACGACTGGCTATAAAAGCCCATGGTACAGAAAGGGGGGGCTCTCTTGCTCTTCCCACCCCACAAGAAGAATCTTCATGCTGAGAAGTATCTGACATGTAGGCCTGGACACGTGCTGGATAAAGACATGATTTACCAGCCAGGATCCAAGGAAAGATGGGTGAATCTCAACCATTAAGCTAATTATGGACAAATGGACAATTACTTTATAACTAATTATTATATGTACCTGCTGCAATTTGATTCTTTTTAATGGACAATCCAAAAATAAATAGATACATTTTTTTATAAGAATATCGTGATATTGATACTTTGCGAAGTCCTCAGTAGGAAAAAATAATACAGGAAGAGTATTATTTTACAATGGTGAGCCAGCCAGTCCTGTTTTTTCATTTTTTTAAATTAAGTAAGTGAATTTCTTCCGTGAACAAGGGGGGGAAGTCCTGACGAGCTGAACAGCTGTTGTTCACGTGTCAGTAAATTCACTAGTTTGTCACGAGAAGCAGAAAGGACCTACAGACTGAGGTACTAACAAGGAACAGAATCACACAGGAAAAGAATCAGACGAACTGAAGACAGGACGTGCTGATAAAGGGAAGCCAAGGAATCTTAAGGTAAGCAAAATATGGATATAATTTCTTCTTTTGCTAAACAAAGTAATATTAATTTCAAAGTTAATGTAGGAGATGACATAGAAGTTTTGTGGCTCAGTTTATACAAAGAATGTGAATTGCAGAATTTACAGTTAACTTCTAAATTGGTAAATAGAGAGAAACAGAAATTGAGAAATATTCTACATTTGGTAGATTTTTTTCATAGTCTTGTGTTAGAGATTTCTAAGCAGGAAAATAGTGTAGAAGTGTCAGATGGTGATACTGATTCTGACTGTAATGTGGAAAATGAACAAGAAGTAAGACACGTGTCTGTAACTGAAGGTGACCTTGGGTCTGACCAAGAGACGGACATACAGAAACCTGACATGGGAGGAGACATGACTGACATACGAGAAACCGACATACTAGGTGATGTGGGAGGAGACGTGAGTGACGTAGGAGGAGCGGACGTACAAGAGCCACTAAAAATATCAGAGAATTCAGGAATTACCCAGGCTCAGCTGCAAATTAAAATGAGGAAAAATTTGCTGAAATTATACAAAATCATGCCAAAATATGATGTCAAAATCCATGCCTGTAGAAATTCAGAGACATTTGAGAGCTTTTCTGATAAGTTTGATCTAACCAATGAGGAGAGGAATCAATTATTTTAAATATGGATTCCTGTGACATTGTCCAGACGTTTACATTTAATGCCCTGTGAAAATGACTCTCCTAATGGATGGGAAAATGATTCGGACAGGTTAAGATATTTGATTTATTGTGTCACAAAGGATTTTCCCAACATAGAAGATCTGCAGAAACTAAGGATTGGTAGGAAGGAATGTACATATACATTCATGTCCATATTTGAACGGTTGTACAAAGCTCTCATCAAAAATGGAAAAGTACAACAAATGGTAACAACTTTTGTACAAAAATTCAAATTCCTAGATCCAGTATCTAGAGTTATAGCGTCACAAAAAGAATCCCTATTCAAATGTGCGCAGTTGCTGGATTCTGTTAGAAAACATGAGAATCGTGAAAAGAAAATAAATCAAGTTAAATTTATAAAACCAGGAAAGGTAAAATCTTACCAAAAGCCAATATCAAACTCTTCTAGACTGAGTCATCCCCATAGTGAACTCTATCAAATACGCAGGAGATTTCATATCTGTTATAAGCCATATCAGATGATTCAAAACTCCATATCTCCACAGAAAGAGTTAAAAATGCAAAGCTGTGACTTTTCCCTAGAAAAGAAAATGGCCGAAATAGACGGACAGAGACAGGTGAGACGACCAGGAGAGAGTGACGTCAGGGAATGTGGACAGAAGGACAGGCAGTTCTCTGAGGTTTTGAAGGATAGAAAAATGTCTTTCCTAAATAGGACGTTCCTGGAGATATTTGAGAGAGACAGAAGATTTGGTTTAGGGAGTGGCTAAGGAAAAACTGTAATTATAATGTAGCATAGAAGTGTTATAATGTCTCAATATTTATTTATAATCTTATACAGTAAAATTGTAGTTACATAGTTTCTAATAGTTCATATATATATATATATATATATATATATATATATATACACTTGTCTAAGTAGAGATTGTGTATAATTGTATTTATATATATATTTATAAAATATATATATATATTAATTAATAAATTAGAACTTCATATATAAATTTAAGTAGCAATATTTTGAATTACATTAGAACCAACCAATATATGTATAAGATATTTAAATAATTCTGTTTCTGTATGAATTTGATATTTAATTTTATCTTCTTATATTTCCTTAGAGGTTTCATTCCAAAGCAGGATTTGATCAAACAACTCTAAAATGGATTTATTTCTTTATTCACACAGGAAGTTGAAAAATTGCATGATTTTATGTGTATAACATTTTAAAATAATAACAATATAACTAGTTGGATTATTATGTGTAGCACTTATGAATTAATATTTTCTGTGCATGAAGTGTTCGTTATAACAAGTAGCTTTACAGCATGACGTGTGACAGCTGCGGCCTTTGAACTTTGAGCTAATAGTATAGATCCCATTCATTCTATTTTCAGCTGATGTAACTTAAAACCTGGCAGCCAGTGAAAAAAGAATCTAAGTCAAGAGTTTTTTCAAGTGTCTGAAATTCCAGTGACTTACTCTCATATTATATAATATGTACTTGGGGAATATTCAAAGAAATATAAAGATATTCAATTTAACTGATAGTTTACAATGCGCATTAATAAATTGGGATACAATTTTGGGTTAAATATATATATATATATATATAAAACTTCATATGTGGAATGTTTGAGTTGAACAGATCTGTGAATGTCAGAGTGAAGGTGACAGATGAGTAAATCAGCAGCTGCTAAGTGTGATTGATGTGACAGAGGCCTCGTATGTTTGTATGTTTGGAAAGAAAAAAAAATGTTTATGTGAAGGTACAAAAATATATTTAATTCTGAGGAAATTATAATACATAATTAGGTATTATCTACATATATATATTTCTATATTTCTTTAATAATTATTATTTCTTGATTTAACTAATAGTGGATAAGAGCAACCACACATCAAATGGTTTACAAAGCAAATTTACATTTAGAATAATTTTCCACATGATAATATTCTTGAATAACTATAATATTATTTTTAATGGTTACCTAAATAGGTACACACCTCTCTTTAGACAAATCTATGCTACTCATCGATATGAAATTTATGCACAATATTTCTAGAAGAATAATTATTTTTAATTTGGTTCTGATATATACATAAATTTTATAAAATAATATTTTTGATTACATAATCACTTTTGATCAATACTTATTTTCCACACATTTTAATAAAGAAGAAACAATAATAAGGTACAATGATATAATTAAGAAGGGTGTTACATGCAAAGTTGCATAGTTTAATAATTTTTTGGTGATACAAGGTTATGACAAATATGAAATCATCCAGATAATTGAGATATAAGGGTATTTTTTATGGAGAATATAATTACTCTGCATTTGTCATTAAAATGTAAAGGCCTTATTTTTATTTTTATTCTTATTTTTACTCTTAATTTTATTTTTCATTTTTAAAATTTTATTCTTACTTTATACTTCTTATTTTTCTATTTTTTCATTTTTTAATTCTCATTTGATTTTATTTCAGTTCAATATCTCAATTGAGAAAACACATTAATATTTAATAAAGTAATGTCTAATACAAGAGTATTGCTTCATTAAATATATGTTGTTAAGGAAAAAAATGTTTACATTTTCTGAGTAAACACAACAATTCATTCATTCATTTATTCATTCATTCATATATTTATTCATTTTGATTCAGGAGTATACATTCTTTGGTATTATTGGTTTAATAAAGATATAAACACTTGTTGTTTCAAAACACACTGACACCTATGGGTTGGAAAAGGTAATTACACCTATGACATAAAAATGTTCTATCATATGGAGAACTTGATTAATAATGAATTATTATCTATTATTGTTTATTATTCCAAACATAATTTATTTTAATGTTTTGATAATAATTAGATGGATATTATTGATTGCTATGGTATGCTGTGATATTATAGGTTAGGAAAAATTGCCAGATTTGGTATCAGATTAGGGAATGAAGACTTCAATCAAGACATCGCAATTATGAATTCTATCTTAATAAAGACTTTTCATATTTATAAATCAAAGAGACTCTCAAAGGTTACAAGAAGAAGCAACCGATATCCGGAAGTCTCAGAAGGTAACAGGTGTGAATGCTGAGTGATAATAGACTGTGTCAGATACAATTCACACCACTGATCACCGGGACGGCAGAGGACGATGATCCTATATGAACTGTGTTGTGTTCAAGTTTCATCACGTTCCAGTGGTTTCTTATCACCTGCAACGCTTCAATGAAAGCTGGTGAACAGGTAATACCTGGCGTATGTGTCCTGTACATAAAGGACTGAGTACTGGTTATGGGGCTATATAAAGCAGGGAAGTGTCAAGTTAACCCTTGCTTTACTGACCAAAGACGTCACATCTGTTCCAAAAGTGACACGAGACCAGTGCGGATGACACGGAAGATTCCAGAACTATCCAACGTAAGTCCAGGTGACATCGCACAGATATTAAAGCTACATTTCATCCATGGACTTTGTTTTCTTATCAATTGACACACATGATCTTTCTAATAAAGAGTACAGTTTATAGACTGCACAATAATGAATACAATTATGGACTGTACAATATCTACACGCTATCATTTATTTCAAAGGAGTTTTCATCTAAAGACTGTGTTATAAAAGAACCAAGAAGAAGACGAGACGACGACCCGATGACATCAGACGATGACGATTGGACCCGCGATTACTTCAATTTAGATATAGGGAAGTATAATTATACATATTAAATGAATATTAGTCACGGCTTACCATAACATGAATTCACATCATTATATAAGAATAATCAGATATTGATACTATTATTACTATTATTATTATTATGGAAATTTGATGATATTGCCAAGGAAGAAGGAAAGAAACAATGATTGTTATCCTAATGATGAACCTATCTTCTTTTGAGGATTTTCAGTTGAACTCTGTCATCCTCAAAAAAGGGGGAAATGTTAAATGGTTAATTATGGAAATTCATTTGGAATGTTAATTAATAAAGGATATTCATTTTATCCTTAATTTTGAGTTCTATACAAGGATTGCCTCAGCCATTGTGTCTAGTTGACATGCGCTATTTGTGTGTGTATTTTTGGTTCACTACCATATGTAGAACAGGTGTGCCATACGACTGGCTATAAAAGACCATGGTACAGAAAGGGGGGGCTCTCTTGCTCTTCCCACCCCACAAGAAGAATCTTCATGCTGAGAAGCAGTTGACATGTAGGCCTGGACACGTGCTGGACAAAGACATGATTTACCAGCCAGGATCCAAGGAAAGATGGGTGAATCTCAACAATTAAGCTAATTATGGACAAATGGACAATTACTTTATAACTAATTATTGTATGTACCTGCTGCAATTTGATTCTTTTTAATGGACAATCCAAGAATAAATAGATACATTTTTTTATAAGAATATCGTGATATTGATACTTTGCGAAGTCCTCAGTAGAAAAAAATAATACAGGAAGAGTATTATTTTACATGGTCCTGGAAGCGTACCACGATGGAGCGGGACATTTTGGATGGAAGAAGCTGGAAGTCCTGCTACGTGAACGGTTCTATTGGGTTGGCATGAGGAAAGCAGTCGAGAGGTGGTGTCGAGAATGCGGACCATGCAACCTGAGAAGAAAAGACCGTGACAGCCAGAGGGCTCCCCTGCAGCCCATCATCACCAAGCAGCCACTCGAACTGGTAGCCCTGGACCATGTGAAGCTATCCCCGAGCAGGTCAGGCTAAGTCTACGCTCTCACCATCGTAGACCACTACTCCCGGTTCCTGGTAGTAGTGAGAGTCAAGGACCAAACGGCTCAGACAGCAGCCAGAGCTTTCCAACAGCACTTCTGCCGCCCGCATGGTTACTCAGAACGTGTGCTAACTGACCAAGGTCCGGCCTTCGAAGCAGAAGTATTCCAGGAATTCTGCAACCTGTACGGCTGCAAGAAGATCCGTACAACTCCTTATTATCTCCAGACCAACGGGATGTGTGAAAAGATGAATCAGGTGGTGATAGACCTACTGAAGACGTTGCCCCTGGAGGAACGTAGCCTGTGGCCAGAAAAGTTGCCAGACCTGGTGGATCTCTACAATCACATTCCAGTGAATTCCACCAACTGCACACCTGCTTACCTGATGAGAGCAAGACCTGGTAAGCTGCCCATCGATCTGGATATGGCAGTTCTGACACCAGAGGACGCCTCACCAGATGCGGATTGAGATACTGAGCGGAAACTACAATACTGTAAGGTACAGGAAAGTGCTGAAAGAAGTCTGTCCCAAGCAAGAGAAAGGCAAGAGAGGACTTACAATCAACATGCACCAGCAACCCCCTTGTCACCTGGAAAGCAAGTCCTAAAGAGAAAAAGGCGGCTCCATAAATTGGATGACCAGTGGGAAAAAGAGCCGTATACCATTCTACCATCAAGTCATGATAACACCAAGGTGTACATCATAAGTAAGGATGGAGGAGAAACGACAGCAACAGTTTCCAGAGACCACCTGAAGAAATGTCCTGAGCAACTACAGCATGCTGAAGAAGGCCAAGATATCCCTCAACCCGCAGAGGAAGTGGAAGGAATGGTCAGCACAGTACTCGGAGAATTTCCCCGGTCATGGACGCAAGTGAATAATGCCATTGTTGTGCCAGTCCTTACATTTCTCCAACCAGCCCCTCAGGGAGCTGTAGAAGTCCCAGTAGAGTTGGAAGAACCATTGGCCCCAGAGACAGAAGATTCCTCATCGGCAGACCAGGAGAATCTACTCTCTGCTAGTAGCGAACCTGTCATACCCACGGTAAGCCAAAGGATCCATAGGGAGCTGCCCAACCTACCAGAGACACCTCCAAACACCTGTAGTGTGGTGAACATTGAACCCACCACACCAGGGGTAAATATAGGGGACCAAGGTAGAACACAGATAGACAGTGTGTTACGTAGATCTACCAGAAGCACCAGAGGTCAAATCCCTGCTCGCTGGAGGATTTAGATGTAACCCATAACTGTAGTATTGCAAATGTTGAAATGTTTTATATGTGTGTACTGATTATGTTTTTCCAGTTACCCGACAGGGTTCAAAGACTTTCAGGTTATGGACAGTGAGTAACCAAAAACTTGCCCTGTAAATAATTGCACCTATAAAGTGCCCCCCTTGCAACAGACCACGGAACAAAAACCTGTCTGGTGTGGCCCCACTTGTGGTCCAACGGGACTGCCTAAGCCTTGCAGCCATGCCCAAGGCCAACTTTGGGGTTTGTTTTGGACACGTCCCCCATTCTACAACTGTACCTTGTTGGGTGAAATGGACACCTGGTTACGGATGATACCGTGACCTATAAGGACTGTAATGCCTGTAAATATGTTCATGTATTGTTATTGCTATTGTTTATTGTTATCTGTTATATTTTTGCAAAATATGCTCAGTCCCAGAGTATTGAAATTTACTAGGGGGGGAATGTGGCACCCCAGAGGGTCTGGTTGCCACAGTGGTAGTAATACCATGTCTGGGAGCAAAGCAGGAGTTTCCTGGTCAGGAACACATTACATGCAACACCTCCTGCCCCAGACCAGAAAGGGGAGGATCCTGCCCTTTATAACTGGATCTGGAGGCGGTGTTAGGGAGTCTGAGTCTAGAGTTCAGTGTGTGGAGTCAAGTAGGACACGAAGGAGTAAAGAGCCAGGGACTGGAGCTGGAGTTAGCTCGTCCTGGATAGTATCCACATAGGACCGGAGTCCGAGGCTGTGGGCATTGCATATCCAGCAGCAGATACCGCAGGGCAGGAGATTGCAGGTCTCCTGGCCCAACAGAAGCCCGGAGGCTCAGCCACACGAAAGGACCTGTACCGCCACAGAGGAGTGAGGAATACACAAGGCCCGAGTCGCCAGCCATACGGGTGAGCGCAGCACGTCACACTCAGGAACGTGGGCTACAACACGACTATAAGCGGGATAGCCCAAAAAGTATAGTCAGAACGGCAGGCCTACAACTTCACCTGGCCAGGAGGACTCTAGGATTGTTCCCAGACTGATCAGGCCCTCATCACTAGCCGGTACTCCCGTTGGGGCCCATATAATTGCCAACAGTAAAGACCCTGGGACTGCACTGCAAAGACTCCGTGTTGTCATTACTGATACCTTGCACTACCACCACCATCATCCATACACGCTGCCCTGAATCTCCACTCTTCCTGTGGGGAGTTACATCACCTTGCTGCACATACCACCAGCTTCAGCGGACTGCTTCGCAGCGGCGGTTCCCAATAACCGCATTCCACAGGTGGCGTAGTCGGACTATACATAACAGATATACATAAACTACCCTTAGGTTGACCACCTGGGTCACGGACCGGGTCACCGCCACGGTGACTACAACCCCCAGCATCTACAGGCTCCGGGTACCCCACGGCCCAGGGGGCGCATCACCGGCTGTTCATCTATAGAGAGAAGCTGTGCCAGAGGTACGTCAACCCTAAAACCCATGAGATGGTATGGCAGATCGTAGTGCCAAAGTCAGACATCCATATGGTTTTGGAAGCCTGCCACGATCAGGCGGGGCACTTTGGCTGGAAGAAGCTAGAAACCCTGCTGAAGTGTTGGTTTTATTGGGTAGGAATGCGCAGTTCCATTGAGAGGTGGTGCTGGAATTGTGGACCCTGTAGCCTCAGAAGAAATGACTACAGCAGCCAGAAGGCACCCCTGCAACCCATCAAGACAACTCGACCTTTGGAGATCGTGGCCATGGATCATGTCAAGCTGTCACCCAGCAGGTCAGGATATTCCTATAGCCTGACCATGGTGGATCGCTACTCTCGGTTCCTGGTGGTCGCCCCCGTCAAGGATCTAACGGCAGAAACTGCGGCGAAGACGTTTCAGGCGTACTTCTGCAGGCCCCATGGAAACCCGGAGCAGGTGCTGACGGATCAAGGCCCAGCCTTCGAGGATGAATTGTTCAAGGAGTTCTGCCATCTGTACGGGTGTAAAAAGATCCGGACCACACCGTACCACCCCCAAACCAACGGTCTCTGTGAAAAGATGAAGAACATCGTCATCGACCTGCTGAAGACCTTACCACTAGAGGAGAGAAATCAGTGGCCAGACGTACTACTTGACCTGGTAGATCTGTACAACCACATACCTGTGAGTTCCACCAATTGTACTCCAGCATATCTCATGCGAGCCAGACCCGGGAAGTTGCCCATGGACCTGGAGCTAGGTGTAGTGGAACCAGAAGCAGATATGTCCACTGAGGACTGGGACATGACCAGACAGGAGCAGTACAGAAGAGTACAGGCTTGTGTCGAAGACAGTCTCACTCATGTGAGGGACAAGCAGGAAGCAAACTACAATAAAAGTGCGCCCGCAGAACCCTTCACACCAGGAGAAGTGGTGTTAAAAAGAAAAAGGAGAAACCACAAACTTGATGACCAGTGGGAGAGAGAACCCTACACTGTGTTAAATTCAAGATTTGGTAACAGGAAGACCTGTCTAATTAATAAGGACGGAGGAAGAACGACTGCAATGCTATCTAGAGACCATCTGAAGTTGTGTCCAGACCTGCTAAAGCCCCAAGAAGAAGTGCCTCTCACCGTACTGGAGGAGGCTAAAGAAGCAGTACTCCATACTGACTTAGGAGATTTCCCGGCAGATTGGCCTCAACTAGGAGGAGCAGTAATAATACCTGTGATCCACTTATTTCAACAGGCAGAAGACCCTCCACAGCAAGTAGAGCCTGTAAGTGCTTCAGAAGAGCCTGCTCAAGAAGAATCCCTGGTTGGAGCAGAGCAAGAAGGCCCAGCCAATGGTATACTCGCCAGTCCCTTAGAGAGGTTAAGGCAACCCTGCAGTTCCCCAGCACTTAGAACTGACAGAATGGGAGGTAGTGCAAATACTAGTGCCTCATGCATCCCAGTACCACGTAGGTCGACACGTAGCACACGAGGTCAGACCCCTGTCAGATACAGAAAGTAAAGAAGGAAACTCTGACAGTGTAAATAGTGCCCCTGGGGTATTATGTTGTGTATTTTCATGTATGTATTTATTAACTTGTGTTTTGCTTTACAATGGACAATTTAAGTGAAATGGACACTTTTCTTTGTTGCCTTTAGTTACCCGTAAGGGTACATACAGAACTTAGTGGCTGAGGAGTATGTGCAGCCCAAAAACTGATTTTTGTAAATAATTGCACTCCCTGGAGTGCCCCTTTATGTGACCTCAGAAGAAAAACCTGTCTGGAGTGGCACTAACGGAGGTCCAACTCAGGGTCGCCATGCCCTGCAGCCACCCCAGGGCCTACGTTGATGGTTTGGGACAGGTCCCTCAAGCTATCAAATACTATGCCCTGTGAGATGGACATCCTGTGAGGGAACCTCACCAAAAGAGACTTGAATTCTGAGGTTGCTTATTGTACATATGTCTATTATTTATAATGTTTATTATGTAACGTTCAAGCAAGTGCCTCCCATAAAGGGAAAATTGTTATTATTGTTGTTATAAAAAGTACTTCACTCTGGGAGTACTGAGCTTTGCTAGTGGGGAATGTGGCGCCCTGCTGTGCATTGGTGCCACAGAGCCTAGAGGGGTGCATGAACAGATTCCTCCACAAGAGGCCCTCATAGCATACACACACCTCCACCTTCCACCTCAGACCACCAGAGGGAGCCGTTAGGTATATAAAAAGGGAAGGTGGAGCTAGGCAGTCAGTCTGGAGAACAGTTTCCTCTGGGACAGAGCTAGTTCCAGTCTTTGAGGATCCAGTCTGTAGAAGGAAGCCTGTTGAGAGGAGCTCCTGCAGTAGCCATCCTGCAGTGGAGCACAGTCCAGACTCATTGAGCTCAGGTAGTGAGCCCAAGGTGTGCCGACGCCATAAGAGCGGTGAAAAGTAGCGAGGCCTACTGCCAGTGTGAAGCCTAGTGAGGGCCCCGAGCAGGCCGAAGGCAAGTGGAGTAAGCGAGCTACATAGGGGGCAGAGGAGCTTAACCATCTCACCCCATAAGAATTTACCGGACGCCGGGTCCGTGTCTGCAAGGATCTCTAGGACCAGCAGAAACAACCGGGATCCCTGGTGAACTACATGTCCCAGGAATACCAAAAGCTGACCGTAATACCAGGGTCAGGAGTCACTGAGGCCCAAGAAACCAGGGAGTGTGAACTCCAACAGAAGGCCCTACCACCAGGTCAGCAGGTGCAAGACAGAGACCAAGTTAGGCCTAGCTTCAGGCAGGTCATAAACTTACTAGGAAAAGGCAAGAAACAGGAGGCCCCACACCCGCTCACTGGGGAGAGTCCTGAAATGCACCCTTCACCCTACAGTACCGCGGATCGTGCCTGAAAACACCACAAGTAAAGGTACTGAAGTGAACTGTCGTGTGTGTGCCTATTCTTCCTTTGACCCGGCTGGGTCCCCTCTGTCCTGCATCCCTTCTCCTACGCTGCCCTGAGGCCCCGCTCCACCTGTGGGGAGCAGAACCAACTAAGCTGCCCGACCACCGGCCTCAGAGGACTGTAGCAGCGCTGGTGAGTCTCACCAGACACCACAGGTGGCGTCACGAACTTTCCCTTTTTCCCATACACCTTTCCCCCAATTCCTTGCTTTTTTTTAAGAGTGACCCCAGGGTACGGCCCCGGGAGCCGGCCACCGCGGCATCCCTCAAAACTAACAGCAAGGACCGGGCGCTGAGTCCCCATCCCTTGGGGGCGTCACAAATGTTCATCACAATTTTCAGATTTATATTTTTAAAATAATTAGAAAACCATGTGTTATTTCCTTTACACTTCATAAATACTTGCTATTTTATGTTGGTATATCACATATAATCCCAATCAAATACATTTAAGTTTGTGGTTGAAATATGAAAAAATGTGGAAAGGTTTGACTAGCCCAGGGGATGGGGATAAGTCGGTACCCGGGCCTTTGCCTCGCCTTGGTGATGTCGCGGTGGTCGGCTCCCGGGCACGTACCCTGGGGTCACTCTTCAAAAGGGTGGATATTTGTTTATGTTATAAAAGTTTGTGACGCCACCTGTGGTTTCTGGTGAGAATCACCAGCGCTGCGGCAGCCCACTGAGGCCGGTGATAAGGCAGCTCGATGGCATAGCTCCCCACAGGTGGAGCTTGGCCTCAGGGCAGCGTACGGAGAGGGGGATGCAGGACAGGCGAGACTCAGCCGGGTCAGAGCAAGAACGGGGACGGACACGATAGTCACTTCAGTACCTTTTACTGATGGAAAATCAGGCACATCCCGGAGCACTGTAGGGTGAAGGGTGCATATCAGGATCCTCCCCAATGAGCAGGTGTAGGGCCTCCTGTTTCTTGCCTCTGCGTAGTAAGATTTTGACCTGCCTGGAGCTAGGCCTAACTTTGTCTCTGCCCTGCGCTGGCTGACCTTGTAGTAGGGCCTTTTCTCGGAGTACACGCTCCTCAGCTTGCGGGGCCTATGAGTCTCCTGGCTCTGTTACGTATCAGCACTTTAGCGATCCTCGGACTTGTAGTTCTCCAGGGATTCCGGTTATACCTTACTGGGTCGTAGAGATCCCGGCAAGCTTAGGACCCGGTGTCCGGTAAATTATTCGGGGTGAGCTAGGTAAGCTCCTCTGCCCCCTATGTACTAACTCTCCACTCGCCTTCGGCCTACTCGGGCCCTCACTAGGCTACTCACACTAATGGCAGCTTGCCGCGCTTCACCGATCTTATGGTGCCGGCACACCTAAAGCTCACTATTCTGAGCTACAACTGAGTCTGGACTATGCTCCACTGCAGACTGACCTCTCTCAGGATTCTCTTACTGCAGAAACTCTCTCAACAGACTGACTGAGCTCGACTCTGTATTCAGATGTGTACTAGCTGAACTCTCCAGAGGAACTGAACTGCCTGGCTCCACCTTCCCTATTTATATCCCTAATGGGCTCCCCCTGCTGGTCTGAGGTGGAAGGTGGAGATGTGTGAATGTTTATGGGGGCCTCTTGTGGAGGAATCCATCAATGCACTCTTCTAGGATCTGTGATACCAAGCGCAGCTGGGCGTCACAGGTTCACTCGGTATGAATACTTTTTCAAGGCACTGTATATCGGTGACCAGATGTTTTGGGTGACACACAGAATAGCATTGTGGGGTGCATTTGGTTCTCCAGGTCACAGGTTGTGTTCATCTCATTTAAAAAGAAGATAATCATTAGATGATACTAGTCGGTAGAAAGGAACTAGTTGGTAATTGGCAACACATCAACACATTTATTATGTCATTAATTGCAGTGGAGGAGTATGGTTTGGGATGTAAACCCCTATAAAAAAAACTTTGTGTCAGATCAGGCAAATTAGAATATATTTGTCATTCGCATCAGTGATTTCTATGAATGGATGAGATTGCTTAACCAAGACTGTGGCGACTGTGGTGCCTCTGGCTAATGATCAATGTGAAATGATATGACCACCCAAATCAGTGTTTTCTTAGTAGGAGACTGTCCCTAGATATGGGTGTCTCTTAGAGACCTATTAAATTGACAACTTGGCTTTGCAGATACAGTTGAAACCAGAAGTTTACATACAGTACACTATATAAAAAGACACATATGCAGGTTTTTCTCAATATCTGACATGAAATCAGAATAAACATTTCCCGTTTTAGATCAATTAGGATTACCAAAATTTTTAATATTTTCCAAATGTCAGAATAATGAGAGAGACAGAATGTTTTAAGGCATTTTTATTACTTACTACAAAGTCAAAAGTTTACATATACTAAGATTACAATGCCTTTAAACAATTCTGGATTGCCCATATGGTGATGTCATGTGTTTGGAAGATTCTGATTTTTTTGGCAACATCTGAGTTAATCAGAGACACGCCTGTGTCTTCTTTTCTCATGATGCCATTTATTTTGTGAAGTGCACCAGTCCCTCCTGCAGCAAAACAACCCTACAACATGATGCTGCCACCCTGATGTTTTACAGTTGGGATAGTGTTCTTATTTAGAAGATGTGTATAAGGCTGCGTGCACACGATGCGTTTTTCATGCATTTATGCTGCGGAATTTCCGCAGCGGAAACGCATCAAAAACGCATGGTAATCCGCACCCCATGGTTCCCAATGGCATTCCGCAATGTCAATGCACATGCTGCGGATTTTTCCGCAGCGTTTCTGCAGCGCAAATAAATCCGCAGCATGTTCATTAATTTTGCGGAAGCGCCGCCATTGACTTGCATTGAGACGCATAATATCCACGTCTGTACATTTGTACAAACGGATAACATGCGTCTCAATGTGCGGATGGTACCCAGTTCTGGAGGAGAGATGACTCTCCTCCAGACCTGGGTACCATTGTACCTGTAAAAAAAAGAATAAAATAAAAAATAAAGTTTATATTCACCTGTCCGGCGGCTTCTCTCTGCTTGCCGGCAACGCTTCTCCTTCCAGGACCTGAGATGACGTCGCGGTCATGTGACCGCAGGCTGTCTCGCGATGTGCCGGCAACCCGGAAGAAGCCAGGACGAGCGCGGCAGCACACGCGGCGGGGGATCGGGGGTAAGTATAGCTTTATTTTTTTTATTTTTTACGGTCACACTGTATAAATCCATGCCATTTCCTGGATTTATACAGTGTGACCTAGTTGTCAAGCACTTTCCAAGTGATGCTACCGCCTGGAAAGTGCTTGTCAGTCCGCAAGCGGAAACACATGCGTTAACGCATATGGATACGCATGTGAATCCGCATGTATTCTGCAGGAAAAACGCATGCACAATCTGCACGCGTTTTTTCTGCCAGGCAGATGCAGAAATGCTGCAGAAATTTTCTGCTTCATTTCTGCATCGTGGGCACTTAGCCTAACAGTTTACACTTTCAACATGTCAAATAATTGTGATCACCTAGGTCTGCTGCCTCTTGAATCTGATGAAGGAGAACAGCAGTAACCATTTCATACCAAAACGCCTGGGTCAGTCCGTTCTGTATATTGCCCTGGATTGTGTTTTTAAAGGTGCCATTTGTATGGCACCGGTAATTCCACTAGTGGAGAACCAAAATGCTGCAAAGGTCACTGATATAAAAATGTTACATTCTGGTCTGAAACTGCCCCAACTGCAACCTCTTTCATCGGGCGTCACCACTCTTACACTGTGGATGGCACTGTTGACGCAAGTGTGGTGCATGCATCCAAGCATATTAGTGAGGCTGGGGCTGGTGGTGATGTCCAGCTGAAGAGTCTGTGGACCCGGTTCATCAAAGCTAAGCTAAGTGGCTAGCTCCAAGAGTGTTTGTGAGAGCCCTTTTAAAAGTTGCAAAAACTCCATGAACCGTCCCCTGTAACAACTTTTTCTAACTTTGGAAAACCAGAATTGGTTACCTCCATATAATAAAATGTTGAATTCACAGTTTCACTGCCAGTCAAGAGCTCATGTATTATGGTATCTAATTAATACTTTTGAGATATGCTCTGGCATTTTTAAACAGGAGCTGAAAAGGAGCTTACTGTTTTCATATTTTAGCAAAAAAATTTTTTTTGTAAAATCTACTTTAATCATGCCTTAGACTAAGTCCATTGCCCACAGCCCTGCTCACTGCAGATGTACTCCTCAGCCCCTCAGCTTCCTACCTCTTCTCCCTGCCCACAGCCCTGCTCACCGCAGCTGTCCTCCTCAGCCCCTCAGCTTCCTACCTCTTCGCCTTGCCCACACCCCTGCTCACCGCAGCTGTCCTCCTCAGCCCCTCAGCTTCCTACCTCTTCTCCTTGCCCACACCCCTGCTCACCGCATCTGTCCTCCTCAGCCCCTCAGCTTCCTATTCCTTCCCCTTGCCCGCAGACCTGCTCACCGCAGCTGTCCTCCTCAGCCCCTCAGCTTCCTACCTCTTCTCCTTACCCACAGCCCTGCTCACCGCAGCTGTCCTCCTCAGCCCCTCAGCTTCCTACCTCTTCTCCTTGCCCACACCCCTGCTCACCGCAACTGTCCTCCTCAGCCCCTCAGCTTCCTACCTCTTCTCCTTGCCCACACCCCTGCTCACCGCAGCTGTCCTCCTCAGCCCCTCAGCTTCCTACCTCTTCTCCTTGCCCACAGCCCTGCTCACCGCAGCTGTCCTCCTCAGCCCCTCAGCTTCCTACCTCTTCGCCTTGCCAACACCCCTGCTCACCGCAGCTGTCCTCCTCAGCCCCTCAGCTACCTACCTCTTCTCCTTGCCAACACCCCTTCTCACCGCAGCTGTCCTCCTCAGCCCTTCAGATTCCTACCTCTTCTCCTTGCCCACACCCCTGCTCACAGCAGCTGTCCTCCTCAGCGCCTCAGCATCCTACCTCTTCTCCTTGACCACACCCCTGCTCATCGTAGCTGTCCTCCTCAGCCCCTCAGCTTTCTACCTCTTCTCCTTGCCCACACCCCTGCTCACCGCAGCTGTCCTCCTCAGCCCTTCAGCTTCCTACCCCTTCCCCTTGCCCACAGCCCTGCTCACTGCAGCTGTCCTCCTCAGCCCCTCAGCTACCTACCTCTTCTCCTTGCCCACACCCCTGCTCACCGCAGCTGTCCTCCTCAGCCCCTCAGCTTCCTACTCCTTCCCCTTGCCCACAGCCCTGCTCACCGCAGCTGTCCTCCTCAGCCCCTCATCTTCCTACCTCTTCTCCTTACCCACACCTCTGCTCACAGCAGCTATCCTCCTCAGCCCCTCAGCTTTCTACCTCTCAGCCTATAGCCTCTCTGTGCAGCTCCTCTGTCCCATCCTCCCTCAGCTGCTCTCTGACTGCTGTCTGACAGCAGCATCCCCGCAGTCCCCTTGTGCTCTAGAAGTACTCAGCTCAAGTGCCCTCTCTCCTTGTGTCACTTTCCTCTACTTTTCTCATAGCCACACCAAGTGCCAAGCAGCCCAGAATCAGCCTGACGACAGCTACTGGGCTAAGTATCGCACTATTAGGCTGCATGCCCACTATGCGTTTTTCAAGCGTTTTTGCTGCGGAATTTCTGTAGCGAAAATGCTTAAAAAACGCTTGGTAATACTTGCTCCATGGTCCCCAATGACAATCCTCATGTGCTGTGCACATGCTGCGGAAATTTCCACTGCGGATTATCATTGCGGAAAAATACGCATCAATTGCCGCCATTGACTTGCATTGAAACGCATAATATCCGTGTCAGTACATTTGTATACACGGATATTATGCGTTTCTATGTGCAGATGGTACCCGGGTGTGGATGAGAGGAGACTCATCCAGACCCAGGTTCCATAGAACCTGTTAAAAAAAGAATTTAAAATAAAAAATAAAGATTATGCTTACCTTCCGATGTCCTCCCGGGGTTTTCTCCCCTCCGTCTGGTCTTCTCTATGGGTCGCGGTGTTGTGAAGGACCGGCCATGATGTCATTGAGTCATGTGACCTGTCACATGACTCAATGACGTCACCGCAGGTCCTTCACACCACCGCGAGCCGCCCAAGACACCAGACCCATCGGAGAGAACATCGGGAGGACATCGGAAGGTGAGTATAAAATAAATTTTTTATTTTTTACCATTCTTATTCTTTTTTTTTAACTAACTTGGTCACACTATATAAAATCCATGCCGGTTGCATGGATTTATATAGTGTGACCAAGTTGTCAAGCACTTTTCCAAGTGATGCTAATGACGCGCCCCCTGGGCCTGTGCTGTGCAGGGGATACCCGGAGCCGGATCGCTGGGGGTTGTAGTCCTCCGTGGCGGTGACCCGGTCCGTGCCCAGGGCGGTCAAACCAGTGGCAGTCTGAGTGTGATAACAAATGTCCGACTACGCCACCCGTGGATTGCAGTCAGTGGGGACCGCTGCTGCGCTGCAGACCGCAGAGGCTGATGTTGTATGCGCAGCCAAGTATGGGATGACTCCCCACGGGAGAAGTATTGCCTCAGGGAAGCTAGTGTGGATGATGGGAGTGATGGTGTGAGCGTCCCAGTACTGATGGTGCTGGTGCGGCGATGAAACACAGAGACGTGTGGTGCAGTTCTGGGTCTTTATTGATGGAATAACGCAGACCCTCCCGGGAGTACTGGTTAGCAGTAGGGGCCTGGTCAGTCTGGGCCGGCTGCTCTTCCAGCTCTACCTGGTCTTCTGTAGGCACTTGAGGGGCTGGGTGGAGAAATGTGAGGACGGGCACCACGATAGCATTGTTTACTTGTGTCCAGGAACGGGGAAAGTCTCCGAGTACGGTGCTGATCATTTCCTCCTTTTCCGCTACGGGTTGAGGGTCTTCCTGATCTTCATCCGTGCTTTGCAACTTCTCCGGGCACTTTTTCAGGTGGTCTCTGGAGACAGTGGCTGTGGTCTCTCCTCCATCCTTGCTGATGACGTACACCTTTGGATTATTGTGGCTTGAGGGCAGTACGGTGTATGGGTCCTTTTCCCACTGGTCGTCCAACTTATGGAGCCGCCTTTTTCTTTTCAAGACCTGCTCTCCAGGTACCAGGGGAACAGCGGGAGCATGTTGGTTATAAGTCCTCTCCTACCTTTCTCTTGATTGACAGAGACTTCGCTCAACGCTCTCCTGTACTTTCCGGTACTGCTGCTGCCGTTCTGTATCCCAGTCTACCTCTGGCGAGGTGTCCTCGGGTATCAGGACTCCCATATCCAGGTCAATAGGCAGCTTACCAGGTCTTGCTCTCATTAGGTAAGCCGGGGTATAGTTGGTGGAACCTACCGGGATGTGGTTATACAGGTCCAGTTTCTCAGGCCACAGACTGCGTTCTTCCAGGGGCAATGTTTTTAGCAGATCTATCACCACCTGGTTCATCTTCTCACAGAGTCCATTGGTTTGGGGGTGATAGGGCGTTGTTCTTATCTTCTTGCAGCCATACAGGTTGCAGAACTCCTGGAAGATCTCCGCTTCGAAGGCTGGTCCTTGGTCCGGGTACCCGTGTGGGCGGCAGAAGTGCAGCTGGAAGGCTCTAGCTGCTGTTTGTGCTGTTAAGTCTTTGACGGGGACCACCACTAGGAATCGGGAGTAGTGATCCACGATGGTTAGGGCGTAGACATACCCGCTTCTGCTTGGAGCCAGTTTAACATGGTCCAGAGCGACCAGTTCCAGCGGCTGCCTGGTGATGATGGGCTGCAGGGGAGTCCTCTGGCTGGCACGGTCCGTTCTTCTTAGATTGCACGGGCCACAGTCTCTACACCACCTCTCAATGGCTCCTCTCATGCCTATCCAGTAGAACCGTTCACGCAGCAGGAACTCCAGCTTCTTCCATCCGAAGTGCCCTGCCCCATTGTGGTAGGCCACCAGCACCATAGCTGTGTCCCGTCTCGGTACCACCACCTGCCAGATCAGTTCATGTGTCCGGGAATTGACCATTCTGCGGCACAACTTCTCCTTATAGAGAAACAGTCTGCTCTTTTCCGTCCACAGTTGCTTGGTCTCTTCCGGAGCGTCTGGGTCCAGGCGGGCGTCAGCCTGGGTCAGCATCTCCTTCACCAGACAGACTGCAGGGTCACTGTCTTGCGTCTCCGCCAAGTTGTAGTGGGGTAAGGGGTTGAACGTAGCGGACCGCTGGCCCCTCACACGGTGCGTATACTGGGTAATCCCATGACGGTGAAACGCAGGGAGTTCGATCTCTTCCAATTCTTCTGGATCCTCCCCTTCGTCCGGTAGGTTTGGCATCCTGGACAGGGCATCCGCGTTGGTATTGGAGCGCCCTGCCCGGTATTTGATTGTGAACTCATAATTGGACAGGCGGGCCATCCATCTCTGCTCCAGGGCACCCAGTCTTGCAGTGTCCAGGTGTATCAACGGGTTGTTGTCCGTGTACACGGTGAACCTGGAAGAGGCAAGGTAATGCTTGAAACGTTCGGTTACTGCCCACACCACTGCCAGGAACTCTAGCTTGAACGAGCTGTAATTCTCAGGGTTTCTTTCTGTGGGTCGTAGTTTTCGGCTGGAGTAAGCAATTACCCGTTCTCTCCCCTGCTGGATCTGGGACAGTACGGCCCCTAGCCCGATGTTGCTTGCGTCCGTGTGGAGGATAAAGGGCTGGCTGTAATCAGGGTATGCCAGGATTTCATCCCCCGTGAGGGCCATCTTCAGCTGGCGGAAGGACTCCTCTTCCAGCTTTTCCCATTTGAAGGGTGGCTTCTGGTTTTTGGCCTTCCTGGACTGGCCTATCAGGAGGTCCTGCATAGGAGCTGCCTTCTTGGTAAAACCGGGAATGAATCTTCGGTAGTAGCTTACCAACCCGAGGAACTGCCGCACTTCCTTTATGCTGGATGGTCTTGGCCAGTCCTTAATCACGATGATCTTGTCAGGGTCGGGAGCCACTCCGTCAGCACTCACCACGTGTCCCAGGTACTGTACCTTTGGCTTCAGTAGATGACACTTCGCGGGTTTTACCTTTAGGCCATAGTTTGCCAGGGCTTCAAACACTTCTGCCAGGTGTTCCAGATGGTCCTCATAGGTCTTGGAATAGACGATGACGTCGTACAGGTATAATAGGACCGTCTCGAAGTTCCGGTGTCCCAGACAGCATTCCATCAACCGTTGGAAGGTTCCTGGTGCGTTACAGAGCCCGAACGGCATACAGTTAAATTCGCTGAGTCCCATCGGGGTGGTGAATGCGGTCTTCTCCCGGTCCGCCTCTGCTACAGGAACCTGCCAGTACCCGCTAGTGAGATCCAAAGTAGAGAAGAAGTTAGCAGATTTTAATGCAGCTAAGGACTCTTCTATCCTTGGTAACGGGTACGCATTTTACTAAACACTCTCTCTTACTCTTGAACCACCCGATAGACTCCCTGTTTTTGGTGTGAGGGAGTGGAGTCAGTACCCAAATGCAGTTGCTGACACCAGTCCTCCATTGGTTTCTTAGAGCCGTTACCTTCCTCTGGTTGAGATGGAGGCAAGGGTTCCACGGCCTGTACAGAGTTCTGGTTGATGGTGAACAATTTGGCTAGCGTGGCATACCGGGGCAGGTATACTTCTCTCTCCCCGATATTTATGATGCGGACGGGCACCCTCCCATGACGTACATCGACCACCCCCCGTGCTGTCAAAATGGTGGGCCTACTGTCTGAGTAGACGGGTTCTACCATTGCATGGTAGTCTCTACCTCTTAGACCAATAGCTGCCCGGCACCAAATCATCATCTCACTTTTTGGGGGCATGGCAATAGGGAACGGGTCACACATTCTCACGCTACCTATCTCACCAACAGATAGTTCCACCTGTTGCCGTTTCATCAGTGCCCGGATTTCTTTTTGGAGGACACGCTGCTGGCTGGAACTGGCGTTCTTGGCAACCTGTTGCAAAATAAGAATCACCTCTGCAAGACAGTTTTCGATTACATTAGTACCTAGGGTTATTTTTGGGTGACTCTCGCGACGGTCAATGTCCACAATGATCAGTCCTTGTGCCGGCAGTTCAACATTACCGACCTTGATGGTCACTTCCTTAAATCCTATCTGTGGCACGGGCTGACCATTGCTGGCGATAATGCTCAGGTCGTCATCTGGGTAGCGGGTTATGTCCGAGTCATTCCAGTACCGCTTGAAGAGCACGTACGGGATGGTAGTCACCTGTGACCCAGTGTCTAGTAGGGCACTCATAGGAATGCCATCCAGTACCACAGGCAAGACCGGACGTCCCCCTACGTATTTATCACGCCAGTTTGATGGGCCTGATGATCTTATGCCTGGGGGTTGGCCCTCTACCCCAGGTTGTGCCCGTTTAAATGACAGTACCTTGCCATATGTCCGGGTTGATTGCAGCGGCGGCAGATGGGTCTCCCTCTGGCCGGTGGGGTCCTCCTCAGTCGGCGCCACAGGACGTCCTCCGGTCCGGATGCCAGCTGGATCTTTCCTGGACAAGAGACCTGTAAAGACTGCACAGTTCTGGTTAGCGCGGCAAAGCTTTTAGTCAGCTCTTGGACCTGATGGTGCAGGTCTGTAGCCGGGTCATTGTTCAAAGCCTGCGCATCAGCTCCCACAGGCCCTGCAGACAAGGGCGCCGCGTCCTGGTGATAAGTGATAGCAGGGCGCCTGTGGGTCACAGCGCCACCTGGTGCCGGTTCTCGGAGCACCCGGATGGCTCTGTCCTTGAACTGTGCAAAGTCCAGGTGAGGGTCCTGTAAGGCCATTGCTCGCAACTGGGTTCGGTGGGCATTGCACAGTAGACCCTCAATAAATTGTTCGGTCAACAGCTTGTCTTCATTTCCCACGCTGTCAGGGTCTGCCTGCTTAATGGCTCTCAGGGCCTCTTGTAGGTTTAGAGCATAGTCTCTTATACTTACATGTGCCCGCTGTTTGCACCCGTAAAATCTGAGTTTTATCTCGGCAGAGGTGCGGGTGTCAAATGTGTCTTTCAGCCGGGCTAGTATCTCTCTGACAGTCTTCTTCCCAGGTGACCAGGACTTTACCTCCCTTTGGTCTGCCCCGATTAACTGGGCCACCAGGATGCTCACTTTTTGCTCTTCTGTGAGGGGGTATACCTGGAAGAGGCTATCCAGTCTTTCGCTAAAGTCACTTAGAGTATGTGACTCCCCTGAGTACTGGGGTAGCCAGGTTGCCCCCGGGATATAGGGCATGGTGAATGGCATGACCGCTGCTGTGGTTGCGCTGGCGGCCGGTGTGGCGGTGGAGCTCCCCTCCGTGTCCGACATCCTCCTTCCCCCCTAGTGGACCGTGGCCTACCTTGCGATGCTCTTCTTCCGTAGGCCGCGGCTCCGCAGTCAATCGTCGGGGTAGAGGACCTGGCGTCGCGCTCCGATGACGTCAGCGTCTCTCTCTTCCTCCCTTCCAGGACCTTGCGCAGCATCAGTGCGTGGGGCGGAGCTTCGGATCTCGCGCGCTTTCGGCGTCCACGCCCCTCTTCTTCCCGTGCGGCGTCCCGAAGATAGCGTCCGAAGGCGGGAAGCAGCTGCGGATGGCGGGAAGACGGCAGAAGATGGCGGGAAACGGTCCAAGATGGCGTCCGATGGCGGGAAACGACTCCGGACGGCGGGAAACTTCGCCACAGGTAAGTATAAAAGTCTTTTTTCAGGCACGCAGTACCCGGTGGTTGCGGGCACGAAATCCTGCCGACTACGCCAAAGTTGACGCGCCCCCTGGGCCTGTGCTGTGCAGGGGATACCCGGAGCCGGATCGCTGGGGGTTGTAGTCCTCCGTGGCGGTGACCCGGTCCGTGCCCAGGGCGGTCAAACCAGTGGCAGTCTGAGTGTGATGACAAATGTCCGACTACGCCACCCGTGGATTGCGGTCAGTGGGGACCGCCGCTGCGCTGCAGACCACGGAGGCTGATGTTGTATGTGCAGCCAAGTATGGGATGACTCCCCACGGGAGAAGTATTGCCTCAGGGCAGCTAGTGTGGATGATGGGAGTGATGGCGTGAGCGTCCCAGTACAGATGGTGCTGGTGCGGCGATGAAACACAGAGACGTGTGGTGCAGTTCAGGGTCTTTACTGATGGAATAACGCAGACCCTCCCGGGAGTACTGGTTAGCAGTAGGGGCCTGGTCAGTCTGTAAGCAAGTAGGATCTCCCCTGGCCAGGTGGAGTTGTAGGCCTCCCCGTCTATCTGCACTCTTTCCTGGCTACCTTGCTCTATGCGGGTAGAAGTAGCCCACGTCCCTGAGTATACCGTGTGGTGCTCACCCGTATGGCCGGTGACTTGGGGCCTTCCGTTAGCCTCCGCTTCACGATGGCGGTGCTGGTCCCTTGCTTGTGACCGTGCCTCCGGGCTTCTAAGGCCAGAGGACATGAAATCCCCTGCTGGTTGAATTCTGCTGCTGGACCTGGATGTCCCCACAGCCTCGGACTCCGTGTCCGGGTTTAGTGTCTTCAGCCAAGGCGAGCTATCTAGCTTCCAGCCTCTGGCACTCGCTCCTGCTCCTACAGAGCTCCTAGTTCTTGCTTTCCCTCTGTCTCCTGTCCTCCAGACCTGACTGCGTCTCTGTCTGGGACTTCACACTGACTCTGACTGCTCTGCTTGTTCTGCAGGCTCTGTCTGTCTAATCCCGCCCCAGACCCAGTTTATAAGGGCAGATTCCTCCCCTCCCAGGTCTGGGTGGGCCGTGTTGCATGCTCAGGGCTCCTGACCAGAGAAACCTCCCACTTGCTCTCAGACATAATATTTCTATTACTGTGGCAACCAGACCCCTGGGGTGCCACACTAAAATCGCTTGGAAAAGCGCTTGATAACCCGCATGCTGAAATGCTGCAAAAAACGCTCGACAAACGCTTCTACCTGGCTGGAAAAACACATGAAAAAAACGCATGTGTTTTTCCTGCAGGGAGAAGCGTAAAAAATCTGCAGCATTTCTGCATCGTGGGCACATAGCCTCATAAACCCCTTGATTGCTGTAGGGATAGTGGGTGATAGGCGGGTGGTTTGTAATTAATGTTTGTATGCTTTTAGGCAAGTGGGTGGGAAGTATAATTAGGTTATTGGTGGGGTTAATTGTATATCCGTATTGTGTGCTATTGTTAATATTATTGTGTACTGTGGAAATTGGTAGTATATTAACTGTAGACTTGTGTGTAATAAATGTATTTTATTGATACACGGTTTCGTCTCAGTTAGTCGCCGTTAGTATCGCATATAGCAAAGGAATCAGAGTAGTAACAGGTGAGGTATTAGCCGGATACCGATTATTAATAGTCAAGCCTGACATTAATAATTAATATACGGAACACCACCCTGTAACATAAGGGCAGATATTATGGCGCCTATACTTACATCCAGCTCATAGGTGGATCTGCTGGCTCTGCCATCCTCAGGGTCTTAATGAAATGTACTTTTTAGGACTGCGGCTCTCATTTTACACTTACATCTGGAGGATGTGCAAGTCCACTAGCTGTAAGCTCTTGTGTTCTCCATAGGCCAAATTTTCCCTATTTAAAAAAAAAAAAAAAAAAATCCGGCCTCCTGCCACCCCTTAATAGCCGGCCATCTCTCACCTTTTTCCCCACTCCTATGACAACACTGTCATAAGTATGAGGAAATCCAACTGCCGGTAATGGTAGATTTATCATAGGCAAGTGCAAGATGTTATTAAAAAAAAAAATCCAACCTCCTCCACCCCTTCATAGCCGGCCATCCCGCACCTCAGTATTTCATCATTGCCCAAGACAGCACCAAAAAATGCAGCTAAAATGAGCAGGAGGAAATCCTATTACCGGTCAGTGAAAAATATTTGGCACATGCCTATGACTGGAATAAAGCGCAGATATTAGTAACATTGTAACGCAGGTTGAAGAAAGACCTCGGTCCATCAAGTTCAACTTTCCTCCCCCAATTGTACTCCGTACACTAACACTACACTAACTTACTAACTAACTGGCACTAGGCCTCACAAATGTATTATTATTATTATTATTATTATTATTATTACCATTTTTATCATTGCTGCACTATAACAATTAAGAATGTACCCATTTATAATTAAATTTTTTTAATTAATTTTATATTTTGTATTACTCTTGTGATTCTAATAATGGTATTACCAGAATCCCTATGCCTAAATCTGTTGATCCAGAAGAAGGCAAAAAACCCCAGAACACATTCAGCCAATTTGCATCACAGGGAAAAATTCCTTCTTGACCCCGAGAAAAGGCGATCACTCCTAGAACCCTGGATCAAACCTAATTATGTTATTACTAGTTATATATTTAATATTACACTACTTATTGTACTACTGCAGTTATTAATTAATTTGTTTTTATTTTTATAAATGTGACTATTTGATATCGTTACTATTATTAACATCCTGCTATCTTATTACAGTATTATTCTAACTTTCCTATCACTACTAATACTACCCTATGCCTACATTGTTGATCCAGAAGAAGGCAAAAACCCCAGGACACCTTCAGCCAATTTGTGTCACAGGGGAAAAATTCCTTCTTAACCCGAGAAAAGGCGATCAGTCCTGGAACCCTGGATCAAACCTAATTATCATACTAGTTATGTAATTACCGTACTCCTCACCACAGTACCGCCCCCCTCACCACATCCCTACAGTCACTTCTACCTCCTACCCACAATCTATCCCAAACTCTCATAACCCTTCTAACCTTATACCCATCCGCCCAGCCCCCGCCTCCCCAGTCCCCCTAACAGGAGCTCTATGGAACGCTCGCTCTCTCTGCAACAAACTTTCCTACATTCACGATCTCTTCATCACTAACAAGCTTTCCTTCCTTGGCATCACTGAAATCTGGCTCACCCCCTCCGACACGGCCTCTCCTGCTGCACTTTCGTACGGCGGATTCCACCTTTCCCATGCCCCCCGCCCCACCGGCAAGCACGGTGGAGGAATAGGTTTCCTCCTCTCAGATAACTGCTCCTTCACCCATATCCCTCTGCTGCCCTCAATTACTGTCCCCTCTTTTGAAATGCACTGCGTGCGCATCTACTCCCCCTCCAACCGGCTGCCATCTACCACCCCCCAGGATCAGCCACCACTTTCTTTGACCACTTCACCACTTGGCTACTTCATTTCCTCTCTGTTGACATCCCCACTATCCTCATTGGCGACTTCAACATCCCCATTGACACTTCCCTCTCAGCTGTCTCTAAGCTCCTATCCCTCACTTCCTCCTTTGGTCTTTCCCAGTTTTCTTCCACACCCACCCACAAAGACGGCCACACGCTGGACCTCATCTTCACCCGCCTCTGTTCCCTATCTAACCTCTGTAACTCACCTCTCCCTCTCTGACCACAACCTACTTACATTCTATACTCTCTCCTCTCCAGGGCAACAATCCCCACTCCACAAACTTGCATACCTGTGGCACCCCAGGGGTCTGGTTGCCACAGTAATAGAAATATTATGTCTGAGATCAAGTGGGAGGTTTCTCTGGTCAGGAGCCCTAAGCATGCAACACTGCCCGCCCAGACCTGGGAGGGGAGGAATCTGCCCTTATAAACTGGGTCTGGGGCGGGATTAAGTCAGTTAGAGCTGGAGAGGGAAAGCAAGAACTAGGAGCTCTGTAGGAGCAGGAGCGAGTGCCAGAGGCTGGAAGCTAGAAAGTTCGCCTTGGCTGAAGACACTAAACCCGGACACGGAGTCCGAGGCTGTGGGGACATCCAGGTCCAGCAGCAGAATCCAACCGGCAGGGGATTCCATGTCCTCTGGCCATAGAAGCCCGGAGGCACGGTCACAAGCAAGGGACCAGCACCGCCATCGTGAAGCGGAGGCTAACGGAAGGCCCCAAGTCACCGGCCATACGGGTGAGCACCAGACGGTATACTCAGGGACGTGGGCTACTTCTACCCGCATAGAGCAAGGTAGCCAGGAAAGAGTGCAGATAGTCGGGGAGGCCTACAACTCCACCTGGCCAGGGGAGATCCTACTTGCTTACAGACTGACCAGGCCCCTACTGCTAACCAGTACTCCCGGGAGAGTCTGCGTTATTCCATCAGTAAAGACCCTGAACTGCACCACACGTCTCTGTGTTTCATCGCCGCACCAGCACCATCAGTACTGGGATGCTCACACCATTACTCTCATCATCCACACTAGCTGCCCTGAGGCAATACTTCTCCCGTGGGGAGTTATCCCATACTTGGCTGCGCATACAACATCAGCCACACCGGTCTGCAGCGCAGCGGCGGTCCCCACTGACCGCAATCCACGGGTGGCGTAGTCGGACATTTGTTATCACACTCAGACTGCCACTGGTTTGACCACCCTGGGCACGGACCGGGTCAGCGCCACGGAGACTACAACCCCCAGCAATCCGGCTCCGGGTATTCCCTGCACAACACAGGCCCAGGGGGCGCGTCAACTTTTGGCGTAGTCGGCAGGATTCAAACCAACCCGCCCCAACGGGTATTGCGTGCCTGAAAAAAAAAGACTTTTTGCACTTACCTGAGAGAAGTTTCCCGCCGTCCGGAGTCGTTTCCCGCCATCGGACGCCATCTTGGACCGTTTCCCGCCATCTTCATCTGTTTTTCCCGCCCTGGCAGAGCGGACGCCATTATGTGCGCACCAAAAGACAGCAGGAAGCCGCCTCCCATCGTGGGCCAGGTCCCAGAGTGGCGCCAAAGAAGGGGCCTGCCCCCAGCAACTATGAGTGCAGCAGTGGAAATGTCCATCAACGTGGGTTGGCTGCCCCTAAAGGTGATTGTCAGCAGATGCCCCCAAGACCACCCCCCATGGGGGCGGATAGGAAAGAAAACTGTGGGGCCAGGTGCGGCCTGGATCAGTCTGGACCTGCTGCACTCGGAGATGGAGGGAGCAGCGAACCCCACCAGCACCCTGGCCCGCAGCCTGCTGCAAGCTGAGCCACCCTGCAGCATAACGGAGTTGCTGGCACAGCTGTCCAGAGACCCGGACTGCGCGCGAGCTGCGCTGGAGGACCTAAATAGGAGGATGGTCCGGGCGCAGCGGGATGTGTTTGCCGGGTGGAAGGAGGAGTTGGCCCGGCAGCACGTAACCGGCCAGCAGGAGACACCGCGAGGACCGAGCAGTGAGCTTGCCTCTGAGGGAGGTGAAGATGGACCGGCGGCTGCGAACGACGCCGCGGAGGAGGCAACGGAGGCCGAGGCAGGTAACGGGGACGCCACCACTCTACGCCCTGAGATCACCAGCCTGCCCCCACCCTCTGGCCACCTATGAAAGGGAGCGGCGGCAGAGGCGCATCAGGGAGGAGCGACTCCAAGTCCGGAGCGCAGAGCAGAAGAGGAGAGCCCATCAGGACTCCCAAGCCATCCGCGGTCCCCGAGCCACCGGGACCGTAGTCGTAGTAAAGTTCCAGCTGGAGCACGGCTGGGGCTTCATAAGAGACCCGGAGGCTGACACCGACGTCTTCGTCACCTGGAGAGACGTGGAAAGCCACTTGCCAGAGGGACATCACGGCCGTGACCTGTACCCCGGCGACGTGGTCACGTACACCCGGCACAAGGGCGCAAAGGGACTGTACGCCCTCCATGTCCACCGTCTAACGGAGGAGGAACTGCGGTACCGCCCAGACATGGACTACCCTGAGGGTCCGGACGGATCTGAAGACTACCCGGAAGAGCGAGGAGGACACCGTTACCAGTGAATGGTAAAGTGGAACTGTGCATAGTTACCCGTAAGGGTACAGAGAACTGTTTATTGTTGTGGAACTGTTGACTGTGTGCAAGTTAACCCCCTCAATCCCTAACCATGCTGAGGACTGTGAACAGCCATTCCACTATCCCCACCGGCCGAGGACTGGGAACGGCCAATCCCTTGTAAATAGTTGGGCTTCTTAAAGCGCCCCCTACTGGTTTTATAAAAAGACTGCAACGTCTACCTCGGGACCGAGAATCCCTCCAGTTTACAAGTTTACTGAAGTTTTTGCACTTAAAAAGAAGATCGAGCACCTGGTCACAAGTTGCACCGCGGCCAGGATTCAAGAATGTGTTTTGAGAATGTTTTCCTTGCGAGTGTTTTATAATGAAAAAGTTTTATATGCTGTTAGAGTAATAATGCAAATGTTTTATGTGATGTTATATATGATAAAAGAGTACCAGTAACGTTAAAAGAGAAGAGTGCCTCCCATAAAGGGATGGGTTAATAGTTATTGTCTTATATACGAATGCATTCTAAAATTTTTGTATGTTTTAAATTGTTTTTGCTCTTTTCCAGCCCGAGGACGTGCTGTGATTTACCAGGGGGGAATGTAGCACCCCGAGGGCTCGGCTGCTACAGGGGTATTGCACCTCAAACCAGAGGTGTGATATTCCACTCCCGGGTAAGGATGGAGTGTGGACAAGGACTCGTTAGGCTGCATGCACCACACACACCCCATTTCCGAGGGACAGGTCAACGGTGCTCCCACGAGACAGGAGTGCAGGCACGACAGCTTCTGTCCCTGGCTGGAGTGGGGAGGGGGAGGAAAACCCAGTGGTGTAGGAGCAGATAGGGGTGGGTCTCTGGGCATAGGTAGGAGCCCATTGGTTGCTAGTCACCTGGGCTCACACATAGAGGGAGGTATATAAGGTGGACACCATCTTAGAACAGAGTTCAGTTCAGAGAGGAGTTCAGCCAGAGAGGGCTGACAGGGAGCTGTGGCTCAGTCTGGGCCCAGCTCCATGAGGCGGGCCTGGAGTAGAGGCAAGAAACAGCAGAGAGAACAGGAACAGAAGAGAAAGGAAACAAGGAACAGAACATTAAGAAAGGCCCAGAGACACGAGGACAGAAGGAACCCCATAGGCCCAGGAGATTGCTGGTGAAGGGTTGGCAGAGCAGGGTACCGGGACCCAAATTGGTGGAGGCAACAGATTCCTCAGCCAAAGACGGGAGGTTGTGACCACATCCTGGTGCGACCCCTCACTACATCCACCAGGAAAGCATACCACGTAGGGTCAGGGAAACCGGAGATAGGTTTCGCCAATAGAAGGCCTGAGGAAGCTGGACAAAGGTGGGTCACTGGTGAGGACGGCCAGAGAAGGGAAGAGAAGGGAGCCCTGTGCCAAGCTCTGGAATTGCATGGGAGTTGGTCGAGCCCCTTGCCTGGTGGACGCAGCATGGCTTGGGCAGTCATCGCCTGCAGGATTGACACGAATAACAACTGTGAGTAAAGCATTGGAAACTGCAGCCCAACGTCTCTGTGTTTCATCGCCGCACCAGCACCATCAGTACTGGAACGCTCACACCATCACTCCCATCATCTCCACACTAACTGCCCTGAGGCTATACTCATCCCATACTTGGCTGCGCATATAACATCAGCCTCAGCGGTCTGCAGCGCAGCGGCGGTCCCCACTGACCGCAATCCACGGGTGGCGTAGTCGGACATTTGTCACATTACTAATACTGCCACTGGTTTGACCGCCCTGGGCACGGACCGGGTCACAGCCACGGAGGACTACAACCCCCAGCGATCCGGCTCCGGGTATCCCCTCCCCTACACAGCACAGGCCCAGGGGGCGCGTCATACCCTCGCAGAAATCTCAAACACCTTGACCTACAGTCACTCTCTGAATCCCTTCTCCCTCTTACAGACATTAGTTCCTTACATGATACAGATGTTGCTGCCACTTTATACAACACCACAACAGCTGCAGCTCTCGATTCAGTCGCCCCCCTCACACATACCAAAGCTCGCACAACCAACAGACAACCCTGGCACACCAGCCTAACTAAAGAACTGCGATGGCCCTCCAGGGTTGCTGAGCGCAGATGGAAAAGGTCCCACTCCAATGAGCACTTCATCGCATTTAAACAGTCCCTCACTACCTTCAAGTCCACACTCACTGCAGCAAAACAAACATACTTCTCATCTCTCATATCCTCCCTGTCTCACAACCCCAAACAACTATTCAACACCTTCAATTCTCTCCTCCGTCCCCCAGTGCCTCCTCCCTCTCCTCTTATTTCAGCCGAAGACTTTGCCTCATTCTTCAAGCAGAAGATTGACACCATCAGACAAAGCTTTTGCCTAAAGCCCCCACAGCCCCTCCCCACACCTACTCAACCCTCCTCCTCCAAAACCACATTCTCCACCATTACAGAAGATCAACTTTTCTCTTTACTCTCCAAATCACACCTCACCGCCTGTAAACTTGACCGAATCCCGTCCCACCTCATCCCAAACCTTACCACTATCTTCATCCCACCCCTAGCCAACCTCTTCAACCTGTCACTAACAACTGGTGTCTTCCCCTCATGCTTCAAACATGCCTCAATCACACCAATCCTCAAAAGCCCTCCCTTGACCCATCCTCTCTGTCTAGCTATCGCCCTATATCACTTCTCCCCTATGCCTCAAAACTACTGGAACAACACGTCCATTCTGAGCTGTCCTCCCACCTCTCCTCCTGCTCCCTCTTCGACAGCCTACTATCTGGTTTCCGACCGCACCATTCTACTGAAACTGCACTGACTAAAGTCACCAATGACCTACTAACCGCCAAATCTATGCGACACTACTCTGTCCTCCTCCTCCTAGACCTGTCATCTGCCTTCGACACAGTGGACCATTCCCTCTTACTACAAACTCTCCCATCTCTCGGCATCACAGACTTGGCCCTATCCTGGATCTACTCATACCTAACAGACAGGACATTCAGTATCTCTCACTCACAGACCACCTCCTCATCTCGCCCCCTATCTGTCGGTGTCCCCCAAAGTTCAGTTCTAGGACCCCTGCTCTTCTCCATCTACACCTTAGGCCTGGGACAGCTCATAGAGTCTCATAGCTTTCATTATCACCTCTGTGCTGATGACACACAGATCTACCTCTCTGGACCCGATATCACCTCCTTACTAAACAAAATCCCACAATGTCTGTCTGCTATTTCATCCTTCTTCTCTGCTAGATTTCTAAAACTTAACATGGACAAAACAGAATTCATCATCTTTCCGCCAATTCATTCGACCCCCCCAACTCACCTATCCATCATAGTCAATGGCTGCCCACTCTCCCCAGTTCCTCAGGCTCGCTGCCTTGGGGTAACCCTGGACTCTGAACTCTTCTTCAAACCACATATCCAAGCCCTTTCCACTTCCTGCCGACTCCAACTCAAAAATATCTCCCGGATCCGCACATTCCTCAACCATGAATCTGCAAAAACACTAGTGCACGCCCTCATCATCTCCCGCCTTGATTACTGCAACCTCCTGCTCTGTGGCCTCCCTTCCAACACTCTTGCACCCCTCCAATCCATCCTAAACTCTGCTGCCCGACTAATCCACCTGCCCCCCGCTATTCCCCGGCCTCTCCTCTCTGTCAATCTCTTCACTGGCTCCCCATTGCCCAGAGACTCCAGTTCAAAACCCTAACCATGACATACAAAGCCATTCACAACCTGTCTCCTCCATATATCTCTGACCTAGTCTCCTGCTACATACCCGCACGCAACCTCCGATCCTCACAAGATCTCCTTCTCTACTCCCCTCTAATCTCCTCCTCCCACAATCGCATACAAGATTTCTCCCGTGCTTCCCCCCTACTCTGGAACTCTCTACCCCAACACATCAGACTCTCGTCGACCGTGGAAACCTTCAAAAAGAGCCTGAAGACCCACCTCTTCCGACAAGCCTACAACCTGCAGTAACCATCGCTCCACCATACCGCTGCACAACCAGCTCTACCCTCACCTACTGTATCCTCACCCATCCCTTGTAGACTGTGAGCCCTCACGGGCAGGGTCCTCGCTCCTCCTGTACCAGTCGCCGTCACATTGTGTTCAAGATTATTGTAATAGTTCTTGTATGTATACCCCTTCTTGACATGTAAAGTGCCATGGAATAAATGGCGCTATAATAATAAATAATAATAATACTATTACCGTACTACATGTACTACTATAGTTGTAACATTTTGTCTAATTTAACGGTAACCCTCAATGTTATGTGTATCGAGGAAATGGTCCAGCCCTTTTTTGAAAGCTGTTATAGTGTCTGCCATCACTACCTCTTGTGGTCGGGAATTCCACAGTCTGACTGCTCTGACTGTAAAGAACCCTTTCCTGTTTAGGTGCCTTAAAAAATGGGAATATTCAAAATCAACTTTTAACCCACTTCATTCATTATTTACAGATATAAGAAACATGTAAGAGGTTTTAGTTGCATTAAAAAGCTTTGCAGGTTTTTTTGTTTTGTTTAACTATATAGATGTTCCATGAGAAGGCTCAATGGCTTCTGGAATGGGTACCCCTGGCATGGACTGGAATGACATTGGCATGGGTGTCTTCACGGGACTTTGATGAAATAGTCCTCCATTTGGCGATCTGGGTTTACATATTATGGCGCCTATACTTACATCCAGCTCATAGGTGGATCTGTCGGCTCTGCCATCCTCAGGGTCTTAACAAAATGTACTTTTTAAGACTGCGGCTCTCATTTTACACTTACATCTGGAGGATGTGCAAGTCCACTAGCTGTAAGCTCTTGTGTTCTCCATAGGCCAAATTTTCCCTATTTAAAAGGAAAAAAAAAAAAATCCGGCCTCCTGCCACCCCTTAATAGCCGGCCATCTCTCACCTTTTTCCCCACTCCTATGACAACACTGTCATAAGTATGAGGAAATCCAACTGCCGGTAATGGTAAATTTATCATAGGCAAGTGCAAGATGTTGTTAAAAAAGAAAAAATCCGGCCTCCTGCCACCCCTTAATAGCCGGCCATCACGCACCTCAGTATTTCATCATTGCCCAAGACAGCACCAAAAAATGCAGCTAAAATGAGCAGGAGGAAATCCTATTACCGGTCAGTGAAAAATATTTGGCACATGCCTATGATTGGAATAAAGCGCAGATATTAGTAACATTGTAACGTAGGTTGAATAAAGATCTCGGTCTAACAAGTTCAACTTTCCTCCCCCAATTGTACTCCGTACACTAACACTACACTAACTTACTAACTAACTGGCACTAGGCCTCACAAATGTATTACTGTTATTATTATTATTATTATTATTATTACCTTTTTTATTATTGCTGCACTATAACAATTAAGAATGTACCCGTTTATAATTAAATTTTTTTAATTAATTTTATATTTTGTATTACTCTTGTGATTCTAATAATGGTATTACCAGAATCCCTATGCCTAAATCTGTTGATCCAGAAGAAGGCAAAAACCCCAGGACACCTAACGCCAATTTGCATCACAGGGAAAAATTCCTTCTTGACCCCGAGAAAAGGCGATCAGTCCTAGAACCCTGGATCAAACCTAATTATGTTTTTACTAGTTATATATTTAATATTACACTACTTATTGTACTACTGCAGTTATTAATTAATTTGTTTTTATTTTTATAAATGTGACTATTTGATATCGTTACTATTATTAACATCCTGCTATCTTATTACAGTATTATTCTAACTTTCCTATCACTAATAATACTACCCTATGCCTACATTGTTGATCCAGAAGGCAAAAACCCCAGGACACCTTCAGCCAATTTGTGTCACAGGGGAAAAGTTCCTTCTTGACCCCGAAAATAGGCGATCAGTCCTGGAACCCTGGATCAAACCTAATTATGATACTAATTATGTAATTACTATTATGGTATTAAATGTACTTCTATAGGTGTAACATTTTGTCTAATTTAACTGTAACCCTCAATGTTATGTGTATCGAGGAAATGGTCCAGCCCTTTTTTGAAAGCTGTTATAGTGTCTGCCATCACTACTTCTTGTGGTAGGGAATTCCACAGTCCCACTGCTCTGACTGTAAAGAACCCTTTCCTGTTTAGGTGCCTTAAAAAATGGGAATGTTCAAAATACACTTTTAACCCACTTCATTCTGTTGTTATTTACAGATGTAAGAAAAATGTAAGAGGTTTTAGTTGCATTAAAAAGCTTTGCAGGTTTTTTTGCTTTGTTTAACTATATAGATGTTCCATGAGAAGGCTCAATGGCTTCTGGAATGGGTACCCCTGGCATGGACTGGAATGACATTGGCATGGGTGTCTTCACAGGACTTTGATGAAATAGTCCTCCATTCTTACCCCCAGCTCATAGGTGGATCTGCCGGCTCTGCCATCCTCAGGGTTTTAACAAAATGTACTTTTTAGGACTTCGGCTCTCATTTTACACTTACATCTGGAGGATGTGCAAGTCCACTAGCTGTAAGCTCTTGTGTTCTCCATAGGCCAAATTTTCCCTATTTAAAAAAAAAAAAAAATCCGGCCTCCTGCCACCCCTTAATAGCCGGCCATCTCTCACCTTTTTCCCCACTCCTATGACAACACTGTCATAAGTATGAGGAAATCCAACTGCCGGTAATGGTAGATTTATCATAGGCAAGTGCAAGATGTTGTTAAAAAAAAAAAAATCCGGCCTCCTGCCACCCCTTAATAGCCGGCCATCACGCACCTCAGTATTTCATCATTGCCCAAGACAGCACCAAAAAATGCAGCTAAAATGAGCAGGAGGAAATCCTATTACCGGTCAGTGAAAAATGTTTGGCACATGCCTATGATTGGAATAAAGCGCAGATATTATGGCGCTTATTCTTACCGCCAGCCCATAGGTGGATCTGCTGGCTCCGTCATTCTCTGTGTCTTCATTCGGGGTCCCTCGACGTCTCCATGGTCACCTTCATTCTTGCAGCGTTTGTTCCAGTGATGTCCAGTCTTCTGATTTTCAGTCTTCCGGAGGCTCAGGTGGGCCGCTCGCTCTGATGACTAAAGAGCTGGGGTCTGCTCAAGGGTTTCCAAGTTGACAAATGAAAATCCCTCAAACAATGCCTGGTCCTTGGTTGATATAGGTGCTGTGGCCTCTGCTGCTTCTAGTTTCTCCAGATGGAATGGTTTATGACGACGGGGAGGCTCAGATGGCTATAAAGGAAAAAAGGAATTATAACATTAAAATTATGACTTTATATTAGAGTCTCCGTTAAAAACAAGTTGTGTTGATTGAAAACTAGTAAAAGAATAGACACAAAGATTTTAATACTAAGAAACCATATCTGCTCATATACTTACTACAGGGACGTATGGTGGAGGCAGTTTCAGGGCTTCCACAGAGACCCAGTCGATACGCTGAAAAAACCTGTGCTTTCTGATGTTACCGTTGGCTCCTAAGCGACTGGCAGGATCTTTCTGAAGGAGCTAATAAAGATAAAACCAAAATCCATGAATGTAAACTGGAGAGAAAATGATGACTACTATGCAGAGATGAGCAAATCCATTTGATGCAAACTGAATTTGTGTTGAATTTTTGTGAATCTGCTGAACCCGGTGAATTTCAACAATTTGTGATTTGCTTCTTGGGAATCACCTAAAATAATTGCAGCCAATTTTCATACAGTATTACTAAAAATTACATCAGTCAGAGAAGACTTATGGGACCTCTGATGTAAGCCGTCCAGGCTTCACCATAATGCTTTAAGGTGTCACATCACATGTTATAGCACAATCAGGAGGGACTATCATAGCCTGTATGAAAGCCAAAGCAATGAATGTAGGAGTCATTTTGTGGTGAATCTGGATAGGGAGAGCACATCACAGCTTAGCAGTAGAGATTGAGAGAGAAAGACATAAAACAGTAAAAGACTGCACAGATAGTATGTGACAGCACAGCAGTAAAGAACGGTTGAGTACTTGCGATTTTAACATTTTGGGGAAAAAATTGGAACAAGCTGGTTAATTTGAATTTCAAAAGGTTTGCTCATCTCTACAACTATAACATTGTATACATCATAGTACTAATGACTGTTAAGACAACTGACCTGTTTAATGATGTTCCTGATGCCGGAGGATTTATCGTTGAGTGTCTGATGGTAGGCGCACTCATCGGTAACCATTTCTTTTAAGATGACACCAAAAGAATACCAGTCTACTCCGGCGTTATACTCCTTCCCAGCCAAAATCTACATAAAGAAGAAGAAAATAGATAAAGAGTTGGTCAAAAAGTTCCATATCTTCAGTGTAACAAAGTTCTCAGCATAATAATTGTAAGGGTATGTGCACACGATGCAGAAATGCTCAGGATTTTTTCCTGAGCGTTTCTGTATCTCTCTGGCAGGAAAAAACGCATGCAGATTGTACATGCGGTTTCCTGCCAGGGACATGCAGAAATGAAGCGGTCTTCACTTTCATTTCCGCATGCGGGTTGACAAGCGCTTCCCAAGCGATTTTAGCATCACTTCGAAAGTGCTTGTCAACTTTACACTATATAAATCCATGCAAACAGCATGGATTTATATAGTGTGTGAATGTCAAAAAATAAAAAATAAATCTATACTTTACCCTCTGATGGCCCCCGGTGTCCTGCTTCATCGGTCCCGGCTGCCGGCAGTGAAGACTTTAGGACCTTCCGACGTCAGCGTCACGTGACCTGTCACATGACTCTGACGTCAGCGAAGGTCCTTCATTCAACCGCGAAGTGCCCGGGAAGCCAGCAGGACGCAGCGCGGGCCGTCAGAAGGTGAGAATATATATATTTTTTATTTTATTCTTTTTTTTTTAATGGTACCTGGGTCTGGATGAGAGTCCTCTCCTCCACACCCGGGTACCATCCGCACATTAGACCGCATGAAAAGCGCATCAACATATACAGTGATGCGGATTCCATGCGGTCTAATGCAAGTCAATGGCGGCAAAAGAGCAGCGTTTCCGCAAAATTAATTGACATGCTGCGGATTTTTGACCGCAGCGTTTACGCTGCGGAAAAATCCGCATCATGGGCACAGCACATGCGGATTTCCATTGGGGAACATTGCTGCCCTTCTACCATGCGTTTTTCATGCGTTTCCGCGGCGTTTACGCAACTGCAAAAACGACGCGGAAACGCATGAAAAACGCATCGTGTGAACTCAGCCTAAGACTATGTAATATAGTGAGAGTGGATGATTCCTCTGGTTGTGGCATCACTTGAATATTATGATTACTACACTAATGACTGAAAGGAGCCATGCTGCTCTTCTGAGCTCCAGAACCTTTGCTGGCTGACTTGTAACTCTTTGGGTCTCTAATGCTGGCAAAACATATAGCATGATCATGTATTGTGGCCGGACTCACAGATTCCGGAGAGATCATCTAATGTGTATGGAGACATCCCAATTCAGCTCAAACACTGGATGCTGAATTTCAGTGCCCGATCCTTTGTGTCTGGCATGGTCATACTCCCCCCTCCCATTCAGAACGCATGTACACTCAGCTGAGGCAAGCTGCCTATCTAATGTGTATGGCATGCCAGATGTCAATGTCAGAATGTCCCATTTACTGTAATGGACATTTGTTGGATTATGTGTGTGATCCAGGCAGACATACAATTATAGTATGAAAAAAAGAGAAAATCCTTGTTCTTCTCACCTCAGGAGCCATGTAACCGGCAGTTCCAGCGTATCCAGTGGCTGTTCGGTCTCCATGCATGTTGTCAATTGAGAGACCGAAATCTGTGATCTTAATATGGCCCGTTTCAGCCACCAAGATGTTCTCGGGCTTGAGGTCTCTGTGGATGACGCCCTTGGAGTGGAGATGTTGGATTCCACAGACGAGTTCAGCGGCATAGAATCTGACAGAGAGACAAGAAATTAGTGACTGTCTACAGAAATACAAGAAATCCTGCCCTATCCATAGTGTAATAAAGTGGCCGGTCAGGATTCTGTCCAGGTTCTGATGACTAATATATTGCTTTAGTCTAATCCATATTGGCATCAAAGAGCAATCAATACTGATGACAGAACTGCTGTTTATATATACTGTATATTTCTATTCGTGTATAATTACATAAAAATAAAACTTTACCTTGCACTGGGGATGTCAAGCTGCCCCTTCATCAGTAAGTAGCTGTAAAAGTCCCCGCAGCTCACGTATTCCAGACCAAGGAGCAAATGCAGCTGTTGTACAGAGCAGAGATATAGGTGAATTGCCAGATTATTACAGTACCTACACATCTACTACAGAATAACTATAGGCTACATGGTAAATGCCTGTCTGATTGTCCAGATACAAACATAGAGACATAACTATAGTAGGTACATGTGTTGCAGTCGCACTTAGCCCTGGAGCCTATGGGGCCAAAATATCCTTTTGGCCCATAAGAGAACACCAGTACTATTAAAGATCTGTAATGGTTGGGGGCCATGTTGGAAATTTTTCATTGGGGCTGTAATGCAGCGGCTTGCGGCATTACTGTAATGGTCCAGGGTGTGTTTTGGCCGACCATGTACCTCCCGAGGTGACTGATCACATGACTGTGACATCGCACAGGTCCTGTGCATACAGAAGGTCTGATCACATGACTGTGACATCAGCACAGGTCCTGTGTGTGCACTAGAGGATATATAAACCCTGGTAGATTTGAGACAGGTGTGAAAGGCGTGAGGCCTGTTCCCGTGTGTGGGACACCGTTAGCCTGGAGAGGCTTAGTGAGGCCTAGTGAAGCCTGAAAGGCAGAGGCTGGATCCTTACGTGTAAGCGATACCAGTAGCCTTGGAGGACCAGAGGCTTGGAAAGCAAGAGTCCTGGAAGGCAGAGGCTGGATGTTAGGTGAGAAAACATACCAGTAGCCTTTGAAGGAACGAGGGCTGGAGACCCCCATCTGGGAAGCCGTAAAGCCATAGTGGTGGCAGAACAAATCTGACTGAAGCAGCTAAAACCCGGCAAAGGTAAAGCACTGCATTATATGGACGTTGATATAAGTGACTTTGCTGATGGCTGTAACTGGAGCCAAGTGGGCCTGTCTGCCACTTGAAAGGCTCCTGGACATTATATGTGTATGTCGGCGAGCCACTGAGTTGGACTCGGTGATAAGCAGTAGTGAAGTGTAATAAACTGCTGGATTGTGAAATACTGGAAAACGTGGCTGGTGTGCTTTAATTGACCCGATGCAGCGAGTGTCCCCCAGCATGATGACTAGCGCTGCCTTACAGGGCCTATAAACTTCAAGCAACACCACTATACACATATACACATACAGTATATACTCACACACATGCACATGTACTGTATGTACACACCAATGTGTAAATGTGTCTATATACAGGGTCGTACTGGGGCACCCGGACACCGGAGAATTCTCCGGTGGGCCCGGGTCCTCAGCGGGCCCCCGAGCAGGACACACGGGTGCCCCTGGTTAACATGGCCGCCGGTGCTCTGCACTGCAAGGGCCTGGAGGGTCAGGGGGGCCCTTGCAGTGCGGCTGATGAAGGCAATCTGGCCTGCTTCTCGGTCCCATGGGCAGATTGCCCTCATCCTGTGCGGCAGGCAAGGAGCGATCCCTCCAGCTCCACTGCCGACAGGAGGAAAATGGCAGCGTAGCTGCAGGGATCCGTCCTCACCTCTGCTTTCTGCCCGGCGTTTCCTCCCTCACACAGGCTCGCGCTGCTTGATGACGTCATCATGCAGCATGGGCCTGTGTCAGGGAGAAAGATGCCGGGCAGGAAGCAGAGGACAGTGCTGCGGGGGAGCACGCTGAGAGATAAGTTTTGGGTTTTTTTGAGGGAGAGCAATGGTGATTGAGGAGGTGGGGGGAGATATGACATGGTGGGGGATATATGGCATGGCAATGGGGGAGGTGGGGGGAGATATGCATGGCATGGTGATGGAGGAGGTAGGGGGAGATATGACATGGCATTAGTGATAGAGGAGGTGGGGGAGATATGGCAATGATGGTGGAGCAGGTGGGGGGAGAAATGGCAATGATGATGGAGTAGGTGGGGGGAGATATGGCAATGATGACGGAGCAGGTTGGGGGAGATATGGCAATGATGACAGAGCAGGTGGGGGAGATATGGCAATGATGACGGAGCAGGTGGGGGGAGATATGACAATGTTGGAGAAGGTAGGGGAGAGCAATGATTGGGATGGGGAAGAGCAATTATGGAGGTAGGAGAGAGAAATGATGGGGAATTATTTGGACGCTATTTGCTGTTAATATCTGGTCTGGTCATGGCATGGTGGTATTTCTTCCTTGTATGTAGTAATATTCGGTCACTATGGGGTGGTAATATCTGGTCTGGTCAAGGTGTGGTGGTATTTCTACCTTGTATGTAGTATTATTCGGTCACTATGTGGTGGTAATATGTGGTCTGGTCATGGTTTTGTGGTATTTCTCCCTTGTATGCGGTATTATTCGGTCACTATGTGGTGGTAATATGTGGTCTGGTCATGGTGTGGTGGTATTTCTCCCTTGTATGTAGTATTATTCGGTCACTATGTGGTGGTAATATGTAGTCCAGTCATGGTGTGGCAGTATTTCTCCCTTGTATGTGGTACTGTTTGTGTTGGTACAGTGGATTGTGTTGTGTATGACAGTCATCTGTTCTCTCTGATATTAATTAGGAGAAGATTCTTTGTTTCCATTAGTGATTAATTAAATACTTGGAACAAGATGCACTTACAGGGGTTCTCCGATGTATGTACATCAGCCCTAGTGTATCCTACTGTATATGATGTGTATACATCAGCCCCAGTGTATCCTATGTGATGTACATACTGTACATCAGTACCTGTATATCCTATATGATGTATATACATCAGCCCCAGTGTATTCTATACGATGTATATACTGTACATTAGCTCCAGTATCTATTATATGATATATATACATCGGCCCTAGTGTATCCTATACGATGTATATACATCAGCCCCAGTGTATCCTATATGATGTATATACTCTACATTAGCACCCGTATATCCTTTAAGATGTACTATATATACATCAGCCCTAGTGTATCCTATATGATATATATACATCAGCATGTCACAAGGAGGTTTTCTCTAACATCATAAACTGTGATGGCGGCGTCCAAGTCTGTGGATTCCACAGATTCATATACTGCTCCTTGTAACTCCATTGATAGCTATGGTCAGTGCAGGGTGACTAGGGCATCGACTCTTAGAGCTGCAGCTCCTTGGCAGGTGAGCAAAAGTTAGTCTTTGCTGGGCTGAGGTTGTTGACTGCCTTTGATCACATGCTAGAGGAGAACCAGTCGTGTCTGCTGTTTCTCCATTTAAGCCGGCTGTGCTTTGCTGGCAATGCCAGTATAGTTTTTCTCTATCCTGTTCTGGAAAGGTGAACACATACTGGTTTAGTGGTTATTGCTAAAGTTGTTGCAAGCGTTGTTTGGTAACCCTTTCCTTTTTCCCTAGGTGTCTTTATATTACTTTGTTGCCTCTCGGGTTTTAGACTTTATATTCCTTTGTGTATTTCCCTGAGAGCGTGTTGTGTGACTGTGCTTCAGTTCTGTCCTATCTTGTTTTGTTTTCCCCCCATACACTGTACAAACTAGTGCTGCTTAGGAGCATAGTAAGGAACGAGGCTCGGGCATCTCCACATTCAGGAGTAATCCTGGGAACAGAAATAGCTAGGGACCCCGAGCCTGAGGGTTAGAATAGGAGCACACTTGCTATCCCACAGTCACACCATGACACAGCCCCAGTGTATTCTATATGATGTATATATATCGGCCCCTGCGTATCCTATATGATCTATGTACATCGCTCCCAAGGTATCCTATAGAGATGCATATACACTGGCACAAGCGTATCCTATATGATGTATATACATAGTCTCCAGCATATCCTATGTAATGTATGTACATCATCACCAGTGTATCCTACATGACGTATATACATCAGCCCCAGTGTATCTTATATTATGTATACTGATCAGCCCCAGCATCCTATATGATGTACAGGTGCATCTCACTAAATTAGAATGTCATCAAAAAGTTAATTTATTTCAGTTCTTCAATGCAAAAAGTGAAACTCATATATTATATAGAGTCATTACAGACAGAGTGATCTATTTCAAGTGTTTATTTCTGTTAATGTTGATGATTATAGCTTACAGCCAATGAACAAAAGTCATTATCTCAGTAAATTAGAATACTTTACAGCAACAACAGCTTGAAAAATGTTTTTAAAATCCGAAATGTTGTCCGACTGAAATGTATGTTCATTAAATGCACTCAATACTTGGTCGGGGCTCCTTTTGCATCAATTACTGCATCAATGTGGTAATGTGGCATGGAGGCGATCAGCCTGTGGCACTGCTGAGGTGTTATGGAAGCCCAGGTTGCTTTGATAGCAGCCATCAGCTCGTCTGCATTGTTGGGTCTGGTGTCTCTCATCTTCCTCTTGACAATACCCGATAGATTCTCTGGCCAATCAAGCTCAGTGATACTGTTGTTTTTAAACCAGGTATTGGTATTTTTGGCAGTGTGGACAGGTGCCAAGTAGGGTTGAGCGAGTATGTTCTGACCGAGTATGCTCGGGCCGAGCTCCGAGTATTTACAGCTGCTCGGTGATGAGGTTAAATCGCTCCCGTGTGCATGATTTGCAACTGTTTGACAGCTTTATTACATGTGAGGAATGTGTAAGAAATAATCATGCACACAGGAGCGATTTAACCTTATCACCGAGCAGCTGTAAATACTCGGAGCTCGGCCCGAGCATAGTCGGCGAAAGGGTTAATAGAACATACTCGCTCAACACTAGTGTCAAGTCCTGCTGGAGAATGAAATTTCCATCTCCAAAAAGCTTGTCGGCAGAGGGAAGCATGAAGTGCTCTAAAATGTCCTGGTAGACGGCTGCGCTGACTTTGGTCTTGATAAAACACAGTGGACCTACACCAGCAGATGACATGGCTCCCCAAACCATCACCGATTGTGGAAACTTCACACTAGAGCTCAAGCAGCTTGGATTGTGGCCTCTCCACTCTTCCTCGAGACTCTGGGACCTTGATTTCCAAATGAAAATAGGAACTCTGGGACCTTGTGGAGTGTGTCAATGACTGCCTTCTGGACATCTGTCATGTCAGCAGTCTTCCCTATGATTGTGGAGCCTTCTGAAACAGACTAAGGGACCTTTTAAATGCTTAGGAAGCCTTTACATGTGTTTTTTTGTTAATTATTTTAATTCACTGAGATAATGGCTTTTGTGTTTTCATTGGCTGTAAGCCATAATCATCAACATTAACAGAAATAAACACGTGAAATAGATCACTCTGTTTGTAATGAATCTATATAATATACTAGATGGTGGCCCGATTCTAACGCATCGGGTATTCTAGAATATGTCTCCCGACGGTGCCGTACTTATTTTAAATCAGCCGCCAATTGGCCGGAGACCGTGTTTAAATTTGGCGCCACAATCGCAGATTGGTCGCCGCGGGCGGCCACGAGCAATCAGCAGAGCGGTGTTTAAATTTGGCGCCGAAATAGCTGATTGGTCGTGGCCGGTGGCTGCGACCAATCAGCGAACCGTGTTAGTGAGGACCGGGGAGCATCCACCTGCCTTATAATGCCCCATGCAGGTTGTCACTTTCCCCCCCCCATATAATGCCCCATGCAGGATGTCACATCCCCACTCCCTTATAATGCCCCATGCAGGATGTCACCCCCCACCCTTATAATGCCCCATGCAGGATGTCACCCCCCCTCCCTTATAATGCCCCATGCAGGATGTCACTTCCCCCCCCCCATATAATGCCCCATGCAGGATGTCACACCCCCCATCCTTTATAATGCCCCATGCAGGATGTCACATCCCCCCCTCCCTTATAATGCCCCAAGAAGGATGTCACATCCCCCCCCATATAATGGCCCATGCAAGATAATGCCCCATGCAGGATGTCACATCCCCTCTCCCTTATAATGCCCCATGCAGGATGTCACATCCCCCCCTGTATAATGCCCCATGCAGGATGTCACATCCCCCCCTTTCTTATAATGCCCCATGCAGGATGTGACATCCCCCCTTCCTTTATAATGCCCCATGCAGGAAGTCACATCCCTCCTATAGAATGCCCCATGCAGGAAGTGACATCCCCCCTATATAATACCCCATGCAGGAAGTGACATCCCCCTTATATAATGCCTCATGGAGGAAGTCACATCCCCTCCATAGTGCCCCATGCAGGATGTCACATCCCCCTCCCTTATAATGCCCCATGCAGGATGTCACTCCCCCCCCACCATATAAATGCCCCATGCAGGATGTCACCACCCCCCTTATAATGCCCCATGGAGGAAGTCACATCCCCCCTCCCTTATAATGCACCATGCAGGAAGTGACATCCCCCCTATATAATGCCCCATGGAGGAAGTCACATCCCCCCATAGTGCCCCATGCAGGATATCACATCCCCCCTCCCTTATAATGCCCCATGCAGGAAATCACATCCCCACTATATAATACCCCATGCAGGATGTCACATCCCCCCATAGTGGCCCATGCAGGATGTCACTCCCCCCCCTCGCTTATAATGGCCCCTCCACGATGTCACACACCCCCACACCACCATTTAATGCCCTATGCCCCCATACAATAAAAAAAAAAAAATCCAATACTCACCACACTTCTCAGCTGCTGCTCCGGACTCCAGCGTAGCCGGCATCTTCCCGCTGCGCGCTGTGACCGCTCAGGAGAGAGTGCAGTGTAAAGACGTCACCGAGCCCTCTGACCTGAGACGTCACAGAGCAGCAGCGGAAGACACAGGAGCTGCTGCGGAGGCACAGGGAGGGGTAAGTATGGCGCCGGGTGCTGGGGCCCTGAGCAAGCGGGGGGAGGGGAGGGGGGGAGAGGGGAGAGGAGCGGAGAGGGGAGGAGAGGAGAGGGGAGGGGGGGGTGTCACACTTGCCGTCGGGAGATAAGAGGCCGTAGCCGCTGATCTCCCGACGGTAGCCGCATGGAGGTCAGCGGCGCCTCCGGTCGGGGGACTTATGCTGCAAGCAGCCCGCTGCATCTCCCGGCTGCATCGCCGCTGACCTCCGTGCGGCAGATGAGCCGCTAACGGCCGCCATCTTTTTCTGAAATGCTGCGTCGCTGATTGGCCGCGCCGGACCAATCAGCGACGCGGGATTTCCTGGACAGAAGGACAGACAGACAGACAGACGGGATAAGACAATTATATTAATGACTCTATATAATATATGAGTTTCACTTTTTGTATTGATGAACTGAAAAAAATTAACTTCTTGATGATATTATAATTTAGTGAGATGCACCTATATATACATCGGCCCCAGTGTATCCCATGTGATGTATATACATCGTCCCCAACGTATCCTATGTGATGTATATACATTGTCCCCAACGTATCCTATATGATGTATATACACAGGGGTGGATTAAGAGTAGCCAGGGCCCCGGGCAGTTTAAAAGGTGTGGCCCCCACCCCAGGTACCGGATGTATCACGTGACTTGTCACATGATCCCCTTTGATAGATCATGTGATCAACACACAGATGTTCTGATCACATCTATAGACAGAGAATGAGGAAAACAAATTTCCATAATATAGCACTATATATAGTAGATCAGGATGGCAGATTAATTTTCCGGAGGGGCCACATGAGAGATCGTGACTGTTATGGAGGCCGATCCAATAGGCCGAAATTAATTCTGCTTCATATTAATATTAACAAAATAATAAAAAAAAAATATATTAATGGTATGACTTAATATTGAGCAGAATTAAGTATGCTGACATCCCTCTATATACAGTATGAGCCCCCGCATAGCTCCCTAGATACAGTATGAGCCCCCGCATAGCCCCTCTATATACAGTATGAGCCCCCACATAGCCTCCTATATACAGTATGAGCCCCGCATAGCTCCCTAGATACAGTATGAGCCCCTGCAGAGCCCTGTACATATAGTATGAGCCCCCACACAGCCCCCTACATACAGTATGAGCCCCCACATAGCCCTGTACATACAGTATGAGCCCACACACTGCCACCTACATACAGTATGAGCCCCTACAGTTATTTAGATACAAAATGAGTCTGCACATAGCCCCTATATACAGTATGAGCCCGCACATAGCTCCTTATATACAATATGAGCCTGCACATAGCTCCCTATATACAGTGTGAGCCCGCACATAGCTCCTTATATACAATATGAGCCCGCACATAGCTCCCTATATACAGTATAAGCCCGCACATAGCTCCCTATAAACAGTATGAGCCCGCACATAGCGGCCTAGATACAGTATGAGCCCCCGCAGAGCCCTGTACATATAGTATGAGCCCCCACACACCCCCCTACATACAGTATGAGCCCCCGCATAGCCCTGTACATACAGTATAAGCCCACACACTGCCACCTACATACAGTATGAGCCCCTACATAGTTACTTAGATACAATATGAGTCTGCACATAGCCCCTATATACAGTATGAGCCAGCACATAGCTTCCTATATAAAATATGAGTCCGCACATAGCTCCCTATATACAGTATGAGCCTGCACATAGCTCCCTATATACAGTATGAGCCCGCACATAGCTCCCTATATACAGTATGAGCCCGCACATAGCTCCCTATATACAGTATGAGCCCGCACATAGCTCCCTATATAAAGTATGAGCCCGCACATAGCTCCCTATATACAGTATGAGCCCGCACATAGCTCCCTATATACAGTATGAGCCTGCACATAGCTCCCTATATACAGTATGAGCCCGCACATAGCTCCCTATATACAGTATGAGCCCGCACATAGCTCCCTTCTCTGATCGACTGTCGGTTCCACAGCAAGCTCAGAGAATGGTCGACTCCCACTCTGGGGGCGGCAAATTGCAGCTGCCTGGGAGACACCTCTGACCACCGCATGAGGTGGCCCGAAGGCACCCCCCTGACGGCTGTACCCAGGTCACATGCCCCTCCTCTTCCCCTAGGTACGGCCCTGTAGAGTCTATATGAGAATACATGACTATCTATAATATAATCAGGGATGTGTCCGTCAGTCCGAAGCCTCTATAGACTGTGCACGCAATGCGCCTGCACAGTCTGGCCGGAGACAGAAGAACACATCAGATGTTACAGGTGACAGGGAGGAGGACGAGGATAAAGGATTGTAATGACGGAGATCACGTCATACTGCCATCTTCGGCACCATTAGGACACATACCTTGATGTCCGGCGAGGTTGGAGGAGTGTGGCGTTGTGGTTCATGCATGCGCAGGTGCGAACTCTGGCGCCACACTCCTCCAGCCTTGCCGGTGTTCGAGGATGCACTGAAAGCGAGAGGGGAAAAGGTGAGTAGGAGTGTTGTTTTTTTTTTTGTATGGATGGAAGAACATCAGAGCAGGCAAGATGGGGGAACATATACCAGGATGGGGGATAAGGATGGGGAGGGAGCATATACCAGGATGGGCAGGGAGCATATACCAGGATGGGGGAGCATTTGGTTTTAGTAATGGGGTCTGGCCCGGCGCCGGTTCAGTCTTTACTTTCAGTATACAGAGCAACCCCTGTAATCCTGGCCCTGACTGACAGCCGGTCTCAATGTAGAGTCAGTGTCAGTCAGGGCCGGGGGCTCGGTTGCAGAGGACGCTCTGTATACTCAGAGTGGTGACCGAACCGGCACTGCCCTCATGACTGAAACCGAATGCTGGCGAGGAGAATAAAGATCATTTTCTCCCCACTGCATTCAGCTACTGGGCAGTATAAAAACGCTGTTTACCTGAACGCAGGTTAATAGCGTTATTTCCGATGAAAGGATCCTTTTAATTTTGTAGCACATTACTTCAATGAAATGGTGCCGGAGTCAGTGCATGCGCTTACCACGCTATCCAGCGCCATTTTATTGAAGATACTGTTTATGAGAATTCGCAGACACAGTGTCTTAAAAAAAATGGCGCCAAAAATGTACCACTAAAAATGCTTGTGACCCGGGTGTAAAACGGGTTCAATAGCTAGTATAATATACTGTGATACAGACATTAGATGTTATACTATACACATTGTTATATCCCATCTGATGTCTGTACCACAGTATAATATACACTAATCTGTTTACTGGATGTGACATTTTGTACAGGGATATACACTGTACTGATCACACCTGCCTACAGGACCTCACATATCATATATGGATCAGTACAGTATGTGATGTCCTGCAGGTTCAGGGTTGATCAGTCAGTGCAGGATCCTCTATGCAATGTCTGTGGTCGCTCTGCTGGGGCTCAGTGGGATTTATTACAGGACTCTGAATTTTCCTGCAGATCTGGTGATGCTGGAGCCGATGACCCAGAGTGACCTGATCTGCAGCAACGATGAAAGTCCTGCAATAACTTATACAGAGCCCTATCAGAGCAGCCGCTGAACTGACACTATGGAATCTTATGCAAACTCATCAGGAGGGGAGCAGCGTCCTGCAGCCCCCTTCTCACTCCAGACATCCTCTCCAGACCTCATATTTACCGCCATTCACTGACCTGATCCACCAGCTCCTCTCCCGCAGGATAAAGAAGCTCCAGGCGCTGCTGTGTGATGTCAGTCCTGGAGACGCAGCACACAGCGCGCAGGGTGCGTGTCTGCCTCCCTGTGATGTGGCCGGCGTCTAAAAGGTACAGTGCGGTCCCCCTGCCAAACCTGCCCCTGCCTCCGCACAAAACATTATAATGAGGGCAATCTGGCCATGGGTCCACCTGAAGCCTCGGGCCCCGGGCGGTAGCCCAAATTGCCCTCATTATAATCCGTATATACATCAGCCCCAGTGAATCCCATGTGATGTATATACATCGTTCCCAGCATATCCCATCTGATGTATATACATCAGCCCCAGCGTATCTTATGTGATGTATATAGATCGCCCACAGCACATCCCCTCAGAAGTATATACATCGGCCCCATTGTATCCTATGTAATGTATATATATCATCCCCAGTGTATCCTATGTAATGTATATGCATCGGCCCCAGATTATACTATCTGATGTAAACAGCATAATTAAGTACTGTATTTAGTGTGGACCTGTGTATATAGCATGTAGTGAGGTGCTGTGTGTAATATATAGTGTAGATGTGATGTGAATATAATATGTGTGTATAGCATATAGTGTGGGCTGCACATTTTATATAAAAGGCACATCTCTACACTATATAGTATACACACAGCTCCATACCATGTTTTATAACCCAGTATATAGTGTGGAGCTCTGTATATGGTGTGGACTTCCCACTAAAAGTTATGTACTCAGGCACAGCACCACACTAAATAACTATATACATAGCTTCATAGTTCATACTATAATATATATACTATAATATTTACTACATGTATATACAATGGTCCCAGTGTTTGTGTGGGTATATATATATATATATATATATATATATATATATATATATATATATTAGATGTTTGTAGCATATATTTTGGAGCTATGTATGCTGTGTATAATTCTCCTTATGGCCACGGCCTCACTATCAGTATTTGGTCAGTATTCGGTCAGTATTTTTTCTCAGGAGTTGGAGACAAAACCAGGAGTGGGTGATAAATCCAGAATTGGTGACTTGCTTCTATTATACCTTTTCTCTGATTGTTCCTCACCTGGTTTTGGCTCCCACTCCTAAGAAAAAATACTGACCAAATACTGATAATGGGGCCGTGGCCTTACACACAGTATATATAGGACTTGAGAAGTGGTACTTTGCAGTGTACTGTATATATACAGAATAATACGGATACTGACAATTGCAACCAGCATACAGACAGAAGTGGTACTGTGCAGTGTATACTGTATATACAGAATAATACAGATATTGCGGAAATAATACTGACCGAATACTGACCAAATACTGATAGTGAGGCTGTGGCCTAAGTCTCAGTATCTGTATTATTCTGCATATTTACACTGCACAGTACCACTTCTCCTGCCCTGTATACTGGGTGTAATTCTCAGTATCTTTATTATTCTGTATATGTACACTGCACAGTACCACTTCTCCTGCCCTGTATACTGATGTAAATCTCAGTATCTGTATTATTCTGTGTATATACTGTATATAGACTGTATATACACTGCACAGTACCACTTCTCCTGCCCTGTATACTGATGTAAATCTCAGTATCTGTATTATTCTGTGTATATAAATTGACTGCAATATTCTCAGTATCTGTATTAATCTGTATATATACACTGCACAGTACCACTTCTCCTGTCCTGTATACTGATGTAAATCTCAGTATCTGTATTATTCTGTGTATATAAATTGACTGCAATATTCTCAGTATCTGTATTAATCTGTATATATACACTGCACAGTACTACTTCTCCCGTCTTGTATACTGGTTTTAATTCTCAGTATCTGTATTATTCTGTGTATATACTGTATATAGACTGTATATAGACTGCACAGTACCACTTCTCCTGTCCTGTATACGGAGTGTAATTCTCAGTATCTGTATTATTCTGTGTATATACTGTATATAGACTGTATATAGACTGCACAGTACCACTTCTCCTGTCCTGTATACGGAGTGTAATTTTCAGTATTTGGATTATTCTGTATACATATAGACTGCACAGTGCCATTTCCTCGGTCCTATTCTTGGAGAGGCTGTATTACAGTTAGGTAGAGTCATTATTGGTTTATAATTTTCTACATTCCTATGGGCAAATAAAAATACATTTTGAAATCCTGTTTAAATGGGTTATCCCAAGTTTGGAAGTTATCCCCCTTCTTATGGATAGGGGATGACTTTCTGATCACTGCGGACCTAACCACTGGGCCACCATGATCCAGAGAAACGGAACTGTGAAAAGATAAATGGAGCTGTGGTTGATGATGCGCACTGCTGCGCCATTCACGTGGGGCTCTTCAAATAACTCCTTTAAGAGAGTGCTGAGGGCATGACCAAGAAAAGTAACACATAGGTGCGCTTGTACACATCTGTAGATGGACAAAGACAGCGGTGCACACAGCGCGCAGCGCAAAGTTTACCCTTATGTACAGCACCATACAGAAAATGGCACTATATAAAATAGAGCAGGGGTGGGAGATTAATTTTCCCAAGGGGCCACATGAGAGACCATGATTGTTGTGGAGACCAAACCAATAGGCTGAAATTAATTCTGCTTAATGTTAATATTAACATATTAATTATAATTATTTTTTATAATATTTAATAATAATAAATAATAATAACTTAATATTGAGCACAATTAAGTATGCTGACATCCCCCTATATACAGTATGAGCCCTCCCACATCACCCCCTACATACAGTATGAGCCACCACATAGCCCCCTACATACAGTAAGAGCCCCACATAGCTCCTTATATACAGTGTGAGCCCCCAGATAGCGCCTTAGGTACAGTATGAGCCTCCATATAGCCTCCTATATACAGTATGAGCCTCCACATAGCCTCCCATATACAGTATGAGCCTGCGCATAGCTCCCTAGATACAGTATGAGCCCCCATATAGCTCTCTAGATACAGTATGAACCCTCGCATAGCTCCCTAGATACAGTAGATACAGTATGAACCCTCGCATAGCTCCCAGGATACAGTAGATACAGTATGAACCCTCGCATAGCTCCCTAGACACAGTAGATACAGTATGAACCCTCGCATAGCTCCCTAGACACAGTAGATACAGTATGAACCCTCGCATAGCTCCCAGGATACAGTAGATACAGTATGAACCCTCGCATAGCTCCCTAGACACAGTAGATACAGTATGAACCCTCGCATAGCTCCCTAGACACAGTAGATACAGTATGAACCCTCGCATAGCTCCCAGGATACAGTAGATACAGTATGAACCCTCGCATAGCTCCCTAGACACAGTAGATACAGTATGAACCCTCGCATAGCTCCCAGGATACAGTAGATACAGTATGAACCCTCGCATAGCTCCCTAGACACAGTAGATACAGTATGAACCCTTGCATAGCTCCCTAGATACAGTAGATACAGTATGAGCCCCCGCATAGCTCCATAGATACAGTATGAGCCCCGTGCATAGCTCCCAAGATACAGTATGAGACCCCGCATAGCCTCCTAGATACAGTATGAGACCCCGCATAGACTCCTAGATACAGTATGAGACCCCGCATAGCCTCCTAGATACAGTATGAGACCCCGCATAGACTCCTAGATACAGTATGAGACCCCGCATAGCCTCCTAGATACAGTATGACACCCCGCATAGCCTCCTAGATACAGTATGAGCCCCGTGCATAGCTCCCAAGATACAGTATGAGACCCCACATAGCCTCCTAGATACAGTATGACACCCCGCATAGACTCCTAGATACAGTATGAGACCCCACATAGCCTCCTAGATACAGTATGAGACCCCACATAGCCTCCTAGATACAGTATGAGCCCCGCATAGACTCCTAGATACAGTATGACACCCCGCATAGACTCCTAGATACAGTATGAGACCCCACATAGCCTCCTAGATACAGTATGAGACCCCACATAGCCTCCTAGATACAGTATGAGACCCCGCATAGCCTCCTAGATACAGTATGAGACCCCACATAGCCTCCTAGATACAGTATGAGCCCCTGCATAGCCTCCTAGATACAGTATGAGCCCCTGCATAGCCTTTTGGTATTAATCTAAATTGAATACATTTTTAATTTTTAAATGGATAAATTTGTTAGCTAGTTATTACTAATCCTCAGATATACATCAGTTTTTTGTACACTGGTCCACACGCACATGTAGACACACACACTCACTCACAAACACACACGCAGTCACACACATACACACACATGCAGTCACACACATACACACACATGCAGTCACACACATACACACACATGCAGTCACGCACATACACACACATGCAGTCACACACATACACACACATGCAGTCACGCACATACACACACATATGCAGTCACACACATACACACATGCAGTCACGCACATACACACATGCAGTCACGCACATACACACACATACGCAGTCACACACATACACACACATGCAGTCACGCACATACACACACATGCAGTCACACACATACACATGCATGCAGTCACGCACATACACACACATGCAGTCACGCACATACACACACATGCAGTCACGCACATACACACACATGCAGTCACGCACATACACACACATGCAGTCACACACATACACACACATGCAGTCACACACATACACACACACACACGCAGTCACACACATACACACACATGCAGTCACGCACATACACACACATGCAGTCACGCACATACACACACATGCAGTCACGCACATACACACACATGCAGTCACGCACATACACACACATGCAGTCACGCACATACACACACATGCAGTCACACACATACACACACATGCAGTCACGCACATACACACACATGCAGTCACGCACATACACACATGCAGTCACACACATACACACACACGCAGTCACGCACATACACACACACGCAGTCACACACATACACACACATGAAGTCACGCACATACACACACATGCAGTCACACACATACGCAGACACACACATACACACACGCAGTCACGCACATACACACATGCAGTCACACACAGACACACACATGCAGTTACGCACATACACACACATACGCATTCACACACATACACACACACGCAGTCATGCACATACACACACACACAGTCACGCACATACACACATGCAGTCACGCACATACACACACGCGCAGTCATGCACATACACACACGCGCAGTCATGCACATACACACACATACGCAGTCACACACATACGCACACACGCAGTCACGCACATACACACATGCAGTCACACACATACACACACACGCAGTCACACACATACACACACACACACGCAGTCACACACATACACACACGCAGTCACGCACATACACACATGCAGTCACACACAGACACACACATGCAGTTACGCACATACACACACATACGCATTCACACACATACACACACACGCAGTCATGCACATACACACACACACAGTCACGCACATACACACATGCAGTCACGCACATACACACACGCGCAGTCATGCACATACACACACGCGCAGTCATGCACATCCACACACATACGCAGTCACGCACATACACACACACGCAGTCACGCACATACACACATGCAGTCACACACATACACACACACACACGCAGTCACACACATACACACACACACACGCAGTCACACACATACACACACATGCAGTCACGCACATACACACACATGCAGTCACGCACATACACACACATGCAGTCACGCACATACACACACATGCAGTCACGCACATACACACACATGCAGTCACGCACATACACACACATGCAGTCACACACATACACACACATGCAGTCACGCACATACACACACATGCAGTCACGCACATACACACATGCAGTCACGCACATACACACACACGCAGTCACGCACATACACACACACGCAGTCACACACATACACACACATGAAGTCACGCACATACACACACATGCAGTCACACACATACGCAGACACACACATACACACACGCAGTCACGCACATACACACATGCAGTCACACACAGACACACACATGCAGTTACGCACATACACACACATACGCATTCACACACATACACACACACGCAGTCATGCACATACACACACACACAGTCACGCACATACACACATGCAGTAACGCACATACACACACGCGCAGTCATGCACATACACACACGCGCAGTCATGCACATACACACACATACGCAGTCACGCACATACGCACACATGCAGTCACGCACATACACACACACGCAGTCACGCACATACACACATACGCAGTCACGCACATACGCATGCAGTCTTGCAAATACACAAACATGCAGTCAACACTCAGTCACGCACACACGTAGTCTTGTACACACATGCAGTCTTTTACACAAGCAGTCACACACACGCAGTCATGCACACAGTCAGACACCAGCAGGCATGCGCACACATGGTCATACACACACGGTCATGCACATGCAGTCACGCATATACGCACATGCAGTCACACACATACACACACACACGCGCAGTCATGCACATACACACACATGCAGTCACGCACATACACACACATACGCAGTCATGCACATACACACACATACGCAGTCACGCACATACACACACATACGCAGTCACGCACATACACACACACGTAGTCACGCACATACACACACACGTAGTCACGCACATACACACACACGCAGTCACGCACATACACACACATGCAGTCACACACATACACACACATGCAGTCACGCACATACACACACATGCAGTCACGCACATACACACACATGCAGTCACGCACATACACACACATACGCAGTCACACACATACACACACACGCAGTCACGCACATACACACATGCAGTCGCACACATACACACACATGCAGTTACGCACATACACACACATACGCAGTCACGCACATACGCATGCAGTCTTGCAAATACACAAACATGCAGTCAACACTCAGTCACGCACACACGTAGTCTTGTACACACATGCAGTCTTTTACACAAGCAGTCACACACACGCAGTCACATACACTCACGCGGTCATGCACACAGTCAGACACCAGCAGGCATGCGCACACATGGTCATACACACACGGTCATGCACATGCAGTCACGCATATACGCACACGGAGTCACGTATACACATGCAGACTTGCACATATACGGGTCACAGAAATGTGCGCACACAAACATATACAGACATATACAAAGACACATACAGACATAAACATATTTGAAGACATACAGAAAAATACATGTAAACAGACATATCACATATTACAACTGTGCTGGTCTCAGAGATGGTCTTCAATGTCCAAGGGCTACTAAATGGATTTGATGCTTACATTCATGTGATAATTTACCCCATACTGTAAATAATACTAATATTAGTGGTTTCCCTGGGAAGAAGCTAAACTCCCCTAGCCACCGGTCTGAGGGTCCTTGGGATACTACAATTTAGGGTAAGCGGTCATAGGCCCTTTGGTCCATTATTCTGATACTTATACATTTGCTGATGGTGGCCCTGGGAGTTGGTATTTTAGTGGCACACTTAGTGCTTATACTCTCACCACTTGCCCTATATAGATTACCTGGGTCAACCTGTTACCACTAGCCTAAAACACCCCGCTTTTCCCAGCCTATACCTTGCATAGAGCTATATATAATCTCTGATTGGTTTTCCCCTGGGGTGTTTCCTTACACTTACCCCTATGCACACTGTTTTTGTCTTTATTGTCTATTTGCTATTATGTATACATCTGTATTTAATAAAGATTTTGTCATATCTTTGCATAAGAAACTCCTAGTTTCTCTGTTTTTTTCCAAATGATACTAATATTAGTGGTTTCCCTAGGAGCATCAGGACCTAAGATGTTATTATACAGATGAGGGAACACTGCGAAAAATGTAATAATCTATAGTAAGGGGTATATTGGGCCTCATTTACCCCAAAAATGTCCTTGTTACCCATCCCAAGAAGTCAGAGCTCAGTGTAATGAGTACAATGCCGCACGTTACTAAATCATTGTGACGTCTATAAACATGGACCAGTGCATCCTACTGTAAACTCTAGACATATTAGCTGTCATCCAAAGAGCACCATGACCTAAAGAATCATGGGAATCTTGGGGTGATGGCTGATAAATCTGCTTTTTAAAAATAAAATAAAAAAAAAAATTGAGGTTTTATTACTATTGATAACAAAGCCAATTTTAATAACAGACAGTATTTCTGAATAAGGCCTAATGTTACCCCTACTATTGTTAAAATATTAGCTGTCACCCCAAAGCCAAAACCAGGTGAGGAACAATCAGAAAAAGGTATAATAGAAACAAGTCACCAACTCTGCATTTATCACCCACTCCTGGTCTTGGCTCCCACTCCTGAGAAAAAATACTGACCGAATACTGACCAAATACTGATAGTGGGGCCGTGGCCTAAGAGCTAAAGTCGGTCTCGGGGGGTAGGTAAGCCTTTTTATCATGCTCTCCCACTGCTAACTTATAAAGGACGCAGAAAAGCGTTTGCCGACATATGATGTAATAGCTCCTCCAATGTCAGGTCTCTATGTATGGAGCAGGTTCAGGAGCTGAGCCCGCATCATACTGGGCAGATGCCTGTACACATAACACCGACAATGAATGGGGTATAGCTACACATTCAGGAAAAAAATACATGTGTAGAATCATTAAGGTCCACTGGACCACAATTCAAGTATGAAATGACCTACAACAATCCAGTAAGGATTAAATAATACAGCAGACATAATGGAGTAAATTCTTTATTTGGATAAATCAGTGATCAGACATGAAAAATACGTTAAAAAACATGTAATTGACAACTATACATTAAAACACACGTGGGGTGTAGAGACACAGCCTATGTATTGAATAGTGGTTCTCCCTAGGACGCACACATATTGGATTTCATCCAGTAAATACATGAATACAAGTAAATTAACACCATCGATATATTAAATACATAAAGTGCATGTGCAGATATATATATGTATATACCAGAATAACATCAAAGAGAAAAACAGAACATCTAATATAATAAATAGGAAAAATCTCATATAATTCTTGTGACACATAACTTGAATATATGGCTGTAATAATGTACATAGTGCAAAAGTCATTGGCCAACATAAGAATAAATATCAGGATATAATGAAGAAATAAAGATGGGATTAGATAAATCCAGAGGCAGTATGGCATGAGCGGGGTAGGGCTGTGTGACCTCCACCCACAGGCGTTCTGCTCGCGGTTCTACAGGGAGATGCCTGTACACAGCCGGCATCTGTAACCGCAGCCATCAGAGATTGTTCTGATCGCTGCTGTTACACTGATCACTGGCTGCGGATGGGTTATCATGGCAGCTGACTATGAGAACTACTAGGATGAGTTTAAAAATAAATGTTCCTGTGCTGAGATAATCTTATAAATGTGCCCCTGCTGTGTACTGTGTAATGGCCGTGTCTGACCGTGCTGGACAATGGTCTGATCATACCACAGCTCCTGGGCAGGAGGAAGCAAAAGAGGATACAGACAGGATCACAAAGGATTATTTCTTTCAGGAAAAATATTGCTTAAAAACAGACAGCAAAATGTTTTACCTCACAAAATGAATCAGCTGTGATCCCGTGTTGTAATGTCTGTATACTCTTTTGTGTCCTCCCCTGCCCAGGAGCTGTGGTATGATCAGACCATGGCCCTGTAAGGTCAGACACATCCATTACACAGTACAAACCAGGGGCACATTTATAAGATTATCTCAGCACAGGAACATGTTTTTAACACATCCAATTGTAGAACTTATTTTTACTCCAAGATCTATTAGTTAAAATGTACTTTGTTTGTGGGAAAACCCTTTAAATTCCATAAGAGGACCGAAAAAATAAAGTAAACATACATAAAAAAGTGTTAAAATTATAAACCAAATAAAAACTTATAATAATTTGAATCAACCCTTTTCCTTTATTAAGTATAAAAAAAAATAATTATATTATTATCAAAATATTCAATTAAGTGTGTTTTTGGCCGACACACTTTCCTAATAAAAGGCAATAAAATGTGATCAAAACATCTCCCCACCTCACAAAAAATAGAATAAAACATTTGCAGGTCTTAGAAAATGGACGCACAAACCCAATGTTTTTTTATTTACAAATGTTCACATTATTTTCATCACTAGTGTTGAGCATTCCGATACTGTAATATCGGGTATCAGCCGATATTCGCGGTATCGGAATTCCGATACTTAATTCCGATACTTTTACAATATCGAATACCGGAATCGGAAGTTCCCATAATGCCTGCGCTCTGCAGTGTCTCTGAAGGATGACAAGCTGGATGGCAGCGCTCAGCTGAGATCCAGCCTCTCATCAGAATGCCATCCCGGCGTGGGAGAATTCTCCTGATCGTTTAAAAGCCGGCAGGCGGTAAAAAGCCGCCGGCTTTTAAACAATCACACAGCCCCATACTGCTTCCCCGCAGCCTCCCACCCCGATCCTCCGCTCCCCTCGCCACCTCCCATCCCGATCGTAAGTTAGGACCGGGCTGGGAGCGCAGCACCAAGGAGCGGGGAACGAAGGACCCGGGCGGGGAAGTCGGCAGTGAAAAGACTTCACCGCCGGCTTTCCCGTTCTGTGCTGCGCTTTCCCGCCAGTTATTTCAAATGAACAGCTGAGGTATCAGGTGATGCTGATCAGCTGTTCATTTGAAGTAGCCGCTGCCCTCAGAGGGTTCATGTGAGTTCATGCTTGACTGCATTGCATGAACTCACATGAACTTTCCCACGGTCGCACAGGTCAGCCTCACCTCCCAGACGATCAGCCCGTCATGATTGGTGTGTGTGGGTATCTGTGCGTGTGTCTGCGAGTGTGTGCGGGGTGTCTGTGCGATGTCTGCGGGTGTGTGCGATGTCTGCGGGTGTGTGCGGTGTCTGTGCGATGTGTGCGGGTGTGTGCGGTGTCTGTGCGATGTCTGCGGTGTCTGTGCGATGTCTGCGAGTGTGTGCGGTGTCTGTGCGATGTCTGCGAGTGTGTGCGGGGTGTCTGTGCGATGTCTGCGGGTGTGTGCGGTGTCTGTGCGATGTGTGCGGGTGTGTGCGGTGTCTGTGCGATGCCTTCGGTGTCTGTGCGAGGTCTGCGAGTGTGTGCGGTGTCTGCGAGTGTGTGCGGCGTCTGTGCGATGTCTGCGGGTGTGTGCGGTGTCTGTGCGATGTCTGCGAGTGTGTGCGGTGTCTGTGCGATGTCTGCGGGTGTGTGCGTGCAGGCAGACATAGGCCGATGTGACACTACTACTCCCATCGGCCTATGTCTGTCCCCCGTCCACTCGTGCCAGCAGGATCAGCTCGATGGGAGCAGTAGTTCCCATCAGCCTGATCCTGCTATTTAAATTGCCCTACTGCGTCCCCAATAAATTTTAAATACATGTCATTGGTGGCCAGTGGTTACCTACAATAAATTAGTTCATACATTACCTGTCTCCGCCGATCGCCACCTAAAATAAAGTAAAAAATAAAAAACTACACCTATACTCACCTAGACACCTAATTCCCCGAAGCCATCGATCTCCTGTAATAAAATATAAAATAATAAACCACAACCTTATCCTTACCCCTCCGTAGTAGTCCACGAGTGTCCCACGATGATCTCCAGTTTAGAGCAGCCACATAGAATGTGACCGCTCTGAACCGCTGCCGCCGCTAGAATGATGGGGCCGTAAAGCAGCCCCGTCATTGCATAAGCGGGTTCGCCGGAGTTCAGGCAGCGCTGCTCCGGTTAGCTGCTTTACGGCCCTGCTGTATCGTGAGAAATTCCCACGGTACAGCACTGCCGTAAAGGAGGTCTCCGGAGCTGCGCTGCCTGAATGCACTCCGGTGACCTCAGTCAGTGGCTCCCGCTGCCGGGAGCGGACATGTTCCCGGCAGTGTGAGCTTACAGCAGCCATGCACAGCTGTCACCATCTCCAGATGTGACAGCTGTGCATGGGAGATCAGCGCAGGAACGTGGACAGGTAACTATTTTTTTTTAGTAAACTAAGAATTAAATAAAATGGTGTGTTTTATTTCAAATAAATTATTTTTTTCTGGGTGTAGTGTGTTTTTTCTTTTTAACACTTTGTAGGTTAGTAATGGGGGTGTCTTATAGACGCCCATCATTACTAACCTGGGCTTCATGGCAGCTGGCGGTGACATGAACCCCACCACTATTACCCCCTGCCACCGCACCAGGGCAGCGTGGAAGAGCGAGGCTAAGTGCCAGAATTGGCGCATCCTATGGATGTGCCATTTCTGGGGCGGCTGACGGTTGGTGTTTCTAGCCTGGGAGGGGGCCAATATTCATGGCACCCTTCCTGGGCTATTAATATCAGCCCCCAGCTGTCTGCCTAGCCTTTGCTAGCTATTAAATAGGGGGTCCCCCATTTTAATAGCTAGTAAAGGCTAGGTATTCAGCTGGGGGCTGATATTAGTAGTCTGGGAAGCTCCGTGGGTATTACCCACTTCCCAGGCTTCAAACATCTGCCCCAGCCGTCTGCTTAACTTCCGCTACAGCCTAAAATTATGGGGGATCCCACGCCAATTTTATTTTAAATAAATCCTTTATTTTAACACTAAATGACATTTGAGGAGTTAATAAAGATGCAGTCCCTAAATTATTATTTATTTTTTAATTAATTTTTCCCAAAAATTTTGACGTGGGCTTTGCCATATTTTTGTATGCCAGCCAGGTACAGCATCCAGCTTCTATGAACGCGCCATTTTCCGGGGTGGCTGCGGACTGCAATTTGCACCGGGGGGGGGGGCCCAGAAAGCTTGGGCCTCCCTGCGCTGCAGATTCCATCCCCCAGCTGCCTAGTTGTACCTGGCTGGACACACAAATAGGGAGAAGCCCCACGTATTTTTTTTTTAAATTATTTCAGGAAATTCATGAAATAATTAAAAAAAAATTGATGTGGGGCTTCGCCCTATATTTGTGTCCAGCCAGGTACAGCAGGCAGGAAAGGGCTGCCCCCAACCACCAGCTGCCTATTTGTACCTGGTTGGACGCAACAATATAGGGAAGCCCTTTTTTTCTTAATTATTTCATGAATTTCATGAAATAATAAAAAAAAAAATACGTGGGGCTTCGCCCTATTTTTGTGTCCAGCCAGGTACAACTAGGCAGCTGGGGGCTGGAATCCGCATCGCAGGGAGGCCCAAGCACACGTAGCAAATTGCAGTCCGCAGCCACCCCGGAAAATGGCGCGTTCATAGAAGCGCCATCTTCTGGCGCTGTACCCAACTCATCCAGGGCCCTGGTGCGGTGGCTCACTGGGTAATAAAGGGGTTAGGGCCAGCTTGGCATTATCAGCTGGCCCTAAGCCCGAAATTCATGGGGTCACGCCAATATTAGACATGACCACCATGAATTTCTAGTAAAGTATTTAAAAAAAACACAACACCCAGAAAAAAGTCCTTTAATTGAAATAAACACACAATTCTTTATTGTTCTAAATTAAACTATACTTACCATGTCAGCTGGCATTATAAGCTGACATCAACCCCAAACCTATTACCCCACTGCCACCGCTACAGGGCAGTGGAAAGAGTGAGGCTAAGTGCCAGAATTGGCGCATCCTATGGATGCGCCATTTCTGGGGCGGCTGACGGCTGGTGTTTCTAGCCTGGGAGGGGGCCAATATTCATGGAACCCTTCCTGGGCTATTAATATCAGCCCCCATCTGTCTGCCTAGCCTTTGCTAGCTATTAAATTAGGGGGGACCCCACGTCATTTTTTTTGGGGGGTCCCCCATTTTAATAGCTAGTAAAGGCTAGGTATTCAGCTGGGGGCTGATATTAGTAGCCTGGGAAGCTCCGTGGGTATTACCCCCTTCCCAGGCTTCAAACATCTGCCCCAGCTGTCTGCTTAACCTCCGCTAGAGACTAAAATTAAGGGGAACCCCACGCCAATTTTTTTTTAAATAAATCCTTATTTTAACACTAAATGACAAGTACAGTAATCAACACTGTCACTGTACTTCATATATATGTGACTGACATGTTTCTATCTATCTAATCTATGTGTGAAGCTCTATTCTTTCTGTTGTAAATTGTCGGGTAAAGGTGTATGCCGCTGATGAATTGCCGGCTTTTCGCATAATACATTCTACATTATTCTTAGTTGTTTTACTTCATGTAGAATTAACCTACAAGGAAAGAAAGGGTTTATTTTCATTCCGATATTTGTGTCCCATTGACTTGCATTGGTTTCCGGTATCGGAATCGGCGATATCCGATACTTTTTGGGTATCGGTCCGATCCAATCCGATACGATATTTCCTGATATCGGAAGGTATCGCTCAACACTACTGATAAGTCCAAATTTGAGATCTTTCGTTCCAACCACTGTGACTTAGTGCGACGCAGAAAAGGTGAACGGATGGACTCTACATGCCTGGTTCCCACCGTGAAGCATGGGGGAGGAGGTGTGATGGTGTGGGGGTGCTTTGCTGGTGACACTGTTGGGGATTTATTCAAAATTGAAGGCATACTGAACCAGCATGGCTACCACAGCATCTTGCAGCGGCATGCTATTCCATCCGGTTTGCGTTTAGTTGGACCATCATTTATTTTTCAACAGGACAATGACCCCAAACACACCTCCAGGCTGTGTAAGGGCTATTTGACCAAGAAGGAGAGTGATGGGGTGCTACGCCAGATGACCTGGCCTCCACAGTCACCAGACCTGAACCCAATCGAGATGGTTTGGGGTGAGCTGGACCGCAGAGTGAAGGCAAAAGGGCCAACAAGTGCTAAGCATCTCTGGGAACTCCTTCAAGATTGTTAGAAGACCATTTCCCGTGACTACCTCTTGAAGCTCATCAAGAAAATGCCAAGAGTGTGCAAAGCAGTCATCAAAGCAAAAGGTGGCTACTTTGAAGAACCTAGAATATAAGACATATTTTCAGTTGTTTCACACTTTTTTGTTAAGTATATAATTCCACATTTGTTAATTCATACTTTTGATGCCTTCAGTGTGAATGTACAATTTTCAGAGTCATGAAAATACAGAAAAATCTTTAAATAAACTTTTGGTCTGTACTGTATATATAATATAATGCTACATGTCTCCCTCTGTCTGAAGCCTTTAAAGACTTGGCAAGTGCTACATGCCTGCGCAGTCTGGCTCTAGACAGAAGAACCTATTACGTTACAGGTAAGAGGAGTGTATGGCGCCGGAGATTGCGGTATGCGTAGACACTGAACACATACCGCGATCTCCGGCGCCATACTTACCTGACCGGGAGGAGCGTTGCAGCGGCGTTTCTCTTCTCGCCGGAGACCAGGGCAGGAGTGAAGGTGTTGGAATCGGCACATGTGCATAACTCTATCCGGCGCCATTTTACTGAAGACATATTTGCAGTGTGTCTTCAGTAAAATGGCGTTGAACAGCACGGTATGGTCACGCGCGTACTCTGGCGCCGCACTGCTCCCCCGGCAGAACAGGATACAGAAGCGCTGGAGCACAGGGAAGAAAGGTGAGTATGTGTTTATTTTTTTGTATGTGTGCACCGTGAAAGGGATGAGGGGTGCCATACATACCAGGAATGGGGTGTGACGGGTACCATACATACCAGGAAAGGGGTGTGAGGGGTACCATACATACCAGGAAAGGGGTGTGAGGGGACCATGCATACCAGGATTGGGGGATGAGGGGTACAATGCATACCAGGATTTGGGGGGTGACTGAACCATGAAAACCAGGATTGGGGGGTGAGGGGTGCCATACATACCAGGATTGGGGGGTGAGGGGTGCCATACATACCAGGATTGGGGGGTGAGGGGTGCCATACATACCAGGACTTGGGGGGTGACTGAACCATGAAAACCAGGATTGGGGGGTGAGGGGTGCCATACATACCAGGATTGGGGGGTGAGTGGTGCCATACATACCAGGATTGGGGGGTGAGGGGTACCATGCATACCAGGATAGGAAAGTGGGGTTCCATGCATACCAGAATAGGGATGAGGGGTACCATGCATACCAGGATTGGGGGATGAGGGGACCATGCATACCAGGATTGGGGGATGAGGGGACCATGCATACCAGGATTGGGGGATGAGGAGGCCATACATACCAGGATTGGGGATGAGAGAGTCATGCATACCAGGATTGGGGATGAGAGAGCCATGCATACCAGGATGGGGGATGAGGAGGCCATACATACCAGGATTGGGGGATGAGGGGTACCATACATACCCGGATTGGGATGAGGGGTGCCATGTATACCAAGATGAGGGGTACCATAAATACAAGAATAGGAATGAGGGGTACCATGCATACCAGGATGAGGGATGGGTTGCCATGCATACCAGGATGAGGGGTAACATACATAACAGGATAGGGATGAGGTGCACCATAAATACCAAGATGAGGGATGGGGTGCCATGCACATCAGGAAGAGGGATTGAGTGCCATACATACCAGGATTGGCGAATGAGCAGTGCCATACATACCAGGATGAGAGATGGGGTGCCATGCATACCGGATTGGGATGAGGGGGTGCCATGCATACCCGGATTGGGGTGAGGGGTGCCATGCATACCCGGATTGGGGATGAGGGGACAGGATGGGGGCAGCACAAATACCAGGATGGGGGGCAGCACATACCAGCATGGGAGACCATATACCAATAAAAATGCTCGCCACCCGGGCGTAGAACAGGTTCAATAGCTAGTGTGTGTGTGTGTGTATATATATATATATATATATATATATATATATATATATATATATATTTATAACATGGTTGCCAAAAATAAAAAATCCTAGTGATTGCACAGATACGTAGCACAATGTGAATGTTAATCTATATAATTGACATTAACTAAGGGGAAATGTAAGCGTCTGTAGAACTACTGAAAGGAAATCTTCATAGTGTGACAAAGTCTCTGGTAGTGTGTCAGAAGGGAGGTATGTGTCGCTGAGACTCTTAGACTCAGTGATGTGAAAACATGCAAGTTCTCATGCACAAGTAGGTGCAGAGAGAGTTAATAGAACGATATTTACAAGGGAATGTTTTCAGTGGATAACGAAAGTGTAGGGAGGAACGTTATCCACCTTCATTTCAATCAGGGGAGTGTCTGGGCTTTAAATAGTCAGCCCTGACACTCAGGTGTGTTCAGTACCTGGGGGAACTTTGTTCTAGGAAGGAGCTAGCATATGCTGTGATGAACCTGTGTGTAGCTAATTGTGAGTGGCCAGACCTTGGCCTAGATAAGGACTCTGCTGAAAGTTCTGAAAGTTTTGCATTTAGTTTTGTCTCTTTAGCTGAATGGGCTGTGTTTTTATTTATGGATTCAAGGGTAGTTTATGACTGCTAAATAAACTAACCTGAGAATTTAAAGAGACAGTATCTTGTGTTTTACCTACGCATACAGCCGAGCTTGTCGCTATACCACAATAGACTCACAAGCCCAAGTGGGTACACATATATAGTATATAATATTAAGCTCTATAAGGAATCTCCTATAAAATAAAACATCCAAAATGGATGTTTTGGGGGCCCCTGATGAAGCAAGGACGAAAGGTACATTGGTGCACATAGGACCACATCCCACATTTACTCACTTGGACATTTAAGTTGCCTTGTAACTACTGCTCCTCCATTTTGAATGTATTATTTTATAGGAGATTCTTTACAGAGTTTAATATTATATACTATATATGTGTACTCACTTGGGCTTGTGAGTGTAAGAAGCTATCTTCTTAGTAGTTCTAAAGACACTTACATTTCCCCTTGGTTATTGTCAACTATATAGATTAACATTCACATTGTGCTACATATGCGTGCAATCATTAGGATTTTTTTTGGCAACCATGTTATAGGCATATATCTAATATATATAATTGTCTTATCCCGTCAACCTGTCTGTCTGTCTGTCCAGAAAATCCCGCGTCGCTGATTGGTCCGCGACGCGGATGGCGGCCGTTAGCGGCTCATCTGCTGCACGGAGGTCAGCGGCGATGCAGCCGGGATATGACCGGCGGCGCCGCTGACCTCCATGCGGCTACCGTCGGGAGATCAGCGGCTAGGACTGCTGATCTCCCGACGGTAAGTGTGAAGGGAGGACCGGGGAGCGGCGCCGCCGGTCGGGATACTTCTGCTGCGAGCAGCCGGTCATCTCCCGCAGCGCCGCTCCCCGGTCCTCACTAATACAATTCGCTGATTGGTCGCGGCCAATCAGCGATATTGGCGCCAAATTTAAAACCGCTGTGCTGATTGCGCCCGGTGTACCGCATTCATATTCTAGAATACCCGATGCGTTTGAATCGGGCCACCATCTAGTATATATATATATATATATATATATATATATATTCACTAATGTCTCTATATAAGTGATACTCATGAGTTGGTGACTTGGGGTCCTCCAATGTTATACTCTGTAGAATTGTCTTTTAATTTTTGCAATATTTATTTTAGCATCAATAAGCACCTATTGGTTTATTTTGGTGGTATCTACAGTCATATACATGTATATACATACAGCAATATATATACTGTATAAGATCTGATGTCTGTAGTCACAGTATGTCAGCAATGTACAGTATGTACTTTATTGTGCACTGACATTAGATCATATATGCCCTGGACTGATCCTGCACCGACTACCAGACATCACATTGTATAGATGGCAGTATAGATATAATCTGTGATGTCCTGTACAGGGCCGGCTCCAGGTTTTCGTAGGCTCAAAAGAGTCTCAGTGGGTCCCTTTAACACATACCACAATTCATGATGCACAGATAAGGCGGAGAAATATAGATATAGTACAATGCCAAAGATTTCACTTACCTTATTTTTCGGACTATAAGACGCACTTTTTTCCCTCCAAAATGTTAGCTACGTTGTGTGCCGGCTATGAAGGAGAGTGAAGTCACTGCTCCCCGCGCACACAGTCCCGGCATGGGGAGCAGTGACTTCTGGCAGCTGATCTCTTCTTGTGAGCCACGCATGGCAGTCATATCATGCGCGGCTCACATGGAGAGATCAGTGCGGGCAGACAGGACGCAGCGCTGGAGGAAAGAAGAAAGGTGAGTATCAGTGTTTTTTTTGTTTTTTTTTATGTGCAGCATGATGGGGATTAGGGGGACCATGCATACCAGGATAAGGATTAGGGGCACCATGCATACCAGGATAAGGATTAGGGGGACCATGCATACCAGGATAAGGATGAGGGGGCCATACATACCAGGGTAAGGATGAGGGGGCCATACATACCAGGGTAACGCTGAGGGGCCATACATACCAGGGTAAGGCTGAGGGGGCCATACATACCAGGGTAAGGCTGAGGGGGCCATACATACCAGGGTAACGCTGAGGGGGCCATACATACCAGGGTAACGCTGAGGGGGCAATGTGCAGCATGATGGGGATTAGAGGTGCCATACATACCAGGACAGGGATGAGGGGTGCCATGCATACCGGGATAGGGATGAGGGGTGCCATGCATACCGGGATAGGGATGAGGGGTGCCATGCATACCGGGATAGGGATGAGGGGTGCCATGCATACCGGGATAGGGATGAGGGGTGCCATGCATACCGGGATAGGGATGAGGGGTGCCATGCATACCGGGATGGGGATGGGGACTACGTATAAAAGGGGGGGGGACATATATACCAGGATGGGGGATATTGTCAGAATTGGGGGACATTACCCCTATACCAGTGTCAGCAGAAGACCCCCTCCCCCTTAAAAGTGCATCATGAACACATTTTTGGCTTAAATGTTTTTATTTTCCTCCTTTAAAACCTAGGTGCGTCTTATGGTCCGGTGCATCTTATAGTCTGAAAAATACGGTACTTCATTACATGAGTGATATCTATTGTAAATTCTATAATAGCTCAGAAACCGGCGAATCCTCACAGTGCATGGGGCGTGTCATGGGGGGATTCAAAAGTTTTCATTTTAGACTGTACATTATAGTCCTCCATACAGTATTATGGGCACCACATAGTCCTCCATACAGTATTATGGGCACCACATAGTCCTCCGTACAGTATTATGGGCACTACATAGTACTCCATACAGTATTATGGGCACTACATAGTACTCCATACAGTATTATGGGCACCACATAGTCCTCTATACAGAATGGGCTCCATACTGAATAATGGACCCCATATAATGTTCCATACAGAATAATAGGCCCCATATAATGCTCTATACAGAATAATGAACCCCATATAATGCTCATTACACCATAATTGACCCCATATATTACTCCATGCAGAATAATGGGCGTCATGAAATATGCCATACAGAATAATGGGCCCCATATAATGCTCCATAGAGAATGGGCCCCATATAATGCACCATAGAGAATGGGCCCCATATAATGCTCCATAGAGAATGGGCCCCATATAATGCTCCATAGAGAATGGGCTCCATACATAAAAAATAAATAAAATACTCACCTCTCCTCATACCCTGCTGGCTACAGGTCCTGTCTCTTCAACACTGAGACGTCACAGAGTCAGAAGACGCAGAGGAGACTGGACCTGCGGCCAGCAGGGTATGACGAGAGGTGAGTATTTCAAACACCGTAAAGCACGGGGGGGGGTTTCCCGGCCCCCCCAACTCACAGGCCCAATAGCGTTCCAGTGTCCCCAACTGTGAGTGGGCCCCCCCCTCTTGCCCAGGGCCCTGGCACTTGCCCTGGTGCAATGGGTGGTTATGCCGGCTCTGGCCCTGTAGCTGGTGCAGGATCAGTCTGGGGCAGGGGTCTGTATAGTAAGGTCTGAAGTGTCTCGATCTCAGGTCCGATGTGATTTGAACATTCATACAGATCGAGAGCCGATGATCTCACACTGACAGCGCGACCCCAACCTGCTTGAAGGGTCCATCTGCTACAATAAATCTTTCTGATCCTCAGCAGAGCGACCATAGATAACATTCAGGATCCGGCCCTGGACTTGTCAGGAGGTGAGCAGCATCCTGCCACTTCCACACTCTACAAAAAGTATAAATCTCCTGTCCTGACCACTATCCGGAGCTCAGGCTAAGGCCACGGCCCCACTATCAGTATTTGGTCAGTATATTTTCTCAGGAGTGGGAGCCAAAACCAGGTCAGTAACAATCAGAGAAAAGGTATAATAGAAACAAGTCACCAATTCTGTATTTATCACCAACTCCTGGTTTTGTCTCCCACTCCTGTGAAAAAATACTGATCGAATACTGACCAAATACTGATAGTGGGGTCGTGGCCTTACAAGAATCAAAGATGTCTGCCCTCTCGTACTGCTCAGCGGCTGAAGCTTCTCTCCGGCAGGCATAAGAACGTGGCCTGTGCCTGCTGTTCTGGGCTGCCGATGCCCAGCTGGCACATGTACACAATGAAAGATACAGGGCCGCCCTGCAGTCTGTAAAGAAGCAGCTGCTTGGCGACCGGCTTGGAGGGCATGTGCCCCTCTGGCCCACCTCGCCCCTGCTCAATATGATACCATCTTTTTCATTAGTTGGTGAGGTTAGAAGAAATTTCACTCCAAGACAGTGGATTTTGTACTTTATTCCAGTATATTTATACATAGAAAACATGGCAATGAAAAACAAGTAGATGCACGTGCATAAAAATGTCCCAACATTAATTAACAAAAACCTTTAAGATACAGATAATACTTGTATACAAAAATATTAACACATTCTCAAATTGTATATAAAGTGCACAAAAGTCAATAGCCCTGACATATAGTGTACACAGGGTCCCGTCCCCCCCCCATATGGTATACACAAAATACAATGTCATCCAGGAAATAACAAAAAATAACAAATACATTTAATCTATTCTGAAATCCCATGTCTATACAAGATAATAATATGTAAAATTCTACAGTGTCAAAGAAATGAGCTAGAGACTACTACATGGCGATGATGCCTACACACAAGATAATGCCCAGCTAATGCTGCAAATGATACAAATATTACCAGTCACCCAATTAGACACATGAGGTCCGGGCAAGTGATTTTCTACAGTTCATTGACCTCTATGATGACATCTAATATTTTCAATCATTTATAGAGCGGGGTACATTGGGCCTCATTAATAAATCTGCTCACTAGAAAACTAGTAGCCCATACTAACCAATTAGAGCTCAGCTAAGGTTGTTTTAACTGACCTGGAAAAGTAAAAGCTGTTCTGTGATTGGCTGGGATAAGTAAAAAGGCTGTTTTAATAAATGATTCCCAATGTACCAAGCCCCGCCATAAATGTTATTGATTACAGTAGGGGCCACAATATCCCATGTGTATAGTCATCACATTCATCTTATTGTCTGCGGTTACCTTGGGACATGCTATATTGAAATGTAAGATGATATCAGTGGGGTCCATGAGGCAGAGCAGTGTGTGGTACGTGTGACATTTCCTAATATCCAGCAATCAATACTGTACCTTGGTCTGGAATGCAAAGTCTGCGTGGACAAGGAAGGGGCTCCCAGATGCCAGCTGTAAAACCCGTCGTTCCACCATCACACGCTCATCACCGTCAGCAAGCAGGGCTCTTTTGACGATGATCTTAACAGCAAAATGTTTGCGGGTAGATGAATCTTCCGCCAGCAGGACCGTTCCATAGCATCCCCGGCCAAGCACTTGATGGAATAATAATCTCCTCTTGATGGTATCAGAGACTGTGCTTTTGGAGCCGGTTGGCCGAACACCGCTGCTTCCTTCAGCTTCTTCAGCCTTCTGCTTTAGATCCATGGGTTTCTGTCCTAATGTAATCCTTCTTCTTTTCTTCTCCTTTTTGTCCCCTGATGAGATGAAGATGGCTCCTCTCTTCTTGGCTCCCATCTTCTGACTTTCTACCTTCTCCTTTTCTTCCACTTCTTTCTTCTGGACTGGTTGTTTTGTCCTGTTGACTGAAGACTTCCTCTCATCATCAGATGTGTCATGGGAAGGTCTTAGTCTCTTCGCTCCTTCTCTCCTCACCACGTTCTCCTCTACTTCTTCTTTCTTCTGGACTGGTGGTTTTGTCCTGTTGACTGAAGACTTCCTCTCATCATCAGATGTGTCATGGGAAGGTCTTAGTCTCTTCACTCCTTCTCTCCTCACCACAATCTCCTCCTCTTTTATATCCATATTATTGCTTTGCTTAGAGTTAGCCGACATCTCCTCCACTGTTGTTGGTCAATTCCAACTGTCACTTCCAACTGTCACTCAGTGCACTTCATATGGAATCATCATGCATGCACCACCACTGGTCATGTGATCAGCATCTGACCAATGATATTTAAGAGATAAATGAACATTAGCTGAGATTAAATATTCAGGTAATATTCAGATATTCTGTGGAACACAAGGTGCCACATTTACTAATAGTAATAGAACTGCACTAAGTCGCCAATTTAATTTACATTGTTACTACAGAGCATCAGATGAATGTAATATAATAAATATTAGCAAGATGTATGATTTCCATCCACTCTACGTATCATAGAAATACAGATGTACTATCTTTTTATATAGAGATGTAGCAGAAGCCATCCTGATTGTTTGCAGCATGCTATGGTGATAGAGAAGCATGCATGACTGTGGCATGGAAATGGTGAGGAGCACCAAAATGGGACATATGATTCATGTAGCCAGGGGCGTAATGTCCGCGGTCGCAGTGGCAGTCACTGCGACCGGGCCCAGGGGGGTTGGGGCTTGTAAACGCCAGCAGAAATTTCAACAGGATGTGTGTATCGCAGTGCACAGTCGCTTCGGGTCCGTGCGTGACAAATCAGGGGCGGGCTGGGGCGGGGGCAGAGCCGGACTGGGGTGTCTGGGGCCCACCAGGGACATTGACTCCAGGGGCCCACCCACCCTTCAGCTATTTGCAAATACCTGTTAGCCGTTATACCCATTATACTGGCGGCTCCTGCCCATCACTGTGCGCTCACCAGAACTGCGATGTACAATTACTGTAGTTTGCATTAAAGGGTTTTTATTGGTGAAAACAAGTTCTCAGCGATGCACAGGTTGGGAAGGTGATCACTTATTTATTGGTGGAATCCGCACTGTCAGAAGATTGTGGCACTTTGAGTATTTGGTGAGATTTTTACCTCTGTATTTATAAGACAAATCCAGGAGTGGAGCAATCCGAGGTGATGTTTTATGCATTTCTCACCCACTCCTGGTTTTGTCTTATAAATACAGAGGTGAAAATCTCACCAAATGCCAACTTGCTTTCTCTGGTGAACCTCTGTAACTGCATCTCTGCTGCTGTGTAATAGTCACAGGGCAGGGAGGGGTTAAACATCCAAATATTTAATATCTATTGGAAATAAAGAGGTTTCCCTTTATTGATATCAGATAAAACAAATGACCAACCACAATCCACTCTACCAAGACCAATATTACCAGATAGAAGGCAGAAATACCACCACACCGTGACCAGATCACATATTACCACCACATAGTGCCCAAATAATGCCACATACAATGCACAAATACCGCCACACCATGACCAAAGCACATAATACCACCACATAGTGATCAAATGCTACCAGATACAAGGTATAAATACTGACACACCATGAGACCACATATTACCACCACATAGTGACTGAATAATACCACATACAAGGGACAAATATCGTCATGTCATGACCAAAGCACATAATGCCACCACATAGTGACAAATAATGCTAAAATAATAAAAATGTAAAAAAGCTCAGTATATTGGGTCAGTGTACAGGTTATACAGTGATCACCAGTGACATTATGCACAGGAGCTCTGTATATAGTGTACAGGTTATACAGTCATCTCCAGTGACATTATACACAGAAGCTCTGTATATAGTGTCAGTGTACAGGTAATGCAATGATCACCATTGATATTATACACAGGAGCTCTGTATATAGTGTACAGGTAATACAGTGTTCACCAGTGACATTATACACAGGAGCTCTGTATATAGTGTCAGTGTACAGGTAATACAGTGATCACCAGTGACATTATGCACAGGAGCTCTGTATATAGTGTCAGTGTACAGGTAATATAGTGATCACCAGTGACATTATACACAGGAGCTCTGTATATAGTGTCAGTGTGTGTGTGTATAGGTAATACACATACTCACCAGTGATGTCTCTAGGTGAAGTTCTTTATCTGCAGACCGATATATCACATCTTCTATGCAAGACTTATCTCTGCAGAAAATAACATAGTTAGCTATAACTGATCACTTCCAGAGCACAAGCCACACTTTTCCCAAGATTTCTACACTGCATGAAATGACAAAATGCAACATAGTGCCGCACTACACAGTAAAAATAAAACACAAAATACATTTAGGGACTCCATCTTTAATAAAAAAAAAATCATGAGAGATCAGAGATTATGGGGCCCAGTCAGGGATCGTACATAGAAATCATGTGGTCCAGTCAGGGGCGTATACAGAAATCATGGGGCCAATCAGGTTAGGGGTGTACATAGAGATCATGGGGCCCAGTCAGCGGCGTACATAGAGATCATGGGGCCCAGTCAGCGGCGTACATAGAGATCATGGGGCCAATCAGGTTAGGGGTGTACATAGAGATCATGAGGCCCAGTCAGTGGCGTACATAGAGATCATGGGGCCCAGTCAGCGGAGTACATAGAGATCATGGGGCCCAGTCAGCGGCGTACATAGAGATCATGGGGCCCAGTCAGCGGCGTACATAGAGATCATGGGGCCCAGTCAGCGGCGTACATAGAGATCATGGGGCCAATCAGGTTAGGGGTGTACATAGAGATCATGAGGCCCAGTCAGCGGCGTACATAGAGATCATGGGGCCCAGTCAGCGGCATACATAGAGATCATGGGGCCCAGTCAGCGGTGTACATAGAGATCATGGGGCCCAGTCAGCGGCGTACATAGAGATCATGGGGCCCAGTCAGCGGTGTACATAGAGATCATGGGGCCCAGTCAGGGATCGTACATAGAGATCATGGGGCCCCATGAGGTGAGGCTCTCAGCTCCACAGTATGGTGCCCTCAGGGAGCTCCCACAGGGCATCACAGGCCTTAGTATGAAGCAATACTAGAAGACTTGTGGAATTGCTTCATACTAAGGCCTGTGATGCCCTGTGGGAGCTCCTGAGGGCACCATACTGGGGAGGTGAGATCCTCACTTGGCAGTAGTAGGAGCAGCGTCTCCATAGTGTGGCATTCACATCACACTACATGCTGCACTGTACAGGACTCCCAGCCGGCAGCAGGACAGATGAGGAGGTAACTGTCTGGGACCAGCGCCGGACTGGAGTACCTGGGGCCCACCAGGAAAAAAATCAATCTTGGGGCCCACAAGCACCATGCAGTTACCGTATATAGGAATAACATAAGTCCACAAACTCTTTCAAAATGAATCAACTTTATTAACCAATAAATCTCTGCTGCTGTGTAGTAGTCACAACACAGGGAGAGGTTAAACATCCAAGTATTTAATATGTATTGCAAATAAAGAATGTTCCCATTCTTAATATCCGAAAAAACAAATGACTGACAACCATCCACTATACCTAGACTAATAATACCATATAGAAGAGAGAAATACCGCCACACCATGACCAGAACACATACCACCACATAGTGATCAAATACTACCAAGTACAAGGTATATATACTGCCACACCATGAGAAGACCACATATTACCACAACATAGTGACTGTCTGAATAATACCACATACAAGGGACAAATACCGCCACGCCATGACCATGGCACATAATGGCACCAGATAGTGAATGATAATGAAAATGTAAAAAAACTCTGTATATAGAGTCAGTGTACAGATAATGTAGAGATTATCAGTGACATTATACACAGGAGCTCTGTGTATAGTGTCAGTGTAGAGGTAATACAGTGATCATCAGTGACATTATACACAGGAGCTCTGTATATAGTGTCAGTGTACAGGTAATATAGTGATCACCAGTGACATTATACACAGGAGCTCTGTATATAGAGTCAGTGTACAGATAATGTAGAGATTATCAGTGACATTATACACAGGAGCTCTGTGTATAGTGTCAGTGTAGAGGTAATACAGTGATCACCAGTGACATACACAGAAGCTCTGTATATAGTGTCAGTGTACAGGTAATATAGTGATCACCAGTGACATTATGCATAGGAGCTCTGTATATAGTGTCAGTGTACAGGTAATACAGGGATCATCAGTGACATTATACACAGGAGCTCTGTGTTTGGTGTCAGTGTACAGGTAATACAGTGTTCACCAGTGACATTATACACAGGAGCTCTGTATATAGTGTCAGTGTACAGGTAATACAGTGATCACCAGTGACATTATGCATATGAGCTCTGTATATAGTGTCAGTGTACAGGAAATACAGGGATCACCAGTGACATTATACACAGGAGCTCTGTGTTTGGTGTCAGTGTACAGGTAATACAGTGTTCACCAGTGACATTATACACAGGAGCTCTGTGTTTGGTGTCAGTGTACAGGTAATACAGTGTTCACCAGTGACATTATGCACAGGAGCTCTGTATATAGTGTCAGTGTGTGTGTGTATAGGCAATACACATACTCACCAGTGATGTCTCTAGGTGAAGTTCTTTAACTGCAGACCGATATATCACATCTTCTATACAGTACTTATCTCTGCAGAAAATAACATAGTTAGCTATAACTGATCACTTCCAGAGCACAATCCACACTTTTCCCAAGATTTCTACACTGCATGAAATGACAAAAAAAGAAACATAGCTCAGCACTACACAGTAACAGTGCTCCAGTGTCATTCTGTGCCTGCTCATCTGTCAGCAGACATATTTGTCTTATGGCAAAGATCTAAGAGAGATGAAGACAGAAGACCTATGGATTACGTTGGGAGTGAGGATTTTTCTTTATTAAAGATGGAGTCCCTAAATGTGTTTTATTTTTAATAAAAAAAAAAAATTCTGTCTTTTTTTTTCTGTTTACTAGAAATTGATGGTGGCTATGTCTAATTTGGCGTGAAACCATGAATTTCGGGCTTAGTACCAGCTGATAAGGCAAAGCTGGCCTGGTACTAACCCTATTATTACCCAGGGTGCCACTCACCACCAGGGCCGCTGGAATAGCCGGGTAAAGCACCTGGAAATGGTGCCATGATGAATGCGCCATTTTCAGGGATGGCTGTGGGCTGCGATTTTCAGCGTGGAGGGCCAAGAACGCTTGGGCCTTACCATGCTGCGAATCCCAGCCTCCAGCTGCCTGGTTTTATCTGGCTGGCGATCAACATATGGCGGGAAAAAAAAACGTTAAGTAAGTTTAAAACAAATATTCGGCTTCTCTGTCTTTTGATCGCCAGCCAAGGTAAAGCCAGGCAGCTGGGGGTGGCAGTACGTAGCTGTCTGCTTTATCTGCGGTGAGAATCAAAAATTCATTTTTAAAAATTTCTTTTCACACTTCTATATGTGACAGACCCAACAGTCAATCGCAGATGCTGTCAAAGAGGATGGGCTTCTGTGATTGGCTGTTTGAGTAATGAACAATCAGCCCATACATTCTAGTATGGTACTATGTATGGGCAGCTTTCAGGTTACTCAAGCAGCCAATCACAGACGCCCATTCTCTGTGTCAGCGTCTGTGATTGGCTGTTGGGACTGTCACACATATAGAAGTGTGAAAATATATAAATAATAAAACAAAAATGACATAGCGCTCTGCAGAAATTTTGATTCTCAGCGCAGATAGAGGTGGCAGCCCGTAGCTGTCTGCTTTATCTGCCTGGTTTTACCTTGACTGGCGATCAAAAGTCAGGAAAGCCCAATGGTTTTTTTAATTATTTAAAAAAATAATTAAAATAAAAAATGCGTGGGCTCCCGCCATATTTTGATCGGGGGGGCTGGGGGCTGGGATTCTCAGCATGGTAAGGCCCAAGCATTCTGGGCCCCCCACGCTGAAAACGGCAGCCTGCAGCCACCCCTGGAATTGGCGCATTCATTGTAGCGCCATTTCCAGGCACTTTATCCGGCTCTTCCAACGGCCCTGGTGGGGGTTGGCACGCTGGGTAATAATGGGGTTAATACCAGCTTTGTATTATCAGCTGGCACTAAGCCTGAAATTCATGGAGTCACGCCAAACTACACATGGCCACCATGAATTTCTAGTAAACAGAAAAAACAACACAGAATTTTTTTTTTAATAAAAATAAAACACAAAACACATGTAGGGACTCCATCTTTAATAAAAAACAAAATCCTCGCTCTGACGTAATCCACGGATCTTCTGTCTCCAGCTCTGCTACATCTTTGCCATCAGACAAATATCAGAGATGAGCAGGCACAGAATGACACTAGAACCCAGTTGTCAGAGAAGTGCTCAGCTGGCCTCCAGCCGCCGACCATGTTTTCCTGATGATAATCATGCCCATTGTCCAGTAGTATTTACTGCCAGCCTCGGCCAGGGGTCCTCCCAGTCACCCCTCCCCCCTATCCCTTCCTCCCTCCCCCCTCCCCGTTTCATACTGACGCGTCGAGATGAGCTGCAGCTGCTGCCTGGAGAGACGCCGGGTCCGTACGCCACAGCGCGCACAGGAAGCAGTCCCAGGGCAATGACGTCATCACACTGAGACTGACCTCCTGTGCACACGCCGGCAGTGTCGCGCTGCGCAGAGGAGGCAGAGGGCCCATCACTAATCATATCGGCAGTGCTGCGAACCAGGGGGGGCCCCTCTGTTCAGGGGGTAGGGGGCGGGGCCATCGGGACCCGGGGTTTTTCCCGATCCTCCGGTGGGCCAGTCCCCCCTGCAGAGGGGCATATGTATATATGCAGGTCGGGCACATCCCAGTGGTGCAGACACATCCACACTGCACCCTGTATCCTTGTGCACTGCCGTCTGCTGCAGTGGTAGGAACCGCCTGAATGCATCTTCTTCCTGCCGGAGAGGAGCTTGTGGGCCTGTGCGGTGAGGAGGTGGACGCTGCGCACCTCGTGAGAAGTATATGGCACTCCATGTATCTGTGCACATAGGATACCACTCTAGTGTATAGCAGAAAGGAGACATCGACCAGAAGAGTCCAGGCATGTGGGTGATGCACATTATTATATTGATAACCAGGTGGAAGAGGAGGAAATGCAAAAAAAGGGGGGAAATTAAAAACTATACGCAAAGGGGACGTCGAGACAGGAATTACAATTAACACCAGTGGGAATGGATCATGATTAGAACAGCAAAGGGATAATACAGAGAATCAAGCCACAAATTAATCCAGTATATAAAAATATATATACATATCATTAGTTAGATATATCTGTACATATGATTGTTTAATTATCATAAACTTTACATAAAGTGCAAGTGACGCGCCCCCTGGGCCAGTGTTGTTGGGGATACCCGGAGCCGGATCAGATGGGGGTTGTAGTCTCCGAGTGGCTGTGACCCGGTCCGTGCCCAGGGTGTCAAACTCAGTGTGTGGCAGTCCTTACTGATGTTACTAAAGTTCTTTATGTCGACTACGCCACCCGTTGAATTGCGGTCACTACGGCCGCCGCTGCAGCAGGGTCCGCTGAGGCTGATGGTGTTTGTGCAGCTTAGGTGGTATAACCCCCAACGGGAAGGGTATAGCCTCAGGGGGTCAGGTGCAGAGGATGGTGGTTGTGGAAGTGCAGGGAAGATGGTAATGAGAGTCAGAGTCGGGTTGTGCAGTTCAGGGTTCTTTACTTACTGCTGTTCTTGTACCGGTCACTCCGGCCTTAAGTGACCACCCGAGCCGTGCTGCGTCCACCAGGTCCTGGACTCGGCCAACCCCCAAGTAGTTCTGGAGCGTGGTTCTGAGCTCCCTTTCTGTCCTGTCCTCGTCTCTGGCCTTCCCCACCAGGGATCCACCTATGTCCGGCTCCCTCGGGCCTCTTGTTGGCGAACCCTTGCCTCTGGGTTCCCTGACCCTATGCGTGGTCTGCCTTCCGGGTGGATTTGGTGGGTGGCCGTGGCAGATGCTGCCCACGGCCTCCGGTCTCTGGCTGAGGTATGCTGTAGCCCCCACCAGTTTGGGATCCGGTACCCTGTTGCCAACTCTTCACCCTGTGATTGTATTTGGGCTCTCAGAGTTCCTTCTTTCTCCCCCTTTGGGTCTTTCGTTCTCTCCTCTCTCACTCTGGGCCTGGGGCTGCTCTGCTCCTCTGCTTTCTTCCACTGCTCTGCAAAGTCCTCACTACAACAGGCTGACTTCTCACAGACTGACTGACTGACTGACCCTGATCTTAGATGGTTCCCACCTTTTATACTCCCTCTATGTGTGAGCTCAGGTGACCAGCACCCAATGAGCTCCTAGCACTACCCAGACTGCTCCCCCTATCTGCCCCTACACTACTGGGATGGTCCACCCCCCTCCCACTCCAGCCAAGGACAGACTCGATCGTACCTGCACATTTCTAAGTGGGAGTACCGTTGGTCTGCCCTCCGGAAATGGGATGTGTGTAGTGCATGCAGCTTTCTGAGCTCAGCTCCACACTCCATCCTTACCCGGGAGTGGAATATCACACCTCTGGGTTGAGGTGCAATACCCCTGTAGCAGCCGAATCCTCAGGGTGCTACATTCCCCCCTGGTAAATCACAGCACGTCCTCGGGCTGTAAGATATAAACAACACCAAAACATACAATTTTTGCATAAACAACATAATAAAACATCATATAAAACTTTTCATATAAAACTTTTCATAAATAACACTCTTGTAAACATTCTTGTCGCTGGTTCCTCCGGTCACGGTGCAACTTGTGACCGGGTAAAGTGCTACAGTCTCTTGAAGAAAATGGTTTTCCCATAAAACCAGTAGGGGGCGCTTTTAGGAAGCGCAACTATTTACAAGGGGAGGTATGGCCGCTCTCAGTCCTCGGCCAGGTAATGGGAATAGGGATGACCGCTCTCAGTCCTCGGTCAGTGGGAATAGGGACACACGGGTTAACAGTTCAGTTCTCTGGTCCCAACGGGGACTATATTAGCAGCAACGGTTCACTGTGCCCCGACGGGCAACTATATACAGCTTCTACTCTGCTGTACTCAACGACGACGTCCTCCTGCTCTTTCTTTGTGGACAGTTTCAGTTTCAGACCCGTTCGGGCACGTATGCTGGGCAAATAGATTTTCACCCAGGTGCGGCACTCTAGATGTTGAGGGCGCGTTGATGGTAGCGGCGCCCGGGTCGACCAGGCCTTGCGACCAGGCTTGGGGCACCCTAAAGGCAAAGGGCACCGTAAGAACGGCGGCGCCCTGTGTTACTTGGCCCTGCGACCAGGCCGGTGGCTCCGCGGAGGTAGGGGGCGCTGTTGGTATTGCGGCGCCCGGGGGTACTAGGCCCTGCGACCAGGCTGGTGGTACTTCCTGCTTGGTCACGCTTGGGGTCGAGGCGTGTGACGTCACAGGGGTCGCGGCTGCGGCTTCCGGTTGAGGCCTAGTCTGTGGCGGTGACGTTGCGGTTACGGGCACGGCAGGGGGTACTTCGGGCTCTGCGACGGGGAGCTGGGGCAGGTTCGCGGTTTCCCGGTTTGGGGTAGAGACGTCCCCTTTACCTGCCTCCTTTCGTTCGGCTCCCTTCTCGGCGCCGTCTCCGGCCTTCAGTCCTCCTGCGCCATCCTCAGAGGCGGTCTGTCTCCTCGTCTCGGGTGGCGTGCTCCGCTGACGAGTTCTTGTCTGCTGGACCATCTCTCGGCTCCACTCCGCTAACGTCTCTCGCTGCACCCGGGCCATCCTTCGTGCGAGGCCCTCCAGCGCAGTCTGTGCACACTCCCGATCTCGGGGGAGCTGTGCCAGGACCTCCACTAAGCCTAGTGGGGTCGTTGCTTCTAGCAGGCTCCTGACCAACGGGTCGGTGCTGCTCTGCTCTCCTCTCGTTGTCTCCAGCAGGCCTTCTGGAGTGGCGACCGGCAACAGGCTCCTGACCACTGGGTCGGTGCTGCCTGGAGTGGCGGCCCGCATCAGGCTCCTGACCACTGGGTCGGTGCTGCCTGGCTCTCCCTCCATCTCCGGGTAGGCTCTTTCTGGACTGCTCCAGGCGACACCCATCTTTGTTCTCTTCTTCTGTCTCCTCCCACATTGAAGGTGGTCCCGGGGCAACTTCAGTTCCAGGGGCAGTTCTCTTACGCTGATGGACACTTCCAGCATCACAGTCTCTGTTGGTGGGCGCGGTTTCCGCTTTTGGCGCCATTCTTCGACCTGGCCCACGATGGGAGGTGGCCTCTTACCACCCTCTGGCACGCCCATAATGGCGTCCGCTCTTTCAAGGCGGGAAATCCTTGGAAATGGCGGGAATCGTCTCCCAGTGGCGGGAAACTCCATGGATGGCGGGAAAAAGCTGCAAATGGCGGACAACCGGCGGGAAACGACCTGTGATGGGGCCCGATGGCGGGGACCCTCCGGAACCGGCAGGAGACTTCTTTTTAAGGTAACGATGTACTTTTCTTCAGGCACGCAGTACCCGGTGGTTGTGGGCACGTAATCCTGCCGACTACGCCAAAGTTGACGCGCCCCCTGGGCCAGTGTTGTTGGGGATACCCGGAGCCGGATCAGATGGGGGTTGTAGTCTCCGAGTGGCTGTGACCCGGTCCGTGCCCAGGGTGTCAAACTCAGTGTGTGGCAGTCCTTACTGATGTTACTAAAGTTCTTTATGTCGACTACGCCACCCGTTGAATTGCGGTCACTACGGCCGCCGCTGCAGCAGGGTCCGCTGAGGCTGATGGTGTTTGTGCAGCTTAGGTGGTATAACCCCCAACGGGAAGGGTATAGCCTCAGGGGGTCAGGTGCAGAGGATGGTGGTTGTGGAAGTGCAGGGAAGATGGTAATGAGAGTCAGAGTCGGGTTGTGCAGTTCAGGGTTCTTTACTTACTGCTGTTCTTGTACCGGTCACTCCGGCCTTAAGTGACCACCCGAGCCGTGCTGCGTCCACCAGGTCCTGGACTCGGCCAACCCCCAAGTAGTTCTGGAGCGTGGTTCTGAGCTCCCTTTCTGTCCTGTCCTCGTCTCTGGCCTTCCCCACCAGGGATCCACCTATGTCCGGCTCCCTCGGGCCTCTTGTTGGCGAACCCTTGCCTCTGGGTTCCCTGACCCTATGCGTGGTCTGCCTTCCGGGTGGATTTGGTGGGTGGCCGTGGCAGATGCTGCCCACGGCCTCCGGTCTCTGGCTGAGGTATGCTGTAGCCCCCACCAGTTTGGGATCCGGTACCCTGTTGCCAACTCTTCACCCTGTGATTGTATTTGGGCTCTCAGAGTTCCTTCTTTCTCCCCCTCTGGGTCTTTCGTTCTCTCCTCTCTCACTCTGGGCCTGGGGCTGCTCTGCTCCTCTGCTTTCTTCCACTGCTCTGCAAAGTCCTCACTACAACAGGCTGACTTCTCACAGACTGACTGACTGACTGACCCTGATCTTAGATGGTTCCCACCTTTTATACTCCCTCTATGTGTGAGCTCAGGTGACCAGCACCCAATGAGCTCCTAGCACTACCCAGACTGCTCCCCCTATCTGCCCCTACACTACTGGGATGGTCCACCCCCCTCCCACTCCAGCCAAGGACAGACTCGATCGTACCTGCACATTTCTAAGTGGGAGTACCGTTGGTCTGCCCTCCGGAAATGGGATGTGTGTAGTGCATGCAGCTTTCTGAGCTCAGCTCCACACTCCATCCTTACCCGGGAGTGGAATATCACACCTCTGGGTTGAGGTGCAATACCCCTGTAGCAGCCGAATCCTCAGGGTGCTACACAAGTGTGACGCCTCTACTCTTAAAGCCCGTGTTTTACCCTGGGTGTTGGGTGACTCGGTGTCGGGCCCTGTGATGGAGAGGTGGGATGCAGCCGTGGCCCGGGCCCGACCCGTGCTCAGGGCCGTCACATTAGAAAGAGATGGTGTGGGCTAGGATAATTATCTCTCCCAACTAGTGCAGGAACCAACGAGAGGGAAGGCCGTGTTAGACTTAATATTGACTAATAGGCCTGATAGAATAACTGAGGTACAGATAGGGGGGCACCTAGGTAATAGCGACCATAATATTATCGACTTCAAAATGCCCTTCAGTAGGGTTATCAATAAGGGAACAACTAAAACATTAAACTTTAGGAGGGCGAAGTTTGATCAGCTGAAAGAAAGCCTTCAACTTATTGACTGGGACAAAGTTCTTAATCAAAGGAATACGAATAGTAAATGGGAAACCTTCAAAAGAATTCTGAATACTCAGTGCGAGAGGTATATACCGTATGGGAATAAAAGGGCCAGAAATAAGAGGAAACCAATATGGTTGAACAAGAACGTAAAAGGGGCGTTAAATAGCAAAAAAGAGGCATTCAAGAGATTAAAACAGGAAAACAGTAAGGAGGCACTAATGTGTTACAAGGAAAAAACGAGAACCTGTAAAAAACAAATAAAAATAGCGAAGGAGGAAACAGAGAGACGTATTGCTAGGGAAAGTAGATCAAATCCCAAACTGTTCTTTACGTATATAAATAGTAAAAGGATTAAATCGGATAATATTGGACCGATAAAAAGTGAGGAAGGCAAAATCATAGAGAAAGATGAGGATAAAGCTAATCTATTAAATAATTTTTTTTCGACAACTTTCACAAAGGAAATCGAACTAACAGGAGAAATGAGAAGTGACAAACTTAATCCTCCACTAAGTATGACAAATCTAACCCAAGCTGGGGTACAGAAACGCCTCAGTAACATTAAAATAAACAAATCACCAGGACCTGATGGCATACACCCACGGGTACTAAGGGAACTAAGTAATGTGATAGACAGACCGTTATATCTTATATTTAAGGACTCTGTTGAGACTGGGTCTGTGCCACTTGATTGGCGACAGGCGAATGTAGTGCCAATATTCAAAAAGGGAGCGAAAAGTGACGCCGGAAACTATCGGCCGGTGAGTCTGACGTCCGTTGTGGGCAAAATTTTTGAAAGCTTCATTAAAGAGGCAATTATGGAGCATCTTGATGCTAATAATCTTTTAATCCCGAACCAACATGGATTCATGAGGAATCGCTCCTGCCAAACAAACCTGATTGACTTCTACGAGGAGGTTAGCTCTCGAGTAGATCAGGGGGAACCAGTGGATGTCGTGTATCTCGACTTCTCAAAAGCGTTCGATAGCGTGCCACATAATAGGTTGGTATACAAAATGAGAATGATGGGGCTGGGGGAAAATGTCTGCAAGTGGGTAGCTAACTGGCTAAGGGATAGAAGGCAGAGGGTGGTTATAAATGGAATATACTCAGATTGGGTAAGCGTCACTAGTGGGGTACCACAGGGGTCTGTACTAGGCCCAATGTTATTTAATATCTTTATTAATGACATAGTCAACGGGATAAATAGTAAAATATCAATATTTGCAGATGACACAAAGTTATGTAAAACAATTAATACAAAAGAGGACAGTGCAGACCTACAGAGGGATTTGGATAAGCTGGGTAGGTGGAGCATTAAATGGCAAATGAGGTTTAACGAGGAGAAATGTAAGGTCATACATATGGGAAGGAAAAATGGAAGTCACCAGTACTCACTGAATGGGAAATCATTGGGGAATTCAGAGATGGAGAAGGACTTGGGCATCTTGATTGATGGCAAACTAAATTGGAGTGCCCAAAGTCAGGCTGCTGCTGTAAGGGCAAACAGGGTAATGGGATGTATCAGAAGAGGTATAGCTGCAAAGGAGGAGAACATTGTTCTTCCACTGTACAAAGCACTGGTCAGACCACACTTGGAATACTGTGCTCAGTTATGGGCCCCAATATATAGAAAGGATATAAATGAGCTTGAAAAGGTACAAAGGAGGGCAACAAAATTAATAAAGGGAATGGAGGGACTGCAATACCCAGAGAGGTTGGCAAAACTAGGACTATTCAGCCTGGAAAAGAGAAGGTTGAGGGGGGACATAATAAATGTGTACAAATATGTTAGGGGATAGTATAGAGACCTTGCCAGGGATTTGTTCAAAAGGAGGGATATTACGGTAACAAGAGGGCATTCACTAAGACTGGAAGAGAAAAGGTTTCAGCACCAGCATAGGAAGGGGTTCTTTACGGTAAGAGCAGTGAGAATATGGAATTCACAGAGTGAGGAGACGGTGATGTCAGATTCACTACACCAGTTCAAGCGGGGACTGGATGCATTTCTAGATACCGGGCAGATTTCAGCATATACTTAAAAATAAAATAAAATAGTAAGTTGATACAGGGATTTATTCTGACTGCTGGTTTCAGAGTCAGGAGGGAATTTTTCCTCAGGTGAAGATTGGCCAAATCATTTGGGGTTTTTGCCCTCCTCTGGATCAACTTTAGCAATTACAGAACTAACAGGTCGAACTTGATGGACGCAAGTCTTTATTCGGCTTTTACTAACTATGTTTACAAACTATGTTACTATGTTTTGGAAGAATGTTCTCTGGTCAGATGAGATAAAAGTCGAGCTTTTGGGAAAAACCATCAACATAGAGTGTACAGGAAAAAAAAAGAGGCATTCAAAGAAAAGAACATGGTCCCTACAGTCAAACATGGCGGAGGTTCCCTGATGTTTTGGGGTTGCTTTGCTGCCTCTGGCACTGGACTGCTTGACCGTGTGCATGGCATTATGAAGTCTGAAGACTACCAACAAATTTTGCAGCATAATGTAGGGCCCAGTGTGAGAAAGCTGGGTCGCCCTTAGAGGTCATGGGTCTTCCAGCAGGACAATGACCCAAAACACACTTCCAAAAGCACTATTAAATGGTTTTAGAGAAAGCACTGGAGACTTCTAAGGTGGCCAGCAATGAGTCCAGACCTGAATCCCATAGAACACCTGTGGAGAGATCACAAAATGGCAGTTTGGAGAAGGCACCCTTCAAATATCAGGGACCTGGAGCAGTTTGCCAAAGAAGAATGGTCTACGATTCCAGCAGAGCATTGTAAGAAACTCATTGATGGTTACCGGAAGCGGTTGTTCGCAGTTATTTTGGCTAAAGGTTGTGCAACCAAGTATTAGGCTGAGGGTGCCAATACTTTTGTCTGGCCCATTTTTGGAGTTTTGTGTGAAATGATCAAGGTTTTGATTTTTGCTTCATTCTCTTTTGTATTTTTTCCTTGCAAGCAAATTAAATGAAGATAATAATACCAAAGAATTTGTGATTGCAATCATTTTCAGGAAGAAACTGAGTATTATCTGTCAGAATTGCAGGGGTGCCAATACTTTTGGCCACCACTGTAATAAGTGAGCTGTCATTTATTCATAAGACGTTCTATTCTTCAGAGCTGAGACTGTAAAATAAAAAGTGAACAATAAAATATCTGATGACTGTTCTTTCACTGTGAGTAAGAAACAGATAATAAAATTAAAGGAAAAAATAACTGAGGGGAGAACCCTGCAGGTTTATTGTCCTTCTATAGCTGTATGGTGGCAGGATGGTGACACTGCTGGAGTCCTGGTGAGGATCTGCATGATATTCATTTCTGTTGACTTTTTATTGCCAACATATTCTGCAGTGATGTACATATAGTCCCTGCCCACAATGCGGTACACATGAGGGACAATTTCATATTAAGCCAAGTAACCTATGATGTCAAGGTCTCATATTTACAAGGTGCTTATTGGCAATCTGAGCCGGCGAATGGCTCTGTGTCCGTATATTCGCTATATACTGCCCGCAATATCTTGTAGAAAGCTCACAGTGACTAAAATGTATAAATAGTTCTCTTTGGAGAATTTAATTAGATCCATTCATACCTTACCTTATAATGAGGACTTAAAGGGCTTTTATAACTAGGTAAAACAAGCTTAACGGGACTGTCCAGGACTTATATATTAATGACCGATTTTAGGATAAGTCATCAACAGGGAGGGACTGGGCTGGCGGGGTACCCTTCTGCAGAGGAGAGGGGGAGAAGAGAATGAAAAAATAAAAAAACCTGCGGTTTTAAGGGGCACGGGCCCTTTAAAAGCGCAGGCACAGTGTATGCAGGGACGCGCGCACGCGGCGTTCATTACCTGAACCGCCGTGACACACGTCCCAGTGAAGCAGCTGAAGCTGCGCGTCTCCCTTCCCCGGCCGGCGTATGACGTCATCGTCATGCGCCTGCAGTGAAGGAGGCGCGCAACTCAGCCGCCGGAGAAGGAGGACACAGCACGGGAGAGCAGGAAGGTAAGAGGTGTCTGTGTGTGTGTCTGTGTGTATATGAGTGGATGCAGAATGGGATGGGCCCCCACAAGGGGGGAGCTGGATGGACACACAAGGGGGAACCCTGGCTGGACCTACAAGGGGGAGCCCTGGCTGGACACACAAGGGGGGAGCTGGATGGACACACAAGGGGGAACCCTGGCTGGACCCACAAGGGGGAGCCCTGGCTGGACACACAAGGGAAGCCCTGACTGGACACACAACAGGGAACCCTGGCTGGACACACAAGGGGGAACCCTGGCTGGACACACAAGGGGGAACACTGGCTGGACACACAAGGGTGTGAGCCTGGCTGGACACACAAGGGGGAACCCTGGCTGGACACACAAGGGGGGGAGCCTGGCTGGACACATAAGGGGGAGCCTGGCTGGACACATGGGAAAGGGTGGGCAGGATGGCTATATGGTGGGGCAGGCTGGACACATGGAGGCCAGGATGGATATGTGAGGGGGATGGATATATGGGGGGCGGGGCAGGCTGGACACATGATGGCCAGGATGGATATGTGGGGGGCAGGCTGAACACATGGGGGGCTAGGATAGGTATGTGGGAGGGCAGGCTCGATACACGTGGGCTAGGATAAATATATGGAGGGGCCACGCTGGACATATGGGGGCCAGTATGGATATATGGGGGGGTGTCAGGATGGATATATGCAGGGGGGAAGGGCAGGATGGATATATGAGGGGGCAGGCTGGACACATGGAGGCCAGGATGGATATATGGGGGGCAGGCTGGAAACATGGAGGCCAGGATGGATATATTGGGGGGGGCAGGCTGGACACATGGAGGCCAGGATGGATATGTAGGGGGGGCATGCTGGACACATGGAGGCCAGGATGGATATATGGGGGGGCAGGCTTGACACATGGGGCTTTAGGACAGATATATGGGAGGGGGCAGGCTGGACACATGGAGGCCAGGACAGATATATGGGGGGGCAGGCTGGAAACATGGAGGCCAGGATGGATATGTGGGGGGGCAGGCTGGACACATGGAGGCCAGGATGGATATATGGGGGGAACAGGAGGGCCACATGGGGGACTAGGATGGGTATATGGGAGGGGGCAGGCTCGATACACGTGGGCTAGGATAAATATATGGAGGGGTCACACTGGACATATGGGGGCCAGAAGGGATATATGGGGGGTGTCAGGATGGATATATGCAGGGAAGGGGGGGCCAGGATGGATATATGGGGGTGCCAGGCTGAACAAGGGACTTAATTACTGTTTGGTGTCAGATTGAGGAACATACTTTATTAGTTTATGGTGGCCAGTGAGGAACATTATTATTTTAGAGTCCAATTAGAGACATTATTACTTCTGTAATATAATTTACTTTTTAGGAAATTGTTTTCCATGGGATAGGACAAAAGCGGGCTCCTGTTACTGTGCAGGGCGGCACTATATCGCTTTTTTTCTTCAACTGGTGTAGTGTAGAAGTCGGGGGGTGGAGTGGGAATATTCCCTAGAAGAGATCAGTTATTGATAACTGTGTGTTATTTTCTGCAGAGATGATTCCTGGCTGGAAGAAGTGATGGCCGTCTGTGCCAGATGAAGAAGAAAAGCGAAGATGAAGGACTTCACCTAGAGACGTCACTGGTGAGTCAGTGTATTACATGTGACTCGCCCCCTGGGCCGTGGGGCACTCGGATCCGTGCAATAGGGAGACGATGGGGGTAGTAGTGGCGACCCGGTTCTGTGGCTCAGGGTGGTCAGGCCAATGGTAGTCTGCTATGTTCTGCTGATAATGTCCGACTACGCCACCCGTGGATTGCGGTTATTAGGAACCGCCGCTGCATGCAGACCGCTGGGGCTGATGAGGTGTGCAGCTAGGGTAGTGTGACTCTCCACGGGAAGAGTGCGGCCCCAGGGCAGTATAATGGATGTTGGGAGTGATGGTAGTGGGAGTCCCAGTGCTGATTGTGCTGGAGGAGCAAGGAGCACACAGACAACAGGTTGCAGTCCAGGGTCTTTACTAAACAGGTAAACTGACCCACAAACAGTCCCGGCTAGGAGGGGACCTGGATGTCTGAGAGCAACGGGGAAATTGGCCCTGGTCAGGGTGAGGGTGTAGGCCTACCGTGCTTTCTGCACTCCTGGCTATCTCCTCCTGATAGGGTAACAGCCCACGTTTCTGAGCTTTCCGTGTTTTCTCGTCTGTATGGCCTGCGACGTGGGTTCCTTTCTGCTCCCAGCCTTGTATGGCTTTACTGGTCCCTTCTGTTGTGGCAGGGCCTCCAGGCTTCTTAGGCCAAGGAATATACAGTCCCTTGCGGACTGGTTCTCTGCTGGGGGATGTGGAATCCTTCCAGCCTCAGACACCAAAGTCTGGTAGATTAAGTCTGTTATCTGCCAAGACAGGCTTGCTTCGCCTCTTGTCTCTGGCTTGTGGCTCTCCTCCTGCCACACTTCCTCTTAGGTGCAGTGCAACTGTCTGTCCCTGCTCTGCTGAGACACGTCTCAGTCCTGAGACAGGTCATCTGGGTTCTCTCTAACCCTGACCTCAGCACCAGCTTTTATAGGGGCAGCCTGCTCCCCCTACTGGCCTGAGACAGGAGGCATTGCATGCTAATGTTCCCCTGACTAGAGAACCTCCCCCCTGCTCTCAGACACAGCTTTAATTACACTTGTGGCATCCAGGCCAGGGTGACACATTCCCCCCTAGTGAAATTTAGTACTCCGGGACTAAACAGTAAACAAAGACAATATGCATAACAATAAAACATTAATAGACAGACGACGCACAAATTGAGTTCTTAAGGTCACAGTGTGGCCTGTGACCGGGTGTCCATATCACCAGCACAACGGGGAGCCTTAACCAGGTGGGGGTCTGTCCTACCCCAAGTCCTTCACAGTCTTAGTTCATTCCTGGGTTAGGCTCTGAACGCAGTCCATACAAGGTCCCGGTTATAAAAAGTCCATAACCTGTGAGTCCTTACGGTAGCTGCAAGAAACTGAAACAGAGTATTACCAAACATGCATGTAACTTTGCAAACAATTCAACATTTGGCAACAGGGTTATTTACAATTTTAGTACACTCTATATTCTCCAGCGAGCGGGTATCTGTCCCTTTGTGCTCCTGGTTGACCTACGTAGCCCACTGTCTGGTGGTGGACTGACTTGGCTTTCCCCACTAGCGTTAGGGGTGCAGCTACCAGCTGGGTGTACAGGTAGGGCAGGCAGCTGTCTGCGGGTCCTTTGGCTTACCGCAGGCATGGCAGGCTCACTGTCAGCACAGGGTTGACTCTCCTGGGCTGCTGGTACAGGCTCTTCTGCCTCTGGAACTGCTTGCTCCTCTTCACCTTCCGGCTCTGGTGTTGGTTGTTGCTGTGCCGGTTGCAGGAAATGCAGGACAGGTACCACTATGGCATCATTTATGCGAGTCCAGGACTGAGGGAACTCTCCGAGAACGGTGCTGATCATTTCTTCTTTGTCCTCTGCGGGTTCAAGGTCACTCTGATCCTCTTCTGCACTACGGAGTTGCTCAGGGCACCTTTTGAGATGGTCTCTGGAGACGACACTAGTGGTTTCTCCTCCGTCCTTGGTGATTACGCACACCTTTGGGTTGTCGTGGTCAGACTGCAGTACGGTGTAGGGTTCCCTTTCCCACTGGTCATCCAACTTATGTAGCCTTCTTTTTCGCTTTAGGACTTGCTCACCAGGTTCTAGGGGACTAGCAGGGGTGTGTTGATTGAAGAGTCTTTCTTGCTTCTCTCTCACCTGGGCCAGGCTCTTCTCCACACTCTCCTGTACCTTCTTGTACTGCAGTTGCCTTTCCGTATCCCAGTCCGCATCCGGGGAGGTGTCCTCAGGTATTAGGACTCCCATCTCCAGGTCTACGGGCAGCTTTCCTGGTCTAGCTCGCATCAGGTAAGCCGGGGTGCAGTTTGTAGCATTCACCGGGATATTGTTGTGTAGGTCTATCAGGTCCGGCAGTTTTTCTGGCCACAGGCTGCGTTCCTCCAGGGGCAACGTCTTCAGGAGATCAATGACTATATTGTTCATCTTCTCACACATCCCGTTGGTTTGGGGGTGGTAAGGCGTTGTACGAATCTTCTTACAGCCATAGAGGTTGCAGAACTCCTGGAAGATTTCAGCCTCGAACGCTGGACCCTGGTCTGTCAGGACCTGTTCCGGATACCCGTGTGGACGGCAGAAATATTGCTGGAAGGCTCTGGCCGCTGTTTGGGCTGTCAAGTCCTTTACCGGGACCACCACTAGAAAACGGGAATAGTGGTCCACGATTGTCAGGGCATAGATGTATCCTGACCGGCTGGGAGCCAATTTGACGTGGTCCAGAGCTACCAGCTCAAGAGGCTGCGTGGTGATGATGGGCCTCAAGGGTGTCTTCTGGCTGGCACGGTCCTTCCTCCTTAGGTGACAAGGGCCACAGTCTCTGCACCATTTTTCTACAGCTCCTCTCATGCCGACCCAAAAGAATCTTCCTCTTAGTAGGAACTCCAGTTTCTTCCAACTGAAGTGTCCCGCTCTGTCATGGTAAGCCCCCAGGACCATAGCTGCATCCCTCCTTGGGACCACGACTTGCCAGGTCAGCTCGTGCGTCCGGTGGTTGACAATCCTTCTGCACAACTTGCCTTCGTAGAGGAACAGCTTGCTCTTCTCCTTCCATAGCTGCTTGGCTTCCTCTGGGGCATCTGGATCTAAGCGGGCGTCTTCCCGGGTCAGCAGATCTTTCACCAGGCGGACTGCAGGGTCACTATCTTGGGTCTCGGCCCAGCTGTGGTGAGGTAGGGGATTCATCATCACAGTTGTTAGATCCTCCTCCTTCACGCGGTGAGAGTGTTGAGCGGCTCCATACCGGTGAAACGCGGGGAGTTCTACCTCCTCCAGCTCTTCTGGGTCTTCGTCACCTTCAGGTAAGTGAGGCATCCTTGATAGGGCGTCCGCGTTGGCGTTGGTTTTGCCTGCCCGGTACTTGATCACGAAGTCATAGTTGGAGAGACGGGCCATCCACCGCTGTTCCAGGGCACCCAGTCTTGCATTGTCCAGGTGTGTCAACGGGTTGTTGTCCGTGTACACGGTGAACTTTGCGGAGGCCAGGTAATGCTTGAAGCGTTCCGTCACGGCCCACACCACCGCCAAGAATTCTAGCTTGAAGGAGCTGTAATTCTCCGGGTTCCTTTCGGTGGGCCTCAGCTTCCGGCTGGCGTATGCGATCACCTGTTATCTGCCCTGTTGGTTTTGGGACAATACGGCTCCCAGTCCCACATTACTGGCATCTGTGTGGAGAATGAAAGGCTGGCCATAATCAGGGTAGGCCAGGATCTCATCCCCTGTGAGGGCCATCTTTAGCTGGCGGAAGGACTCCTCTTCCGGTTTATCCCACTTGAAGGGCGGCTTTTTTCTCCTGGACTTAGACTGTCCGATCAGGAGGTCCTGCATAGGGGCTGCCATCTTGGTGAACCCGGGGATGAATCTTCGGTAGTAGCCTACCAACCCGAGAAACTGTCTCACCTCTTTGATGTTCGAGGGGCTTGGCCAGCTCTTGATTGCCGTGACCTTGTCAGGGTCGGGGGCCACTCCTTCCGCGCTTACCACGTGCCCTAGGTACTGGACCTTTGGTTTCAGCAGGTGACACTTCGATGGTTTCACCTTCAGGCCATAGCCTGCCAGGGCTTCGAACACCTCGGCCAGGTGCTTCAGATGGTCCTCGTAGGTCTTCGAATAGACGATCACGTCGTCCAGGTAATGGAGGACCGTCTCGAAGTTTCGGTGCCCTAGACAGCATTCCATCAGCCGCTGGAAGGTCCCTGGTGCGTTGCAGAGCCCGAAAGGCATGCAGTTGAATTCGCTCAGTCCCATCGGGGTGGCGAAGGCGGTCTTCTCCTTGTCAGCCTCTGCCACAGGAACCTGCCAGTACCCGCTAGTAAGGTCCAAAGTAGAAAAGAAGTTAGCTGATTTTAGCGCGGCTAAAGACTCCTCTATTCTAGGCAGCGGATATGCGTCTTTGTGAGTGATACGGTTGATTTGTCTATAGTCGACGCACATTCTCATGGTGCCGTCTTTCTTTTTGACCAGAACCAAGGGGGCTGCCCAGGGGCTACAGCTGTCTCTAATAACCCCAGCTTCTTTCATCTCTCTTAGCATGCCCCTTGCGTTCTGATAATGTGCAGGGGGTACAGGTCTGTGCCTCTCTTTTATCGGTGGGTGGCTCCCTGTGGGGATGTGGTGTTCTATCCCCTTTACTCTGCCGAAGTCTAGCGGGTGCTTACTAAAGACTCTCTCGTACTCCTGTACCACCCAGTAGACTCCTTGTTTTTGGTGCAGGGGAGTGGAGTCAGCACCCACGTGGAGTTTCTGGCACCAGTCCTCCTTTTGTTTCTGGGAGCCATTACTCTCCGCCTGTGGAGATGGAGGCAAAGGTTCCACGGCCCTGATAGCTTTGTGTTCGACCACTAACAGCTTGGCAAGTGTAGCGTACCTGGGTAAGTGTACCTCCCTCTCCCCAATGTTGAGGATGCGGATGGGCACCCTCCCATGACGGACATCAACCACCCCCCGGGCTGTCAAAATGGTGGGCCTGCTGTCTGAGTACACGGGTTCTACCATGTCTTGGTAGTCTCTACCTCTCAACCCGATTGCAGTCCGACACCAGATCATCATTTCACTTTTGGGAGGCATGGAAATGGGGAATGGGTCACTCAGTCTTACGCTACCGATCTCACCACCAGACAGTTCTACCTGCTGCCGTCTCATCAGGGCCTTTATCTCCTTGTTGAGGATTCTCTGTTGGCTGGAACTAGCATTCACCGCCACCTGTTGTGAGATTACAATTACCTCTGAAAGACAATTTTCAATCACGTTAGTACCCACAGTTATTTTAGGGTGACTTTCATGACGGTCAATGTCCACAATAATCACTCCCTGTGCCGGTAGTTCAACTTTACCAATCTTAATGGTCATCTCCTTGAACCCCCTCTGCGGCACGGGTAAGCCATTACTGGCGATGATGCTCAAGTTACCGTCTGGATACCGTGTGATATCAGCATCAGTCCAATACTGCTTAAAAAGTACATAAGGGATAGTGGTTACTTGTGACCCAGTATCCAGCAAGGCGCTCATGGGGATACCGTCCAGCACCACGGGTAAAACCGGGCGCCCCCCAACGTACTTATTACGCCAATTGTAAGGGCCTGGTGATCTTATGCCTGGGGGTTGGCCCTCTGCCCCAGGTTGGACCCGTTTAAATTACAGTACCTGGAAATGTGTCCGGGCTGGTTGCATCGACGGCAAATGGGCTGTCCATCCTCTGCGTAGCGGTCTGTGGGCCTCCCTCGGAACGACGGGATCCTCCTCTGTCGACGCCATGGGACATTCTCCGGACTTGAAGCCAGCTCGATGGGTCTTGACGGGTCCACTTGCAACGCCTGGACGGTCCTGGTCAACGCCGCGACGCTCCTGGTCAGCTCCTGGACTTGGTGGTGCAGATCTTTCGACGGGGCTTGGTTCAGGGCCTGTGCATCAGCCTCCACGGAGTCCATAGAGGAGGGCGCCGCCTCCTGGTGGTAAGTGATAGCAGGGCGCCGGGGGTTTATAGCACCCTTATGGCCCTGTCCTTAAATTGGGCAAAGGTCAGGTCGGGGTTCTGAAAGAACATGAGGCGCAGTTGGGCCCTGTGGGCGCTAGACAGCAGACCTTCTATGAATTGTTCTGTTAGCAGCTTATCCATTTCCTGCACACTGCCAGGGTCAGTTTGTTGAATAGCCCTCAAGGCTTCCTGCAGATTTAGGGCATAGTCTCTGATGCTGTCCTGTGCCCGCTGCTTACATCCATAGAACCTCATTTTAATCTCAGCGGAGGTACGTGTGTCAAAGGTACCCTGCAGCCGGGCCAGAATACCCTTCACAGTCCTTTTCTCCTCAGTGGGCCATGATTTTACCTCCCGCTGGGCTGCGCCAGTTAACTGCCCTGTTAATATGCTGACCTTCTGTTCCTCTGTCAGGGGGTAAACATGGAACAAACTGTATAGCCTTTCCTTGAAGTCAGTTAGGGCATGGGGCTCCCCTGAGTATTTGGGCAGCCAGGCCGCTTCAGGGATGTAGGGCAAGGAAAAGGGCATCACCGCTGCTGCAGCTGCGTTGGTGGTAGTGGGCGCCTCTGTGTCCGTCATCTTCCTCCCCCCCTAGTTACGCGTGGCCTACCTTCCGACGATCCTCTTCTGTAGGCCGCGGCTCCGCTGCTGCTGCTATGGACGAGGACCTGGCGTCGCGTTCTGATGACGTCAGCGTCGCTCTCTCTCCCTTCCAGGACCTTGCGCAGCGTCGGTGCGTGGGGCGGAGCTTCGGATCTCGCGCGGTTTTGACGTCCACGCCCATCTTCTTCCCGCGCGGCGTCCTGAAGATGGCGTCCGATGGCGGGAAGCAGCTGCGGATGGTGGGAAGGCGGCAGAAGACGGCGGGAAACGGTCCAAGATGGCGTCCGATGGCGGGAATCGGCTCCGGATGGCGGGAAACGACTCCGGACGTCGGGAAACTTTGCCACAGGTAAGTTACAAAAGTCTTTTTCAGGCACGCAGTACCCGGTGGTTGCGGGCACGAAATCCTGCCGACTACGCCAAAGCTGACTCGCCCCCTGGGCCGTGGGGCACTCGGATCCGGGCAATAGGGAGACGATGGGGGTAGTAGTGGCGACCCAGTTCCGTGGCTCAGGGTGGTCAGGCCAATGGTAGTCTGCTATGTTCTGCTGATAATGTCCGACTACGCCACCCGTGGATTGCGGTTATTAGGAACCGCCGCTGCATGCAGACCGCTGGGGCTGATGAGGTGTGCATCTAGGGTAGTGTGACTCTCCACGGGAAGAGTGCGGCCCCAGGGCAGTATAATGGATGTTGGGAGTGATGGTAGTGGGAGTCCCAGTGCTGATAGTGCTGGAGGAGCAAGGAGCACACAGACAACAGGTTGCAGTCCAGGGTCTTTACTAAACAGGTAAACTGACCCACAAACAGTCCCGGCTAGGAGGGGATCTGGATGTCTGAGAGCAACGGGGAAATTGGCCCTGGTCAGGGTGAGGGTGTAGGCCTACCGTGCTTTCTGCGCTCCTTCTGGCTATCTCCTCCTGATAGGGTAACAGCCCACGTTTCCGAGCTTTCCGTGTTTTCTCGCCTGTATGGCCTGCGATGTGGGTTCCTTTCTGCTCCCAGCCTTGTATGGCTTTACTGGTCCCTTCTGTTGTTGCAGAGCCTCCAGGCTTCTTAGGCCAAGGAATATACAGTCCCTTGCGGACTGGTTCTCTGCTGGGGGATGTGGAATCCTTCCAGCCTCAGACACCAAAGTCTGGTAGATTAAGTCTGTTATCTGCCAAGACAGGCTCTCTTCGCCTCTTGTCTCTGGCTTGTGGCTCTCCTCCTGCCACACTTCCTCTTAGGTGCAGTGCAACTGTCTGTCCCTGCTCTGCTGAGACACGTCTCAGTCCTGAGACAGGTCATCTGGGTTCTCTCTAACCCTGCCCCCAGCACCAGCTTTTATAGGGGCAGCCTGCTCCCCCTACTGGCCTGAGACAGGAGGCATTGCATGCTAATGTTCCCCTGACTAGAGAACCTCCCCCCTGCTCTCAGACACAGCTTTAATTACACTTGTGGCATCCAGGCCAGGGTGACACACATGTACACTTACACTACACACGTGGTCAAAACTGTTGGTACCCCTCGTTTAATGAAAGAAAAACCCACAATGGTCACAGAAATAACTTGAATCTGACAAAAGTAATAATAAATTAAAAATCTATGAAAATGAACAAATGAAAGTCAGACATTGCTTTTCTGCTTCCACAGAATAAAAAAAATAAAATAAACTGATGAAACAGGCCTGGACAGAAATGATGGTTCTTCTTAACTTTATATTTTGCTGAACAACCTTTTGAGGCAATCACTGCAATCAAACGACTCCTGTAACTGTCAATGAGACTTCTGCACCTCTCCACAGGTATTTTGGCCACTCCTCATGAGTAAACTGCTCCAGTTGTCTCATGGTTGAAGGTTGCCTTTTCCAGACGTCATGTTTCAGCTCTTTCCAAAGATGCTCAATAGGATTTAGGTCAGGGCTCATAGAAGGTCACTTCAGAATAGTCCAATGTTTTCCTCTTAGCCATTGTTGGGTGTTTTTAGCTGTGTGTTTTGGGTCATAATACTGTTGCAAGACCCATGACCTGCGACTGAGACCACGCTTTCTGACACTGAGCAGCACATTTCTCTCTAGAATCCCTTGATAGTCTTGAGATTTCATTGTACCCTGCACAGATTCAAGACACCCTGTGCCAGATGCGGCAGACCAGCCCCAAAACATAAAAGAGACTCCTCCATGTTTCACAGTAGGGACAGTGTTCTTATCTTGATATGCTTCATTTTTCCATCTGTGAACATAGATCTGATGTGCCTTGCCAAAAACTTCCATTTTTGTCTCATCTGTCCATAGGGCATTCTCCTAAAAGCTTTGTGACTTGTGAACATGTAGTTTGGCAAATTCCAGTCTGGCTTTTTTATGATTTTTTTTCAACAATGGTGTACTCCTTGGTCGTCTCCCATGAAGTCCACTTTAGATCAAACAACGACGGATGGTGCGATCTGACACTGATGTTCCTTGAGCTTGAAGTTCACCTTTAATCTCTTTAGAAGTTTTCCTGGGCTCTTTTGTTACCATTCATATTATTCGTCTCTTTGATTTGTTATCAATTTTCCTCCTGCGGCCACGTCCAGGGAGGTTGGCTACAGTCCCATGGATCTTAAATTTCTGAATAATATGTGCAACTGTAGTTACAGGAACATCAAGCTGCTTGGAGATGGTCTTATAACCTTTACCTTTAACATGCTTGTCTATAATTTTCTTTCTAATCTCCTGAGACAACTCTTTCCTTTGCTTCCTTTGGTCCATGTTGAGTGTGGTACACACCATGTCACCAAACAGCACAGTGAGTATCTGTAGCCCTATATACAGGCCCACTGACTGATTACAAGATTGTCGACACCTGTGATGCTAATTAGTGGACACAACTTGATTTAACATGTCCCTTTTGTCACATTATTTTCAGGGGTACCATCATTTCTGTCCAGGCCTATTTCAAGAGTTTAATTTTTTTTTAAATTCTGTGGAAGCAGGGTTGAAAAGCAATGTCTGTCTTTCATTTGTTCATTTTCATTGATTTTTAATTTATTATTACTTTTGTCAGATTCAAGTTTTTTCTGTGACCATTGTGGGTTTTTCTTTCATTAAACGAGGGGTACCAACAATTTTGACCACGTGTGTATATAGTATATACAGAGCTCCTGTGTATGTCACTGGTGATCACTGTATTACCTATACACTATATACAGAGCTTCTGTCTATAATGTCACTGGTGATCACTGTGTTACCTGTACACTGGCACTATATACAGAGCTCCTGTGTATAATGTCGCTGGTGGTAATAACAGTGTTGTTAGTTTTGTGGTTTTGTATTCATGATCAGTACTGTAGTATTTGGTCACCTTGGGGTGGTAATATATGGTCTGGTCATACTTTGGCCATATTTGTTCCTTGTATGTGGTATTATTCAGTCACTATGTAGTGGTAATATGTGATCTAGTCAAGGTGTGGCGATATTTGTCCCTTTTGTATGTGGTATTATTGGTGTTGATATAGTGGACTGTGCTGTGTATGGCGGTCATTTTGTTCTCGCTGATCTTAACTAGGAAAAGATTTTTTTCCATTAGGCCACAGCCCCACCATCAGTATTTGGTCAGTATTTTTCTCAGGAGTGGCTGCCGAAACCAGGAATGGTTGATTAATGCAGAATTGGTGACTTGTTTCTATTATACCTTTTCTCTGATTGTTCATCACCTGTTTTGGCTCCCACTCCTGAGAAAAAATACTGACTGGATACTGACCGAATACTGATAGTAGGGCCGTGGCCTTAGCGATTAAATACTTGGACCAGAGCGGCAGAGATGCACTTACAGGGGTTCTCCGGTGAAAACAAGTAATCACCTCTCCACAGGATCAGTGATAATATTGATTGGTGGGGGTCTGACTGCTTGCACACACCGGCAGAATGTGGAGCTTTTCTCCCCATTAGACTGGAGCGGCATGTGAGATGCGACCACTGATCCATTCATTCTCTCAGTGGCTGTGAGCGCTGCTCTTTTTTGCAAGTCTCTAAGAGAATGAATAGAGCTGCGGTCAGACGTCCCACCTGCCGCAGCATTTTAAAATAGGGATAAGTGTTCTGTCAGGGATAAAACTTCCCCATTCTTCCGATAGGTGCGTTTTCCAATGTTCGGACACAAATGCTCAATAAGTGATCACCTATCCTGTAGAGCCCATGGATCGGTGATAACTTGTTTTAACTAGTGTTGAGCGAGTATGTTCTGTCCGAGTATGCTCGGCCCGAGCTCCGAGTATTTACAGCTGCTCGGTGATATGGTTGAATCGCTCCCGTGTGCATGATTTGCAACTGTTTGACAGCTTTAACCCCTTAACGACATGTCACGTATTAGTACGCGCATGTCGTTATCCTCCGGTTCAGTGAGGGCTCCGGCGCTGAGCCCGCACTGAACCAAGCACATGTCAGCTGATTCTTACAGCTGACATGTGCCCGCAACAGGCGCGGGTGGAATTGCTATGAGCGCCATCTAGTGGTCGGTGCTCATAGGACAGGACCATTTCTGCTGCATACAGGGGATCTGCTGGTTCCCTGTATGTAGCAGAGGTGATCGGACAGTTGCTGCTTCAAGTCTCCTATGTAGAGTACAGAAGCAAGCAAAAAGTGAAAAAAAAAGTTTTAAAAAATATGAAAAAAAATAAAAAAATTTAAAAGTTTAAATCACCCCCCTTTCGCCCCATTCAAAATAAAATCATAAAATAAACCCCACGTACACATATTTGGTATTGCCGCGTTCAGAATCGCCTGATCTATCAATATAAAAATAGAATTAATGCGATCGGTAAATGGCGTAATGAGAAAAAAATTCTAAACGCCAGAATTACGTTTTTTGGTCACCGTAAAATTGCAATAAAATGCAATAACGGACGATCAAAACATCGGATCTACCCCAAAATAGCATCTATAAAAACTTCAGCTCGGTTCACAAAAAATAAGCCCTCACCCTGCCCCAGATCCCGAAAAATGGAGACGCTACGGGTCTCGGAAAATGGCACCATTTTTTTTTTTTTACCAAACTTTGGAATTTTTTTTCATCACTTAAATAAAAAAGAACCTATACATGTTTGGTGTCTACGGACTCGTAATGACCTGGAGAATAATAATGGCAGGTCAGTTTTAGCATTCAGTGAACGTGGTAAAAAAAATTAAAAAAAACCTCAGTGGTATTGCACTTTTTTTGCAATTTCACGGCGCTTGGAATTTTTTTCCCGTTTTCCCGTACACGGCATGGTAAAACTAGTAATGGCGTTAAAAAGTACAACTCGTCCCGCAAAAAATAAGCCCTAACATGGCCATATTGACCAAAAAATAAAAACGCTATGGCTCTGGGAACAAGTGGAGCAAAAAGCGAAAATGCAAAAACGGAAAATGCTCTGCGGCTTAAGGGGTTAATACATGTGAGGAATGTCTATTTCTTACACATTCCTCACATGTATTAAAACCGTCAAACAGTCGCAAATCATGCACACGGGAGCGATTCAACCATATCACCGAGCAGCTATAAATACTCGGAGCTCGGCCCGAGCATACTCGCCGAAAGGGTTAACAGAACATACTCGCTCAACACTAGTTTTAACCAAAGAAGCCCTTTAATGCAAACATGTCCATCCCAGTTAGAGTGTCGCCCAGTAGATGTGCAGGAGCCGCCAGTCAATGCTCCACTATAACAGCGAGAGCGGATAACAGATATTTGCATCTTGCTGTAGGTGGGCCCCTAGAGTTAATTTCCCCTGTGGGCCCCAGACACCGCAGTCCGACCCTGGTCATCAATATCAGATCAGTGAGGTTCCAACACACGGCCCCCTCACCAATAAGACAGCAGCTGGAAATACTCAGCGTAGAGCCCAAACAGCACAGCGCTGTACACTGTGTAGTGGCCGATCTTGGTACTGCAGCTCCTATTGAAATGATTGTGATCTGAGCTGTAGTACCTGAAACCAGCCATTGCACAGTGTGCGGAGCTGTGCTATTCCAGCTCTTAACACTGTGTACATCATCTTGCAGAAGTAGCTGATGTCTGGGGATTTCAGGTGTCAGACCCCCACTAATCACTGTATGAGTTCTGCTCTACTCCTTTATTAAAGGGGTGGTCTTGTGTTCCTCTCATCAGAAGCTGAAGATTTACAGTTCTGGCCGGTGGCTTGGCTGAGCCGCTTGTCTGAATTGTGCCCTCTTGCATTCTGCGGGCAGAGGCGGCTTTGCCTCTGCAGAATGGGACAGGCACAGGGGCACTGAAGTCCACCAGTCTGCAAGTGAGCGCTTCTTGCCAAGGAGACCGGCCACTTCTCAGGTGGTCAGTAACCATAGCAATGAGCTGTACACTGCAGAATTAAAAATTGCAAAGTTTCTTGTTTTTACAAGCTCTTTGCAATCTTAGCCTTTTAATACATTCATTTTATTTAGTTATATATTTATTTTACTCTCTTATATAGCGCCGTTAGATTTTGTAGCACCTTACAGACATTATCATCACTGTCCCCATTGGGGCTCACAATATGAATTCCCTATCAGTATGTCTTTGGAGTGTGGGAGGAAACCGGAGAACCCGGAGGAAACCCATACAAACACGGAGAGAACATACAAACTCCTTGCAGATGTTGTCCTTGCTATTATATGAACCCAGCCCTACAGCGTTAATCATTGACCCACCATGTTGCCCACATTCCTCGGCTTTTTTAAGATTTTCTGCAATGAATAAGAACACTGAAGAAAATCTAGATTGATCAACATTTCCTATCACAAATGCAGTTGCTGCAAAACTTGTCCATAGTCCTGTTCCCAGCTGAAAATTGGATACAATTGTATCTTGTGTAGACAATGCTCTGTGAGCTAAATAGCCGGGATCCACTGCTACAAGGCAGGAAACAGATTCTGCTGATGGGTTCTGCTCCCAGAGCATTATTCAGCCCTGACATCTCAGCTCAGAGCAAAACCAGCTATAAGGCTGTGTGCACACCTAGCAGATTTGATGCAGATTTACATGCGTTTTTTCTGCCAGAGAGAAGCGTTTTCACATGCGTTTTTTCAAGCACTTTTCCAAGCAATTTTGAGCATCACTTGGAAAAGTGCTTGACAAGTTGATCACACAATATAAATCCATGCAACCGACATGGATCTATAATGTGTGAACAACTTAGATGCTTTAAATGCAGCATCTATAGTAAAAAAAAGAAAACGTTAATAAATAAAAAAAAACAACGGTATATTCACCTCTCCGGCGGCCCCCGGTCTGCTCTCCGGTCTCCTCCGGTCTGCTCCCGGCCGCGTCTTCTCTCTTCAGCGTCCTGCAGTGTACGGTCAGGACCTGCGGTGACGTCATTTAGTCAGCTGATGGTCACGCGACCATCACCTGATGCCGACGTCAGCGGTCATGCAACCATCACCTGACTAAATGACGTCACCGCAGGTCCTGACAGTACAGACAGCAGACCGGAGGAGACCGGAGAGCAGACCGGGGGCCGCCGGAGAGGTGAATATACAGGTTTTGTTTGTTTTTAACTTTTTTATTTCTTTTTTTCACCGCGTGGTAGCCGGGATGAAGAGGAGTTGTAGTCTCGTCTTCCTCCCAGATACCACACGCATCGCGAATAAGCTTCAGCGTAATCGCAGTAGAAATGGTCATGCTGCGTTTTGCAAAGTAATGCGAATTCGGCGCGCAAATTAGCGCATCATGTGCACAGCACATCCGAATTCACATGGCTTTGCATGGCAGACTGTTCTACAAACTTTTTCGCGGCCGTAAAAATGCCGCAAAAAGGCTACAAAAACGCTGCGTGGGCACATGGCCTAAGGCTGTGTGCCCACAATGCGTTTTTTAAGCGTTTCGGCATGGCAAAAACGCTGCAGAAACGCTTAAAAACGCATGTTAGAAGGTCTGCCATGTTCCCCAATGATAGTCCGCATGTGCTGTGCACATGCTGCGGAAATTTCCACTGCGGATTATCATTGCGGAAAAAAACGCAGCACTACCAATTATTTCGCGTAAGCGCTGCTTTTTCGCCGCCATTGACTTGCATTGGAACAAATGGATTCCGCTTCACTAGATAAGCACATGCGGAATACATGCGTTCAATGTGCGGATGGTACCCGCGTGTGGAGGATGGGAGACTCTCCTCCGGACCCGGGTACCATATAACCTGTCAAAAAAAAGAATAAAATATAAAATAAATGTTATATTTACCTTCTGACGGCCCCCGCTGCGCTCGTCCTCCCATTCCGGCAGCTCGCGATGGACTGAAGGACCTGCGCTGACGTCATAGTCATGTGACAGCAGGTCCTTCAGTGTACCGCGATCTGCCGGCAGCCAGGACGGAGCGAAGCAAGACTGCGGGGGCCATAGGAAGTTAAGTATAGATTTATAGATGGTGGCCTGATTCTAACGCATCGGGTATTCTAGAATATGTATGCGGCAGACCGGGCGCAATCAGCAGAGCGGTGTTTAAATTTGGCGCCAAAATCGCTGATTGGTCGCGGCCAACAACCGCGACCAATCAGCAAAGCGGTGTTGAAATTTAGCGGCTATATCGCTGATTGGTCACGGCCGGCAGTCGCGACTAATCAGCAGGGCGGGGTTTAAATTTTGCACCAATAATGCTGATTGGTCGCGGCCAGCGAACGTGACCAATCAGCAGAGCGGGGTTTAAATTTTGCGCCAATAATGCTGATTGGTTGCAGCCGCCGGTCGCGACCAATCAGCAAAGCGGTGTTTAAATTTGGCGCCAATAGTGGTGACTGGTCACGGCCACGACCATTCAGCAGAGCGGTGTTTAAATTTGGCGGCAATAATGCTGATTAGTCGCGGCCGGCAATTTGGCGCCAACAATACTGATTAGTCGCGGCCGGCAACCGCGACCAATCAGCAGAGCGGGGTTTAAATTTGGCGCCAAAATTGCTGATTGGTGGCGGCCGGCTGTCTCGACCAATCAGCAGTGCGGGGTTTAAATTTGGCGCCAATAATGCTGATTGGTCGCAATCGCCGCCCGCGACCAATCAGCAGAGCGGGGTTTAAATTTGGCGCCAATACTGCTGATTGGTCGCGGACGGCGACCGCGACCAATCAGCAGAGCGGTGTTTAAATTTTGCGCCAATATTGCTGATTGGTCGCGGACGGCGACCGCGACTAATCAGCAGAGCGGTGTTTAAATTTGGCGCCAATACTGCTGATTGATCTCGGCCAGCGACCGCGATCAATCAGCAGAGCGGTGTTTAAATTTGGCGCCAGTAATGCTGATTAGTCGCGGCCGGCATCCGCGACCAACTAGCGGAGCGGGTTTAAATTTGGCGCCAAAATCGCTGATTGGTCGCGTCTGGCGTCCGCGACCAATCAGCACAGCAGTGTTTAAATGTGGCGGCAAGATCGGTGATTGGTCGCGGCCGCTATTTAAATGTGGCGCCCAAATCGGTGATTGGTCACGGGCAGCGGCCGCGACCAATCAGCAGAGCGGTGTTTAACTTTAGCGCCAAGATCACTGATTGGTCGCGTGTGGAGAGCGAGACCAATCAGTGAATCGTATTGGTGAGGACCGGGGAGCGGAATCGTATTAGTGAGGACCGGGGAGCGCCGCTGCCTGTGCGGCTACTTCCGCTGCGAGAAGCCGGGAGATGAGCGACTGCTCGCAGCAGAAGTATCCGGACCCACAGCGCCGCTCCCCGGTCCTCCCTTAACACCCTAGCCGCTGATGTCCCCACAGTATCCGCATGGTGTTACAAAGGTCCGGACATTTGTGTTAAAAATCGGTGATTGGTCGCTGGCGCTGCCCGCGAATCACCGATTTGGGCGCCAAATTTAAATATCGGCCGCGACCAATCACCGATCTTGGCTCCACATTTAAACACCGCTGTGCTGATTGGTCGCCGACGCTTGGCGCGACCAATCACCGATTTTGGCGCCACATTTAAATAGCGTCCGCGACCAATCAGTACAGCGGTGTTTAAATGTGGAGCCAAGATCGGTGATTGGTCGCGGCCGATATTTAAATTTGGCGCCCAAATCGGTGATTGGTCGCGGGCAGCGTCCGCGACCAATCAGCACAGTAGTGTTTAACTTTTGCGGCAAGATCAGTGATTGGTCGCGGGCCAAGACCGCGACCAATCACCGATTTGTGCGGCACATTTAAATAGCGGCTGCGACCAATTGGATGTCAGCGCCGCTCCCCGGTCCTCCCTTCACACCCTAGCCGCTGATGTCCCCACAGTATCCGCATGGTGTTACAAAGGTCCGGACAATTGTGTTAAAAATCGCTGATTGGTCCCACTCTTCCTCCAGACTCTGGGACCTTGATTTCCAAATTAAATGCAAAATTTACTTTCATCGGAAAACAACACCTTGGACCACTGAGCAACAGTCCAGGTGTTTTTCTCCTTGGCCCAGGTAAGATGCTTCTGGCGTTGTCTATTGGTGATGAGTGGCTCGACACAAGGAATGTGACACTTGTAGCCCATGTCCTGGATACGTCTGTGTGTGATGGCTCTTGAAGCAATGACTCCAGCAGCAGTCCACTCCTTGTGAATCTTCCCCAAATGTTTGAATGGCCTTCCCTTAACAATCTTTTCAAGGCTGAGGTTATCCCGGTTGCTTGTGCACCTCTTCCTACCACACTTTTTCTTTCCACTCAACTTTCCATAAATATGCTTGGATACAGCACGCTGTTAACAGCCAGCTTCTTTAGCAATGACCTTTTGTGGTTTACACTCCTTGTGGAGTGTGTCAATGACTGCCTTCTGGACATCTGTCAAGTCAGCAGTCTTCCCCATGATTGTGGAGCCTACTGAAACAGACAAAGGGACCTTTTTAAATGCGTAAGAAGCCTTTGCAGGTGATTTTATTCTTCTAATTTACTGAGATAATGACTTTGTGTTTTCATTGGCTGTAAGCCATCATTATCAACATTAACAGAAATAAACACTTGAAATAGATCACTCTGTAATGACTCTGTATAATATATGAGTTTCACTTTTTGGATTGAAGAACTGAAATAAATTAACTTTTTGATGATATTCTAATTTTGTGAGAAGCACCTGTATGTTTGATGCATCTCATTAGCTAAGCTCAACCTCTTCCTTGCTTCACCTCAATTTGAGCCATAAATTGTGATATTTCATTTTGGTGCATTTTATGACTCCTTTTTGTCACACTTTTCTCATAACTATTTTTTTTATAACTGAGGGAAAATAACAAAATCTTATTTGTTGTACTCAAGTTTTCACAGAAACATCTGATAAAGTGTTGACTTATATTTCTGAGTTAAACTCTTCCTTTTGGCCCTCTATATATTTGAGTTTGACAGCCCTGATGTAGATGGATGATGATGTGGCAAGAAGGGGCAGAGGGGCAGAGCCTCCTGGCTCTCAGCTTCGCTCTCCACTGCTCACAGGAGACAGCAGTTACTTCACAAATGTAACTGATAGAAAAGATGTCACGTAAGAGGGGGTCAGGGGAGCGATGTGCTGCAGGAGGGGGAAGATTAGCCAGGTGAGTGGTGTGCTGCAGGGAGAGGAGGATTATGCAGGGGAGTGATGTAATGCAGGATAGGGAGAATCATGCAGGGAGCGATGTGCTGCAGGAAGAGGAGGATTAGGCAGGGAGCGCTGTGCTGCAGGAAGAGGAGGATTAGGCAGGGGAGTGATGTAATGCAGGAGGGGGAGGCTTAGGCAGGGAAGCGATGTGCTGCAGGAAGAGGTCGCTTATGCAGGGGAGTGATGTAATGCAATAGGAGAGGATTAGGCAGGGAGCGATATGCTGCAGGAAGTGCAGGATTTGGCAGTGGGCGATGTGGTGCAAGAGGGGATTTGGCAGTGGGTGATGTGGTGCAGGAAGGGGGAGATTTAGAAAGGGCACAATGTGCTGCAAGGAGGGGAGGATTAGACGGGAGCAATGTGCCGCAAGAGGGGGAGGTTTAGACAGGGGAGTGATGTGCTGCAGGAGTGGGAGAATTAAGCGGTGAGAAACATGCTGCAGGACGGGGAGGGTTAGGCAGGGGAGCAATGTGCTGCAGGTGGAAGGAGAATCTGTGACTACAGCCCAGTGTTTAAGGTTTATTGGAGCCTGTCTTTTATATATTTTATTGTTATTTTTTCTGACAAAGCTGCATAACATCTGACATGAAGTCCGCTTAGCAGTCACTGTCCCTGTAGATTGTTACTGTCCAGGTTCACCGCTGTCTCTTTTTGTTTTTAGTGCCAATCTGACAGCAGTGAAGGTTCCGCTGATAATGGCGGTCGGGTTCCGAATAGAATGTTCATGTCTGTTCTCATTGTAGTAACATCACGGAATATGCTAATTTCTTCTGACCACACCCGATGACTGAATAAAGGCGCCTCACCCACTTGTCTATGTCATCACTTTGTGGTGTCACAATGATCTAAGGGGATAAAAAAACGCTCCTGGCAGCTTTACAGTCATTCGTCCCTTCGTGTTAAAGGAGCAGGATGATAGAGCCGCACCATGCCAGCCAGAAGAAAAGAAAGTGGAGCCCTTCAAGATGATGAAGCAAGAAAGCAGACTGTGGAAGGCCATCCAGGACCAAGAGCATCATGAGGGCCTGGTAACGTATACTACACAACTGTTCTGTATATGCTCATGCCATGTAAACCTATGGTGGCCGATTCATCAAGGCTGGTGGATTTCTATACCAGCATTCATGTAGCGCCTATTGGAGGAACGTGCACCAAATTCATTAAAAAGACTAAACCTCTTAATGAACTTGACTCATCCTTAAAGGGGTTGTTCCCTTTCAATAAATGAATGTCCCTAGCTGCAGGTCATTTAATTAAAAAAAAGAGGTTCCACCATCTCAGAGCTGCAGCAGCTCAGTGCGCTCAGCTGGGCAGTCCGTCTGATTACATTTGTTGGCTGCGGCAGTATTGAGGTGATGTCAGTGCCATACACAATCCCAGGAATGGGTCAGGACAGCACAGTTTGATTCTTTATACCTGCAGCCAGGGTCATTCATTTATTGAAATATCCCCTTAAAGCTAACGTACTACACCTCAAGAAATGTACTCCAGTCAAAAGATGGAGTCAATTTCAGTCCTATTTTACACCACTTTTCCAGCCTAATTTGTAATAAGTTTTCAGGTAAAGCTAAGCCACAAGCGGTCCAGATAAGCTCTGTTCACTATTTAAGAAGTTAAAAGAGTGGGTGTAAAAAGGTCAGAGTATTTAAATGTAAGTTGTGCAGGAATTTACTGAGATTCAAACAGTTGTGCAACACATTTCCGGTGAAAACTGCTTGATGAAAAATGTTCCTTGAATAATATAACATTTCAGGTTAGTGGTAATAGATTTTATTATGGGACGTTGATCCAGGGAACTAGTCTGATTGCCATATGTGGAGTCGGGAAGGAATTTTTCCCCTAAAATGGGGCAATTAGCATCTGCCTCATGGGGTTTTTGCCTTCCTCTGGATCAACACATTAGCTTTTAGGTTGAACTTGATGGACTTGTGTCTTTCAACCTTAAAACTATGAAACTGTCCCTGTATTGAGGTTCAAGGGTGAAGCCCAGGGTTCATTTGGAACCATCAGAAATGGTGTGTTTTGCGCCCAGTCTGTCCAAGGAAGCCTGTTTGAGCCAACGGCCTCAGAAATATCCTAACATTTCAGAAAGTAGCAATAGTTAGGGTGGCTGAACCATTCTAGCCTTAAGTTTGCCCCTCCAGTCAGCATCTACTATGTAGATGCAATCAAGGCCATGTAATAAGTCTTTATCGCTGTACAGGGCTGTAAGAGTGAAGGCCAGAGTTCCTTTGGAACCTGTAGGATAGACTGGCTTTTGCCAAGTCTTTCCAAAGAAGCTTTTTTGAGCCATAGGCCTCAGACAGGTCCTAACAAGAAAGTGGCATTAGATAGGTTTTTCTTTAGTTAGGATTGATTCAACTACTCAAGCCTCAAGCGCACTCCTCCGGCCAGCAGCTACTCTGTAGATGCAACCCTGGGCCTATGGTAAGTATCTATCCCTGTACAGGGGTGTAATGGTAAAAAACAGGGTTCCCTTGGGATCTGCAGAATGGAGTAGCTTGCGCCAAGTCTGTCCGAGGAAGTCTGTTTGAGCCAACAGCCTTAAACAGATCCCAGTATTTAGGAAAAAAAAGCTTTAGTTAGAGTTGAATCAACCACTATAGCCTCAAGCTCGCTCCTCCGGCCAGCAGCTACTCTGTAGATGCAGCCCTGGGCCTATGGTAAGTATCTATCCCTGTACAGGGGTGTAATGGTAAAGGCCAGGGTTCCCTTGGGATCTGCAGAATGGAGTAGCTTGCGCCAAGTCTGTCCGAGAAAGCCTTTTTGAGCTGATGGATTTAAACAAATTTCAACATTTAGGAAAAAAGCATTAATCTATTTCAGTTAGAGTTAATTCAATTACTCTAGCATAAAGATCCTAATTCACTTTGTCTAAAGGAAGTTAGTTGGCAAATTTTTATTGTGTGAGCAATGAGGTTATGAAACTGTCTACCACATGAAATTGAAATACTTAATTTTCTAAAAAAAATTCAAGGAGGGCATGTGTGTGCCTTTCTTGAATAATATAAAATTGCAGGTTATCCGTACTAGATTTTGTTATGGGACGTTGATCCAGGGAACTAGTCTGATTGCCATATGTGGAGTCGGGAAGGAATTTTTCCCCTAATATGGGGCAATTAGCATCTGCCTCATGGGGTTTTTGCCTTCCTCTGGATCAACACATTAGCTTTTAGGTTGAACTTGATGGACTTGTGTCTTTCAACCTTAAAACTATGAAACGGTCCCTGTATAGAGGTTCAAGGGTGAAGCCCAGGGTTCATTTGGAAACATCAGAAATGGTGTGTTTTGCGCCCAGTCTGTCCAAGGAAGCCTGTTTGAGCCAACGGCCTCAGAAATATCTTAACATTTAAGAAAGTAGCAATAGTTAGGGTTGGCTGAACCATTCTAGCCTTAAGTTTGCCCCTCCAGTCAGCATCTACTATGTAGATGCAATCAAGGCCCTGTAATAAGTCTTTATCGCTGTACAGGGCTGTAAGAGTGAAGGCCAGAGTTCCTTTGGAACCTGTAGGATAGACTGGCTTTTGCCAAGTCTTTCCAAAGAAGCTTTTTTTAGCCATAGGCCTCAGACAGGTCCTAACAAGAAAGTGGCATTAGATAGGTTTTCCTTTAGTTAGGATTGATTCAACTACTCAAGCCTCAAGCACACTCCTCCGGCCAGCAGCTACTCTGTAGATGCAACCCTGGGCCTATGGTAAGTATCTATCCCTGTACAGGGGTGTAATGGTAAAAACCAGGGTTCCCTTGGGATCTGCAGAATGGAGTAGCTTGCGCCAAGTCTGTCCGAGGAAGTCTGTTTGAGCCAACAACCTTAAACAGATCCCAGTATTTAGGAAAAAAAAGCTTTAGTTAGAGTTGAATCAACCACTATAGCCTCAAGCTCGCTCCTCCGGCCAGCAGCTACTCTGTAGATGCAGCCCTGGGCCTATGGTAAGTATCTATCCCTGTACAGGGGTGTAATGGTAAAGGCCAGGGTTCCCTTGGGATCTGCAGAATGGAGTAGCTTGCGCCAAGTCTGTCCGAGAAAGCCTTTTTGAGCTGATGGATTTAAACAAATTTCAACATTTAGGAAAAAAGCATTAATCTATTTCAGTTAGAGTTAATTCAATTACTCTAGCATAAAGATCCTAATTCACTTTGTCTAAAGGAAGTTAGTTGGCAAATTTTTATTGTGTGAGCAATGAGGTTATGAAACTCTCTACCACATGAAATTGAAATACTTAATTTTCTAAAAAAAATTCAAGGAGGGCATGTGTGTGCCTTTCTTAAATGATATAAAATTGCAGGTTATCCGTACTAGATTTTGTTATGGGACGTTGATCCAGGGAACTAGTCTGATTGCCATATGTGGAGTCGGGAAGGAATTTTTCCCCTAATATGGGGCAATTAGCATCTGCCTCATGGGGTTTTTGCCTTCCTCTGGATCAACACATTAGCTTTTAGGTTGAACTTGACAGACTTGTGTCTTTCAACCTTAAAACTATGAAACGGTCCCTGTATAGAGGTTCAAGGGTGAAGCCCAGGGTTCATTTGGAAACATCAGAAATGGTGTGTTTTGCGCCAAGTCTGTCCAAGGAAGCCTGTTTGAGCCAATGGCCTCAGAAATATCCTAACATTTAAGAAAGTAGCAATAGTTAGGGTTGGCTGAACCATTCTAACTTTAAGTTTGCCCCTCCAGTCAGCATCTACTATGTAGATGCAATCAAGGCCCTGTAATGAGTCTTTATCACTGTACATGGCTGTAAGAGTGAAGGCCAGAGTTCCTTTGGAACCTGTAGGATAGACTGGGTTTTGCCAAGTCTTTCCAAAGAAGCTTTTTTGAGCCATAGGCCTCAGACAGGTCCTAACAAGAAAGTGTCATTAGATAGGTTTTTCTTTAGTTAGGATTGATTCAACTACTCAAGCCTCAAGCGCACTCCTCCGGCCAGCAGCTACTCTGTAGATGCAACCCTGGGCCTATGGTAAGTATCTATCCCTGTACAGGTGTGTAATGGTAAAAACCAGGGTTCCCTTGGGATCTGCAGAATGGAGTAGCTTGCGCCAAGTCTGTCCGAGGAAGTCTGTTTGAGCCAACAGCCTTAAACAGATCCCAGTATTTAGGAAAAAAAAGCTTTAGTTAGAGTTGAATCAACCACTATAGCCTCAAGCTCGCTCCTCCGGCCAGCAGCTACTCTGTAGATGCAACCCTGGGCCTATGGTAAGTATCTATCCCTGTACAGGGGTGTAATGGTAAAGGCCAGGGTTCCCTTGGGATCTGCAGAATGGAGTAGCTTGCGCCAAGTCTGTCCGAGAAAGCCTTTTTGAGCTGATGGATTTAAACAAATTTCAACATTTAGGAAAAAAGCATTAATCTATTTCAGTTAGAGTTAATTCAATTACACTAGCATAAAGATCCTAATTCACTTTGTCTAAAGGAAGTTAGTTGGCAAATTTTTATTGTGTGAGCAATGAGGTTATGAAACTCTCTACCACATGAAATTGAAATACTTAATTTTCTAAAAAAAATTCAAGGAGGGCATGTGTGTGCCTTTCTTGAATAATATAAAATTGCAGGTGATCCGTACTAGATTTTGTTATGGGACGTTGATCCAGGGAACTAGTCTGATTGCCATATGTGGAGTCGGGAAGGAATTTTTCCCCTAATATGGGGCAATTAGCATCTGCCTCATGGGGTTTTTGCCTTCCTCTGGATCAACACATTAGCTTTTAGGTTGAACTTGATGGACTTGAGTCTTTCAACCTTAAAACTATGAAACGGTCCCTGTATAGAGGTTCAAGGGTGAAGCCCAGGGTTCATTTGGAAACATCAGAAATGGTGTGTTTTGCGCCAAGTCTGTCCAAGGAAGCCTGTTTGAGCCAACGGCCTCAGAAATATCCTAACATTTAAGAAAGTAGCAATAGTTAGGGTTGGCTGAACCATTCTAACCTTAAGTTTGCCCCTCCAGTCAGCATCTACTATGTAGATGCAATCAAGGCCCTGTAATAAGTCTTTATCACTGTACAGGGCTGTAAGAGTGAAGGTCAGAGTTCCTTTGGAACCTGTAGGATAGACTGGCTTTTGCCAAGTTTTTCCAAAGAAGCTTTTTTTCAAGCCTCAAGCGCACTCCTCCGGCCAGCAGCTACTCTGTAGATGCAACCCTGGGCCTATGGTAAGTATCTATCCCTGTACAGGGGTGTAATGGTAAAAACCAGGGTTCCCTTGGGATCTGCAGAATGGAGTAGCTTGCGCCAAGTCTGTCCGAGGAAGTCTGTTTGAGCCAACAGCCTTAAACAGATCCCAGTATTTAGGAAAAAAAGCTTTAGTTAGAGTTGAATCAACCACTATAGCCTCACGCTCGCTCCTCCGGCCAGCAGCTACTCTGTAGATGCAACCCTGGGCCTATGGTAAGTATCTATCCCTGTACAGGGGTGTAATGGTAAAGGCCAGGGTTCCCTTGGGATCTGCAGAATGGAGTAGCTTGCGCCAAGTCTGTCCGAGGAAGTCTTTTTGAGCCAATGGCCTTAGACAGAACCCATCATTTAGTAATAAAAAAGCTTTAGTTAGAGTTATAGCCTCAAACTCGCTCCTCTGGCCAGCAGCTACTCTGTAGATGCAACCCTGAGCATGTGGTAAGTCTCCATTCCTGTAAAGGGGTGTAATGGTAAAGATCAGGGTTCCTTTTGACCTGCTTATGCCAAGTCTGTCAAAGGAAGCCTTTTTGAGCTGATGGCTCTAAACAGATCCTAATGTTTAGGAAAAAAGCTTATGTGTATTTCAGTTAGATTAAAAGTAAGGCCAACAAAAGAGAATTTAACTTTCCCCAAAAAATCAATTATTAATATAGCATTTACCTGCCCAGATCTCAGAACTAATGCACTATTAGGATGTAGCAATCCCATATAATTTTGTGTGCAGTTTTAATACTATGTAATCACCCCCCTCCATTAATTGGTAATATGTGAGTGGTTGTCGCATCAGTATTTTGCACCTGTATTGCTGTCATCGTTATTATATGGTATGATTAGTACTGAGACCTAGGCAGGTAAACACTGTTGCCCTTTTTTCCTGTGTTAATTCTTGAATTTTGGTGGGAATTTAAATTTGTCTTTGCTTTTAATGTTAGTGTAGGGACTCGCAAGTATGAGGACCCTTGACGCGGGTTGCGAGCTTGTGTATTTTGGCCAAAATATTTACTAATACCTCATATATATCATATATATTTTTTGCACGTTGTTTTTATTCAGGGTGCAGCCAGACCCATCAATGTTGGCCTTGTAAACTAGGGTGTCTGTCTTCATGGGGTGCACTTAAAAAGTGCTGGGCAGCCCGCCTAATCTAATAGTTTGGGCTTCACTAATAGGCTGTAAGCCAGACATTGTGCACTACCTATGTGTGACCAGTGCCCTATACAAGGCTTATTTGTGTGCAGTTTTAATACTAAGCAATCACCCCCTCCATGAATTGGTAGGTTGTGAGTGGTTGTCTCATCAATATTTTGCACCTGTGTTGCTGACTTCTTCATTATATGGGTTTGCTGCATCCTTGTAATTATTGTTGCTGTATTTGCTGTGTTAATTCTTGAATTTTGGTGGGAACTTTAATTCCTTGTTTTTGTGTCTTTGCTTTTAATGTTAGTGTAGGGACTCGCAACTATGAGGACCCTTGAGCAGGTTGCGAGCTTGTATATTTTGGACAAAATATCGACCAATACCTCATATATATCATATATATTTTTTACATGCTATTTTTATTCAGGGTGCAGCCAAGCCCATCTACAGGTGCATCTCAAAAAATTAGAATATCACCATAAAAGTTAATTTATTTCAGTTCTTCAATACAAAACGTGAAACTCATATATTATATAGAGCCATTACACACAGAGTGATCTATTTCACGTGTTTATTTCTGTTAATGTTGATGATTATGGCTTACAGCCAACGAAAACTCAAAAGTCATTATTTCAATTAATTAGAATACCTTATAACAACAGCTTGAAAAATGTTTTCAAAATCCAAAATGTTATCCTACTGAAATGTATGTTCAATAAATGCCCTCAATACTTGGTCAGGGATCCTTTTACATCAATTACTGCATCAATGCGGCAATATGGCATGGAGGGATCAGCCTGTGGCACTGCTGAGGGGTTATGGAAGCCCAGGTGGCTTTGATAGAAGCCTTCAGCTCGTCTGCATTGTTGGGTCTGGTGTCTCTCATTTTCCTCTTGACAATACCCCATAGATTCTTTATGGGGTTAAGGTCAGGTGAGTTTGCTGCCAATCAAGCACAGTGATACTGTTGTTTTAAACCAGGTATTAGTACTTTTGTCAGTGTGGACAGGGGCCAAGTCCTGCTGGAGAATGAAATTTCCATCTCCAAAAAGCTTGGCGTAGCTAAGGTTTTGGTTCAGGGGGCCGAAACTTCTGAGTGGGCCTCTAACCAGGTAACCCTGATTCCAACTATAGCGGCGCACCCAGATAGTTGATGTAGGAAAACCTCAGCAGATGACCGCGCTGTTACTAAAAATAATCTCTATACAAAGACCAGCACTGATATTACCGCCATATGGTGACATATATTGATAGATGCCAGTCCTGCAGAACATATAAGAGATCACAGCTCAGTTATATATAGTACCTTACAGCTGACGTTCTTTCTGATTAAATTGTTCACTTTTCCCGTCTTTTCCATCTGGCCCAGACCGACACGACAACTTCTCCAGCCAGGGCTCAGAGTCTCAGGTATGCAGAGATCACAACAAAGACACATTTGACTCCTTACATTTCAGGCACTGACCACATCTATCCCCAACCTGCACAAACTTCTCATCCTGCTGATACCCCAATACTGAGCCTCTGCTGCAAAATGTGTCCCTATTACTGCACCTACTGTGTGCCCTCTAGATGGTAAAACAAACCTCTAAAATAAAGTAATGCCGTGTGCAAGTGTCCTAGAAAACAGTGCCCACATTGTGCCCCCTAGAAAGTAATAGTGCCCCTTCGACAGTCACGATAACCTGAGTTCCCCTATAACAATAAGTGCCCACCTAAGATTTAATAATGTCCTGAGTCTCCCCCCATGTAGAGCTCCGCTCTAACCAGTATGATGTTCTCCTATTCACGATATAATTCCCCCTCACTGTATAGTACCCCCACAAAGTATACTGACCCCTTAGTAGCCCCCAAGCTGATGGCTCCAACACTGTATGATGGCCTCCACACTATACAAAGACCCCACATTATCTCCCACACTGTATGATGGCCCCCACGCTGTTCAAAGAACCCACATTATCTCCCACACTGTATAAATAGCCTACATATAGTATAATGCACCAGATAGTCCTCAATATAGTATAATGTACTCCCCATAGTCCTTCGTATAGTATAATGCGCCCCTATAGGCAGAGTCTGTAGTAAAATGCTCCCCCCATTGACAGAGTCTGTAGTATAAAGCTCCCCCCCATAGGCAGAGTCTGTAGTATAATGCTCCCCCCCTCCTCATAGGCAGAGTCTGTGGTATAATGCCCCCCCATAGGCAGAGTCTGCAGTATAATGCCCCCCCATAGGCAGAGTCTGTAGTATAATGCTCCCCCCTCCTCATAGGCAGAGTCTGTAGTATAATGCCCCCCCCTCCTCATAGGCAGAATCTGTAGTATAATGCCCCCCCCATCTCATAGGCAGAGTCTGTAGTGTAATGTGTCCCCCCTCCTCATAGGCAGAGTCTGTGGTATAATGCCCCCCCCATCTCATAGGCAGCATCTGTAGTATAATGCCCCACTTATAGGCAGAGTCTGTAGTAAAATGCACCCCCCATAGGCAGAGTCTGTAGTATAATGCTCCCCCTCTTATAGGCAGAGTCTGTAGTACAATGTCCCCCCCATAGGCAGAGTCTGTAGTATAATGCTCCCCCCCTCCTCATAGGCAGAGTCTGTAGTATAATGCCCCCCCATAGGCAGAGTCTGCAGTATAATGCCCCCCCATAGGCAGAGTCTGTAGTATAATGCTCCCCCCTCCTCATAGTCAGAGTCTGTAGTATAATCCCCCCCCCTCCTCATAGGCAGAATCTTTAGTATAATGCCCCCCCATCTCATAGGCAGAGTCTGTAGTATAATGTGCCCCCCCTCCTCATAGGCAGAGTCTGTGATATAATGCCCCCCCCATCTCATAGGCAGCGTCTGTAGTATAATGCCCCACCTATAGGCAGAGTCTGTAGTAAAATGCACCCCCCATAGGCAGAGTCTGTAGTATAATGCTCCCCCTCTTATAGGCAGAGTCTGTAGTACAATGTCCCCCCATAGGCAGAGTCTGTAGTCTACTGCTCTCCCCTGCTCATAAACAGAGTCTGTAGTATAATGCCCCCCATAGGCAGAGTCTGTAGTAGAATGCCCCCCCATAGACAGAGGCTTTAGTATAATGCTCCCCCCCTCCCCATAGACAGTCTGTAGTATAATGCCCCCCCTCCCCATAGGCAGAGTCTTTAGTATAATGCCCCCCCTCTCTGTGGGCAGAGTCTTTAGGATAATGCTTCCCCATAGGCAGAGTCTGTAGTATAATGCACCTCCCCCTTCCCATAGGCAGAGTCTGTAATATAATGCCGCCCCCCACCCGGCAAAAAATAAATAAACAGTACTCATCTCTCCTCCTGGTTCCCTCGCTGCTCAGAGCACCCAGCACGCACACATCTTCAGCACAGCGGGCTGGGCGCCAAGTGATGATGTCAGAGACGTCAGTCACAGAAGGGACTAATGGGAGAGAGATCCGCGCTCCCTCTCTCATCAGTAAACTTGCGGCGGTGGCGGGCAGTGGGGCCCGATGCTGGCACCAGGGGCATGCTAGATACAGTTACACTGGCGTAGCCCTGGATGGGCCCCCTAAGAGCGAGGGGCCCGGGGCCACCGCCCCCTTTGCCCCCCTGGTAGCTTGATACTGTGGCAGAGGGAAGCATGAAGTGCTCTAAAATTTCCTGGTAGACGGCTGCGCTGACTTTTGTGTTGAAAAAACACAGTGGACCTACACCAGCAGATGACACGGCTCCCCAAACCATCACTGATTGTGGAAACTTCACACTAGACCTCAAGCAGCTTGGATTGTGGCCTCTCCACTCTTCTTCCAGACTCTGGGACCTTGATTTCAAATGAAAATTGGAACTCTGGACATCTGTCAAGCCAGCAGTCTTCATCATGATTGTCATGATTGTGGAGCCTACTAAAACAGACTAAGGGACCTTTTTAAATGCTTAGGAAGTCTTTGCAGGTGTTTTTTGTTAATTATTTTAATTTACTGAGTTAATGACTTTTGTGTTTTCATTGGCTATAAGCCATAATCATCAACATTAACAGAAATAAACACTTGAAATAGATCACTGTGTTTGTAATGACTATATAATATATGAGGTTCACTTTTTGCATTGAAGAACTGAAATAAATTAACTTTTTGATGATATTCTAATTTTGTGAGATGCACCTATATGTTATGGCCTTGTAAATTAGAGTGTCTATCTTCATGGGGTGCACTTAAATAGTGCTGGGCAGCCCGTGTTCTTGCCTCAGCAGCGAATTTAGCTATCCAGGGAATCTAGTCACTTTATGTGTATATCAGTTCTGACATTATGTTGCTTGCATTTGAATCCTGTCTCTTTTTTATTGTTTGATAACTGCACTGTCTGCTAGTGATTTAATGTATTTGCTCTAGTTTCAATTTGCAATGCATTATGGGAAAGTTCCAAGAGCATTGTGAGACAGTTCTTGTTGCATTGTGGTCCTGTTCTTGTCACAGTTTGGGCAGCGACCATTATTTCCTCTTCTCTTCTGATGGAGAAGTTCCCTTATCACTCATCTTGTAAAGTGGCACAGAGCGGTAGTCGTGACTGAACGTCAGTCTGATTTCGCTCTGGCACTTTACAGACAATGGGTGTCCCAGTCCCAGTGTGCTCTAGGGTGTGGGGTGCAGCACACTCTCTTGTAGGCCGCAGGCCTCCACTGCCTTCAGGCTTCTGTCCTCAGAAGCCGCCACTCACAATTTAGGGAACACGAACTTCTTTGTAACAGTCAAACATATACTTGACAGTTCAAGTTCATCAGGTGGGTACAGATGGGATAAGGCACAGCAATTCACATTATCCTCCTTCTTAGCATAACTCCTCTTCAGCCCTGTTGCTAGCTCATCCTGTATTTCTCGTCCACCTCTGCAGTGCACCCGGGACTGGCCTTCAACTTCCATCTATGCAGGTCCCTGTCCATCTTCCTTTGTACTTCAGAGCACACAAAGTGTCCGGCAGCTCCTATGCCAGACCTTAGGCTCTGGACGTGACTGGAGCGACTGCTCTGGATCCCAGTAATGCCTCCCACTGCCTGGAACATTGAGTACTATATACAGTGGGTACGGACAGCATTCAGACCCCTTTACATCTTTCACTCTTTGTTTCATTGCAGCCATTTGGTAAATTCTAAAAAGTTCTTTTTTTTTTCTCATTAAAGTACACTGTGCACCCCATCTTGACTGAAAAAAAAACAGAAATGTAGAAATTTTTGCAAATTTATTAAAAAAGGAAAACTGAAATATCACATGGTCATAAGTATTCAGACCCTTTGCTCATATTTAAGTCACATGCTGTCCATTTCTTGTGATCCTCCTTGAGATGGTTCTACTCTTTCATTGGAGTCCAGCTGTGTTTAATTAAACTGATAGGACTTGATTTGGAAAGGCACACACCTGTCTATATAAGACCTCACAGCTCACAGTGCATGTCAGACCAAATGAGAATCATGAGCTCAAAGGAACTGCCTGTTACGATGTTAGTAGATACCCTGAAGTCCAATGGCGTGGGCCAAAAGCAGAGACTGAGACAAGAGTAGTGTGAAAGTCTATTTTAAACTCAAGTGCAAAAGATCACAGCAAACAGTTTATGAAGGTAAGTTCATTCCAAACAACACTTCTTAGAACCTAATCTGTAAGGCACGGCCTTCATTACTATTAGGGTATGTAAACGTTAACGATAGTCCAAGTTTACTTAGGTACAGTAATATGCAAACAGAAATAAGGATAGTAAGCAGACGTAGGCATTCCTCAGTTGATTGTGGACTCACGTAGTGCAGAAGAGAAGACAAACTGGAATATGGATCTGGATATTGTAGAATGCAGGAGGTGCAGCGGAGGAAACAGCGATGTCTTAAGCAGAGCTGGAGCCGGGTATTTAAACACAGAGCAAGATGGTGACTATACCAGAGGTGTAGAGATCCAGGAGAAGTTTTCTTCAGGAAGACAAAAGTTCAGAGATCCCAGCGTGAGTGAACAACAGCCAGCGGTTCCTTTCAGCAGAAGTCCCCTTAGCAGAGGATTCAGGCAGCAATCCTTTCAGCGGATGACTAGGAGTAAACACAAAGTCAGCAAGACTCTATTCAGAGGGCTAGCACAGGTGAGTAGAAAGCTAAAAGCACACAATACTCAGGCAAGGCATGATTGCAACACATGCAGTTTAAGTAGGTCCACAGGCAGGAAACACATGACCCCAGTGAGGCAATGGAAGCCATCTTGGCTAAGGGAAAAACTACTGGCAAAGTAAAATTAAACCTGGCATCCTGACACTGCCCAAGGAGCTTAGAGACAGAATTGTGGCAAGGCACAGATCTGGCCAAGTTTACAAAAGAATTTCTGCATTAGTCAAGGGTCCTAAGAACACAGTGGCCTCCATAATCCTTAAGTGGAAGAAGTTTGGGACCACCAGAAGTCTTCCTAGACCTGGCCGTCCAGCTAAACTGAGCAATCGTGGGAGAAGAGCCTTGGTGAGAGAGGTAAAGATGAACCCCAAGATCACTGTGGCTCAGCTCCAAAGATGCAGTAGGGAGATGGGAGAAAGTTGCATAAAGTCAACTATCACTGCAGCCCTCCACAAGTCGAGCCTTTATGGCAGAGTGGCCCAACGGAAGCCTCTCTTCAGTGCAAGACATATGAAAGCCTGCACAGAGTTTGCTTAAAAACACATGAAGGACTCCCAGTCTATGAGAAATAAGATTCTTTGGTCTGATGAGACTAACATAGAACTTTTTGGTGATAATTCTAAGGGGTATGTGTGGAAAAAACCAGGCACTGCTCATCACCTGCGGAATACAATACCAACAGTGAAACATGGTGGTGGCAGCATCATGGGGGTGTTTTTCAGCTGCAGGGACAGGACGACTGGTTGGAATTGAAAGAAACATGAATGCGGCCAAGTACACAGATATCCTGGATGAAAACCTCTTCCAGAGTGCTCTGGACCTCAGACTTGGCCGAAGGTTCACCTTCCAACAAGACAATGACCCTAAGCACACAGTTAAAATAACAAAGGAGTGGCTTCAGAACAACTCTGTGACCATTCTAGACTGGCCCAGCCAGAGCCCTGACCTAAACCCAATTGAACATCTCTGGAGAGACCTGAAAATGGCTGTCCACCAACGTGCACCATCCAACCTGACAGAACTGGAGAGGATCTGCAAGGAAGAATGGCAGAGGAACCCCAAATCCAGGTGTGAAAAACTTGTTGCATCATTCCCAAGAAGACTCATGGATGCACTAGCTCAAAAGGGGGCTTCTACTCAATACTGGTCATTTGGTCTGACATGCACTGTGAGCTGTGAGGTCTTACATAGACAGGTGTGTGCCTTTCCAAATCAAGTCCTAGCAGTTTAATTAAACACAGCTGGACTCCAATGAAAGAGTAGAACCATCTCAAGGAGGATCACAAGGAAATGGACAGCATGTGACTTAAATATGAGCAAAGGGTCTGAATACTTATGACCATGTGATATTTCAGTTTTCCTTTTTTAATAAATTTGCAAAAATTTCTACATTTCTGTTTTTAGAATTTACCAAATGGCTGCAATGAAACAAAGAGTGAAAAATTTAAAGGGGTCTGAATGCTTTCCGTACCCACTGTACTTCAATAAAACTCACCCTATAGATACCCTAGCCTGAACCTGCATGTCAACGGAGATGGGCATCCTACATATAGATGACAATGGCACCCTTGCTGAACGGCAGCTGCCCCTAGACCCTAAAAGTCCCTTATTCGTACTTACATAGACCAAAGATCTGACAGTCTACCAGAAACTGGTACAGATATCACATCAAACAATCAATCCTCAGTGTGTACTAAATGATTAAAGTGACAACAGTGAATAAAGTGACAATGTGCAAATTTATAAAAACACCCAAGAACGTTCCTAATATCTTTGGACCTCCAAGCCAAAGGATACATTCGGGCATCCAAACAAAGGCTACAATCAGCCCTGTTCAACACCCTAGATGCTGATTACCTGCCTTATAGTGGAGGGTGACACCCTAGTTAATGTTGACACTGTGGCGCCCCGCTCCACGGCGGCTATCCCTGGATAACCCTAGCCAGCCCTGGAATTAATCACCCATAGAGGTATCAATGACATAAATGATCACAAGACTAAACAATAAAAGGAACTTATCTTGATAAAGTGCAATACTGATGCGGATCATCTTTATGCCGCATGTCCCGATTTTAAAGAGATGTAATAAAATTTGTATTTTAGGGTTTGTGTTATACTTATGTCTTATGGTATCCTAAGCTTATCTTATGCTATACTCACATTATGCATTAACACTTCACATGCTGTTACATCACCATTATACATTACATAAGACACATATCACTTTTAGATATAAAACCGCAAGACAGTATTCACATGACGCGTTTGTTGTCTTCAGGGGCAGGAACAGGGTAAGACAGTCCACATCCCTACAGTTTTGTATCTTGGGCTCTGTGCACACAGCCTGCTCCAAGCTTAGCCGGTAAGAGCCCTATCTATGTGGTACAATACTGGGGTTCATCGTATGTTTTCCGCATCTACTGTATGGAGGTTTCTCTACTATCAATAAAGAGAAGGTTTTTCGCAGCCTTTTTCTTAAGAAGACAGGGGGTTTAGCTCCATGTCACACTACACACCGTGGTAAGGTGTATGAGGGGAGCATAGCCCGCCTAATCTAATAGTATGGGCGTCACTAATAGGCTGTAAACCAGACACTGTGCGTGACCAGCGCCAAAATATCTACCAGAACCTCATATATAGATTTTGCATGTTATTTTTATTCAGGGTTCAGACAAGCCCATCAATGCTGGATTTGTAAACTAGGGGGTCTGTCCTCATGGGGTGCACTTAGATAGTGCTTTGCAGCCTGCCTAATCTAACAGTATGAGGGTCACTAATAGGCTGTAAGCCCTATATTGAGCACTATCTGTGTTAGGCGTCAGGTGTTTTCTGGATCTGAAATGGGTTCAAAATCATCAGTGGATTCTGTGGTCTCCCATTCCGGTCCAGATGCTTCTCAGCATCGTCATTGGTCCCAACACCTAGCTGGTGCACGAGATGTACAAGCTGTCTCTTGGGTCTTTGTTCCTAGCAACATGAAGGATAGGTTGCGGAGGGAAACATGGCTGTTACAGCCTAAGTCCAGGATACACTGCACTGAGCATGCCCGTGACATGGCGGACCGTGATTGGTGGTTTGGGAGTCAGCTGATCCGGTGACCTGGCACCGCCTGATTGGTCGCGGGTGACGTCACCAATAATGTGACGATGGGCAGGGCTTAATATTTAAATAGCACGCCCACAAACATGGCGGCGCGCTCTGATCATTGAGCTGAGTTGGTGTTACTGTGTGGACGCTTGGTCGTTTCGGCTCCACGTGTGCTTTTGCTGTTATAGCTTCTGACAGGCAGGTTTAGCAGGGGATAGACAGCCTTAGATGGAGGGAGGCAGGTAGCTTCGTCTGACACTCTGGCTCCAACAAGGGGGTCGCTATACACCCCGAGCAGACTGCGGACTCCGTATTCCCGGCACCGCCTGTTAGCCACGTGGAGAGATACTCCTCAGTCCGGTAGCAAGCCGGCTGGGAGCACGTATAAGCCGGCGTGAATCACACACGCATCCGAGCGCCTGCTGCGTAGCCTCTGTGCAGTTAACAGGGCTACGGCTCCATTATTTGTCGCACATCTCTCGTGCAGTTAACGGAGATAGTGCGAATCCCTATTCCCGTTCCGGTGTGCAGTAACACGGGGGGGATTGTTATTTCAGTTGGTTGTTTTACCTTCTTACCCGGAAGGTGTTCGTCCGCAGTCCTCCAGGCTGCATCACGGACCCCGGGTTCGTTTGCTTTCCATTATTTAATAAAGTTGTTTGCAACCATTCCCCTAACAATCTGTGTGTGACCAGTGACCTATACAAGCCATTTTTTGTGTGCAGTTTTAATACTAAGCAATGACCCCCTCCAAGAATTGGTAGGTTATGAGTTGGTTGTCTCATCAGTATTTTGCACCTGTGCTGCCCCTGCCTTTATTATATGGTTTGCTTCATCCTGATTAGTGCATTAGTTTTGAGACCTGGGCAGGTGAATAAATACTGTTCCTCTTTTTTGCTGTGTTAATAATTTTTTTCAGTTTTAATTCAACTACTCTAGCATCAAGCTCCTAATTCGCTTTGTCTAAAGGAAGTTAGATGTTTTATTGTGTGAGGTATGGAACTCTCTACCACATGACCTTGTAATACTTAATTCTCTAAAAAAAAGTTCAAGGAGGTCCTGTGTGACTTTCTTGAATAACATTACAGGTTATTCATACTAGATTTTGTTATGGGACGTTGATCCAAGCAACTAGTCTGATTGCCATATGTGGAGTCGGGAAGGAATTTTTCCCCTAATTTTGGGCAAGCAGCATCTGCCTCATGTTTTTTTTTTACTTCCTCTGGATCAACACATAAGCTTTTCACAGGTCTCTATATATAGTGTGATGGCTCCCACAGCTCTTTATATACAGTACTAGATGGTGGCCCGATTCTAACGCATCGGGTATTCTAGAATCTGTATGCGGCCGACCAGGCGCAATCAACAGAGTGGTGTTTAAATGTGGCGCCAAAATCGCTGATTGGTCGCGGCCGCCGGCCACGACCAATCAGCAGAGCGGTGTTTAAATTTGGCGCCAGTATCGCTGATTGGTTGCGGCGCCAATATCGCTGATTCCGACCAATCAGCGAATCGTATTACTGAGGACCGGGCAGCGACGCTACCTGTGCGGGTACTTCCGCTGCAAGGAACCGGGAGATGGCCGGCTGCTCACAGCCGAAGTATCCCGACTGGCGGCGCCGCTCCCCGGTCCTCGCTTCACACTTGCCGTCGGGAGATCAGCGGCCCTAGCCATTGATCTCCCGACGGTAGCCGCATGGAGGTCAGCGGCGCCGCCGGTCGCGGTACTTCTGCTGCGAGCAGCCGGGAGATGAGCGGCTAGCGCCGGTCATCTCCCGGCTGCATCGCCGCTGACCTCCGTGCGGCAGATGAGCTGCTAACGGCCGCCATCTTTTTCTGAAATCCCGCGTCACTGATTGGCCGCGGCTGGACCAATCAGCGACGCAGGATTTCCTGGACAGAAGGACAGACAGACAAACGGGATAAGACGATTATATACAGTACAGACCAAAAGTTTGGACACACCTTCTCATTTCAAGATTTTTCTGTATTTTCATGACTATGAAAATTGTACATTCACACTGAAGGCATCAAAACTATGAATTAACACATGTGGAATTATATACTTAACAAAAAAGTGTGAAACAACTGAAAATATGTCTTATATTCTAGGTTTTTCAAAGTAGCCACCTTTTGCTTTGATGACTGCTTTGCACACTCTTGGCATTCTCTTGATGAGCTTCAAGAGGTAGTCAATGGAAATGGTCTTCCAACAATCTTGAAGGAGTTCCCAGAGATGCTTAGCACTTGTTGGCCCTTTTGCCTTCACTCTGCGGTCCAGCTCACCCCAAATCATCTCGATTGGGTTCAGGTCTGGTGACTGTGGAGGCCAGGTCATCTGGCGTAGCACCCCATCATTCTCCTTCTTGGTCAAATAGCCCTTACACAGCCTGGAGGTGTGTTTGGGGTCATTGTCCTGTTGAAAAATAAATGATGGTCCAACTAAACGCAAACCGGATGGAATAGCATGCCGCTGCAAGATGCTGTTGTAGCCATGCTGGTTCAGTATGCCTTCAATTTTGAATAAATCCGCAACAGTGTCACCAGCAAAGCACCCCCACACCATCACACCTCCTCCTCCATGCTTCTCGGTGGGAACCAGACATGTAGAGTCCATCCGTTCACCTTTTCTGCATCGCACAAAGACACGGTGGTTGGAACCAAAGATCTCAAATTTAGACTCATCAGACCAAAGCACAGATTTCCACTGGTCTAATGTCCATTCCTTGTGTTCTTTAGCCCAAATAAGTCTCTTCTGCTTGTTGCCTGTCCTTAGCAGTGGTTTCCTAGCAGCTATTTTACCATGAAGGCCTGCTGCACAAAGTCTCCTCTTAACAGTTGTTGAAGAGATGTGTCTGCTGCTAGAACTCTGTGTGGCATTGACCTGGTCTCTAATCTGAGCTGCTGTTAACCTGCGATTTCTGAGGCTGGTGACTCGGATAAACTTATCCTCAGAAGCAGAGGTGACTCTTGGTCTTCCTTTCCTGGGGCAGTCCTCATGTGAGCCAGTTTCTTGCAGCGCTTGATGGTTTTTGCATCTGCACTTGGGGACACTTTCAAAGTTTTACCAATTTTTTGCATTGACTGACCTTCATTTCTTAAAGTAATGATGGCCACTCATTTTTCTTTACTTAGCTGCTTTTTTCTTGCCATAATACAAATTCTAACAGTCTATTTAGTAGGACTATCAGCTGTGTATCCACCAGACTTCTGCACAACACAGCTGATGATCCGAACCCCATTTATAAGGCAAGAACTCCCACTTATTAAACCTGACAGGGCACACCTGTGAAGTGAAAACCATTTCCGGTGACTACCTCTTGAAGCTCATCAAGAGAATGCCAAGAGTGTGCAAAGCAGTCATCAAAGCAAAAGGTGGCTACTTTGAAGAACCTAGAATATAAGACATATTTTCAGTTGTTTCACACTTTTTTTGTTAAGTATATAATTCCACATGTGTTAATTCATAGTTTTGATGCCTTCAGTGTGAATGTACAATTTTCATAGTCATGAAAATACAGAAAAATCTTTAAATGAGAAGGTGTGTCCAAACTTTTGGTCTGTACTGTATATTAGATGATGACCCCACAGACCCTTTACACAGCATTATGTTTCCACAGCTCCTTGTATACAGTATGATTCCCTCATTGTTCCCTAAATACAGTATGATGTGCTCACAGCTCCATATACACCGTATGATGTCCCCACACATGCAGATACACAATATGATACCTATACACAATATGATGCCCCTACATCTCCCTATACACAATATGATGCCCCTACATCTCCCTCCATCTGAACAAGTCTCTCCAGCTTCAGAAAGATTATGGACGCATCACATTTTTTTTACGGACAAGGAAAAAAGTGCCCTATTTTTATGGACTGTCCAAGAATTTCTGGACAGTTGGCAACCCTGCTATTAGTTCCACTGGGGTGGCAGCCTAGGTGGATGCTGGAAGCACAACCGTCTCTCCCTAAGATTCGGAGAGGGAAGGCCACCGATTCCTGACCCTTGCTGTGGCCTTTTCGTTGAGAGGGATGGTTTATTGAGGGCCCATATATACACACAGTCATGGCCGGAAGTGTTTAGCAACCTTGAGATTGTTCCAGAAAGTGAAGTATTTCTCCCAGAAAATTATTACAATTACACATGTTTTGTTATACATTTGTTATAATATTTATTTCCTTTGTGTGTATTGAAACAGCACAAAAAAATGGGAAAAAAAGGCAAATTGGACATAATTTCACACAAAACTCCAAAAATGGGCCGGACAAAATTGTTGGCACTTTTCCAAAATTGTGGAAAAACAACTTTGCTTCAAGCATGTGATGCTCGTTAAAACTCACCTGTGGCAAGTAACAGTCGTGGGTAATATGAAAGTCATACCTGAGACCAGATAAAAAGTGGAGAAGATAGATAGATATGAGATTGATAGATAGATAGATATGAGATAGATAGATGGATATGTGGCACCCCAGGGTCTGGTTACCACTGTAATAGAAATATTATGTCTGAGAGCAAGTGGGAGGTTTCCTGGTTCGGAGCCCTTAAACATGCAACACCTCCTGTCCCAGACCAGATAGGGGAGGAACCTGCCCTATATAAACTGGATCTGGGGCGGGGTTAGTGAAGTCAGAGCCTGGAGTTAGTTCCAGACACAGGGAAAGTAACAGCGAGGAGCTCTGTAGGAGCAGGAGCTGAAGACCAGGGACTTGAGCTAAGCGGAGTTCGTCCTGGCAGAAGACTCTGAGAACCGGACACAGGAGTCCGAGGTTGCGGGGACTTATATATACCCAGCAGCAGAAACCCGCCGGCAGGGGATTTCAAGTCCTCTGGCCATAGAAGCCCGGAGGCTCAGTCACGAGCAAGGGACCAGCACTGCAATCGAGGAGCGGGGGCTATCAGAAGGCCCCAAGTCACCAGCCATACAGGTGAGCACCACACGGAACACTCAGGGACGTGGGCTACTTCCACTCGCTTACAGCAAGGTAGCCAGGAAGAGTGCAGATAGTCAGGGAGGCCTACAACTCCACCTGGTCAGGGGAACTCCAGTTTGCTCACAGACTGACCAGGCCTCTTATGCTAGCCAGTACTCCCGGGAGGGTCTGCCTTATCACCATCAGTAAAGACCCTGAACTGTACTGCAAAGCCTCTGAGTCGTTCCTGCTGCGCTCGTGCACCATCACTCTTATCATCCACACTCACTAGCCTGAGGCTATACTTCTCCTGTGGGGAGTTATACTACACTCTGCTGCCCTCACAACATCAGCCTCAGAGGTCTGCTCAGCAGCGGCGGTTCTTATTGACCGCAATCCACGGGTGGCGTAGTCGGACATTGCATTATACTGATACAGAGACTGCCACAATATTGGTCTGGCCACCCTGAGCCACGGGACCGGGTCGCCACTACTACTCCCAGCATTGCCCTGAAGTCCGGTCCCGGGTGCCCCATGGCCCAGGGGGCGCGTCATATAGATAATAGATAGATGATAGATAGTCCTATGATATGAGATAGAGGTCGTTATAGACAGGTTTATACACTCTCTCCCGAAGTCGGTAAAATCCTGGGTTGCCCAGGGAGATCCCTATAATGCTGATGACTTGGTGGGGTTGGTGGAAAGATACCAGGCGGTTGAGAGTCCGTTGGGAAAACAAGGGGTCGTAGCCTCTCAATACTGGGGTTCCCAAAAGGTGGCGGACACCCAAAAGAAGCGAGGTAGCGCCACACCTGGGGGGCATCCTAGAGTTCAGGAGGGGTCTGAGTTGCTGGCCAAGGTCCCACCCCATAATATAGTGTGTTGGAGATGTCATACCCCTGGCCATATTGCCTCCCGGTGTCCCATAACCTCTGAACCAATGGACTGTAACATGGGCCGGCGTTGCTCTTATTTTGCCTACCCCGCCTGCAGCGCGGTTCGTCAACATGGCGAGGGCCCTCAGGCATGCTCAGTGTCAGTTAACGGGGCACAAGTCTCTGGACTATTGGTCTCAGGAAGTTTGGTGACCCTGATAAGGGCCACACTCCCTCATCGGCTGGTTTCTGTGAAGGTGGTGGATGTCCGGTGTATCCATGGGGACGCTAAGAACTATCCTGTGGCCCAGGTGGATGTAAACACAGACTGTGGCACCACATCTCATGAAGTGGCGGTCGTTAAGGACCTATTGCATCCCATAATAATTGGACGTTACTTTGCATTATTCTGGGAAATGTGGGGGAAAGCGGGGACACCTGGTTGCTTGGACGACAGCCAGATCGCCCCTAAGGAAACTTACCCGCAGAACATAGTAGATGAGTTTCCCATGTGTGTGCTGGTGGGCAATGAGGATGAAGTAGCATCCCCTGAGTCCAATATCCCTGAGCTGGAGGTGTCCGAGGGAAACTTTGGAACTGCCCAACTCAGGGATTTAACTCTGAAAGGGGCCTTTGAAAATGTTACTGTGTTAAATGGGGTGCCTCAGGAACCGGGGGCTGACACTCGGTTCCCTCATTTTGTTGTGAATGGGGATTTGCTGTACAGAATAACCAAGCCAAGGGGTGAGGTAATAGAACAGTTGCTGGTGCCAGGGCCCTATAGACGCAGGGTGTTAGACATGGCTCATTCTCATGTGTTGGGTGGTCACCTGGGTGCAGACAAGATTCAAGAACGGATCCTCCAAAGATTCTACTGGCCAGGTTGCTATAGAGAAATATAGAGTTATTGTCGTTCCTGCCCCACATGCCAGATAACCTCCCCAGTGGCCCACTTCCGCAGTCCCCTAGTGCCACTACCAGTCATCGAGGTTCCATTCGAACGCATAGCAATGGATCTAGTGGGGCCTCTGGTCAAGTCCGCCCAAGGGCATCAGTATATCCTGGTGGTATTAGATTATGCTACATGGTATCTGGAGGCCGTACCACTACGAAACTCCTCCACCAGGTGTATAGCCCGGGAGTTAGTCCACATGTTTTCAAGAACCGGGTTGCCTAACGAGATCCTAACAGACCAAGGAACTCCATTTATGTCGAAGGTCATGAGGGAATTGTGCAAGACACTGCAGATTGCACAACTGAGAACCTCCGTGTACTATCCCCAGACGGACGGACTGGTAGAGAGGTTTAACAAAACCTTGAAAGCAATGTTGAGGAAAGCAGTGGAAAAGGATGGCCGAGACTGGGACTATATGTTGTTCGCCATGAGGGAAGTTCCCAAAGCTTCCACAGGTTTCTCCCCGTTTGAACCACTCTATGGACGACACCCTCAGGACTCCTGGAGGTGGAGAAAGAGTCCTGGGAAGCTGAGACCACTCCCTATAGGAGAGTGGTGGAGCACGTTGCCCAGATGCAAGAGAGGATTGCCCATGTGATGCCCATTGTGAGGGAGCACCTCCTCAAGGCACAAGAGGCACAGTCCAGGGTGTATAATAGGTCGGCCAGGGTGAGATCGTTCAACCCAGGAGATCGAGTGCTTGTGCTAGTCCCACAGTGGAGAGCAAGTTCATGGCCAAGTGGCAGGGCCCCTATGAGGTGGTAGAGAAAGTGGGGGAAGTCAACTTTAAGATCCACCAACCAGGGAAGAGGAAGCCCTACCAAATTTACCATGTTAACTTGATTAAGCCATGGCAAGATAGAGAGCCTGCGGAAGCTCCCTGTTTAGTGGCTGAGGCTGAGGCCGATGTGAAAGAGGTCAAGGTGGCAGAGTCACTGTCACATGCCCAAAAGCAACAGTGTAAAGAGTTGTTACAGCGAAATAAAGACATGTTTTCGGAGTTGCCAGGACTCACTCAGGTCATAGAGCATGAGGTTCTCACAGAGCCTCATGTTCGCGTCAATCTAAAACCATACCGGATCCCCGAAGCCCGCAGAGAGGTGATTTCTAAAGAAGTAAGGCGGATGCTAAACCTGGGAGTCATTGAAGAGTCCAAAAGTGGATGGTCCAGTCCTATAGTCTTAGTGCCGAAACCAGATGGGGAATGGCGGTTTTGCAACGACTATAGGAAGCTGAAGGAGGTCTCAAAGTTCGACGCCTACCCAATGCCTAGGGTAGATGAGCTTATCGAAAGGCTAGGACCCGCTCGGTACATCACCACTCTGGACCTCACCAAAGGATATTGGCAAATTCCCCTGTCCAAAGAGGCTAAGGAGAAGACAGCCTTCTCGACGCCAATACGTCAGGATGCCGTTTGGGTTGAAGGGAGCTCCGGCCACCTTCCAGAGAGCCATGGACCGGATCTTAGCACCCCACAAACAGTATGCAGCGGCCTACCTAGATGCTATCATCATATTTAGCCAGGACTGGGAAAGTCATCTGGACAAAGTTCAAGCCATACTTGATGCCCTAAGGAAGGCGGGCTTTACTATCAACCCGAAGAAATGTGCCATGGGGATGGAGGAAGCCAAGTACCTAGGGTACGTGGTTGGTAGAGGGGAAATAAAACCACAAATAAATAAGGTCGAGGCGATCTTGAACTGGCCACAGCCCCTCTCGAAGAAGCAGGTCAGGGCGTTTCTAGGCATTGTGGGCTACTATCGAAGATTTGTCCCTAACTTTGCCCTGATAGCAGCCCCACTGATGGATCTTCTGAAAGGGATGAAGTCAGCTATGGCCAAGTGGTCCCCGGAAGCAGAAGCGACCTGCCAGGAATTGAAACTGGTCCTCTGTAAACAACCAGTCTTGGTGGCACCCAGCTTCTCCAAGGAGTTTGTGGTCCAGATGGATGCATCGGATGTCGGGCTGGGAGCAGTCTTGTCCCAGGAGATTAACGGAGAAGAACACCCTGTAAAATACCTCAGTCTGAAGCTCTCCGCTTGTGAGAAGGACTACTCCATTGTAGAAAAAGAATGTTTGGCCATTAAGTGGGCGTTAGACACTCTGAGGTATTACCTATTAGGTAGAAGGTTCAGGTTAGTGTCAGACCATGCCCCATTGAGGTGGATGCGAGAAAAGAAGGGAAACAATGCCAGAGTGACTAGGTGGTTCCTGGCTCTACAAGATTTTAGTTTCCGGGTAGAGCATAGGCCTGGGAAACAACATGGGAATGCCGCTGCCTTGTCAAGGATTTATTGTATGGTGACAGAAGGTGCCAAGCCCTACGGCTTTGGACAGAGGGGGGGTGTATGTAAGGTTGCTGCCGGACAGATCGTGGACGGGAGGTATGTGTCCTCGAAGTGCCATGCTTCGGTGATGTAGGATCCGGAGAAGCAGGCTCCAGCACACATAGTGCTGAGAGGAATTTAATGGGTCCGGATTACAGGGCCGGGTTTTATGAGCAGCTGAAAGAGCTGGGGGGAACAGCTGCTCACTTACCTCCAGTCCAGGTCTTGGAAGGCTAATTTAAGACAGCTGCGCCTGTCTCTGTCTGTCTGTGTTTGCTGGGCAAGGTGAGCAGACCTTGCAGGTGCTTCTTAGACTCTGCAGGAGGCAGAGAAAAGCACCTTGTTTAAACGGCTGAAGCCGTGCTGCATGGACTTGTTATTTTGAGCTTTGTTCTGTTATTCCTTTTTGTGCCAGGAAAAGGCTGTAACTTTTGTTTCTTAACTGGTGTATGGACACTAAAATAAGCCACCAGTTTGTTTGAACCCGTGGACTGCATCACTGTGTGAACCTGTGCCTACCTCCAACGCGGCTCAGTGAGTACAAATCCCTACACTATCTATCTATCTATTTATCTATCTATCCATCTATCTATCCATCTATTTATTCATCTATCCATCTATCTATCCATCCATCATACATGGATAGATAGAAAGATAGATAGATACATATATGGATAGATAGATGGATAGATAGATATGAAATAGAGTATATAAGGATAGATAGATGATAGATAATCCTATGATATGATAGGTTTGATCGTGCATTTCCAATGTCTCTTACCACTGCGGCCATGATAGAGCATTTTCTACACTTTCTCGGTTCCCTCTTCCATTGCTGGAGGCTAACTTCTGCCGCATGAAATACAGTGGTGGCCAAAAGTATTGGCACCCCGGCAATTCTGTCAGATAATACTCAGTTTCTTCCTGAAAATGATTGCAATCACAAATTCTTTGGTATTATTATCTTCATTTAATTTGTCTTCAATGAAAAAACACAAATAGAATTGTCCTAAAGCCAAATTGGATATAATTCCACATCAAACCTAAAAAAGGGGATGGACAAAAGTATTGGCACTGTTTGAAAAATCATGTGATGCTTCTCTAATTCGTGTAATTAACAGCACCTGTAACTTACCTGTGGCACCTAGCAGGTGTTGGCAATAACTAAATCACACTTGCAGCCAGTTAACATGGATTAAAGTTGACTCAACCTCTGTCCTGTGTCCTTGTGTATACCACATTGAGCATGGAGAAAAGAAAGAAGACCAAAGAATTGTCTGAGGACTTGTGAAACCAAATTGTGAGGAAGCATGAGCAATCTCAAGGCTACAAGTCCATCTCCAAAGACCTGAATGTTCCTGTGTCTTCCGTGCGCAGTGTCTTCAAGAAGTTTAAAGCCCATGGCACTGTGGCTAACCTCCCTACATGTGGACGGAAAAGAAAAATTGACGAGAGATTTCAACGCAAGATTGTGCGGATGGTGGATAAAGAACCTCGACTAACATCCAAACAAGTTCAAGCTGCCCTGCAGTCTGAGGGTACAACAGTGTCAACCCGTACTATCCGTCGGCGTCTGAATGAAAAGGGACTGTATGGTAGGATACCCAGGAAGACCCCACTTCTTACCCCGAGACATAAAAAAGCCAGGCTGGAGTTTGCCAAAACTTACCTGATAAAGCCTAGAACTGGAAGTGCATTGAGGTGAAGGTGAAGAGGTATTGGGAATCCTGCAGAAAATACCTGTGTGAATTGCGTGAAGAGGTATTGGGAATCCTGCAGAAAATACCTGTGTGAATTGCGTGAAGAGGTATTGGGAATCCTGCAGAAAATACCTGTGTGAATTGCGTGAAGAGGTATTCGGAATCCTGCAGAAAATACCTGTGTGAATTGCGGTGAGTGCTGCATTGTGATCTGCTGAGTGCTTTTCTACCTGTTTAGATTTATTGGGCTTTTTAAAATCTATTTTCTCACTACAGTTTTAGTTTCTTAGTTTACTACCTGTGTATTTAAAGGTTAACTACATTGCACTAAAATCCTGAGGTGTAGATTTACTCACAAGGGGTTAATTAAGGGGAAGGGGTCATAATTAAGGGTTTATAAGGGGCAGCTGGTTGGGCATAAAGTCCTTTGGAAGTGCATTGAGGTGAAGGGTACATTGCTGGAAAAGGAAAAAAAAAACAAACAAAAAAAAACACTTTAAATCTCTTAGTTTGCGAGTGTGAACGAGCTGCGTGTGTCCGGAGCGTAAGTGCGAACGAAAGTAAGTGTGTGACTTGTTTTTCAGTGACTTTGGATTCAGGGAGTTTGGAAGGGAGGACTTAGGACTGAATTGCTGACTGTATTTCATTCTTTCTTTACTTTACTTTTTACTTAATTAATCCACCTGACCTACTTAGCTAATTCCCCCGTCCATACTTGATACTTAATTGATCCCCCGTCCATACTTAACTGATCCCCTGCCAATATCTAATTGATACACTTGCACATCCCTAATTGATCCCCGTCCATACACCTATATATAACTAATTGTGTTTTGTACTTGTATATATATACTGACTGTATCCCCATATTTAGAATGACGTCCATGTTGGACGGAGCCGTGCAGTGTACATCTTGCGTAATGTATGCATTCCGTGAGCACCCACTCGAGGATCCATACTGCTGCGAGAGATGTGAGCATATCGTGCACTTGGAAGCCCAAATTATGGATCTAAGTGCTCAGATAGCGGTACTGAGGAGCATCGACAACATAGAACGGAGTTTGCTGCTCACCGAGCAGACACTCAATGGGTCAATACTGGGGGTGGAGCATAGAGGGGAAGTGCAGGCTGAACAGGCAGGGAGCTGGATAACAGTAAGGAGGGATAGAGGGAAGAAGTATAGGAAGGCTGGTTCAGAACCGGCATTATTGGAGCATAACAGATCCTCTGCCCGCCGGGAGAGTGTATGCTCCAGTAATGAGGGGGAGGGGGGAAGTGTAGGGCAGGCAAGACAGGTTCTGGTAGTGGGTGACTCTATTATTAGGGGGACAGACAGGGCAATCTGTCACGAAGACCGGGATCGCCGAACGGTGTGCTGCCTCCCTGGCGCTCGAGTCCGGCACATCGCGGATCGGGTTGACAGGTTACTGGGTGGGGCTGGCGAAGACCCAGCGGTCATGGTCCACATCGGCACCAATGACAAAGTGAGTGGTAGATGGAGGGTCCTTAAAAATGATTTCAGGGACCTAGGTAGGAAGCTTAGGGCAAGGACCTCCAAGGTAGTTTTCTCAGAAATACTACCAATCCCGCGAGCCACACAGGAGCGCCAACAGGAAGTTAGGGAGGTGAATAAGTGGCTAAAGAGTTGGTGCAAGGCAGAAGGATTTGGGTTCATGGAGAACTGGGCCGACTTCGCGGTCGGATACAGGCTCTACCGTAGGGACGGGCTGCACCTCAATGGGGAGGGTGCAGCGGTGCTGGGGAAGAAGATAGCTAATAGGTTGGAGGAGTTTTTAAACTAGAGACGGGGGGGGGAACCAAGGAAATAGGTGGGATGTGAGGCAAGCAAGGGGGAAGGGGAGAAGTGAATATAATGAGGGTGGAGAGGGGGGTGGGGATAGTACAGTTAGATCGTTAGAGAAGAATAGGATGCTAAATAACCACAAAGTTTTATCTTGCATGCTGACCAACGCAAGAAGCCTGACCAATAAGGCGGATGAGCTGCGGGCGCTTATATGGGAGGAGAGGTATGACATCGTAGATATAACAGAGACTTGGCTAGACGATAGCTACGACTGGGCGGTAAATTTATTAGATTATAGTTTATTTAGAAGGGACCGGAAACAGGGGAAAGGCGGAGGAGTCTGCTTATATGTAAAGTCATGTCTAAAACCCAGACTAAGGGAAGATATAGGAGAGGGAGAAGAGGGGGTCGAGTCCATGTGGGTAGAGATAGAGGGAACTAAAAATAATAATAAAATATTACTGGGGGTCTGCTATAAGCCACCCAATATAACAGAGGAGAATGAGAAACTGCTATTAGGACAAATAGACAAAGTAGCAAAACATAATGAAGTGATTGTAATGGGGGATTTCAACTACCCGGATATTGACTGGGAAACAGAAACCTGTAGATCTCAGAAAGGAAAAAGGTTCTTGACAAATATTAAGGATAATTATCTCTCCCAACTAGTGCAGGAACCAACGAGAGGGAAGGCCGTATTGGACTTAATATTGACTAATAGGCCTGATAGAATAACTGAGGTACAGATAGGGGGGCACCTAGGTAATAGCGACCATAATATTATCGACTTCAAAATGCCCTTCAGTAGGGTTATCAATAAGGGAACAACAAAAACATTAAACTTTAGGAGGGCGAAGTTTGATCAGCTGAAAGAAAGCCTTCAACTTATTGACTGGGACAAAGTTCTTAATCAAAGGAATACGAATAGTAAATGGGAAACCTTCAAAAGAATTCTGAATACTCAGTGCGAGAGGTATATACCGTATGGGAATAAAAGGGCCAGAAATAAGAGGAAACCAATATGGTTGAACAAGAACGTAAAAGGGGCGTTAAATAGCAAAAAAGAGGCATTCAAGAGATTAAAACAGGAAAACAGTAAGGAGGCACTAATGTGTTACAAGGAAAAAACGAGAGCCTGCAAAAAACAAATAAAAATAGCGAAGGAGGAAACAGAGAGACGTATTGCTAGGGAAAGTAGATCAAATCCCAAACTGTTCTTTACGTATATAAATAGTAAAAGGATTAAATCGAATAATATTGGACCGATAAAAAGTGAGGAAGGCAAAATCATAGAGAAAGATGAGGATAAAGCTAATCTATTAAATAATTTTTTTTCGACAACTTTCACGAAGGAAATCAAACTAACAGGAGAAATGAGAAGTGACAAGCTTAATCCTCCACTAAGTATGTCAAATCTAACCCAAGCTGGGGTACAGAAACGCCTCAGTAACATTAAAATAAACAAATCACCAGAACCTGATGGCATACACCCACGGGTACTAAGGGAACTAAGTAATGTGATAGACAGACCGTTATATCTTATATTTAAGGACTCTGTTGAGACTGGGTCTGTGCCACTTGATTGGCGACAGGCGAATGTAGTGCCAATATTCAAAAAGGGAGCGAAAAGTGACGCCGGAAACTATCGGCCGGTGAGTCTGACGTCCGTTGTGGGCAAAATTTTTGAAAGCTTCATTAAAGAGGCAATTACGGAGCATCTTGATGCTAATAATCTTTTAATCCCGAACCAACATGGATTCATGAGGAATCGCTCCTGCCAAACAAACCTGATTGACTTCTACGAGGAGATTAGCTCTCGAGTAGATCAGGGGGAACCAGTGGATGTCGTGTATCTCGACTTCTCAAAAGCTTTCGATAGCGTGCCACATAATAGGTTGGTATACAAAATGAGAATGATGGGGCTGGGGGAAAATGTCTGCAAGTGGGTAGCTAACTAGCTAAGGGATAGAAGGCAGAGGGTGGTTATAAATGGAATATACTCAGATTGGGTAAGCGTCACTAGAGGGGTTCTTTATGGTAAGAGCAGTGAGAATATGGAATTCACAGAGTGAGGAGACGGTGATGTCAGATTCACTACACCAGTTCAAGCGGGGACTGGATGCATTTCTAGATACCAGGCAGATTTCAGCATATACTTAAAAATAAAATAAAATAGTAAGTTGATACAGGGATTTATTCTGACTGCTGGTTTCAGAGTCAGGAGGGAATTTTTCCTCAGGTGAAGATTGGCCAAATCATTTGGGGTTTTTGCCCTCCTCTGGATCAACTTTACCAATTACAGAACTAACAGGTCGAACTTGATGGACGCAAGTCTTTATTCGGCTTTACTAACTATGTTTACAAACTATGTTACTATGTTTTGGAAGAATGTTCTCTGGTCAGATGAGACAAAAGTCGAGCTTTTTGGGAAAAACCATCAACATAGAGTGTACAGGAAAAAAAAAGAGGCATTCAAAGAAAAGAACATGGTCCCTACAGTCAAACATGGCGGAGGTTCCCTGATGTTTTGGGGTTGCTTTGCTGCCTCTGGCACTGGACTGCTTGACAGTGTGCATGGCATTATGAAGTCTGAAGACTACCAACAAATTTTGCAGCATAATGTAGGGCCCAGTGTGAGAAAGCTGGGTCGCCCTTAGAGGTCATGGGTCTTCCAACAGGACAATGACCCAAAACACACTTCCAAAAGCACTATAAAATGGTTTTAGAGAAAGCACTGGAGACTTCTAAGGTGGCCAGCAATGAGTCCAGACCTGAATCCCATAGAACACCTGTGGAGAGATCACAAAATGGCAGTTTGGAGAAGGCACCCTTCAAATATCAGGGACCTGGAGCAGTTTGCCAAAGAAGAATGGTCTACGATTCCAGCAGAGCATTGTAAGAAACTCATTTATGGTTACCGGAAGCGGTTGTTCGCAGTTATTTTGGCTAAAGGTTGTGCAACCAAGTATTAGGCTGAGGGTGCCAATACTTTTGTCTGGCCCATTTTTGGAGTTTTGTGTGAAATGATCAATGATTTGATTTTTGCTTCATTCTCTTTTGTGTTTTTTCCTTGCAAGCAAATTAAATGAAGATAATAATACCAAAGAATTTGTGATTGCAATCATTTTCAGGAAGAAACTGAGTATTATCTGATAGAATTGCAGGGGTGCCAATACTTTTGGCCACCACTGTAATAAGTGAGCTGTCATTTATTCATAAGACGTTCTATTCTTCAGAGCTGAGACTGTAAAATAAAAAGTGAAGAATAAAATATCTGATGACTGTTCTTTCACTGTGAGTAAGAAACAGATAATAAAATTAAAGGAAAAATAACTGAGGGGAGAACCCTGCAGGTTTATTGTCCTTCTATAGCTGTATGGTGGCAGGATGGTGACACTGCTGGAGTCCTGGTGAGGATCGGCATGATATTCATTTCTGTTGACTTTTTATTGCCAACATATTCTGCAGTGATGTACATATAGTCCCTGCCCACAATGCGGTACACATGAGGGACAATTTCATATTAAGCCAAGTAACCTATGATGTCAAGGTCTCATATTTACAAGGTGCTTATTGGCAATCTGAGCCGGCGAATGGCTCTGTGTCCGTATATTCGCTATATACTGCCCGCAATATCTTGTAGAAAGCTCACAGTGACTAAAATGTATAAATAGTTCTCTTTGGAGAATTTAATTAGATCCATTCATACCTTACCTTATAATGAGGACTTAAAGGGCTTTTATAACTAGGTAAAACAAGCTTAACGGGACTGTCCAGGACTTATATATTAATGACCGATTTTAGGATAAGTCATCAACAGGGTGGGACTGGGCTGGCGGGGTACCCTTCTGCAGAGGAGAGGGGGAGAAGAGAATGAAAAAATAAAAAAACCTGCGGTTTTAAGGGGCACGGGCCCTTTAAAAGCGCAGGCACAGTGTATGCAGGGACGCGCGCACGCGGCGTTCATTACCTGAACCGCCGCGACACACGTCCCAGTGAAGCAGCTGAAGCTGCGCGTCTCCCTTCCCCGGCCGGCGTATGACGTCACCGGAGAAGGAGGACACCGCACGGGAGAGCAGGAAGGTAAGAGGTGTCTGTGTGTGTGTCTGTGTGTATATGAGTGGATGCAGAATGGGATGGGCCCCTGGCTGGACACACAAGGGGGGGCCCGGCTAGACACACAAGGGGGGACCCTGGCTGGACACACAAGGGGGGGCCCGGATGGACACACAAGGGGGGCCTTGCTGGACACACAAGGGGGAGCCCTGGCTGGACACACAAGGGGGAGCCCTGGCTGGACACACAAGGGGAAGCCCTGGCTGGACACACAAGGGGGAGCCCTGACTGGACACACAAGGGGGAGCCCTGACTGGACACACAAGAGGGAACCCTGGCTGGACACACAAGGGGGAGCCCTGGCTGGACACACAAGGGGGAGCCCTGGCTGGACACACAAGGGGGAGCCCTGACTGGACACACAAGGGGGAGCCCTGGCTGGACACACAAGGGGGGAGCTGGATGGACACACAAGGGGGAACCCTGGCTGGACCCACAAGGGGGAGCCCTGGCTGGACACACAAGGGGAAGCCCTGACTGGACACACAAGAGGGAACCCTGGCTGGACACACAAGGGGGAACCCTGGCTGGACACACAAGGGGGAACACTGGCTGGACACACAAGGGTGAGAGCCTGGCTGGACACACAAGGGGGAACCCTGGCTGGACACACAAGGGGGGGAGCCTGGCTGGACACATAAGGGGGAGCCTGGCTGGACACATGGGAAAGGGTGGGCAGGATGGCTATATGGTGGGGCAGGCTGGACACATGGAGGCCAGGATGGATATGTGAGGGGGATGGATATATGGGGGGGCCGGATATATGGGGGGCGGGGCAGGCTGGACACATGATGGCCAGGATGGATATGTGGGGGGCAGGCTGGACACATGGGGGGCTAGGATAGATATGTGGAGGGGCAGGCTCGATACACGTGGGCTAGGATAAATATATGGAGGGGCCACGCTGGACATATGGGGGCCAGTATGGATATATGGGGGGGTGTCAGGATGGATATATGCAGGGGGGAAGGGCAGGGTGGATATATGAGGGGGCAGGCTGGACACATGGAGGCCAGGATGGATATATGGGGGGCAGGCTGGAAACATGGAGGCCAGGATGGATATATTGTGGGGGGCAGGCTGGACACATGGAGGCCAGGAAGGATATGTAGGGGGGGCATGCTGGACACATGGAGGCCAGGATGGATATATGGGGGGCAGGCTTGACACATGGGGCTTTAGGACAGATATATGGGAGGGGGCAGGCTGGACACATGGAGGCCAGGACAGATATATGGGGGGGCAGGCTGGAAACATGGAGGCCAGGATGGATATGTGGGGGGGCAGGCTGGACACATGGAGGCCAGGATGGATATATGGGGGGAACAGGAGGGCCACATGGGGGACTAGGATGGGTATATGGGAGGGGGCAGGCTCGATACACGTGGGCTAGGATAAATATATGGAGGGGTCACACTGGACATATGGGGGCCAGAAGGGATATATGGGGGGTGTCAGGATGGATATATGCAGGGAAGGGGGGGCCAGGATGGATATATGGGGGTGCCAGGCTGAACAAGGGACTTAATTACTGTTTGGGGCCAGATTGAGGAACATACTTTATTAGTTTATGGTGGCCAGTGAGGAACATTATTATTTTAGAGTCCAATTAGAGACATTATTACTTCTGTAATATAATTTACTTTTTAGGAAATTGTTTTCCATGGGATAGGACAAAAGCGGGCTCCTGTTACTGTGCAGGGCGGCACTATATCGCTTTTTTTCTTCAACTGGTGTAGTGTAGAAGTCGGGGGGTGGAGTGGGAATATTCCCTAGAAGAGATCAGTTATTGATAACTGTGTGTTATTTTCTGCAGAGATGATTCCTGGCTGGAAGAAGTGATGGCCGTCTGTGCCAGATGAAGAAGAAAAGCGAAGATGAAGGACTTCACCTAGAGACGTCACTGGTGAGTCAGTGTATTACATGTGACTCGCCCCCTGGGCCGTGGGGCACTCGGATCCGGGCAATAGGGAGACGATGGGGGTAGTAGAGGCGACCCGGTTCTGTGGCTCAGGGTGGTCAGGCCAATGGTAGTCTGCTATGTTCTGCTGATAATGTCCGACTACGCCACCCGTGGATTGCGGTTATTAGGAACCGCCGCTGCATGCAGACCGCTGGGGCTGATGAGGTGTGCAGCTAGGGTAGTGTGACTCTCCACGGGAAGAGTGCGGCCCCAGGGCAGTATAATGGATGTTGGGAGTGATGGTAGTGGGAGTCCCAGTGCTGATAGTGCTGGAGGAGCAAGGAGCACACAGACAACAGGTTGCAGTCCAGGGTCTTTACTAAACAGGTAAACTGACCCACAAACAGTCCCGGCTAGGAGGGGACCTGGATGTCTGAGAGCAACGGGGAAATTGGCCCTGGTCAGGGTGAGGGTGTAGGCCTACCGTGCTTTCTGCGCTCCTTCTGGCTATCTCCTCCTGATAGGGTAACAGCCCACGTTTCCGAGCTTTCCGTGTTTTCTCGCCTGTATGGCCTGCGACGTGGGTTCCTTTCTGCTCCCAGCCTTGTATGGCTTTACTGGTCCCTTCTGTTGTGGCAGGGCCTCCAGGCTTCTTAGGCCAAGGAATATACAGTCCCTTGCGGACTGGTTCTCTGCTGGGGGATGTGGAATCCTTCCAGCCTCAGACACCAAAGTCTGGTAGATTAAGTCTGTTATCTGTCAAGACAGGCTTGCTTCGCCTCTTGTCTCTGGCTTGTGGCTCTCCTCCTGCCACACTTCCTCTTAGGTGCAGTGCAACTGTCTGTCCCTGCTCTGCTGAGACACGTCTCAGTCCTGAGACAGGTCATCTGGGTTCTCTCTAACCCTGCCCCCAGCACCAGCTTTTATAGGGGCAGCCTGCTCCCCCTACTGGCCTGAGACAGGAGGCATTGCATGCTAATGTTCCCCTGACTAGAGAACCTCCCCCCTGCTCTCAGACACAGCTTTAATTACACTTGTGGCATCCAGGCCAGGGTGACACATTCCCCCCTAGTGAAATTTAGTACTCCGGGACTAAACAGTAAACAAAGACAATATGCATAACAATAAAACATTAATAGACAGACGACGCACAAATTGAGTTCTTAAGGTCACAGTGTGGCCTGTGACCGGGTGTCCATATCACCAGCACAACGGGGAGCCTTAACCAGGTGGGGGTCTGTCCTACCCCAAGTCCTTCACAGTCTTAGTTCATTCCTGGGTTAGGCTCTGAACGCAGTCCATACAAGGTCCCGGTTATAAAAAGTCCATAACCTGTGAGTCCTTACGGTAGCTGCAAGAAACTGAAACAGAGTATTACCAAACATGCATGTAACTTTGCAAACAATTCAACATTTGGCAACAGGGTTATTTACAATTTTAGTACACTCTATATTCTCCAGCGAGCGGGTATCTGTCCCTTTGTGCTCCTGGTTGACCTACGTAGCCCACTGTCTGGTGGTGGACTGACTTGGCTTTCCCCACTAGCGTTAGGGGTGCAGCTACCAGCTGGGTGTACAGGTAGGGCAGGCAGCTGTCTGAGGGTCCTTTGGCTTACCGCAGGCATGGCAGGCTCACTGTCAGCAGAGGGTTGACTCTCCTGGGCTGCTGGTACAGGCTCTTCTGCCTCTGGAACTGCTTGCTCCTCTTCACCTTCCGGCTCTGGTGTTGGTTGTTGCTGTGCCGGTTGCAGGAAATGCAGGACAGGTACCACTATGGCATCATTTATGCGAGTCCAGGACTGAGGAAACTCTCCGAGAACGGTGCTGATCATTTCTTCCTTGTCCTCTGCGGGTTCAAGGTCACTCTGATCCTCTTCTGCACTACGGAGTTGCTCGGGGCACCTTTTGAGATGGTCTCTGGAGACGACACTAGTGGTTTCTCCTCCGTCCTTGGTGATTACGCACACCTTTGGGTTGTCGTGGTCAGACTGCAGTACAGTGTAGGGTTCCCTTTCCCACTGGTCGTCCAACTTATGTAGCCTTCTTTTTCGCTTTAGGACTTGCTCACCAGGTTCTAGGGGACTAGCAGGGGCGTGTTGATTGAAGAGTCTTTCTTGCTTCTCTCTCACCTGGGCCAGGCTCTTCTCCACACTCTCCTGTACCTTCTTGTACTGCAGTTGCCTTTCCGTATCCCAGTCCGCATCCGGGGAGGTGTCCTCAGGTATTAGGACTCCCATCTCCAGGTCTACGGGCAGCTTTCCTGGTCTAGCTCGCATCAGGTAAGCCGGGGTGCAGTTTGTAGCATTCACCGGGATATTGTTGTATAGGTCTATCAGGTCCGGCAGTTTTTCTGGCCACAGGCTGCGTTCCTCCAGGGGCAACGTCTTCAGGAGATCAATGACTATATTGTTCATCTTCTCACACATCCCGTTGGTTTGGGGGTGGTAAGGCGTTGTACGAATCTTCTTACAGCCATAGAGGTTGCAGAACTCCTGGAAGATTTCAGCCTCGAACGCTGGACCCTGGTCTGTCAGGACCTGTTCCGGATACCCGTGTGGACGGCAGAAATATTGCTGGAAGGCTCTGGCCGCTGTTTGGGCTGTCAAGTCCTTTACCGGGACCACCACTAGAAAACGGGAATAGTGGTCCACGATTGTCAGGGCATAGATGTATCCTGACCGGCTGGGAGCCAATTTGACATGGTCCAGAGCTACCAGCTCAAGAGGCTGCGTGGTGATGATGGGCCTCAAGGGTGTCTTCTGGCTGGCACGGTCCTTCCTCCTTAGGTGACAAGGGCCACAGTCTCTGCACCATTTTTCTACAGCTCCTCTCATGCCGACCCAAAAGAATCTTCCTCTTAGTAGGAACTCCAGTTTCTTCCAACCGAAGTGTCCCGCTCTGTCATGGTAAGCCCCCAGGACCATAGCTGCATCCCTCCTTGGGACCACGACTTGCCAGGTCAGCTCGTGCGTCCGGTGGTTGACAATCCTTCTGCACAACTTGCCTTTGTAGAGGAACAGCTTGCTCTTCTCCTTCCATAGCTGCTTGGCTTCCTCTGGGGCATCTGGATCTAAGCGGGCGTCTTCCCGGGTCAGCAGATCTTTCACCAGGCGGACTGTAGGGTCACTATCTTGGGTCTCGGCCCAGCTGTGGTAAGGTAGGGGATTCATCATCACAGTTGTTAGATCCTCCTCCTTCACGCGGTGAGAGTGTTGAGCGGCTCTATACCGGTGAAACGCGGGGAGTTCTACCTCCTCCAGCTCTTCTGTGTCTTCGTCACCTTCAGGTAAGTGAGGCATCCTTGATAGGGCGTCCGCGTTGGAGTTGGTTTTGCCTGCCCGGTACTTGATCACGAAGTCATAGTTGGAGAGACGGGCCATCCACCGCTGTTCCAGGGCACCCAGTCTTGCATTGTCCAGGTGTGTCAACGGGTTGTTGTCCGTGTACACGGTGAACTTTGCGGAGGCCAGGTAATGCTTGAAGCGTTCCGTCACGGCCCACACCACCGCCAAGAATTCTAGCTTGAAGGAGCTGTAATTCTCCGGGTTCCTCTCGGTGGGCCTCAGCTTCCGGCTGGCGTATGCGATCACCCGTTCTCTGCCCTGTTGGTTTTGGGACAATACGACTCCCAGTCCCACATTACTGGCATCTGTGTGGAGAATGAAAGGCTAATCAGGGTAGGCCAGGATCTCATCCCCTGTGAGGGCCATCTTTAGCTGGCGGAAGGACTCCTCTTCCGGTTTATCCCACTTGAAGGGCGGCTTTTGCCTCCTGGACTTAGACTGTCCGATCAGGAGGTCCTGCATAGGAGCTGCCATCTTGGTGAACCCGGGGATGAATCTTCGGTAGTAGCCTACCAACCCGAGAAACTGTCTCACCTCTTTGATGTTCGAGGGGCTTGGCCAGCTCTTGATTGCCGTGACCTTGTCAGGGTCGGGGGCCACTCCTTCCGCGCTTACCACGTGCCCTAGGTACTGGACCTTTGGTTTCAGCAGGTGACACTTCGATGGTTTCACCTTCAGGCCATAGCCTGCCAGGGCTTCGAACACCTCGGCCAGGTGCTTCAGATGGTCCTCGTAGGTCTTCGAATAGACGATCACGTCGTCCAGGTAAAGGAGGACCGTCTCGAAGTTTCGGTGCCCTAGACAGCATTCCATCAGCCGCTGGAAGGTCCCTGGTGCGTTGCAGAGCCCGAAAGGCATGCAGTTGAATTCGCTCAGTCCCATCGGGGTGGTGAAGGCGGTCTTCTCCTTGTCAGCCTCTGCCACAGGAACCTGCCAGTACCCGCTAGTAAGGTCCAAAGTAGAAAAGAAGTTAGCTGATTTTAGTGCGGCTAAAGACTCCTCTATTCTAGGCAGCGGATATGCGTCTTTGTGAGTGATACGGTTGATTTGTCTATAGTCGACGCACATTCTCATGGTGCCGTCTTTCTTTTTGACCAGAACCAAGGGGGCTGCCCAGGGGCTACAGCTGTCTCTAATAACCCCAGCTTCTTTCATCTCTCTTAGCATGCCCCTTGCGTTCTGATAATGTGCAGGGGGTACAGGTCTGTGCCTCTCTTTTATCGGTGGGTGGCTCCCTGTGGGGATGTGGTGTTCTATCCCCTTTACTCTGCCGAAGTCTAGCGGGTGCTTACTAAAGACTCTCTCGTACTCCTGTACCACCCGGTAGACTCCTTGTTTTTTGTGCAGGGGAGTGGAGTCAGCACCCACGTGGAGTTTCTGGCACCAGTCCTCCTTTTGTTTCTGGGAGCCATTACCCTCCGCCTGAGGAGATGGAGGCAAGGGTTCCACGGCCCTGATAGCTTTGTGTTCGACCACAAACAGCTTGGCGAGTGTAGCGTACCTGGGTAAGTGTACCTCCCTCTCCCCAATGTTGAGGATGCGGACGGGCACCCTCCCATGACGGACATCAACCACCCCCCGGGCTGTCAAAATGGTGGGCCTGCTGTCTGAGTACACGGGTTCTACCATGGCTTGGTATTCTCTACCTCTCAACCCGATTGCAGTCCGACACCAGATCATCATTTCACTTTTGGGAGGCATGGAAATGGGGAATGGGTCACTCAGTCTTACGCTACCGATCTCACCACCAGACAGTTCTACCTGCTGCTGTCTCATCAGGGCCTTTATCTCCTTGTTGAGAACTCTCTGTTGGCTGGAACTAGCATTCACCGCCACCTGTTGTAAGATTACAATTACCTCTGAAAGACAATTTTCAATTACATTAGTACGTACAGTTATTTTAGGGTGAATTTCACAACGGTCAATGTCCACAATAATCACTCCCTGTGCCGGTAGTTCAACTTTACCAATCTTAATGGTCATCTCCTTGAACCCCATCTGCGGCACGGGTAAGCCATTACTGGTGATGATGCTCAAGTTACCGTCTGGATACCGTGTGATATCAGCATCAGTCCAATACTGCTTAAAAAGTACATAAGGGATAGTGGTTACTTGTGACCCAGTATCCAGCAAGGCGCTCATGGGGATACCGTCCAGCACCACGGGTAAAACCGGGCGCCCCCCAACGTACTTATTACGCCAATTGTAAGGGCCTGGTGATCTTATGCCTGGGGGTTGGCCCTCTGCCCCAGGTTGGACCCGTTTAAATTACAGTACCTGGAAATGTGTCCGGGCTGGTTGCATCGACGGCAAATGGGCTGTCCATCCTCTGCGTAGCGGTCTGTGGGCCTCCCTCGGAACGACGGGATCCTCCTCTGTCGACGCCATGGGACATCCTCCGGACTTGAAGCCAGCTCGATGGGTCTTGACGGGTCCACTTGCAACGCCTGGACGGTCCTGGTCAACGCCGCGACGCTCCTGGTCAGCTCCTGGACTTGTTGGTGCAGATCTTTCGACGGGGCTTGGTTCAGGGCCTGTGCATCAGCCTCCACGGAGTCCATAGAGGAGGGCGCCGCCTCCTGGTGGTAAGTGATAGCAGGGCGCCGGGGGTTTATAGCGCCACTGGTTGCAGATTCACGGAGCACCCTTATGGCCCTGTCCTTAAATTGGGCAAAGGTCAGGTCGAGGTTCTGAAAGAACATGAGGCGCAGTTGGGCCCTGTGGGCGCTAGACAGCAGACCTTCTATGAATTGTTCTGTTAGCAGCTTATCCGTTTCCTGCACACTGCCAGGGTCAGTTTGTTGAATAGCCCTCATGGCTTCCTGCAGATTTAGGGCATAGTCTCTGATGCTGTCCTGTGCCCGCTGCTTACATCCATAGAACCTCATTTTAATCTCAGCGGAGGTACGTGTGTCAAAGGTACCCCGCAGCCAGGCCAGAATACCCTTCACAGTCCTTTTCTCCTCAGTGGGCCATGATTTTACCTCCCGCTGGGCTGCGCCAGTTAACTGCCCTGTTAATATGCTGACCTTCTGTTCCTCTGTCAGGGGGTAAACGTGGAACAAACTGTATAGCCTTTCCTTGAAGTCAGTTAGGGCATGGGGCTCCCCTGAGTATTTGGACAGCCAGGCCGCTCCAGGGATGTAGGGCAAGGAAAAGGGCATCACCGCTGCTGCAGTTGCGTTGGTGGTAGTGGGCGCCTCTGTGTCCGTCATCTTCCTCCCCCCCTAGTTACGCGTGGCCTACCTTCCGACGATCCTCTTCTGTAGGCCGCGGCTCCGCTGTTGCTGCTATGGACGAGGACCTGGCGTTGCGTCCTGATGACGTCAGCGTCGCTCTCTCTCCCTTCCAGGACCTTGCGCAGCGTCGGTGCTTGGGGCGGAGCTTCGGATCTCGCGCAGTTTTGACGTCCACGCCCCTCTTCTTCCCGCGCGGCGTCCTGAAGATGGCGTCCGATGGCGGGAAGCAGCTGCGGATGGCGGGAAGACGGCAGAAGATGGCGGGAAACGGTCCAAGATGGCGTCCGATGGCGGGAATCGGCTCCGGATGGCGGGAAAAGACTCCGGACGGCGGGAAACTTTGCCACAGGTAAGTTACAAAAGTCTTTTTCAGGCACGCAGTACCCGGTGGTTGCGGGCACGAAATCCTGCCGACTACGCCAAAGCTGACTCGCCCCCTGGGCCGTGCGGCACTCGGATCCGGGCAATAGGGAGACGATGGGGGTAGTAGTGTCGACCCGGTTCCGTGGCTCAGGGTGGTCAGGCCAATGGTAGTCTGCTATGTTCTGCTGATAATGTCCGACTACGCCACCCATGGATTGCGGTTATTAGGAACCGCCGCTGCATGCAGACCGCTGGGGCTGATGAGGTGTGCAGCTAGGGTAGTGTGACTCTCCACGGGAAGAGTGCGGCCCCAGGGCAGTATAATGGATGTTGGGAGTGATGGTAGTGGGAGTCCCAGTGCTGATAGTGCTGGAGGAGCAAGGAGCACACAGACAACAGGTTGCAGTCTAGGGTCTTTACTAAACAGGTAAACTGACCTACAAACAGTCCCGGCTAGGAGGGGACCTGGATGTCTGAGAGCAACGGGGAAATTGGCCCTGGTCAGGGTGAGGGTGTAGGCCTACCGTGCTTTCTGCACTCCTTCTGGCTATCTCCTCCTGATAGGGTAACAGCCCACGTTTCCGAGCTTTCCATGTTTTCTCGCCTGTATGGCCTGCGACGTGGGTTCCTTTCTGCTCCCAGCCTTGTATGGCTTTACTGGTCCCTTCTGTTGTGGCAGGGCCTCCAGGCTTCTTAGGCCAAGGAATATACAGTCCCTTGCGGACTGGTTCTCTGCTGGGGGATGTGGAATCCTTCCAGCCTCAGACACCAAACTCTGGTAGATTAAGTCTGTTATCTGCCAAGACAGGCTCTCTTCGCCTCTTGTCTCTGGCTTGTGGCTCTCCTCCTGCCACACTTCCTCTTAGGTGCAGTGCAACTGTCTGTCCCTGCTCTGCTGAGACACGTCTCAGTCCTGAGACAGGTCATCTGGGTTCTCTCTAACCCTGCTCTCAGCACCAGCTTTTATAGGGGCAGCCTGCTCCCCCTACTGGCCTGAGACAGGAGGCATTGCATGCTAATGTTCCCCTGACTAGAGAACCTCCCCCCTGCTCTCAGACACAGCTTTAATTACACTTGTGGCATCCAGGCCAGGGTGACACACATGTACACTTACACTACACACGTGGTCAAAACTGTTGGTACCCCTCGTTTAATGAAAGAAAAACCCACAATGGTCACAGAAATAACTTGAATCTGACAAAAGTAATAATAAATTAAAAATCTATGAAAATGAACAAATGAAAGTCAGACATTGCTTTTCTGCTTCCACAGAATAAAAAAAAATAAATAAACTGATGAAACAGGCCTGGACAGAAATGATGGTTTTTCTTAACTTTATATTTTGCTGAACAACCTTTTGAGGCAATTACTGCTGTAGCACCCTGAGGATTCGGCTGCTACAGGGGTATTGCACCTCAACCCAGAGGTGTGATATTCCACTCCCGGGTAAGGATGGAGTGTGGAACTGAGCTCAGTAGGCTGCATGCACTACATACATCCCATTTCCGGGGAACAGACCGATGGTACTCCCACTAGAGAAATGTGCAGGTACAACAGTGTCTGTTCCTGGCTGGAGTGGGAGGGGGGTGGAACATCCCAGTAGTGTAGGGGCAGATAGGGGGAGCAGTCTGGGTAGTGCTAGGAGCTCATTGGGTGCTGGTCACCTGAGCTCACACATAGAGGGAGTATATAAGGTGGGAACCATCTTAGATCAGGGTCAGTCAGTCAGCCGGTCTTTGCAGAGGAAGAGAGCAGAGAAGCAGAGCAACTCCAAGGCCCAGAGAGAGAGAGAGGAGAACGAAGGACCCAGAGGGGGAGAAAGAAGGAACTCTGAGAGCCCAAACTAAATCAAAGGGTGAAGAGTTGGCAACAGGGTACCGGATCCCAAGCTGGTGGAGGCTACAGCACACCTCAGCCAGAGACCGGAGGTCGTGGGCAGCATCTGCCACGACCACCCACTAAATCCACCCGGAAGGCAGACCACGCATAGGGTCAGGGAACCCAGAGACAAGGGTTTGCCACCAAGAGGCCCGAGGGAGCCGGACATAGGTGGATCCCTGGTGGGGAAGGCCAGAGACGAGGACAGGACAGAAAGGGAGCTCAGAACCACGCTCCAGAACTACTTGGGGGTTGGCCGAGTCCAGGACCTGGTGGACGCAGCACGGCTCGGGTGGTCACTCAAGGCCGGAGTGACCGGAACATCTGCAGTAAGTAAAAACCCTGAACTGCACAACCCGACTCTGAGTCTCATTACCATCCTCTCTGCACCTCTACAACCACCATCCTCTGCTCCTGACCCCCTGAGGCTATACCCCTCCCGTTGGGGGTTATAATACCAGAGCTGCACAAACACCACCAGTCTCAGCGGACCCTGCTGCAGCGGCGGCCGTATTGACCGCACATCAACGGGTGGCGTAGTCGACATAAAGAACTTTAATAACATCTGTAGGACTGCCACACACTGAGCTTGACACCCTGGGCACGGACCGGGTCACAGCCACTCGGAGACTACAACCCCCATCTGATCCGGCTCCGGGTATTCCCCTAAAGAATATGGCCCAGGGGGCGCGTCAACTTTCGTCACTGCAATCAAACGACTCCTGTAACTGTCAATGAGACTTCTGCACCTCTCCACAGGTATTTTGGCCACTCCTCATGAGCAAACTGCTCCAGTTGTCTCATGGTTGAAGGTTGCCTTTTCCAGACGGCATGTTTCAGCTCTTTCCAAAGATGCTCAATAGGATTTAGGTGAGGGCTCATAGAAGCCACTTCAGAATAGTCCAATGTTTTCCTCTTAGCCATTGTTGGGTGTTTTTAGCTGTGTGTTTTGGGTCATAATACTGTTGCAAGACCCATGACCTGCGACTGAGACCACGCTTTCTGACACTGGGCAGCACATTTCTCTCTAGAATCCCTTGATAGTCTTGAGATTTCATTGTACCCTGCACAGATTCAAGACACCCTGTGCCAGATGTGGCAGACCAGCCCCAAAACATAAAAGAGACTCCTCCATGTTTCACAGTAGGGACAGTGTTCTTATCTTGATATGCTTCATTTTTCCATCTGTGAACATAGATCTGATGTGCCTTGCCAAAAACTTCCATTTTTGTCTCATCTGTCCATAGGGCATTCTCCTAAAAGCTTTGTGACTTGTGAACATGTAGTTTGGCAAATTCCAGTCTGGCTTTTTTATGATTTTTTTTCAACAATGGTGTACTCCTTGGTCGTCTCCCATGAAGTCCACTTTAGATCAAACAACGACGGATGGTGCGATCTGACACTGATGTTCCTTGAGCTTGAAGTTCACCTTTAATCTCTTTAGAAGTTTTCCTGGGCTCTTTTGTTACCATTCATATTATTCGTCTCTTTGATTTGTTATCAATTTTCCTCCTGCGGCCACGTCCAGGGAGGTTGGCTACAGTCCCATGGATCTTAAATTTCTGAATAATATGTGCAACTGTAGTTACAGGAACATCAAGCTGCTTGGAGATGGTCTTATAACCTTTACCTTTAACATGCTTGTCTATAATTTTCTTTCTAATCTCCTGAGACAACTCTTTCCTTTGCTTCCTTTGGTCCATGTTGAGTGTGGTACACACCATGTCACCAAACAGCACAGTGAGTATCTGTAGCCCTATTTACAGGCCCACTGACTGATTACAAGATTGTCGACACCTGTGATGCTAATTAGTGGACACAACTTGATTTAACATGTCCCTTTTGTCACATTATTTTCAGGGGTACCATCATTTCTGTCCAGGCCTATTTCAAGAGTTTAATTTGTTTTTAAATTCTGTGGAAGCAGGGTTGAAAAGCAATGTCTGTCTTTCATTTGTTCATTTTCATCAATTTTTAATTTATTATTACTTTTGTCAGATTCAAGTTTTTTCTGTGACCATTGTGGGTTTTTCTTTCATTAAACGAGGGGTACCAACAATTTTGACCACGTGTGTATATAGTATATACAGAGCTCCTTTGTATGTCACTGGTGATCACTGTATTACCTATACACTATATACAGAGCTCCTGTCTATAATGTCACTGGTGATCACTGTGTTACCTGTACACTGACACTATATACAGAGCTCCTGTCTATAATGTTGCTGGTGGTAATAACAGTGTTGTTAGTATTGTGGTTTTGTATTCATGATCAGTATTGTAGTATTTGGTCACCTTGGGGTGGTAATATATGGTCTGGTCATAGTTTGGCCATATTTGTTCCTTGTATGTGGTATTATTCGGTCACTATGTAGTGGTAATATGTGATCTAGTCAAGGTGTGGCGATATTTGTCTCTTTTGTATGTGGTATTATTGGTGTTGATATAGTGGACTGTGTTGTGTATGGCAGTCATTTTGTTCTTGCTGATATTAACTGTATATAGGGTTACAGATACTCACTGTGCCTGTATATAGGGTTACAGATATTCACTGTGCCTGTATATAGGGTTACAGATACTCACTGTGCTTGTATATAGGGTTACAGATACTCACTGTGCCTGTATATAGGGTTACAGATATTCACTGTGCCTGTATATAGGGTTACAGATACTCACTGTGCTTGTATATAGGGCTACAGATACTCACTGTGCTTGTATATAGGGCTACAGATACTCACTGTGTTGTTTGGTGACATGGTGTGTACCACACTCAACATGGACCAGAAGAAGCAAAGGAAAGAGCTGTCTCAGGAGATTAGAAAGAAAATTATAGAAAAGCATGTTAAAAGGTAAAGGTTATAAGACCATCTCCAAGCAGCTTGATGTTTCTGTGACTACAGGTGCACATATTATTCAGAAATTTAAGATCCATGGGACTGTAGCCAACCTCCCTGGACGTGGCTGCAGGAGGAAAATTGATGACAAATCAAAGAGACGGATAATATGAATGGTAACAAAAGAGCCCAGAATAACTTCTAAAGAGATTAAAGGTGAACTTCAAGCTCAAGGAACATCAGTGTCAGATCGTACCATCCACCGTTGTTTGATCCAAAGTGAACTTCATGTAAGACGACCAAGGAGAACACCATTGTTGAAAAAAAAAATAGTAAAAAAGCCAGACTGGAATTTGCCAAACTACATGTTGACAAGCCACAAAGCTTCTGGGAGAATGTACTATGGACAGATGAGACAAAAATTGAAGTTTTTGGCAAGGCACATCAGCTCTATGTTCACAGATGGAAAAATATCAAGAAAAGAACACTGTCCCTACTGTGAAACATGGTGGAGGCTCTGTTATGTTCTGGGGCTGCTTTGCTGCACCTGGCACAGGGTGTCTTGAATCTGTGCAGGGTACAATGAAATCTCAAGACTATCAAGGGATTCTAGAGAGAAATGTGCTGCCCAGTGTCAGAAAGCTTGGTCTCAGTCGCAGGTCTAGCAACAGGATAATGACCCAAAACACACACAGCTAAAAACACCCAAGAATGGCTAAGAGGAAAACATTGGACTATTCTGAAGTGGCTTCTATGAGCCCTGACCTAAATCCTATGGAGCATCTTTGGAAAGAGCTGAAACATTCTGGAAAAGGCAACCTTCAAACACGAGACAACTGGAGCAGTTTGCTCATGAGGAGTTGGCCAAAATACCTGTCGAGAGGCGCAGAAGTCTCATTGACAGTTACAGGAATCGTTTGATTGCAGTGATTGCCTCAAAAGGTTCAACAAAATATTAAGTTAAGAAGAAGAACCATCATTTCTGTCCAGGCCGATTTCATGAGGTTAATTTTTTTTTAAATTCTGTGGAAGCAGAAAATCAATGTCTGACCTTCATCTCTTCATTTTCAAAAATTTGTAATTTATCAGATTGAAGTTATTTCTGTGACCATTGTGGGTTTTTCTTTCATTAAACGAGGAGTACCAACAATTTTGACCAAGTGTGTAGTGTAAGTGTACATGTAATACACTGACTCACCAGTGATGTCTCTAGGTGAAGTCCTTCATCTTCGCTTTTCTTCTTCATCTGGCACAGACGGCCATCACTTCTTCCAGCCAGGAATCATCTCTGCAGAAAATAACACACAGTTATTAATAACTGATCTCTTCTAGAGAATATTCCCACTTTCCCCCCCCGACCTCTACACTACACCAGTTGAAGAAAAAAAGCAACATAGTGCCGTCCTGCACAGTAACAGGACTCCTCTTTTGTCCCATCCCATGGAAAACAATTTCCTAAAAAGTAAATTATATTACAGAAGTAATAATGTAATAATAATTGGAATCTAAAGTAATAATGTTCCCCACTGGTCACCATAAACTAATAAAGTATGTTCCTCAATCTGGCTCCCAAACAGTAATTAAGTCCCTTGTCTAGCCAGGCACCCCCATATGTCCCTTCTGGCCACCATTTGTCTAGTGTGACCCCTCCATATATTTATCCTAGCACATGTGTATCGAGCCTGCCCCCTCCCATATACCCATCCTAGCCCCCCCATGTGCCAGTCTGCCCCCCCACATATCCATCCTTGCTTCCATGTTTCCAGCCTGCGCCCCCATATGTCCCCCCCATATATCCTCCATGTGTCCAGCCTGCCCTCTACATATTCATCCTGGCCTCCATGTGTCCAGCCTCTCCCCTCATATATCCATACTGCCCTTACCCCCTGCATATATCCATCCTGACACCCCCCATATATCCAGTGTGCCCCTCCATATATTTATGCTAGCCCATGTGTATCGAGCCCGCCCCCCCCACATATTCATCCTAGCCCCCCATGTGTCCAGCCTGTCCCCCCCCATATATCCATCCTGGCCTCCATGTGTTCAGCCTGCCCCCCCTCCCCCATATATCCATCCTGGCCTCCATAAGTCCAGCTTGCCCCCCCCATATATCCATCCTGGCCTCCATATATCCATCTTGCCCCCCCATATATCTGACGCGCCCCTGGGCCTGTGTCGCGCTGCGTTGCGCACGCGGGAGCTTACCCGGAGCCGGATCTCTTGAGGGTTGTAGTCTCGTGGCGGTGACCCGGTCCGTGCCCAGGGAGTCAAACTGAGCGGCGATGTAACAGCGGTAGATGTAGGACGACTACGCCACCCGTTGAATGCAGCTATGGAGCTGCCGCTGCAGGACAGTCCGCTGAGGCCGGTGGATGGATGGTGCAGCGTAGATGGTATAACCCCCAACGGGAGGGGTATGGCCTCAGGGCAGCAGGTGTGGATGATGGGGGTAGCAGGAACCACTCAGAGACAGTGCGGTGTAATTCAGGGTCTTTACTGGTAACAACGATAGACCCTCCCGGAGTACTTGCTAGTGAACGGGGCCTGGTCAGTCCTTGAGCAGATGGGATCTCCCCTGGCCAGGCGGAGTTGTAGGCCTCCCAAACTGACTGTACTCTTCTGGCTACCTTGCTAGAAGCGGATATAAGTAGCCCACGTCCCTGAGTGTACCGTGTGGTGCTCACCCGTATGGCCGGTGACTCGGGGCCTTCTAATGGCTTCCGCTCCACGATGGCGGTGCTGGTCCCCCGCGTGTGACCGTGCCTTCGGGTTTCTGGGCCTGAGGACCTGAAATCCCCTGCCGGTCGGCTTCTGCTGCTGGGTAAGAGTTAGTCCCCACAGCCTCGGACGCCGGGTCCGGTAAGAAAGCTTCTCAGTCAGGGCGAGCTCTGCAGCTGCCAGCCCCTGACTTGTAGTAGTATTGCTTCTGCTGTTTCTTGTCTCTACTCTCCTTGACTGCTCACCCTGCTTCAGCCCCGGGTTTATATAGGGGAAGTTCTTCCCCTCCCAAGACTGGGCAGGAGGTGTGGCATGCACAGGATCCCTGACCAAAGGACCTCCCACCTGCTCTCAGACATAATATCTCTATCACTGTGGCAACCAGACCCCTGGGGTGTCACATTCCCCCCTAGTGAAATTTAGTACTCCGGGACTAAACATATTTTAGAAAAACATAACAAGATATAACAATAACAATACAATAAAGAAACACATAAAGGTGGTCACGGCATGTCCGTAACCGGGTGCAGTCTTTGAAGAAAGCAAGGTGTCCATTTCACCAAAACAGGGAGACGTAACCAGGTAGGGGTCTGTCCTACCCCGAGTCCTTAACAGTCTCTAGTCCATCCTGGGTTACGCTCCAACTATGTACAAGGATTCCCGGTAAATCCACCAAGGACTCCTACAAATAACTAGAAACACAAAATTATACACAAGCAACAATACACAGGTAAACATAAATAAAACAATTTATACACTTCAAATCCTCCAACGTGCGGGTAACTGGCCTCTAGTGGCCCTAGTGGACCTACGGAGCTGACTGTCTAGCCCTGAACTACAGGGTGTAGGAGCTGTCAAGGGTAAACTGGGCAGCTGTCTACCGGCTCTTTGGCTCACTAGGGATATGGCAGGCTCACTGCAAGCAGAGGGTTGATCCTCCTGGTCTGCGGGTGTGGGGTCTTCTGCCTCCTGGACCGGCTGTTCTTCCAGCTCTACCTGTTGCTCCGTAGGTGCTTGGGATGCTGGTTGGAGGAAGGTGAGTACGGGTACCACAACTGCACCATTGACTTGAGTCCAAGACCGAGGGAAGTCCCCGAGCACAGTACTAACCATATCTTCCCTTTCCTCTACGGGTCGATGGTCTTCTTGTTCCTCTTCAGGGTTCCTCAGTTGTTCGGGACACTTCTTCAGGTGGTCCCGGGATACAATGGCTGTGGTTTCCCCTCCGTCTTTACTGATGGTACAAACCTTCGGGTTCTCGTGGCTTGAGGGCAGTACGGTGTACGGGTCCTTCTCCCACTGGTCGTCCAACTTGTGGAGCCGTCTCTTCCTCTTCAAGACCTGCTCTCCGGGTACCAGGGGAACAGCGGGAGCATACTGGTTGTAAGTTTTCTCTTGTCTTTCCCTAGCCTGACAGAGACTTCGCTCCACACTCTCCTGTACTCTCCGGTACTGCTGCTGCCTCTCTGTGTCCCAGTCTGCTTCTGGTGAAGTGTCCTCAGGTGTCAGGACTCCCATTTCCAGGTCAACAGGTAACTTACCAGGTCTTGCCCTCATTAGGTAAGCCGGGGTACAGTTGGTGGAACCTACCGGGATGTGGTTGTATAGGTCCACCAGATCGGGCAGCTTCTCAGGCCACAGACTGCGTTCTTCCAGGGGCAACGTTTTCAGAAGATCCATTACCACCTGGTTCATTTTCTCACAAAGTCCATTAGTTTGCGGATGATAGGGTGTCGTCCTTATCTTCCGGCAGCCATATAGAGTGCAGAATTCTTGGAAGACCTCCGCTTCAAAGGCAGGTCCCTGGTCTGTCAACACTTGGTCCGGGTACCCGTGTGGACGGCAGAAATGCTGCTGGAATGCTCTCGCTGCTGTTCGAGCTGTTAAGTCCTTGACGGGGACGACAACCAAGAACCGGGAGTAGTGATCCACGATGGTTAGTGCGTAGACGTAGCCACTTCTGCTTGGGGTCAGTTTTACATGATCCAAGGCTACCAGTTCCAACGGCTGCCGGGTGACGATGGACTGCAGGGGAGTCTTCTGGCTGGCACGATCCTTCCTTCTTAGGTTGCACGGGCCACAGTCTCTGCACCACTTCTCAATGGTTCCCCTCATGCCTACCCAGTGGAATCGCTCGCGCAGCAGGAACTCCAGCTTCTTCCACCCGAAGTGTCCAGCTCCGTCGTGGTATGCCTCCATCACCATGGCTGCGTCTCTTCGTGGCACCACTACTTGCCAGAGTAGTTCATGCGTCCGGGAGTTAACCATTCTGCGGCACAACTTCCCCTTGTAAAGGAACAGTCGACTCCTCTCTGCCCATAGTTGTTTGGCTTCCTCCGGAGCGTCTGGTTCAAGGCAAGCCTCCGGGCGAGTCAGCATCTCCTTCACCAGTCGGACGGCAGGGTCGCTGTCTTGCGTTTCCGCCCAGTTGTAGTGAGGTAAGGGGTTCAACGTAGCAGCCTGCTTACTCCTTACCCGGTGGGAGTACTGGATAGTCCCATGACGGTGGAACGCAGGGAGTTCAACTTCTTCCAGTCCCTCCGGATCTTCTCCTTCGTCCGGCAGGTTGGGCATCCTGGACAGGGCGTCCGCGTTGGTATTGGAGCGTCCGGCCCGGTACTTGATTGTGAACTCGTAGTTGGACAGACGGGCCATCCACCTCTGCTCCAGGGCACCGAGTCTTGCCGTGTCCAGGTGTGTCAACGGGTTGTTATCCGTGTACACGGTGAACCGGGAAGAAGCGAGGTAATGCTTAAAGCGCTCGGTGACTGCCCATACTACGGCCAGGAACTCTAGCTTAAATGAGCTGTAATTCTCGGGATTCCTTTCGGTGGGTCGCAGCTTTCGGCTGGCGTAGGCGATTACTCGTTCCTTCCCCTGCTGGATCTGGGACAGTACGGCTCCTAGCCCGATGTTACTGGCGTCGGTGTAGAGGATAAAGGGCTGGCTATAATCCGGGTATGCCAGGATTTCGTCCCCCGTGAGGGCCATCTTCAGCTGGCGGAAGGACTCTTCTTCCAGCTCCTCCCATTTGAAGGGCGGCTTCTGGTTCTTGGCCTTCCGGGACTGGCCTATCAGGAGGTCCTGCATAGGTGCTGCCTTTTTGGTGAAACCGGGAATAAACCTTCGGTAGTAGCCTACCAACCCGAGGAACTGCCGCACTTCTTTTACGCTGGAGGGGCTTGGCCATTCCTTAATTGCGGTGATCTTATCAGGGTCGGGAGCCACTCCGTCAGCGCTCACCACGTGTCCCAGGTACTGCACCTTTGGTTTCAGGAGGTGACACTTGGAGGGTTTCACCTTTAGGCCGTAACTCGCCAGAGCTTCGAACACTTCCGCCAGGTGTTTCAGGTGGTCCTCATACGTCTTGGAATATACGATGACATCGTCCAGGTACAACAGGACCGTCTCGAAGTTTCTGTGGCCCAGACAACACTCCATTAGTCGTTGGAAGGTTCCTGGTGCGTTGCAGAGTCCGAACGGCATGCAGGTGAACTCGCTAAGTCCCATCGGGGTGGTGAATGCGGTCTTCTCCCGGTCCGCCTCTGCTACAGGAACCTGCCAGTACCCGCTAGTGAGATCCAAGGTAGAGAAGAAGTTAGCAGATCTTAAAGCAGCCAATGACTCCTCTATCCTTGGTAAGGGGTACGCATCCTTGTGTGTGATACGGTTGATTTTCCGGTAATCTACACACATCCTCATGGTGTTGTCTTTTTTTCTGACTAAGACTAGTGGAGCTGCCCAGGGGCTACAGCTATCCCTGATCACCCCAGCCTCCTTCATGTCTCTAAGCATCCCCTTGGCGTGTTGGTAGTGTGCAGGGGGTACGGGTCGATACCTCTCTTTTATGGGAGGATGGTCTCCCGTGGGGATGTGGTGTTCTACCCCCTTGACTCGCCCGAAGTCTAACGGGTGTTTACTAAACACTCTCTCGTACTCTTGAACCACCCGATAGACTCCCTGTTTCTGATGTGAGGGAGTGGAGTCAGTACCCAAATGTAGTTGCTGACACCAGTCCTCCTTTGTTTTCTTAGAGCCGTTACCTTCCTCCGGGTGAGATGGAGGCAAGGGTTCCACAGATTGTATAGCATTTTGGTTAATGGTATATAATTTGGCTAGCGTGGCATACCGGGGCAGGTACACTTCCCTCTTCCCGATATTGATTATGCGAACGGGCACCCTCCCATGGCGTACATTAACCACCCCCCGTGCTGTCAAGATGGTGGGCCTACTGTCTGAGTAAACTGGTTCTACCATTGCCTGGTAATCTCTACCTCTCAGACCAATAGCTGCCCGGCACCAAATCATCATTTCACTTTTTGGGGGCATGGCAATAGGAAAAGGGTCACACATTCTTACGCTACCAATCTCACCGCCGGAGAGTTCCACCTGTTGCCGTCGCATCAGTGCCCGGATCTCTTTCTGGAGCACCCGCTGCTCGCCGGAGCTGGCGTTCTTGGCAACCTGCTGTAAAAGGAAAATCACCTCTGCAAGACAATTTTCAATTGCATTAGTTCCTAGAGTTATTTTTGGGTGACTCTCATGTTTGTCAATATCTACAATGATCAGTCCCTGTGCTGCCAGTTCGACTCTACCGATTTTGATGGTCACCTCTTTAAATCCGATCTGTGGCACGGGCTGGCCATTGCTGGCGATGATACTCAAGTCGTCGTCAGGGTAGCGGGTAATATCCGAGTCATTCCAGTACTGCTTAAAGAGCACGTACGGGATGGTGGTGACCTGTGACCCGGTGTCCAGTAGGGCACTCATAGGAATGCCATCCAGTACCACAGGCAAGACTGGACGTCCTCCCACATATCTGTCGCGCCAGTTCGATGGGCCTGGTGATCTTTTTCCTGGGGGTTGGCCCTCTACCCCAGGTTGTGCCCGTTTAAAGAACAGTACCTTGCCATATGTCCGGGTTGATTGCAGCGGCGGCAGATGGGTCGTCCGTCTAAGCTGTATCGGTCACTGGGTCTTCCTCTGGCCGGTGGGGTCCTCCTTGGTCGACGCCACGGGATGTCCTCCGGTCCGGATGCCAGCTGGATCTTCCCTGGGGTGGAAACCTGTAAAGACTGCACAGTTCGGGTTAGCGCAGCAACGCTCTTAGCTAGCTCTTGGACCTGATGGTGTAGGTCTGGAGCCGGGTCATTGTCCAAAGCCTGCGCATCAGCTCCCACAGGCCCTGCCGACAAGGGCGCCGCCTCCTGGTGGTAAGTGCTAGCTGGGCGCCTGTGGGTCACAACGCCACCCGGTGCCGGTTCTCGGAGCACCCGGATGGCTCTGTCCTTGAACTGTGCAAAGCCCAGATGGGGATCCTGTAAGGCCATCGCCCGCAACTGGGTTCGGTGGGCATTACAATATAGTCCCTCTATAAATTGTTCGGTCAACAGCCTGTCCTCGTTTCCCACTCCATCAGGGTCGGTCTGCTTAATGGCCCTCAGGGCCTCTTGTAGATTTAGTGCATAGTCCCTTATACTCTCATGCGCTCGCTGCTTGCACCCGTAGAATCTAAGCTTAATCTCGGCTGAGGTGCGGGTATCAAAGGTATCCTTCAGCCGGGTTACTATCCCTGTGACAGTCTTCCTCCCAGGTGGCCAGGATTTTACTTCCCTTTTGGCTGCCCCGGTTAGTTGGGCCACCAGGATGCTCACTTTTTGCTCTTCTGTGAGGGGGTACACCTGGAAGAGGCTATCCAGCTTTTCTCTAAAGTCATGCAGGGTATGTGACTCCCCTGAGTACTGGGGTAGCCAAGCTGCTCCCGGGATATAGGGCATGGTGAAGGGCATAACTGCAGCAGCGGTGGCGCTGGCGGGGGTTGAGGCAATGAAGCTCTCCTCTGCATCCGACATCTTCCTCCCCCCTAGTGGACCGTGGCCTACCTTGCGATGATCCTGTTCCGTAGGCCGCGGCTCCGCAGTAGATCGTCAGGGTTGAGGACCTTCCGTCGCGCTCCGGTGACGTCGGCGTCTGCTGGGCTCCTTCCAGGACCTTACGCAACGTCCGGACGTGAGGCGGGGCTTCAGTTCTCGCGCGCTTTCGGAGTCCACGCCCCTCTTCTTCCCGCGTGGCGTCCTCAAGATGGCGTCCAACGGCGGGAAAACTCCACGGATGGCGCGAAGAAGGCTGAAAATGGCGCCGGATGGCGGGAATCTTCACCGATGGCGGGAAAACTTCACGGATGGTAAGTTTTAAAAGTCTCTTTTTCAGGCACGCAGTACCCGGTGGTTGCGGGCACGAAATCCTGCCGACTACGCCAAAGTTGACGCGCCCCTGGGCCTGTGTCGCGCTGCGTTGCGCACGCGGGAGCTTACCCGGAGCCGGATCTCTTGAGGGTTGTAGTCTCGTGGCGGTGACCCGGTCCGTGCCCAGGGAGTCAAACTGAGCGGCGATGTAACAGCGGTAGATGTAGGACGACTACGCCACCCGTTGAATGCAGCTATGGAGCTGCCGCTGCAGGACAGTCCGCTGAGGCCGGTGGATGGATGGTGCAGTGTAGATGGTATAACCCCCAACGGGAGGGGTATGGCCTCAGGGCAGCAGGTGTGGATGATGGGGGTAGCAGGAACCACTCAGAGACGGTGCGGTGTAATTCAGGGTCTTTACTGGTAACAACGATAGACCCTCCCGGAGTACTTGCTAGTGAACGGGGCCTGGTCAGTCCTTGAGCAGATGGGATCTCCCCTGGCCAGGCGGAGTTGTAGGCCTCCCAAACTGACTGTACTCTTCTGGCTACCTTGCTAGAAGCGGATATAAGTAGCCCACGTCCCTGAGTGTACCGTGTGGTGCTCACCCGTATGGCCGGTGACTCGGGGCCTTCTAATGGCTTCCGCTCCACGATGGCGGTGCTGGTCCCCCGCGTGTGACCGTGCCTTCGGGTTTCTGGGCCTGAGGACCTGAAATCCCCTGCCGGTCGGCTTCTGCTGCTGGGTAAGAGTTAGTCCCCACAGCCTCGGACGCCGGGTCCGGTAAGAAAGCTTCTCAGTCAGGGCGAGCTCTGCAGCTGCCAGCCCCTGACTTGTAGTAGTATTGCTTCTGCTGTTTCTTGTCTCTACTCTCCTTGACTGCTCACCCTGCTTCAGCCCCGGGTTTATATAGGGGAAGTTCTTCCCCTCCCAAGACTGGGCAGGAGGTGTGGCATGCACAGGATCCCTGACCAAAGGACCTCCCACCTGCTCTCAGACATAATATCTCTATCACTGTGGCAACCAGACCCCTGGGGTGTCACATATCCATCCTGCCCCCCCCATATATCCATCCTGCCACCCATATATCCATCCTGGCCTCCATGTGTCCAGCCTGCCCCCCATATACCCATCCTGCCCACCCCCCTTTGCCTGGGTCCACCTTGGTTCCCCCTTGTGTGTCCTGCCAGGGCTCCCCCTTGTGTGTCCAGCCAGGGCTCCCCTCCCTTGCGTGTCCAGCCAGGGCTCCCCCCTTGCGTGTCCAGCCAAGGCTCCCCCCCTTGCGTGTCCAGCCAGGGCCCCCCCCTTGCGTGTCCAGCCAGGGTTCCCCCCTCGTATTTCCAGCTGGGCCCCCCCTCGTGTGTCCGTCCAGCTGGGCCCCCCCTCGTGTGTCTGTCCAGCTGGGCCCCCCCTTGTGTGTCTGTCCAGCTGGGCCCCCCCTTGTGTGTCCGTCCAGCTGGGCCCCCCCTCGTGTGTCTGTCCAGCTGGGCCCCCCCTTGTGTGTCTGTCCAGCTGGGCCCCCCCCTTGTGTGTCTGTCCAGCTGGGCCCCCCCTTGTGTGTCTGTCCAACTTGGCCCCCCCTTGTGTGTCTGTCCAGCTGGGCCCCCCCCTTGTGTGTCTGTCCAGCTGGGCCCCCCCTTATGTGTCTGTCCAACTTGGCCCCCCCTTGTGTGTCTGTCCAGCTGGGCCCCCCCTTGTGTGTCTGTCCAACTTGGCCCCCCCCCTTGTGTGTCTGTCCAACTTGGCCCCCCCCTTGTGTGTCTGTCCAGCTGGGCCCCCCCTTGTGTGTCTGTCCAGCTGGGCCCCCCCCTTGTGTGTCTGTCCAACTTGGCCCCCCCTTGTGTGTCTGTCCAGCTGGGCCCACCCTTGTGTGTCTGTCCAGCTGGGCCCCCCCCCTTGTGGGTCTGTCCAGCTGGGCCCCCCCTTGTGTGTCCTGCTGGCCCCCGCCTTGTGTGTCCAGACCATTACACACACACACACACATACACACACACACACACACACACACACCTCTTACCTTCCTGTGATCCCGTGCGGTGTCCTCCTTCTCCTGAGTTGCGCGCCTCCTTCACAGCAGGCGCATGACGATGACGTCATACGCCGGCCGGCGAAGGGAGACACGCAGCTTCAGCTGCTTCACGTGCGCCGCGGTGGTTCAGGTAATGAACGCTGCGTGCGCGCGTCCCTGCATACACTGTGCCTGCGCTTTTAAAGGGCCCGTGCCCCTTAAAACCTCAGGATTTATTTTTGTTCTCTTCTCCCCCCTCTACTCTGCAGCAGGGGGCGGGGCCCACCGGGAAATTTCCCGGTATCCCGCCAGCCCAGACTGACCCTGCTCACATGTATTAAAACCGTCAAACAGTTGCAAATCATGCACATGGGAGCGATTCAACCATATCACCGAGGAGCTATAAATACTCGGAGCTCGGCCCGAGCATACTCGCCGAAAGGGTTAACAGAACATACTCGCTCAACACTAGTTTTAACCAAAGAAGCCCTTTAATGCAAACATGTCCATCCCAGTTAGAGTGTCGCCCAGTAGATGTGCAGGAGCCGCCAGTCAATGCTCCACTATAACAGGGAGAGCGGATAACAGATATTTGCATCTTGCTGTAGGTGGGCCCCTAGAGTTAATTTCCCCTGTGGGCCCCAGACACCGCAGTCCGACCCTGGTCATCAATATCAGATCAGTGAGGTTCCAACACACGGCCCCCTCACCAATAAGACAGCAGCTGGAAATACTCAGCGTAGAGAGCCCAAACAGCACAGCGCTGTACACTGTGTAGTGGCCGATCTTGGTACTGCAGCTCCTATTGAAATGATTGTGATCTGAGCTGTAGTACCTGAAACCAGCCATTGCACAGTGTGCGGAGCTGTGCTATTCCAGCTCTTAACACTGTGTACATCATCTTGCAGAAGTAGCTGATGTCTGGGGATTTCAGGTGTCAGACCCCCACTAATCACTGTATGAGTTCTGCTCTACTCCTTTATTAAAGGGGTGGTCTTGTGTTCCTTTCATCAGAAGCTGAAGATTTACAGTTCTGGCCGGTGGCTTGGCTGAGCCGCTTGTCTGAATTGTGCCCTCTTGCATTCTGCGGGCAGAGGCGGCTTTGCCTCTGCAGAATGGGACAGGCACAGGGGCACTGAAGTCCACCAGTCTGCAAGTGAGCACTTCTTGCCAAGGAGACCAGCCACTTCTCAGGTGGTCAGTAACCATAGCAATGAGCTGTACACTGCAGAATTAAAAATCTTTTCCTTCTTGAGAACAGAGAAGATTTTGAATAAGAAGGAAATTGCAAAGTTTCTTGTTTTTACAAGCTCTTTGCAATCTTAGCCTTTTAATACATTCATTTTATTTAGTTATATATTTATTTTACTCTCTTATATAGCGCCGTTAGATTTCGTAGCACCTTACAGACATTATCATCACTGTCCCCATTGGGGCTCACAATATGAATTCCCTATCAGTATGTCTTTGGAGTGTGGGAGGAAACCGGAGAACCCGGAGGAAACCCACACAAACACGGGGAGAACATACAAACTCCTTGCAGATGTTGTCCTTGCTATTATATGAACCCAGCCCCACAGCGTTAATCATTGACCCACCATGTTGCCCACATTCCTCGGCTTTTTTAAGATTTTCTGCAATGAATAAGAACACTGAAGAAAATCTAGATTGATCAACATTTAATATCACAAATGCAGTTGCTGCAAAACTTGTCCATAGTCCTGTTCCCAGCTGAAAATTGGATACAATTGTATCTTGTGTAGACAATGCTCTGTGAGCTAAATAGCCGGGATCCACTGCTACAAGGCAGGAAACAGACAGATTCTGCTGATGGGTTCTGCTCCCAGAGCATTATTCAGCCTGGACATCTCAGCTCAGAGCAAAACCAGCTATAAGGCTGTGTGCACACCTAGCAGATTTGATGCAGATTTACATGCGTTTTTTCTGCTAGAGAGAAGCGTTTTCACATGCATTTTTTCAAGCAATTTTCCAAGCGATTTTGAGCATCACTTGGAAAAGTGCTTGACAAGTTGATCACACAATATAAATCCATGCAACCGACATGGATCTATAATGTGTGAACAACTTAGATGCTTTAAATGCAGCATCTATAGTAAAAAAAAGAAAACGTTAATAAATAAAAAAAAACAACGGTATATTCACCTCTCCGGCGGCCCCCGGTCTGCTCTCCGGTCTCCTCCGGTCTGCTCCCGGCCGCGTCTTCTCTCTTCAGCGTCCCGCAGTGTACGGTCAGGACCTGCGGTGACGTCATTTAGTCAGCTGATGGCCACGCGACCATCACCTGATGCCGACGTCAGCGGTCATGCGACCATCACCTGACTAAATGACGTCAGCGCAGGTCCTGACAGTACAGACAGCAGACCGGAGGAGACCGGAGAGCAGACCGGGGGCCGCCGGAGAGGTGAATATACAGGTTTTGTTTGTTTTTAACTTTTTTATTTCTTTTTTTCACCGCGTGGTAGCCGGGATGAAGAGGAGTTGTAGTCTCGTCTTCCTCCCAGATACCACACGCATCGCGAATAAGCTTCAGCGTAATAGCAGTAGAAATGGTCATGCTGCGTTTTGCAAAGTAATGCGAATTTGACGCGCAAATTAGCGCATCATGTGCACAGCACATCCGAATTCACATGGCTTTGCATGGCAGACTGTTTTACAAGCGTTTTCGCGGCCGTAAAAACGCCGCAAAAACGCTACAAAAACGCTACGTGGGCACATGGCCTAAGGCTGTGTGCCCACAACGCGTATTTTAAGCGTTTCCGCATGGCAAAAACGCTGCAGAAACGCTTAAAGACGCATGTTAGAAGGTCTGCCATGTTCCCCAATGATAGTCCGCATGTGCTGTGCACATGCTGCGGAAATTTCCACTGCGGATTATCATTGCGGAAAAAAACGCAGCACTACCAATTATTTTGCGGAAGCGCAGCGTTTTCCTGGCCATTGACTTGCATTGGAACGCATGGATTCCGCTTCACTAGATAAGCACCTGCGGAATACATGCGTTCAATGTGCGGATGGTACCCGGGTGTGGAGGATGGGAGACTCTCCTCCGGACCCGGGTACCATAGAACCTGTCAAAATAAAGAATAAAATAAAAAATAAATGTTATATTTACCTTCTGACGGCCCCCGCTGCGCTCGTCCTCCCATGCCGGCAGCTCGCGATGGACTGAAGGACCAGCGCTGACATCATAGTCATGTGACGGCAGGTCCTTCAGTGTACCGCGATCTGCCGGCAGCCAGGACGGAGCGAAGCGAGACTGCGGGGGCCATCGGAAGGTAAGTATAGATTTATTTTTTTATTTTTAACCAGTCTTTGGGGTCACACTATATAAATCCATGCCGTTTTCATGGATTTCTATAGTGTGACCAAGTTGACAAGCACTTTCCAAGTGATGCTAAAATCACTTGTAAAGCGCTTGTCAACCCGCATGCGGAAATGCATGTGAAGAACGCTTCACTTCTGCATGTCACTGGCAGGAAAAACGCATGTACAATCCGCATATACAATCCGCATGTACAATCCGCGTGTACAATCCGCATATACAATCCGCATGTACAATCCGCATGTACAATCCGCGTGTACAATCCGCGTGTACAATCCGCATATACAATCCGCGTGTACAATCCGCGTGTACAATCCGCATGTACAATCCGCGTGTACAATCCGCATATACAATCCGCATGTACAATCCGCGTGTACAATCCGCGTGTACAATCCGCATGTACAATCCGCATATACAATCCGCATGTACAATCCGCATATACAATCCGCATGTACAATCCGCATGTACAATCCGCATGTACAATCCGCGTGTACAATCCGCGTGTACAATCCGCGTGTACAATCCGCATGTACAATCCGCATGTACAATCCGCGTGTACAATCCGCGTGTACAATCCGCATGTACAATCCGCATGTACAATCCGCGTGTACAATCCGCATGTACAATCCGCATGTACAATCCGCATGTACAATCCGCATGTACAATCCGCATATACAATCCGCGTGTACAATCCGCGTGTACAATCCGCATGTACAATCCGCATGTACAATCCGCATATACAATCCGCGTGTACAATCCGCATGTACAATCCGCATGTACAATCCGCATGTACAATCCGCATGTACAATCCGCATGTACAATCCGCATGTACAATCCGCATGCGTTATTTCTGCCAGCGAGATGCAGAAACGCTCAGGAAAAATCCGGAGCATTTCTGCATCGTGGGCACATAGCCTAAGTCTCTGCATTTGTCTGCTTACACATCAGTACATTTCTGAACACATTCAGCAAAAATTGCAGTACATTTGTTAAAATTGGGCATATAGCATACTATAGGTGCTTCTCACAAAATTAGAATATCATCAAAAAGTTAATTTATTTCAGTTCTTCAATACAAATAGTAAAACTCATATTATATAGAGTCATTACAGACAGAGTGATCTATTTCAAGTGTTTATTTCTGTTAATGCTATTATCTCAGTAAATTAGAATACTTTATAACACCAGCTTGAAAAATGTTTTTAAAATCTGAAATGTTGTCCTACTGAAATGTATGTTCAGTAAATGCCCTCAATACTTGGCCAGGCTCCTTTTGCATCAATTACTGCATCAATGCGGCAATGTGGCATGGAGGCGATCAGCCTGTGGCACTGCTGAGGTGTTATGGAAGCCCAGGTGGCTTTGATAGAAGCCTTCAGCTCGTCTGCATTGTTGGGTCTGGTGTCTCTCATCTTTCTCTTGACAATACCCCATAGATTCTCTATAATAGATTCTCTATGGGGTTAAGGTCAGGTGAGTTTGCTGCCAATCAAGCACAGTGATACTGTTGTGTAAACCAGGTATTGGTACTTTTGGCAGTGTGGACAGGGGCCAAGTCCTGCTGGAAAATGACATTTCCATCTCCAAAAAGCTTGTGGGCAGAGGGAAGCATGAAGGGCTCTACAATGTCCTGGTAGACGGGTGCACTGACTTTGGTCTTGATAAAACACAGTGGACCTACACCAGCAGATGACATGGCTCCCCAAACCATCACCGATTGTGGAAACTTCACACGAGACCTCAAGCAGCTTGGATTGTGGCCTCTCCACTCTTCCTCCAGACTCTGGGACCTTGATTTCCAAATTAAATGCAAAATTTACTTTCATCGGAAAACAACACCTTGGACCACTGAGCAACTGTCCAGGTGTTTTTCTCCTTGGCCCAGGTAAGATGCTTCTGGCGTTGTCTATTGGTCATGAGTGGCTCGACACAAGGAATGTGACACTTGTAGCCCATGTCCTGGATACGTCTGTATGTGGTGGCTCTTGAAGCAATGACTCCAGCAGCAGTCCACTCCTTGTGAATCTTCCCCAAATGTTTGAATGGCCTTTCCTTAACAATCTTTTCAAGGCTGCGGTTATCCCGGTTGCTTGTGCACCTCTTCCTACCACACTTTTTCTTTCCACTCAACTTTCCATAAATATGCTTGGATACAGCACTCTGTTAACAGCCAGCTTCTTTAGCAATGACCTTTTGTGGTTTACACTCCTTGTGGAGTGTGTCAATGACTGCCTTCTGGACATCTGTCAAGTCATCAGTCTTCCCCATGATTGTGGAGCCTACTGAAACAGACAAAGGGACCTTTTTAAATGCGTAAGAAGCCTTTGCAGGTGGTTTTTGTTAATTATTCTAATTTACTGAGATAATGACTTTTGTGTTTTCATTGGCTGTAAGCCATCATTATCAACATTAACAGAAATAAACACTTGAAATAGATCACTCTGTAATGACTCTGTATAATATATGAGTTTCACTTTTTGGATTGAAGAACTGAAATAAATAAACTTTTTGATGATATTCTAATTTTGTGAGAAGCACCTGTATGTTTGATGCATCTCATTAGCTAAGCTCAACCTCTTCCTTGCTTCACCTCAATTTGAGCCATAAATTGTGATATTTCATTTTGGTGCATTTTATGACTCCTTTTTGTCACACTTTTCTCATAACTATTTTTTTTATAACTGAGGGAAAATAACAAAATCTTATTTGTTGTACTCAAGTTTTCACAGAAACATCTGATAAAGTGTTGACTTATTTTTCTGAGTTAAACTCTTCCTTTTGGCCCTCTATATATTTGAGTTTGACAGCCCTGATGTAGATGGATGATGATGTGGCAAGAAGGGGCAGAGGGGCAGAGCCTCCTGGCTCTCAGCTTCGCTCTCCACTGCTCACAGGAGACAGCAGTTACTTCACAAATGTAACTGATAGAAAAGATGTCACGTAAGAGGGGGTCAGGGGAGCGATGTGCTGCAGGAGGGGGAAGATTAGGCAGGGAGCGCTGTGCTGCAGGAGGGGGAAGATTAGCCAGGGGAGTGATGTAATGCAGGAAGAGGAGGATTAGGCAGGGAGCGCTGTGCTGCAGGAAGAGGAGGATTAGGCAGTGGAGTGATGTAATGCAGGAGGGGGAGGCTTAGGCAGGGAAGCGATGTGCTGCAGGAAGAGGTGGCTTATGCAGGGGAGTGATGTAATGCAATAGGAGAGGATTAGGCAGGGAGCGATATGCTGCAGGAAGTGCAGGATTTGGCAGTGGGCGATGTGGTGCAAGAGGGGATTTGGCAGTGGGTGATGTGGTGCAGGAAGGGGGAGATTTAGAAAGGGCACAATGTGCTGCAAGGAGGGGAGGATTAGACGGGAGCAATGTGCCGCAAGAGGGGGAGGTTTAGACGGGAGCAATGTGCCGCAAGAGGGGGAGGTTTAGACAGGGGAGTGATGTGCTGCAGGAGTGGGAGAATTAAGCGGTGAGAAACATGCTGCAGGACGGGGAGGGTTAGGCAGGGGAGCAATGTGCTGCAGGTGGAAGGAGAATCTGTGACTACAGCCCAGTGTTTAAGGTTTATTGGAGCCTGTCTTTTATATATTTTATTGTTTTTTTTTCTGACAAAACTGCATAACATCTGACATGAAGTCCGCTTAGCAGTCACTGTCCCTGTAGATTGTTACTGTCCAGGTTCACCGCGGTCTCTTTTTGTTTTTAGTGCCAATCTGACAGCAGTGAAGGTTCCGCTGATAATGGCGGTCGGGTTCCGAATAGAATGTTCATGTCTGTTCTCATTGTAGGAACATCACGGAATATGCTAATTTCTTCTGACCACACCCGATGACTGAATAAAGGCGCCTCACCCACTTGTCTATGTCATCACTTTGTGGTGTCACAATGATCTAAGGGGATAAAAAAACGCTCCTGGCAGCTTTACAGTCGTCCCTTCGTGTTAAAGGAGCAGGATGATAGAGCCGCACCATGCCAGCCAGAAGAAAAGAAAGTGGAGCCCTTCAAGATGATGAAGCAAGAAAGCAGACTGTGGAAGGCCATCCAGGACCAAGAGCATCATGAGGGCCTGGTAACGTATACTACACAACTGTTCTGTATATGCTCATGCCATGTAAACCTATGGTGGCCGATTCATCAAGGCTGGTGGATTTCTATACCAGCATTCATGAAGCGCCTATTGGAGGAACGTGCACCAAATTCATTAAAAAGACTAAACCTCTTAATGAACTTGACTCATCCTTAAAGGGGTTGTTCCCTTTCAATAAATGAATGTCCCTAGCTGCAGGTCATTTAATTAAAAAAAAGAGGTTCCACCATCTCAGAGCTGCAGCAGCTCAGTGCGCTCAGCTGGGCAGTCCGTCTGATTACATTTGTTGGCTGCGGCAGTATTGAGGTGATGTCAGTGCCATACACAATCCCAGGAATGGGTCAGGACAGCACAGTTTGATTCTTTATACCTGCAGCCAGGGTCATTCATTTATTGAAATATCCCCTTAAAGCTGACGTACTACACCTCAAGAAATGTACTCCAGTCAAAAGATGGAGTCAATTTCAGTCCTATTTTACACCACTTTTCCAGCCTAATTTGTAATAAGTTTTCAGGTAAAGCTAAGCCACAAGCGGTCCAGATAAGCTGTGTTCACTATTTAAGAAGTTAAAAGAGTGGGTGTAAAAAGGTCAGAGTATTTAAATGTAAGTTGCGCAGGAATTTACTGAGATTCAAACAGTTGTGCAACACATTTCCGGTGAAAACTGCTTGATGAAAAATGTTCCTTGAATAATATAACATTTCAGGTTAGTGGTAATAGATTTTATTATGGGACGTTGATCCAGGGAACTAGTCTGATTGCCATATGTGGAGTCGGGAAGGAATTTTTCCCCTAAAATGGGGCAATTAGCATCTGCCTCATGGGGTTTTTGCCTTCCTCTGGATCAACACATTAGCTTTTAGGTTGAACTTGATGGACTTGTGTCTTTCAACCTTAAAACTATGAAACGGTCCCTGTATAGAGGTTCAAGGGTGAAGCCCAGGGTTCATTTGGAAACATCAGAAATGGTGTGTTTTGCGCCCAGTCTGTCCAAGGAAGCCTGTTTGAGCCAACGGCCTCAGAAATATCTTAACATTTAAGAAAGTAGCAATAGTTAGGGTTGGCTGAACCATTCTAGCCTTAAGTTTGCCCCTCCAGTCAGCATCTACTATGTAGATGCAATCAAGGCCCTGTAATAAGTCTTTATCGCTGTACAGGGCTGTAAGAGTGAAGGCCAGAGTTCCTTTGGAACCTGTAGGATAGACTGGCTTTTGTCAAGTCTTTCCAAAGAAGCTTTTTTGAGCCATAGGCCTCAGACAGGTCCTAACAAGAAAGTGGCATTAGATAGGTTTTTCTTTAGTTAGGATTGATTCAACTACTCAAGCCTCAAGCGCACTCCTCCGGCCAGCAGCTACTCTGTAGATGCAACCCTGGGCCTATGGTAAGTATCTATCCCTGTACAGGGGTGTAATGGTAAAAACCAGGGTTCCCTTGGGATCTGCAGAATGGAGTAGCTTGCGCCAAGTCTGTCCGAGGAAATCTGTTTGAGCCAACAGCCTTAAACAGATCCCAGTATTTAGGAAAAAAAAGCTTTAGTTAGAGTTGAATCAACCACTATAGCCTCAAGCTCGCTCCTCCGGCCAGCAGCTACTCTGTAGATGCAGCCCTGGGCCTATGGTAAGTATCTATCCCTGTACAGGGGTGTAATGGTAAAGGCCAGGGTTCCCTTGGGATCTGCAGAATGGAGTAGCTTGCGCCAAGTCTGTCCGAGAAAGCCTTTTTGAGCTGATGGATTTAAACAAATTTCAACATTTAGGAAAAAAGCATTAATCTATTTCAGTTAGAGTTAATTCAATTACTCTAGCATAAAGATCCTAATTCACTTTGTCTAAAGGAAGTTAGTTGGCAAATTTTTATTGTGTGAGCAATGAGGTTATGAAACTCTCTACCACATGAAATTGAAATACTTAATTTTCAAAAAAAAAATTCAAGGAGGGCATGTGTGTGCCTTTCTTAAATAATATAAAATTGCAGGTTATCCGTACTAGATTTTGTTATGGGACGTTGATCCAGGGAACTAGTCTGATTGCCATATGTGGAGTCGGGAAGGAATTTTTCCCCTAATATGGGGCAATTAGCATCTGCCTCATGGGGTTTTTGCCTTCCTCTGGATCAACACATTAGCTTTTAGGTTGAACTTGACAGACTTGTGTCTTTCAACCTTAAAACTATGAAATGGTCCCTGTATAGAGGTTCAAGGGTGAAGCCCAGGGTTCATTTGGAAACATCAGAAATGGTGTGTTTTGCGCCAAGTCTGTCCAAGGAAGCCTGTTTGAGCCAACGGCCTCAGAAATATCCTAACATTTAAGAAAGTAGCAATAGTTAGGGTTGGCTGAACCATTCTAACCTTAAGTTTGCCCCTCCAGTCAGCATCTACTATGTAGATGCAATCAAGGCCCTGTAATAAGTCTTTATCACTGTACAGGGATGTAAGAGTGAAGGTCAGAGTTCCTTTGGAACCTGTAGGATAGACTGGCTTTTGCCAAGTTTTTCCAAAGAAGCTTTTTTGAGCCATAGGCCTCAGACAGGTCCTAACAAGAAAGTGTCATTAGATAGGTTTTTCTTTAGTTAGGATTGACTCAACTACTCAAGCCTCAAGCGCACTCCTCCGACCAGCAGCTACTCTGTAGATGCAACCCTGGGCCTATGGTAAGTATCTATCCCTGTACAGGGGTGTAATGGTAAAAACCAGGGTTCCCTTGGGATCTGCAGAATGGAGTAGCTTGCGCCAAGTCTGTCCGAGGAAGTCTGTTTGAGCCAACAGCCTTAAACAGATCCCAGTATTTAGGAAAAAAAAGCTTTAGTTAGAGTTGAATCAACCACTATAGCCTCAAGCTCGCTCCTCCGGCCAGCAGCTACTCTGTAGATGCAACCCTGGGCCTATGGTAAGTATCTATCCCTGTACAGGGGTGTAATGGTAAAGGCCAGGGTTCCCTTGGGATCTGCAGAATGGAGTAGCTTGCGCCAAGTCTGTCCGAGAAAGCCTTTTTGAGCTGATGGATTTAAACAAATTTCAACATTTAGGAAAAAAGCATTAATCTATTTCAGTTAGAGTTAATTCAATTACTCTAGCATAAAGATCCTAATTCACTTTGTCTAAAGGAAGTTAGTTGGCAAATTTTTATTGTGTGAGCAATGAGGTTATGAAACTCTCTACCACATGAAATTGAAATACTTAATTTTCTAAAAAAAATTCAAGGAGGGCATGTGTGTGTCTTTCTTGAATAATATAAAATTGCAGGTTATCCGTACTAGATTTTGTTATGAGACGTTGATCCAGGGAACTAGTCTGATTGCCATATGTGGAGTCGGGAAGGAATTTTTCCCCTAATATGGGGCAATTAGCATCTGCCTCATGGGGTTTTTGCCTTCCTCTGGATCAACACATTAGCTTTTAGGTTGAACTTGACAGACTTGTGTCTTTCAACCTTAAAACTATGAAACGGTCCCTGTATAGAGGTTCAAGGGTGAAGCCCAGGGTTCATTTGGAAACATCAGAAATGGTGTGTTTTGCGCCAAGTCTGTCCAAGGAAGCCTGTTTGAGCCAATGGCCTCAGAAATATCCTAACATTTAAGAAAGTAGCAATAGTTAGGGTTGGCTGAACCATTCTAACTTTAAGTTTGCCCCTCCAGTCAGCATCTACTATGTAGATGCAATCAAGGCCCTGTAATAAGTCTTTATCACTGTACAGGGATGTAAGAGTGAAGGTCAGAGTTCCTTTGGAACCTGTAGGATAGACTGGCTTTTGCCAAGTTTTTCCAAAGAAGCTTTTTTGAGCCATAGGCCTCAGACAGGTCCTAACAAGAAAGTGTCATTAGATAGGTTTTTCTTTAGTTAGGATTGACTCAACTACTCAAGCCTCAAGCGCACTCCTCCGGCCAGCAGCTACTCTGTAGATGCAACCCTGGGCCTATGGTAAGTATCTATCCCTGTACAGGTGTGTAATGGTAAAAACCAGGGTTCCCTTGGGATCTGCAGAATGGAGTAGCTTGCGCCAAGTCTGTCCGAGGAAGTCTGTTTGAGCCAACAGCCTTAAACAGATCCCAGTATTTAGGAAAAAAAAGCTTTAGTTAGAGTTGAATCAACCACTATAGCCTCAAGCTCGCTCCTCCGGCCAGCAGCTACTCTGTAGATGCAACCCTGGGCCTATGGTAAGTATCTATCCCTGTACAGGGGTGTAATGGTAAAGGCCAGGGTTCCCTTGGGATCTGCAGAATGGAGTAGCTTGCGCCAAGTCTGTCCGAGAAAGCCTTTTTGAGCTGATGGATTTAAACAAATTTCAACATTTAGGAAAAAAGCATTAATCTATTTCAGTTAGAGTTAATTCAATTACTCTAGCATAAAGATCCTAATTCACTTTGTCTAAAGGAAGTTAGTTGGCAAATTTTTATTGTGTGAGCAATGAGGTTATGAAACTCTCTACCACATGAAATTGAAATACTTAATTTTCTAAAAAAAATTCAAGGAGGGCATGTGTGTGCCTTTCTTGAATAATGTAAAATTGCAGGTTATCCGTACTAGATTTTGTTATGGGACGTTGATCCAGGGAACTAGTCTGATTGCCATATGTGGAGTCGGGAAGGAATTTTTCCCCTAATATGGGGCAATTAGCATCTGCCTCATGGGGTTTTTGCCTTCCTCTGGATCAACACATTAGCTTTTAGGTTGAACTTGACAGACTTGTGTCTTTCAACCTTAAAACTATGAAACGGTCCCTGTATAGAGGTTCAAGGGTGAAGCCCAGGGTTCATTTGGAAACATCAGAAATGGTGTGTTTTGCGCCAAGTCTGTCCAAGGAAGCCTGTTTGAGCCAATGGCCTCAGAAATATCCTAACATTTAAGAAAGTAGCAATAGTTAGGGTTGGCTGAACCATTCTAACTTTAAGTTTGCCCCTCCAGTCAGCATCTACTATGTAGATGCAATCAAGGCCCTGTAATAAGTCTTTATCACTGTACAGGGCTGTAAGAGTGAAGGACAGAGTTCCTTTGGAACCTGTAGGATAGACTGGCTTTTGCCAAGTCTTTCCAAAGAAGCTTTTTTGAGCCATAGGCCTCAGACAGGTCCTAACAAGAAAGTGTCATTAGATAGGTTTTTCTTTAGTTAGGATTGATTCAACTACTCAAGCCTCAAGCGCACTCCTCTGGCCAGCAGCTACTCTGTAGATGCAACCCTGGGCCTATGGTAAGTATCTATCCCTGTACAGGTGTGTAATGGTCAAAACCAGGGTTCCCTTGGGATCTGCAGAATGGAGTAGCTTGCGCCAAGTCTGTCCGAGGAAGTCTGTTTGAGCCAACAGCCTTAAACAGATCCCAGTATTTAGGAAAAAAAAGCTTTAGTTAGAGTTGAATCAACCACTATAGCCTCAAGCTCGCTCCTCCGGCCAGCAGCTACTCTGTAGATGCAGCCCTGGGCCTATGGTAAGTATCTATCCCTGTACAGGGGTGTAATGGTAAAGGCCAGGGTTCCCTTGGGATCTGCAGAATGGAGTAGCTTGCGCCAAGTCTGTCCGAGAAAGCCTTTTTGAGCTGATGGATTTAAACAAATTTCAACATTTAGGAAAAAAGCATTAATCTATTTCAGTTAGAGTTAATTCAATTACTCTAGCATAAAGATCCTAATTCACTTTGTCTAAAGGAAGTTAGTTGGCAAATTTTTATTGTGTGAGCAATGAGGTTATGAAACTCTCTACCACATGAAATTGAAATACTTAATTTTCTAAAAAAAATTCAAGGAGGGCATGTGTGTGCCTTTCTTGAATAATATAAAATTGCAGGTGATCCGTACTAGATTTTGTTATGGGACGTTGATCCAGGGAACTAGTCTGATTGCCATATGTGGAGTCGGGAAGGAATTTTTCCCCTAATATGGGGCAATTAGCATCTGCCTCATGGGGTTTTTGCCTTCCTCTGGATCAACACATTAGCTTTTAGGTTGAACTTGATGGACTTGTGTCTTTCAACCTTAAAACTATGAAACGGTCCCTGTATAGAGGTTCAAGGGTGAAGCCCAGGGTTCATTTGGAAACATCAGAAATGGTGTGTTTTGCGCCAAGTCTGTCCAAGGAAGCCTGTTTGAGCCAACGGCCTCAGAAATATCCTAACATTTAAGAAAGTAGCAATAGTTAGGGTTGGCTGAACCATTCTAACCTTAAATTTGCCCCTCCAGTCAGCATCTACTATGTAGATGCAATCAAGGCCCATTAATAAGTCTTTATCACTGTACAGGGCTGTAAGAGTGAAAGTCAGAGTTCCTTTGGAACCCGTAGGATAGACTGGCTTTTGCCAAGTTTTTCCAAAGAAGCTTTTTTGAGCCATAGGCCTCAGACAGGTCCTAACAAGAAAGTGTCATTAGATAGGTTTTTCTTTAGTTAGGATTGACTCAACTACTCAAGCCTCAAGCGCACTCCTCCGGCCAGCAGCTACTCTGTAGATGCAACCCTGGGCCTATGGTAAGTATCTATCCCTGTACAGGGGTGTAATGGTAAAAACCAGGGCTCCCTTGGGATCTGCAGAATGGAGTAGCTTGCGCCAAGTCTGTCCGAGGAAGTCTGTTTGAGCCAACAGCCTTAAACAGATCCCAGTATTTAGGAAAAAAAAGCTTTAGTTAGAGTTGAATCAACCACTATAGCCTCAAGCTCGCTCCTCCGGCCAGCAGCTACTCTGTAGATGCAACCCTGGGCCTATGGTAAGTATCTATCCCTGTACAGGGGTGTAATGGTAAAGGCCAGGGTTCCCTTGGGATCTGCAGAATGGAGTAGCTTGCGCCAAGTCTGTCCGAGGAAGTCTTTTTGAGCCAATGGCCTTAGACAGAACCCATCATTTAGTAATAAAAAAGCTTTAGTTAGAGTTATAGCCTCAAGCTCGCTCCTCTGGCCAGCAGCTACTCTGTAGATGCAACCCTGAGCATGTGGTAAGTCTCCATTCCTGTAAATGGGTGTAATGGTAAAGATCAGGGTTCCTTTTGACCTGCTTATGCCAAGTCTGTCAAAGGAAGCCTTTTTGAGCTGATGGCTCTAAACAGATCCTAATGTTTAGGAAAAAAGCTTATGTGTATTTCAGTTAGATTAAAAGTAAAGCCAACAAAAGAGAATTTAACTTTCCCCAAAAAATCAATTATTAATATAGCATTTACCTGCCCAGATCTCAGAACTAATGCACTATTAGGATGTAGCAATCCCATATAATTTTGTGTGCAGTTTTAATACTATGTAATCACCCCCCTCCATTAATTGGTAATATGTGAGTGGTTGTCGCATCAGTATTTTGCACCTGTATTGCTGTCATCGTTATTATATGGTATGATTAGTACTGAGACCTAGGCAGGTAAACACTGTTGCCCTTTTTTCCTGTGTTAATTCTTGAATTTTGGTGGGAATTTAAATTTGTCTTTGCTTTTAATGTTAGTGTAGGGACTCGCAAGTATGAGGACCCTTGACGCGGGTTGCGAGCTTGTGTATTTTGGCCAAAATATTTACTAATACCTCATATATATCATATATATTTTTTGCACGTTATTTTTATTCAAGGTGCAGCCAGACCCATCAATGTTGGCCTTGTAAACTAGGGTGTCTGTCTTCATGGGGTGTACTTAAAAAGTGCTGGGCAGCCCGCCTAATCTAATAGTTTGGGCTTCACTAATAGGCTGTAAGCCAAACATTGTGCACTACCTATGTGTGACCAGTGCCCTATACAAGGCTTATTTGTGTGCAGTTTTAATACTAAGCTATCACCCCCTCCATGAATTGGTAGGTTGTGAGTGGTTGTCTCATCAATATTTTGCACCTGTGTTGCTGACTTCTTCATTATATGGGTTTGCTGCATCCTTGTAATTATTGTTGCTGTATTTGCTGTGTTAATTCTTGAATTTTGGTGGGAACTTTAATTCCTTGTTTTTGTGACTTTGCTTTTAATGTTAGTGTAGGGACTCGCAAGTATGAGGACCCTTGAGCAGGTTGCGAGCTTGTATATTTTGGCCAAAATATCGACCAATACCTCATATATATCATATATATTTTTTACATGCTACTTTTATTCAGGGTGCAGCCAAGCCCATCTACAGGTGCATCTCACAAAATTAGAATATCACCAGAAAAGTTAATTTATTTCAGTTCTTCAATACAAAACGTGAAACTCATATATTATATAGAGCCATTACACACAGAGTGATCTATTTCAAGTGTTTATTTCTGTTAATGTTGATGATTATGGCTTACAGCCAATGAAAACTCAAAAGTCATTATTTCAATTAATTAGAATACCTTATAACAACAGCTTGAAAAATGTTTTCAAAATCCAAAATGTTATCCTACTGAAATGTATGTTCAATAAATGCCCTCAATACTTGGTCGGGGCTCCTTTTACATCAATTACTGCATCAATGCGGCAATGTGGCATGGAGGGATCAGCCTGTGACACTGCTGAGGGGTTATGGAAGCCCAGGTGGCTTTGATAGAAGCCTTCAGCTCGTCTGCATTGTTGGGTCTGGTGTCTCTCATTTTCCTCTTAACAATACCCCATAGATTCTTTATGGGGTTAAGGTCAGGTGAGTTTGCTGCCAATCAAGCACAGTGATACTGTTGTGTTTAAACCAGGTATTAGTACTTTTGTCAGTGTGGACAGGGGCCAAGTCCTGCTGGAGAATGAAATTTCCATCTCCAAAAAGCTTGGCGTAGCTAAGGTTTTGGTTCAGGGGGCCGAAACTTCTGAGTGGGCCTCTAACCAGGTAACCCTGATTCCAACTATAGCGGCGCACCCAGATAGTTGATGTAGGAAAACCTCAGCAGATGACCGCGCTGTTACTAAAAATAATCTCTATACAAAGACCAGCACTGATATTACCGCCATATGGTGACATATATTGATAGATGCCAGTCCTGCAGAACATATAAGAGATCACAGCTCAGTTATATATAGTACCTTACAGCTGACGTTCTTTCTGATTAAATTGTTCACTTTTCCCGTCTTTTCCATCTGGCCCAGACCGACGCGACAACTTCTCCAGCCAGGACTCAGAGTCTCAGGTATGCAGAGATCACAACAAAGACACATTTGACTCCTTACATTTCAGGCACTGACCACATCTATCCCCAACCTGCACAAACTTCTCATCCTGCTGATACCCCAATACTGAGCCTCTGCTGCAAAATGTGTCCCTATTACTGCACCTACTGTGTGCCCTCTAGATGGTAAAACAAACCTCTAAAATAAAGTAATGCCGTGTGCAAGTGTCCTAGAAAACAGTGCCCACATTGTGCCCCCTAGAAAGTAATAGTGCCCCTTCGACAGTCACGATAACCTGAGTTCCCCTATAACAATAAGTGCCCACCTAAGATTTAATAATGTCCTGAGTCTCCCCCCATGTAGAGCTCCGCTCTAACCAGTATGATGTTCTCCTATTCACGATATAATTCCCCCTCACTGTATAGTACCCCCACAAAGTATACTGACCCCTTAGTAGCCCCCAAGCTGATGGCTCCAACACTGTATGATGGCCTCCACACTATACAAAGACCCCACATTATCTCCCACACTGTATGATGGCCCCCACGCTGTTCAAAGAACCCACATTATCTCCCACACTGTATAAATAGCCTACATATAGTATAATGCACCAGATAGTCCTCAATATAGTATAATGCAATCCCCATAGTCCTTCGTATAGTATAATGCGCCCCTATAGGCAGAGTCTGTAGTAAAATGCTCCCCCCATTGACAGAGTCTGTAGTATAAAGCTCCCCCCCATAGGCAGAGTCTGTAGTATAATGCTCCCCCCTCCTCATAGGCAGAGTCTGTGGTATAATGCCCCCCCATAGGCAGAGTCTGCAGTATAATGCCCCCCCCCATAGGCAGAGTCTGTAGTATAATGCTCCCCCCTCCTCATAGGCAGAGTCTGTAGTATAATGCCCCCCCCCTCCTCATAGGCAGAATCTGTAGTATAATGCCCCCCCCCATCTCATAGGCAGAGTCTGTAGTGTAATGTGCCCCCCCTCCTCATAGGCAGAGTCTGTGGTATAATGCCCCCCCATCTCATAGGCAGCGTCTGTAGTATAATGCCCCACTTATAAGCAGAGTCTGTAGTAAAATGCACCCCCCATAGGCAGAGTCTGTAGTATAATGCTCCCCCTCTTATAGGCAGAGTCTGTAGTACAATGTCCCCCCCATAGGCAGAGTCTGTAGTATAATGCTCCCCCCCTCCTCATAGGCAGAGTCTGTAGTATAATGCCCCCCCAAAGGCAGAGTCTGCAGTATAATGCCCCCCCATAGGCAGCGTCTGTAGTATAATGCCCCCCCCTCCTCATAGGCAGAATCTGTAGTATAATGCCCCCCCATCTCATAGGCAGAGTCTGTAGTATAATGTCCCCCCCTCCTCATAGGCAGAGTCTGTGATATAATGCCCCCCCCATCTCATAGGCAGCGTCTGTAGTATAATGCCCCACCTATAGGCAGAGTCTGTAGTAAAATGCACCCCCCATAGGCAGAATCTGTAGTATAATGCTCCCCCTCTTATAGGCAGAGTCTGTAGTACAATGTCCCCCCATAGGCAGAGTCTGTAGTCTACTGCTCTCCCCTGCTCATAAACAGAGTCTGTAGTATAATGCCCCCCATAGGCAGAGTCTGTAGTAGAATGCCCCCCCATAGACAGAGGCTTTAGTATAATGCTCCCCCCCTCCCCATAGACAGTCTGTAGTATAATGCCCCCCCTCCCCATAGGCAGAGTCTTTAGTATAATGCCCCCCCTCTCTGTGGGCAGAGTCTTTAGGATAATGCTCCCCCATAGGCAGAGTCTGTAGTATAATGCACCTCCCCCTTCCCATAGGCAGAGTCTGTAATATAATGCCGCCCCCCACCCGGCAAAAAATAAATAAACAGTACTCATCTCTCCTCCTGGTTCCCTCGCTGCTCAGAGCACCCAGCACGCACACATCTTCAGCACAGCGGGCTGGGCGCCAAGTGATGATGTCAGAGACGTCAGTCACAGAAGGGACTAATGGGAGAGAGATCCGCGCTCCCTCTCTCATCAGTAAACTTGCGGCGGTGGCGGGCAGTGGGGCCCGATGCTGGCACCAGGGGCATGCTAGATACAGTTACACTGGCGTAGCCCTGGATGGGCCCCCTAAGAGCGAGGGGCCCGGGGCCACCGCCCCCTTTGCCCCCCTGGTAGCTTGATACTGTGGCAGAGGGAAGCATGAAGTGCTCTAAAATTTCCTGGTAGACGGCTGCGCTGACTTTTGTGTTGAAAAAACACAGTGGACCTACACCAGCAGATGACACGGCTCCCCAAACCATCACTGATTGTGGAAACTTCACACTAGACCTCAAGCAGCTTGGATTGTGGCCTCTCCACTCTTCTTCCAGACTCTGGGACCTTGATTTCAAATGAAAATTGGAACTCTGGACATCTGTCAAGCCAGCAGTCTTCATCATGATTGTCATGATTGTGGAGCCTACTAAAACAGACTAAGGGACCTTTTTAAATGCTTAGGAAGTCTTTGCAGGTGTTTTTTGTTAATTATTTTAATTTACTGAGTTAATGACTTTTGTGTTTTCATTGGCTATAAGCCATAATCATCAACATTAACAGAAATAAACACTTGAAATAGATCACTGTGTTTGTAATGACTCTATATAATATATGAGGTTCACTTTTTGCATTGAAGAACTGAAATAAATTAACTTTTTGATGATATTCTAATTTTGTGAGATGCACCTATATGTTATGGCCTTGTAAATTAGAGTGTCTATCTTCATGGGGTGCACTTAAATAGTGCTGGGCAGCCCGTGTTCTTGCCTCAGCAGCAAATTTAGCTATCCAGGGAATCTAGTCACTTTATGTGTATATCAGTTCTGACATTATGTTGCTTGCATTTGAATCCTGTCTCTTTTTTATTGTTTGATAACTGCACTGTCTGCTAGTGATTTAATGTATTTGCTCTAGTTTCAATTTGCAATGCATTATGGGAAAGTTCCAAGAGCATTGTGAGACAGTTCTTGTTGCATTGTGGTCCTGTTCTTGTCACAGTTTGGGCAGCGACCATTATTTCCTCGTCTCTTCTGATGGAGAAGTTCCCTTATCACTCATCTTGTAAAGTGGCACAGAGCGGTAGTCGTGACTGAACGTCGGTCTGATTTCGCTCTGGCACTTTACAGACAATGGGTGTCCCAGTCCCAGTGTGCTCTAGGGTGTGGGGTGCAGCACACTCTCTTGTAGGCCGCAGGCCTCCACTGCCTTCAGGCTTCTGTCCTCAGAAGCCGCCGCTCACAATTTAGGGGACACGAAGTTCTTTGTAACAGTCAAACATATACTTGACAGTTCAAGTTCATCAGGTGGGTACAGATGGGATAAGGCACAGCAATTCACATTATCCTCCTTCTTAGCATAACTCCTCTTCAGCCCTGTTGCTAGCTCATCCTGTATTTCTCGTCCACCTCTGCAGTGCACCCGGGACTGGCCTTCAACTTCCATCTATGCAGGTCCCTGTCCATCTTCCTTTGTACTTCAGAGCACACAAAGTGTCCGGCAGCTCCTATGCCAGACCTTAGGCTCTGGACGTGACTGGAGCGACTGCTCTGGATCCCAGTAATGCCTCCCACTGCCTGGAACATTGAGTACTATATACAGTGGGTATGGACAGCATTCAGACCCCTTTACATCTTTCACTCTTTGTTTCATTGCAGCCATTTGGTAAATTCTAAAAAGTTCATTTTTTTTTCTCATTAAAGTACACTGTGCACCCCATCTTGACTGAAAAAAAACAGAAATGTAGAAATTTTGCAAATTTATTAAAAAAGGAAAACTGAAATATCACATGGTCATAAGTATTCAGACCCTTTGCTCATATTTAAGTCACATGCTGTCCATTTCTTGTGATCCTCCTTGAGATGGTTCTACTCTTTCATTGGAGTCCAGCTGTGTTTAATTAAACTGATAGGACTTGATTTGGAAAGGCACACACCTGTCTATATAAGACCTCACAGCTCACAGTGCATGTCAGACCAAATGAGAATCATGAGCTCAAAGGAACTGCCTGTTACGATGTTAGTAGATACCCTGAAGTCCAATGGCGTGGGCCAAAAGCAGAGACTGAGACAAGAGTAGTGTGAAAGTCTATTTTAAACTCAAGTGCAAAAGATCACAGCAAACAGTTTATGAAGGTAAGTTCATTCCAAACAACACTTCTTAGAACCTAATCTGTAAGGCACGGCCTTCATTACTATTAGGGTATGCAAAAGTTAACCATAGTTCAAGTTTACTTAGGTACAGTAATATGCAAACAGAAATAAGGATAGTAAGCAGACGTAGGCATTCCTCAGTTGATTGTGGACTCACGTAGTGCAGAAGAGAAGACAAACTGGAATATGGATCTGGATATTGAAGAATGCAGGAGGTGCAGCGGAGGAAACAGCGATGTCTTAAGCAGAGCTGGAGCCGGGTATTTAAACACAGAGCAAGATGGTGACTATACCAGAGGTGTAGAGATCCAGGAGAAGTTTTCTTCAGGAAGACAAAAGTTCAGAGATCCCAGCGTGAGTGAACAACAGCCAGCGGTTCCTTTCAGCAGAAGTCCCCTTAGCAGAGGATTCAGGCAGAAATCCTTTCAGCGGATGACTAGGAGTAAACACAAAGTCAGCAAGACTCTATTCAGAGGGCTAGCACAGGTGAGTAGAAAGCTAAAAGCACACAATACTCAGGCAAGGCATGATTGCAACACATGCAGTTTAAGTAGGTCCACAGGCAGGAAACACATGACCCCAGTGAGGCAATGGAAGCCATCTTGGCTAAGGGAAAAACTACTGGCAAAGTAAAATTAAACCTGGCATCCTGACACTGCCAAAGGAGCTTAGAGACAGAATTGTGGCAAGGCACAGATCTGGCCAAGTTTACAAAAGAATTTCTGCATTAGTCAAGGGTCCTAAGAACACAGTGGCCTCCATAATCCTTAAGTGGAAAAAGTTTGGGACCACCAGAAGTCTTCCTAGACCTGGCCGTCCAGCTCAACTGAGCAATCGTGGGAGAAGAGCCTTGGTGAGAGAGGTAAAGATGAACCCCAAGATCACTGTGGCTGAGCTCCAAAGATGCAGTAGGGAGATGGGAGAAAGTTGCATAAAGTCAACTATCACTGCAGCCCTCCACAAGTCGAGCCTTTATGGCAGAGTGGCCCAACGGAAGCCTCTCCTCAGTGCAAGACATATGAAAGCCTGCACAGAGTTTGCTTAAAAACACATGAAGGACTCCCAGTCTATGAGAAATAAGATTCTTTGGTCTGATGAGACTAAGATAGAACTTTTTGGTGATAATTCTAAGGGGTCACCTGCCCAATACAATCCCAACAGTGAAACATGGTGGTGGCAGCATCATGGGGGTGTTTTTCAGCTGCAGGGACAGGACGACTGGTTGGAATTGAAAGAAACATGAATGCGGCCAAGTACACAGATATCCTGGATGAAAACCTCTTCCAGAGTGCTCTGGACCTCAGACTTGGCCGAAGGTTCACCTTCCAACAAGACAATGACCCTATGCACACAGTTAAAATAACAAAGGAGTGGCTTCAGAACAACTCTGTGACCATTCTAGACTGGCCCAGCCAGAGCCCTGACCTAAACCCAATTGAACATCTCTGGAGAGACCTGAAAATGGCTGTCCACCAACGTTCACCATCCAACCTGACAGAACTGGAGAGGATCTGCAAGGAAGAATGGCAGAGGAACCCCAAATCCAGGTGTGAAAAACTTGTTGCATCATTCCCAAGAAGACTCATGGATGCACTAGCTCAAAAGGGGGCTTCTACTCAATACTGGTCATTTGGTCTGACATGCACTGTGAGCTGTGAGGTCTTATATAGACAGGTGTGTGCCTTTCCAAATCAAGTCCTATCAGTTTAATTAAACACAGCTGGACTCCAATGAAAGAGTAGAACCATCTCAAGGAGGATCACAAGGAAATGGACAGCATGTGACTTAAATATGAGCAAAGGGTCTGAATACTTATGACCATGTGATATTTCAGTTTTCCTTTTTTAATAAATTTGCAAAAATTTCTACATTTCTGTTTTTTTTCAGTCAAGATGGGGTGCAGAGTGTACTTTAATGAGAAAAAAATGAACTTTTTAGAATTTACCAAATGGCTGCAATGAAACAAAGAGTGAAAAATTTAAAGGGGTCTGAATGCTTACCGTACCCACTGTACTTCAATAAAACTCACCCTATAGATACCCTAGCCTGAACCTGCATGTCAACGGAGATGGGCATCCTACATATAGATGACAATGGCACCCTTGCTGAACGGCAGCTACCCCTAGACCCTAAAAGTCCCTTATTCGTACTTACATAGACCAAAGATCTGACAGTCTACCAGAAACTGGTACAGATATCACATCAAACAATCAATCCTCAGTGTGTACTAAATGATTAAAGTGACAACAGTGAATAAAGTGACAATGTGCAAATTTATAAAAACACCCAAGAACGTTCCTAATATCTTTGGACCTCCAAGCCAAAGGATACATTCGGGCATCCAAACAAAGGCTACAATCAGCCCTGTTCAACACCCTAGATGCTGATTACCTGCCTTATAGTGGAGGGTGACACCCTAGTTAATGTTGACACTGTGGCACCCCGCTCCACGGCGGCTATCCCTGGATAACCCTAGCCAGCCCTGGAATTAATCACCCATAGAGGTATCAATGACATAAATGATCACAAGACTAAACAATAAAAGGAACTTATCTTGATAAAGTGCAATACTGATGCGGATCATCTTTATGCCGCATGTCCCGATTTTAAAGAGATTTAATAAAATTTGTATTTTAGGGTTTATGTTATACTTATGTCTTATGGTATCCTAAGCTTATCTTATGCTATACTCACATTATGCATTAACACTTCACATGCTGTTACATCACCATTATACATTACATAAGACACATATCACTTTTACATATAAAACCGCAAGAGAGTGTTCACATGAGGTGTTTGTTGTCTTCAGGGGCAGGAACAGGGTAACACAGTCCACATCCCTACAGTTTTGTATCTTGGGCTCTGTGCACACAGCCTGCTCCAAGCTTAGCCGGTAAGAGCCCTATCTATGTGGTACAATACTGGGGTTCATCGTATGTTTTCCGCATCTACTGTATGGAGGTTTCTCTACTATCAATAAAGAGAAGGGTTTTCGCAGCCTTTTTCTTAAGAAGACAGGGGGTTTAGCTCCATGTCACACTACACACCGTGGTAAGGTGTATGAGGGGAGCATAGCCCGCCTAATCTAATAGTATGGGCGTCACTAATAGGCTGTAAACCAGACACTGTGCGTGACCAGTGCCAAAATATCTACCAGAACCTCATATATAGATTTTGCATGTTATTTTTATTCAGGGTTCAGACAAGCCCATCAATGCTGGATTTGTAAACTAGGGGGTCTGTCCTCATGGGGTGCACTTAGATAGTGCTTTGCAGCCCACCTAATCTAACAGTATGAGGGTCACTAATAGGCTGTAAGCCCTATATTGAGCACTATCTGTGTTAGGTGTCAGGTGTTTTCTGGATCTGAAATGGGTTCAGAATCATCAGTGGATTCTGTGGTCTCCCATTCCGGTCCAGATGCTTCTCAGCATCGTCATCGGTCCCAACGCCTAGCTGGTGCACGAGATGTACAAGCTGTCTCTTGTGTCTTTGTTCCTAGCAACATGAAGGATAGGTTGCGGAGGGAAACAGGGCTGTTACAGCCTAAGTCCAGGATACACTGCACTGAGCATGCCCGTGACATGGCGGACCGTGATTAGTGGTTTGGGAGTCAGCTGATCCGGTGACCTGGCACCGCCTGATTGGTTGCGGGTGACGTCACCAATAATGTGACGGTGGGCAGGGCTTAATATTTAAATAGCATGCCCACAAACATGGCGGCGCGCTCTGATCATTGAGCTGAGTTGGTGTTACTGTGTGGACGCTTGGTCGTTTCGACTCCACGTGTACTTTTGCTGTTATGGCTTCTCACAGGCAGGTTTAGCAGGGGATAGGCAGCCTTAGATGGAGGGAGGCAGGTAGCTTCGTCTGACAGTCTGGCTCCAACAAGGGGGTCGCTATACACCCCGAGCAGACTGCGGACTCCGTATTCCCGGCACCGCCTGTTAGCCACGTGGAGAGATACTCCTCAGTCCGGTAGCACGCTGGCTGGGAGCACGTATAAGCCGGCGTGAATCACACATGCATCCTAGCGCCTGCTGCGTAGCCTCTGTGCAGTTAACAGGGCTACAGCTACATTATGTGTCGCACATCTCTCGTGCAGTTAACGGAGATAGTGCGAATCCCTATTCCTGTTCCGGTGTGCAGTAACACGGGGGGGATTGTTATTTCAGTTGGTTGTTTTACCTTCTTACCCGGAAGGTGTTCGTCCGCAGTCCTCCAGGCTGCATCGCGGACCCCGGGTTCGTTTGCTTTCCATTATTTAATAAAGTTGTTTGCAACCATTCCCCTAACAATCTGTGTGTGACCAGTGACCTATACAAGCCATTTTTTGTGTGCAGTTTTAATACTAAGCAATGACCCCCTCCAAGAATTGGTAGGTTATGAGTTGGTTGTCTCATCAGTATTTTGCACCTGTGCTGCCCCTGCCTTTATTATATGGTTTGCTTCATCCTGATTAGTGCATTAGTTTTGAGACCTGGGCTGGAGAATAAATACTGTTCCTCTTTTTTGCTGTGTTAATAATTTTTTTCAGTTTTAATTCAACTACTCTAGCATCAAGCTCCTAATTCGCTTTGTCTAAAGGAAGTTAGATGGCAATGTTTTATTGTGTGAGGTATGGAACTCTCTACCACATGACCTTGTAATACTTAATTCTCTAAAAAAAAGTTCAAGGAGGTCCTGTGTGACTTTCTTGAATAACATTACAGGTTATTCATACTAGATTTTATTATGGGACGTTGATCCAGGGAACTAGTCTGATTGCCATATGTGGAGTCGGGAAGGAATTTTTCCCCTAATTTTGGGCAAGCAGCATCTGCCTCATGGGGTTTTTTGACTTCCTCTGGATCAACACATTAGCTTTTCACAGGTCTCTATATATAGTGTGATGGCTCCCACAGCTCTTTATATACAGTACTAGATGGTGTCCCGATTCTAACGCATCGGGTATTCTAGAATCTGTATGCGGCCGACCAGGCGCAATCAACAGAGTGGTGTTTAAATGTGGCGCCAAAATCGCTGATTGGTCGCGGCGCCAATATCGCTGATTCCGACCAATCAGCGAATCGTATTACTGAGGACCGGGCAGCGACGCTACCTGTGCGGGTACTTCCGCTGCGAGGAACCGGGTGATGGCCGGCTGCTCACAGCCGAAGTATCCCGACTGGCGGCGCCGCTCCCCGGTCCTCGCTTCACACTTGCCATCGGGAGATCAGCGGCCCTAACCATTGATCTCCCGACGGTAGCCGCATGGAGGTCAGCAGCGCCGCCGGTCGCGGTACTTCTGCTGCGAGCAGCCGGGAGATGAGCGGCTAGCGCCGGTCATCTCCCGGCTGCATCGCCGCTGACCTCCGTGCGGCAGATGAGCTGCTAACGGCCGCCATCTTTTTCTGAAATCCCGCGTCGCTGATTGGCCGCGGCTGGACCAATCAGCGACGCAGGATTTCCTGGACAGAAGGACAGACAGACAGACGGGATTAGACGATTATATACAGTACAGACCAAAAGTTTGGACACACCTTCTCATTTCAAGATTTTTCTGTATTTTCATGACTATGAAAATTGTACATTCACACTGAAGGCATCAAAACTATGAATTAACACATGTGGAATTATATACTTAACAAAAAAGTGTGAAACAACTGAAAATATGTCTTATATTCTAGGTTCTTCAAAGTAGCCACCTTTTGCTTTGATGACTGCTTTGCACACTCTTGGCATTCTCTTGATGAGCTTCAAGAGGTAGTCAATGGAAATGGTCTTCCAACAATCTTGAAGGAGTTCCCAGAGATGCTTAGCACTTGTTGGCCCTTTTGCCTTCACTCTGCGGTCCAGCTCACCCCAAATCATCTCGATTGGGTTCAGGTCTGGTGACTGTGGAGGCCAGGTCATCTGGCGTAGCACCCCATCATTCTCCTTCTTGGTCAAATAGCCCTTACACAGCCTGGAGGTGTGTTTGGGGTCATTGTCCTGTTGAAAAATAAATGATGGTCCAACTAAACGCAAACCGGATGGAATAGCATGCCGCTGCAAGATGCTGTTGTAGCCATGCTGGTTCAGTATGCCTTCAATTTTGAATAAATCCCCAACAGTGTCACCAGTAAAGCACCCCCACACCATCACACCTCCTCCTCCATGCTTCTCGGTGGGAACCAGACATGTAGAGTCCATCCGTTCACCTTTTCTGCATCGCACAAAGACACGGTGGTTGGAACCAAAGATCTCAAATTTAGACTCATCAGACCAAAGCACAGATTTCCACTGGTCTAATGTCCATTCCTTGTGTTCTTTAGCCCAAATAAGTCTCTTCTGCTTGTTGCCTGTCCTTAGCAGTGGTTTCCTAGCAGCTATTTTACCATGAAGGCCTGCTGCACAAAGTCTCCTCTTAACAGTTGTTGAAGAGATGTGTCTGCTGCTAGAACTCTGTGTGGCATTGACCTGGTCTCTAATCTGAGCTGCTGTTAACCTGCGATTTCTGAGGCTGGTGACTCGGATAAACTTATCCTCAGAAGCAGAGGTGACTCTTGGTCTTCCTTTCCTGGGGCAGTCCTCATGTGAGCCAGTTTCTTGCAGCGCTTGATGGTTTTTGCATCTGCACTTGGGGACACTTTCAAAGTTTTACCAATTTTTTGCATTGACTGACCTTCATTTCTTAAAGTAATGATGGCCACTCATTTTTCTTTACTTAGCTGCTTTTTTCTTGCCATAATACAAATTCTAACAGTCTATTTAGTAGGACTATCAGCTGTGTATCCACCAGACTTCTGCACAACACAGCTGATGATCCGAACCCCATTTATAAGGCAAGAACTCCCACTTATTAAACCTGACAGGGCACACCTGTGAAGTGAAAACCATTTCCGGTGACTACCTCTTGAAGCTCATCAAGAGAATGCCAAGAGTGTGCAAAGCAGTCATCAAAGCAAAAGGTGGCTACTTTGAAGAACCTAGAATATAAGACATATTTTCAGTTGTTTCACACTTTTTTTGTTAAGTATATAATTCCACATGTGTTAATTCATAGTTTTGATGCCTTCAGTGTGAATGTACAATTTTCATAGTCATGAAAATACAGAAAAATCTTTAAATGAGAAGGTGTGTCCAAACTTTTGGTCTGTACTGTATATTAGATGATGACCCCACAGACCCTTTACACAGCATTATGTTTCCACAGCTCCTTGTATACAGTATGATTCCCTCATTGTTCCCTAAATACAGTATGATGTGCTCACAGCTCCATATACACCGTATGATGTCCCCACACATGCAGATACACAATATGATACCTATACACAATATGATGCCCCTACATCTCCCTATACACAATATGATGCCCCTACATCTCCCTCCATCTGAACAAGTCTCTCCAACTTCAGAAAGATTATGGACGCATCACATTTTTTTTTACGGACAGGGAAAAAAGTGCCCTATTTTTATGGACTGTCCAAGAATTTCTGGACAGTTGGCTACCCTGCTATTAGTTCCACTGGGGTGGCAGCCTAGGTGGATGCTGGAAGCACAACCGTCTCTCCCTAAGATTCGGAGAGGGAAGGACACCGATTCCTGACCCTTGCTGTGGCCTTTTCGTTGAGAGGGATGGTTTATTGAGGGCCCATATATACACACAGTCATGGCCGGAAGTGTTTAGCAACCTTGAGATTGTTCCAGAAAGTGAAGTATTTCTCCCAGAAAATTATTACAATTACACATGTTTTGTTATACATTTGTTATAGTATTTATTTCCTTTGTGTGTATTGAAACAGCACAAAAAAATGGGAAAAAAAGGCAAATTGGACATAATTTCACACAAAACTCCAAAAATGGGCCGGACAAAATTGTTGGCACTTTTCCAAAATTGTGGAAAAACAACTTTGCTTCAAGCATGTGATGCTCGTTAAAACTCACCTGTGGCAAGTAACAGTCGTGGGTAATATGAAAGTCATACCTGAGACCAGATAAAAAGTGGAGAAGATAGATAGATATGAGATTGATAGATAGATAGATATGAGATAGATAGATGGATATGTGGCTCCCCAGGGGTCTGGTTACCACTGTAATAGAAATATTATGTCTGAGAGCAAGTGGGAGGTTTCCTGGTTCGGAGCCCTTAAACATGCAACACCTCCTGTCCCAGACCAGATAGGGGAGGAACCTGCCCTATATAAACTGGATCTGGGGCGGGGTTAGTGAAGTCAGAGCCTGGAGTTAGTTCCAGACACAGGGAAAGTAACAGCGAGGAGCTCTGTAGGAGCAGGAGCTGAAGACCAGGGACTTGAGCTAAGCGGAGTTCGTCCTGGCAGAAGACTCTGAGAACCGGACACAGGAGTCCGAGGTTGCGGGGACTTATATATACCCAGCAGCAGAAACCCGCCGGCAGGGGATTTCAAGTCCTCTGGCCATAGAAGCCCGGAGGCTCAGTCACGAGCAAGGGACCAGCACTGCAATCGAGGAGCGGGGGCTATCAGAAGGCCCCAAGTCACCAGCCATACAGGTGAGCACCACACGGAACACTCAGGGACGTGGGCTACTTCCACTCGCTTACAGCAAGGTAGCCAGGAAGAGTGCAGATAGTCGGGGAGGCCTACAACTCCACCTGGCCAGGGGAACTCCAGTTTGCTCACAGACTGACCAGGCCTCTTATGCTAGCCAGTACTCCCGGGAGGGTCTGCCTTATCACCATCAGTAAAGACCCTGAACTGCACTGCAAAGCCTCTGAGTCGTTCCTGCTGCGCTCGTGTACCATCACTCCTATCATCCACACTCACTAGCCTGAGGCTATACTCCTCCCGTGGGGAGTTATACTACACTCTGCTGCCCTCACAACATCAGCCTCAGAGGTCTGCTCAGCAGCGGCCGTTCTTATTGACCGCAATCCACGGGTGGCGTAGTCGGACATTGCATTATACTGATACAGAGACTGCCACAATATTGGTCTGGCCACCCTGAGCCACGGGACCAGGTCGCCACAACTACTCCCAGCATTGCCCTGAAGTCCGGTCCCGGGTGCCCCATGGCCCAGGGGGCGCGTCATATAGATAATAGATAGATGATAGATAGTCCTATGATATGAGATAGAGGTCGTTATAGACAGGTTTATACACTCTCTCCCGAAGTCGGTAAAATCCTGGGTTGCCCAGGGAGATCCCTATAATGCTGATGACTTGGTGGGGTTGGTGGAAAGATACCAGGCGGTTGAGAGTCCGTTGGGAAAACAAGGGGTCGTAGCCTCTCAATACTGGGGTTCCCAAAAGGTGGCGGACACCCAAACGAAGGGAGCTAGCGCCACACCTGGGGGGCATCCTAGAGTTCAGGAGGGGTCTGAGTTGCTGCCCAAGGTCCCACCCCATAATATAGTGTGTTGGAGATGTCATACCCCTGGCCATATTGCCTCCCGGTGTCCCATAACCTCTGAACCAATGGACTGTAACATGGGCCGGCGTTGCTCTTATTTTGCCTACCCCGCCTGCAGCGCGGTTCGTCAACATGGCGAGGGCCCTCAGGCATGCTCAGTGTCAGTTAACGGGGCACAAGTCTCTGGACTATTGGTCTCAGGAAGTTTGGTGACCCTGATAAGGGCCACACTCCCTCATCGGCTGGTTTCTGGGAAGGTGGTGGGTGTCCGGTGTATCAATGGGGACGCTAAGAACTATCCTGTGGCCCAGGTGGATGTAAACACAGACTGTGGCACCACATCTCATGAAGTGGCGGTCGTTAAGGACCTATTGCATCCCATAATAATTGGACGTTACTTTGCATTATTCTGGGAAATGTGGGGGAAAGCGGGGACACCTGGTTGCTTGGACGACAGCCAGATCTCTCCTAAGGAAACTTACCCGCAGAACATAGTAGATGAGTTTCCCATGTGTGTGCTGGTGGGCAATGAGGCTGAAGTAGCATCCCCTGAGTCCAATATCCCTGAGCTTTAGGTGTCCGAGGGAAACTTTGGAACTGCCCAACTCAGGGATTTAACTCTGAAAGGGGCCTTTGAAAATGTTACTGTGTTAAATGGGGTGCCTCAGGAACCGGGGGCTGACACTCGGTTCCCTCATTTTGCTGTGAATGGGGATTTGCTGTACAGAATAACCAAGCCAAGGGGTGAGGTAATAGAATAGTTGCTGGTGCCAGGGCCCTATAGACGCAGGGTGTTAGACATGGCTCATTCTCATGTGTTGGGTGGTCACCTGGGTGCAGACAAGATTCAAGAACGGATCCTCCAAAGATTCTACTGGCCAGGTTGCTATAGAGAAATATAGAGTTATTGTCGTTCCTGCCCCACATGCCAGATAACCTCCCCAGTGGCCCACTTCCGCAGTCCCCTAGTGCCACTACCAGTCATCGAGGTTCCATTCGAACGCATAGCAATGGATCTAGTGGGGCCTCTGGTCAAGTCCGCCCAAGTGCATCAGTATATCCTGGTGGTATTAGATTATGCTACATGGTATCTGGAGGCCGTACCACTACGAAACTCCTCCACCAGGTGTATAGCCCGGGAGTTAGTCCACATGTTTTCAAGAACTGGGTTGCCTAACGAGATCCTAACAGACCAAGGAACTCCATTTATGTCGAAGGTCATGAGGGAATTGTGCAAGACACTGCAGATTGCACAACTGAGAACCTCCGTGTACTCTCCCCAGACGGACGGACTGGTAGAGAGGTTTAACAAAACCTTGAAAGCAATGTTGAGGAAAGCAGTGGAAAAGGATGGCCGAGACTGGGACTATATGTTGTTCGCCATGAGGGAAGTTCCCAAAGCTTCCACAGGTTTCTCCCAGTTTGAACCACTCTATGGACGACACCCTCAGGACTCCTGGAGGTGGAGAAAGAGTCCTGGGAAGCTGAGACCACTCCCTATAGGAGAGTGGTGGAGCACGTTGCCCAGATGCAAGAGAGGATTGCCCATGTGATGCCCATTGTGAGGGAGCACCTCCTTAAGGCACAAAAGGCACAGTCCAGGGTGTATAATAGGTCGGCCAGGGTGAGATCGTTCAACCCAGGAGATCGAGTGCTTGTGCTAGTCCCACAGTGGAGACAAGTTCATGGCCAAGTGGCAGGGCCCCTATGAGGTGGTAGAGAAAGTGGGGGAAGTCAACTTTAAGATCCACCAACCAGGGAAGAGGAAGCCCTACCAAATTTACCATGTTAACTTGATTAAGCCATGGCAAGATAGAGAGCCTGCGGAAGCTCCCTGTTTAATGGCTGAGGCCGATGTGAAAGAGGTCAAGGTGGCAGAGTCACTGTCACATGCCCAAAAGCAACAGTGCAAAGAGTTGTTACAGCGAAATAAAGACATGTTTTCGGAGTTGCCAGGACTCACTCAGGTCATAGAGCATGAGGTTCTCACAGAGCCTCATGTTCGCGTCAATCTAAAACCATACCGGATCCCTGAAGCCCGCAGAGAGGTGATCTCTAAAGAAGTAAGGCGGATGCTAAACCTGGGAGTCATTGAAGAGTCCAAAAGTGGATGGTCCAGTCCTATAGTCTTAGTGCCGAAACCAGATGGGGAATGGCGGTTTTGCAACGACTATAGGAAGCTGAACGAGGTCTCAAAGTTCGACGCCTACCCAATGCCTAGGGTAGATGAGCTTATCGAAAGGCTAGAACCCGCTCGGTACATCACCACTCTGGACCTCACCAAAGGATATTGGCAAATTCCCCTGTCCAAAGAGGCTAAGGAGAAGACAGCCTTCTCAACGCCAATACGTCAGGATGCCGTTTGGGTTGAAGGGAGCTCCGGCCACCTTCCAGAGAGCCATGGACCGGATCTTAGCACCCCACAAACAGTATGCAGCGGCCTACCTAGATGCCATCGTCATATTTAGCCAGGACTGGGAAAGTCATCTGGACAAAGTTCAAGCCATACTTGATGCCCTAAGGAAGGCGGGCTTTACTATCAACCCGAAGAAATGTGCCATGGGGATGGAGGAAGCCAAGTACCTAGGGTACGTGGTTGGTAGAGGGGAAATAAAACCACAAATAAATAAGGTCGAGGCGATCTTGAACTGGCCACAGCCCCTCTCGAAGAAGCAGGTCATGGCGTTTCTAGGCATTGTGGGCTACTATCGAAGATTTGTCCCTAACTTTGCCCTGATAGCAGCCCCACTGATGGATCTTCTGAAAGGGATGAAGTCAGCTATGGCCAAGTGGTCCCCGGAAGCAGAAGCGACCTGCCAGGAATTGAAACTGGTCCTCTGTAAACAACCAGTCTTGGTGGCACCCAGCTTCTCCAAGGAGTTTGTGGTCCAGATGGATGCATCGGATGTCGGGCTGGGAGCAGTCTTGTCCCAGGAGATTAACGGAGAAGAACACCCTGTAAAATACCTCAGTCTGAAGCTCTCCGCTTGTGAGAAGGACTACTCCATTGTAGAAAAAGAATGTTTGGCCATTAAGTGGGCGTTAAACACTCTGAGGTATTACCTATTAGGTAGAAGGTTCAGGTTAGTGTCAGACCATGCCCCATTGAGGTGGATGCGAGAAAAGAAGGGAAACAATGCCAGAGTGACTAGGTGGTTCCTGGCTCTACAAGATTTTAGTTTCCGGGTAGAGCATAGGCCTGGGAAACAACATGGGAATGCCGCTGCCTTGTCAAGGGTTTATTGTATGGTGACAGAAGGTGCCAAGCCCTACGGCTTTGGACAGAGGGGGGGTGTATGCAAGGTTGCTGCCGGACAGATCGTGGACGGGAGGTATGTGTCCTCGAAGTGCCATGCTTCGGTGATGTAGGATCCGGAGAAGCAGGCTCCAGCACACATAGTGCTGAGAGGAATTTAATGGGTCCGGATTACAGGGCCGGGTTTTATGAGCAGCTGAAAGAGCTCCTGTGGCACCTAACAGGTGTTGGCAATAACTAAATCACACTTGCAGCCAGTTAACATGGATTAAAGTTGACTCAACTTCTGTCCTGTGTCCTTGTGTGTACCACATTGAGCATGGAGAAAAGAAAGAAGACCAAAGAACTGTTTGCGGACTTGTGAAACCAAATTGTGAGGAAGCATGAGCAATCTGAAGGCTACAAGTCCGTCTCCAAAGACCTGAATGTTCCTGTGTCTTCCGTGCGCAGTGTCATCAAGAAGTTTAAAGCCCATGGCACTGTGGCTAACCTCCCTACATGTGGACGGAAAAGAAAAATTGACGAGAGATTTCAACGCAAGATTGTGCGGATGGTGGATAAAGAACCTCGACTAACATCCAAACAAGTTCAAGCTGCCCTGCAGTCCGAGGCTACAACAGTGTCAACCCGTACTATCCGTCGGCGTCTGAATGAAAAGGGACTGTATGGTAGGATACCCAGGAAGACCCCACTTCTTACCCCGAGACATAAAAAAGCCAGGCTGGAGTTTGCCAAAACTTACCTGATAAAGCCTAAACTGGAAGTGCATTGAGGTGAAGGTGAAGAGGTATTGGGAATCCTGCAGAAAATACCTGTGTGAATTGCGTGAAGAGGTATTGGGAATCCTGCAGAAAATACCTGTGTGAATTGCGTGAAGAGGTATTGGGAATCCTGCAGAAAATACCTGTGTGAATTGCGGTGAGTGCTGCATTGTGATCTGCTGAGTGCTTTTCTACCTGTTTAGATTTATTGGGCTTTTTAAAATCTATTTTCTCACTACAGTTTTAGTTTCTTAGTTTACTACCTGTGTATTTAAGGGTTAACTACATTGCACTAAAATCCTGAGGTGTAGATTTACTCACAAGGGGTTAATTAAGGGGAAGGGGTCATAATTAAGGGTTTATAAGGGGCAGCTGGTTGGGCATAAAGTCCTTTGGAAGTGCATTGAGGTGAAGGGTACATTGCTGGAAAAGGGAAAAAAAAAAAAAAAAAACACTTTAAATCTCTTAGTTTGCGAGTGTGAACGAGCTGCGTGTGTCCGGAGCGTAAGTGCGAACGAAAGTAAGTGTGTGACTTGTTTTTCAGTGAAGAGTAGTGTTGAGCGATACCTTCCGATATCAGGAAATATCGTATCGGATTGGATCGGGCCGATACCCAAAAAGTATCGGATATCGCCGATTCCGATACCGGAAACCAATGCAAGTCAATGGGACACAAATATCGGAATGAAAATAAACCCTTTCTTTCCTTGTAGGTTAATTCTACATGAAGTAAAACAACTAAGAATAATGTAGAATGACATGAAAAGCCGGCAATTCATCAGCGGCATTCACCGGTACCCGACAATTTACAACAGAAAGAATAGAGCTTCACACATAGATTAGATAGATGGAAACATGTCAGTCACATATATATGAAGTACAGTGACAGTGTTGCTTACTGTACTTGTCATTTAGTGTAAAGGATTTATTAAAAAAAATATTAGTGTTTTCGTGCACCGTCTCTTTAAAAAAGCCGGCCGGCAATTCAGCAGCGGTACCCGACAATTTATAACAGACAGAATAGAGCTTCACACATAGATTAGATAGATAGAAACATGTCAGACACATATATAAGACGTACAGTGACAGTGTTGCTTACTGTACTTGTCATTTAGTGTAAAGGATTTATTTAAAAAAATAATAGTGTTTTCATGCACCGTCTCTTTAAGAAAGCCGGCCGGCAATTCAGCATCTGTACCCGACAATTTAGAATAGAAAGAATAGAGAATCACACATAGATTAGATAGATAGAAACATGTCAGTCACATATATATGAAGTACAGTGACAGTGTTGCTTACTGTACTTGTCATTTAGTGTTAAAATAAAGGATTTATTTAAAAAAAAATTGGCGTGGGGTTCCCCTTAATTTTAGGCTCTAGCGGAGGTTAAGCAGACAGCTGGGGCAAATGTTTGAAGCCTGGGAAGTGGGTAATACCCACGGAGCTTCCCAGGCTACTAATATCAGCCCCCAGCTGAATACCTAGCCTTTACTAGCTATTAAAATGGGGGAACCCCCCCCAAAAAATGACGTGGGGTCCCCCCTAATTTAATAGCTAGCAAAGGCTAGGCAGACAGCTGGGGGCTGATTTTAATAGCCCAGGAAGGGTGCCATGAATATTGGCCCCCTCCCAGGCTAGAAACACCAGCCGTCAGCCACCCCAGAAATGGCGCATCCATAGGATGCGCCAATTCTGGCACTTAGCCTCGCTCTTCCCACTGCCCTGTAGTGGTGGCAGTGGGGTAATAGGGTTGGGGTTGATGTCAGCTTATAATGCCAGCTGACATCAAGCCCAGGTTAGTAATGGAGAGGCGTCTATAAGACACCCCCATTACTAACCCCATAGTCAAAGTTAAAAGAAAACACAAACACCCAGAATAAAGTCCTTTAATTGAAATAAAGACACAATTCTTTATTGTTCTAAATTAAACCATACTTACCGTCACGCCCATTCCAGCTGAAGCCAACGATCTCCTGCAATAAAAGTAAAATAATAAAGCAACATCATCCTTACCTTTCCATGGTTCCCACGACAGCTTCAGCTCTGCTACATCGAGATGACAGGCTGGACCGCAGCAGAACGCTGCCATCCAGCCTGTCATCCCGCGGACACTGAGAAGTGCAGGCCTGCTTGCGCTCCTCAGTGTCTCGCTGTGACGGCATAAAGATGAGCCGAGTTCATGTCCAATGAACTCAGCTCACCTCATGCACGTCACTGACAGCGTGGGAAAATTCTCCTGCACTCAGCGCTTCAGCGTGAGAATTCTCCCACGGTGTCAGTGACATACATGAGGTGAGGTCATGTCCAATGAACTCAGCTCACCTCATGCACGTCACTGACAGCGTGGGAAAATTCTCACGCTGAAGCGCTGAGTGCAGGAGAATTCTCCCACGCTGTCAGTGACGTGCATGAGGTGAGCCGAGTTCATTGGACATGACCTCGGCTCATCTTTATGCCGTCACAGAGAGACACTGAGGAGCGCAAGCAAGCCTGCGCTTCTCAGTGTCTGCGGGATGACAGGCTGGATGGAAGCGTTCTGCTGCGGTCCAGCCTGTCATCTCGATGTAGCAGAGCTGAAGCTGTCGTGGGAACCATGGAAAGGTAAGGATGAGGTTGCTTTATTATTTTTCTTTTATTGCAGGAGATCGTTGGCTTCAGCTGGAATGGGCGTGATGGTAAGTAGAGTTTAATTTAGAACAATAAAGAATTGTGTGTTTATTTCAATTAAAGGACTTTTTTCTGGGTGTTGTGTTTTTTTTAAATACTTTACTAGAAATTCATGGTGGTCATGTCTAATATTGGCGTGACCCCATGAATTTCGGGCTTAGGGCCAGCTGATAATGCCAAGCTGGCCTTAACCCCTTTATTACCCAGTGAGCCACCGCACCAGGGCCCTGGATGAGTTGGGTACAGCGCCAGAAGATGGCGCTTCTATGAACGCCCCATTTTCCGGGGTGGCTGCGGACTGCAATTTGCAGCGGGTGGGGCCCAGAAAGCTTGGGCCTCCCTGCGCTACGGATTCCAGCCCCCAGCTGCCTAGTTGTACCTGGCTGGACACAAATATAGGGCGAAGCCCCACATCAATTTTTTTTTAATTATTTCATGAATTTCCTGAAATAATTAAAAAAAAATTGACGTGGGGCTTCGCACTATATTTGTGTCCAGCCAGGTACAGCAGGCAGGAACGGGCTGCGTCCAACCACCAGCTGCCTATTTGTACCTGGCCGGACACAACAATATAGGGAAGCCCTTTTTTTATTTATTATTTCATGAATTTCATGAAATAATTAAAAAAAAAAATACGTGGGGCTTCTCCCTATTTGTGTGTCCAGCCAGGTACAACTAGGCAGCTGGGGGATGGAATCTGCAGCGCAGGGAGGCCCAAGCTTTCTGCCCCCCCCCCCGGTGCAAATTGCAGACCGCAGCCACCCCGGAAAATGGCGCGTTCATAGAAGCTGGATGCTGTACCTGGCTGGCATACAAAAATATGGCAAAGCCCACGTCAAAATTTTTGGGAAAAATTAATTAAAAAATAAATAATAATTTAGGGACTGCATCTTTATTAACTCCTCAAATGTCATTTAGTGTTAAAATAAAGGATTTATTTAAAAAAAAATTGGCGTGGGATCCCCCATAATTTTAGGCTCTAGCGGAGGTTAAGCAGACGGCTGGGGCAGATGTTTGAAGCCTGGGAAGTGGGTAATACCCACGGAGCTTCCCAGACTACTAATATCAGCCCCCAGCTGAATACCTAGCCTTTACTAGCTATTAAAATGGGGGACCCCCCCAAAAAATGACGTGGGGTACCCCCTATTTAATAGCTAGCAAAGGCTAGGCAGACAGCTGGGGGCTGATATTAATAGCCCAGGAAGGGTGCCATGAATATTGGCCCCTCCCAGGCTAGAAACACAAGCCGTCAGCCGCCCCAGAAATGGCGCATCCATAGGATGCGCCAACTCTGGCACTTAGCCTCGCTCTTCCACGCTGCCCTGGTGCGGTGGCAGGGGGTAATAGGGTTGGGGTTCATGTCAGCGCCAGCTGCCATGAAGCCCAGGTTAGTAATGATGGGCGTCTATAAGACACCCCCATTACTAACCTACAAAGTGTTAAAAAGAAAAAACACACTACACCCAGAAAAAAATAATTTATTTGAAATAAAACACACAATTTTATTTAATTCTTAGTTTACAAAAAAAAAATAGTTACCTTTCCACGTTCCTGCGCTGATCTCCCATGCACAGCTGTCACATCTGGAGATGGTGACAGCTGTGCATGGCTGCTGTAAGCTCACACTGCCGGGAACATGTCCGCTCCCGGCAGCGGGAGCCACTGACTGAGGTCACCGGAGTGCATTCAGGCAGCGCAGCTCCGGAGACCTCCTTTACGGCACTGCTGTACCGTGGGAATTTCTCACGATACAGCAGGGCCGTAAAGGAGCTAACCGGAGCAGCGCTGCCTGAACTCCGGCGAACCCGCTTATGCAATGACGGGGCTGCTTTACGGCCCCGTCATTCTAGCGGCGGCGGCGGTTCAGAGCAGTCACATTCTATGTGGCTGCTCTAAACTGGAGATCATCGTGGGACACTCGTGGACTACTACGGAGGGGTAAGGATAAGGTTGTGGTTTATTATTTTATATTTTATTACAGGAGATCGATGGCTTCGGGGAATTAGGTGTCTAGGTGAGTATAGGTGTAGTTTTTTATTTTTTTACTTTATTTTAGGTGGCGATCGGCGGGGACAGGTAATGTATGAACTAATTTATTGTAGGCAAGCACTGGCCACCAATGACATGTATTTAAAATTTATTGGGGACACAGTAGGGCAATTTAAATAGCAGGATCAGGCTGATGGGAACTACTGCTCCCATCGAGCTGATCCTGCTGGCACGAGTGGACGGGGGACAGACATAGGCCGATGGGAGTAGTAGTGTCACATCGGCCTATGTCTGCCTGCACGCACACACCCGCAGACATCGCACAGACACCGCACACACTCTCAGACATCGCACAGACACCGCACACACCCGCAGGCATCGCACAGACACCGCACACACTCGCAGACATCGCACAGACACCGCACACACTCGCAGACATCGCACAGACACCGCAGACATCGCACAGACACCGCGCACACCCGCACACATCGCACAGACATCGCACACACCCGCAGACACCGCACACACCCGCAGACATCGCGCAGACACACGCACAGACACCCCGCACACACTCGCAGACACACGCACAGACACACACACACACCAATCATGACGGGCTGATCGTCTGGGAGGTGACGCTATGCGGCCAGCCAATCACTGTAATGCCCACAAACAACATGGCTGCGGCATTACAGTGACTGGCTGGCAATCCCTGCATGTTCATTGGCTCTGTAAAGAGCGCCAAACATGCAGGGCGGAGACCCGAGCTCCCGCCCGAGTAACCCGGAAATGCTCGGTGCTCGCCGAACATCCCGAGTAGCGTGATGCTCGGGCGAGTACCGAGCAGTGTCGAGCATGTTCGCTCAACACTAGTGGTAATCTAACCTAGTCCTCCCCATAGTTTAGGAGGCGTACGGGCACCCTCCCATTGCGTACATCCACTACCCCTCTAGCAGTCAAGAGTGTAGGCCTATGTTCCGAGCTAAGCGGCTCTACTACCGCCTGGTAGCTCCGTCCTTTAAAACCTATTGCTGCTCTACACCATATCAGCATTTGACTCATAGGGGGTATCACAATGGGTACCGGGTCTGTCACCCGTACATTACCAATTTCACCGCCTGTTAGCTTTACCTGTTGCTGGTACATAAGGGCTCGGATCTCTTTCTGCAGCGCCCTTCTCTGCCCTGGTCTGGCAGTGTCAGCTATCTGTTGGAGCAAGAACACAACTTCTCCCATACAGTTCCTAACAATATTAGTGCCAAGTACCATATACAAGTTGGTATCATTAGGATTAGTCTCTACTACAATTAGTCCCTGGTCCTGCAGTTCCACTCTTCCCACCTTTATTGCCACATCCTTAACCCCGACTAGGTTAAGGGGGAGGCCATTTGAGGCATAAACGGAAAGGTTTGGAGCTGGTGGGCTTAGGTCATCCATGGACCAGAACCTTTTGTAGAGGACGTCAGGCATGATGGTTACCTGAGATCGTGGGTCCAGCAGAGCGGATGTCGCAATGCCGTCCAGCACAACGGACAGGAAAGGTCTTCCTCCCACGAACCTGCTGTACCAGTCTGTTGGGCCTGGGGAGTCTACTCCTGGGTGTCGGCCCTTGGCCCCAGGGTTTTCTCGTTTAAAGGACAGCTCTGGATGGTGTGACCTGACTTGTGGCAGCAGTGGCAGACAGGGTCCTTCGGTGGACGGCGTTGGTCGCTGATCCTCCCAGGGGGTGGCGTTGTCCTCTTCCTCCTTCTCATCCAGGGGAAATCTTCAGGGCTGTCGGCTAGCAGGATCCTTCTTTCCTCCTCGGGCTCCGTCCGCAGCTGCAGGGTTCTCAGTACAGTGGTCAGGGTTTTGCTCAACTGACGCACTTCAGAGCGCAGGCTGTCCAGCTCACTAGGGGACGTTGCTTGCACCTTGGCTTCAGCAGCCACTGGGGAAAAGGTGGACGCTGCAGGCACTGGGGTGGCCCCACCCTGGTAACATTGGATAGTAGTTGTTTCCAGGGGCTGCAGTCCTTTTGTAGCCATGTCCTTAAGGATGTCAAAGGTGGCATCTGGATGATCCAGGGACCACCAAAGCACAGTCCTGCTCTCTTCTTGAGACCTCAGTCCCCGTATAAACTGTTCCTTCAGCATTTTATTTTCATTATTGATGCTGGTTGGACTAACCTGTTTCAGAGCTCGCAGGGACCCTTGTAAACGCCAGGCATAGTCCGGATCACAGTCCTCCGGTTGCTGAGAGCAGTTGTAGAACCTCATCCGGAGGTCTGTCTCAGTACGATTCTCAAAGACAGTCTGTAACTTTTTAAAGATTGCGGACACTGACTCTTGGTCTGCGGCCGACCAGGTTTCTACTTCTTGCTCCGCAGCACCAGTTAATTGTCCTAATACCACAGCGGTTCTTTGCTTGCCTGCCATAGAGTACATATCCAGTATACCGCATATTTTCCACTTAAATCCAGACAGGGTATCTGGTTTGCCGCTGTACTGGGGGAGCCACTTCGTTCCGGGGATGTACGGTAGGGCCATGGGTATGACAGGGGTTACAGGCCCTGCTGGTGGAGCGGCTGCTTCGGCCTGCTCGGCGTCGGGCGCAAGTTGAGCATCAGGGCGGTTAACCGGTATTTCGGCGTTGTGCTGTTCTTCGGACATTCTGGCGCCCCCCTAGTTAACCGTGGCCTACCTTCTCTTCTTTTCTTCCGGTAGGCCGCAGCTCCACAGGTGACGTTCTTCTTCAGGACCTTGCGTCCTACGTCAGAGCGTTCACCGGCGCTCCTTCCAGGACCTGCCGCTTCCTGGTTTGACTTCGAGGCGTGGGGCGAGTCCGGGGCTTCGCGCGCTTTAGCAGGTACACCTCTCAGTTTCCCGCGTTTACGCCCTTCTTTCCGCTCGGCGGCCCAACAATGGCGGCAATCTTCGCCACAGTTAAATATACAGTTTTTGATTAAAGGCGCACAGTACCCGGTGGCAACGGACACAACACTCCGTCGTTGCAGCGGGCACGGGATCCTGTTCGTGACGCCAGGAAGAGATGACGCGCCCAAGGGATGGGGACTCGGCGCCCGGGCCTTGCTGTTAGTTTTGGGGGATGCCGAGGTGGCCGACTCCCAGGGCCGTACCCTGGGGTCACTCTTAAAAAAAAAACCAAGGAATTGGGAGAAAGGTGTATGGGAAAAGGGGAAAGTACGTGACGCCACCTGTGGTGTCTGGTGAGACTCACCAGAGCTGTTACAGTCCTCTGAGGCTGGTGGTCGGGCAGCTTAGTTGGTTCTGCTCCCCACAGGTGGAGCGGGGCCTCAGGGCAGTGTAGGAGAAGGGATGCAGGACAGAGGGGACCCAGCCGGGTGAAAGGAAGAATAGGCACACACACGACAGTTCACTTCAGTACCTTTACTGGTGGTGTTTTCAGGCATGATCCGGGGTACTGTAGGGTGAAGGGTGCATTTCAGGACTCTCTCCAGTGAGCGGGTGTGGAGCCTCCTGTTTCTTGCCTTTTCCTAGTAAGTTTATGACCTGCCTGAAGCTAGGCCTAACTTGGTCTCTGTCTTGCACCTGCTGACCTGGTGGTAGGGCCTTCTGTTGGAGTTCACACTCCCTGGTTTCTTGGGCCTCAGTGACTCCTGACCCTGGTTTTACGGTCAGCTTTTGGTATTCCTGGGACATGTAGTTCGCCAGGGATCCCGGTTGTTTCTGCTTGTCCTAGAGATCCTTGCAGACACGGACCCGGTGTCCGGTAAATGCTTGTGGGGTAAGCTGGTTAAGCTCCTCTGCCCCCTATGTAGCTCGCTTACTCCACTTGCCTTCGGCCTGCTCGGGGCCCTCACTAGGCTTCACACTGGCAGTAGGCCTCGCTACTCTTCACCGCTCTTATGGCGTCGGCACGCCTTGGGCTCACTACCTGAGCTCAATGAGTCTGGACTGTGCTCCACTGCAGGATGGCTACTGCAGGAGCTCCTCTCAACAGGCTTCCTTCTACAGACTGGATCCTCACAGACTGGAACTAGCTCTGTCCCAGAGGAAACTGTTCTCCAGACTGACTGCCTAGCTCCACCTTGCCTTTTTATATCCCTAACGGGCTCCCTCTGGTGGTCTGAGGTGGAAGGTGGAGGTGTGTGTATGCTATGAGGGCCTCTTATGGAGGAATCTGTTCATGCGCCCCTCTAGGATCTGTGGCAGCAATGCACAGCAGGTCGCCACATTTGTATTCAGCCCCCTGTAGTTTACTACCCCTAAATAAAATCCTGAATGACCAATGAAGTCACATAATGAGTAAACTGAGTCCACCTGCGTACGATTTATTGTCAGTATAACTACAGCTGTTCTGTGAAAATCTCAGAGGTTTATTTGAGAACATTAGGAATCAAACAGCATCATGAAAACCAAGGAATACACCGGGCAGGTCAGAGATAAAGCTATGGAGAAGAGTAAAGCAGGGTTAGGTTATAAAAAAAAATAGCCCAAGCTCTGAACAACTCACGGAGCACAGTTCAATCGATAATAAAGAAAAACGTAAGTAGTATGGTACAACTGCAAACCTATCAAGACATGGCCGTCCACCTAAACTGACAGTCCTTGTATGGAGAGAACTAATTAGAGAAGCAGCCAAGAGGCCCATGGTCACTCTGGAGGAGCTGAAAATCCTCAGCTCAGGTGGGAGAATCTGTCCACAGGACAACTACTAGTCCAGAAATCTGGTCTTTATGGAAGAGTGGCAAAAATAAAGCGTTTTTTGAAAGCAAGCCATAAAAATTCTGTATGGAGGAATATGTGGTGCCCATTATTCTGTATGGAGGACTATATGGGGTCCATTATTATGTATGGAGGAATATGTGGTGCCCATAATAATGTATGGAGGACTATGTGAGGCCCATTATTCTGTATGGAGGACTATATGGGGTCCATTATTCTGTATGGAGGACTATGTGGGGCCCATTATACTGTATACCGGTTGACCCGCGATTTTGTCCAAGTTTTTCATTTTGGCCCTCTGAGTTTGAGTTTGGCATCCCTGGTTTAAGTCAAAGGATATCAGAAGAGCAATAAGGGTTCACACTGTTTAAAAAAAAAATTTTGTGCTCAGGAGGAAAATAGTCCATTAATATCTTAACTAAACCTCCGGCACTAATAAGTGAAAAAACAACTGTATATCATTTCAAGAATTTTTTTTTTAATTCCAAAGAGTGACTGTAACAAGATAATAACCACCGGAACGTTTTGTTTCGGCTAATTGCCTTTATCAAGGTTATCTGTGTCAATGAAAAATATGAATACTACATTTAATATGGTCACACAAATAATAGAGCCATACATATTACATACATATATTTTTTTCCAAACATACATAAAGCTCATATGCAAGGTTGCCAAGTAGTGGGTCACTTATTTTAAGCATAGGCGGTCATATTCAAGCGCAAATTGTACCTATAATATAAAAATAATCAGTAAGAAATCATCCAATGCCATATAATCAAAAAAAGGGGAACTGGCAAACTTAGAATTCCAAAGGTATTCATTTCAGAACAAAGCAGGAGGTAGAATACTTGGAGAAATAGTGAAATATATGAAAAGTCATAAATATGCCCCAAAGGTAAAAAGAAACTGGAGTCCTCAGAGTGCGTATCAGAGAGTATCAAACTGAGTATATAGCTGTGCAACTTACTTATTTGAATCCAGGAGTATCACCAGGGTGCGTCCATGTGGCATAACTAACAGTCAGTGTGCCGGTGTATGCACATGGGAAATGTGTCCCATTTTATATGCGTCAGAACAGGAAGAGGTAAGTATGAATGGTGATGGCTGATAGATGTTACCTGGAGCAGTCATCAAAGCAAAAGATGGCTACTTTGAAGAACCTAGAATATAAGACATATTTTCAGTTGTTTCACACTTTTTGTTAAGTATATAATTCCACATGTGTTGATTCATAGTTTTGATGCCTTCGCTGTGAATGTACAGTTTTCATAGTCCTGAAAATACAGAAAAATCTTTAAATGAGAAGAGGTGTCCAAACTTTTGGTCTGTGCTCTATATATCCATCTAAACTAACAGTCCTTCTGAGGACTAATCCAGCTGCATATAATCAGTGCTAGGCAGGAGTTAGGCAGGCAGGCAGTGTATGTGGCAGACTGCAGAGCATATAGCGCAAGAGGGTCCCTTGAACATCCTGTCTGCTGCTGCTGTAATAATTATAGATATTTGTAGACATTGCCCCAGATATCAGGGGCCAGGACAATTTTTTTTTTATCTTAATCCTGGTTATTTGCTTAAAAAGCAATCCAGAGTACACTATTTTTCTGCTCCATTTGCTTATTAGCACTGCAGAATACAGCCAGATCTGTTCCATATTTCAGCGATAAAAATCCAGAAATTTGAACTGAACATGGAAAATATCGGCCTCCTTTTCCATTCTGTTGCAGTGTTTCGGTCAAGATATTCACAGTAGGTGTCTGTGAAGAATAGTATTAGTAAATTACAGGCCTGCTATTTAAAACTGTGGTTTTCTGTCAGACATATCATCTATAACAGTGTTCCAAAATCAGCCATTTCTTCCATTTTCATTTCATTGCAGTATGTCGGTCAAGCTATTCACACTAGGTCTCTGTGTAGAATAATATTAGTAAATTACAGGCCTACTATTTAAAACTGTGGTTTTCTGTCAGACATATCATCTATAACAGTGTTCCAAAATCAGCCATTTCTTCCATTTTCATTTCATTGCAGTGTGTCGGTCAAGCTATTCACACTAGGTCTCTGTGTAGAATAATATTAGTAAATTACAGGCCTGCTATTTAAAACCGTGGTTCTTTATCAGACGTATCACATATAACTGCGTTTCTAAATCAGCCATTTCTCGTGAACGTGGAAAATATTGTCCTCTATTTAAAATGGGCAAGGTGCGTGGCAAGGGACGGGGAAGTGGACGTGATAGTGATGGTGCATGCACAGGCCGAGGACGTGGCCGTGGGAAGCTGAAATTGTGCCACAACAAACACCCACATCTTGTCGCTCCACCTTCCTGTCCCAATTGCTAAGGGACCCCAGTACACCACTATTGAACCCAGAGCAGTGTCAAAAGGTTGTTGGTTGGATAGCAGATAATGCTTCCAGTCACTTTGCCACCACCACCATCCTGTCTTCCACACAGTCAAGTCTCAGTAGCTGTGAGTCTGGAATGCATATTCCTCATCCTGATCCTCCTTCCTTCCTCCATGACAAATGGATCCCACACTTGGACACTCAGAAGAGTTGTTCACTTTTCCATTTGCAGATTGGGGCCTATCGCTTGGCCAGCTTCAAGCGAGTCAAGAGGAGAACGGGTGTAGTGATACCCAAATATTGGAGCAGCCACGTTCAAACACAGGCAATGGTGGGAAAGTGCAATTACTGTCGCAAGAGGTGGATGATGATGAAACACAATTGCCAGAAAGTCAGGAGGAGGACCAGGGTGCGGAAGTGGAAGACGAGGTGGTTGATGATATAGTAACTGACCCAATCTGGCAGGGGGACATACAGAGCGAGGACAGCAGCACACAGGGGGGAGGGAGGAGTAGCACCACAACAGGCAGAAAGAAGCAGTGTGGTGGCCGCAGACACAAGGCGGGAGGGAACTCCTCGTAACGCCAGCATGACGGAAGTTGCCAGTACAACTGTTAGGTCTTCCTGAGTTTGGTTGTTTTTTAAAGACTCTGCAGATAACTCCAAAAAGGCCATTTGCACCACCTGCCAGGCCAGCATCAACAGGGGTAGCAAAACTAGCAGCCTGACCACCACCAGCATGATCAGGCACATGACAGCAAAGCACACGACTAAGTGGGCCGAACCCCAGGGTCCAGAAACAGTGTCTGCGGGTGACACCACTGCTTCTTCCGCTGTTGTGCGTGCACGCCAATCCCCTGTCCATGACGCATGCAATGATGCCTCCCGCCCTGCACGTGTAGGTACACACTCTCAACTAGCACCATCAGCAAGCATGTCCACTTCCTTGTCCCAGTGCAGCGTTCAGTTGTCCCTACCCCAGTCCATGGAATGCAAGCACAAATACGCAGCGTACGCCCCATAGGCCATACTGCTAAATTCACACATTTCATGAATGCTTACTTTAGAAATGTTGCCTTTTAGGCTCATGGAGATGGAAGCTTTCCACAACCTGATGGTGGCGGCCGTCCCTTGGTACTCGGTCCCCAGCCACCGGTATTTCTCCTGGTGTGCCGTCCCTGCATTACATGAGCATGTGTCCCACAACATTAGCTGTGCCCTCAGCAACGCAGTTACTGGGAAAGTTCCCCTAACCAAGAAAACTTGGACAAGTGCTTGTGGGCAGGGATGGTACATCTCGCTGACAGTACACTGGGTTAATATATTGGAAGCTGGGACCCAGTTGGCCCTTTGGATGGAACACATCTTCCCGACGCGAGGATTGCGGGCCCTGGATCAATCAGGGTTGCCCCCACATTCTACAGCTCCTGCACCACCTCATCCTCCCCCTCTTCAGCCTCCATCTCCGAAATTACCATATCAGTCGCAAGCTGGAAGCACTGCAGTACTGCCTCGGCCAAGCAGCAACAGGCTGTGCTGAATCTGTTATGCTTAGGTGACAAACCGCACAACGCTGAAGAGTTTTGGACAGCTCTGAAAGAGCAGGGAGATCTGTGGCTGACACCGCTGGCCCTACAGCCAGGCATGGTCGTGTGTGACACTGGGCGGAACCTGGTGGCAGCTCTGAGGCGAGGCGAGCTCACACACGTACCATGCTTGGCCTATGTGCTTAATCTCGTGGTTCAGCGGTTTCTCAAAACTTACCCAAATATGCCGGATCTGCTTTTTAAAATGCGTCGCCCATGTGCCAGTTTTAGAAAGTCAGCTACAGCTTCCGCCGCCCTTGCCGTACTTCAGCAGCGTTTGCAGCTTCCAGCTTACCTACTGATCTGTGATGTCCCCACATGTTGGAAGTCTACATTGCAGATGTTGGGAAGTATTTGTGAGCAGACGAGGGCAGTTGTTGACTACCAGCATCAACAAGGCCGTTGGTTTTCAGTTCAGACTCCACACATAAGACCTCAGGAGTGGACATGGATGTCAGACATATGTACCATCCTCCAAAACTTTGAGGACTCCACCAAGATGGTGAGCGGCGATGACTCCATAATTAGCGTCACCATCCCGATTCTCTGTCTTCTGAAACGTTTTCTGCTCACAATTAAAGAGGATGCATTGCAGGCAGAGCACGATGAGATGGAGCAAGGAACCATACAGGGTGATTCCATACAGCCCAACCTCATCTCATTCCAACATGGATTAGGTGACAATGAGGAAGACGAGGAGGAGGAGGAAGAACAGGAGCTAGTTTCCTGCACTATAGATGGTACTACCTGCACAACTGTCAAACTGTCTGTTCAGCGTGAATGGCCTGAGGACAGGGCAGAGGAGGAGGATGAGGAGGAGAGCATGGTAAGTCGTCCTCTTGGTGAGGACACGGAAGTCTTGCCTGTTAGCAATCTGGCACACATGGCTGAGTTTATGCTACGCTGCCTTTCCCGTGATCCTTGCGTTGTCCAAATTTTGAGTGACAGTCCTTACTGGTTGGTGCCACTTCTAGACCCACGCTACAAGGAGAACTTTCTGTCTCTTATTCCCTTGCAGGACAGACCTAATAAAATGGTGCAGTACGAGAAGGCTCTTGTTGCGGAATTATTTAAAAAATTCCCATCTGAAAACGCTGGCGGCAGAGGTCACAGTTCGTTGGACAACCAAGGAGTACAAGCGAGAGAGACACAAATTCAATCCAGCAGAGGCAGGGGAACACTGTCAAAGTTCTGGGACAGTTTTCCCAGACCCTCCCATCTCATAGGTCCTGAGGCGCGGGGTACTCTCCCAAAGAGGGAAAAGTTTCGGAAGATGGTGAGGGAGTACCTTGCCGACCGTGCCAACGTAGTCCTTGATTCTTCTGTGCCTTATAATTATTGGGTATCCAAGCTGGACACGTGGCATGAACTGGCTCTCTACACCTTGAAGGTCCTGGCCTGCCCTGCCGCTGTCAACTGAAAATGCTGACAGGCTGACTCTTTTAAAAATGATCAAAGGCTGGTTTGGGCCAGACTTCTCAACACCACTGAATGATAGCAGCGTAACATAAACTCAAATACAGTGTGTTTTTTTGGGAGGTCTAACTGTATTCCCATGCACCTCTGTCTTCACACCCAGACATGGGTATACGCTTCCTGATTTTGTCTATTTGCTCTTGTCCTCCTCCTTCTCCTCATCCTTCACATTCTCCTCCATATCACTACCATATCTACCATATCACCATATCTACGTCTCTTGCAAGGGGCATTGGAGTGCCTCCAAATTTTTGGCAGCCGTTGCATTCACTGCATAGGCAAACAGTATGGGAGACCCACTTCCTAATAATGGGAACATTGTTTTCAGGAGGCCCTCCAACCTCTGCATCTCTTGCAAGGGGCATTGGAGTGCCTCGTAATTTTTGGCAGCCATTGCATTCACTGCATAGGCAAATAGTATTGGAGACCCACTCCTTTTTAATGGAAACATGTCGTACTCATTACTGTAGCCCAGCTCCATATGTCTTTAAATTGTTAATAGGGTTTTTCCTAAATTTTGGCAGCCGTTGGACTCACTGCATACCCTATAACTGGATAGGAGACCGTCTCCTTTCTAATGGGAACATGTCGTTACTGTGCCCAGCTCTATGTGTCTTTAAATTGTTAGTGCGGTTTTTCCTAAATTTTAGCAGCTGTTGGACTCACTGCATACCCTATAACTGTATAGCAGATCCTTATCCTTTCTAATGGGAACATGTCATTACTGTGGCCCAGCTCTATGTGTCTTTAAATTGTTAGTGGGGTTTTTCCCAAATTTTGGCAGCCCTTGCAGTCACAGCATGGGCATTACCACTATAGGAGACCCACTCCTTTATAATGGGAACATTTTTTTTACTGAGACCCTCCTGTATGTCTCTTCAAACGGGTATTGGGTTGTGTCCAAATTTTTGGCAGTCCTTGCAGTCACTGCATACGCAATAACAGTATAGGAGACCCACTCTTTAATAATGGGAACAACAAAGCATAGCCGACTCCTGGCCCTTTAAGAATAGTAAGGCAGTAAAAATAGTGTTTGTGACTTTCACAAACCCTCCTTCATAAATGAAACAGGATATGTCTGATGATGTTTCATACACCACATTGCCAGATAAGGTTGTAAAATGTTAAAATGCCATTTCCTGGTGAATGTATTTGTCACGGTTGAAAGCAATGCAAAAGTGCAAAAATGCATCAAAAATGCTATGTGTGAACATAGCCCAAGGTGTGATGGAGCATTTTTATTTTTGGTTATTTATTTTGCCTTATATACAAGTCATTACTCTGGAAAGGATGTTCCTTAACATATTTCCCAGGAAAATCCATTTTGGTTTAGTTTTTGTATGTTTTATTGTGAGTCCGTAAAAGTAGCGTAATACCTCTGACAACATTGTTGACATCATTGACCTGGGAGCCTGAGATGCTTCCAGGAGTCTTCCCCATGCTGTTCTCATGTCGTTTGAGTACTGTTCCCATCGATTTGGGCAATTTTTAGGCCCTCTGCAGACCGACGGGGGGGGGGGGCGCCGGAAAAATGCTCGAGTTTCCCATAGACTTACATTGGGCTCGTTACTTGGACCGAGCACCCGAGTATTCCAATTTGCTCGACTCGAGCAACGAGCACCCGAGCATTTTAGTGCTCACTCGTCACTAGTTTTTAGCTAAACCATTTTTATTTCCATTCGACTTTTTGATCGTGTTTTGTTCCACTCTTTGTTTGGCGGTAAGATGAAAAAGAATATTTTTTTTTTTACAGTGTCCGCTGAAGGCGTTAACTAGTGTGACCATTTTATAGGCCGTGGATGTGATCATAACAAATATGTGGACCTTTTTGGTTTATTTTAGTTTTCATATGAATATACCCATTTATTGATATAACATTATTTTCATTTTTTTCTGTTTATTTTTTTATTAGTTTTTTTTTTAAATATTTTTTCACATTCTTTTTTTTACTTTTTCATTTAGTCCCTCTATGGGACTAGCTTTTATTAGTATAGTCACTGTTATAAAGCATTGCAATGAATTCTACCTGTCAGTGTTACAGTGATAGAAGCCTCTGAGACCATGCTCCTAGCTCGATCTAAGCAGGCCACAGTCACTGGGATACCTGGAGGCACGGATTGTCATGACAACAGGATCACTGACTAAGGGCGTAAGCCAGAAACGCGTCGAGATTGCATCTCCGCTATCATGGACTTTTGTATATTTTAATATTTTGCACCAATAAAGTGAGAATTATTTTTTATTGGAGACTTTTCCCACTTTCTCCTTATGTACACTGGCCGAGAGTCACGGCATTGTGGGTCTGAGCCCAGAAGATATGAGCAGCAGGATGGATTAAATGCATGGTCAGGCATATATTGTTTTTTTCTAAAGAATTGTCAAATCAGTCAGTAAGGATTTAGGGCCCTTTTACATGGCGATATTTTGCATCAGTATTTGTTAACAGACGCCAGGAGTGGATCCAAAACACAGAAGAGGTGAGAGTGATTCAGTTATTATTTTTCTCTGTGTTTGTTCCTCTCTGGTTTTTAGCTTACAAATACTAATGTAAATTACTGCCCAAAATACTCACTGTGTGAATGAGGCGAGGAAGCTGCTTGTAATACTGTAATATAAGTCCTTATTCTGAGGATGAGCGCTCACTTGCAGGTGCTGTGCTGTAATGCTTATCTTCTCTGCTCCATCATACTCCCCAGAGCAGGGGCAACCCCTGGGGCTAAACTGCGGTCGGCAGATGTCAGACGTATCACTCAGTGATATGTGATGGAGCCCGACTCCCAAACAAAATGAATCAGACAGAAGCATACAAAATAAATACACAAAGCATTGCAATTAGGTGTCAAACGTTCTCAACTTTATTTAAATTTACATGACACCGAACCATCACCTATCAGGATAAAGAAGACTCTGTGTAGCCTCTGTTCCTATAGACCATCTTGCTTGCAGCCTCCTCCATCCATTGAAGACAACGGAAATTACAGGAATAGATGAGTAATCTGCTTATACTGCTGTAAAACAATTCTTTTATCCAATGATGAGAGCATGCGTCCAGGAGTTGTGCTGTAATGTTAGTCTCCTCTTCACCATCATCATCAGAGCAGGGGCGACCCCTGGGGAAAAATGCGCTTACTGGGTTCTGTGCTGCTGGCAGATGTCCAGCCGTATGTGATAGACCCCGACCCCCAAACAAAGTTAATCAGACAGAAGCACACAAAATAAATACACGAAGCATTGTAATTAGGTGTCAAATGGTCAAAATTTTATTTAAATTTAGATGATACCAAAAATAGCACAACCCCCGACTCACGAAGAGTCACCCCCCAGCACTCAGGAGAGGAAAACCCCCTGTGGAGGAAACCTCTAGGGAACCATGGCTGGAGGGCTGCCCATCCCTTGGGCTTAGACAGTTAGTGCCAATATATAACAGATGTAACTGCAGAATTTTACAATTTGTACATTTTACCAGATTTATAGAGAACAACATGAATACAGACTATAAATATGATAAACCGGATGTGGGAGAGATCTGGCTGCGATATCTGTCACCACATTGATTCATGGAGCGAATTTGGCTGATCTGATTGGCCAGGTGGATGTATAATTTCTCCCTTACACATCCAGGTCCACCTCTCAAAAAATTGGACATTTGGTTACAGTTCGCTATGCCTAATCCCTAATAGGATAAATAATCCCTCCCAATTTATCACCCATTAAAGTCATAGATCAGTCCATGAACTCCCAAAGGAGAGCTGCTCTATATAGAGGGTAACAGAAGGGGATCCTGGTCTAGGGACCCCCCTTTGTTACCTTCCCATGCCCTAGGGGTGTCTAAAGCAGACAACCCCTTTCCCTGCTAGAACCTCCAAATTACACCAAGGTCGGCACATTACGTGGGATGGTCAAGCTCAAGGTCCTCAGGCGCATCAGTAATGGCACAAATCGTGGTAGCGCGGCATTCTTTTATGGAATCTTCTTTATGACACTTGTTTATGACCTCATAACAGTTGTCATGGTGACTACAGGGTCTATTACTGATGCAGGGCACAAGTATTAACCCTTTCATCATTGGTAATTTGCTTTTGTTACAGAGGCAGATAACTGCACTTGTTACCAAGCAGGGGCCTTATCATTATGGCTTCCCTTAGGCACCATAAGAAATACAGATTACAAATTAAATGTGCAAGTTTGTCATGAGTGTTTTGCACTTTCTAGATCCAGAGTCTGGGTTTATAACTAGCACTTTACAAAGAAAAAAAAAAGAGGAAATTACTTGTAAAATAATATTATTGGAAATTGCATTTCAAGCATTTTCCTAATGTGCATTCTACATAGTTACATAGGTTGAAAAAAGTAGGGGGGGACATTAACAGCTTGGGGCCCAAGTGCAAGAAATGTGTCCGAGCCCCCACCTTTTTATGGCGACAAAGCTACAGATATATATTGTAAGGCAGCACTAGTCATCATAATGGGGGATACTCGCTGCACCGGGTCAATTAATGCACACCAGCAATGTCTTTCCGGTATTTCACAATGCTGCAGTTTATTGCACTTCATAAACCACAGTTCACACATATAATGTCCACGAGCACAAGTGGCAGACCGGCCCACTTGGCCCAGGTTACAGTCAAGGTCCATACAAGAGCAAATGTTGTTCCTATCTTCAAAAAGGGGAAGAAGGTGGACCCAGGGAACTATAGGCCGGTGAGTCTGACTTCTATACCAGGAAAGATCTTTGAACAAATTATTAAACAACATGTATGTAAGTACCTGGATAAGAATGAAGTGATTAACCAGAGTCAGCATGGGTTTGTAACTAACAAGTCATGTCAGACTAACTTAATTTCCTTCTATGACAGAATCACTGACTGGGTGGATCAGGGAAATGCTGTAGATATAGTATATCTTGACTTCAGCAAAGCATTTGACAAAGTATCTCACACCATCCTTATTGAAAAAAATGACCAAGTATGCAATGGACCAGGCAACTGTTAGGTGGATTCATAACTGGCTTAGTGATCGGACTCAAAGAGTGGTTGTAAATGGCTTCACATCCAGCTGGATGAATGTCTCAAGTGGGGTACCACAGGGCTCCATCCTGGGACCTGTATTGTTCAACATCTTTATCAATGATTTAGATGAAGGAATTGAGGGTAAACTGATTAAATTTGCTGATGCCACAAAGCTAGGAGGGATAGCTAATACTAGAGAAGAGAGAGAGGATTCAAAAAGACCTAAATAAACTGGAGCAGTGGGCAGCAACCAACAGAATGATTTTTAACAGGGAAAAATGCAAAGTACTACATCTGGGCAATAAAAATGAAAAAAGCATATACAGAATGGGAGGAATAGAGCTAAGCAACAGTACATGTGAAAAAGACTTAGGTATACTAATAGATCATACACTGAACATGAGTCAACAGTGTGATGCAGCAGCAAAAAAGGCAAATACAATTCTGGGATGTATTAACAGAAGCATACAGTTTAGATCACGTGAAGTCATTATCGGTCTTTACTCCTCTTTGGTCAGACCTCATCTGGAATACTGTGTACAGTTTTGGGCACCACATTTTAAAAAAGACATAGACAAACTGGAGCAAGTTCAGAGAAGAGCGACCAGAATGGTGACTGGTCTGCAAACCCTGTCCTATGAGGAACGGTTGCAGGATTTGGGAATGTTTAGCTTGCAAAAAAGAAGACTGAGAGGAGACTTAATAGCTGTCTACAAATATGTCAAGGGCTGTCACATTGTAGAAGGATCATCTTTATTCTCATTTGCACAAGGAAAGACTAGAAGCAATGGGATGAAACTAAATGGGAGGAGACACAGATTAGATATTAGAAAAAACTTTTTGACAGTTAGGGTGATTAATGAGTGGAACAGGCTGCCACGAGAGGTGGTGAGTTCTCCTTCAATGGACGTCTTCAAACAGAGGCTGGACAGACATCTGTCTGAGATGATCTAGTGAATCCTGCTTTGAGCAGGGGGTTGGACCAGATGACCCAGGAGGTCCCCTCCAACTCTACCATTCTATGATTCTATGAAGTGTCCATATAACAAAGTGTATTACCTTTGACGGGTTTAGTTGCTGCTGCAGTCCTTTTAATCCGCCACCACTGTGGCTTTGCGGCTTCCCAGGTGGGGGTCTCTAGCCGTCGTCCCTCGAAGGCTACTGGTATGTCTTCACTCACATCCAGCCTGCGCCTTTCAGGACTCTTCCGCAAGCCTCTGCCTTCCAAGGCCACTGGCATCTACACAAGATCCAGCCTCGACCTTTCAGGCTGCCAGGCGTCTCTGTATCACGGTGTCCCACACACATGGGGAACAGGCCTCACTCCCAACACACCGAACACACCTGTCTCCCATCAAGCAGGGTTTATATATCCATCCCGTGCACACACACACACACACTGACAGGACCTTGCTGATGTCCCAGTCATGTGATCAGACAGACATTCTGTGCGCGCAGGACCTGTGCTATGTCACAGTCATGTGACCAGTCACCTGAGGGGGAACGTACATGGTCAGGTAAAACACATCCTGGACCATTACCGTAATGCCAGCAAGTCGCTGCATTACATATCCCCCCCCTCTGTTCAAACTTGTGGGGTTGAACACATAATATACACAATCACTATAACCCCCAGCTCTGTTCAAACTTGTGGGGTTGAACACATAATATACACAATGACATTATAACCCCCAGTTCACATAGAGACCATGTACTTTACAATTGTGCTACTCAGCTCCTGGAACATTAGTCAACGACATTAGCCCATTCCTTAGGGACCTACCATTTGTCACTGTCACTGACTTCGTTAGGTCACCTTTCCGGGTCGTAACCTTGTCAGAGCTCCACCACTCCCAGTTGTAACCTTGTCAGGTCTCCCCCGCTCCCAGTGGTCAGTCATAATCTTGTCAGACCTCCCCCGCTCCCAGCGGTCAGTCGTAACCTTGTCAGGTCTCCCCCGCTCCCAGCAGTCAGTCATACAGCGGTGTGACTCACAAACCCTGGTATCTAAGGTCCGGTTCGACTCCGTAATGTCCCGTCCTCTATTGGGTCGTTTGTATGGGCTGCTCAAACCTGAGTTACTGGAGGTCTCACTACCTCTAAACCCACGCCCACTACTCTCAGGACATCTTGAAAGGTCCCCAGATATAGCTGTTCTGTTATTTAGGGGGCCCTTTCTCTGTCTGGTCTCATAATTTCTAGACGGCTGCCATCTTCTGCTACTCAGATGATGCTGTCTATCCACTCGCAGTCTAGCGAGATTCAACTGTTCTACCTCTCGCAGGTAGGTCACTCGGTACTCCAACAGCATGCGCATATATCCCAGGCTTTCTTCTGTTCCTACAGCGGAGAATGATACCATGCCGTCTTCGTCTGGTATCCAGTCCTGACGATCACGTGGACTGCTTACTTTCTCCACACCAGACTTCTTGACCATCATCTGCATGGCTCGACCATTTCTCCCAACGAGCTTCCTCACCAGAACATGAGGCACCCGGATGACCTCTTCACCCATACTGTGAGCTTTCCTCATCAACTCCAGTTGTCTAACGGCTTGTTCAGTCTTCAACCGGAGAAACCGCTTCGTGCAAATACATCGCCAGTGCATGTCACTTAGGATAGCCACCCTCTTCACTGTGACTTCGGTCGTGGACAGGACCACCAGCTGTTTAGCTTCTGAGGTCAAGTACACCTTACAGGCTCCCACGGCCTTCTTAAACTCCTCATGCACGGACTCACTGGTGCATTCTTCCCTCAAATCCTCGGGTACATCTACGAGGCACTTGTACCAAGACGTTTCGGTCTCACCAGTGGTTTCCATACGATCAACCAGCTCAGGGTTCAGGGACAACTGACTTTCAGCTTCTTCCCCCTTTACGCTTCCCCTGAGCTGACTCACAGCTACAAATTCACCAATTTTCGTCTTGACCACTTCTATCTCATATTTATCTGTGGTTAACACTCTCTTAGCTCTCCTCAGGTCCACCCTCTCTTGGTATAAGGGAGTGAGTGCAACGTGTTCGCCCTTTTCCTTCTCCAAGAAGGCCTCGTTCACTGAGTGATACTTTGTCAGGTGACTTTTGAGCCCGGGAACTTCTTCCTCTAGCTCCGCAACTCGCCTCTCAGCGGCTCGTCTCTGAAGCTCCTCTTGCTTCCAATGGGTTTGTAGCGACTCCTTGAGCTCCTTGATCTCGGCTCCTACATCCACCGAATCATCCGAGCTCACATCACTCGAGGAGGTATCTGCTTTATACCTCCCATCTCCAGTGTCCAACTCCTGGCCCTGGTCTGTGGCTTCTCCAATAGACTCCATCACCTTTTTCCGCTCAGCTTCCATCTTGCTGACTGTTTCCTTAAGGCACGTCACCGCCCTCTGGAGAGTATCACAGAACATCTGTAGCTCCTTCACCTGAGCTTCCAGACCTAGGGTCTTCCTGCGGAGATCACCATTTTCATCACGGGTGTCCTGCAGGGTGGTCTCAACCACTTGGCGCACGTGCTCTGCACCTGCCTTATCCTCCTCTAGTTTTACTTTAACCTTGAGGAGATCCTCATAATCTCTCCTACGTTGTTGCAGTTCCTTACCGAACTTTTCATCGCACTCCTTCTTGGAGTCACACAGTTCCTGGTGGAACTGTTCGCGCAGTCGTTTTAGGTTTTGTTCATGCCCAGCAACTTCATGCTGCAGCGACTCTTTGAGGGCAGACAGCTCTAACTGTACCAGGGAGAAGCGATCTTTCACCTCGCATAACTCATCTTCACACACCGCTTTGTCAATCTCTAATTGAAAAACCTCCTCCTTGATTTTGCGGCGGTCCTCCTTAATTCCGTAGAACATTTCCTTCCACTGGTTAATTTCCGCGTGGCTTTGCTCCACGTCTCGCTGCCAGTTCCTCATAAGCTGGTGTATTTTCTGCTGTTCAGACTCAAGGATCAACTGATCTGAGGACACGTTCCCCAGGTTTTCACATAATTGCTGCACGTCACTCTGACCCTGCTGGCCGATAGGCTCCAGCTCTTGGTCATGACTGGCCGCCTCCTCTTTCAGGACTGTCAGATCCTTCTGACTCGGTACAGTACCGGGGGTTGCTACTGGCAATGTCATCTCCTCTTCTACCTCTAATGGAGGATCCACACTTGAAGCAAAGGCACACAGTACTACATTCTCTTTATTTTCATTTTCAGCCAAGTCTAGAGGAGCAACCTTTTTGTGGCCCTTGCACCGTCTACGAGATGGGGACTTTCTCACCTCGTCTAGCCCCTCCTGACTGACCTCTCCTTCTACTTTCGTAGTGTCACTGTCAGCTACGGGGTCTGTGTCACTCCCCATGGTGTTGTGGACTAACAGGTCACCTCCCACTTTGACGTCACCCCCTTCTACTGGAGCTACCCCGTTATCAACGGTCACATTGTCATTTTTAGGAGGTACCAACCCACCACCAGTAATTTTTTTTGATTTTCTATTCTCCACGCTGTTTTGAACAACCGCCCCTTTTTTAGACTCCACCGCCTTTTTAACAACCACACCGACAGGGGAATTTTTAGAAGAAAAATCAACAATAGTCTTAGGACTCAGTTCACAACAGCTCTTACCACCTCCCCAGGCACTCTGAGACAACAATGGCGTCCCCGGAGAGTTAATAGAATGGTCCACTGCCGCCATTCCATATGGTGCCCACAGCTCCTGTGGTTCCTGCACCATGTCCAGTTTCATGTCCAGTAGACGTTTCTCAAATACATGCTCTGGTTTTAACAGGCACTTTAATCGCTCTAATCGCTCAATAGCTTCAGACTCAGTTGCTGCTCCTTTCACAGCCATTTTTATCTGCTCCTGCATTTCCTCAGGACACTATTCACACACAGCTCTCCCCTGAAAAATTTCGTGGCCCCGCCGAGCCACAGCAAAACCGGATTTGAGTGCGACGACAACCTTCGCAACCCTGCCGAGTTGCAGCCAGATGCTTTAACCTTCGTGAGGCCCGCCGAGTCACAGCAAACCAGGTTTGAGTGCGACGACAATCTTCGCAACCCCGCCGAGTTGCAGCCAGATGCTTTTAAGCTTCGTGAGCCCCGCCGAGCCACAGCAAGATGCTTGTAACCACACTCGTCATCCTGTGCCGTTGCCCCTAGCAACCGGGCTGCAGTTACCTCAAGCAACCAGACTGCAGTTGCCCCTAGCAACCGGACTGCAGTTGCCCCTAGCAACCGGGTTGTCGTTGCCGCTAGCAACCGGGCTGCAGTTGCCCGCATCCTCCACCATATGTAAGGCAGCACTAGTCATCATAATGGGGGATACTCGCTGCACCGGATCAATTAATGCACACCAGCAATGTCTTTCCGGTATTTCACAATGCTGCAGTTTATTGCACTTCATAAACCACAGTTCACACATATAATGTCCACGAGCCCAAGTGGCAGACCGGCCCACTTGGCCCAGGTTACAGCCTTCAGCAAAGTAATACTTTAGCAATGTCCATACAAGTGTCCATATAACAAAGTGTATTACCTTTGACGGGTTTAGTTGCTGCTGCAGTCCTTTTAATCCGCCACCACTGTGGCTTTGCGGCTTCCCAGGTGGGGGTCTCTAGCCGTCGTCCCTCGAAGGCTACTGGTATGTCTTCACTCACATCCAGCCTGCACCTTTCAGGACTCTTCCGCAAGCCTCTGCCTTCCAAGGCCACTGGCATCTACACAAGATCCAGCCTCGACCTTTCAGGCTTCCAGGCTTCTCTGTATCACGGTGTCCCACACACATGGGGAACAGGCCTCACGCCCAACACACCGAACACACCGGTCTCCCATCAAGCAGGGTTTATATATCCATCCCGTGCACACACACACACACTGACAGGACCTTGCTGATGTCCCAGTCATGTGATCAGACAGACATTCTGTGCGCGCAGGACCTGTGCTATGTCACAGTCATGTGACCAGTTACCTGAGGGGGAACGTACATGGTTAGGTAAAACACATCCTGGACCATTACCGTAATGCCAGCAAGTCGCTGCATTACAATATATATATATACACATACACAGTGGGGGAAAAAAAGTATTCGATCCCTTGCTGTTTTTGTAAGTTTGCCCACTGACAAAGACATGAACAGTCTATAATTTTAAGGGTAGGTTAATTTTAACATTGAGAGATAGAATATCCCCCCCCAAAAAAAAATCAAGGAAATCACATTGTATAAATTAGATATTTCTCACTGCAAAATGCAAAAAAAATTAAGTATTTCATCCCCTACAAACTATTATGAGTTCTGGCTGCTACAGACCAGTTAGATGCTCCTAATCAACTCGTTACCTGCATTAAAGACAGCTGTCTTACATAGTCACCTGTATAAAAGACTCTTGTCCACAGACTCCATTAATCAGTCAGACTCTAACCTCTACAACATGGGCAAGACCAAAGAGCTTTCTAAGAATGTCAGGGACAAGATCATAGACCTGCACAAAGCTGGAATGGGCTACAAAACCATAAGTAAGACGCTGGGTGAGAAGGAGACAACAGTTGGTGCAATTGTAAGAAAATGAAAGAAATACAAAATGACTGTCAATCAACATCGATCTGGGGCACCATGCAAAATCTCACCTGGTGGGTTATCCTCGATCATGAGGAAGGTGAGAGATCAGCCTAAAACTACACGGGGGGAACTTGTTAATGATCTCCAGGCAGCTGGGACCACAGTCACCAAGGAAAACATTGGTAACACATTACGCCTTAAAGGTTTAAAATCCTGCAGTGCCCGCAAGGTCCCCCTGCTCAAGAAGGCACATGTGCAGGCCCATCTGAAGTTTGCCAATGAACACCTGGATAATTCTGTGAGTTATTGGGAGAAGGTGCTGTGGTCAGATGAGACAAAAATTGAGCTCTTTGGCATTAACTCAACTCGCCGTGTTTGGAGGAAGAAGAAGGAAGTACAACAATAAGAACATCGTTCCAACCATGAAGCATGGTGGGGTAAACATACTTTGGGGGTGCTTTTCTGCAAAGGGAACATGACGACTGCACGGTATTGAAGGGAAGATGGCTGGCGTCATGTAGCGCGAGATTTTGGCCAACAACCTCCTTCCCTCAGTAAGAGCATTGAAGATGGGTCGTGGCTAGGTCTTCCAGCAAGGCAATGACCCAAAACATACAACCAAAGCAACAAAGGAGTGGATCAAAAAGCAGCACAGTAAGGTCATGGAGTGGCCTAGCCAGTCTCCAGACCTTAATCCAATAGAAAACTTATAGAGGGAGTTAAAGCTCTGATTTGCCAAGCAACAACCTCAAAATCTTAATGATTTAGAGATGATCTTTTCAAGAGGAGTGGACCAAAATTCCTCCCGACATGTGCGCAAACCTCATCATCAACTACAAAAACCGTCTGACTACTGTGCTTGCCAACATGTGTTTTACCACCAAGTATTAAGTGTGGTTTTCCAGAGGGAATGAAATACTTATTTCTCACTGCAAAATGCAAAAAAAATTATCTAATTTATACAATGTGATTTTCTTGATTTTTTTTTTGGATATTCTATCTCTCAATGTTAAAGTTAACCTACCCTTAAAATTATAGACTGTTCCTGTCTTTGTTAGTGGGCAAACTAACAAAGACAGCAAGGGATCAAATAATTATTTCCCCCACCGTGTATATAATTTTATATATATTGTAAGGCAGCACTAGTCATCATAATGGGGGATACTCGCTTCGCTGCGACAATCAATGCACACGTGCAATGTCTTTCCGTTTTCACAACGCTGCAGTTTATTACTTCATAAACCACAGTTCACCGGGTCCAACTCAGTGGCACGCCGACACACACATATATATATATATATATATATATATATAATGTTCATGAGCCAAGTGACACACAGGCCCACTTGCTCCAGGTACAGCCTTCAGCAAGGTAATCATATAGCAATGTCCATATTAATGTCCATATAACACAGTGTATTACCTTTGCCGGGTTTAGCTGCTGCAGTCCATTAGGCTTGCCACCACTGTGGCTTTGCGGCTTCCCAGGTAGGGGTCTCCAGCCGTCGTTCCCTCAAAGGCCACTGACATCCACACAGGATCCAGGCTCTGCCTTTCAGGACTCTTCCTCAATAATCCGCCACCACTGTGGCTTTGCGGCTTCCCAGGTGGGGGTCTCTAGCCGTCGTTCCCTCAAAGGCCACTGACATCCACACAGGATCCAGGCTCTGCCTTTCAGGACTCTTCATCAAAACCTCTGCCTTCCAAGGCCACTAGCATCCACACAGGATCCAGTCTCGACCTTTCAGGCACCAGGCTTCACTCGGCCTCACTAGGCCTCACACGGTGGGTGTCCCACACACACGGGAACAGGCCTTACGCCTCTCTCACAGAACACACCTATCTCCCATCAAGCAGGGTTTATATATGCATCCCGTGCACACACACACATACTGACAGGACCTTGCTGATGTCACAGTCATGTGATCAGACAGCTGAGGGGGAAGGTACATGGTCAGGTAAAACACATCCTGGACCATTACCGTAATGCCAGCAAGTCGCTGCATTACATATCCCCCCCCCTGTGGTCAAACTTGTGGGGTTGAACACATAATATACACAATCACTATAACCCCCAGCTCTGTTCAAACTTGTGGGGTTGAACACATAATATACACAATGACATTATAACCCCCAGTTCACATAGAGACCATGTACTTTACAATTGTGCTACTCAGCCCCTGGAACATTAGTCAACGACATTAGCCCATTCCTTAGGGACCTACCATTTGTCACTGTCACTGACTTCATCAGGTCACCTTTCCGGGTCGTAACCTTGTCAGAGCTCCCCCGCTCCCAGCGGTCAATTGTAACCTTGTCAGGTCTCCCCCGCTCCCAGCGGTCAGTCATAATCTTGTCAGACCTCCCCTGCTCCCAGCGGTCAGTCGTAGCCTTGTCAGGTCTCCCCCCTCCCAGCGGTCAGTCATACAGCGGTGTGACTCACATGCCCTGGTATCTAAGGTCCGGTTAGACTCCGTAATGTCCCGTCCTCTATTGGGTCATTTGTATGGGCTGCTCAAACCTGAGTTACTGGAGGTTTCACTACCTCTAAACCCACGCCCACTACTCTCAGGACATCTTGAAAGGTCCCTAACTCCAGCTATAGCTGTTCTGTTATTTAGGGGGCCCTTTCTCTGTCTGGTCTCATAATTTCTAGACGGCTGCCATCTTCTGCTACTCAGATGATGCTGTCTATCCACTCGCAGTCTAGCGAGATTCAACTGTTCTACCTCTCGCAGGTAGGTCACTCGGTACTCCAACAGCATGCGCATATATCCCCAGGCTTTCTTCTGTTCCTACAGCGGAGAATGATACCATGCCGTCTTCGTCTGGTATCCAGTCCTGACGATCACGTGGACTGCTTACTTTCCCCACACCAGACTTTTTGACCATCATCTGCATGGCTCGACCATTTCTCCCAACGAGCTTCCTCACCAGAACATGAGGCACCCGGATGACTTCTTCACACATACTGTGAGCTTTCCTCAACAACTCCAGTTGTCTAACGGCTTGTTCCGTCTTCAACCGGAGAAACCGCTTCGTGCGAATACATCGCCAGTGCATGTCACTTAGGATAGCCACCCTCTTCACTGTGACTTCGGTCGTGGACAGGACCACCAGCTGTTTAGCTTCTGAGGTCAAGTACACCTTACAGGCTCCCACGGCCTTCTTAAACTCCTCATGCACGTACTCACTTGGGCATTCTTCCCTCAAATCCTCGGGTACATCTACGAGGCACTTGTACCGAGACGTTTCGGTCTCACCAGTGGTTCCCAGACGATCAACCAGCTCAGGTTTCAGGGACCACTGCTTTCCAGCATCTTCACCCTGTATGCTTCCCCTGAGCTGACTCACAGTTACAACTTCACAACTTTTCGTCTTGACCACCTCCACTTCACCTTTATCTTCCAACACCCTACTCTTAGCTCTCCTCAGGACCACCTTCTCATGGTCTAAGGGAGTAAGTGCAACTTGTTTGCCTTTTCCCTTCTCCAAGGAGACCTCGTTCACCGCGTGACACTTTGCTAGGCAACCTTTGAGCTCTAAAACTTCTCCTTCCAGCTCAGTTACTCGCCTCTCAGCAGTCCATCTCTGAAGCTCTTCCTGCTTCAACTGCTCTTCCAGCAGCAGAGCTCTCTCAGACCTCTCCGTCTCCAATGCGCCCTCTCGGCTCTCAATAGCCAGTCTCTCACGCTTCTCTTGCATCCACTGGGCTTGTAGCAACTCCTTGAGCCGCTTGATCTCGGCTCCGACATCCACCGAATCCTCCGAGCCCACATCACTCGAGGAGGTATCTGCTTCATACCTCCCATCACCAGCGGTCAACTCCTGGCCCTGGTCTGTGGCTTTTCCGATGGACTCCTCCATCTTCTCTCGCTCAGCTTCCATCTTGCTGACTGTTTCCTTACGGTACGTCTCCGCCTTCTGGAGAGTATCACAGGACATCTGTAGCTTCTTCACCTGAGCTTCCAGATCTAGGGTCTTTCCCCGGAGATCATCATTCTCCTCACGGGTGTCTAACAGAGTGGTCTCAACCACTTGGCGCACTTGCTCTGCACCCGCCTTATCCTCCTCTAGTTTTTCCTTCATCTTGAGGAGATCCTCATAATCTCTCTTACTCTGTTGCAGTTCCCTACTGCGTTGACCACACTCCTTCTTGGAGTCACACAGCTCCTGGTTGAGCTGTTTGCGCAGTCGTTCTAGGATTTGTTCGCGTCCAGAAACACCATCCTGCCGCGCCTCCTTCTCAAGCTTCAACTGCAAAACCTCTTCCTTGATTTTGCGGCGGTCCTCCTTAATTGCGTAGAACATTTCCTTCCACTGGTTAATTTCCTCGTTGCTTCCCTTCAGGTCTTGCTGTAAATTCCTCACAACCTGGTATAATTTCTGCCTTTCAGACTCCAGGTTCGGCTGGTCTGAGGACACGATCTCCAGGTTTCCACATTGTTGCTGCACGTCACTCTGACACTGCTGGCTGATAGGCTCCAGCTCTTGGTCACGACTGGCCGCCTCCTCTTTCAGGACTGTCAGATCCTTCTGACTCGGTACCGTACCGGAGGTTGCTACTGGCAACGTCACCTCCTCTTCTACCTCTAATGGAGGATCCACACTTGAAGCAAAGGCACACAGTACTACATTCTCTTTATTTTCATTTTCAGCCAAGTCTACAGGAGCAACCATTTTGTGGCCCTTGCGCCGTCGACAAGATGGGGACTCTCTCACCTCGTCTAACCCCTCCTGACTGAACTCTCTCTCTACTTTCATAGTGTCACCGTCAGCTGCGGGGTCTGTGTCACTCTCCATGGTGTTGTGGACTAACAGGTCACCTCCCTCTTTGAAGTCACCCCCTTCTACTGGAGCTACCCCGTTATCAAAGGTCACATTGTCATTTTTAGGAGGTACCAACCGACCACCAGTAATTTTTTTTGATTTTCTATCCTCCACGCTGTTTTGAACAACCGCCCCTTTTTTAACAACCACACCGGCAGGGGAATTTTTACCAGAAAAATCAACAATAGTCTTAGGACTCAGTTCACAACAGCTCTTACCACCTCCCCGGGCACTCTGGGACAACAAGGGCGCCCCCGGAGAGTTCAAAGAATGGTCCGCTGCCGCCCGTCTATATGGTGCCCACAGCTCCAGCGGTCCCAGCACCATGTCCAGCAGATGTTTCTCAAATTCCTGCTCCGGTTTTAACAGGCACTTTAATCGCTCTAATCGCTCAATAGCTTCAGACTCAGTTGCTGCTCCTTTCACAGCCATATTTATCTGCTCCTGCATTTCCTCAGGACACTATTCACACACCGCTCTCCCCGGAAAAATCTTCGTGGCCCCGCCAAGCCACAGCAAAACCGGATTTGAGTGCGACGACAACCTTCGCAACCCCGCCGAGTTGCAGCCAGATGCTTTAAACTTCGTGAGCCCCGCCGAGCCACAGCAAACCAGGTTTGAGTGCGACGCTAATCTTCGCAACCCCACCGAGTTGCAGCCAGATGCTTTAATCCACACTCGTCCTGTGCCGTTGCCCCTAGCAACCAGACTGCAGCTGCCCGGACTCTGGAACCATATGTAAGGCAGCACTAGTCATCATAATGGGGGATACTCGCTTCGCTGCGACAATCAATGCACACGTGAAATGTCTTTCCGTTTTTCACAACGCTGCAGTTTATTACTTCATAAACCACAGTTCACCGGGTCCAACTCAGTGGCACGCCGACACACACACACACACATATATATATATATATATAATGTTCATGAGCCAAGTGACACACAGGCCCACTTGCTCCAGGTACAGCCTTCAGCAAGGTAATCATATAGCAATGTCCATATTAATGTCCATATAACACAGTGTATTACCTTTGCCGGGTTTAGCTGTCTCAGTCCATTACTCCGCCACCACTGTGGCTTTGCGGCTTCCCAGGTAGGGGTCTCCAGCCGTCGTTCCCTCAAAGGCCACTGACATCCACACAGGATCCAGGCTCTGCCTTTCAGGACTCTTCCTCAATAATCCGCCACCACTGTGGCTTTGCGGCTTCCCAGGTGGGGGTCTCTAGCTGTCGTTCCCTCAAAGGCCACTGACATCCACACAGGATCCAGGCTCTGCCTTTCAGGACTCTTCATCAAAACCTCTTCCTTCCAAGGCCACTAGCATCCACACAGGATCCAGTCTCGACCTTTCAGGCACCAGGCTTCACTCGGCCTCACTAGGCCTCACACGGTCGGTGTCCCACACACACGGGAACAGGCCTTACGCCTCTCTCACAGAACACACCTGTCTCCCATCAAGCAGGGTTTATATATGCATCCCGTGCACACACACACACATACTGACAGGACCTTGCTGATGTCACAGTCATGTGATCAGACAGCTGAGGGGGAAGGTACATGGTCAGGTAAAACACATCCTGGACCATTACCGTAATGCCAGCAAGTCGCTGCATTACAATATGTATATATATATATATATATATATATATATATATATATATATATATATATATGCCTGCCTGCCTGCCTGCCTAACTCCTGCCTAGCACTGATTATATGCAGCTGGATTAGTCCTCAGTAGGACTGTTAGTTTAGATGGATATATACAGTACAGACCAAAAGTTTGGACACATCTTCTCATTTAAAGATTTTTCTGTATTTTCATGACTATGAAAATTGTACATTCACACTGAAGGCATCAAAACTATGAATTAACACATGTGGAATTATAGCCTCTCACCTAGCCAAATCAGATCTCATACTTTGCACTGACGAGGGCCAACAGCCCGAAACACCGAGTCTGCAAATTGAGATTCTGATTTGGATTTTATCCTAAGTCATAGCCCTACTGAATAGACTGTTAGAATTTGTATTATGGCAAGAAAAAAAGCAGCTAAGTAAAGAAAAACGAGTGGCCATCATTACTTTAAGAAATGAAGGTCTGTCGGTCTGAAAAATTGGGAAAACTTTGAAAGTGTCCCCAAGTGCAGTTGCAAAAACCATCAAGCGCTACAAAGAAACTGGCTCACATGAGGACCGCCCCAGGAAAGGAAGACCAAGAGTCACCTCTGCTTCTGAGGATAAGTTCATCTGAGTCACCAGCCTCAGAAATCACAGGTTAACAGCAGCTCAGATTAGAGACCAGGTCAATGCCACACAGAGTTCTAGCAGCAGACATCTCTTCAACAACTGTTAAGAGGAGACTTTGTGCAGCAGGCCTTCATGGTAAAATAGCTGCTAGGAAACCACTGCTAAGGACAGGCAACAAGCATAAGAGACTTGTTTGGGCTAAAGAACACAAGGAATGGATATTAGACCAGTGGAAATCTGTGCTTTGGTCTGATGAGTCCATACTTGAGATCTTTGGTTCCAACCACCGTGTCTTTGAGCGATGCAGAAAAGGTGAACTGATGGACTCTACATGCCTGGTTTCCACCGTGAAGCATGGAGGAGGAGGTGTGATGGTGTGGTGGTGCTTTGCTGGTGACACTGTTGGGGATTTATTCAAAATTGAAGGGATACTGAACCAGCATGGCTACCACAGCATCTTGCAGCGGCATGCTATTCCATCTGGCTTGCGTTTAGCTGGACCATTATTTATTTTTCAACAGGACAATGACCCCAAACACACCTCCAGGCTGTGTAAGGGCTATTTGACCAAGAAGGAGAGTGATGGGGTGCTACGCCAGATGACCTGGCCTCCATAGTCACCAGACCTGAACCCAATCGAGATGGTTTGGGGTGAGCTGGACCGCGGAGTGAAGGCAAAAGGGCCAACAAGTGCTAAGCATCTCTGGGAACTCCTTCAAGATTGTTGGAAGACCATTTCCGGTGACTACCTCTTGAAGCTCATCAAGAGAATGCCAAGAGTGTGCAAAGCAGTCATCAAAGCAAAAGGTGGCTACTTTGAAGAACCTAGATTATAAGACATATTTTCAGTTGTTTCACACTTTTTTTGTTAAGTATATAATTCCACATGTGTTAATTCATAGTTTTGATGCCTTCAGTGTGAATGTACAATTTTCATAGTCATGAAAATGCAGAAAAATCTTTATATGAGAATGTGTGTCCAAACTTTTGGTCTGTACTGTATCTACCTCCTTCTAGGTTGTGCCTGGATATGTACACCCACTATATACTGTGTATGTCTGCACCACTTCAGTGCAGTAAGGCGACATTACTGACCACGGAGCAGCCGTGCTCTTTAGAGCTGATGTATTTTTATTTTTGGGAATTGTTTCAGCTGCCTGAAGACCATTGCTCGCCCTCTACCATGGGCATGCTGCAGATCCTCGCTAAGTTGCCATCTTACTCCCTGGCATCAGGATGGTTAATAACAGTACAACCCATGTGCAGACAGATTTGTCTAACTCCTTATCGGACTCCAGCAACGCATCGGCTGTTATCCCAGCAGAGAGTACCGCGATTCAGGACTATCTCCGACCATGCCGGTGCTGGTCATAATTCACCGGTACCAGAGGAGGACAACTTTGGGACATTGTCCAAGACATACTCCTCAAGAACTGTGTTTAAGAAATTGTCTCCAGAGGTCCAGGACTTGAGATATGAAAAGGATGAGGACATTACTGGGGGCACACAACCCGCTCATAATAGGTCCAGGGGAAGAAGAAACACGCCGTACTGGTACTTCCTCCAGTGTAAGGCCAAAATAAAGGAGGGCAAGGTAAGAATGTCTATATTGTTATTCTACTGGGGATCCACAGGGGAGGGATCGTACATCACAATGCTAGTTTACAATGAGGCATACCAGAAAATATATGTCCTTCTATGATATATCCTCATATAATTTCCGATTGTGGCAAATATTATGCAAATTCGCTGATCGTAACCTTATCGGTACGATGGTAGCGTCACCACTAGCACCTAAGAAGCACAGTGAAGCCTGGTAAGTGTCCAGTTGGAGGATATAGCCATTTATGAGAAGCATTATTTTTTAGGATCATAGCCATGACTGTTATAGCATTTGCATAAGTCGCCCTTGTACCATGTTGTTTTCCTTTTTTCAAGCAATGTCTGTAATCACAGCAAAACTATTGCAGTCTTCACAACACAGCCCGGCTCTGCTACGATTATGGAAATCATGTCCAAGAGCAATAAAGAAAAAGATTCACAAATGTTTTTAAGAAATTGATACTGTGTTTTTTTTTGCTTGGATTATTTATTTTTTTATGTTTGCGTTATTTTGCATTATTTTGTCTTTTTGATACTTTTGTTGCATCTGTGCATTTTTACGTTTTTTCTTTTATTGCTAATCACAGCATGTTCTAAGTTTTGTGATTTTCTTATTTTTTTTTCTTTCTTTGCCTTTTCTATAAATTTTACCATTAGAAAATGCACCTAAAAAAATCATCCACATGTCTGTATGTGTCAGAGTTGGCTTGGGGTCCCATCTATTTATTTGGTAGGGTAAAGAGGGAGGAGGTGAGTAAGGACATAAGTGTGAAGTGCTGGGTCCTGATTGCTTCAGCAGGGGCGGACTGGCCCACCGGAGGATCGGGAAAACCCCCAGTGGGCCCCGGGTCCCGATGGCCCCGCCCCCTACCCCCTCTGGGCCCTGTACAGAGAACAGATGCGCCCCCCCCCGGTTCGCAGCACTGCCGATATGATTAGTGATGGGCCCTCTGCCTCCTCTGCGCAGCGACACTGCCAGCGCGTGCGCAGGAGGTCAGTCTCAGGGTGATGACGTCATCGCCCTGGGACTGCTTCCTGTGCGCGCTGTGGAGTACGGACCCTGCGTCGCCCCGGGTAGCGGCTGCAGCTCATCTCGACGCATCAGTATGAAAAGCAGGAAGCAGGGGGGGGGGGAAGGGATAGGGGGGAGGGGTGACTGGGAGGACCCCTGGCCGGGGCTGGCAGTAAATACTACTGGACAATGGGCATGGTTCTCATCATGCCCATTGCCCAGCATGTTCTGCTGCCAGCCTCTGGTTACTGGTACTATGCCCAGCAGCAGGTACTACCACCAGGGGCTGGCAGGACATAGTGGGTGGGCATGATAGTACTAAGAAGGCTGGCAAGACATACAAGGCATGAATCATGCCCAGCATGTCCTGCCAGCCACTGGTGGTACCATCATGCATGCCCATTGCCCAGCCACTGGTGGTACCATCATGCATGCCCATTGCCCAGCCACTGGTGGTACCATCATGCATGCCCATTGCCCATTTTGTTTTTTATTAAAGATGGAGTCCCTACATGTGTTTTGTGTTTTATCTTTATTAAAAAAAAAAATTTCTCTGTGTTGTGTCTTTTTTTTCTTCTGTTTACTAGAAATTCATGGTGGCCATGTCTAGTTTGGCGTGACTCCATGAATTTCAGGCTTAGTAACAGCTGATAATACAAAGCTGGTACTAACCCCATCATTACCCAGCGTGCCACCCCCCACCAGGTCCGTTGGAAGAGCCGGATAAAGTGCCTGGAAATGGCGCTACAATGAATGCGCCAATTCCAGGGGTGGCTGCAGGCTGCCGTTTTCAGCATGGGGGGTCCAGAACGCTTGGGCCTTACCATGCTGAGAATCCCAGCCCCCAGCCCCCCCGATCAAAATATGGCGGGAGCCCACGCATTTTTTTTTTTAAATAATTCTTTAAAATAATTTAAAAAAACCATTGGGCTTTCCTGACTTTTGATCAGCAGCCAAGGTAAAGCCAGGCAGCTAGAGGTGGCAGCCCGTAGCTGTCTGCTTTATCTGCGCTGAGAATCAAAAATTCTGCGGAGCGCTATGTCATTTTGTTTTATTATTTATATATTTTCACACTTCTATATGTGTGACAGTCCCAACAACCAATCACAGACGCTGACACAGAGAATGGGCGTCTGTGATTGGCTGCTAGAGTAACCTGAAAGCAGCCCATACATAGTACCATACTAGAATGTATGGGCTGATTGTACATTACTGAAACAGCCAATCACAGACGCCCATCCTCTTTGACAGCATCTGCGATTGGCTGTTGGGTCTGTCACATATAGAAGTGTGAAAAGAAATTTTTAAAAAACGATGTAGCACTCCGCAGAATTTTTGATTCTCACCGCAGATAAAGCAGACAGCTACGTACTGCCACCCCCAGCTGCCTGGCTTTACCTTGGCTGGCGATCAAAAGACAGAGAAGCAGAATATTTGTTTTAAACTTATTTAACATTTATTTTTTTTTTAAAAATGCGTGGGCTCCTGCCATATGTTCATCGCCAGCCAGATAAAACCAGGCAGCTGGGGGCTGGGATTCGCAGCATGGTAAGGCCCAAGCATTCTGGGCCCCCCACGCTGAAAATCGCAGCCCGCAGCCACCCATGAAATTGGCGCATTCATCATAGCACCATTTCCAGGTGCTTTACCCGGCTCTTCCAGCTGCCCTGGTGGTGAGTGGCACCCTGGGTAATAATAGGGTTAGTACCAGGCCAGCTTTGTATTATCAGCTGGTACTAAGTCCGAAATTCATGGTGTCACGCCAAATTAGACATAGCCACCATGAATTTCTAGTAAACAGAAGAAAGAAGACAGAAATTTTTTTTTTATTAAAAATAAAACACATTTAGGGACTCCATCTTTAATAAAGAAAAATCCTCACTCCAACGTAATCCATAGGTCTTCTGTCTTCAGCTCTGCTACATCTTTGCCATTAGACAAATATGTCTGCTGACAGATGAGCAGGCACAGAATGACACTGGAGCACTGTTACTGTGTAGTGCGGCACTATGTTGCTTTTTTGTCATTTCATGTAGTGTAGAAATCTTGGGAAAAGTGTGGATTGTGCTCTGGAAGTGATCAGTTATAGCTAACTATGTTATTTTCTGCAGAGATAAGTCCTGCATAGAAGATGTGATATCGGTCTGCGGCAGATAAAGAACTTGTGAGTATGTGTATTACCTATACATGCACACTGACACTATATACAGAGCTCCTGTGTATAATGTCACTGGTGATGACTGTATAACCTGTACACTATATACAGAGCTCCTGTGTATAATGTCACTGGTGATCACTGTATTACCTGTACACTGACACTATATACAGAGCTCCTGTGTATAATATCAGTGGTGATCACTGTATAACCTGTACACTATATACAGAGCTCCTGTGTATAATATCAATGGTGATCATTGCATTACCTGTACACTGACACTATATACAGAGCTCCTGTGTATAATATCAATGGTGATCACTGTATAACCTGTACACTATATACAGAGCTCCTGTGTATAATATCAATGGTGATCATTGCATTACCTGTACACTGACACTATATACAGAGCTCCTGTGTATAATATCAATGGTGATCATTGAATTACCTGTACACTGGCACTATATACAGAGCTCCTGTGTATAATATCAATGGTGATCATTGCATTTCCTGTACACTGACACTATATACAGAGCTTCTGTGCATAATGTCACTGGTGATGACTGTATAACCTGTACACTATATACAGAGCTCCTGTGTATGTCACTGGTGATCACTGTATTAACTGTACACTGACCCAATATACAGAGCTTTTCTACATTTTTATTATTTTAGTATTATTTGTCACTATGTGGTGGCATTATGTTCTTTGGTCATGACATGACGATATTTGTCCCTTGTATGTGGTATTATTCGGTCACTATGTGGTGGTAATATGTGGTCTCATGGTGTGTCAGTATTTATACCTTGTATCTGGTAGCATTTGATCACTATGTGGTGGTATTATGTGCTTTGGTCATGGTGTGGCGGTATTTGTGCCTTGTATGTGGCATTATTTGGGCACTATGTGGTGGTAATATGTGATCTGGTCATGGTGTGGTAGTATTTCTGCCTTCTATCTGGAAATATTGGTCTTGGTAGAGTGGATTGTGGTTGGTCATTTGTTTTATCTGATATCAATAAGGGGAAACCTCTTTATTTCCAATAGATATTAAATACTTGGATGTTTAACCCCTCCCTGTCCTGTAACTATTACACAGCAGCAGAGATGCAGTTACAGAGGTTCACCAAAGAAAGCAAGTTGGCATTTGGTGAGATTTTCACCTCTGTATTTATAAGACAAAACCAGGAGTGGGTGAGAAATGCATAAAACATTACCTCGGATTGCTCCACTCCTGGTTTTGTCTTATAAATACAGAGGTAAAAATCTCACCAAATACTCAAAGTGCCACAATCTTCTGACAGTGCGGATTCCACCAATAAATAAGTGATCACCTTCCCAACCTGTGCATCGCTGAGAACTTGTTTTCACCAATAAAAACCCTTTAATGCAAACTACAGTAATTGTACATCGCAGTTCTGGTGAGCACACAGTGATGGGCAAGAGCCGCCAATATAATGGGTATAACGGCTAACAGGTATTTGCAACGTTCTAACATTTCCAAGAGGAAGTGCAGAAAGTAGAGTCCTTACATTTCCAGGAGGGATTACAGAGGAAGTGCATAAAGTAAAGTTCTTACATTTCCAGGAGTAATTAAAGAGGAAGTGCACAAAGTAAAGTTCTTACATTTCCAGGAGGGATTACAGAGGAAGTGCATAAAGTAAATTTCTTACATTTCTAGGAGGGATTACAGAGGAAGTGCATAAAGTAAAGTTCTTACATTGCCAGGGGGAATTAAAGAGGAAGTGCATAAAGTAAAATTCTTACATTTCCAGGAGGGATTACAGAGGAAGTGCATAAAGTAAAGTTCTTACATTTCCAGGAGGGATTACAGGGGATGTGCATAAAGTAAAGTTCTTACATTTCCAGGAGGATTTACAGAGGAAGTGTCTAAAGTAAAGTTCTTAGATTTCCAGGAGGGATTACAGAGTAAGTGCACAAAGTAGAGTCCTTACATTTCCAGGAGGGATTACAGAGGAAGTGCATAAAGTAAAGTTCTTACATTTCCAGGAGGGATTACAGAGGAAGTGCAGAAAGTAGAGTCCTTACATTTCCAGGAGGATTTACAGAGGAAGTGCCTAAAGTAAAATTCTTACATTTCCAGGAGGGATTATAGAGGAAGTGCATAAAGTAAAATTCTTACATTTCCAGGAGGGATTACAGAGGAAGTGCATAAAGTAAAGTTCTTACATTTCCAGGAGGGATTACAGGGGATGTGCATAAAGTAAAGTTCTTACATTTCCAGGAGGATTTACAGAGAAAGTGTCTAAAGTAAAATTCTTACATTTCCAGGAGGGATTACAGAGGAAGTGCATAAAGTAAAGTTCTTACATTTCCAGGAGGAATTATACAGGAAATGCACAAAGTAGAGTTCTTACATTTCCAGGAGGGATTACAGAGGAAGTGCACAAAGTAGAGTCCTTACATTTCCAGGAGGGATTACCGAGGAAGTGCATAAAGTAAAATTCTTACATTTCCAGGAGGGATTACAGAGGAAGTGCATATAGTAAAGTTCTTACATTTCCAGGAGTATTTACAGAGGAAGTGCAAAAAGTAAAGTTCTTACATTTCCAGGAGGGATTACAGGGGATGTGCACAAAGTAGAGTCCTTACATTTCCAGGAGGAATTAAAGAGGAAGTGCAGAAAGTAGAGTCCTTACATTTCCAGGAGGAATTAAAGAGGGAGTGTAGAAAGTAGAGTCCTTACATTTCCAGGGGGAATTAAAGAGGAAGTGCAGAAAGTAGAGTCCTTACATTTCCAGGAGGGATTACAGAGAAAGTGCACAAAGTAGAGTTCTTACATTTCCAGGAATATTTACAGAGGAAGTGCAAAAAGTAAAGTTCTTACATTTCCAGGAGTATTTACAGAGGAAGTGCAGAAAGTAGAGTTCTTACATTTCCAGGAGGATTTACAGAGGAAGTGCAAAAAGTAAAGTTCTTACATTTCCAGGAGGGATTACAGAGGAAGTGCAGAAAGTAGAGTTCTTACATTTCCAGGAGGATTTACAGAGGCAGTGCATAAAGTAAAATTCTTACATTTCCAGGAGGAATTACAGAGGAAGTGCAGAAAGTAGAGTCCTTACATTTCCAGGAGGGATTACAGAGGAAGTGCACAAAGTAGAGTTCTTACATTTCCAGGGGGAATTAAAGAGGAAGTGCAGAAAGTAGAGTCCTTACATTTCCAGGGGGAATTAAAGAGGAAGTGCAGAAAGTAGAGTCCTTACATTTCCAGGAATATTAACAGAGGAAGTGCAAAAAGTAAAGTTCTTACATTTCCAGGAGTATTTACAGAGGAAGTGCATAAAGTAAAGTGCTTACATTTCCAGGAGGAATTAAAGAGGAAGTGCAGAAAGTAGAGTCCTTACATTTCCAGGAGGAATTAAAGAGGGAGTGCAGAAAGTAGAGTCCTTACATTTCCAGGGGGAATTAAAGAGGAAGTGCAGAAAGTAGAGTCCTTACATTTCCAGGAGGAATTAAAGAGGGAGTGCAGAAAGTAGAGTCCTTACATTTCCAGGGGGAATTAAAGAGGGAGTGCAGAAAGTAGAGTCCTTACATTTCCAGGGGGAATTAAAGAGGGAGTGCAGAAAGTAGAGTCCTTACATTTCCAGGAGGAATTAAAGAGGGAGTGCAGAAAGTAGAGTCCTTACATTTCCAGGAGGGATTACAGAGATAGTGCACAAAGTTGAGTTCTTACATTTCCAGGAATATTTACAGAGGAAGTGCAAAAAGTAAAGTTCTTACATTTCCAGGAGTATTTACAGAGGAAGTGCAGAAAGTAGAGTTCTTACATTTCCAGGAGGATTTACAGAGGAAGTGCAAAAAGTAAAGTTCTTACATTTCCAGAAGGGATTACAGAGGAAGTGCAGAAAGTAGAGTTCTTACATTTCCAGGAGGATTTACAGAGGAAGTGCATAAAGTAAAATTCTTACATTTCCAGGAGGAATTACAGGGGAAGTGCAGAAAGTAGAGTCCTTACATTTCCAGGAGGGATTACAGAGGAAGTGCACAAAGTAGAGTTCTTACATTTCCAGGAGGGATTACAGGGGATGTGCACAAAGTAGAGTTCTTACTTTTCCAGGAGGGATTACAGAGGAAGTGCACAAAGTAGAGTCCTTACAATTCCAGGAGGATTTACAGAGGAAGTGCATAAAGTAAAATTCTTATATTTCCAGGAGGAATTAAAGAGGAAGTGCAGAAAGTAGAGTCCTTACATTTCCAGGAGGGATTACAGAGAAAGTGCACAAAGTAGAGTTCTTACATTTCCAGTAGTATTTACAGAGGAAGTGCATAAAGGAAAGTGTTTACATTTCCAGGGGGAATTAAAGAGGAAGTGCAGAAAGTAGAGTCCTTAAATTTCCAGGAGGGATTACAGAGGAAGTGCATAAAGGAAAGTTCTTATATTTACAGGAGGGATTACAGAGGAAGTGCATAAAGTAGAGTCCTTACATTTCCAGGAGGGATTACAGAGGAAGTGCAGAAAGTAGAGTCCTTACATTTCCAGGAGGGATTACAGAGGAAGTGCATAAAGTAAAGTTCTTACATTTCCAAGGGGAATTAAAGAGGAAGTGCAGAAAGTAGAGTCCTTACATTTCCAGGAGGGATGACAGAGGAAGTGCACAAAGTAGAGTTCTTACATTTCCAGGAGGATTTACAGAGGAAGTGCAGAAAGTAGAGTCCTTACATTTCCAGGGGGAATTAAAGAGGAAGTGCAGAAAGTAGAGTTCTTACATTTCCAGGAGGGATTACAGTGGATGTGCATGAAGTAAAATTCTTACATTTCCAGGAGGGATTACAGAGGATGTGCATAAAGTAAAATTCTTTCATTTCCAGGAGGGATTACAGAGGAAGTGCATAAAGTAAAGTTCTTACATTTCCAAGAGGAATTATACAGGAAATGCACAAAGTAGAGTTCTTACATTTCCAGGAGGGATTACAGAGGAAGTGCAGAAATTAGAGTCCTTATTTTTCCAGGAGGATATACAGAGGAAGTGCATAAAGTAGAGTTCTTACATTTTTAGGAGGGATTACAGGGGATGTGCACAAAGTAGAGTCCTTACATTTCCAGGAGGATTTACAGAGGAAGTGCAGAAAGTAGAGTCCTTACATTTCCAGGGGGAATTAAAGAGGAAGTGCAGAAAGTAGAGTCCTTACATTTCCAGGAGGGATTACAGAGAAAGTGCACAAAGTAGAGTTCTTACATTTCCAGGAGGGATTACAGAGGAAGTGCACAAAGTAGAGTTCTTACATTTTTAGGAGGGATTACAGGGGATGTGCACAAAGTAGAGTCCTTACATTTCCAGGAGGAATTAAAGAGGAAGTGCAGAAAGTAGAGTCCTTACATTTCCAGGGGGAATTAAAGAGGAAGTGCACAAAGTAGAGTTCTTACATTTCCAGGAGGGATTACAGAGGAAGTGCAGAAAGTAGAGTCCTTACATTTCCAGGAGGGATTACAGAGGAAGTGCACAAAGTAGAGTTCTTACATTTCCAGGAGGGATTACAGAGGAAGTGCAGAAAGTAGAGTCCTTACATTTCCAGGAGGGATTACAGAGAAAGTGCACAAAGTAGAGTTCTTACATTTCCAGGAGGGATTACAGAGGAAGTGCACAAAGTAGAGTTCTTACATTTCCAGGAGGGATTACAGGGGATGTGCAGAAAGTAGAGTTCTTACATTTCCAGGAGGATTTACAGAGGAAGTGCAAAAAGTAAAGTTCTTACATTTCCAGGAGGGATTACAGAGGAAGTGCATCACGTAGAGTTCTTACATTTCCAGGAGGGATTACAGAGGAAGTGCATAAAGGAAAGTTCTTACATTTCCAGGAGGGATTACAGAGGAAGTGCATAAAGTAGAGTTCTTACATTTCCAGGAGGGATTACAGAGGAAGTGCACAAAGTAGAGTCCTTACATTTCCAGGGGGAATTAAAGAGGGAGTGCAGAAAGTAGAGTTTTTACATTTCCAGGAGGGATTACAAGGGATGTGCATAAAGTAAAGTTCTTACATTTTCAGGAGGGATTACAGAGGAAGTGCACAAAGTAGAGTCCTTACATTTCCAGGAGGATTTACAGAGGAAGTGCCTAAAGTAATATTCTTACATTTCCAGGAGGGATTACAGAGGATGTGCATAAAGTAAAATTTTTACATTTCCAGGAGGGATTACAGAGGAAGTGCATAAAGTAAAGTTCTTACATTTCCAGGAGGGATTACAGAGGAAGTGCAGAAAGTAGAGTCCTTACATTTCCAGGAGGGATTACAGAGAAAGCACAAAGTAGAGTTCTTACATTTCCTGGAATATTTACAGAGGAAGTGCATAAAGTAAAGTTCTTACATTTCCAGGAGTATTTACAGAGTAAGTGCAGAAAGTAGAGTTCTTACATTTCCAGGAGGATTTACAGAGGAAGTGCAAAAAGTAAAGTTCTTACATTTCCAGGAGGGATTACAGAAGAAGTGCAGAAAGTAGAGTTCTTACATTTCCAGGAGGATTTACAGAGGAAGTGCATAAAGTAAAATTCTTACATTTCCAGGAGGAATTACAGAGGAAGTGCAGAAAGTAGAGTCCTTACATTTCCAGGAGGGATTACAGAGGAAGTGCACAAAGTAGAGTTCTTACATTTCCAGGAGGGATTACAGGGGATGTGCACAAAGTAGAGTCCTTACAATTCCAGAAGGATTTACAGAGGAAGTGCATAAAGTAAAATTCTTATATTTCCAGGAGGGATGACAGAGGAAGTGCATAAAGTAGAGTTCTTACATTTCCAGGAGGATTTACAGAGGAAGAGCATAAAGTAGAGTTCTTACATTTCCAGGAGGGATTACGGAGGAAGTACATAAAGGAAAGTTCTTACATTTCCAGGAGGGATTACAGAGGAAGTGCATAAAGTAGAGTCCTTACATTTCCAGGAGGGATTACAGAGGAAGTGCATAAAGTAGAGTCCTTACATTTCCAGGAGGGATTACAGAGGAAGTGCAAAAAGTAAAGTTCTTACATTTCTAGGAGGAATTAAAGAGGAAATGCACAAAGTAGAGTTCTTACATTTCCAGGAATCTTTACAGAGGAAGTGCAAAAAGTAAAGTTCTTACATTTCCAGGAATCTTTACAGAGGAAGTGCAAAAAGTAAAGTTCTTACATTTCCAGGAGTATTTACAGAGGAAGTGCATGAAGTAAAGTGTTTACATTTCCAGGGGAAATTAAAGAGGAAGTGCAGAAAGTAGAGTCCTTAAATTTCCAGGAGGGATTACAGAGGAAGTGCATAAAGTAAAAATCTTACATTTCCAGGAGGATTTACAGAGGAAGTGCAAAAAGTAAAGTTCTTACATTTCCAGGAGTAATTAAAGATTAAGTGCACAATGTAGAGTTCTTACATTTCCAGGAGGATTTACAGAGGAAGTGCATAAAGTAAAATTCTTACATTTTCAGGAGGGATTACAGAGGAAGTGCATAAAGTAAAATTCTTACATTTCCAGGAGGGATTACAGAGGAAGTGCATATAGTAAAGTTCTTACATTTCCAGGAGTATTTACAGAGGAAGTGCACAAAGTAGAGTCCTTACATTTCCAGGAGGATTTACAGAGGAAGTGCACAAAGTAAAATTCTTATATTTCCAGGAGGGATGACAGAGGAAGTGCATAAAGTAGAGTTCTTACATTTCCAGGAGGGATTACAGAGGAAGTGCATTAAGTAAAATTCTTATATTTCCAGGAGGGATGACAGAGGAAGTGCATAAAGTAGAGTTCTTACATTTCCAGGAGGATTTACAGAGGAAGTGCAAAAAGTAAAGTTCTTACATTTCCAGGAGGGATTACAGAGGAAGTGCATAAAGTAGAGTTCTTACATTTCCAGGAGGGATTACAGAGGAAGTGCATAAAGAAAAGTTCTTACATTTCCAGGAGGGATTACAGAGGAAGTGCATAAAGTAGAGTCCTTACATTTCCAGGAGGGATTACAGAGGAAGTGCAGAAAGTAGAGTCCTTACATTTCCAGGAGGGATTACAGAGGAAGTGCATAAAGTAAAGTTCTTACATTTCCAAGGGGAATTAAAGAGGAAGTGCAGAAAGTAGAGTCCTTACATTTCCAGGAGGGATGACAGAGGAAGTGCACAAAGTAGAGTCCTTACATTTCCAGGGGGAATTAAAGAGGAAGTGCAGAAAGTAGAGTTCTTACATTTCCAGGAGGATTTACAGAGGAAGTGCACAAAATAGAGTCCTTACATTTCCAGGGGGAATTAAAGAGGAAGTGCAGAAAGTAGAGTTCTTACATTTCCAGGAGGGATTACAGGGGATGTGCATAAAGTAAAGTTCTTACATTTTCAGGAGGGATTACAGAGGAAGTGCACAAAGTAGAGTCCTTACATTTCCAGGAGGGATTACAGGGGATGTGCATAAAGTAAAGTTCTTACATTTCCAGGAGGGATTACAGAGGAAGTGCATAAAGTAGAGTCCTTACATTTCCAGGAGGGATTACAGAGGAAGTGCAGAAAGTAGAGTCCTTACATTTCCAGGGGGAATTAAAGAGGAAGTGCATAAAGTAAAGTTCTTACATTTTCAGGAGGGATTACAGAGGAAGTGCACAAAGTAGAGTCCTTACATTTCCAGGAGGGATTACAGGGGATGTGCATAAAGTAAAGTTCTTACATTTTCAGGAGGGATTACAGAGGAAGTGCCTAAAGTAAAATTCTTACATTTCCAGGAGGGATTACAGAGGATGTGCATAAAGTAAAATTCTTACATTTCCAGGAGGGATTACAGAGCAAGTGCATAAAGTAAAGTTCTTACATTTCCAGGAGGAATTATACAGGAAATGCACAAAGTAGAGTTCTTACATTTCCAGGAGGGATTACAGGGGAAGTGCAGAAAGTAGAGTCCTTACATTTCCAGGAGGGATTGCAGAGAAAGTGCACAAAGTAGAGTTCTTACATTTCCAGGAATATTTACAGAGGAAGTGCAAAAAGTAAAGTTCTTACATTTCCAGGAGTATTTACAGAGGAAGTGCAGAAAGTAGAGTTCTTACATTTCCAGGAGGATTTACAGAGGAAGTGCATAAAGTAAAATTCTTACATTTCCAGGAGGAATTACAGAGGAAGTGCAGAAAGTAGAGTCCTTACATTTCCAGGAGGGATGACAGAGGAAGTGCACAAAGTAGAGTTCTTACATTTTCAGGAGGGATTACAGGGGATGTGCACAAAGTAGAGTCCTTACAATTCCAGGAGGATTTACAGAGGAAGTGCATAAAGTAAAATTCTTATATTTCCAGGAGGGATGACAGAGGAAGTGCATAAAGTAGAGTTCTTACATTTCCAGGAGGATTTACAGAGGAAGTGCATAAAGTAGAGTCCTTACATTTCCAGGAGGAATTACAGAGGAAGTGCAGAAAGTAAAGTTCTTACATTTCCAGGAGGGATTACAGAGGAAGTGCAGAAAGTAGAGTCCTTACATTTCCAGGGGGAATTAAAGAGGAAGGGCAGAAAGTAGAGTCCTTACATTTCCAGGAGGGATTACAGAGAAAGTGCACAAAGTAGAGTTCTTACAATTCCAGGAGGATTTACAGAGGAAGTGCATAAAGTTAAATTCTTACATTTCCAGGAGGGATTACGGAGGAAGTGCATAAAGGAAAGTTCTTACATTTCCAGGAGGGATTACAGAGGAAGTGCATAAAGTAGAGTCCTTACATTTCCAGGAGGGATTACAGAGGAAGTGCAGAAAGTAGAGTCCTTACATTTCCGGGAGGGATTAAAGAGGAAGTGCAAAAAGTAAAGTTCTTACATTTCTAGGAGGAATTAAAGAGGAAATGCAGAAAGTAGAGTCCTTACATTTCCAGGGGGAATTAAAGAGGAAGTGGAGAAAGTAGAGTCCTTACATTTCCAGGAGGAATTACAGAGAAAGTGCACAAAGTAAAGTTCTTACATTTCCAGGAGTATTTACAGAGGAAGTGCATAAAGTAAAGTGTTTACATTTCCAGGGGAAATTAAAGAGGAAGTGCAGAAAGTAGAGTCCTTAAATTTCCAGGAGGGATTGCAGAGGAAATGCATAAAGTAAAAATCTTACATTTCCAGGAAGATTTACAGAGGAAGTGCAAAAAGTAAAGTTCTTACATTTCCAGGAGTAATTAAAGATTAAGTGCACAATGTAGAGTTCTTACATTTCCAGGAGGATTTACAGAGGAAGTGCATAAAGTAAAATTCTTACATTTCCAGGAGGGATTACAGAGGAAGTGCATAAAGTAAAATTCTTACATTTCTAGGAAGGATTACAGAGGAAGTGCATATAGTAAAGTTCTTACATTTCCAGGAGTATTTACAGAGGAAGTGCACAAAGTAGAGTCCTTACATTTCCAGGAGGATTTACAGAGGAAGTGCACAAAGTAAAATTCTTATATTTCCAGGAGGGATGACAGAGGAAGTGCATAAAGTAGAGTCCTTACATTTCCAGGAGGGATTACAGAGGAAGTGCATAAAGTAAAATTCATATATTTCCAGGAGGGATGACAGAGGAAGTGCATAAAGTAGAGTTCTTACATTTCCAGGAGGGATTACAGAGGAAGTGCATAAAGTAGAGTTCTTACATTTCCAGGAGGGATTACAGAGGAAGTGCATAAAGAAAAGTTCTTACATTTCCAGGAGGGATTACAGAGGAAGTGCATAAAGTAAAGTTCTTACATTTCCAGGAGGGATTACAGAGGAAGTGCATAAAGTAGAGTCCTTACATTTCCAGGAGGATTTACAGAGGAAGTGCATAAAGTAGAGTCCTTACATTTCCAGGAGGGATTACAGCGGAAGTGCATAAAGTAAAGTTCTTACATTTCCAAGGGGAATTAAAGAGGAAGTGCAGAAAGTAGAGTCCTTACATTTCCAGGATGGATGACAGAGGAAGTGCACAAAGTAGAGTCCTTACATTTCCAGGGGGAATTAAAGAGGAAGTGCAGAAAGTAGAGTTCTTACATTTCCAGGAGGATTTACAGAGGAAGTGCACAAAGTAGAGTCCTTACATTTCCAGGGGGAATTAAAGAGGAAGCGCAGAAAGTAGAGTCCTTACATTTCCAGGAGGATTTACAGAGGAAGTGCCTAAAGTAAAATTCTTACATTTCCAGGAGGGATTACAGAGGATGTGCATAAAGTAAAATTCTTACATTTCCAGGAGGGATTACAGAGGAAGTGCATAAAGTAAAGTTCTTACATTTCCAGGAGGAATTATACAGGAAATGCACAAAGTAGATTTCTTACATTTCCAGGAGGAATTACAGGGGAAGTGCACAAAGTAGAGTCCTTACATTTCCAGGAGGGATTACAGAGAAAGTGCACAAAGTAGAGTTCTTACATTTCCAGGAATATTTACAGAGGAAGTGCAAAAAGTAAAGTTTTTACATTTCCAGGAGTATTTACAGAGGAAGTGCATAATGTAAAGTGTGTACATTTCCAGGGGAAATTAAAGAGGAAGTGCAGAAAGTAGAGTCCTTACATTTCCAGGAGGGATGACAGAGGAAGTGCAGAAAGTAGAGTCCTTACATTTCCAGGAGGGATTACAGAGGAAGTGCACAAAGTAGAGTTCTTACATTTCCAGGAGGGATTACAGGGGATGTGCACAAAGTAGAGTCCTTACAATTCCAGGAGGATTTACAGAGGAAGTGCATAAAGTAAAATTCTTATATTTCCAGGAGTGATGACAGAGGAGGTGCATAAAGTAGAGTTCTTACATTTCCAGGAGGATTTACAGAGGAAGTGCATAAAGTAGAGTTCTTACATTTCCAGGAGGGATTACAGAGGAAGTGCATAATGGAAAGTTCTTACATTTCCAGGAGGGATTACAGAAGAAGTGCAGAAAGTAGAGTCCTTACATTTCCAGGAGGGATTAAAGAGGAAGTGCAAAAAGTAAAGTTCTTACATTTCTAGGAGGAATTAAAGAGGAAATGCAGAAAGTAAAGTCCTTACATTTCCAGGGGGAATTAAAGAGGAAGTGCAGAAAGTAGAGTCCTTACATTTCCAGGAGGAATTACAGAGAAAGTGCACAAAGTAAAGTTCTTACATTTCCAGGAGTATTTACAGAGGAAGTGCATAAAGTAAAGTGTTTACATTTCCAGGGGAAATTAAAGAGGAAGTGCAGAAAGTAGAGTCCTTACATTTCCAGGAGGGATTACAGAGGAAGTGCATAAAGTAAAATTCATATATTTCCAGGAGGGATGACAGAGGAAGTGCATAAAGTAGAGTTCTTACATTTCCAGGAGGATTTACAGAGGAAGTGCAAAAAGTAAAGTTCTTACATTTCCAGGAGGGATTTCAGAGGAAGTGCATAAAGTAGAGTTCTTACATTTCCAGGAGGGATTACAGAGGAAGTGCATAAAGAAAAGTTCTTACATTTCCAGGAGGGATTACAGAGGAAGTGCATAAAGTAGAGTCCTTACATTTCCAGGAGGGATTACAGCGGAAGTGCATAAAGTAAAGTTCTTACATTTCCAAGGGGAATTAAAGAGGAAGTGCAGAAAGTAGAGTCTTTACATTTCCAGGAGGGATGACAGAGGAAGTGCACAAAGTAGAGTCCTTACATTTCCAGGGGGAATTAAAGAGGAAGTGCAGAAAGTAGAGTTCTTACATTTCCAGGAGGATTTACAGAGGAAGTGCACAAAGTAGAGTCCTTACATTTTCAGGGGGAATTAAAGAGGAAGTGCAGAAAGTAGAGTCCTTACATTTCCAGGAGGATTTACAGAGGAAGTGCCTAAAGTAAAATTCTTACATTTCCAGGAGGGATTACAGAGGATGTGCATAAAGTAAAATTCTTACATTTCCCGGAGGGATTACAGAGGAAGTGCATAAAGTAAAGTTCTTACATTTCCAGGAGGAATTATACAGGAAATGCACAAAGTAGATTTCTTACATTTCCAGGAGGAATTACAGGGGAAGTGCAGAAAGTAGAGTCCTTACATTTCCAGGAGGGATTACAGAGAAAGTGCACAATGTAGAGTTCTTACATTTCCAGGAATATTTACAGAGGAAGTGCAAAAAGTAAAGTTCTTACATTTCCAGGAGTATTTACAGAGGAAGTGCATAAAGTAAAGTGTGTACATTTCCAGGGGAAATTAAAGAGGAAGTGCAGAAAGTAGAGTCCTTACATTTCCAGGAGGGATGACAGAGAAAGTGCAGAAAGTAGAGTCCTTACATTTCCAGGAGGGATTACAGAGGAAGTGCACAAAGTAGAGTTCTTACATTTCCAGGAGGGATTACAGGGGATGTGCACAAAGTAGAGTCCTTACAATTCCAGGAGGATTTACAGAGGAAGTGCATAAAGTAAAATTCTTATATTTCCAGGAGTGATGACAGAGGAGGTGCATAAAGTAGAGTTCTTACATTTCCAGGAGGATTTACAGAGGAAGTGCATAAAGTAGAGTTCTTACATTTCCAGGAGGGATTACAGAGGAAGTGCATAAAGGAAAGTTCTTACATTTCCAGGAGGGATTACAGAAGAAGTGCAGAAAGTAGAGTCCTTACATTTCCAGGAGGGATTAAAGAGGAAGTGCAAAAAGTAAAGTTCTTACATTTCTAGGAGGAATTAAAGAGGAAATGCAGAAAGTAAAGTCCTTACATTTCCAGGGGGAATTAAAGAGGAAGTGCAGAAAGTAGAGTCCTTACATTTCCAGGAGGAATTACAGAGAAAGTGCACAAAGTAAAGTTCTTACATTTCCAGGAGTATTTACAGAGGAAGTGCATAAAGTAAAGTGTTTACATTTCCAGGGGAAATTAAAGAGGAAGTGCAGAAAGTAGAGTCCTTAAATTTCCAGGAGGGATTGCAGAGGAAATGCATAAAGTAAAAATCTTACATTTCCAGGAGGATTTACAGAGGAAGTGCAAAAAGTAAAGTTCTTACATTTCCAGGAGTAATTAAAGATTAAGTGCACAATGTAGAGTTCTTACATTTCCAGGAGGATTTACAGAGGAAGTGCATAAAGTAAAATTCTTACATTTCCAGGAGGGATTACAGAGGAAGTGCATAAAGTAAAATTCTTACATTTCCAGGAGGGATTACAGAGGAAGTGCATATAGTAAAGTTCTTACATTTCCAGGAGTATTTACAGAGGAAGTGCACAAAGTAGAGTCCTTACATTTCCAGGAGTATTTACAGAGGAAGTGCACAAAGTAGAGTCCTTACATTTCCAGGAGGATTTACAGAGGAAGTGCACAAAGTAAAATTCTTATATTTCCAGGAGGGATGACAGAGGAAGTGCATAAAGTAGAGTTCTTACATTTCCAGGAGGGATTACAGAGGAAGTGCATAAAGTAAAATTCATATATTTCCAGGAGGGATGACAGAGGAAGTGCATAAAGTAGAGTTCTTACATTTCCAGGAGGATTTACAGAGGAAGTGCAAAAAGTAAAGTTCTTACATTTCCAGGAGGGATTACAGAGGAAGTGCATAAAGTAGAGTTCTTACATTTCCAGGAGGGATTACAGAGGAAGTGCATAAAGTAAAATTCATATATTTCCAGGAGGGATGACAGAGGAAGTGCATAAAGTAGAGTTCTTACATTTCCAGGAGGATTTACAGAGGAAGTGCAAAAAGTAAAGTTCTTACATTTCCAGGAGGGATTACAGAGGAAGTGCATAAAGTAGAGTTCTTACATTTCCAGGAGGGATTACAGAGGAAGTGCATAAAGAAAAGTTCTTACATTTCCAGGAGGGATTACAGAGGAAGTGCATAAAGTAGAGTCCTTACATTTCCAGGAGGGGTTACTGAGGAAGTGCAGAAAGTAGAGTCCTTACATTTCCAGGAGGGATTACAGCGGAAGTGCATAAAATAAAGTTCTTACATTTCCAAGGGGAATTAAAGAGGAAGTGCAGAAAGTAGAGTCCTTACATTTCCAGGAGGGATTACAGAGGAAGTGCACAAAGTAGAGTTCTTACATTTCCAGGAGGATTTACAGAGGAAGTGCATAAAGTAGAGTTCTTACATTTCCAGGAGGATTTACAGAGGAAGTGCATAAAGTAGAGTTCTTACATTTCCAGGAGGGATTACAGAGGAAGTGCATAAAGTAGAGTCCTTACTAGAGATGAGCGGTGTTCGACTAGAACTGTTCGCCAATCTCAAATTCGAGCTGTTTTGGGCGGTGTTCGAGTTGTTCGACGAACCCGAACGATTTGCAAAAAATTCGGCTGCTCGAGGTTATGTTCGATAACTGTTCGTGCACCAAAAGCGTGTCCTGCATGTCTGGCGCTATTTAGAGCACCAATCATGCAGGGATTGTCTGCCACTCACTGTAATGCCACAGCCATGGTGGTTGTGGCATTACAGTGATTGCCCAAATCGATGGGAACAGTGCTCACAGTGAAACATGAAAAGCCGGCAATTCATCAGCGGCATACACCGGTACCCGACAATTTACAACAGAAAGAATAGAGCTTCACACATAGATTAGATAGATAGAAACATGTCAGCCACATATATATGAAGTACAGTGACAGTGTTGCTTACTGTACTTGTCATTTAGTGTAAAGGATTTATAAAAAAAAATAATAGTGTTTTCATGCACTGTCTCTTTAAAAAAGCCGGCCGGCAATTCAGCATCTGTACCCGACAATTTATAACAGAAAGAATAGAGCATCACACATAGATTAGATAGATAGAAACATGTCAGTCACATTTATAATAAGTACAGTGACAGTGTTGGTTACTGTACTTGTCATTTAGTGTTAAAATAAAGGATTTATTTAAAAAAAAATTGGCGTGGGATCCCCCATAATTTTAGTCTCTAGCGGAGGTTAAGCAGACGGCTGGGGCAGATGTTTGAAGCCTGGGAAGGGGGTAATACCCACGGAGCTTCCCAGGCTACTAATATCAGCCCCCAGCTGAATGCCTAGCCTTTACTAGCTATTAAAATGGGGGACCCCCCAAAAAATTGACGAGGGGTCCCCCCTATTTTAATAGCTAGCAAAGGCTAGGCAGACAGCTGGGGGCTGATATTAATAGCCCAGGAAGGGTGCCATGAATATTGGCCCCCTCCCAGGCTAGAAATACCAGCCGTCAGCCGCCCCAGAAATGGCGCATCCATAGGATGCGCCAATTCTGGCACTTAGCCTCGCTCTTCCCACTGCCCTGTTGCGGTGGCAGTGGGGTAATAGGGCTGGGGTTGATGTCAGCTTATAATGCCAGCTGACATCAAGCCCAGGTTAGTAATGGAGAGGCGTCTATAAGACACCCCCATTACTAACCCCATAGTCAAAGTTAAAAAAACACAAACACCCAGAATAAAGTCCTTTAATTGAAATAAAGACACAATTCTTTATTGTTCTAAATTAAACCATACTTACCGTCACGCCCATTCCAGCTGAAGCCAACGATCCCCTGCAATAAAAGAAAAATAATAAAGCAACATAATCCTTACCTTCCCATGGTTCCCACGACAGCTTCAGCTCTGCTACATCGAGATGACAGGCTGGACCGCAGCAGAAAGCTGCCATCCAGCCTGTCATGCCGCAGACACTGAGAAGCGCAGTCTTGGTTGCGCTCCTCAGCGTCTCTCTGTGACGGCATCCAGATGAGCCGAGTTCATGTCCAATGAACTCGGCTCACCTCATGCACGTCACTGACAGCGTGGGAAAATTCTCACGCTGAAGCACTGAGTGTAGGAGAATTCTCCCACGCTGTCAGTGACGTGCATAAGGTGAGCTCATGTCCAATGAACTCAGCTCACCTCCTGCACGTCACTGACAGCGTGGGAGAATTCTCCTGCACTCAGCGCTACAGCGTGAGAATTCTCCCACGCTGAAGCGCTGAGTGCAGGAGAATTTTCCCACGCTGTCAGTGACGTGCATGAGGTGAGCCGAGTTCATTGTACATGACCTCAGCTCAGCTGGATGCCCTCACAGAGAGACACTGTGGAGCGCAAGCAAGCCTGCGCTTCTCGGTGTCTGCGGGATGACAGGCTGGATGGCAGCGTTCTGCTGCGGTCCAGCCTGTCATCTCGATGTAGCAGAACTGAAGCTGTCATGGGAACCATGGAAAGGTAAGGATGATGTTGCTTTATTATTTTTCTTTTATTTCAGGAGATCGTTGGCTTCAGCTGGAATGGGCGTGACGGTAAGTATGGTTTAATTTAGAACAATAAAGGAATGTGTGTTTATTTCAATTAAAGGACTTTTTTCTGGGTGTTGTGTTTTTTTTTAAATACTTTACTAGAAATTCATGGTGGTCATGTCTAATATTGGCGTGACCCCATGAATTTCGGGCTTAGGGCCAGCTGATAATGCCAAGCTGGCCCTAACCCCTTTATTACCCAGTGAGCCACCGCATCAGGGCCCTGGATGAGTTGGGTACAGCGCCAGAAGATGGCGCTTCTATGAACGCGCCATTTTCCGGGGCGGCTGCGGACTGCAATTTGCAGCGGGTGGGGCCCAGAAAGCTTGGGCCTCCCTGCGCTGCGGATTCCAGCCCCCAGCTGCCTAGTTGTACCTGGCTGGACACAAAAACAGGGCGAAGCCCCACGTCAATTTTCTTTAAATTATTTCATGAAATAATTAAGAAAAAAAGGGCTTCCCTATATTGTTGTGTCCGGCCAGGTACAAATAGGCAGCTGGTGGTTGGGGGCAGCCCGTTCCTGCCTGCTGTACCTGGCTGGACACAAATATAGTGCGAAGCCCCACGTCAATTTTTTTTAAATTATTTCATGAATTTCATGAAATAATTAAAAAAAATTTAAGTGGGGCTTCGCACTATATTTGTGTCCAGCCAGGTACAGCAGGCAGGAATGGGCTGCCCCCAACCACCAGCTGCCTATTTGTACCTGGTTGGACACAACAATATAGGGAAGCCCTTTTTTTCTTAATTATTCCATGAATTTCATGAAATAATTAAAAAAAATTTAAGTGGGGCTTCGCACTATATTTCTGTCCAGCCAGGTACAGCAGGCAGGAACGGGCTGCCCCCAACCACCAGCTGACTATTTGTACCTGGCCGGACACAACAATATAGGGAAGGCCTTTTTTTCTTAATTATTTCATGAATTTCATGAAATAATTAAAAAAAAAATACGTGGGGCTTCGCCCTATTTTTGTGTCCAGCCAGGTACAACTAGGCAGCTGGGGGCTGGAATCTGCAGCGCAGGGAGGCCCAAGCTTTCTGGGCCCCCCCCGCTGCAAATTGCAGTCCGCAGCCACCCCGGAAAATGGCGCATTCATAGAAGCGCCATCTTCTGGCGCTGTACCCAACTCATCCAGGGCCCTGGTGCGGTGGCTCACTGGGTAATAAAGGGGTTAGGGCCAGCTTGGTATTATCAGCTGGCCCCAAGCCCAAAATTCATGGGGTCACGCCAGTATTAGACATGACCGCCATGAATTTCTAGTAAAGTATTTAAAAAAAACACAACACCCAGAATAAGTCCTTTAATTGAAATAAAGACACAATTCTTTATTGTTCTAAATTAAACTATACTTACCATCACGCCCATTCCAGCTGAAGCCAACGATCTCCTGCAATAAAAGAAAAATAATAAACCAACCTCATCCTTACCTTACCATGGTTCCCACGACAGCTTCAGCTCTGCTACATCGAGTTGACAGGCTGGACCGCAGCAGAACGCTGCCATCCAGCCTGTCATGCCGCAGACACTGAGAAGAGCAGGCATGCTTGCGCTCCTCAGTGTCTGGCTGTGACGGCATCCAGATGAGCCGAGGTCATGTCCAATGAACTCGGCTCACCTCATGCACGTCACTGACAGCGTGGGAAAATTCTCACGCTGAAGTGCTGAGTGCAGGAGAATTCTCCCACGCTGTCAGTGACGTGCATGAGGTGAGCTCATGTCCAATGAGCTCAGCTCACCTCATGCACCTCACTGACAGCGTGGGAAAATTCTCCTGCACTCAGCGCTTCAGCGTGAGAATTCTCCCACGCTGTAAGTGACGTGCATGAGGTGAGCCGAGTTCATTGGACATGACCTCGGCTCATCTTTATGCCGTCACAGAGAGACACTGTGGAGCGCAAGCAAGCCTGCGCTTCTCAGTGTCTGCGGGATGACAGGCTGGATGGCAGCGTTCTGCTGCGGTCCAGCCTGTCATCTCGATGTAGCAGAGCTGAAGCTGTCGTGGGAACCATGGAAAGGTAAGGATGATGTTGCTTTATTATTTTTCTTTTATTGCAGGAGATCGTTGGCTTCAGCTGGAATGGGCGTGACGGTAAGTATGGTTTAATTTAGAACAATAAAGAATTGTGTCTTTATTTCAATTAAAGGACTTTATTCTGGGTGTTTGTGTTTTTTTGTAACTTTGACTATGGGGTTAGTAATGGGGGTGTCTTATAGACGCCTCTCCATTACTAACCTGGGCTTGATGTCAGCTGGCATTATAAGCTGACATCAACCCCAGCCCTATTACCCCACTGCCACCGCTACAGGGCAGTGGGAAGAGCGAGGCTAAGTGCCAGAATTGGCGCATCCTATGGATGCGCCATTTCTGGTGCGGCTGACGGCTGGTGTTTCTAGCCTGGGAGGGGGCCAATATTCATGGCACCCTTCCTGGGCTATTAATATCAGCCCCCAGCTGTCTGCCTAGCCTTTGCTAGCTATTAAAATAGGGGGGACCCCACGTCATTTTTTTGGGGGGGTCCTCCATTTTAATAGCTAGTAAAGGCTAGGTATTCAGCTGGGGGCTGATATTAGTAGCCTGGGAAGCTCCGTGGGTATTACCCCCTTCCCAGGCTTCAAACATCTGCCCCAGCCGTCTGCTTAACCTCCGCTAGAGACTAAAATTATGGGGGAACCCCACGCCAATTTTTATTTTAATAAATCCTTTATTTTAACACTAAATGACAAGTACAGTAACCAACACTGTCACTGTACTTATTATAAATGTGACTGACATGTTTCTATCTATCTAATCTATGTGTTATGCTCTATCTTTCGGTTCTAAATTGTCGGGTACAGATGCTGAATTGCCGGCCGGCTTTTTTAAAGAGACAGTGCATGAAAACACTATTATTTTTTTAAATAAATCCTTTACACTAAATGACAAGTACAGTAAGCAACACTGTCACTGTACTTCATATATATGTGACTGGCATGTTTCTATCTATCTAATCTATGTGTGATGCTCTATTCTGTCTGTTATAAATTGTCGGGTACCGCTGCTGAATTGCCGGCCGGCTTTTTTAAAGAGACGGTGCATGAAAACACTAATATTTTTTTTAATAAATCCTTTACACTAAATGACAAGTGCAGTAACCAACACTGTCACTGTGCTTCTTATATGTGTGACTGACATGTTTCTATCTATCTAATCTATGTGTGATGCTCTATTCCTTCTTGTCTAAATTGTCGGGTACCGGTGTATGCCGCTGCTGAATTTGCCGGCTGGCTTTTTTAAAGAGAGTGTCTTCTGAGCAGTTTGTCAGCTTTTGGACACCTTTGCAGGTGTTTTCTATGTGTTTCTATGTGTTTTTGTTTGCCTGCCATTGGTTTTAACGGTGTTCGACGGTGTTCTAAGGTGTTCTGCGAACAGTTCGACGAACAGTTCCTCGAACATCCCGGTGTTCGACGAACCGAACCGAACCCGAACACTACGGGGGTGGCTCAACACTAGTCCTTACATTTCCAGGAGGGATTACAGACGAAGTGCAAAAAGTAAAGTTCTTACATTTCCAGGAGGAATTAAAGAGGAAGTGCAGAAAGTAGAGTCCTTACATTTCCAGGAGGGATTACAGAGAAAGTGCACAAAGTAGAGTTCTTACATTTCCAGGAATATTTACAGAGGAAGTGCAAAAAGTAAAGTCCTTACATTTCCAGGGGGAATTAAAGAGGAAGTGCACAAAGTAGAGTTGTTACATTTCCAGGAGGGATTACAGGGGATGTGCATAAAGTAAAGTTCTTACATCTTCAGGAGGGATTACAGAGGAAGTGCACAAAGTAGAGTCCTTACATTTCGAGGAGGATTTACAGAGGAAGTGCCTAAAGTAAAATTCTTACATTTCCAGGAGGGATTACAGAGGATGTGCATAAAGTAAAATTCTTTCATTTCCAGGAGGGATTACAGAGGAAGTGCATAAAGTAAAGTTCTTACATTTCCAGGAGGAATTATACAGGAAATGCACAAAGTAGAGTTCTTACATTTCCAGGAGGGATTACAGAGGAAGTGCAGAAATTAGAGTCCTTACTTTTCCAGGATGATTTACAGAGGAAGTGCATAAAGTAGAGTTCTTACATTTCCAGGAGGGATTACAGGGGATGTGCACAAAGTAGAGTCCTTACATTTCCAGGAGGAATTAAAGAGGAAGTGCAGAAAGTAGAGTCCTTACATTTCCAGGAGGAATTAAAGAGGAAGTGCACAAAGTAGAGTCCTTACATTTCCAGGAGGGATTATAGAGGAAGTGCAGAAAGTAGAGTTCTTACATTTCCAGGAGGATTTACAGAGGAAGTGCAAAAAGTAAAGTTCTTACATTTCCAGGAGGGATTACAGAGGAAGTGCATAAAGTAGAGTTCTTACATTTCCAGGAGGGATTACAGAGGAAGTGCATAAAGGAAAGTTCTTACATTTCCAGGAGGGATTACAGAGGAAGTGCATAAAGTAGAGTTCTTACATTTCCAGGAGGGATTACAGAGGAAGTGCATAAAGGAAAGTTCTTACATTTCCAGGAGGGATTACAGAGGAAGTGCATAAAGTAGAGTTCTTACATTTCCAGGAGGGATTACAGAGGAAGTGCAGAAAGTAGAGTCCTTACAGTTCCAGGAGGGATTACAGAGGAAGTGCATAAAGTAAAGTTCTTACATTTCCAAGTGGAATTAAAGAGGAAGTGTAGAAAGTAGAGTCCTTACATTTCCAGGAGGGATGACAGAGGAAGTGCACAAAGTAGAGTTCTTACATTTCCAGGAGGGATCACAGAGTAAGTGCATGAAGTAAAGTTCTTACATTTCCAGGAGGAATTATACAGGAAATGCACAAAGTAGAGTTCTTACATTTCCAGGAGGGATTACAGAGGAAGTGCAGAAATTAGAGTCCTTACTTTTCCAGGAGGATTTACAGAGGAAGTGCATAAAGTAGAGTTCTTACATTTCCAGGAGGATTTACAGAGGAAGTGCACAAAGTAGAGTCCTTACATTTCCAGGGGGAATTAAAGAGGAAGTGCAGAAAGTAGAGTTCTTACATTTCCAGGAGGGATTACAGGGGATGTGCATAAAGTAAAGTTCTTACATTTTCAGGAGGGATTACAGAGGAAGTGCATATAGTAAAGTTCTTACATTTCCAGGAGTATTTACAGAGGAAGTGCACAAAGTAGAGTCCTTACATTTCCAGAAGGATTTACAGAGGAATTGCACAAAGTAAAGTTCTTACATTTCCAGGAGGGATTGCAGGGGATGTGCACAAAGTAGAGTCCTTACATTTCCAGGAGGAATTAAAGAGGAAGTGCAGAAAGTAGAGTCCTTACATTTCCAGGAGGAATTAAAGAGGAAGTGCAGAAAGTAGAGTCCTTACATTTCCAGGGGGAATTAAAGAGGAAGTGCAGAAAGTAGAGTCCTTACATTTCCAGGAATATTTACAGAGGAAGTGCAAAAAGTAAAGTTCTTACATTTCCAGGAGTATTTACAGAGGAAGTGCATAAAGTAAAGTGCTTACATTTCCAGGGGGAATTAAAGAGGAAGTGCAGAAAGTAGAGTCCTTATATTTCCAGGAGGGTTTACAGAGGAAGTGCAGAAAGTAGAGTTCTTACATTTCCAGGAGGATTTACAGAGGAAGCTCATAAAGTAAAATTCTTACATTTCCAGGAGGAATTACAGAGGAAGTGCAGAAAGTAGAGTCCTTACATTTCCAGGAGGGATTACAGAGGAAGTGCACAAAGTAGAGTTCTTACATTTCCAGGAATATTTACAGAGGAAGTGCAAAAAGTAAAGTTCTTACATTTCCAGGATTATTTACAGAGGAAGTGCATAAAGTAAAGTGCTTACATTTCCAGGGGGAATTAAAGAGGAAGTGCAGAAATTAGAGTCCTTAAATTTCCAGGAGGGATTACAGAGGAAGTGCAGAATGTAGAGTGCTTACATTTCCAGGAGGATTTACAGAGGAAGTGCATAAAGTAAAATTCTTACATTTCCAGGAGGAATTACAGAGGAAGTGCAGAAAGTAGAATCCTTACATTTCCAGGAGGGATTACAGAGTAAGTGCACAAAGTAGAGTTCTTACATTTCCAGGAGGGATTACAGGGGATGTGCACAAAGTAGAGTCCTTACATTTCCAGGAGGAATTAAAGAGGAAGTGCAGAAAGTAGAGTCCTTACATTTCCAGGAGGAATTAAAGAGGAAGTGCAGAAAGTAGAGTCCTTACATTTCCAGGGGGAATTAAAGAGGAAGTGCAGAAAGTAGAGTCCTTACATTTCCAGGAGGGATTACAGAGAAAGTTCACAAAGTAGAGTTCTTACATTTCCAGGAATATTTACAGAGGAAGTGCATAAAGTAAAGTGCTTACATTTCCAGGGGGAATTAAAGAGGAAGTGCAGAAAGTAGAGTCCTTAAATTTCCAGGAGGAATTACAGAGGAAGTGCAGAAAGTAGAGTTCTTACATTTCCAGGAGGATTTACAGAGGAAGTGCATAAAGTAAAATTCTTACATTTCCAGGAGGAATTACAGAGGAAGTGCAGAAAGTAGAGTCCTTACATTTCCAGGAGGGATTACAGAGGAAGTGCACAAAGTAGAGTTCTTACATTTCCAGGAGGGATTACAGGGGATGTGCACAAAGTAGAGTCCTTACAATTCCAGGAGGATTTACAGAGGAAGTGCATAAAGTTAAGTTCTTACATTTCCAGGGGGAAATAAAGGGGAAATGCAGAAAGTAGAGTCTTTTTATTTCCAGGAGGGATTACAGAGGAAGTGCACAAGGTAGAGTTCTTACATTTCCAGGAGGGATTACAGAGGAAGTGCACAAAGTAGTTCTTACATTTCCAGGAGGGATTACAGAGGAAGTGCACAAAGTAGAGTTCTTACATTTCCTGGAGGGATTACAGAGGAAGTGTATGAAGTAAAGTTCTTACATTTCCAGGAGGGATTACAGAGGAAGTGTATAAAGTAAAATTCTTACATTTCCAGGAGTAATTAAAGAGGAAATGCACAAAGTAGAGTCCTTACATTTCCAGGGGGAATTACAGAGGAAGTGCAGAAAGTAGAGTTCTTACATTTCCAGGACGGATTACAGAGGAAGTGCATAAAGTAGAGTCCTTACATTTCCAGGAGGATTTACAGAGGAAGTGCATAAAGTTCTTACATTTCCAGGAGGATTTACAGAGGAAGTGCATAAAGTAAAGTTCTTACATTTCCAGGAGGTATTACAGAGGAAGTGCACAAAGTAGAGTCCTTACATTTCCAGGGGGAATTACAGAGGAAGTGCAGAAAGTAAAGTTCTTACATTTCCAGGAGGGATTACAGAGGAAGTGCATAAAGTAGAGTTCTTACATTTCCAGGAGGGATTACTGAGGAAGTGCATAAAGTTAAGTTCTTACATTTCCAGGAGTAATTAAAGAGGAAGTGCACAAAGTAGAGTCCTTACATTTCCAGGGGGAATTACAGAGGAAGTGCAGAAAGTAAAGTTCTTACATTTCCAGGAGGGATTACAGAGGAAGTGCACAAAGTAGAGTTCTTACATTTCCAGGAGGGATTACAGAGGAAGTGCACAAAGTAGAGTTCTTACATTTCCAGGAGGGATTACAGAGGAAGTGCACAAAGTAGAGTTCTTACATTTCCAGGAGGGATTACAGAGGAAGTGCATAAAGTAAAGTTCTTACATTTCCAGGGGGAATCAAAGAGGAAGTGCACAAAGTACAGTCCTTACATTTCCAGGAGGATTTACAGAGGAAGTGCATAAAGTTCTTACATTTCCAGGAGGATTTACAGAGGAAGTGCATAAAGTAAAGTTCTTACATTTCCAGGAGGGATTACAGAGGAAGTGCATAAAGTAAAGTTCTTACATTTCCAGTGGGAATTAAAGAGCAAGTGCATGAAGTAAAGTTCTTACATTTCCAGGAGGGATTACAGAGGAAGTGCACAAAGTAGAGTACTTACATTTCCAGGGGGAATTACAGAGGAAGTGCAGAAAGTAAAGTTCTTACATTTCCAGGAGGGATTACATAGGAAGTGCATAGAGTAGAGTTCTTACATTTCCAGGAGGGATTACAGAGGAAGTCCATAAAGTTCTTACATTTCCAGGAAGATTTACAGAGGAAGTGCATAAAGTAAAGTTCTTACATTTCCTGGAGGGATTACAGAGTAAGTGTATAAAGTAAAGTTCTTACATTTCCAGGAGTAATTAAAGAAGAAATGCACAAAGTAGAGTCCTTACATTTCCAGGGGGAATTACAGAGGAAGTGCAGAAAGTAAAGTTCTTACATTTCCAGGAGGGATTACAGAGGAAGTGCATTAAGTTAAGTTCTTACAATTCCAGGAGTAATTAAAGAGGAAGTGCACAAAGTAGAGTCCTTACATTTCCAGGAGGGATTACAGAGGAAGTACACAAAGTAGAGTTCTTACATTTCCTGTAGGGATTACAGAGGAAGTGGATAAAGTTAAGTTCTTACATTTCCTGGAGTAATTAAAGAGGAAGTGCACAAAGTAGAGTCCTTACATTTCCAGGAGGGATTACAGACAAAGTGCACAAAGTAGATTTCTTACATTTCCTGGAGGGATTACAGAGGAAGTGGATAAAGTAAAGTTCTTACATTTCCAGGGGGAATTAAAGAGGAAGTGCACAACTTAGAGTGCTTATATTTCCAGGAGGATTTCCAGAGGAAGTGCATAAAGTTCTTACATTTCCAGGAGGATTTACAGAGGAAGTGCATAAAGTAAAGTTCTTACATTTCCAGGAGGGATTACAGAGGAAGTGCATAAAGTAAAGTTCTTACATTTCCAGGGGGAATTACAGAGGAAGTGCAGAAAGTAAAATTCTTACATTTCCAAGAGGGATTACAGAGGAAGTGCATAAAGTAGAGTTCTTACATTTCCAGGAGGGATTACAGAGGAAGTGCATAAAGTAAAGTTCTTACATTTCCAGGAGGGATTACAGAGGAAGTGCATAAAGTAGAGTTCTTACATTTCCAGGAGGGATTACAGAGGAAGCGCATAAAGTTAAGTTCTTACATTTTCTGGAGGGATTACAGAGGAAGTGCACAAAGTAGAGTTCTTACATTTCCTGGGGGAATTAAAGAGGAAGTGCACAAAGTAGAGTCCTTACATTTCCAGGAGGATTTACAGAGGAAGTGCAGAAAGTAAAGTTCTTACATTTCCAGGAGGGATTACAGAGGAAGTGCAGAAAGTAGAGTCCTTACATTTCCATGAGGAAGTGCAGAAAGTAAAGTTCTTACATTTCCAGAAGGGATTACAGAGGCAGTGCATAAAGTAGAGTTCTTACATTTCCAGGAGGAATTACAAAGGAAGTGCATAAAGTAAAGTTCTTACATTTCCAGGAGGGATTACAGAGGAAGTGCATAAAGTAAAGTTCTTACATTTCCAGGGGGAATTACAGATGAAGTGCAGAAAGTAGAGTCCTTACATTTCCAGGGGGAATTACAGAGGAAGTGAATAAAGTAGAGTTCTTACATTTCCAGGAGGGATTACAGAGGAAGTGCATAAAGTAGAGTTCTTACATTTCCAGGAGGGATTACAGAGGAAGTGCATAAAGTTCTTACATTTCCAGGAGTAATTAAAGAGGAAGTGCACAAAGTAGAGTCCTTACATTTCCAGGGGAAATTACAGAGGAAGTGCAGAAAGTAAAGTTCTTACATTTCCAGGAGGGATTACAGAGGAAGTGCACAAAGTAGAGTTCTTACATTTCCAGGAGGGATTACAGAGGAAGTGCACAAAGTAAAGTTCTTACATTTTCAGGGGGAATTAAAGAGGAAGTGCATAAAGTTCTTACATTTCCAGGAGGATTTACAGAGGAAGTGCATAAAGTAAAGTTCTTACATTTCCAGGAGGGATTACAGAGGAAGTGTATAAAGTAAAGTTCTTACATTTCCAGGAGTAATTAAAGAAGAAATACACAAAGTAGAGTCCTTACATTTCCAGGGGGAATTACAGAGGAAGTGCAGAAAGTAAAGTTCTTACATTTCCAGGAGGGATTACAGAGGAAGTGCATTAAGTTAAGTTCTTACAATTCCAGGAGTACAATTCCAGGAGTAATTAAAGAGGAAGTGCACAAAGTAGAGTCCTTACATTTCCAGGAGGGATTACAGAGGAAGTACACAAAGTAGAGTTCTTACATTTCCTGGAGGGATTACAGAGGAAGTGGATAAAGTTAAGTTCTTACATTTCCTGGAGTAAGTAAAGAGGAAGTGCACAAAGTAGAGTCCTTACATTTCCAGGAGGGATTACAGACAAAGTGCACAAAGTAGATTTCTTACATTTCCTGGAGGGATTACAGAGGAAGTGCATAAAGTAAAGTTCTTACATTTCCAGGGGGAATTAAAGAGGAAGTGCACAAATTAGAGTCCTTATATTTCCAGGAGGATTTCCAGAGGAAGTGCATAAAGTTCTTACATTTCCAGGAGGATTTACAGAGGAAGTGCATAAAGTAAAGTTCTTACATTTCCAGGAGGGATTACAGAGGAAGTGCATAAAGTAAAGTTCTTACATTTCCAGGGGGAATTACAGAGGAAGTGCAGAAAGTAAAGTTCTTACATTTCCAAGAGGGATTACAGAGGAAGTGCATAAAGTAGAGTTCTTACATTTCCAGGAGGGATTACAGAGGAAGTGCATAAAGTAAAGTTCTTACATTTCCAGGAGGGATTACAGAGGAAGTGCATAAAGTAGAGTTCTTACATTTCCAGGAGGGATTACAGAGGAAGTGCATAAAGTTAAGTTCTTACATTTCCAGGATTAATTAAAGAGGAAGTGCATAAAGTAGAGTTCTTACATTTCCTGGAGGGATTACAGAGGAAGTGCACAAAGTAGAGTTCTTACATTTCCTGGAGGGATTACAGAGGAAGTGCAGAAAGTAGAGTTCTTAAATTTCCAGGAGGGATTACAGAGGAAGTGCATAAAGTAAAGTTCTTACATTTCCAGGGGGAATTAAAGAGGAAGTGCACAAAGTAGAGTCCTTACATTTCCAGGAGGATTTACAGAGGAAGTGCAGAAACTAAAGTTCTTACATTTCCAGGAGGGATTACAGAGGAAGTGCAGAAAGTAGAGTCCTTACATTTCCATCGGGAATTACAGAGGAAGTGCAGAAAGTAAAGTTCTTACATTTCCAGAAGGGATTACAGAGGCAGTGCATAAAGTAGAGTTCTTACATTTCCAGGAGGAATTACAAAGGAAGTGCATAAAGTAAAGTTCTTACATTTCCAGGAGGGATTACAGAGGAAGTGCATAAAGTAAAGTTCTTACATTTCCAGGGGGAATTACAGATGAAGTGCAGAAAGTAGAGTCCTTACATTTCCAGGGGGAATTACAGAGGAAGTGAATGAAGTAGAGTTCTTACATTTCCAGGAGGGATTACAGAGGAAGTGCATAAAGTAGAGTTCTTACATTTCCAGGAGGGATTACAGAGGAAGTGCATAAAGTTCTTACATTTCCAGGAGTAATTAAAGAGGAAGTGCACAAAGTAGAGTCCTTACATTTCCAGGGGAAATTACAGAGGAAGTGCAGAAAGTAAAGTTCTTACATTTCCAGGAGGGATTACAGAGGATGTGCACAAAGTAGAGTTCTTACATTTCCAGGAGGAATTACAGAGGAAGTGCACATAGTAGAGTTCTTACATTTCCAGGAGGGATTACAGAGGAAGTGCACAAAGTAAAGTTCTTACATTTTCAGGGGGAATTAAAGAGGAAGTGCATAAAGTTCTTACATTTCCAGGAGGATTTACAGAGGAAGTGCATAAAGTAAAGTTCTTACATTTCCAGGAGGGATTACAGAGGAAGTGTATAAAGTAAAGTTCTTACATTTCCAGGAGTAATTAAAGAGTAAATGTACAAAGTAGAGTTCTTACATTTCCAGGAGGGATTACATAGGAAGTGCATAAAGTTCTTACATTTCCAGGAGGGATTACAGAGGAAGTACATAAAGTTCTTACATTTCCAGGAGGGATTACAGAGGAAGTGCACAAAGTAGAGTTCTTACATTTCCCAGAGGGATTACAGAGGAAGTGCCCAAAGTAGAGTTCTTACATTTCCAGGAGGGATTACAGAGGAAGTGCACAAAGTAGAGTTCTTACGTTTCCAGGAGGGATTACAGAGTAAGTGCACAAAGTAGAGTTCTTACATTTCCAGGAGGATTTACAGAGGAAGTGCATAAAGTTCTTACATTACAAGGAGGATTTACAGAGGAAGTGCATAAAGTAAAGTTCTTACATTTCCAGGAGGGATTACAGAGGAAGTGCATAAAGTAAAGTTCTTACATTTCCAGGGGGAATTAAAGAGGAAGTGCATAAAGTAAAGTTCTTAAATTTCCAGGAGGGATTACAGAGGAAGTGCATAAAGTAAAGTTCTTACATTTCCAGGAGGGATTACAGAGGAAGTGCACAAAGTAGAGTTCTTACATTTCCAGGAGGGATTACAGAGGAAGTGCACAAAGTAGAGTTCTTACTTTTCCAGGAGGGATTACAGAGGAAGTGCATAAAGTAAAGTTCTTACATTTCCAGGGGAAATTAAAGAGGAAGTGCACAAAGTAGAGTCCTTACATTTCCAGGAGGATTTACAGAGGAAGTGCATAAAGTTCTTACATTTCCAGGAGGATTTACAGAGGAAGTGCATAAAGTAAAGTTCTTACATTTCCAGGGGGAATTAAAGAGGAAGTGTTTAAAGTAAAGTTCTTACATTTCCAGGGGGAATTACAGAGGAAGTGCAGAAAGTAAAGTTCTTACATTTCCAGGAGGAATTACTGAGGAAGTGCACAAAGTAGAGTCCTTACATTTCCAGGGGGAATTACAGAGGAAGTGCATAAAGTTAAGTTCTTACATTTCCAGGAGTAATTAAAGAGGAAGTGCACAAAGTAGAGTCCTTACATTTCCAGGGGGAATTACAGAGGAAGTGCAGAAAGTAAAGTTCTTACATTTCCAGGAGGGATTACAGAGGAAGTGCATAAAGTAAAGTTCTTACATTTCCAGGAGGGATTACAGAGGAAGTGCACAAAGTAGAGTTCTTACATTTCCAGGAGGGATTTCAGAGGAAGTGCACAAAGTAGAGTTCTTACATTTCCAGGAGGGATTTCAGAGGAAGTGCGCAAAGTAGAGTTCTTACATTTCCAGGAGGGATTACAGAGGAAGTGCATAAAGTTCTTACATTTCCAGGAGGATTTACAGAGGAAGTGCATAAAGTAAAGTTCTTACATTTCCAGGAGGGATTACAGAGGAAGTGCACAAAGTAGAGTTCTTACATTTCCAGGAGGGATTACAGAGGAAGTGCACAAAGTAGAGTTGTTACATTTCCAGGAGTAATTAAAGAGGTAGTGCACAAAGTAGAGTTCTTACATTTCCCGGAGGGATTACACAGAGGAATTGCACAAAGTAGAGTTCTTACATTTCCAGGAGGGATTACAGAGGAAGTGCACAAAGTAGAGTTCTTACATTTCCAGGAGAGATTACAGAGGAAGTGCCCAAAGTAGAGTTCTTACATTTCCAGGAGGGAATACAGAGTAAGTGCACAAAGTAGAGTTCTTACATTTCCAGGAGGGATTACAGAGGAAGTGCACAAAGTAGAGTTCTTACATTTCCAGGAGGGATTACAGAGGAAGTGCACAAAGTAGAGTTCTTACATTTCCAGGAGGGATTACAGAGGAAGTGCATAAAGTAAAGTTCTTACATTTCCAGGGGGAATTAAAGAGGAAGTGCATAAAGTTCTTACATTTCCAGGAGGGATTACAGAGGAAGTGCACAAAGTAGAGTCCTTACATTTCCTGGAGGGATTACAGAGGAAGTGCAGAAAGTAGAGTTCTTACATTTCCTGGAGGGATTACAGAGGAAGTGCAGAAAGTAGAGTTCTTACATTTCCAGGAGTAATTAAAGAGGAAGTGCACAAAGTAGAGTCCTTACATTTCCAGGGGGAATTACAGAGGAAGTGCACAAAGTAGAGTTCTTAAATTTCCAGGAGGGATTACAGAGGAAGTGCATAAAGTAAAGTTCTTACATTTCCAGGGGGAATTAAAGAGGAAGTGCACAAAGTAGAGTCCTTACATTTCCAGGAGTATTTACAGAGGAAGTGCATAAAGTTCTTACATTTCCAGGAGGATTTACAGAGGAAGTGCATAAAGTAAAGTCCTTACATTTCCAGGGGGAATTACAGAGGAAGTGCAGAAAGTAAAGTTCTTACATTTCCAGGAGGGATTGCAGAGGAAGTGCAGAAAGTAGAGTCCTTACATTTCCATCGGGAATTACAGAGGAAGTGCAGAAAGTAAAGTTCTTACATTTCCAGGAGGGATTACAGAGGCAGTGCATAAAGTAAAGTTCTTACATTTCCAGGAGGGATTACAGAGGAAGTGCATAAATAAAGTTCTTACATTTCCAGGGGGAATTACAGATGAAGTGCAGAAAGTAGAGTCCTTACATTTCCAGGGGGAATTACAGAGGAAGTGAATAAAGTAGAGTTCTTACATTTCCAGGAGGGATTACAGAGGAAGTGCTTAAAGTAGAGTTCTTACATTTCCAGGAGGGATTACAGAGGAAGTGCATAAAGTTCTTACATTTCCAGGAGTAATTAAAGAGGAAGTGCACAAAGTAGAGTTCTTACATTTCCATGGGAAATTACAGAGGAAGTGCAGAAAGTAAAGTTCTTACATTTCCAGGAGGGATTACAGAGGAAGTGCACAAAGTAAAGTTCTTACATTTTCAGGGGGAATTAAAGAGGAAGTGCATAAAGTTCTTACATTTCCAGGAGGATTTACAGAGGAAGTGCATAAAGTAAAGTTCTTACATTTCCAGGAGGGATTACAGAGGAAGTGTATAAAGTAAAGTTCTTACATTTCCAGGAGTAATTAAAGAGTAAATGTACAAAGTAGAGTCGTTACATTTCCAGGGGGAATTACAGAGGAAGTGCATATAGTAGAGTTCTAACATTTCCAGGAGGGATTACAGAGGAAATGCATAAAGTTCTTACATTTCCAGGAGGGATTACAGAGGAAGTACATAAAGTTCTTACATTTCCAGGAGGATTTACAGAGGAAGTGCATAAAGTTCTTACATTTCCAGGAGGATTTACAGAGGAAGTGCATAAAGTAAAGTTCTTACATTTCCAGGAGGGATTACAGAGGAAGTGCATAAAATAAAGTTCTTACATTTCCAGGGGGAATTAAAGAGGAAGTGCATAAAGTAAAGTTCTTACATTTCCAGGAGGGATTACAGAGGAAGTGCACAAAGTAGAGTCCTTACATTTCCAGGAGGGATTACAGAGGAAGTGCGCAAAGTAGAGTTCTTACATTTCCAGTAGGGATTACAGAGGAAGTGCATAAAGTTCTTACATTTCCAGGAGGATTTACAGAGGAAGTGTATAAAGTAAAGTTCTTACATTTCCAGGAGTAATTAAAGAGGAAGTGCAGAAAGTAGAGTTCTTACATTTCCAGGAGGGATTACAGAGGAAGTGCATAAAGTAGAGTTCTTACATTTCCAGGAGGGATTACAGAGGAAGTGCATAAAGTAAAGTTCTTACATTTCCAGGAGGGATTACAGAGGAAGTGTATAAAGTAAAGTTCTTACATTTCCCGGAGGGATTACAGAGGAAGTGCATAAAGTAAAGTTCTTATATCTCCAGGGGGAATTACAGAGGAAGTGAATAAAGTAGAGTTCTTACATTTCCAGGAGGGATTACAGAGGAAGTGCATAAAGTAGAGTTCTTACATTTCCAGGAGGGATTACAGAGCAAGTGCACAAAGTAGAGTTCTTACATTTCCAGGAATAATTTAAAAAGGAAGTGCACAAAGTAAAGTTCTTACATTTCCCAGAGGGATTACACAGAGGAAGTGCACAAAGTAGAGTTCTTACATTTCCAGGAGGGATTACAGAGGAAGTGCACAAAGTAGAGTTCTTACATTTCCAGGAGGGATTACAGAGGAAATGCACAAAGTAGAGTTCTTACATTTCCAGGAGGGATTACAGAGGAAGTGCACAAAGTAGAGTTCTTACATTTCCAGGAGGGATTACAGAAGAAGTGCCCAAAGTAGAGTCCTTACATTTCCAAGAGGGATTACAGAGGAAGTGCACAAAGTAGAGTTCTTACATTTCCAGGAGGGATTACAGAGGAAGTGCACAAAGTAGAGTTCATACATTTCCAGAAGGGATTACAGAGGAAGTGCATAAAGTAGAGTTCTTACATTTCCAGGAGGGATTACAGAGGAAGTGCATAGAGTAAAGTTCTTACATTTCCAGGGGGAATTAAAGAGGAAGTGCATAAAGTAAAGTTCTTACATTTCCAGGAGGGATTACAGAGGAAGTGCACAAAGTAGAGTCCTTACATTTCCAGGGGGAATTACAGAGAAAGTGCAGAAAGTAAAGTTCTTACATTTCCTGGAGGGATTACAGAGGAAGTGCAGAAAGTAGAGTTCTTACATTTCCAGGAGGGATTACAGAGGAAGTGCAGAAAGTTAAGTTCTTACATTTCCAGGAGTAATTAAAGAGGAAGTGCACAAAGTAGAGTTCTTACATTTCCAGGGGGAATTACAGAGGAAGTGCACAAAATAGAGTTCTTAAATTTCCAGGAGGGATTACAGAGGAAGTGCATAAAGTAAAGTTCTTACATTTCCAGGGGGAACTAAAGAGGAAGTGCACAAAGTAGAGTCCTTACATTTCCAGGAGGATTTACAGAGGAAGTGCATAAAGTTCTTACATTTCCAGGAGGATTTACAGAGGAAGTGCATAAAGTAAAGTTCTTACATTTCGAGGAGGGATTACCGAGGAAGTGTATAAAGTAAAGTTCTTACATTTCCAGGAGTAATTAAAGAGTAAATGTACAAAGTAGAGTCCTTACATTTCCAGGGGGAATTACAGAGGAAGTGCATAAAGTAGAGTTCTTACATTTCCAGGAGGGATTACAGAGGAAGTGCCCAAAGTAGAGTTCTTACATTTCCAGGAGGGATTACAGAGGAAGTGCACAAAGTAGAGTTCTTACATTTCCAGGAGGGATTACAGAGGAAGTGCATAAAGTAAAGTTCTTACATTTCCAGGAGGGATTACAGAGGAAGTGCACAAAGTAGATTTCTTACATTTCCAGGAGGATTTACAGAGGAAGTGCATAAAGTTCTTACATTTCCAGGAGGATTTACAGAGGAAGTGCATAAAGTAAAGTTCTTACATTTCCAGGAGGGATTACACAGGAAGTGCATAAAGTAAAGTTCTTACATTTTCAGGGGGAATTAAAGAGGAAGTGCATAAAGTAAAGTTCTTACATTTCCAGGAGGGATTACAGAGGAAGTGCATAAAGTAGAGTTCTTACATTTCCAGGAGGGATTACAGAGGAAGTGCATAAGGTAAAGTTCTTACATTTCCAGGGGGAATTAAAGAGAAAGTGCACAAAGTAAAGTTCTTACATTTCCAGGAGGGATTACAGAGGAAGTGCACAAAGTAGAGTTCTTACATTTCCAGGAGGGATTACAGAGGAAGTGCACAAAGTAGAGTTCTTACATTTCCAGGAGGGATTACAGAGGAAGTGCATAAAGTAAAGTTCTTACATTTCCAGGGGGAATTAAAGAGGAAGTGCACAAAGTAGAGTCCTTACATTTCCAGGAGGATTTACAGAGGAAGTGCATAAAGTTCTTACATTTCCAGGAGGATTTACAGAGGAAGTGCATAAAGTAAAGTTCTTACTTTTCCAGGAGGGATTACAGAGGAAGTGCATAAAGTAAAGTTCTTACATTTCCAGGAGGATTTACAGAGGAAGTGCATAAAGTAAAGTTCTTACATTTCCAGGAGGATTTACAGAGGAAGTGCATAAAGTAAAGTTCTTACATTTCCAGGAGGGATTACAGAGGAAGTGCATAAAGTAGAGTTCTTACATTTCCAGGGGGAATTAAAGAGGAAGTGCACAAAGTAGAGTCCTTACATTTCCAGGAGGATTTACAGAGGAAGTGCATAAAGTTCTTACATTTCCAGGAGGATTTACAGAGGAAGTGCATAAAGTAAAGTTCTTACTTTTCCAGGGGGATTTACAGAGGAAGTGCATAAAGTTAAGTTCTTACATTTCCAGGAGTAATTAAAGAGGATGTGCACAAAGTAGAGTCCTTACATTTCCAGGGGGAATTACAGAGGAAGTGCAGAAAGTAAAGTTCTTACATTTCCAGGAGGGATTACAGAGGAAGTGCAGAAAGTAAAGTTCTTACATTTCCAGGAGGGATTACAGAGGCAGTGCATAAAGTAAAGTTCTTACATTTCCAGGAGGGATTACAGAGGAAGTGCATAAATAAAGTTCTTACATTTCCAGGGGGAATTACAGATGAAGTGCAGAAAGTAGAGTCCTTACATTTCCAGGGGGAATTACAGAGGAAGTGAATAAAGTAGAGTCCTTACATTTCCAGGAGGGATTACAGAAGAAGTGAATAAAGTAGAGTTCTTACATTTCCAGGAGGGATTACAGAGGAAGTGCATAAAGTAGAGTTCTTACATTTCCAGGAGGGATTACAGAGGAAGTGCATAAGTTCTTACATTTCCAGGAGTAATTAAAGAGGAAGTGCACAAAGTAGAGTCCTTACATTTCCATGGGAAATTACAGAGGAAGTGCAGAAAGTAAAGTTCTTACATTTCCAGGAGGGATTACAGAGGAAGTGCACAAAGTAGAGTTCTTACATTTCCAGGAGGAATTACAGAGGAAGTGCACAAAGTAGAGTTCTTACATTTCCAGGAGGAATTACAGAGGAAGTGCACAAAGTAAAGTTCTTACATTTTCAGGGTGAATTAAAGAGGAAGTGCATAAAGTTCTTACATTTCCAGGAGGATTTACAGAGGAAGTGCATAAAGTAAAGTTCTTACATTTCCAGGAGGGATTACAGAGGAAGTGTATAAAGTAAAGTTCTTACATTTCCAGGAGTAATTAAAGAGTAAATGTACAAAGTAGAGTCCTTACATTTCCAGGGGGAATTACAGAGGAAGTGCATATAGTAGAGTTCTTACATTTCCAGGAGGGATTACAGAGGAAATGCATAAAGTTCTTACATTTTCAGGAGGGATTATAGAGGAAGTACATAAAGTTCTTACATTTCCAGGAGGGATTACAGAGGAAGTGCCCAAAGTAGAGTTCTTACATTTCCAGGAGGGATTACAGAGGAAGTGCACAAAGTAGAGTTCTTACATTTCCAGGAGGGATTACAGAGTAAGTGCACAAAGTAGAGTTCTTACATTTCCAGGAGGATTTACAGAGGAAGTGCATAAAGTTCTTACATTTCCTGGAGGATTTACAGAGGAAGTGCATAAAGTAAAGTTCTTACATTTCTAGGAGGGATTACAGAGGAAGTGCATAAAGTAAAGTTCTTACATTTCCAGGGGGAATTAAAGAGGAAGTGCATAAAGTAAAGTTCTTACATTTCCAGGAGGGATTACAGAGGAAGTGCATAAAGTAGAGTTCTTACATTTCCAGGAGGGATTACAGAGGAAGTGCATAAAGTAAAGTTCTTACATTTCCAGCGGGAATTAAAGAGGAAGTGCACAAAGTAGAGTCCTTACATTTCCAGGAGGATTTACAGAGGAAGTGCATAAAGTTCTTACATTTCCAGGAGGATTTACAGAGGAAGTGCATGAAGTTCTTACATTTCCAGGAGGATTTACAGAGGAAGTGCATAAAGTAAAGTTCTTACATTTCCAGGAGGGATTACACAGGAAGTGCATAAAGTAAAGTTCTTACATTTCCAGGGGGAATTAAAGAGGAAGTGCATAAAGTAAAGTTCTTACATTTCCAGGAGGGATTACAGAGGAAGTGCATAAAGTAGAGTTCTTACATTTCCAGGAGGGATTACAGAGGAAGTGCATAAAGTAAAGTTCTTACATTTCCAGGGGGAATTAAAGAGAAAGTGCACAAAGTAAAGTTCTTACATTTCCAGGAGGGATTACAGAGGAAGTGCACAAAGTAGAGTTCTTACATTTCCAGGAGGGATTACAGAGGAAGTGCACAAAGTAGAGTTCTTACATTTCCAGGAGGGATTACAGAGGAAGTGCATAAAGTAAAGTTCTTACATTTCCAGGGGGAATTAAAGAGAAAGTGCACAAAGTAAAGTTCTTACATTTCCAGGAGGGATTACAGAGGAAGTGCACAAAGTAGAGTTCTTACATTTCCAGGAGGATTACAGAGGAAGTGCACAAAGTAGAGTTCTTACATTTCCAGGAGGGATTACAGAGGAAGTGCATAAAGTAAAGTTCTTACATTTCCAGGGGGAATTAAAGAGGAAGTGCACAAAGTAGAGTTCTTACATTTCCAGGAGGGATTACAGGGGATGTGCATAAAGTAAAGTTCTTACATTTTCAGGAGGGATTACAGAGGAAGTGCATATAGTAAAGTTCTTACATTTCCAGGAGTATTTACAGAGGAAGTGCACAAAGTAGAGTCCTTACATTTCCAGAAGGATTTACAGAGGAATTGCACAAAGTAAAGTTCTTACATTTCCAGGAGGGATTGCAGGGGATGTGCACAAAGTAGAGTCCTTACATTTCCAGGAGGAATTAAAGAGGAAGTGCAGAAAGTAGAGTCCTTACATTTCCAGGAGGAATTAAAGAGGAAGTGCAGAAAGTAGAGTCCTTACATTTCCAGGGGGAATTAAAGAGGAAGTGCAGAAAGTAGAGTCCTTACATTTCCAGGAATATTTACAGAGGAAGTGCAAAAAGTAAAGTTCTTACATTTCCAGGAGTATTTACAGAGGAAGTGCATAAAGTAAAGTGCTTACATTTCCAGGGGGAATTAAAGAGGAAGTGCAGAAAGTAGAGTCCTTATATTTCCAGGAGGGTTTACAGAGGAAGTGCAGAAAGTAGAGTTCTTACATTTCCAGGAGGATTTACAGAGGAAGCTCATAAAGTAAAATTCTTACATTTCCAGGAGGAATTACAGAGGAAGTGCAGAAAGTAGAGTCCTTACATTTCCAGGAGGGATTACAGAGGAAGTGCACAAAGTAGAGTTCTTACATTTCCAGGAATATTTACAGAGGAAGTGCAAAAAGTAAAGTTCTTACATTTCCAGGATTATTTACAGAGGAAGTGCATAAAGTAAAGTGCTTACATTTCCAGGGGGAATTAAAGAGGAAGTGCAGAAATTAGAGTCCTTAAATTTCCAGGAGGGATTACAGAGGAAGTGCAGAATGTAGAGTTCTTACATTTCCAGGAGGATTTACAGAGGAAGTGCATAAAGTAAAATTCTTACATTTCCAGGAGGAATTACAGAGGAAGTGCAGAAAGTAGAATCCTTACATTTCCAGGAGGGATTACAGAGTAAGTGCACAAAGTAGAGTTCTTACATTTCCAGGAGGGATTACAGGGGATGTGCACAAAGTAGAGTCCTTACATTTCCAGGAGGAATTAAAGAGGAAGTGCAGAAAGTAGAGTCCTTACATTTCCAGGAGGAATTAAAGAGGAAGTGCAGAAAGTAGAGTCCTTACATTTCCAGGGGGAATTAAAGAGGAAGTGCAGAAAGTAGAGTCCTTACATTTCCAGGAGGGATTACAGAGAAAGTTCACAAAGTAGAGTTCTTACATTTCCAGGAATATTTACAGAGGAAGTGCATAAAGTAAAGTGCTTACATTTCCAGGGGGAATTAAAGAGGAAGTGCAGAAAGTAGAGTCCTTAAATTTCCAGGAGGAATTACAGAGGAAGTGCAGAAAGTAGAGTTCTTACATTTCCAGGAGGATTTACAGCGGAAGTGCATAAAGTAAAATTCTTACATTTCCAGGAGGAATTACAGAGGAAGTGCAGAAAGTAGAGTCCTTACATTTCCAGGAGGGATTACAGAGGAAGTGCACAAAGTAGAGTTCTTACATTTCCAGGAGGGATTACAGGGGATGTGCACAAAGTAGAGTCCTTACAATTCCAGGAGGATTTACAGAGGAAGTGCATAAAGTTAAGTTCTTACATTTCCAGGGGGAAATAAAGGGGAAATGCAGAAAGTAGAGTCTTTTTATTTCCAGGAGGGATTACAGAGGAAGTGCACAAGGTAGAGTTCTTACATTTCCAGGAGGGATTACAGAGGAAGTGCACAAAGTAGTTCTTACATTTCCAGGAGGGATTACAGAGGAAGTGCACAAAGTAGAGTTCTTACATTTCCTGGAGGGATTACAGAGGAAGTGTATGAAGTAAAGTTCTTACATTTCCAGGAGGGATTACAGAGGAAGTGTATAAAGTAAAATTCTTACATTTCCAGGAGTAATTAAAGAGGAAATGCACAAAGTAGAGTCCTTACATTTCCAGGGGGAATTACAGAGGAAGTGCAGAAAGTAGAGTTCTTACATTTCCAGGACGGATTACAGAGGAAGTGCATAAAGTAGAGTCCTTACATTTCCAGGAGGATTTACAGAGGAAGTGCATAAAGTTCTTACATTTCCAGGAGGATTTACAGAGGAAGTGCATAAAGTAAAGTTCTTACATTTCCAGGAGGTATTACAGAGGAAGTGCACAAAGTAGAGTCCTTACATTTCCAGGGGGAATTACAGAGGAAGTGCAGAAAGTAAAGTTCTTACATTTCCAGGAGGGATTACAGAGGAAGTGCATAAAGTAGAGTTCTTACATTTCCAGGAGGGATTACTGAGGAAGTGCATAAAGTTAAGTTCTTACATTTCCAGGAGTAATTAAAGAGGAAGTGCACAAAGTAGAGTCCTTACATTTCCAGGGGGAATTACAGAGGAAGTGCAGAAAGTAAAGTTCTTACATTTCCAGGAGGGATTACAGAGGAAGTGCACAAAGTAGAGTTCTTACATTTCCAGGAGGGATTACAGAGGAAGTGCACAAAGTAGAGTTCTTACATTTCCAGGAGGGATTACAGAGGAAGTGCACAAAGTAGAGTTCTTACATTTCCAGGAGGGATTACAGAGGAAGTGCATAAAGTAAAGTTCTTACATTTCCAGGGGGAATCAAAGAGGAAGTGCACAAAGTACAGTCCTTACATTTCCAGGAGGATTTACAGAGGAAGTGCATAAAGTTCTTACATTTCCAGGAGGATTTACAGAGGAAGTGCATAAAGTAAAGTTCTTACATTTCCAGGAGGGATTACAGAGGAAGTGCATAAAGTAAAGTTCTTACATTTCCAGTGGGAATTAAAGAGCAAGTGCATGAAGTAAAGTTCTTACATTTCCAGGAGGGATTACAGAGGAAGTGCACAAAGTAGAGTACTTACATTTCCAGGGGGAATTACAGAGGAAGTGCAGAAAGTAAAGTTCTTACATTTCCAGGAGGGATTACATAGGAAGTGCATAGAGTAGAGTTCTTACATTTCCAGGAGGGATTACAGAGGAAGTCCATAAAGTTCTTACATTTCCAGGAAGATTTACAGAGGAAGTGCATAAAGTAAAGTTCTTACATTTCCTGGAGGGATTACAGAGTAAGTGTATAAAGTAAAGTTCTTACATTTCCAGGAGTAATTAAAGAAGAAATGCACAAAGTAGAGTCCTTACATTTCCAGGGGGAATTACAGAGGAAGTGCAGAAAGTAAAGTTCTTACATTTCCAGGAGGGATTACAGAGGAAGTGCATTAAGTTAAGTTCTTACAATTCCAGGAGTAATTAAAGAGGAAGTGCACAAAGTAGAGTCCTTACATTTCCAGGAGGGATTACAGAGGAAGTACACAAAGTAGAGTCCTTACATTTCCAGGAGGGATTACAGACAAAGTGCACAAAGTAGATTTCTTACATTTCCTGGAGGGATTACAGAGGAAGTGGATAAAGTAAAGTTCTTACATTTCCAGGGGGAATTAAAGAGGAAGTGCACAACTTAGAGTGCTTATATTTCCAGGAGGATTTCCAGAGGAAGTGCATAAAGTTCTTACATTTCCAGGAGGATTTACAGAGGAAGTGCATAAAGTAAAGTTCTTACATTTCCAGGAGGGATTACAGAGGAAGTGCATAAAGTAAAGTTCTTACATTTCCAGGGGGAATTACAGAGGAAGTGCAGAAAGTAAAATTCTTACATTTCCAAGAGGGATTACAGAGGAAGTGCATAAAGTAGAGTTCTTACATTTCCAGGAGGGATTACAGAGGAAGTGCATAAAGTAAAGTTCTTACATTTCCAGGAGGGATTACAGAGGAAGTGCATAAAGTAGAGTTCTTACATTTCCAGGAGGGATTACAGAGGAAGCGCATAAAGTTAAGTTCTTACATTTTCTGGAGGGATTACAGAGGAAGTGCACAAAGTAGAGTTCTTACATTTCCTGGGGGAATTAAAGAGGAAGTGCACAAAGTAGAGTCCTTACATTTCCAGGAGGATTTACAGAGGAAGTGCAGAAAGTAAAGTTCTTACATTTCCAGGAGGGATTACAGAGGAAGTGCAGAAAGTAGAGTCCTTACATTTCCATGAGGAAGTGCAGAAAGTAAAGTTCTTACATTTCCAGAAGGGATTACAGAGGCAGTGCATAAAGTAGAGTTCTTACATTTCCAGGAGGAATTACAAAGGAAGTGCATAAAGTAAAGTTCTTACATTTCCAGGAGGGATTACAGAGGAAGTGCATAAAGTAAAGTTCTTACATTTCCAGGGGGAATTACAGATGAAGTGCAGAAAGTAGAGTCCTTACATTTCCAGGGGGAATTACAGAGGAAGTGAATAAAGTAGAGTTCTTACATTTCCAGGAGGGATTACAGAGGAAGTGCATAAAGTAGAGTTCTTACATTTCCAGGAGGGATTACAGAGGAAGTGCATAAAGTTCTTACATTTCCAGGAGTAATTAAAGAGGAAGTGCACAAAGTAGAGTCCTTACATTTCCAGGGGAAATTACAGAGGAAGTGCAGAAAGTAAAGTTCTTACATTTCCAGGAGGGATTACAGAGGAAGTGCACAAAGTAGAGTTCTTACATTTCCAGGAGGGATTACAGAGGAAGTGCACAAAGTAAAGTTCTTACATTTTCAGGGGGAATTAAAGAGGAAGTGCATAAAGTTCTTACATTTCCAGGAGGATTTACAGAGGAAGTGCATAAAGTAAAGTTCTTACATTTCCAGGAGGGATTACAGAGGAAGTGTATAAAGTAAAGTTCTTACATTTCCAGGAGTAATTAAAGAAGAAATACACAAAGTAGAGTCCTTACATTTCCAGGGGGAATTACAGAGGAAGTGCAGAAAGTAAAGTTCTTACATTTCCAGGAGGGATTACAGAGGAAGTGCATTAAGTTCAGTTCTTACAATTCCAGGAGTACAATTCCAGGAGTAATTAAAGAGGAAGTGCACAAAGTAGAGTCCTTACATTTCCAGGAGGGATTACAGAGGAAGTACACAAAGTAGAGTTCTTACATTTCCTGGAGGGATTACAGAGGAAGTGGATAAAGTTAAGTTCTTACATTTCCTGGAGTAAGTAAAGAGGAAGTGCACAAAGTAGAGTCCTTACATTTCCAGGAGGGATTACAGACAAAGTGCACAAAGTAGATTTCTTACATTTCCTGGAGGGATTACAGAGGAAGTGCATAAAGTAAAGTTCTTACATTTCCAGGGGGAATTAAAGAGGAAGTGCACAAATTAGAGTCCTTATATTTCCAGGAGGATTTCCAGAGGAAGTGCATAAAGTTCTTACATTTCCAGGAGGATTTACAGAGGAAGTGCATAAAGTAAAGTTCTTACATTTCCAGGAGGTATTACAGAGGAAGTGCATAAAGTAAAGTTCTTACATTTCCAGGGGGAATTACAGAGGAAGTGCAGAAAGTAAAGTTCTTACATTTCCAAGAGGGATTACAGAGGAAGTGCATAAAGTAGAGTTCTTACATTTCCAGGAGGGATTACAGAGGAAGTGCATAAAGTAAAGTTCTTACATTTCCAGGAGGGATTACAGAGGAAGTGCATAAAGTAGAGTTCTTACATTTCCAGGAGGGATTACAGAGGAAGTGCATAAAGTTAAGTTCTTACATTTCCAGGATTAATTAAAGAGGAAGTGCATAAAGTAGAGTTCTTACATTTCCTGGAGGGATTACAGAGGAAGTGCACAAAGTAGAGTTCTTACATTTCCTGGAGGGATTACAGAGGAAGTGCAGAAAGTAGAGTTCTTAAATTTCCAGGAGGGATTACAGAGGAAGTGCATAAAGTAAAGTTCTTACATTTCCAGGGGGAATTAAAGAGGAAGTGCACAAAGTAGAGTCCTTACATTTCCAGGAGGATTTACAGAGGAAGTGCAGAAACTAAAGTTCTTACATTTCCAGGAGGGATTACAGAGGAAGTGCAGAAAGTAGAGTCCTTACATTTCCATCGGGAATTACAGAGGAAGTGCAGAAAGTAAAGTTCTTACATTTCCAGAAGGGATTACAGAGGCAGTGCATAAAGTAGAGTTCTTACATTTCCAGGAGGAATTACAAAGGAAGTGCATAAAGTAAAGTTCTTACATTTCCAGGAGGGATTACAGAGGAAGTGCATAAAGTAAAGTTCTTACATTTCCAGGGAGAATTACAGATGAAGTGCAGAAAGTAGAGTCCTTACATTTCCAGGGGGAATTACAGAGGAAGTGAATGAAGTAGAGTTCTTACATTTCCAGGAGGGATTACAGAGGAAGTGCATAAAGTAGAGTTCTTACATTTCCAGGAGGGATTACAGAGGAAGTGCATAAAGTTCTTACATTTCCAGGAGTAATTAAAGAGGAAGTGCACAAAGTAGAGTCCTTACATTTCCAGGGGAAATTACAGAGGAAGTGCAGAAAGTAAAGTTCTTACATTTCCAGGAGGGATTACAGAGGATGTGCACAAAGTAGAGTTCTTACATTTCCAGGAGGAATTACAGAGGAAGTGCACAAAGTAGAGTTCTTACATTTCCAGGAGGGATTACAGAGGAAGTGCACAAAGTAAAGTTCTTACATTTTCAGGGGGAATTAAAGAGGAAGTGCATAAAGTTCTTACATTTCCAGGAGGATTTACAGAGGAAGTGCATAAAGTAAAGTTCTTACATTTCCAGGAGGGATTACAGAGGAAGTGTATAAAGTAAAGTTCTTACATTTCCAGGAGTAATTAAAGAGTAAATGTACAAAGTAGAGTTCTTACATTTCCAGGAGGGATTACATAGGAAGTGCATAAAGTTCTTACATTTCCAGGAGGGATTACAGAGGAAGTACATAAAGTTCTTACATTTCCAGGAGGGATTACAGAGGAAGTGCACAAAGTAGAGTTCTTACATTTCCCAGAGGGATTACAGAGGAAGTGCCCAAAGTAGAGTTCTTACATTTCCAGGAGGGATTACAGAGGAAGTGCACAAAGTAGAGTTCTTACGTTTCCAGGAGGGATTACAGAGTAAGTGCACAAAGTAGAGTTCTTACATTTCCAGGAGGATTTACAGAGGAAGTGCATAAAGTTCTTACATTACAAGGAGGATTTACAGAGGAAGTGCATAAAGTAAAGTTCTTACATTTCCAGGAGGGATTACAGAGGAAGTGCATAAAGTAAAGTTCTTACATTTCCAGGGGGAATTAAAGAGGAAGTGCATAAAGTAAAGTTCTTAAATTTCCAGGAGGGATTACAGAGGAAGTGCATAAAGTAAAGTTCTTACATTTCCAGGAGGGATTACAGAGGAAGTGCACAAAGTAGAGTTCTTACATTTCCAGGAGGGATTACAGAGGAAGTGCACAAAGTAGAGTTCTTACTTTTCCAGGAGGGATTACAGAGGAAGTGCATAAAGTAAAGTTCTTACATTTCCAGGGGAAATTAAAGAGGAAGTGCACAAAGTAGAGTCCTTACATTTCCAGGAGGATTTACAGAGGAAGTGCATAAAGTTCTTACATTTCCAGGAGGATTTACAGAGGAAGTGCATAAAGTAAAGTTCTTACATTTCCAGGGGGAATTAAAGAGGAAGTGTTTAAAGTAAAGTTCTTACATTTCCAGGGGGAATTACAGAGGAAGTGCAGAAAGTAAAGTTCTTACATTTCCAGGAGGAATTACTGAGGAAGTGCACAAAGTAGAGTCCTTACATTTCCAGGGGGAATTACAGAGGAAGTGCATAAAGTTAAGTTCTTACATTTCCAGGAGTAATTAAAGAGGAAGTGCACAAAGTAGAGTCCTTACATTTCCAGGGGGAATTACAGAGGAAGTGCAGAAAGTAAAGTTCTTACATTTCCAGGAGGGATTACAGAGGAAGTGCATAAAGTAAAGTTCTTACATTTCCAGGAGGGATTACAGAGGAAGTGCACAAAGTAGAGTTCTTACATTTCCAGGAGGGATTTCAGAGGAAGTGCACAAAGTAGAGTTCTTACATTTCCAGGAGGGATTTCAGAGGAAGTGCGCAAAGTAGAGTTCTTACATTTCCAGGAGGGATTACAGAGGAAGTGCATAAAGTTCTTACATTTCCAGGAGGATTTACAGAGGAAGTGCATAAAGTAAAGTTCTTACATTTCCAGGAGGGATTACAGAGGAAGTGCACAAAGTAGAGTTCTTACATTTCCAGGAGGGATTACAGAGGAAGTGCACAAAGTAGAGTTGTTACATTTCCAGGAGTAATTAAAGAGGTAGTGCACAAAGTAGAGTTCTTACATTTCCCGGAGGGATTACACAGAGGAATTGCACAAAGTAGAGTTCTTACATTTCCAGGAGGGATTACAGAGGAAGTGCACAAAGTAGAGTTCTTACATTTCCAGGAGAGATTACAGAGGAAGTGCCCAAAGTAGAGTTCTTACATTTCCAGGAGGGAATACAGAGTAAGTGCACAAAGTAGAGTTCTTACATTTCCAGGAGGGATTACAGAGGAAGTGCACAAAGTAGAGTTCTTACATTTCCAGGAGGGATTACAGAGGAAGTGCACAAAGTAGAGTTCTTACATTTCCAGGAGGGATTACAGAGGAAGTGCATAAAGTAAAGTTCTTACATTTCCAGGGGGAATTAAAGAGGAAGTGCATAAAGTTCTTACATTTCCAGGAGGGATTACAGAGGAAGTGCACAAAGTAGAGTCCTTACATTTCCTGGAGGGATTACAGAGGAAGTGCAGAAAGTAGAGTTCTTACATTTCCTGGAGGGATTACAGAGGAAGTGCAGAAAGTAGAGTTCTTACATTTCCAGGAGTAATTAAAGAGGAAGTGCACAAAGTAGAGTCCTTACATTTCCAGGGGGAATTACAGAGGAAGTGCACAAAGTAGAGTTCTTAAATTTCCAGGAGGGATTACAGAGGAAGTGCATAAAGTAAAGTTCTTACATTTCCAGGGGGAATTAAAGAGGAAGTGCACAAAGTAGAGTCCTTACATTTCCAGGAGTATTTACAGAGGAAGTGCATAAAGTTCTTACATTTCCAGGAGGATTTACAGAGGAAGTGCATAAAGTAAAGTCCTTACATTTCCAGGGGGAATTACAGAGGAAGTGCAGAAAGTAAAGTTCTTACATTTCCAGGAGGGATTGCAGAGGAAGTGCAGAAAGTAGAGTCCTTACATTTCCATCGGGAATTACAGAGGAAGTGCAGAAAGTAAAGTTCTTACATTTCCAGGAGGGATTACAGAGGCAGTGCATAAAGTAAAGTTCTTACATTTCCAGGAGGGATTACAGAGGAAGTGCATAAATAAAGTTCTTACATTTCCAGGGGGAATTACAGATGAAGTGCAGAAAGTAGAGTCCTTACATTTCCAGGGGGAATTACAGAGGAAGTGAATAAAGTAGAGTTCTTACATTTCCAGGAGGGATTACAGAGGAAGTGCTTAAAGTAGAGTTCTTACATTTCCAGGAGGGATTACAGAGGAAGTGCATAAAGTTCTTACATTTCCAGGAGTAATTAAAGAGGAAGTGCACAAAGTAGAGTTCTTACATTTCCATGGGAAATTACAGAGGAAGTGCAGAAAGTAAAGTTCTTACATTTCCAGGAGGGATTACAGAGGAAGTGCACAAAGTAAAGTTCTTACATTTTCAGGGGGAATTAAAGAGGAAGTGCATAAAGTTCTTACATTTCCAGGAGGATTTACAGAGGAAGTGCATAAAGTAAAGTTCTTACATTTCCAGGAGGGATTACAGAGGAAGTGTATAAAGTAAAGTTCTTACATTTCCAGGAGTAATTAAAGAGTAAATGTACAAAGTAGAGTCGTTACATTTCCAGGGGGAATTACAGAGGAAGTGCATATAGTAGAGTTCTAACATTTCCAGGAGGGATTACAGAGGAAATGCATAAAGTTCTTACATTTCCAGGAGGGATTACAGAGGAAGTACATAAAGTTCTTACATTTCCAGGAGGATTTACAGAGGAAGTGCATAAAGTTCTTACATTTCCAGGAGGATTTACAGAGGAAGTGCATAAAGTAAAGTTCTTACATTTCCAGGAGGGATTACAGAGGAAGTGCATAAAATAAAGTTCTTACATTTCCAGGGGGAATTAAAGAGGAAGTGCATAAAGTAAAGTTCTTACATTTCCAGGAGGGATTACAGAGGAAGTGCACAAAGTAGAGTCCTTACATTTCCAGGAGGGATTACAGAGGAAGTGCGCAAAGTAGAGTTCTTACATTTCCAGTAGGGATTACAGAGGAAGTGCATAAAGTTCTTACATTTCCAGGAGGATTTACAGAGGAAGTGTATAAAGTAAAGTTCTTACATTTCCAGGAGTAATTAAAGAGGAAGTGCAGAAAGTAGAGTTCTTACATTTCCAGGAGGGATTACAGAGGAAGTGCATAAAGTAGAGTTCTTACATTTCCAGGAGGGATTACAGAGGAAGTGCATAAAGTAAAGTTCTTACATTTCCAGGAGGGATTACAGAGGAAGTGTATAAAGTAAAGTTCTTACATTTCCCGGAGGGATTACAGAGGAAGTGCATAAAGTAAAGTTCTTATATCTCCAGGGGGAATTACAGAGGAAGTGAATAAAGTAGAGTTCTTACATTTCCAGGAGGGATTACAGAGGAAGTGCATAAAGTAGAGTTCTTACATTTCCAGGAGGGATTACAGAGCAAGTGCACAAAGTAGAGTTCTTACATTTCCAGGAATAATTTAAAAAGGAAGTGCACAAAGTAAAGTTCTTACATTTCCCGGAGGGATTACACAGAGGAAGTGCACAAAGTAGAGTTCTTACATTTCCAGGAGGGATTACAGAAGAAGTGCCCAAAGTAGAGTCCTTACATTTCCAGGAGGGATTACAGAGGAAGTGCACAAAGTAGAGTTCTTACATTTCCAGGAGGGATTACAGAGGAAGTGCACAAAGTAGAGTTCATACATTTCCAGAAGGGATTACAGAGGAAGTGCATAAAGTAGAGTTCTTACATTTCCAGGAGGGATTACAGAGGAAGTGCATAGAGTAAAGTTCTTACATTTCCAGGTGCAATTAAAGAGGAAGTGCATAAAGTAAAGTTCTTACATTTCCAGGAGGGATTACAGAGGAAGTGCACAAAGTAGAGTCCTTACATTTCCAGGGGGAATTACAGAGAAAGTGCAGAAAGTAAAGTTCTTACATTTCCTGGAGGGATTACAGAGGAAGTGCAGAAAGTAGAGTTCTTACATTTCCAGGAGGGATTACAGAGGAAGTGCAGAAAGTTAAGTTCTTACATTTCCAGGAGTAATTAAAGAGGAAGTGCACAAAGTAGAGTTCTTACATTTCCAGGGGGAATTACAGAGGAAGTGCACAAAGTAGAGTTCTTAAATTTCCAGGAGGGATTACAGAGGAAGTGCATAAAGTAAAGTTCTTACATTTCCAGGGGGAACTAAAGAGGAAGTGCACAAAGTAGAGTCCTTACATTTCCAGGAGGATTTACAGAGGAAGTGCATAAAGTTCTTACATTTCCAGGAGGATTTACAGAGGAAGTGCATAAAGTAAAGTTCTTACATTTCGAGGAGGGATTACCGAGGAAGTGTATAAAGTAAAGTTCTTACATTTCCAGGAGTAATTAAAGAGTAAATGTACAAAGTAGAGTCCTTACATTTCCAGGGGGAATTACAGAGGAAGTGCATAAAGTAGAGTTCTTACATTTCCAGGAGGGATTACAGAGGAAGTGCCCAAAGTAGAGTTCTTACATTTCCAGGAGGGATTACAGAGGAAGTGCACAAAGTAGAGTTCTTACATTTCCAGGAGGGATTACAGAGGAAGTGCATAAAGTAAAGTTCTTACATTTCCAGGAGGGATTACAGAGGAAGTGCACAAAGTAGATTTCTTACATTTCCAGGAGGATTTACAGAGGAAGTGCATAAAGTTCTTACATTTCCAGGAGGATTTACAGAGGAAGTGCATAAAGTAAAGTTCTTACATTTCCAGGAGGGATTACACAGGAAGTGCATAAAGTAAAGTTCTTACATTTTCAGGGGGAATTAAAGAGGAAGTGCATAAAGTAAAGTTCTTACATTTCCAGGAGGGATTACAGAGGAAGTGCATAAAGTAGAGTTCTTACATTTCCAGGAGGGATTACAGAGGAAGTGCATAAGGTAAAGTTCTTACATTTCCAGGGGGAATTAAAGAGAAAGTGCACAAAGTAAAGTTCTTACATTTCCAGGAGGGATTACAGAGGAAGTGCACAAAGTAGAGTTCTTACATTTCCAGGAGGGATTACAGAGGAAGTGCACAAAGTAGAGTTCTTACATTTCCAGGAGGGATTACAGAGGAAGTGCATAAAGTAAAGTTCTTACATTTCCAGGGGGAATTAAAGAGGAAGTGCACAAAGTAGAGTCCTTACATTTCCAGGAGGATTTACAGAGGAAGTGCATAAAGTTCTTACATTTCCAGGAGGATTTACAGAGGAAGTGCATAAAGTAAAGTTCTTACTTTTCCAGGAGGGATTACAGAGGAAGTGCATAAAGTAAAGTTCTTACATTTCCAGGAGGATTTACAGAGGAAGTGCATAAAGTAAAGTTCTTACATTTCCAGGAGGATTTACAGAGGAAGTGCATAAAGTAAAGTTCTTACATTTCCAGGAGGGATTACAGAGGAAGTGCATAAAGTAGAGTTCTTACATTTCCAGGGGGAATTAAAGAGGAAGTGCACAAAGTAGAGTCCTTACATTTCCAGGAGGATTTACAGAGGAAGTGCATAAAGTTCTTACATTTCCAGGAGGATTTACAGAGGAAGTGCATAAAGTAAAGTTCTTACTTTTCCAGGGGGATTTACAGAGGAAGTGCATAAAGTTAAGTTCTTACATTTCCAGGAGTAATTAAAGAGGATGTGCACAAAGTAGAGTCCTTACATTTCCAGGGGGAATTACAGAGGAAGTGCAGAAAGTAAAGTTCTTACATTTCCAGGAGGGATTACAGAGGAAGTGCAGAAAGTAAAGTTCTTACATTTCCAGGAGGGATTACAGAGGCAGTGCATAAAGTAAAGTTCTTACATTTCCAGGAGGGATTACAGAGGAAGTGCATAAATAAAGTTCTTACATTTCCAGGGGGAATTACAGATGAAGTGCAGAAAGTAGAGTCCTTACATTTCCAGGGGGAATTACAGAGGAAGTGAATAAAGTAGAGTCCTTACATTTCCAGGAGGGATTACAGAAGAAGTGAATAAAGTAGAGTTCTTACATTTCCAGGAGGGATTACAGAGGAAGTGCATAAAGTAGAGTTCTTACATTTCCAGGAGGGATTACAGAGGAAGTGCATAAGTTCTTACATTTCCAGGAGTAATTAAAGAGGAAGTGCACAAAGTAGAGTCCTTACATTTCCATGGGAAATTACAGAGGAAGTGCAGAAAGTAAAGTTCTTACATTTCCAGGAGGGATTACAGAGGAAGTGCACAAAGTAGAGTTCTTACATTTCCAGGAGGAATTACAGAGGAAGTGCACAAAGTAGAGTTCTTACATTTCCAGGAGGAATTACAGAGGAAGTGCACAAAGTAAAGTTCTTACATTTTCAGGGGGAATTAAAGAGGAAGTGCATAAAGTTCTTACATTTCCAGGAGGATTTACAGAGGAAGTGCATAAAGTAAAGTTCTTACATTTCCAGGAGGGATTACAGAGGAAGTGTATAAAGTAAAGTTCTTACATTTCCAGGAGTAATTAAAGAGTAAATGTACAAAGTAGAGTCCTTACATTTCCAGGGGGAATTACAGAGGAAGTGCATATAGTAGAGTTCTTACATTTCCAGGAGGGATTACAGAGGAAATGCATAAAGTTCTTACATTTTCAGGAGGGATTATAGAGGAAGTACATAAAGTTCTTACATTTCCAGGAGGGATTACAGAGGAAGTGCCCAAAGTAGAGTTCTTACATTTCCAGGAGGGATTACAGAGGAAGTGCACAAAGTAGAGTTCTTACATTTCCAGGAGGGATTACAGAGTAAGTGCACAAAGTAGAGTTCTTACATTTCCAGGAGGATTTACAGAGGAAGTGCATAAAGTTCTTACATTTCCTGGAGGATTTACAGAGGAAGTGCATAAAGTAAAGTTCTTACATTTCTAGGAGGATTTACAGAGGAAGTGCATAAAGTAAAGTTCTTACTTTTCCAGGAAGGATTACAGAGGAAGTGCATAAAGTAAAGTTCTTACATTTCCAGGAGGATTTACAGAGGAAGTGCATAAAGTAAAGTTCTTACATTTCCAGGGGGAATTAAAGAGAAAGTGCACAAAGTAAAGTTCTTACATTTCCAGGAGGGATTACAGAGGAAGTGCACAAAGTAGAGTTCTTACATTTCCAGGAGAGATTACAGAGGAAGTGCACAAAGTAGAGTTCTTACATTTCCAGGAGGGATTACAGAGGAAGTGCATAAAGTAAAGTTCTTACATTTCCAAGGGGAATTAAAGAGGAAGTGCACAAAGTAGAGTCCTTACATTTCCAGGAGGATTTACAGAGGAAGTGCATAAAGTTCTTACATTTCCAGGAGGATTTACAGAGGAAGTGCATAAAGTAAAGTTCTTACATTTCCAGAAGGGATTACAGAGGAAGTGCATAAAGTAAAGTTCTTACTTTTCCAGGAGGGATTACAGAGGAAGTGCATAAAGTAAAGTTCTTACATTTCCAGGAGGATTTACAGAGGAAGTTCATAAAGTAAAGTTCTTACATTTCCAGGAGGATTTACAGAGGAAGTGCATAAAGTAAAGTTCTTACATTTCCAGGAGGGATTACAGAGGAAGTGCATAAAGTAAAGTTCTTACATTTCCAGGGGGAATTAAAGAGGAAGTGCACAAAGTAGAGTCCTTACATTTCCAGGAGGATTTACAGAGGAAGTGCATAAAGTTCTTACATTTCCAGGAGGATTTACAGAGGAAGTGCATAAAGTAAAGTTCTTACTTTTCCAGGGGGATTTACATAGGAAGTGCATAAAGTTAAGTTCTTACATTTCCAGGAGTAATTAAAGAGGATGTTCACAAAGTAGAGTCCTTACATTTCCAGGGGGAATTACAGAGGAAGTGCAGAAAGTAAAGTTCTTACATTTCCAGGAGGGATTACAGAGGAAGTGCAGAAAGTAAAGTTCTTACATTTCCAGGAGGGATTACAGAGGCAGTGCATAAAGTAAAGTTCTTACATTTCCAGGAGGGATTACAGAGGAAGCGCATAAATAAAGTTCTTACATTTCCAGGGGGAATTACAGATGAAGTGAATAAAGTAGAGTCCTTACATTTCCAGGAGGGATTACAGAAGAAGTGAATAAAGTAGAGTTCTTACATTTCCAGGAGGGATTACAGAGGAAGTGCATAAAGTAGAGTTCTTACATTTCCAGGAGGGATTACAGAGGAAGTGCATAAGTTCTTACATTTCCAGTAGTAATTAAAGAGGATGTGCACAAAGTAGAGTCCTTACATTTCCAGGGGGAATTACAGAGGAAGTGCAGAAAGTAAAGTTCTTACATTTCCAGGAGGGATTACAGAGGAAGTGCAGAAAGTAAAGTTCTTACATTTCCAGGAGGGATTACAGAGGCAGTGCATAAAGTAAAGTTCTTACATTTCCAGGAGGGATTACAGAGGAAGCGCATAAATAAAGTCCTTACATTTCCAGGGGGAATTACAGAGGAAGTGAATAAAGTAGAGTCCTTACATTTCCAGGAGGGATTACAGAAGAAGTGAATAAAGTAGAGTTCTTACATTTCCAGGAGGGATTACAGAGGAAGTGCATAAAGTAGAGTTCTTACATTTCCAGGAGGGATTACAGAGGAAGTGCATAAGTTCTTACATTTCCAGGAGTAATTAAAGAGGAAGTGCACAAAGTAGAGTCCTTACATTTCCATGGGAAATTACAGAGGAAGTGCAGAAAGTAAAGTTCTTACATTTCCAGGAGGGATTACAGAGGAAGTGCACAAAGTAGAGTTCTTACATTTCCAGGAGGAATTACAGAGGAAGTGCACAAAGTAGAGTTCTTACATTTCCAGGAGGAATTACAGAGGAAGTGCACAAAGTAAAGTTCTTACATTTTCAGGGGGAATTAAAGAGGAAGTGCATAAAGTTCTTACATTTCCAGGAGGATTTACAGAGGAAGTGCATAAAGTAAAGTTCTTACATTTCCAGGAGGGATTACAGAGGAAGTGTATAAAGTAAAGTTCTTACATTTCCAGGAGTAATTAAAGAGTAAATGTACAAAGTAGAGTCCTTACATTTCCAGGGGGAATTACAGAGGAAGTGCATATAGTAGAGTTCTTACATTTCCAGGAGGGATTACAGAGGAAATGCATAAAGTTCTTACATTTCCAGGAGGGATTATAGAGGAAGTACATAAAGTTCTTACATTTCCAGGAGGGATTACAGAGGAAGTGCCCAAAGTAGAGTTCTTACATTTCCAGGAGGGATTACAGAGGAAGTGCACAAAGTAGAGTTCTTACATTTCCAGGAGGGATACAGAGTAAGTGCACAAAGTAGAGTTCTTACATTTCCAGGAGAATTTACAGAGGAAGTGCATAAAGTTCTTACATTTCCTGGAGGATTTACAGAGGAAGTGCATAAAGTAAAGTTCTTACATTTCTAGGAGGGATTACAGAGGAAGTGCATAAAGTAAAGTTCTTACATTTCCAGGGGGAATTAAAGAGGAAGTGCATAAAGTAAAGTTCTTACATTTCCAGGAGGGATTACAGAGGAAGTGCATAAAGTAGAGTTCTTACATTTCCAGGAGGGATTACAGAGGAAGTGCATAAAGTAAAGTTCTTACATTTCCAGTGGGAATTAAAGAGGAAGTGCACAAAGTAGAGTCCTTACATTTCCAGGAGGATTTACAGAGGAAGTGCATAAAGTTCTTACATTTCCAGGAGGATTTACAGAGGAAGTGCAAGAAGTTCTTACATTTCCAGGAGGATTTACAGAGGAAGTGCATAAAGTAAAGTTCTTACATTTCCAGGAGGGATTACACAGGAAGTGCATAAAGTAAAGTTCTTACATTTCCAGGGGGAATTAAAGAGGAAGTGCATAAAGTAAAGTTCTTACATTTCCAGGAGGGATTACAGAGGAAGTGCATAAAGTAGAGTTCTTACATTTCCAGGAGGGATTACAGAGGAAGTACATAAAGTAAAGTTCTTACATTTCCAGGGGGAATTAAAGAGAAAGTGCACAAAGTAAAGTTCTTACATTTCCAGGAGGGATTACAGAGGAAGTGCACAAAGTAGAGTTCTTACATTTCCAGGAGGGATTACAGAGGAAGTGCACAAAGTAGAGTTCTTATATTTCCAGGAGGGATTACAGAGGAAGTGCATAAAGTAAAGTTCTTACATTTCCAGGGGGAATTAAAGAGAAAGTGCACAAAGTAAAGTTCTTACATTTCCAGGAGGGATTACAGAGGAAGTGCACAAAGTAGAGTTCTTACATTTCCAGGAGGATTACAGAGGAAGTGCACAAAGTAGAGTTCTTACATTTCCAGGAGGGATTACAGAGGAAGTGCATAAAGTAAAGTTCTTACATTTCCAGGGGGAATTAAAGAGGAAGTGAACAAAGTAGAGTCCTTACATTTCCAGGAGGATTTACAGAGGAAGTGCATAAAGTGCTTACATTTCCAGGAGGATTTACAGAGGAAGTGCATAAAGTAAAGTTCTTACTTTTCCAGGAAGGATTACAGAGGAAGTGCATAAAGTAAAGTTCTTACATTTCCAGGAGGGATTACAGAGGCAGTGCATAAAGTAAAGTTCTTACATTTCCAGGAGGGATTACAGAGGAAGCGCATAAATAAAGTCCTTACATTTCCAGGGGGAATTACAGAGGAAGTGAATAAAGTAGAGTCCTTACATTTCCAGGAGGGATTACAGAAGAAGTGAATAAAGTAGAGTTCTTACATTTCCAGGAGGGATTACAGAGGAAGTGCATAAAGTAGAGTTCTTACATTTCCAGGAGGGATTACAGAGGAAGTGCATAAGTTCTTACATTTCCAGGAGTAATTAAAGAGGAAGTGCACAAAGTAGAGTCCTTACATTTCCATGGGAAATTACAGAGGAAGTGCAGAAAGTAAAGTTCTTACATTTCCAGGAGGGATTACAGAGGAAGTGCACAAAGTAGAGTTCTTACATTTCCAGGAGGAATTACAGAGGAAGTGCACAAAGTAGAGTTCTTACATTTCCAGGAGGAATTACAGAGGAAGTGCACAAAGTAAAGTTCTTACATTTTCAGGGGGAATTAAAGAGGAAGTGCATAAAGTTCTTACATTTCCAGGAGGATTTACAGAGGAAGTGCATAAAGTAAAGTTCTTACATTTCCAGGAGGGATTACAGAGGAAGTGTATAAAGTAAAGTTCTTACATTTCCAGGAGTAATTAAAGAGTAAATGTACAAAGTAGAGTCCTTACATTTCCAGGGGGAATTACAGAGGAAGTGCATATAGTAGAGTTCTTACATTTCCAGGAGGGATTACAGAGGAAATGCATAAAGTTCTTACATTTCCAGGAGGGATTATAGAGGAAGTACATAAAGTTCTTACATTTCCAGGAGGGATTACAGAGGAAGTGCCCAAAGTAGAGTTCTTACATTTCCAGGAGGGATTACAGAGGAAGTGCACAAAGTAGAGTTCTTACATTTCCAGGAGGGATTACAGAGTAAGTGCACAAAGTAGAGTTCTTACATTTCCAGGAGGATTTACAGAGGAAGTGCATAAAGTTCTTACATTTCCTGGAGGATTTACAGAGGAAGTGCATAAAGTAAAGTTCTTACATTTCTAGGACTGATTACAGAGGAAGTGCATAAAGTAAAGTTCTTACATTTCCAGGGGGAAGTAAAGAGGAAGTGCATAAAGTAAAGTTCTTACATTTCCAGGAGGGATTACAGAGGAAGTGCATAAAGTAGAGTTCTTACATTTCCAGGAGGGATTACAGAGGAAGTGCATAAAGTAAAGTTCTTACATTTCCAGGGGGAATTAAAGAGGAAGTGCACAAAGTAGAGTCCTTACATTTCCAGGAGGATTTACAGAGGAAGTGCATAAAGTTCTTACATTTCCAGGAGGATTTACAGAGGAAGTGCATAAAGTTCTTACATTTCCAGGAGGATTTACAGAGGAAGTGCATAAAGTAAAGTTCTTACATTTCCAGGAGGGATTACACAGGAAGTGCATAAAGTAAAGTTCTTACATTTCCAGGGGAAATTAAAGAGGAAGTGCATAAAGTAAAGTTCTTACATTTCCAGGAGGGATTACAGAGGAAGTGCATAAAGTAGAGTTCTTACATTTCCAGGAGGGATTACAGAGGAAGTGCATAAAGTAAAGTTCTTACATTTCCAGGGGGAATTAAAGAGAAAGTGCAAAAAGTAAAGTTCTTACATTTCCAGGAGGGATTACAGAGGAAGTGCACAAAGTAGAGTTCTTACATTTCCAGGAGGGATTACAGAGGAAGTGCACAAAGTAGAGTTCTTACATTTCCAGGTGGAATTAAAGAGAAAGTGCACAAAGTAAAGTTCTTACATTTCCAGGAGGGATTACAGAGGAAGTGCACAAAGTAGAGTTCTTACATTTCCAGGAGGGATTACAGAGGAAGTGCATAAAGTAAAGTTCTTACATTTCCAGGGGGAATTAAAGAGGAAATGCACAAAGTAGAGTCCTTACATTTCCAGGAGGATTTACAGAGGAAGTGCATAAAGTTCTTACATTTCCAGGAGGATTTACAGAGGAAGTGCATAAAGTAAAGTTCTTACTTTTCCAGGAGGGATTACAGAGGAAGTGCATAAAGTAAAGTTCTTACATTTCCAGGAGGATTTACAGAGGAAGTGCATAAAGTAAAGTTCTTACATTTCCAGGAGGATTTACAGAGGAAGTGCATAAAGTAAAGTTCTTACATTTCCAGAAGGGATTACAGAGGAAGTGCACAAAGTAGAGTCCTTACATTTCTAGGGGGAATTACAGAGGAAGTGCATAAAGTTAAGTTCTTACATTTCCAGGAGTAATTAAAGAGGATGTGCACAAAGTAGAGTCCTTACATTTCCATGGGAAATTACAGAGGAAGTGCAGAAAGTAAAGTTCTTACATTTCCAGGAGGGATTACAGAGGAAGTGCACAAAGTAGAGTTCTTACATTTCCAGGAGGAATTACAGAGGAAGTGCACAAAGTAGAGTTCTTACATTTCCAGGAGGAATTACAGAGGAAGTGCACAAAGTAAAGTTCTTACATTTTCAGGGGGAATTAAAGAGGAAGTGCATAAAGTTCTTACATTTCCAGGAGGATTTACAGAGGAAGTGCATAAAGTAAAGTTCTTACATTTCCAGGAGGGATTACAGAGGAAGTGTATAAAGTAAAGTTCTTACATTTCCAGGAGTAATTAAAGAGTAAATGTACAAAGTAGAGTCCTTACATTTCCAGGGGGAATTACAGAGGAAGTGCATATAGTAGAGTTCTTACATTTCCAGGAGGGATTACAGAGGAAATGCATAAAGTTCTTACATTTCCAGGAGGGATTACAGAGGAAGTACATAAAGTTCTTACATTTCCAGGAGGGATTACAGAGGAAGTGCCCAAAGTAGAGTTCTTACATTTCCAGGAGGGATTACAGAGGAAGTGCACAAAGTAGAGTTCTTACATTTCCAGGAGGGATTACAGAGTAAGTGCACAAAGTAGAGTTCTTACATTTCCAGGAGGATTTACAGAGGAAGTGCATAAAGTTCTTACATTTCCTGGAGGATTTACAGAGGAAGTGCATAAAGTAAAGTTCTTACATTTCTAGGAGGGATTACAGAGGAAGTGCATAAAGTAAAGTTCTTACATTTCCAGGGGGAATTAAAGAGGAAGTGCATAAAGTAAAGTTCTTACATTTCCAGGAGGGATTACAGAGGAAGTGCATAAAGTAGAGTTCTTACATTTCCAGGAGGGATTACAGAGTAAGTGCACAAAGTAGAGTCCTTACATTTCCAGGAGGATTTACAGAGGAAGTGCATAAAGTTCTTACATTTCCAGGAGGATTTACAGAGGAAGTGCATAAAGTAAAGTTCTTACATTTCCAGGAGGGATTACAGAGGAAGTGCATAAAATAAAGTTCTTACATTTCCAGGGGGAATTAAAGAGGAAGTGCATAAAGTAGAGTTCTTACATTTCCAGGGGGAATTAAAGAGGAAGTGCAAAAAGTAGAGTCCTTACATTTCCAGGAGGGATTACAGAGGAAGTGCGCAAAGTAGAGTTCTTACATTTCCAGTAGGGATTACAGAGGAAGTGCATAAAGTTCTTACATTTCCAGGAGGATTTACACAGTAAGTGTATAAAGTAAAGTTCTTACATTTCCAGGAGTAATTAAAGAGGAAGTGCAGAAAGTAGAGTCCTTACATTTCCAGGGGGAATTACAGAGGAAGTGCAGAAAGTAAAGTTCTTACATTTCCAGGAGGGATTACAGAGGAAGTGCATAAAGTAGAGTCCTTACATTTCCAGGGGGAATTACAGAGGAAGTGCATAAAGTAGAGTTCTTACATTTCCAGGAGGGATAACAGAGGAAGTACATAAAGTAGAGTTCTTACATTTCCAGGAGGGATTACAGAGGAAGTGCACAAAGTAGAGTTCTTACATTTCCAGGAATGATTACAGAGTAAGTGCACAAAGTAGATTTCTTACATTTCCAGGAGGATTTACAGAGGAAGTGCATAAAGTTCTTACATTTCCAGGAGGATTTACAGAGGAAGTGCATAAAGTAAAGTTCTTACATTTCCATGAGGGATTACACAGGAAGTGCATAAAGTAAAGTTCTTACATTTCCAGGGGGAATTAAAGAGGAAGTGCATAAAGTAAAGTTCTTACATTTCCAGGAGGGATTACAGAGGAAGTGCATAAAGTCGAGTTCTTACATTTCCAGGAGGGATTACAGAGGAAGTGCATAAAGTAAAGTTCTTACATTTCCAGGGGAAATTAAAGAGAAAGTGCACAAAGTAAAGTTCTTACATTTCCAGGAGGGATTACAGAGGAAGTGCACAAAGTAGAGTTCTTACATTTCCAGGAGGGATTACAGAGGAAGTGCATAAATAAAGTTCTTACATTTCCAGGAGTAATTAAAGAGGATGTGCACAAAGTAGAGTCCTTACATTTCCAGGGGGAATTACAGAGGAAGTGCAGAAAGTAAAGTTCTTACATTTCCAGGAGGGATTACAGAGGAAGTGCAGAAAGTAGAGTCCTTACATTTCCATCGGGAATTACAGAGGAAGTGCAGAAAGTAAAGTTCTTACATTTCCAGGAGGGATTACAGAGGAAGTGCATAAATAAAGTTCTTATATTTCCAGGGGGAATTACAGAGGAAGTGAATAAAGTAGAGTTCTTACATTTCCAGGAGGGATTACAGAGGAAGTGCATAAAGTAGAGTTCTTACATTTCCAGGAAGGATTACAGAGTAAGTGCATAAAGTTCTTACATTTCCAGGAGTAATTAAAGAGGAAGTGCACAAAGTAGAGTCCTTACATTTCCATGGGAAATTACAGAGGAAGTGCACAAAGTAGAGTTCTTACATTTCCAGGAGGGATTACAGAGGAAGTGCATAAAGTAAAGTTCTTACATTTCCAGGGGGAATTAAAGAGGAAATGCACAAAGTAGAGTCCTTACATTTCCAGGAGGATTTACAGAGGAAGTGCATAAAGTTCTTACATTTCCAGGAGGATTTACAGAGGAAGTGCATAAAGTAAAGTTCTTACTTTTCCAGGAGGGATTACAGAGGAAGTGCATAAAGTAAAGTTCTTACATTTCCAGGAGGATTTACAGAGGAAGTGCATAAAGTAAAGTTCTTACATTTCCAGGAGGATTTACAGAGGAAGTGCATAAAGTAAAGTTCTTACATTTCCAGAAGGGATTACAGAGGAAGTGCACAAAGTAGAGTCCTTACATTTCTAGGGGGAATTACAGAGGAAGTGCATAAAGTTAAGTTCTTACATTTCCAGGAGTAATTAAAGAGGATGTGCACAAAGTAGAGTCCTTACATTTCCATGGGAAATTACAGAGGAAGTGCAGAAAGTAAAGTTCTTACATTTCCAGGAGGGATTACAGAGGAAGTGCACAAAGTAGAGTTCTTACATTTCCAGGAGGAATTACAGAGGAAGTGCACAAAGTAGAGTTCTTACATTTCCAGGAGGAATTACAGAGGAAGTGCACAAAGTAAAGTTCTTACATTTTCAGGGGGAATTAAAGAGGAAGTGCATAAAGTTCTTACATTTCCAGGAGGATTTACAGAGGAAGTGCATAAAGTAAAGTTCTTACATTTCCAGGAGGGATTACAGAGGAAGTGTATAAAGTAAAGTTCTTACATTTCCAGGAGTAATTAAAGAGTAAATGTACAAAGTAGAGTCCTTACATTTCCAGGGGGAATTACAGAGGAAGTGCATATAGTAGAGTTCTTACATTTCCAGGAGGGATTACAGAGGAAATGCATAAAGTTCTTACATTTCCAGGAGGGATTACAGAGGAAGTACATGAAGTTCTTACATTTCCAGGAGGGATTACAGAGGAAGTGCCCAAAGTAGAGTTCTTACATTTCCAGGAGGGATTACAGAGGAAGTGCACAAAGTAGAGTTCTTACATTTCCAGGAGGGATTACAGAGTAAGTGCACAAAGTAGAGTTCTTACATTTCCAGGAGGATTTACAGAGGAAGTGCATAAAGTTCTTACATTTCCTGGAGGATTTACAGAGGAAGTGCATAAAGTAAAGTTCTTACATTTCTAGGAGGGATTACAGAGGAAGTGCATAAAGTAAAGTTCTTACATTTCCAGGGGGAATTAAAGAGGAAGTGCATAAAGTAAAGTTCTTACATTTCCAGGAGGGATTACAGAGGAAGTGCATAAAGTAGAGTTCTTACATTTCCAGGAGGGATTACAGAGTAAGTGCACAAAGTAGAGTCCTTACATTTCCAGGAGGATTTACAGAGGAAGTGCATAAAGTTCTTACATTTCCAGGAGGATTTACAGAGGAAGTGCATAAAGTAAAGTTCTTACATTTCCAGGAGGGATTACAGAGGAAGTGCATAAAATAAAGTTCTTACATTTCCAGGGGGAATTAAAGAGGAAGTGCATAAAGTAGAGTTCTTACATTTCCAGGGGGAATTAAAGAGGAAGTGCATAAAGTAGAGTCCTTACATTTCCAGGAGGGATTACAGAGGAAGTGCGCAAAGTAGAGTTCTTACATTTCCAGTAGGGATTACAGAGGAAGTGCATAAAGTTCTTACATTTCCAGGAGGATTTACACAGTAAGTGTATAAAGTAAAGTTCTTACATTTCCAGGAGTAATTAAAGAGGAAGTGCAGAAAGTAGAGTCCTTACATTTCCAGGGGGAATTACAGAGGAAGTGCAGAAAGTAAAGTTCTTACATTTCCAGGAGGGATTACAGAGGAAGTGCATAAAGTAGAGTCCTTACATTTCCAGGGGGAATTACAGAGGAAGTGCATAAAGTAGAGTTCTTACATTTCCAGGAGGGATAACAGAGGAAGTACATAAAGTAGAGTTCTTACATTTCCAGGAGGGATTACAGAGGAAGTGCACAAAGTAGAGTTCTTACATTTCCAGGAATGATTACAGAGTAAGTGCACAAAGTAGATTTCTTACATTTCCAGGAGGATTTACAGAGGAAGTGCATAAAGTTCTTACATTTCCAGGAGGATTTACAGAGGAAGTGCATAAAGTAAAGTTCTTACATTTCCATGAGGGATTACACAGGAAGTGCATAAAGTAAAGTTCTTACATTTCCAGGGGGAATTAAAGAGGAAGTGCATAAAGTAAAGTTCTTACATTTCCAGGAGGGATTACAGAGGAAGTGCATAAAGTAGAGTTCTTACATTTCCAGGAGGGATTACAGAGGAAGTGCATAAAGTAAAGTTCTTACATTTCCAGGGGAAATTAAAGAGAAAGTGCACAAAGTAAAGTTCTTACATTTCCAGGAGGGATTACAGAGGAAGTGCACAAAGTAGAGTTCTTACATTTCCAGGAGGGATTACAGAGGAAGTGCATAAATAAAGTTCTTACATTTCCAGGAGTAATTAAAGAGGATGTGCACAAAGTAGAGTCCTTACATTTCCAGGGGGAATTACAGAGGAAGTGCAGAAAGTAAAGTTCTTACATTTCCAGGAGGGATTACAGAGGAAGTGCAGAAAGTAGAGTCCTTACATTTCCATCGGGAATTACAGAGGAAGTGCAGAAAGTAAAGTTCTTACATTTCCAGGAGGGATTACAGAGGAAGTGCATAAATAAAGTTCTTATATTTCCAGGGGGAATTACAGAGGAAGTGAATAAAGTAGAGTTCTTACATTTCCAGGAGGGATTACAGAGGAAGTGCATAAAGTAGAGTTCTTACATTTCCAGGAGGGATTACAGAGTAAGTGCACAAAGTAGAGTCCTTACATTTCCAGGAGGATTTACAGAGGAAGTGCATAAAGTTCTTACATTTCCAGGAGGATTTACAGAGGAAGTGCATAAAGTAAAGTTCTTACATTTCCAGGAGGGATTACAGAGGAAGTGCATAAAATAAAGTTCTTACATTTCCAGGGGGAATTAAAGAGGAAGTGCATAAAGTAGAGTTCTTACATTTCCAGGGGGAATTAAAGAGGAAGTGCATAAAGTAGAGTCCTTACATTTCCAGGAGGGATTACAGAGGAAGTGCGCAAAGTAGAGTTCTTACATTTCCAGTAGGGATTACAGAGGAAGTGCATAAAGTTCTTACATTTCCAGGAGGATTTACACAGTAAGTGTATAAAGTAAAGTTCTTACATTTCCAGGAGTAATTAAAGAGGAAGTGCAGAAAGTAGAGTCCTTACATTTCCAGGGGGAATTACAGAGGAAGTGCAGAAAGTAAAGTTCTTACATTTCCAGGAGGGATTACAGAGGAAGTGCATAAAGTAGAGTCCTTACATTTCCAGGGGGAATTACAGAGGAAGTGCATAAAGTAGAGTTCTTACATTTCCAGGAGGGATAACAGAGGAAGTACATAAAGTAGAGTTCTTACATTTCCAGGAGGGATTACAGAGGAAGTGCACAAAGTAGAGTTCTTACATTTCCAGGAATGATTACAGAGTAAGTGCACAAAGTAGATTTCTTACATTTCCAGGAGGATTTACAGAGGAAGTGCATAAAGTTCTTACATTTCCAGGAGGATTTACAGAGGAAGTGCATAAAGTAAAGTTCTTACATTTCCATGAGGGATTACACAGGAAGTGCATAAAGTAAAGTTCTTACATTTCCAGGGGGAATTAAAGAGGAAGTGCATAAAGTAAAGTTCTTACATTTCCAGGAGGGATTACAGAGGAAGTGCATAAAGTAGAGTTCTTACATTTCCAGGAGGGATTACAGAGGAAGTGCATAAAGTAAAGTTCTTACATTTCCAGGGGAAATTAAAGAGAAAGTGCACAAAGTAAAGTTCTTACATTTCCAGGAGGGATTACAGAGGAAGTGCACAAAGTAGAGTTCTTACATTTCCAGGAGGGATTACAGAGGAAGTGCATAAATAAAGTTCTTACATTTCCAGGAGTAATTAAAGAGGATGTGCACAAAGTAGAGTCCTTACATTTCCAGGGGGAATTACAGAGGAAGTGCAGAAAGTAAAGTTCTTACATTTCCAGGAGGGATTACAGAGGAAGTGCAGAAAGTAGAGTCCTTACATTTCCATCGGGAATTACAGAGGAAGTGCAGAAAGTAAAGTTCTTACATTTCCAGGAGGGATTACAGAGGAAGTGCATAAATAAAGTTCTTATATTTCCAGGGGGAATTACAGAGGAAGTGAATAAAGTAGAGTTCTTACATTTCCAGGAGGGATTACAGAGGAAGTGCATAAAGTAGAGTTCTTACATTTCCAGGAAGGATTACAGAGTAAGTGCATAAAGTTCTTACATTTCCAGGAGTAATTAAAGAGGAAGTGCACAAAGTAGAGTCCTTACATTTCCATGGGAAATTACAGAGGAAGTGCAGAAAGTAAAGTTCTTACATTTCCAGGAGGGATTACAGAGGAAGTGCACAAAGTAGAGTTCTTACATTTCCAGGAGGAATTACAGAGGAAGTGCACAAAGTAGAGTTCTTACATTTCCAGGAGGGATTACAGAGGAAGTGCACAAAGTAAAGTTCTTACATTTTCAGGGGGAATTAAAGAGGAAGTGCATAAAGTTCTTACATTTCCAGGAGGATTTACAGAGGAAGTGCATAAAGTAAAGTTCTTACATTTCCAGGAGGGATTACAGAGGAAGTATATAAAGTAAAGTTCTTACATTTCCAGGAGTAATTAAAGAGTAAATGTACAAAGTAGAGTCCTTACATTTCCAGGGGGAATTACAGAGGAAGTGCATATAGTAGAGTTCTTACATTTCCAGGAGGGATTACAGAGGAAATGCATAAAGTTCTTACATTTCCAGGAGGGATTACAGAGGAAGTACATAAAGTTCTTACATTTCCAGGAGGGATTACAGAGGAAGTGCCCAAAGTAGAGTTCTTACATTTCCAGGAGGGATTACAGAGGAAGTGCACAAAGTAGAGTTCTTACATTTCCAGGAGGGATTACAGAGTAAGTGCACAAAGTAGAGTTCTTACATTTCCAGGAGGATTTACAGAGGAAGTGCATAAAGTTCTTACATTTCCTGGAGGATTTACAGAGGAAGTGCATAAAGTAAAGTTCTTACATTTCTAGGAGGGATTACAGAGGAAGTGCATAAAGTAAAGTTCTTACATTTCCAGGGGGAATTAAAGAGGAAGTGCATAAAGTAAAGTTCTTACATTTCCAGGAGGGATTACAGAGGAAGTGCATAAAGTAGAGTTCTTACATTTCCAGGAGGGATTACAGAGTAAGTGCACAAAGTAGAGTCCTTACATTTCCAGGAGGATTTACAGAGGAAGTGCATAAAATTCTTACATTTCCAGGAGGATTTACAGAGGAAGTGTATAAAGTAAAGTTCTTACATTTCCAGGAGGGATTACAGAGGAAGTGCATAAAATAAAGTTCTTACATTTCCAGGGGGAATTAAAGAGGAAGTGCATAAAGTAAAGTTCTTACATTTCCAGGAGGGATTACAGAGGAAGTGCACAAAGTAGAGTCCTTACATTTCCAGGAGGGATTACAGAGGAAGTGCGCAAAGTAGAGTTCTTACATTTCCAGTAGGGATTACAGAGGAAGTGCATAAAGTTCTTACATTTCCAGGAGGATTTACAGAGTAAGTGTATAAAGTTCTTACATTTCCAGGAGTAATTAAAGAGGAAGTGCAGAAAGTAGAGTCCTTACATTTCCAGGGGGAATTGCAGAGGAAGTGCAGAAAGTAAAGTTCTTACATTTCCAGGAGGGATTACAGAGGAAGTGCATAAAGTAGAGTTCTTACATTTCCAGGAGGGATTACAGAGGAAGTGCATAAAGTAAAGTTCTTACATTTCCAGGAGGGATTACAGAGGAAGTGCATAAAGTAGAGTTCTTACATTTCCAGGAGGGATTACAGAGGAAGTGCATAAAGTAAAGTTCTTACATTTCCAGGAGGGATTACAGAGGAAGTGTATAAAGTAAAGTTCTTACATTTCCAGGAGGGATTATAGAGGAAGTGCATAAAGTAAAGTTCTTACATTTCCAGGGGGAATTACAGAGGAAGTGAATAAAGTAGAGTTCTTACATTTCCAGGAGGGATTACAGAGGAAGTGCATAAAGTAGAGTTCTTACATTTCCAGGAATAATTTAAAAAGGAAGTGCACAAAGTAAAGTTCTTACATTTCCCGGAGGGATTACACAGAGGAAGTGCACAAAGTAGAGTTCTTACATTTCCAGGAGGGATTACAGAGGAAGTGCACAAAGTAGAGTTCTTACATTTCCAGGAGTGATTACAGAGGAAATGCACAAAGTAGAGTTCTTACATTTCCAGGAGGGATTACAGAGGAAGTTCACAAAGTAGAGTTCTTACATTTCCAGGAGGGATTACAGAGGAAGTGCCCAAAGTAGAGTCCTTACATTTCCAGGAGGGATTACAGAGGAAGTGCACAAAGTAGAGTTCTTACATTTCCAGGAGGGATTACAGAGGAAGTGCACAAAGTAGAGTTCATACATTTCCAGGAGGGATTACAGAGGAAGTGCATAAAGTAGAGTTCTTACATTTCCAGGAGGGATTACAGAGGAAGTGCATAAAGTAAAGTTCTTACATTTCCAGGGGGAATTAAAGAGGAAGTGCATAAAGTAAAGTTCTTACATTTCCAGGAGGGATTACAGAGGAAGTGCACAAAGTAGAGTCCTTACATTTCCAGGGGGAATTACAGAGAAAGTGCAGAAAGTAAAGTTCTTACATTTCCTGGAGGGATTACAGATGAAGTGCAGAAAGTAGAGTTCTTACATTTCCAGGAGGGATTACAGAGGAAGTGCAGAAAGTTATGTTCTTACATTTCCAGGAGTAATTAAAGAGGAAGTGCACAAAGTAGAGTTCTTACATTTCCAGGGGGAATTACAGAGGAAGTGCACAAAGTAGAGTTCTTAAATTTCCAGGAGGGATTACAGAGGAAGTGCATAAAGTAAAGTTCTTACATTTCCAGGGGGAACTAAATAGGAAGTGCACAAAGTAGAGTCCTTACATTTCCAGGAGGATTTACAGAGGAAGTGCATAAAGTTCTTACATTTCCAGGAGGATTTACAGAGGAAGTGCATAAAGTAAAGTTCTTACATTTCCAGGAGGGATTACAGAGGAAGTATATAAAGTAAAGTTCTTACATTTCCAGGAGTAATTAAAGAGTAAATGTACAAAGTAGAGTCCTTACATTTCCAGGGGGAATTACAGAGGAAGTGCATATAGTAGAGTTCTTACATTTCCAGGAGGGATTACAGAGGAAATGCATAAAGTTCTTACATTTCCTGGAGGGATTACAGAGGAAGTACATAAAGTTCTTACATTTCCAGGAGGGATTACAGAGGAAGTGCCCAAAGTAGAGTTCTTACATTTCCAGGAGGGATTACAGAGGAAGTGCACAAAGTAGAGTTCTTACATTTCCAGGAGGGATTACAGAGTAAGTGCACAAAGTAGAGTTCTAACATTTCCAGGAGGATTTACAGAGGAAGTGCATAAAGTTCTTACATTTCCTGGAGGATTTACAGAGGAAGTGCATAAAGTAAAGTTCTTTCATTTCTAGGAGGGATTACAGAGGAAGTGCATAAAGTAAAGTTCTTACATTTCCAGGGGGAATTAAAGAGGAAGTGCATAAAGTAAAGTTCTTACATTTCCAGGAGGGATTACAGAGGAAGTGCATAAAGTAGAGTTCTTACATTTCCAGGAGGGATTACAGAGTAAGTGCACAAAGTAGAGTCCTTACATTTCCAGGAGGATTTACAGAGGAAGTGCATAAAGTTCTTACATTTCCAGGAGGATTTACAGAGGAAGTGCATAAAGTAAAGTTCTTACATTTCCAGGAGGGATTACAGAGGAAGTGCATAAAATAAAGTTCTTACATTTCCAGGGGGAATTAAAGAGGAAGTGCATAAAGTAAAGTTCTTACATTTCCAGGAGGGATTACAGAGGAAGTGCGCAAAGTAGAGTTCTTACATTTCCAGTAGGGATTACAGAGGAAGTGCATAAAGTTCTTACATTTCCAGGAGGATTTACAGAGTAAGTGTATAAAGTAAAGTTCTTACATTTCCAGGAGTAATTAAAGAGGAAGTGCAGAAAGTAGAGTCCTTACATTTCCAGTGGGAATTGCAGAGGAAGTGCAGAAAGTAAAGTTCTTACATTTCCAGGAGGGATTACAGAGGAAGTGCATAAAGTAGAGTTCTTACATTTCCAGGAGGGATTACAGAGGAAGTGCATAAAGTAAAGTTCTTACATTTCCAGGAGGGATTACAGAGGAAGTGCATAAAGTAGAGTTCTTACATTTCCAGGAGGGATTACAGAGGAAGTGCATAAAGTAAAGTTCTTACATTTCCAGGAGGGATTACAGAGGAAGTGTATAAAGTAAAGTTCTTACATTTCCAGGAGGGATTACAGAGGAAGTGCATAAAGTAAAGTTCTTACATTTCCAGGGGGAATTACAGAGGAAGTGAATAAAGTAGAGTTCTTACATTTCCAGGAGGGATTACAGAGGAAGTGCATAAAGTAGAGTTCTTACATTTCCAGGAATAATTTAAAAAGGAAGTGCACAAAGTAAAGTTCTTACATTTCCCGGAGGGATTACACAGAGGAAGTGCACAAAGTAGAGTTCTTACATTTCCAGGAGGGATTACAGAGGAAGTGCACAAAGTAGAGTTCTTACATTTCCAGGAGGGATTACAGAGGAAATGCACAAAGTAGAGTTCTTACATTTCCAGGAGGGATTACAGAGGAAGTTCACAAAGTAGAGTTCTTACATTTCCAGGAGGGATTACAGAGGAAGTGCATAAAGTAAAGTTCTTACATTTCCAGGAGGGATTACAGAGGAAGTGCACAAAGTAGAGTCCTTACATTTCCAGGGGGAATTACAGAGAAAGTGCAGAAAGTAAAGTTCTTACATTTCCTGGAGGGATTACAGAGGAAGTGCAGAAAGTAGAGTTCTTACATTTCCAGGAGGGATTACAGAGGAAGTGCAGAAAGTTATGTTCTTACATTTCCAGGAGTAATTAAAGAGGAAATGCACAAAGTAGAGTCCTTACATTTCCAGGAGGATTTACAGAGGAAGTGCATAAAGTTCTTACATTTCCAGGAGGATTTACAGAGGAAGTGCATAAAGTAAAGTTCTTACATTTCGAGGAGGGATTACCGAGGAAGTGTATAAAGTAAAGTTCTTACATTTCCAGGAGTAATTAAAGAGGAAATGCACAAAGTAGAGTCCTTACATTTCCAGGGGGAATTACAGAGGAAGTGCAGAAAGTAGAGTTCTTACATTTCCAGGACGGATTACAGAGGAAGTGCATAAAGTAGAGTCCTTACATTTCCAGGAGGATTTACAGAGGAAGTGCATAAAGTAGAGTCCTTACATTTCCAGGGGGAATTACAGAGGAAGTATAGAAAGTAAAGTTCTTACATTTCCAGGAGGGATTACAGAGGAAGTGCAGAAAGTAGAGTCCTTACATTTCCATCGGGAATTACAGAGGAAGTGCAGAAAGTAAAGTTCTTACATTTCCAGGAGGGATTACAGAGGCAGTGCATAAAGTAAAGTTCTTACATTTCCAGGAGGAATTACAGAGGAAGTGCATAAAGTAAAGTTCTTACATTTCCAGGGGGAATTACAGATGAAGTGCAGAAAGTAGAGTCCTTACATTTCCAGGGGGAATTACAGAGGAAGTGAATAAAGTAGAGTTCTTACATTTCCAGGAGGGATTACAGAGGAAGTGCATAAAGTAGAGTTCTTACATTTCCAGGAGGGATTACAGAGGAAGTGCATAAAGTTCTTACATTTCCAGGAGTAATTAAAGAGGAAGTGCACAAAGTAGAGTCCTTACATTTCCAGGGGAAATTACAGAGGAAGTGCAGAAAGTAATTTCTTACATTTCCAGGAGGGATTACAGAGGAAGTGCACAAAGTATAGTTCTTACATTTCCAGGAGGAATTACAGAGGAAGTGCACAAAGTAGAGTTCTTACATTTCCAGGAGGGATTACAGAGGAAGTGCACAAAGTAAAGTTCTTACATTTTCAGGAGGAATTAAAGAGGAAGTGCATAAAGTTCTTACATTTCCAGGAGGATTTACAGAGGACGTGCATAAAGTAAAGTTCTTACATTTCCAGGAGGGATTACAGAGGAAGTGTATAAAGTAAAGTTCTTACATTTCCAGGAGTAATTAAAGAGTAAATGTACAAAGTAGAGTCCTTACATTTCCAGGGGGAATTACAGAGGAAGTGCATAAAGTAGAGTTCTTACATTTCCAGGAGGGATTACAGAGGAAGTACATAAAGTTCTTACATTTCCAGGAGGGATTACAGAGGAAGTGTCCAAAGTAGAGTTCTTACATTTCCAGGAGGGATTACAGAGGAAGTGCACAAAGTAGAGTTCTTACATTTCCAGGAGGGATTACAGAGTAAGTGCACAAAGTAGATTTCTTACATTTCCAGGAGGATTTACAGAGGAAGTGCATAAAGTTCTTACATTTCCAGGAGGATTTACAGAGGAAGTGCATAAAGTAAAGTTCTTACATTTCCAGGGGGAATTAAAGGGGAAGTGCATAAAGTAAAGTTCTTACATTTCCAGGAGGGATTACAGAGGAAGTGCATAAAGTAGAGTTCTTACATTTCCAGGAGGGATTACAGAGGAAGTGCATAAAGTAAAGTTCTTACATTTCCAGGGGGAATTAAAGAGAAAGTGCACAAAGTAAAGTTCTTACATTTCCAGGAGGGATTACAGAGGAAGTGCACAAAGTAGAGTTCTTACATTTCCAGGAGGGATTACAGAGGAAGTGCACAAAGTAGAGTTCTTACATTTCCAGGAGGGATTACAGAGGAAGTGCATAAAATAAAGTTCTTACATTTCCAGGGGGAATTAAAGAGGAAGTGCACAAAGTAGAGTCCTTACATTTCCAGGAGGATTTACAGAGGAAGTGCATAAAGTTCTTACATTTCCAGGAGGATTTACAGAGGAAGTGCATAAAATAAAGTTCTTACTTTTCCAGGAGGGATTACATAGGAAGTGCATAAAGTAAAGTTCTTACATTTCCAGGAGGATTTACAGAGGAAGTGCATAAAGTAAAGTTCTTACATTTCCAGGAGGATTTACAGAGGAAGTGCATAAAGTAAAGTTCTTACATTTCCAGGAGGGATTACAGAGGAAGTGCACAAAGTAGAGTCCTTACATTTCTAGGGGGAATTACAGAGGAAGTGCATAAAGTTAAGTTCTTACATTTCCAGGAGTAATTAAAGAGGATGTGCACAAAGTTCTTACATTTCCAGGAGGATTTACAGAGGAAGTGCATAAAGTAAAGTTCTTACATTTCCAGGAGGGATTACAGAGGAAGTGTATAAAGTAAAGTTCTTACATTTCCAGGAGTAATTAAAGAGTAAATGTACAAAGTAGAGTCCTTACATTTCCAGGGGGAATTACAGAGGAAGTGCACAAAGTAGAGTTCTTACGTTTCCAGGAGGGATTACAGAGTAAGTGCACAAAGTAGAGTTCTTACATTTCCAGGAGGATTTACAGAGGAAGTGCATAATGTAAAGTTCTTACATTTCCAGGGGGAATTAAAGAGGAAGTGCATAAAGTAAAGTTCTTACATTTCCAGGAGGGATTACAGAGGAAGTGCACAAAGTAGAGTCCTTACATTTCCAGGGGGAATTACAGAGGAAGTGCAGAAAGTAAAGTTCTTACATTTCCAGGAGTAATTAAAGAGGAAATGCACAAAGTAGAGTTCTTACATTTCCAGGAGGGATTACAGAGGAAGTGCACAAAGTAGAGTTCTTACATTTCCAGGAGGGATTACAGAGGAAGTGCGCAAAGTAGAGTTCTTACATTTCCAGGAGGGATTACAGAGGAATTGCATAAAGTTCTTACATTTCCAGGAGGATTTACAGAGGAAGTGCATAAAGTAAAGTTCTTACGTTTCCAGGAGGGATTACAGAGGAAGTGCACAAAGTAGAGTTCTTACATTTCCAGGAGGGATTACAGAGGAAGTGCACAAAGTAGAGTTCTTACATTTCCAGGAGGGATTACAGAGTAAGTGCGCAAAGTACAGTTCTTACATTTCCAGGAGGGATTACAGAGGAAGTGTATAAAGTAAAGTTCTTACATCTCCAGGAGTAATTAAAGAGGAAATGCACAAAGTAGAGTTCTTACATTTCCAGGAGGGATTACAGAGGAAGTGCATAAAGTAGAGTTCTTACATTTCCAGGAGGGATTACAGAGGAAGTGCATAAAGTAAAGTTCTTACATTTCCAGGAGGGATTACAGAGGAAGTGCATAAAGTAAAATTCTTACATTTCCAGGAGGATTTACAGAGGAAGTGCATAAAGTTAAGTTCTTACATTTCCAGGAGTAATTAAAGAGGAAGTGCACAAAGTAGAGTCCTTACATTTCCAGGGGGAATTACAGAGGAAGTGAATAAAGTAGAGTTCTTACATTTCCAGGAGGGATTACAGAGGAAGTGCATAAAGTAGAGTTCTTCCATTTCCAGGAGGGATTACAGAGGAAGTGCACAAAGTAGAGTTCTTACATTTCCAGGAGGGATTACAGAGGAAGTGCATAAAGTAGAGTCCTTACATTTCCAGGAGGATTTACAGAGGAAGTGCATAAAGTTCTTACATTTCCAGGAGGATTTACAGAGGAAGTGCATAAAGTAAAGTTCTTACATTTCCAGGAGGGATTACAGAGGAAGTGCATAAAGTAGAGTTCTTACATTTCCAGAAGGGATTACAGAGGAAGTGCATAAAGTAAAGTTCTTACATTTCCAGGAAGGATTACAGAGGAAGTGCATAAAGTAAAGTTCTTACATTTCCAGGAGGAATTACAGAGGAAGTGCATAAAGTAAAGTTCTTACATTTCCAGGAGGGATTACAGAGGAAGTGCATAAAGTAGAGTCCTTACATTTCCAGGAGGGATTACAGAGGAAGTGTATAAAGTAAAGTTCTTACATTTCCAGGAGTAATTAAAGAGGAAATGCACAAAGTAGAGTTCTTACATTTCCAGGAGGGATTACAGAGGAAGTGCATAAAGTAGAGTTCTTACATTTCCAGGAGGGATTACAGAGGAAGTGTATAAAGTAAAGTTCTTACATTTCCAGGAGGGATTACAGAGGAAGTGCATAAAGTAAAGTTCTTACATTTCCAGGGGGAATTACAGAGGAAGTGCAGAAAGTAAAGTTCTTACATTTCTAGGAGGGATTACAGCGGAAGTGCATAAAGTAGAGTCCTTACATTTCCAGGAGGGATTACAGAGGAAGTGCAGAAAGTAGAGTCCTTACATTTCCAGGGGGAATTACAGAGGAAGTGCAGAAAGTAGAGTTCTTACATTTCCAGGAGGGATAACAGAGGAAGTACATAAAGTAAAGTTCTTACATTATCAGGAGGGATTACAGAGGAAGTGCATATAGTAAAGTTCTTACATTTCCAGGAGTATTTACAGAGGAAGTGCACAAAGTAGAGTCCTTACATTTCCAGGAGGAATTAAAGAGGAAGTTCAGAAAGTAGAGTCCTTACATTTCCAGGAGGAATTAAAGAGGAAGTGCAGAAAGTAGAGTCCTTACATATCCAAGGGGAATTAAAGAGGAAGTGCAGAAAGTAGAGTCCTTACATTTCCAGGAATATTTACAGAGGAAGTGCAAAAAGTAAAGTTCTTACATTTCCAGGAGTATTTACAGAGGAAGTGCATAAAGTAAAGTGCTTACATTTCTTGGGGGAATTAAAGAGGAAGTGCATAAAGTAAAGTCCTTATGTTTCCAGGAGGGTTTACAGAGGAAGTGCAGAAAGTAGAGTTCTTACATTTCCAGGAGGATTTACAGAGGAAGCTCATAAAGTAAAATTCTTACATTTCCAGGAGGAATTACAGAGGAAGTGCAGAAAGTAGAGTCCTTACATTTCCAGGAGGGATTACAGAGGAAGTGCACAAAGTAGAGTTCTTACATTTCCAGGAATATTTACAGAGGAAGTGCAAAAAGTAAAGTTCTTACATTTCCAGGATTATTTACAGAGGAAGTGCATAAAGTAAAGTGCTTACATTTCCAGGGGGAATTAAAGAGGAAGTGCAGAAAGTAGAGTCCTTACATTTCCAGGAGGAATTAAAGAGGAAGTGCAGAAAGTAGAGTCCTTAAATTTCCAGGAGGAATTACAGAGGAAGTGCAGAAAGTAGAGTTCTTACATTTCCAGGAGGATTTACAGAGGAAGTGCATAAAGTAAAATTCTTACATTTCCAGGAGGAATTACAGAGGAAGTGCAGAAAGTAGAGTCCTTACATTTCCAGGAGGGATTACAGAGGAAGTGCACAAAGTAGACTTCTTACATTTCCAGGAGGGATTACAGGGGATGTGCACAAAGTAGAGTCCTTACAATTCCAGGAGGATTTACAGAGGAAGTGCATTAAGTTAAGTTCTTACATTTCCAGGCGAAATTAAAGAGGAAATGCAGAAAGTAGAGTCTTTTTATTTCCAGGAGGGATTACAGAGGAAGTGCACAAGGTAGAGTTCTTACATTTCCAGGAGGGATTACAGAGGAAGTGCACAAAGTAGGAGTTCTTACATTTCCAGGAGGGATTACAGAGGAAGTGCACAAAGTAGAGTTCTTACATTTCCTGGAGGGATTACAGAGGAAGTGCATGAAGTAAAGTTCTTACATTTCCAGGAGGGATTACAGAGGAAGTGTATAAAGTAAAATTCTTACATTTCCAGGAGTAATTAAAGAGGAAATGCACAAAGTAGAGTCCTTACATTTCCAGGGGGAATTACAGAGGAAGTGCAGAACGTAGAGTTCTTACATTTCCAGGAGGGATTACAGAGGAAGTGCATAAAGTAGAGTCCTTACATTTCCAGGAGGGATTACAGAGGAAGTGCATAAAGTTCTTACATTTCCAGGAGGATTTACAGAGGAAGTGCATAAAGTAAAGTTCTTACATTTCCATGAGGTATTACAGAGGAAGTGCACAAAGTAGAGTTCTTACATTTCCAGGAGGGATTACAGAGGAAGTGCAGGAAGTAAAGTTCTTACATTTCCAGGAGGGATTACAGAGGAAGTGCACAAAGTAGAGTCCTTACATTTCCAGGGGGAATTACAGAGGAAGTGCAGGAAGTAAAGTACTTACATTTCCAGGAGGGATTACAGAGGAAGTGCACAAAGTAGAGTTCTTACATTTCCAGGAGGGATTACAGAGGAAGTGCACAAAGTAGAGTTCTTACATTTCCAGGAGGGATTACAGAGGAAGTGCATAAAGTAAAGTTCTTACATTTCCAGGGGGAATCAAAGAGGAAGTGCACAAAGTAGAGTCCTTACATTTCCAGGAGGATTTACAGAGGAAGTGCATAAAGTTCTTACATTTCCAGGAGGATTTACAGAGGAAGTGCATAAAGTTAAGTTCTTACATTTCCTGGAGTAATTAAAGAGGAAGTGCACAAAGTAGAGTCCTTACATTTCCAGGAGGGATTACATAGGAAGTACACAAAGTAGAGTTCTTACATTTCCAGGAGGGATTACAGAGGAAGTGCACAAAGTAGAGTTCTTACATTTCCAGGAGGGTTTACAGAGGAAGTGCACAAATTAGAGTTCTTACATTTCCTGGAGGGATTACAGTTGAAGTGCATAAAGTAAAGTTCTTACATTTCCAGGGGGAATTAAAGAGGAAGTGCACAAAGTAGAGTCCTTACATTTCCAGGAGGATTTACAGAGGAAGTCCATAAAGTTCTTACATTTCCAGGAGGATTTACAGAGGAAGTGGATAAAGTAAAGTTCTTACATTTCCAGGAGGGATTACAGAGGAAGTGTATAAAGTAAAGTTCTTACATTTCCAGGAGTAATTAAAGAAGAAATGCACAAAGTAGAGTCCTTACATTTCCAGGGGGAATTACAGAGGAAGTGCAGAATGTAAAGTTCTTACATTTCCAGGAGGGATTACAGAGGAAGTGCACAAAGTAGAGTTCTTACATTTCCTGGAGGGATTACAGAGGAAGTGTATAAAGTAAAATTCTTACATTTCCAGGAGTAATTAAAGAGGAAATGCACAAAGTAGAGTCCTTACATTTCCAGGTGGAATTACAGAGGAAGTGAATAAAGTAAAGTTCTTACATTTCCAGGAGGGATTACAGAGGAAGTGCATAAAGTAGAGTTCTTACATTTCCAGGAGGGATTACAGAGCAAGTGCATAAAGTTAAGTTCTTACATTTCCAGGAATAATTTAAAGAGGAAGTGCACAAAGTAAAGTTCTTACATTTCCCGGAGGGATTACACAGAGGAAGTGCACAAAGTAGAGTTCTTACATTTCCAGGAGGGATTACACAGGAAGTGCACAAAGTAGAGTTCTTACATTTCCAGGAGGGATTACAGAGGAAGTGCACAAAGTAGAGTTCTTACATTTCCAGGAGGGATTACAGAGGAAGTGCACAAAGTAGAGTTCTTACATTTCCAGGAGGGATTACAGAGGAAGTGCCCAAAGTAGAGTTCTTACATTTCCAGGAGGGATTACAGAGGAAGTGCCCAAAGTAGAGTTCTTACATTTCCAGGAGGGAATACAGAGGAAGTGCACAAAGTAGAGTTCTTACATTTCCAGGAGGGATTACAGAGGAAGTGCACAAAGTAGAGTTCTTACATTTCCAGGAGGGATTACAGAGGAAGTGCACAAAGTAGAGTTCTTACATTTCCAGGAGGGATTACAGAGGAAGTGCATAAAGTAAAGTTCTTACATTTCCAGGGGGAATTAAAGAGGAAGTGCATAAAGTTCTTACATTTCCAGGAGGGATTACAGAGGAAGTGCACAAAGTAGAGTCCTTACATTTCCTGGAGGGATTACAGAATAAGTGCAGAAAGTAGAGTTCTTACATTTCCTGGAGGGATTACAGAGGAAGTGCAGAAAGTAGAGTTCTTACATTTCCAGGAGTAATTAAAGAGGAAGTGCACAAAGTAGAGTCCTTACATTTCCAGGGGGAATTACAGAGGAAGTGCACAAAGTAGAGTTCTTAAATTTCCAGGAGGGATTACAGAGGAAGTGCATAAAGTAAAGTTCTTACATTTCCAGGGGGAATTAAAGAGGAAGTGCACAAAGTAGAGTCCTTACATTTCCAGGAGGATTTATAGAGGAAGTGCATAAAGTTAAGTTCTTACATTTCGAGGAGGGATTACCGAGGAAGTGTATAAAGTAAAGTTCTTACATTTCCAGGAGTAATTAAGGAGGAAATGCACAAAGTAGAGTCCTTACATTTCCAGGGGGAATTACAGAGGAAGTGCAGAAAGTAAAGTTCTTACATTTCGAGGAGGGATTACAGAGGAAGTGCAGAAAGTAGAGTCCTTACATTTCCATCGGGAATTACAGAGGAAGTGCAGAAAGTAAAGTTCTTACATTTCCAGGAGGGATTACAGAGGAAGTGCATAAAGTAAAGTTCTTACATTTCCAGGGGGAATTAAAGGGAAAGTGCACAAAGTAAAGTTCTTACATTTCCAGGGGGAATTAAAGGGAAAGTGCACAAAGTAAAGTTCTTACATTTCCAGGAGGGATTACAGAGGAAGTGCACAAAGTAGAGTTCTTACATTTCCAGGAGGGATTACAGAGGAAGTGCACAAAGTAGAGTTCTTACATTTCCAGGAGGGATTACAGAGGAAGTGCATAAAATAAAGTTCTTACATTTCCAGGGGGAATTAAAGAGGAAGTGCACAAAGTAGAGTCCTTACATTTCCAGGAGGATTTACAGAGGAAGTGCATAAAGTTCTTACATTTCCAGGAGGATTTACAGAGGAAGTGCATAAAATAAAGTTCTTACTTTTCCAGGAGGGATTACATAGGAAGTGCATAAAGTAAAGTTCTTACATTTCCAGGAGGATTTACAGAGGAAGTGCATAAAGTAAAGTTCTTACATTTCCAGGAGGATTTACAGAGGAAGTGCATAAAGTAAAGTTCTTACATTTCCAGGAGGGATTACAGAGGAAGTGCACAAAGTAGAGTCCTTACATTTCTAGGGGGAATTACAGAGGAAGTGCATAAAGTTAAGTTCTTACATTTCCAGGAGTAATTAAAGAGGATGTGCACAAAGTTCTTACATTTCCAGGAGGATTTACAGAGGAAGTGCATAAAGTAAAGTTCTTACATTTCCAGGAGGGATTACAGAGGAAGTGTATAAAGTAAAGTTCTTACATTTCCAGGAGTAATTAAAGAGTAAATGTACAAAGTAGAGTCCTTACATTTCCAGGGTGAATTACAGAGGAAGTGCACAAAGTAGAGTTCTTACGTTTCCAGGAGGGATTACAGAGTAAGTGCACAAAGTAGAGTTCTTACATTTCCAGGAGGATTTACAGAGGAAGTGCATAATGTAAAGTTCTTACATTTCCAGGGGGAATTAAAGAGGAAGTGCATAAAGTAAAGTTCTTACATTTCCAGGAGGGATTACAGAGGAAGTGCACAAAGTAGAGTCCTTACATTTCCAGGGGGAATTACAGAGGAAGTGCAGAAAGTAAAGTTCTTACATTTCCAGGAGGGATTACAGAGGAAGTGCACAAAGTAGAGTTCTTACATTTCCAGGAGGGATTACAGAGGAAGTGCACAAAGTAGAGTTCTTACATTTCCAGGAGGGATTACAGAGGAAGTGTATAAAGTAAAGTTCTTACATTTCCAGGAGTAATTAAAGAGGAAATGCACAAAGTAGAGTTCTTACATTTCCAGGAGGGATTACAGAGGAAGTGCACAAAGTAGAGTTCTTACATTTCCAGGAGGGATTACAGAGGAAGTGCGCAAAGTAGAGTTCTTACATTTCCAGGAGGGATTACAGAGGAATTACATAAAGTTCTTACATTTCCAGGAGGATTTACAGAGGAAGTGCATAGAGTAAAGTTCTTACGTTTCCAGGAGGGATTACAGAGGAAGTGCACAAAGTAGAGTTCTTACATTTCCAGGAGGGATTACAGAGGAAGTGCACAAAGTAGAGTTCTTACATTTCCAGGAGGGATTACAGAGTAAGTGCGCAAAGTAAAGTTCTTACATTTCCAGGAGGGATTACAGAGGAAGTGCATAAAGTTCTTACATTTCCAGGAGGATTTACAGAGGAAGTGTATAAAGTAAAGTTCTTACATTTCCAGGAGTAATTAAAGAGGAAGTGCAGAAAGTAGAGTCCTTACATTTCCAGGGGGAATTTCAGAGGAAGTGCAGAAAGTAAAGTTCTTACATTTCCAGGAGGGATTACAGAGGAAGTGCATAAAGTAGAGTTCTTACATTTCCAGGAGGGATTACAGAGGAAGTGTATAAAGTAAAGTTCTTACATTTCCAGGAGTAATTAAAGAGGAAATGCACAAAGTAGAGTCTTTACATTTCCAGGAGGGATTACAGAGGAAGTGTATAAAGTAAAGTTCTTACATCTCCAGGAGTAATTAAAGAGGAAATGCACAAAGTAGAGTTCTTACATTTCCAGGAGGGATTACAGAGGAAGTGCATAAAGTAGAGTTCTTACATTTCCAGGAGGGATTACAGAGGAAGTGCATAAAGTAAAGTTCTTACATTTCCAGGAGGGATTACAGAGGAAGTGCATAAAGTAAAATTCTTACATTTCCAGGAGGATTTACAGAGGAAGTGCATAAAGTTAAGTTCTTACATTTCCAGGAGTAATTAAAGAGGAAGTGCACAAAGTAGAGTCCTTACATTTCCAGGGGGAATTACAGAGGAAGTGAATAAAGTAGAGTTCTTACATTTCCAGGAGGGATTACAGAGGAAGTGCATAAAGTAGAGTTCTTCCATTTCCAGGAGGGATTACAGAGGAAGTGCATAAAGTTAAGTTCTTACATTTCCAGGAATAATTTAAAGAGGAAGTGCACAAAGTAGAGTCCTTACATTTCCAGGGGACATTACAGGGGAAGTGCAGAAAGTAAAGTTCTTACATTTCCAGGAGGGATTACAGAGGAAGTGCACAAAGTAGAGTTCTTACATTTCCAGGAGGGATTACAGAGGAAGTGCATAAAGTAGAGTCCTTACATTTCCAGGAGGATTTACAGAGGAAGTGCATAAAGTTCTTACATTTCCAGGAGGATTTACAGAGGAAGTGCATAAAGTAAAGTTCTTACATTTCCAGGAGGGATTACAGAGGAAGTGCATAAAGTAGAGTTCTTACATTTCCAGGAGGGATTACAGAGGAAGTGCATAAAGTAAAGTTCTTACATTTCCAGGAAGGATTACAGAGGAAGTGCATAAAGTAAAGTTCTTACATTTCCAGGAGGAATTACAGAGGAAGTGCATAAAGTAAAGTTCTTACATTTCCAGGAGGGATTACAATGGAAGTGCATAAAGTAGAGTCCTTACATTTCCAGGAGGGATTACAGAGGAAGTGTATAAAGTAAAGTTCTTACATTTCCAGGAGTAATTAAAGAGGAAATGCACAAAGTAGAGTTCTTACATTTCCAGGAGGGATTACAGAGGAAGTGCATAAAGTAGAGTTCTTACATTTCCAGGAGGGATTACAGAGGAAGTGCATAAAGTAAAGTTCTTACATTTCTAGGAGGGATTAAAGAGGAAGTGTATAAAGTAAAGTTCTTACATTTCCAGGAGGGATTACAGAGGAAGTGCATAAAGTAAAGTTCTTACATTTCCAGGGGGAATTACAGAGGAAGTGCAGAAAGTAAAGTTCTTACATTTCTAGGAGGGATTTCAGCGGAAGTGCATAAAGTAGAGTCCTTACATTTCCAGGAGGGATTACAGAGGAAGTGCAGAAAGTAGAGTCCTTACATTTCCAGGGGGAATTACAGAGGAAGTGCAGAAAGTAGAGTTCTTACATTTCCAGGAGGGATAACAGAGGAAGTACATAAAGTAAAGTTCTTACATTTTCAGGAGGGATTACAGAGGAAGTGCATATAGTAAAGTTCTTACATTTCCAGGAGTATTTACAGAGGAAGTGCACAAAGTAGAGTCCTTACATTTCCAGGAGGAATTAAAGAGGAAGTGCAGAAAGTAGAGTCCTTACATTTCCAGGAGGAATTAAAGAGGAAGTGCAGAAAGTAGAGTTCTTACATTTCCAAGGGGAATTAAAGAGGAAGTGCAGAAAGTAGAGTCCTTACATTTCCAGGAATATTTACAGAGGAAGTGCAAAAAGTAAAGTTCTTACATTTCCAGGAGTATTTACAGAGGAAGTGCATAAAGTAAAGTGCTTACATTTCCAGGGGGAATTAAAGAGGAAGTGCATAAAGTAAAGTCCTTATGTTTCCAGGAGGGTTTACAGAGGAAGTGCAGAAAGTAGAGTTCTTACATTTCCAGGAGGATTTACAGAGGAAGCTCATAAAGTAAAATTCTTACATTTCCAGGAGGAATTACAGAGGAAGTGCAGAAAGTAGAGTCCTTACATTTCCAGGAGGGATTACAGAGGAAGTGCACAAAGTAGAGTTCTTACATTTCCAGGAATATTTACAGAGGAAGTGCAAAAAGTAAAGTTCTTACATTTCCAGGATTATTTACAGAGGAAGTGCATAAAGTAAAGTGCTTACATTTCCAGGGGGAATTAAAGAGGAAGTGCAGAAGGTAGAGTCCTTACATTTCCAGGAGGAATTAAAGAGGAAGTGCAGAAAGTAGAGTCCTTAAATTTCCAGGAGGAATTACAGAGGAAGTGCAGAAAGTAGAGTTCTTACATTTCCAGGAGGATTTACAGAGGAAGTGCATAAAGTAAAATTCTTACATTTCCAGGAGGAATTACAGAGGAAGTGCAGAAAGTAGAGTCCTTACATTTCCAGGAGGGATTACAGAGGAAGTGCACAAAGTAGACTTCTTACATTTCCAGGAGGGATTACAGGGGATGTGCACAAAGTAGAGTCCTTACAATTCCAGGAGGATTTACAGAGGAAGTGCATTAAGTTAAGTTCTTACATTTCCAGGCGAAATTAAAGAGGAAATGCAGAAAGTAGAGTCTTTTTATTTCCAGGAGGGATTACAGAGGAAGTGCACAAGGTAGAGTTCTTACATTTCCAGGAGGGATTACAGAGGAAGTGCACAAAGTAGGAGTTCTTACATTTCCAGGAGGGATTACAGAGGAAGTGCACAAAGTAGAGTTCTTACAATTCCTGGAGGGATTACAGAGGAAGTGCATGAAGTAAAGTTCTTACATTTCCAGGAGGGATTACAGAGGAAGTGTATAAAGTAAAATTCTTACATTTCCAGGAGTAATTAAAGAGGAAATGCACAAAGTAGAGTCCTTACATTTCCAGGGGGAATTACAGAGGAAGTGCAGAACGTAGAGTTCTTACATTTCCAGGAGGGATTACAGAGGAAGTGCATAAAGTAGAGTCCTTACATTTCCAGGAGGGATTACAGAGGAAGTGCATAAAGTTCTTACATTTCCAGGAGGATTTACAGAGGAAGTGCATAAAGTAAAGTTCTTACATTTCCAGGAGGTATTACAGAGGAAGTGCACAAAGTAGAGTTCTTACATTTCCAGGAGGGATTACAGAGGAAGTGCAGGAAGTAAAGTTCTTACATTTCCAGGAGGGATTACAGAGGAAGTGCACAAAGTAGAGTCCTTACATTTCCAGGGGGAATTACAGAGGAAGTGCAGGAAGTAAAGTACTTACATTTCCAGGAGGGATTACAGAGGAAGTGCACAAAGTAGAGTTCTTACATTTCCAGGAGGGATTACAGAGGAAGTGCACAAAGTAGAGTTCTTACATTTCCAGGAGGGATTACAGAGGAAGTGCATAAAGTAAAGTTCTTACATTTCCAGGGGGAATCAAAGAGGAAGTGCACAAAGTAGAGTCCTTACATTTCCAGGAGGATTTACAGAGGAAGTGCATAAAGTTCTTACATTTCCAGGAGGATTTACAGAGGAAGTGCATAAAGTAAAGTTCTTACATTTCCAGGAGGGATTACAGAGGAAGTGCATAAAGTAAAGTTCTTACATTTCCAGGGGGAATTAAAGAGCAAGTGCATGAAGTAAAGTTCTTACATTTCCAGGAGGGATTACAGAGGAAGTGCACAAAGTAGAGTCCTTACATTTCCAGGGGGAATTACAGAGGAAGTGCAAAAAGTAAAGTTCTTACATTTCCAAGAGGGATTACATAGGAAGTGCATAGAGTAGAGTTCTTACATTTCCAGGAGGGATTACAGAGGAAGTGCATAAAGTTAAGTTCTTACATTTCCTGGAGTAATTAAAGAGGAAGTGCACAAAGTAGAGTCCTTACATTTCCAGGAGGGATTACATAGGAAGTACACAAAGTAGAGTTCTTACATTTCCAGGAGGGATTACAGAGGAAGTGCACAAAGTAGTGTTCTTACATTTCCAGGAGGGTTTACAGAGGAAGTGCACAAATTAGAGTTCTTACATTTCCTGGAGGGATTACAGTTGAAGTGCATAAAGTAAAGTTCTTACATTTCCAGGGGGAATTAAAGAGGAAGTGCACAAAGTAGAGTCCTTACATTTCCAGGAGGATTTACAGAGGAAGTCCATAAAGTTCTTACATTTCCAGGAGGATTTACAGAGGAAGTGGATAAAGTAAAGTTCTTACATTTCCAGGAGGGATTACAGAGGAAGTGTATAAAGTAAAGTTCTTACATTTCCAGGAGTAATTAAAGAAGAAATGCACAAAGTAGAGTCCTTACATTTCCAGGGGGAATTACAGAGGAAGTGCAGAATGTAAAGTTCTTACATTTCCAGGAGGGATTACAGAGGAAGTGCACAAAGTAGAGTTCTTACATTTCCTGGAGGGATTACAGAGGAAGTGTATAAAGTAAAATTCTTACATTTCCAGGAGTAATTAAAGAGGAAATGCACAAAGTAGAGTCCTTACATTTCCAGGTGGAATTACAGTGGAAGTGAATAAAGTAAAGTTCTTACATTTCCAGGAGGGATTACAGAGGAAGTGCATAAAGTAGAGTTCTTACATTTCCAGGAGGGATTACAGAGCAAGTGCATAAAGTTAAGTTCTTACATTTCCAGGAATAATTTAAAGAGGAAGTGCACAAAGTAAAGTTCTTACATTTCCCGGAGGGATTACACAGAGGAAGTGCACAAAGTAGAGTTCTTACATTTCCAGGAGGGATTACACAGGAAGTGCACAAAGTAGAGTTCTTACATTTCCAGGAGGGATTACAGAGGAAGTGCACAAAGTAGAGTTCTTACATTTCCAGGAGGGATTACAGAGGAAGTGCACAAAGTAGAGTTCTTACATTTCCAGGAGGGATTACAGAGGAAGTGCCCAAAGTAGAGTTCTTACATTTCCAGGAGGGATTACAGAGGAAGTGCCCAAAGTAGAGTTCTTACATTTCCAGGAGGGAATACAGAGGAAGTGCACAAAGTAGAGTTCTTACATTTCCAGGAGGGATTACAGAGGAAGTACACAAAGTAGAGTTCTTACATTTCCAGGAGGGATTACAGAGGAAGTGCACAAAGTAGAGTTCTTACATTTCCAGGAGGGATTACAGAGGAAGTGCATAAAGTAAAGTTCTTACATTTCCAGGGGGAATTAAAGAGGAAGTGCATAAAGTTCTTACATTTCCAGGAGGGATTACAGAGGAAGTGCACAAAGTAGAGTCCTTACATTTCCTGGAGGGATTACAGAATAAGTGCAGAAAGTAGAGTTCTTACATTTCCTGGAGGGATTACAGAGGAAGTGCAGAAAGTAGAGTTCTTACATTTCCAGGAGTAATTAAAGAGGAAGTGCACAAAGTAGAGTCCTTACATTTCCAGGGGGAATTACAGAGGAAGTGCACAAAGTAGAGTTCTTAAATTTCCAGGAGGGATTACAGAGGAAGTGCATAAAGTAAAGTTCTTACATTTCCAGGGGGAATTAAAGAGGAAGTGCACAAAGTAGAGTCCTTACATTTCCAGGAGGATTTATAGAGGAAGTGCATAAAGTTAAGTTCTTACATTTCGAGGAGGGATTACCGAGGAAGTTTATAAAGTAAAGTTCTTACATTTCCAGGAGTAATTAAGGAGGAAATGCACAAAGTAGAGTCCTTACATTTGCAGGGGGAATTACAGATTAAGTGCAGAAAGTAAAGTTCTTACATTTCGAGGAGGGATTACAGAGGAAGTGCAGAAAGTAGAGTCCTTACATTTCCATCGGGAATTACAGAGGAAGTGCAGAAAGTAAAGTTCTTACATTTCCAGGAGGGATTACAGAGGCAGTGCATAAAGTAAAGTTCTTACATTTCCAGGAGGGATTACAGAGGAAGTGCATAAAGTAAAGTTCTTACATTTCCAGGGGGAATTACAGATGAAGTGCAGAAAGTAGAGTCCTTACATTTCCAGGGGGAATTACAGAGGAAGTGAATAAAGTAGAGTTCTTACATTTCCAGGAGGGATTACAGAGGAAGTGCATAAAGTAGAGTTCTTACATTTCCAGGAGGGATTACAGAGGAAGTGCATAAAGTTCTTACATTTCCAGGAGTAATTAAAGAGGAAGTGCACAAAGTAGAGTCCTTACATTTCCAGGGGGAATTACAGAGGAAGTGAATAAAGTAGAGTTCTTACATTTCCAGGAGGGATTACAGAGGAAGTGCATAAAGTAGAGTTCTTACATTTCCAGGAGGGATTACAGAGGAAATGCATAAAGTTCTTACATTTCCAGGAGGGATTACAGAGGAAGTACATAAAGTTCTTACATTTCCTGGAGGGATTACAGAGGAAGTGCCCAAAGTAGAGTTCTTACATTTCCAGGAGGGATTACAGAGGAAGTGCACAAAGTAGAGTTCTTACATTTCCAGGAGGGATTACAGAGTAAGTGCACAAAGTAGAGTTCTTACATTTCCAGGAGGATTTACAGAGGAAGTGCATAAAGTTCTTACATTTCCAGGAGGATTTACAGAGGAAGTGCATAAAGTAAAGTTCTTACATTTCTAGGAGGGATTACAGAGGAAGTGCATAAAGTAAAGTTCTTACATTTCCAGGGGGAATTAAAGAGGAAGTGCATAAAGTAAAGTTCTTATATTTCCAGGAGGGATTACAGAGGAAGTGCATAAAGTAGAGTTCTTACATTTCCAGGAGGGATTACAGAGGAAGTGCATAAAGTAAAGTTCTTACATTTCCAGGGGGAATTAAAGAGGAAGTGCACAAAGTAAAGTTCTTACATTTCCATGAGGGATTACAGAGGAAGTGCACAAAGTAGAGTTCTTACATTTCCAGGAGGGATTACAGAGGGAGTGCACAAAGTAGAGTTCTTATATTTCCAGGAGGGATTACAGAGGAAGTGTATAAAGTAAAGTTCTTACATTTCCAGGGGGAATTAAAGAGGAAGTGCACAAAGTAGAGTCCTTACATTTCCAGGAGGATTTACAGAGGAAGTGCATAAAGTTCTTACATTTCCAGGAGGATTTACAGAGGAAGTGCATAAAGTAAAGTTCTTACATTTCCAGGAGGGATTACAGAGGAAGTGCATAAAATAAAGTTCTTACATTTCCAGGGGGAATTAAAGAGGAAGTGCATAAAGTAAAGTTCTTACATTTCCAGGAGGGATTACAGAGGAAGTGCACAAAGTAGAGTCCTTACATTTCCAGGAGGGATTACAGAGGAAGTGCGCAAAGTAGAGTTCTTACATTTCCAGGAGGGATTACAGAGGAAGTGCATAAAGTTCTTACATTTCCAGGAGGATTTACAGAGGAAGTGTATAAAGTAAAGTTCTTACATTTCCAGGAGTAATTAAAGAGGAAGTGCAGAAAGTAGAGTCCTTACATTTCCAGGGGGAATTACAGAAGAAGTGCAGAAAGTAAAGTTCTTACATTTCCAGGAGGGATTACAGAGGAAGTGTATAAAGTAAAGTTCTTACATTTCCAGGAGGGATTACAGAGGAGGTGCATAAAGTAAAGTTCTTACATTTCCAGGAGGAATTACAGAGGAAGTGTATAAAGTAAAGTTCTTACATTTCCAGGAGGGATTACAGAGGAAGTGCAGAAAGTTAAGTTCTTACATTTCCAGGAGGGATTACAGAGGAAGTGCACAAAGTAGTGTTCTTACATTTCCAGGAGGGATTACAGAGGAAGTGCACAAAGTAGTGTTCTTACATTTCCAGGAGGAATTACAGAGGAAGTGCAGAAAGTAGAGTCCTTACATTTCCAGGAGGGATTACAGAGGAAGTGCACAAAGTAGACTTCTTACATTTCCAGGAGGGATTACAGGGGATGTGCACAAAGTAGAGTCCTTACAATTCCAGGAGGATTTACAGAGGAAGTGCATTAAGTTAAGTTCTTACATTTCCAGGCGAAATTAAAGAGGAAATGCAGAAAGTAGAGTCTTTTTATTTCCAGGAGGGATTACAGAGGAAGTGCACAAGGTAGAGTTCTTACATTTCCAGGAGGGATTACAGAGGAAGTGCACAAAGTAGGAGTTCTTACATTTCCAGGAGGGATTACAGAGGAAGTGCACAAAGTAGAGTTCTTACAATTCCTGGAGGGATTACAGAGGAAGTGCATGAAGTAAAGTTCTTACATTTCCAGGAGGGATTACAGAGGAAGTGTATAAAGTAAAATTCTTACATTTCCAGGAGTAATTAAAGAGGAAATGCACAAAGTAGAGTCCTTACATTTCCAGGGGGAATTACAGAGGAAGTGCAGAACGTAGAGTTCTTACATTTCCAGGAGGGATTACAGAGGAAGTGCATAAAGTAGAGTCCTTACATTTCCAGGAGGGATTACAGAGGAAGTGCATAAAGTTCTTACATTTCCAGGAGGATTTACAGAGGAAGTGCATAAAGTAAAGTTCTTACATTTCCAGGAGGTATTACAGAGGAAGTGCACAAAGTAGAGTTCTTACATTTCCAGGAGGGATTACAGAGGAAGTGCAGGAAGTAAAGTTCTTACATTTCCAGGAGGGATTACAGAGGAAGTGCACAAAGTAGAGTCCTTACATTTCCAGGGGGAATTACAGAGGAAGTGCAGGAAGTAAAGTACTTACATTTCCAGGAGGGATTACAGAGGAAGTGCACAAAGTAGAGTTCTTACATTTCCAGGAGGGATTACAGAGGAAGTGCACAAAGTAGAGTTCTTACATTTCCAGGAGGGATTACAGAGGAAGTGCATAAAGTAAAGTTCTTACATTTCCAGGGGGAATCAAAGAGGAAGTGCACAAAGTAGAGTCCTTACATTTCCAGGAGGATTTACAGAGGAAGTGCATAAAGTTCTTACATTTCCAGGAGGATTTACAGAGGAAGTGCATAAAGTAAAGTTCTTACATTTCCAGGAGGGATTACAGAGGAAGTGCATAAAATAAAGTTCTTACATTTCCAGGGGGAATTAAAGAGGAAGTGCATAAAGTAAAGTTCTTACATTTCCAGGAGGGATTACAGAGGAAGTGCACAAAGTAGAGTCCTTACATTTCCAGGAGGGATTACAGAGGAAGTGCGCAAAGTAGAGTTCTTACATTTCCAGGAGGGATTACAGAGGAAGTGCATAAAGTTCTTACATTTCCAGGAGGATTTACAGAGGAAGTGTATAAAGTAAAGTTCTTACATTTCCAGGAGTAATTAAAGAGGAAGTGCAGAAAGTAGAGTCCTTACATTTCCAGGGGGAATTACAGAAGAAGTGCAGAAAGTAAAGTTCTTACATTTCCAGGAGGGATTACAGAGGAAGTGTATAAAGTAAAGTTCTTACATTTCCAGGAGGGATTACAGAGGAGGTGCATAAAGTAAAGTTCTTACATTTCCAGGAGGAATTACAGAGGAAGTGTATAAAGTAAAGTTCTTACATTTCCAGGAGGGATTACAGAGGAAGTGCAGAAAGTTAAGTTCTTACATTTCCAGGAGGGATTACAGAGGAAGTGCACAAAGTAGTGTTCTTACATTTCCAGGAGGGATTACAGAGGAAGTGCACAAAGTAGTGTTCTTACATTTCCAGGAGGAATTACAGAGGAAGTGCAGAAAGTAGAGTCCTTACATTTCCAGGAGGGATTACAGAGGAAGTGCACAAAGTAGACTTCTTACATTTCCAGGAGGGATTACAGGGGATGTGCACAAAGTAGAGTCCTTACAATTCCAGGAGGATTTACAGAGGAAGTGCATTAAGTTAAGTTCTTACATTTCCAGGCGAAATTAAAGAGGAAATGCAGAAAGTAGAGTCTTTTTATTTCCAGGAGGGATTACAGAGGAAGTGCACAAGGTAGAGTTCTTACATTTCCAGGAGGGATTACAGAGGAAGTGCACAAAGTAGGAGTTCTTACATTTCCAGGAGGGATTACAGAGGAAGTGCACAAAGTAGAGTTCTTACAATTCCTGGAGGGATTACAGAGGAAGTGCATGAAGTAAAGTTCTTACATTTCCAGGAGGGATTACAGAGGAAGTGTATAAAGTAAAATTCTTACATTTCCAGGAGTAATTAAAGAGGAAATGCACAAAGTAGAGTCCTTACATTTCCAGGGGGAATTACAGAGGAAGTGCAGAACGTAGAGTTCTTACATTTCCAGGAGGGATTACAGAGGAAGTGCATAAAGTAGAGTCCTTACATTTCCAGGAGGGATTACAGAGGAAGTGCATAAAGTTCTTACATTTCCAGGAGGATTTACAGAGGAAGTGCATAAAGTAAAGTTCTTACATTTCCAGGAGGTATTACAGAGGAAGTGCACAAAGTAGAGTTCTTACATTTCCAGGAGGGATTACAGAGGAAGTGCAGGAAGTAAAGTTCTTACATTTCCAGGAGGGATTACAGAGGAAGTGCACAAAGTAGAGTCCTTACATTTCCAGGGGGAATTACAGAGGAAGTGCAGGAAGTAAAGTACTTACATTTCCAGGAGGGATTACAGAGGAAGTGCACAAAGTAGAGTTCTTACATTTCCAGGAGGGATTACAGAGGAAGTGCACAAAGTAGAGTTCTTACATTTCCAGGAGGGATTACAGAGGAAGTGCATAAAGTAAAGTTCTTACATTTCCAGGGGGAATCAAAGAGGAAGTGCACAAAGTAGAGTCCTTACATTTCCAGGAGGATTTACAGAGGAAGTGCATAAAGTTCTTACATTTCCAGGAGGATTTACAGAGGAAGTGCATAAAGTAAAGTTCTTACATTTCCAGGAGGGATTACAGAGGAAGTGCATAAAGTAAAGTTCTTACATTTCCAGGGGGAATTAAAGAGCAAGTGCATGAAGTAAAGTTCTTACATTTCCAGGAGGGATTACAGAGGAAGTGCACAAAGTAGAGTCCTTACATTTCCAGGGGGAATTACAGAGGAAGTGCAAAAAGTAAAGTTCTTACATTTCCAAGAGGGATTACATAGGAAGTGCATAGAGTAGAGTTCTTACATTTCCAGGAGGGATTACAGAGGAAGTGCATAAAGTTAAGTTCTTACATTTCCTGGAGTAATTAAAGAGGAAGTGCACAAAGTAGAGTCCTTACATTTCCAGGAGGGATTACATAGGAAGTACACAAAGTAGAGTTCTTACATTTCCAGGAGGGATTACAGAGGAAGTGCACAAAGTAGAGTTCTTACATTTCCAGGAGGGTTTACAGAGGAAGTGCACAAATTAGAGTTCTTACATTTCCTGGAGGGATTACAGTTGAAGTGCATAAAGTAAAGTTCTTACATTTCCAGGGGGAATTAAAGAGGAAGTGCACAAAGTAGAGTCCTTACATTTCCAGGAGGATTTACAGAGGAAGTCCATAAAGTTCTTACATTTCCAGGAGGATTTACAGAGGAAGTGGATAAAGTAAAGTTCTTACATTTCCAGGAGGGTTTACAGAGGAAGTGCACAAATTAGAGTTCTTACATTTCCTGGAGGGATTACAGTTGAAGTGCATAAAGTAAAGTTCTTACATTTCCAGGGGGAATTAAAGAGGAAGTGCACAAAGTAGAGTCCTTACATTTCCAGGAGGATTTACAGAGGAAGTCCATAAAGTTCTTACATTTCCAGGAGGATTTACAGAGGAAGTGGATAAAGTAAAGTTCTTACATTTCCAGGAGGGATTACAGAGGAAGTGGATAAAGTAAAGTTCTTACATTTCCAGGAGGGATTACAGAGGAAGTGCATAAAGTTAAGTTCTTACATTTCCTGGAGTAATTAAAGAGGAAGTGCACAAAGTAGAGTCCTTACATTTCCAGGAGGGATTACATAGGAAGTACACAAAGTAGAGTTCTTACATTTCCAGGAGGGATTACAGAGGAAGTACACAAAGTAGAGTTCTTACATTTCCAGGAGGGTTTACAGAGGAAGTGCACAAATTAGAGTTCTTACATTTCCTGGAGGGATTACAGTTGAAGTGCATAAAGTAAAGTTCTTACATTTCCAGGGGGAATTAAAGAGGAAGTGCACAAAGTAGAGTCCTTACATTTCCAGGAGGATTTACAGAGGAAGTCCATAAAGTTCTTACATTTCCAGGAGGATTTACAGAGGAAGTGGATAAAGTAAAGTTCTTACATTTCCAGGAGGGATTACAGAGGAAGTGTATAAAGTAAAGTTCTTACATTTCCAGGAGTAATTAAAGAAGAAATGCACAAAGTAGAGTCCTTACATTTCCAGGGGGAATTACAGAGGAAGTGCAGAATGTAAAGTTCTTACATTTCCAGGAGGGATTACAGAGGAAGTGCACAAAGTAGAGTTCTTACATTTCCTGGAGGGATTACAGAGGAAGTGTATAAAGTAAAATTCTTACATTTCCAGGAGTAATTAAAGAGGAAATGCACAAAGTAGAGTCCTTACATTTCCAGGTGGAATTACAGAGGAAGTGAATAAAGTAAAGTTCTTACATTTCCAGGAGGGATTACAGAGGAAGTGCATAAAGTAGAGTTCTTACATTTCCAGGAGGGATTACAGAGCAAGTGCATAAAGTTAAGTTCTTACATTTCCAGGAATAATTTAAAGAGGAAGTGCACAAAGTAAAGTTCTTACATTTCCCGGAGGGATTACACAGAGGAAGTGCACAAAGTAGAGTTCTTACATTTCCAGGAGGGATTACACAGGAAGTGCACAAAGTAGAGTTCTTACATTTCCAGGAGGGATTACAGAGGAAGTGCACAAAGTAGAGTTCTTACATTTCCAGGAGGGATTACAGAGGAAGTGCACAAAGTAGAGTTCTTACATTTCCAGGAGGGATTACAGAGGAAGTGCCCAAAGTAGAGTTCTTACATTTCCAGGAGGGATTACAGAGGAAGTGCCCAAAGTAGAGTTCTTACATTTCCAGGAGGGAATACAGAGGAAGTGCACAAAGTAGAGTTCTTACATTTCCAGGAGGGATTACAGAGGAAGTACACAAAGTAGAGTTCTTACATTTCCAGGAGGGATTACAGAGGAAGTGCACAAAGTAGAGTTCTTACATTTCCAGGAGGGATTACAGAGGAAGTGCATAAAGTAAAGTTCTTACATTTCCAGGGGGAATTAAAGAGGAAGTGCATAAAGTTCTTACATTTCCAGGAGGGATTACAGAGGAAGTGCACAAAGTAGAGTCCTTACATTTCCTGGAGGGATTACAGAATAAGTGCAGAAAGTAGAGTTCTTACATTTCCTGGAGGGATTACAGAGGAAGTGCAGAAAGTAGAGTTCTTACATTTCCAGGAGTAATTAAAGAGGAAGTGCACAAAGTAGAGTCCTTACATTTCCAGGGGGAATTACAGAGGAAGTGCACAAAGTAGAGTTCTTAAATTTCCAGGAGGGATTACAGAGGAAGTGCATAAAGTAAAGTTCTTACATTTCCAGGGGGAATTAAAGAGGAAGTGCACAAAGTAGAGTCCTTACATTTCCAGGAGGATTTATAGAGGAAGTGCATAAAGTTAAGTTCTTACATTTCGAGGAGGGATTACCGAGGAAGTTTATAAAGTAAAGTTCTTACATTTCCAGGAGTAATTAAGGAGGAAATGCACAAAGTAGAGTCCTTACATTTGCAGGGGGAATTACAGAGGAAGTGCAGAAAGTAAAGTTCTTACATTTCGAGGAGGGATTACAGAGGAAGTGCAGAAAGTAGAGTCCTTACATTTCCATCGGGAATTACAGAGGAAGTGCAGAAAGTAAAGTTCTTACATTTCCAGGAGGGATTACAGAGGCAGTGCATAAAGTAAAGTTCTTATATTTCCAGGAGGGATTACAGAGGAAGTGCATAAAGTAAAGTTCTTACATTTCCAGGGGGAATTACAGATGAAGTGCAGAAAGTAGAGTCCTTACATTTCCAGGGGGAATTACAGAGGAAGTGAATAAAGTAGAGTTCTTACATTTCCAGGAGGGATTACAGAGGAAGTGCATAAAGTAGAGTTCTTACATTTCCAGGAGGGATTACAGAGGAAGTGCATAAAGTTCTTACATTTCCAGGAGTAATTAAAGAGGAAGTGCACAAAGTAGAGTCCTTACATTTCCAGGGGGAATTACAGAGGAAGTGAATAAAGTAGAGTTCTTACATTTCCAGGAGGGATTACAGAGGAAGTGCATAAAGTAGAGTTCTTACATTTCCAGGAGGGATTACAGAGGAAATGCATAAAGTTCTTACATTTCCAGGAGGGATTACAGAGGAAGTACATAAAGTTCTTACATTTCCTGGAGGGATTACAGAGGAAGTGCCCAAAGTAGAGTTCTTACATTTCCAGGAGGGATTACAGAGGAAGTGCACAAAGTAGAGTTCTTACATTTCCAGGAGGGATTACAGAGTAAGTGCACAAAGTAGAGTTCTTACATTTCCAGGAGGATTTACAGAGGAAGTGCATAAAGTTCTTACATTTCCAGGAGGATTTACAGAGGAAGTGCATAAAGTAAAGTTCTTACATTTCTAGGAGGGATTACAGAGGAAGTGCATAAAGTAAAGTTCTTACATTTCCAGGGGGAATTAAAGAGGAAGTGCATAAAGTAAAGTTCTTATATTTCCAGGAGGGATTACAGAGGAAGTGCATAAAGTAGAGTTCTTACATTTCCAGGAGGGATTACAGAGGAAGTGCATAAAGTAAAGTTCTTACATTTCCAGGGGGAATTAAAGAGGAAGTGCACAAAGTAAAGTTCTTACATTTCCATGAGGGATTACAGAGGAAGTGCACAAAGTAGAGTTCTTACATTTCCAGGAGGGATTACAGAGGGAGTGCACAAAGTAGAGTTCTTATATTTCCAGGAGGGATTACAGAGGAAGTGTATAAAGTAAAGTTCTTACATTTCCAGGGGGAATTAAAGAGGAAGTGCACAAAGTAGAGTCCTTACATTTCCAGGAGGATTTACAGAGGAAGTGCATAAAGTTCTTACATTTCCAGGAGGATTTACAGAGGAAGTGCATAAAGTAAAGTTCTTACATTTCCAGGAGGGATTACAGAGGAAGTGCATAAAATAAAGTTCTTACATTTCCAGGGGGAATTAAAGAGGAAGTGCATAAAGTAAAGTTCTTACATTTCCAGGAGGGATTACAGAGGAAGTGCACAAAGTAGAGTCCTTACATTTCCAGGAGGGATTACAGAGGAAGTGCGCAAAGTAGAGTTCTTACATTTCCAAGAGGGATTACAGAGGAAGTGCATAAAGTTCTTACATTTCCAGGAGGATTTACAGAGGAAGTGTATAAAGTAAAGTTCTTACATTTCCAGGAGTAATTAAAGAGGAAGTGCAGAAAGTAGAGTCCTTACATTTCCAGGGGGAATTACAGAAGAAGTGCAGAAAGTAAAGTTCTTACATTTCCAGGAGGGATTACAGATGAAGTGTATAAAGTAAAGTTCTTACATTTCCAGGAGGGATTACAGAGGAGGTGCATAAAGTAAAGTTCTTACATTTCCAGGAGGGATTACAGAGGAAGTGTATAAAGTAAAGTTCTTACATTTCCAGGAGGGATTACAGAGGAAGTGCAGAAAGTTAAGTTCTTACATTTCCAGGAGGGATTACAGAGGAAGTGCACAAAGTAGTGTTCTTACATTTCCAGGAGGGATTACAGAGGAAGTGCACAAATTAGAGTTCTTACATTTCCAGGAGGGATTACAGTTGAAGTGCATAAAGTAAAGTTCTTACATTTCCAGGGGGAATTAAAGAGGAAGTGCACAAAGTACAGTCCTTACATTTCCAGGAGGATTTACAGAGGAAGTCCATAAAGTTCTTACATTTCCAGGAGGATTTACAGAGGAAGTGGATAAAGTAAAGTTCTTACATTTCCAGGAGGGATTACAGAGGAAGTGTATAAAGTAAAGTTCTTACATTTCCAGGAGTAATTAAAGAAGAAATGCACAAAGTAGAGTCCTTACATTTCCAGGGGGAATTACAGAGGAAGTGCAGAATGTAAAGTTCTTACATTTCCAGGAGGGATTACAGAGGAAGTGCACAAAGTAGAGTTCTTACATTTCCTGGAGGGATTACAGAGGAAGTGCATGAAGTAAAGTTCTTACATTTCCAGGAGGGATTACAGAGGAAGTGTATAAAGTAAAATTCTTACATTTCCAGGAGTAATTAAAGAGGAAATGCACAAAGTAGAGTCCTTACATTTCCAGCTGGAATTACAGAGGAAGTGAATAAAGTAAAGTTCTTACATTTCCAGGAGGGATTACAGAGGAAGTGCATAAAGTAGAGTTCTTACATTTCCAGGAGGGATTACAGAGTAAGTGCATAAAGTTAAGTTCTTACATTTCCAGGAATAATTTAAAGAGGAAGTGCACAAAGTAAAGTTCTTACATTTCCCGGAGGGATTACACAGAGGAAGTGCACAAAGTAGAGTTCTTACATTTCCAGGAGGGATTACACAGGAAGTGCACAAAGTAGAGTTCTTACATTTCCAGGAGGGATTACAGAGGAAGTGCACAAAGTAGAGTTCTTACATTTCCAGGAGGGATTACAGAGGAAGTGCACAACGTAGAGTTCTTACATTTCCAGGAGGGATTACAGAGGAAGTGCCCAAAGTAGAGTTCTTACATTTCCAGGAGGGTATACAGAGGAAGTGCACAAAGTAGAGTTCTTACATTTCCAGGAGGGATTACAGAGGAAGTACACAAAGTAGAGTTCTTACACTTCCAGGAGGGATTACAGAGGAAGTGCATAAAGTAAAGTTCTTACATTTCCAGGGGGAATTAAAGAGGAAGTGCATAAAATTCTTACATTTCCAGGAGGGATTACAGAGGAAGTGCACAAAGTAGAGTCCTTACATTTCCTGGAGGGATTACAGAATAAGTGCAGAAAGTAGAGTTCTTACATTTCCTGGAGGGATTACAGAGGAAGTGCAGAAAGTAGAGTTCTTACATTTCCAGGAGTAATTAAAGAGGAAGTGCACAAAGTAGAGTCCTTACATTTCCAGGGGGAATTACAGAGGAAGTGCACAAAGTAGAGTTCTTAAATTTCCAGGAGGGATTACAGAGGAAGTGCATAAAGTAAAGTTCTTACATTTCCAGGAGTAATTAAAGAGGAAATGCACAAAGTAGAGTCCTTACATTTCCAGGGGGAATTACAGAGGAAGTGCAGAAAGTAAAGTTCTTACATTTCGATGAGGGATTACAGAGGAAGTGCAGAAAGTAGAGTCCTTACATTTCCATCGGGAATTACAGAGGAAGTGCAGAAAGTAAAGTTCTTACATTTCCAGGAGGGATTACAGAGGCAGTGCATAAAGTAAAGTTCTTACATTTCCAGGAGGGATTACAGAGGAAGTGCATAAAGTAAAGTTCTTACATTTCCAGGGGGAATTACAGATGAAGTGCAGAAAGTAGAGTCCTTACATTTCCAGGGGGAATTACAGAGGAAGTGAATAAAGTAGAGTTCTTACATTTCCAGGAGGGATTACAGAGGAAGTGCATAAAGTAGAATTCTTACATTTCCAGGAGGGATTACAGAGGAAGTGCATAAATTTCTTACATTTCCAGGAGTAATTATAGAGGAAGTGCACAAAGTAGAGTCCTTACATTTCCAGGGGGAATTACAGAGGAAGTGAATAAAGTAGAGTTCTTACATTTCCAGGAGGGATTACAGAGGAAGTGCATAAAGTAGAGTTCTTACATTTCCAGGAGGGATTACAGAGGAAATGCATAAAGTTCTTACATTTCCAGGAGGGATTACAGAGGAAGTACATAAAGTTCTTACATTTCCAGGAGGGATTACAGAGGAAGTGCCCAAAGTAGAGTTCTTACATTTCCAGAAGGGATTACAGAGGAAGTGCACAAAGTAGAGTTCTTACATTTCCAGGAGGGATTACAGAGTAAGTGCACAAAGTAGAGTTCTTACATTTCCAGGAGGATTTACAGAGGAAGTGCATAAAGTTCTTACATTTCCAGGAGGATTTACAGAGGAAGTGCATAAAGTAAAGTTCTTACATTTCTAGGAGGGATTACAGAGGAAGTGCATAAAGTAAAGTTCTTACATTTCCAGGGGGAATTAAAGAGGAAGTGCATAAAGTAAAGTTCTTATATTTCCAGGAGGGATTACAGAGGAAGTGCATAAAGTAGAGTTCTTACATTTCCAGGAGGGATTACAGAGGAAGTGCATAAAGTAAAGTTCTTACATTTCCAGGGGGAATTAAAGAGGAAGTGCACAAAGTAAAGTTCTTACATTTCCAGGAGGGATTACAGAGGAAGTGCACAAAGTAGAGTTCTTACATTTCCAGGAGGGATTACAGAGGGAGTGCACAAAGTAGAGTTCTTACATTTCCAGGAGGGATTACAGAGGAAGTGTATAAAGTAAAGTTCTTACATTTCCAGGGGGAATTAAAGAGGAAGTGCACAAAGTAGAGTCCTTACATTTCCAGGAGGATTTACAGAGGAAGTGCATAAAGTTCTTACATTTCCAGGAGGATTTACAGGGGAAGTGCATAAAGTAAAGTTCTTACATTTCCTGGAGGGATTACAGAGGAAGTGCATAAAATAAAGTTCTTACATTTCCAGGGGGAATTAAAGAGGAAGTGCATAAAGTAAAGTTCTTACATTTCCAGGAGGGATTACAGAGGAAGTGCACAAAGTAGAGTCCTTACATTTCCAGGAGGGATTACAGAGGAAGTGCGCAAAGTAGAGTTCTTACATTTCCAGGAGGGATTACAGAGGAAGTGCATAAAGTTCTTACATTTCCAGGAGGATTTACAGAGGAAGTGTATAAAGTAAAGTTCTTACATTTCCAGGAGTAATTAAAGAGGAAGTGCAGAAAGTAGAGTCCTTACATTTCCAGGGGGAATTACAGAGGAAGTGCAGAAAGTAAAGTTCTTACATTTCCAGGAGGGATTACAGAGGAAGTGCATAAAGTAGAGTTCTTACATTTCCAGGAGGGATTACAGAGGAAGTGCATAAAGTAAAGTTCTTACATTTCCAGGAGGGATTACAGAGGAAGTGTATAAAGTAAAGTTCTTACATTTCCAGGAGGGATTACAGAGGAGGTGCATAAAGTAAAGTTCTTACATTTCCAGGGGGAATTACAGAGGAAGTGAATAAAGTAGAGTTCTTACATTTCCAGGAGGGATTACAGAGGAAGTGCATAAAGTAGAGTTCTTACATTTCCAGGAGGGATTACAGAGCAAGTGCATAAAGTTAAGTTCTTACATTTCCAGGAATAATTTAAGAAGGAAGTGCACAAAGTAAAGTTCTTACATTTCCCGGAGGGATTACACAGAGGAAGTGCACAAAGTAGAGTTCTTACATTTCCAGGAGGGATTACAGAGGAAGTGCATAAAGTAGAGTTCTTACATTTCCAGGAGGGATTACAGAGGAAATGCACAAAGTAGAGTTCTTACATTTCCAGGAGGGATTACAGAGGAAGTGCACAAAGTAGAGTTGTTACATTTCCAGGAGGGATTACAGAGGAAGTGCCCAAAGTAGAGTCCTTACATTTCCAGGAGGGATTACAGAGGAAGTGCACAAAGTAGAGTTCTTACATTTCCAGGAGGGATTACAGAGGAAGTGCACAAAGTAGAGTTCATACATTTCCAGGAGGGATTACAGAGGAAGTGCATAAAGTAAAGTTCTTACATTTCCAGGGGGAATTAAAGAGGAAGTGCATAAAGTAAAGTTCTTACATTTCCTGGAGGGATTACAGAGGAAGTGCAGAAAGTAGAGTTCTTACATTTCCAGGAGGGATTACAGAGGAAGTGCAGAAAGTTAAGTTCTTACATTTCCAGGAGTAATTAAAGAGTAAGTGCACAAAGTAGAGTTCTTACATTTCCAGGGGGAATTACAGAGGAAGTGCACAAAGTAGAGTTCTTAAATTTCCAGGAGGGATTACAGAGGAAGTGCATAAAGTAAAGTTCTTACATTTCCAGGGGGAACTAAAGAGGAAGTGCACAAAGTAGAGTCCTTACATTTCCAGGAGGATTTACAGAGGAAGTGCATAAAGTAAAGTTCTTACATTTCGAGGAGGGATTACCGAGGAAGTGTATAAAGTAAAGTTCTTACATTTCCATGAGTAATTAAAGAGGAAATGCACAAAGTAGAGTCCTTACATTTCCAGGGGGAATTACACAGGAAGTGCAGAAAGTAAAGTTCTTACATTTCCAGGAGGGATTACAGAGGAAGTGCAGAAAGTAGAGTCCTTACATTTCCATCGGGAATTACAGAGGAAGTGCAGAAAGTAAAGTTCTTACATTTCCAGGAGGGATTACAGAGGCAGTGCATAAAGTAAAGTTCTTACATTTCCAGGAGGGATTACAGAGGAAGTGCATAAAGTAAAGTTCTTACATTTCCAGGGGGAATTACAGATGAAGTGCAGAAAGTAGAGTCCTTACATTTCCAGGGGGAATTACAGAGGAAGTGAATAAAGTAGAGTTCTTACATTTCCAGGAGGGATTACAGAGGAAGTGCATAAAGTAGAGTTCTTACATTTCCAGGAGGGATTACAGAGGAAGTGCATAAAGTTCTTACATTTCCAGGAGTAATTAAAGAGGAAGTGCACAAAGTAGAGTCCTTACATTTCCAGGGGAAATTACAGAGGAAGTGCAGAAAGTAAAGTTCTTACATTTCCAGGAGGGATTACAGAGGAAGTGCACAAAGTAGAGTTCTTACATTTCCAGGAGGAATTACAGAGGAAGTGCACAAAGTAGAGTTCTTACATTTCCAGGAGGGATTACAGAGGAAGTGCACAAAGTAAAGTTCTTACATTTTCAGGGGGAATTAAAGAGGAAGTGCATAAAGTTCTTACATTTCCAGGAGGATTTACAGAGGAAGTGCATAAAGTAAAGTTCTTACATTTCCAGGAGGGATTACAGAGGAAGTGTATAAAGTAAAGTTCTTACATTTCCAGGAGTAATTAAAGAGTAAATGTACAAAGTAGAGTCCTTACATTTCCAGGGGGAATTACAGAGGAAGTGCATAAAGTAGTGTTCTTACATTTCCAGGAGGGATTACAGAGGAAGTACATAAAGTTCTTACATTTCCAGGGGGGATTACAGAGGAAGTGCCCAAAGTAGAGTTCTTACATTTCCAGGAGGGATTACAGAGGTAGTGCACAAAGTAGAGTTCTTACATTTCCAGGAGGATTTACAGAGGAAGTGCATAAAGTTCTTACATTTCCAGGAGGATTTACAGAGGAAGTGCATAAAGTAAAGTTCTTACATTTCCAGGAGGGATTACACAAGAAGTGCATAAAGTAAAGTTCTTACATTTCCAGGGGGAATTAAAGAGGAAGTGCATAAAGTAAAGTTCTTACATTTCCAGGAGGGATTACAGAGGAAGTGCATAAAGTAGAGTTCTTACATTTCCAGGAGGATTTACAGAGGAAGTGCATAAAGTTCTTACATTTCCAGGAGGATTTACAGAGGAAGTGCATAAAGTAAAGTTCTTACTTTTCCAGGAGGGATTACAGAGGAAGTGCATAAAGTAAAGTTCTTACATTTCCAGGAGGATTTACAGAGGAAGTGCATAAAGTAAAGTTCTTACATTTCCAGGAGGATTTACAGAGGAAGTGAATAAAGTAAAGTTCTTACATTTCCAGGAGGGATTACAGAGGAAGTGCACAAAGTAGAGTCCTTACATTTCTAGGGGGAATTACAGAGGAAGTGCATAAAGTAAAGTTCTTACATTTCCAGGAGTAATTAAAGAGGATGTGCACAAAGTAGAGTCCTTACATTTCCTGGTGGAATTACAGAGGAAGTGAATAAAGTAGAGTTCTTACATTTCCAGGAGGGATTACAGAGGAAGTGCATAAAGTAGAGTTCTCACATTTCCAGGAGGGAATACAGAGGAAGTGCACAAAGTAGAGTTCTTACATTTCCAGGAGGGAATACAGAGGAAGTGCACAAAGTAGAGTTCTTACATTTCCAGGAGGATTTACAGAGGAAGTGCATGAAGTTAAGTTCTTATATTTCCAGGAGGGATTACAGAGGAAGTGCCCAAAGTAGAGTTCTTACATTTCCAGGAGGGAATACAGAGAAAGTGCACAAAGTAGAGTTCTTACATTTCCAGGAGGGATTACAGAGTAAGTGCACAAAGTAGAGTTCTTACATTTCCAGGAGGATTTACAGAGGAAGTGCATAAAGTAAAGTTCTTACATTTCCAGGAAGGAATACAGAGGAAGTGCACAAAGTAGAGTCCTTACATTTCCAGGGGGAATTACAGAGGAAGTGCAGAAAGTAAAGTTCTTACATTTCCAGGAGGGATTACAGAGGAAGTGCACAAAGTAGAGTTATTACATTTCCAGGATGGATTACAGAGGAAGTGCACAAAGTAGAGTTCTTACATTTCCAGGAGGGATTACAGAGGAAGTGTATAAAGTAAAGTTCTTACATTTCCAGGAGTAATTAAAGAGGAAATGCACAAAGTAGAGTTCTTACATTTCCAGGAGGGATTACAGAGGAAGTGCACAAAGTAGAGTTCTTACATTTCCAGGAGGGATTACAGAGGAAGTGCGCAAAGTAGAGTTCTTACATTTCCAGGAGGGATTACAGAGGAATTGCATAAAGTTCTTACATTTCCAGGAGGATTTACAGAGGAAGTGTATAAAGTAAAGTTCTTACATTTCCAGGAGTAATTAAAGAGGAAATGCACAAAGTAGAGTTCTTACATTTCCAGGAGGGATTACAGAGGAAGTGCACAAAGTAGAGTTCTTACATTTCCAGGAGGGATTACAGAGGAAGTGTATAAAGTAAAGTTCTTACATTTCCAGGAGTAATTAAAGAGGAAATGCACAAAGTAGAGTTCTTACATTTCCAGGAGGGATTACAGAGGAAATGCATAAAGTTCTTACATTTCCAGGAGGGATTATAGAGGAAGTACATAAAGTTCTTACATTTCCAGGAGGGATTACAGAGGAAGTGCCCAAAGTAGAGTTCTTACATTTCCAGGAGGGATTACAGAGGAAGTGCACAAAGTAGAGTTCTTACATTTCCAGGAGGGATTACAGAGTAAGTGCACAAAGTAGAGTTCTTACATTTCCAGGAGGATTTACAGAGGAAGTGCATAAAGTTCTTACATTTCCTGGAGGATTTACAGAGGAAGTGCATAAAGTAAAGTTCTTACATTTCTAGGAGGGATTACAGAGGAAGTGCATAAAGTAAAGTTCTTACATTTCCAGGGGGAATTAAAGAGGAAGTGCATAAAGTAAAGTTCTTACATTTCCAGGAGGGATTACAGAGGAAGTGCATAAAGTAGAGTTCTTACATTTCCAGGAGGGATTACAGAGGAAGTGCATAAAGTTAAGTTCTTACATTTCCAGGAGTAATTTAAGAGGAAGTGCACAAAGTAGAGTCCTTACATTTCCAGGGGGAATTACAGAGGAAGTGAATAAAGTAGAGTTCTTACATTTCCAGGAGGGATTACAGAGGAAGTGCATAAAGTAGAGTTCTTCCATTTCCAGGAGGGATTACAGAAGAAGTGCATAAAGTTAAGTTCTTACATTTCCAGGAATAATTTAAAGAGGAAGTGCACAAAGTAGAGTCCTTACATTTCCAGGGGTCATTACAGAGGAAGTGCAGAAAGTAAAGTTCTTACATTTCCAGGAGGGATTACAGAGGAAGTGCACAAAGTAGAGTTCTTACATTTCCAGGAGGGATTACAGAGGAAGTGCATAAAATAGAGTCCTTACATTTCCAGGAGGATTTACAGAGGAAGTGCATAAAGTTCTTACATTTCCAGGAGGATTTACAGAGGAAGTGCATGAAGTAAAGTTCTTACATTTCCAGGAGGGATTACAGAGGAAGTGCATAAAGTAGAGTTCTTACATTTCCAGGAGGGATTACAGAGGAAGTGCATAAAGTAAAGTTCTTACATTTCCAGGAAGGATTACAGAGGAAGTGCATAAAGTAAAGTTCTTACATTTCCAGGAGGACTTACAGAGGAAGTGCATGAAGTAAAGTTCTTACATTTCCAGGAGGGATTACAGAGGAAGTGCATAAAGTAGAGTCCTTACATTTCCAGGAGGGATTACAGAGGAAGTGTATAAAGTAAAGTTCTTACATTTCCAGGAGTAATTAAAGAGGAAATGCACAAAGTAGAGTTCTTACATTTCCAGGGGGAATTAAAGAGGAAGTGCAGAAAGTAGAGTTCTTACATTTCCAGGAGGGATTACAGGGGATGTGCATAAAGTAAAGTTCGTACATTTTCAGGAGGGATTACAGAGGAAGTGTATATAGTAAAGTTCTTACATTTCCTGGAGTATTTACAGAGGAAGTGCACAAAGTAGAGTCCTTACATTTCCAGGAGGAATTAAAGAGGAAGTGCAGAGAGTAGAGTCCTTACATTTCCAGGAGGAATTAAAGAGGAAGTGCAGAAAGTAGAGTCCTTACATTTCCAGGGGGAATTAAAGAGGAAGTGCAGAAAGTAGAGTCCTTACATTTCCAGGAATATTTACAGAGGAAGTGCAAAAAGTAAAGTTCTTACATTTCCAGGAGTATTTACAGAGGAAGTGCATAAAGTAAAGTGCTTACATTTCCAGGGGGAATTAAAGAGGAAGTGCAGAAAGTAGAGTCCTTACATTTCCAGGAGGGATTACAGAGGAAGTGCACAAAGTAGAGTTCTTACATTTCCAGGAATATTTACAGAGGAAGTGCAAAAAGTAAAGTTCTTACATTTCCAGGATTATTTACAGAGGAAGTGCATAAAGTAAAGTGCTTACATTTCCAGGGGGAATTAAATAGGAAGTGCAAAAAGTAGAGTCCTTACATTTCCAGGAGGGATTACAGAGTAAGTGCACAAAGTAGAGTTCTTACATTTCCAGGAGGGATTACAGGGGATGTGCACAAAGTAGAGTCCTTACATTTCCAGGAGGAATTAAAGAGGAAGTGCAGAAAGTAGAGTCCTTACATTTCCAGGAGGAATTAAAGAGGAAGTGCAGAAAGTAGAGTCCTTACATTTCCAGGGTGAATTAAAGAGGAAGTGCAGAAAGTAGAGTCCTTGCATTTCCAGGAGGGATTACAGAGAAAGTTCACAAAGTAGAGTTCTTACATTTCCAGGAATATTTACAGAGGAAGTGCATAAAGTAAAGTGCTTACATTTCCAGGGGGAATTAAAGAGGAAGTGCAGAAAGTAGAGTCCTTAAATTTCCAGGAGGAATTACAGAGGAAGTGCAGAAAGTAGAGTTCTTACATTTCCAGGAGGATTTACAGAGGAAGTGCATAAAGTAAAATTCTTACATTTCCAGGAGGAATTACAGAGAAAGTGCAGAAGGTAGAGTCCTTACATTTCCAGGAGGGATTACAGAGGAAGTGCACAAAGTAGACTTCTTACATTTCCAGGAGGGATTACAGAGGAAGTGCACAAAGTAGGAGTTCTTACATTTCCAGGAGGGATTACAGAGGAAGTACACAAAGTAGAGTTCTTACATTTCCTGGAGGGATTACAGAGGAAGTGCATGAAGTAAAGTTCTTACATTTCCAGGAGGGATTACAGAGGAAGTGTATAAAGTAAAATTCTTACATTTCCAGGAGTAATTCAAGAGGAAATGCACAAAGTAGAGTCCTTACATTTCCAGGGGGAATTACAGAGGAAGTGCAGAAAGTAGAGTTCTTACATTTCCAGGAGGGATTACAGAGGAAGTGCATAAAGTAGAGTCCTTACATTTCCAGGAGGATTTACAGAGGAAGTGCATAAAGTTCTTCCATTTCCAGGAGGATTTACAGAGGAAGTGCGTAAAGTTCTTACATTTCCAGGAGGTATTACAGAGGAAGTGCACAAAGTAGAGTTCTTACATTTCCAGGAGGGATTACAGAGGAAGTGCAGGAAATAAAGTTCTTACATTTCCAGGAGGGATTACAGAGGAAGTGCACAAAGTAGAGTCCTTACATTTCCAGGGGGAATTACAGAGGAAGTGCAGAAAGTAAAGTTCTTACATTTCCAGGAGGGATTACAGAGGAAGTGCATAAAGTAGAGTTCTTACATTTCCAGGAGGGATTACTGAGGAAGTGCATAAAGTTAAGTTCTTACATTTCCAGGAGTAATTAAAGAGGAAGTGCACAAAGTAGAGTCCTTACATTTCCAGGGGGAATTACAGAGGAAGTGCAGAAAGTAAAGTTCTTACATTTCCAGGAGGGATTACAGAGGAAGTGCACAAAGTAGAGTTCTTACATTTCCAGGAGGGATTACAGAGGAAGTGCACAAAGTAGAGTTCTTACATTTCCAGGAGGGATTACAGAGGAAGTGCATAAAATAGAGTCCTTACATTTCCAGGAGGATTTACAGAGGAAGTGCATAAAGTTCTTACATTTCCAGGAGGATTTACAGAGGAAGTGCATGAAGTAAAGTTCTTACATTTCCAGGAGGGATTACAGAGGAAGTGCATAAAGTAGAGTTCTTACATTTCCAGGAGGGATTACAGAGGAAGTGCATAAAGTAAAGTTCTTACATTTCCAGGAAGGATTACAGAGGAAGTGCATAAAGTAAAGTTCTTACATTTCCAGGAGGACTTACAGAGGAAGTCCATGAAGTAAAGTTCTTACATTTCCAGGAGGGATTACAGAGGAAGTGCATAAAGTAGAGTCCTTACATTTCCAGGAGGGATTACAGAGGAAGTGTATAAAGTAAAGTTCTTACATTTCCAGGAGTAATTAAAGAGGAAATGCACAAAGTAGAGTTCTTACATTTCTAGGAGGGATTACAGAGGAAGTGCATAAAGTAGAGTTCTTACATTTCCAGGAGGGATTACAGAGGAAGTGCATAAAGTAAAGTTCTTACATTTCCAGGAGGGATTACAGAGGAAGTGTATAAAGTAAAGTTCTTACATTTCCAGGAGGGATTACAGAGGAAGTGCATGAAGTAGAGTCCTTACATTTCCAGGAGGGATTACAGAGGAAGTGCAGAAAGTAGAGTCCTTACATTTCCAGGGGGAATTACAGAGGAAGTGCAGAAAGTAGAGTTCTTACATTTCCAGGAGGATTTACAGAGGAAGTGCACAAAGTAGAGTCCTTACATTTCCAGGGGGAATTAAAGAGGAAGTGCAGAAAGTAGAGTTCTTACATTTCCAGGAGGGATTACAGGGGATGTGCATAAAGTAAAGTTCGTACATTTTCAGGAGGGATTACAGAGGAAGTGTATATAGTAAAGTTCTTACATTTCCTGGAGTATTTACAGAGGAAGTGCACAAAGTAGAGTCCTTACATTTCCAGGAGGAATTAAAGAGGAAGTGCAGAGAGTAGAGTCCTTACATTTCCAGGAGGAATTAAAGAGGAAGTGCAGAAAGTAGAGTCCTTACATTTCCAGGGGGAATTAAAGAGGAAGTGCAGAAAGTAGAGTCCTTACATTTCCAGGAATATTTACAGAGGAAGTGCAAAAAGTAAAGTTCTTACATTTCCAGGAGTATTTACAGAGGAAGTGCATAAAGTAAAGTGCTTACATTTCCAGGGGGAATTAAAGAGGAAGTGCAGAAAGTAGAGTCCTTACATTTCCAGGAGGGATTACAGAGGAAGTGCACAAAGTAGAGTTCTTACATTTCCAGGAATATTTACAGAGGAAGTGCAAAAAGTAAAGTTCTTACATTTCCAGGATTATTTACAGAGGAAGTGCATAAAGTAAAGTGCTTACATTTCCAGGGGGAATTAAATAGGAAGTGCAAAAAGTAGAGTCCTTACATTTCCAGGAGGGATTACAGAGTAAGTGCACAAAGTAGAGTTCTTACATTTCCAGGAGGGATTACAGGGGATGTGCACAAAGTAGAGTCCTTACATTTCCAGGAGGAATTAAAGAGGAAGTGCAGAAAGTAGAGTCCTTACATTTCCAGGAGGAATTAAAGAGGAAGTGCAGAAAGTAGAGTCCTTACATTTCCAGGGTGAATTAAAGAGGAAGTGCAGAAAGTAGAGTCCTTGCATTTCCAGGAGGGATTACAGAGAAAGTTCACAAAGTAGAGTTCTTACATTTCCAGGAATATTTACAGAGGAAGTGCATAAAGTAAAGTGCTTACATTTCCAGGGGGAATTAAAGAGGAAGTGCAGAAAGTAGAGTCCTTAAATTTCCAGGAGGAATTACAGAGGAAGTGCAGAAAGTAGAGTTCTTACATTTCCAGGAGGATTTACAGAGGAAGTGCATAAAGTAAAATTCTTACATTTCCAGGAGGAATTACAGAGAAAGTGCAGAAGGTAGAGTCCTTACATTTCCAGGAGGGATTACAGAGGAAGTGCACAAAGTAGACTTCTTACATTTCCAGGAGGGATTACAGAGGAAGTGCACAAAGTAGGAGTTCTTACATTTCCAGGAGGGATTACAGAGGAAGTACACAAAGTAGAGTTCTTACATTTCCTGGAGGGATTACAGAGGAAGTGCATGAAGTAAAGTTCTTACATTTCCAGGAGGGATTACAGAGGAAGTGTATAAAGTAAAATTCTTACATTTCCAGGAGTAATTCAAGAGGAAATGCACAAAGTAGAGTCCTTACATTTCCAGGGGGAATTACAGAGGAAGTGCAGAAAGTAGAGTTCTTACATTTCCAGGAGGGATTACAGAGGAAGTGCATAAAGTAGAGTCCTTACATTTCCAGGAGGATTTACAGAGGAAGTGCATAAAGTTCTTCCATTTCCAGGAGGATTTACAGAGGAAGTGCGTAAAGTTCTTACATTTCCAGGAGGTATTACAGAGGAAGTGCACAAAGTAGAGTTCTTACATTTCCAGGAGGGATTACAGAGGAAGTGCAGGAAATAAAGTTCTTACATTTCCAGGAGGGATTACAGAGGAAGTGCACAAAGTAGAGTCCTTACATTTCCAGGGGGAATTACAGAGGAAGTGCAGAAAGTAAAGTTCTTACATTTCCAGGAGGGATTACAGAGGAAGTGCATAAAGTAGAGTTCTTACATTTCCAGGAGGGATTACTGAGGAAGTGCATAAAGTTAAGTTCTTACATTTCCAGGAGTAATTAAAGAGGAAGTGCACAAAGTAGAGTCCTTACATTTCCAGGGGGAATTACAGAGGAAGTGCAGAAAGTAAAGTTCTTACATTTCCAGGAGGGATTACAGAGGAAGTGCACAAAGTAGAGTTCTTACATTTCCAGGAGGGATTACAGAGGAAGTGCACAAAGTAGAGTTCTTACATTTCCAGGAGGGATTACAGAGGAAGTGCACAAAGTAGAGTTCTTACATTTCCAGGAGGGATTACAGAGGTAGTGCATAAAGTAAAGTTCTTACATTTCCAGGGGGAATCAAAGAGGAAGTGCACAAAGTAGAGTCCTTACATTTCCAGGAGGATTTACAGAGGAAGTGCATAAAGTTCTTACATTTCCAGGAGGATTTACAGAGGAAGTGCATAAAGTAAAGTTCTTAAATTTCCAGGAGGGATTACAGAGGAAGTGCATAAAGTAAAGTTCTTACATTTCCAGGGGGAATTAAAGAGCAAGTGCATGAAGTAAAGTTCTTACATTTCCAGGAGGGATTACAGAGGAAGTGCACAAAGTAGAGTCCTTACATTTCCAGGGGGAATTACAGAGGAAGTGCAGAAAGTAAAGTTCTTACATTTCCAGGAGGGATTACATAGGAAGTGCATAGAGTAGAGTTCTTACATTTCCAGGAGGGATTACAGAGCAAGTGAATAAAGTTAAGTTCTTACATTTCCTGGAGTAATTAAAGAGGAAGTGCACAAAGTAGAGTCCTTATATTTCCAGGAGGGATTACAGAGGAAGTACACAAAGTAGAGTTCTTACATTTCCAGGAGGGATTACAGAGGAAGTGCACAAAGTAGAGTTCCTACATTTCTAGGAGGGATTACAGAGGAAGTGCATCAAGTAAAGTTCTTACATTTCCAGGGGGAATTAAAGAGGAAGTGCACAAAGTAGAGTCCTTACATTTCCAGGAGGATTTACAGAGGAAGTCCATAAAGTTCTTACATTTCCAGGAGGATTTACAGAGGAAGTGTATAAAGTAAAGTTCTTACATTTCCAGGAGGGATTACAGAGGAAGTGTATAAAGTAAAGTTCTTACATTTCCAGGAGTAATTAAAGAAGAAATTCACAAAGTAGAGTCCTTACATTTCCAGGGGGAATTACAGAGGAAGTGCAGAAAGTAAAGTTCTTACATTTCCAGGAGGGATTACAGAGGAAGTGCACAAAGTAGAGTTCTTACATTTCCTGGAGGGATTACAGAGGAAGTGCATGAAGTAAAGTTCTTACATTTCCAGGAGGGATTACAGAGGAAGTGTATAAAGTAAAATTCTTACATTTCCAGAAGTAATTAAAGAGGAAATGCACAAAGTAGAGTCCTTACATTTCCAGGGGGAATTACAGAGGAAGTGCACAAAGTAGAGTTCTTACATTTCCTGGAGGGATTACAGAGGAAGTGCATAAAGTAGAGTCCTTATATTTCCAGGAGGGATTACAGAGGAAGTGCATAAAGTTCTTACATTTCCAGGAGGATTTACAGAGGAAGTGCAGAAAGTAAAGTTCTTACATTTCCAGGAGGGATTACAGAGGAAGTGCATAAAGTAAAGTTCTTACATTTCCAGGGGGAATTACAGAGGAAGTGCAGAAAGTAAAGTTCTTACATTTCCAAGAGGGATTACAGAGGAAGTGCATAAAGTAGAGTTCTTACATTTCCAGGAGGGATTACAGAGGAAGTGCATAAAGTAAAGTTCTTCATTTCCAGGAGGGATTACAGATAAAGTGCATAAAGTAGAGTTCTTACATTTCCAGGAGGGATTACAGAGGAAGTGCATAAAGTTCTTACATTTCCAGGAGTAATTAAAGAGGAAGTGCACAAAGTAGAGTCCTTACATTTCCAGGGGAAATTACAGAGGAAGTGCAGAAAGTACAGTTCTTACATTTCCAGGAGGGATTACAGAGGATGTGCACAAAGTAAAGTTCTTACATTTTCAGGGGGAATTAAAGAGGAAGTGCATAAAGTTCTTACATTTCCAGGAGGATTTACAGAGGAAGTGCATAAAGTAAAGTTCTTACATTTCCAGGAGGGATTACAGAGGAAGTGTATAAAGTAAAGTTCTTACATTTCCAGGAGTAATTAAAGAGTAAATGTACAAAGTAGAGTCCTTACATTTCCAGGGGGAATTACTGAGGAAGTGACTAAAGTAGAGTTCTTACATTTCCAGAAGGGATTACAGAGGAAGTGCATAAAGTTCTTACATTTCCAGGAGGGATTACAGAGGAAGTACATAAAGTTCTTACATTTCCACGAGGGATTACAGAGGAAGTGCACAAAGTAGAGTTCTTACATTTCCCAGAGGGTTTACAGAGGAAGTGCACAAAGTAGAGTTCTTACATTTCCAGGAGTGATTACAGAGGAAGTGCACAAAGTAGAGTTCTTACATTTCCAGGAGGGATTACAGAGGAAGTGCCCAAAGTAGATTTCTTACATTTCCAGGAGGGATTACAGAGGAAGTGCACAAAGTAGAGTTCTTACGTTTCCAGGAGGGATTACAGAGTAAGTGCACAAAGTAGAGTTCTTACATTTCCAGGAGGATTTACAGAGGAAGTGCATAAAGTTCTTACATTTCCAGGAGGATTTACAGAGGAAGTGCATAAAGTAAAGTTCTTACATTTCCAGGAGGGATTGCAGAGGAAGTGCATAAAGTAAAGTTCTTACATTTCCAGGGGGAATTAAAGATGAAGTGCACAAAGTAAAGTTCTTACATTTCCAGGAGGGATTACAGAGGAAGTGCACAAAGTAGAGTTCTTACATTTCCAGGAGGGATTACAGAGGAAGTGCACAAATTAGAGTTCTTATATTTCCAGGAGGGATTACAGAGGAAGTGCATAAAGTAAAGTTCTTACATTTCCAGGGGGAATTAAAGAGGAAGTGCACAAAGTAGAGTCCTTACATTTCCAGTAGGATTTACAGAGGAAGTGCATAAAGTTCTTACATTTCCAGGAGGATTTACAGAGGAAGTGCATAAAGTAAAGTTCTTACATTTCCAGGGGGAATTAAAGAGGAAGTGCATAAAGTAAAGTTCTTACATTTCCAGGAGGAATTACTGAGGAAGTGCACAAAGTAGAGTCCTTACATTTCCAGGTGGAATTACAGAGGAAGTGCATAAAGTAAAGTTCTTACATTTCCAGGAGGGATTACAGAGGAAGTGCATAAAGTAAAGTTCTTACATTTCCAGGGGGAATTAAAGATGAAGTGCACAAAGTAAAGTTCTTACATTTCCAGGAGGGATTACAGAGGAAGTGCACAAAGTAGAGTTCTTACATTTCCAGGAGGGATTACAGAGGAAGTGCACAAAGTAGAGTTCTTATATTTCCAGGAGGGATTACAGAGGAAGTGCATAAAGTAAAGTTCTTACATTTCCAGGGGGAATTAAAGAGGAAGTGCACAAAGTAGAGTCCTTACATTTCCAGTAGGATTTACAGAGGAAGTGCATGAAGTTCTTACATTTCCAGGAGGATTTACAGAGGAAGTGCATAAAGTAAAGTTCTTACATTTCCAGGGGGAATTAAAGAGGAAGTGCATAAAGTAAAGTTCTTACATTTCCAGGAGGGATTACAGAGGAAGTGCACAAAGTAGAGTCCTTACATTTCCAGGGGGAATTACAGAGGAAGTGCAGAAAGTAAAGTTCTTACATTTCCAGAAGGAATTACTGAGGAAGTGCACAAAGTAGAGTCCTTACATTTCCAGGTGGAATTACAGAGGAAGTGCATAAATTTAAGTTCTTACATTTCCAGGAGTAATTAAAGAGGAAGTGCACAAAGTAGAGTCCTTACATTTCCAGGGGGAATTACAGAGGAAGTGCAGAAAGTAAAGTTCTTACATTTCCAGGAGGGATTACAGAGGAAGTGCATAAAGTAAAGTTCTTACATTTCCAGGAGGGATTACAGAGGAAGTGCACAAAGTAGAGTTCTTACATTTCCAGGAGGGATTACAGAGGAAGTGCACAAAGTAGAGTTCTTACATTTCCAGGAGGGATTACAGAGGAAGTGCGCCAAGTAGAGTTCTTACATTTCCAGGAGGGATTACAGAGGAAGTGCATAAACTTCTTACATTTCCAGGAGGATTTACAGAGGAAGTGCATAAAGTAAAGTTCTTACATTTCCAGGAGGGATTACAGAGGAAGTGCACAAAGTAGAGTTCTTACATTTCCAGGAGAGATTACAGAGGAAGTGCACAAAGTAGAGTTGTTACATTTCCAGGAGTAATTAAAGAGGTAGTGCACAAAGTAGAGTCCTTACATTTCCAGGTGGAATTACAGAGGAAGTGCATAAAGTAAAGTTCTTACATTTCCAGGAGGGATTACAGAGGAAGTGCCCAAAGTAGAGTTCTTACATTTCCAGGAATAATTTAAAGAGGAAGTGCACAAAGTAAAGTTCTTACATTTCCCGGAGGGATTACACAAAGGAAGTGCACAAAGTAGAGTTCTTACATTTCCAGGAGGGATTACAGAGGAAGTGCACAAAGTAGAGTTCTTACATTTCCAGGAGGGATTACAGAGGAAGTGCACAAAGTAGAGTTCTTACATTTCCAGGAGGGATTACAGAGGAAGTGCCCAAAGTAGAGTTCTTACATTTCCAGGAGGGATTACAGAGGAAGTGCCCAAAGTAGAGTTCTTACATTTCCAGGAGGGAATACAGAGGAAGTGCACAAAGTAGAATTCTTACATTTCCAGGAGTGATTACAGAGGAAGTGCACAAAGTAGAGTTCTTACATTTCCAGGAGGGATTACAGAGGAAGTGCACAAAGTAGAGTTCTTACATTTCCAGGAGGGATTACAGAGGAAGTGCATAAAGTAAAGTTCTTACATTTCCAGGGGGAATTAAAGAGGAAGTGCATAAAGTTCTTACATTTCCAGGGGGAATTAAAGAGGAAGTGCATAAAGTTCTTACATTTCCAGGAGGGATTACAGAGGAAGTGCACAAAGTAGAGTCCTTACATTTCCTGGAAGGATTAAAGAGGAAGTGCAGAAAGTAGAGTTCTTACATTTCCTGGAGGGATTACAGAGGAAGTGGATAAAGTAAAGTTCTTACATTTCCAGGGGGAATTAAAGAGGAAGTGCACAAAGTAGAGTCCTTACATTTCCAGGAGGATTTACAGAGGAAGTGCATAAAGTTCTTACATTTCCAGGAGGATTTACAGAGGAAGTGCATAAAGTAAAGTTCTTACATTTCGAGGAGGGATTACCGAGGAAGTGTATAAAGTAAAGTTCTTACATTTCCAGGAGTAATTAAAGAGGAAATGCACAAAGTAGAGTCCTTACATTTCCAGGGGGAATTACAGAGGAAGTGCAGAAAGTAAAGTTCTTACATTTCCAGGAGGGATTACAGAGGAAGTGCAGAAAGTAGAGTCCTTACATTTCCATCGGGAATTACAGAGGAAGTGCAGAAAGTAAAGTTTTTACATTTCCAGGAGGGATTACAGAGGCAGTGCATAAAGGAAAGTTCTTACATTTCCAGGAGGGAATACAGAGGAAGTGCATAAAGTAAAGTTCTTACATTTCCAGGGGGAATTACAGATGAAGTGCAGAAAGTAGAGTCCTTACATTTCCAGGGGGAATTACAGAGGAAGTGAATAAAGTAGAGTTCTTACATTTCCAGGAGGGATTACAGAGGAAGTGCATAAAGTAGAGTTCTTACATTTCCAGGAGGGATTACAGAGGAAGTGCATAAAGTTCTTACATTTCCAGGAGTAATTAAAGAGGAAGTGCACAAAGTAGAGTCCTTACATTTCCAGGGGGAATTACAGATGAAGTGCATAAAGTAAAGTTCTTACATTTCCAGGGGGAATTACAGATGAAGTGCATAAAGTTCTTACATTTCCAGGAGTAATTAAAGAGGAAGTGCACAAAGTAGAGTCCTTACATTTCCAGGGGAAATTACAGAGGAAGTGCAGAAAGTAAAGTTCTTACATTTCCAGGAGGGATTACAGAGGAAGTGCACAAAGTAGAGTTCTTACATTTCCAGGAGGAATTACAGAGGAAGTGCACAAAGTAGAGTTCTTACATTTCCAGGAGGGATTACAGAGGAAGTGCACAAAGTAAAGTTCTTACATTTTCAGGGGGAATTAAAGAGGAAGTACATAAAGTTCTTACATTTCCAGGAGGATTTACAGAGGAAGTGCATAAAGTAAAGTTCTTACATTTCCAGGAGTAATTAAAGAGTAAATGTACAAAATAGAGTCCTTACATTTCCAGGGGGAATTACAGAGGAAGTGCATAAAGTAGAGTTCTTACATTTCCAGGAGGGATTACAGAGGAAATGCATAAAGTTCTTACATTTCCTGGAGGGATTACAGAGGAAGTACATAAAGTTCTTACATTTCCAATAGGGATTACAGAGGAAGTGCCCAAAGTAGAGTTCTTACATTTCCAGGAGGGATTACAGAGTAAGTGCACAAAGTAGAGTTTTTACATTTCCAGGAGGGATTACAGAGTAAGTGCACAAAGTAGAGTTCTTACATTTCCAGGAGGATTTACAGAGGAAGTGCATAAAGTTCTTACATTTGCAGGAGGATTTACAGAGGAAGTGCATAAAGTAAAGTTCTTACATTTCTAGGAGGGATTACAGAGGAAGTGCATAAAGTAAAGTTCTTACATTTCCAGGGGGAATTAAAGAGGAAGTGCACAAAGTAAAGTTCTTACATTTCCAGGAGGGATTACAGAGGAAGTGCACAAAGTAGAGTTCTTACATTTCCAGGAGGGATTACAGAGGGAGTGCACAAAGTAGAGTTCTTACATTTCCAGGAGGGATTACAGAGGAAGTGCATAAAGTAAAGTTCTTACATTTCCAGGGGGAATTAAAGAGGAAGTGCACAAAGTAGAGTCCTTACATTTCCAGGAGGATTTACAGAGGAAGTGCATAAAGTTCTTACATTTCCAGGAGGATTTACAGAGGAAGTGCATAAAGTAAAGTTCTTACATTTCCAGGAGGGATTACAGAGGAAGTGCATAAAGTAAAGTTCTTACATTTCCAGGAGGATTTACAGAGGAAGTGCATAAAATAAAGTTCTTACATTTCCAGGGGGAATTAAAGAGGAAGTGCATAAAGTAAAGTTCTTACATTTCCAGGAGGGATTACAGAGGAAGTGCACAAAGTAGAGTCCTTACATTTCCAGGAGGGATTACAGAGGAAGTGCGCAAAGTAGAGTTCTTACATTTCCAGGAGGGATTACAGACGAAGTGCATAAAGTTCTTACATTTCCAGGAGGATTTTCAGAGGAAGTGTATAAAGTAAAGTTGTTACATTTCCAGGAGTAATTAAAGAGGAAGTGCAGAAAGTAGAGTCCTTACATTTCCAGGGGGGATTACAGAGGAAGTGCAGAAAGTAAAGTTCTTACATTTCCAGGAGGGATTACAGAGGAAGTGCATAAAGTAGAGTTCTTACATTTCCAGGAGGGATTACAGAGGAAGTGTATAAAGTAAAGTTCTTACATTTCCAGGAGGGATTACAGAGGAAGTGCATAAAGTAAAGTTCTTACATTTCCAGGGGGAATTACAGAGGAAGTGAATAAAGTAGAGTTCTTACATTTCCAGGAGGGATTACAGAGGAAGTGCATAAAGTAGAGTTCTTACATTTCCAGGAGGGATTACAGAGCAAGTGCATAAAGTTAAGTTCTTACATTTCCTGGAGTAATTAAAGAGGAAGTGCACAAAGTAGAGTCCTTACATTTCCAGGGGGAATTACAGAGGAAGTGCATAAAGTAAAGTTCTTACATTTCCAGGAGGGATTACAGAGGAAGTGTACAAAGTAGAGTTCTTACATTTCCAGGAGGGATTACAGAGGAAGTGCACAAAGAAGAGTTCTTACATTTCCAGGAGGGATTACAGAGGAAGTGCGCAAAGTAGAGTTCTTACATTTCCAGGAGGGATTACAGAGGAAGTGCATAAAGTTCTTACATTTCCAGGAGGATGTACAGAGGAAGTGCATAAAGTAAAGTTCTTACATTTCCAGGAGGGATTACAGAGGAAGTGCACAAAGTAGAGTTCTTACATTTCCAGGAGGGATTACAGAGGAAGTGCACAAAGTAGAGTTGTTACATTTCCAGGAGTAATTAAAGAGGTAGTGCACAAAGTAGAGTCCTTACATTTCCAGGTGGAATTACAGAGGAAGTGCATAAAGTAAAGTTCTTACATTTCCAGGACGGATTACAGAGGAAGTGCATAAAGTAGAGTACTTACATTTCCAGGAGGGATTACAGAGCAAGTGCATAAAGTTAAGTTCTTACATTTCCAGGAATAATTTAAAGAGGAAGTGCACAAAGTAAAGTTCTTACATTTCCCGGAGGGATTACAGAGGAAGTGCACAAAGTAGAGTTCTTACATTTCCAGGAGGGATTACAGAGGAAGTGCACAAAGTAGAGTTCTTACATTTCCAGGAGGGATTACAGAGGAAGTGCACAAAGTAGAGTTCTTACAATTCCAGGAGGGATTACAGAGGAAGTGCACAAAGTAGAGTTCTTACATTTCCAGGAGGGATTACAGAGGAAGTGCCCAAAGTAGAGTTCTTACATTTCCAGGAGGGAATACAGAGGAAGTGCACAAAGTAGAGTTCTTACATTTCGAGGAGGGATTACAGAGGAAGTGCACAAAGTAGAGTTCTTACATTTCCAGGAGGGATTACAGAGGAAGTGCACAAAGTAGAGTTCTTAAATTTCCAGGAGGGATTACAGAGGAAGTGCATAAAGTAGAGTTCTTACATTTCCAGGGGGAATTAAAGAGGAAGTGCATAAAGTTCTTACATTTCCAGGAGGGATTACAGAGAAAGTGGATAAAGTAAAGTTCTTACATTTCCAGGGGGAATTAAAGAGGAAGTGCACAAAGAAGAGTCCTTACATTTCCAGGAGGATTTACAGAGGAAGTGCATAAAGTTCTTACATTTCCAGGAGGATTTACAGAGGAAGTGCATAAAGTAAAGTTCTTACATTTCGAGGAGGGATTACCGAGGAAGTGTATAAAGTAAAGTTCTTACATTTCCAGGAGTAATTAAAGAGGAAATGCACAAAGTAGAGTCCTTACATTTCCAGGGGGAATTACAGAGGAAGTGCAGAAAGTAAACTTCTTACATTTCCAGGAGGGATTACAGAGGAAGTGCAGAAAGTAGAGTCCTTACATTTCCATCGGGAATTACAGAGGAAGTGAATAAAGTAGAGTTCTTACATTTCCAGGAGGGATTACAGAGGAAGTGCATAAAGTAGAGTTATTACATTTCCAGGAGGGATAACAGAGGAAGTGCATAAAGTTCTTACATTTCCAGGAGTAATTAAAGAGGAAGTGCACAAAGTAGAGTCCTTACATTTCCAGGGGAAATTACAGAGGAAGTGCAGAAAGTAAAGTTATTACATTTCCAGGAGGGATTACAGAGGAAGTGCACAAAGTAGAGTTCTTACATTTCCAAGAGGAATTACAGAGGAAGTGCACACAGTAGAGTTCTTACATTTCCAGGAGGGATTATAGAGGAAGTGCACAAAGTAAAGTTCTTACATTTTCAGGGGGAATTAAAGAGGAAGTGCATAAAGTTCTTACATTTCCAGGAGGATTTACAGAGGAAGTGCATAAAGTAAAGTTCTTACATTTCCAGGAGGGATTACAGAGGAAGTGTATAAAGTAAAGTTCTTACATTTTCAGGAGTAATTAAAGAGTAAATGTACAAAGTAGAGTCCTTACATTTCCAGGGGGAATTACAGAGGAAGTGCATAAAGTAGAGTTCTTACATTTCCAGTAGGGATTACAGAGGAAGTACATAAAGTTCTTACATTTCCAGGAGGGATTACAGAGGAAGTGCATAAAGTAGAGTTCTTACATTTCCAGGAGGGATTACAGAGGAAGTGTATAAAGTAAAGTTCTTACATTTCCAGGAGGGATTACAGAGGAAGTGCATAAAGTAAAGTTCTTACATTTCCAGGGGGAATTACAGAGGAAGTGAATAAAGTAGAGTTCTTACATTTCCAGGAGGGATTACAGAGGAAGTGCATAAAGTAGAGTTCTTACATTTCCAGGAGGGATTACAGAGCAAGTGCATAAAGTTAAGTTCTTACATTTCCTGGAGTAATTAAAGAGGAAGTGCACAAAGTAGAGTCCTTACATTTCCAGGGGGAATTACAGAGGAAGTGCATAAAGTAAAGTTCTTACATTTCCAGGAGGGATTACAGAGGAAGTGCACAAAGAAGAGTTCTTACATTTCCAGGAGGGATTACAGAGGAAGTGCGCAAAGTAGAGTTCTTACATTTCCAGGAGGGATTACAGAGGAAGTGCATAAAGTTCTTACATTTCCAGGAGGATGTACAGAGGAAGTGCATAAAGTAAAGTTCTTACATTTCCAGGAGGGATTACAGAGGAAGTGCACAAAGTAGAGTTCTTACATTTCCAGGAGGGATTACAGAGGAATTGCACAAAGTAGAGTTGTTACATTTCCAGGAGTAATTAAAGAGGTAGTGCACAAAGTAGAGTCCTTACATTTCCAGGTGGAATTACAGAGGAAGTGCATAAAGTAAAGTTCTTACATTTCCAGGACGGATTACAGAGGAAGTGCATAAAGTAGAGTACTTACATTTCCAGGAGGGATTACAGAGCAAGTGCATAAAGTTAAGTTCTTACATTTCCAGGAATAATTTAAAGAGGAAGTGCACAAAGTAAAGTTCTTACATTTCCCGGATGGATTACAGAGGAAGTGCACAAAGTAGAGTTCTTACATTTCCAGGAGGGATTACAGAGGAAGTGCACAAAGTAGAGTTCTTACATTTCCAGGAGGGATTACAGAGGAAGTGCACAAAGTAGAGTTCTTACATTTCCAGGAGGGATTACAGAGGAAGTGCACAAAGTAGAGTTCTTACATTTCCAGGAGGGATTACAGAGGAAGTGCCCAAAGTAGAGTTCTTACATTTCCAGGAGGGAATACAGAGGAAGTGCACAAAGTAGAGTTCTTACATTTCCAGGAGGGATTACAGAGGAAGTGCACAAAGTAGAGTTCTTACATTTCCAGGAGGGATTACAGAGGAAGTGCACAAAGTAGAGTTCTTAAATTTCCAAGAGGGATTACAGAGGAAGTGCATAAAGTAGAGTTCTTACATTTCCAGGGGGAATTAAAGAGGAAGTGCATAAAGTTCTTACATTTCCAGGAGGGATTACAGAGAAAGTGGATAAAGTAAAGTTCTTACATTTCCAGGGGGAATTAAAGAGGAAGTGCACAAAGAAGAGTCCTTACATTTCCAGGAGGATTTACAGAGGAAGTGCATAAAGTTCTTACATTTCCAGGAGGATTTACACAGGAAGTGCATAAAGTAAAGTTCTTACATTTCGAGGAGGGATTACCGAGGAAGTGTATAAAGTAAAGTTCTTACATTTCCAGGAGTAATTAAAGAGGAAATGCACAAAGTAGAGTCCTTACATTTCCAGGGGGAATTACAGAGGAAGTGCAGAAAGTAAAGTTCTTACATTTCCAGGAGGGATTACAGAGGAAGTGCAGAAAGTAGAGTCCTTACATTTCCATCGGGAATTACAGAGGAAGTGAATAAAGTAGAGTTCTTACATTTCCAGGAGGGATTACAGAGGAAGTGCATAAAGTAGAGTTATTACATTTCCAGGAGGGATAACAGAGGAAGTGCATAAAGTTCTTACATTTCCAGGAGTAATTAAAGAGGAAGTGCACAATGTAGAGTCCTTACATTTCCAGGGGAAATTACAGAGGAAGTGCAGAAAGTAAAGTTCTTACATTTCCAGGAGGGATTACAGAGGAAGTGCACAAAGTAGAGTTCTTACATTTCCAAGAGGAATTACAGAGGAAGTGCACACAGTAGAGTTCTTACATTTCCAGGAGGGATTATAGAGGAAGTGCACAAAGTAAAGTTCTTACATTTTCAGGGGGAATTAAAGAGGAAGTGCATAAAGTTCTTACATTTCCAGGAGGATTTACAGAGGAAGTGCATAAAGTAAAGTTCTTACATTTCCAGGAGGGATTACAGAGGAAGTGTATAAAGTAAAGTTCTTACATTTTCAGGAGTAATTAAAGAGTAAATGTACAAAGTAGAGTCCTTACATTTCCAGGGGGAATTACAGAGGAAGTGCATAAAGTAGAGTTCTTACATTTCCAGGAGGGATTACAGAGGAAATGCATAAAGTTCTTACATTTCCAGGAGGGATTACAGAGGAAGTACATAAAGTTCTTACATTTCCAGGAGGGATTACAGAGGAAGTGCAGAAAGTAAAGTTCTTACATTTCCAGGAGGGATTACAGAGGAAGTGCAGAAAGTAGATTCCTTACATTTCCATCGGGAATTACAGAGGAAGTGCAGAAAGTAGAGTCCTTACATTTCCAGGGGGATTTACAGAGGAAGTGAATAAAGTAGAGTTCTTACATTTCCAGGAGGGATTACAGAGGAAGTGCATAAAGTAGAGTTCTTACATTTCCAGGAGGGATAACAGAGGAAGTGCATAAAGTTCTTACATTTCCAGGAGTAATTAAAGAGGAAGTGCACAAAGTAGAGTCCTTACATTTCCAGGGGAAATTACAGAGGAAGTGCAGAAAGTAGAGTTCTTACATTTCCAGGAGGGATTACAGAGGAAGTGCACAAAGTAGAGTTCTTACATTTCCAGGAGGAATTACAGAGGAAGTGCACAAAGTAGAGTTCTTACATTTCCAGGAGGGATTACAGAGGAAGTGCACAAAGTAAAGTTCTTACATTTTCAGGGGGAATTAAAGAGGAAGTACATAAAGTTCTTAAATTTCCAGGAGGATTTACAGAGGAAGTGCATAAAGTAAAGTTCTTACATTTCCAGGAGTAATTAAAGAGTAAATGTACAAAGTAGAGTCCTTACATTTCCAGGGGGAATTACAGAGGAAGTGCATAAAGTAGAGTTCTTACATTTCCAGGAGGGATTACAGAGGAAATGCATAAAGTTCTTACATTTCCTGGAGGGATTACAGAGGAAGTACATAAAGTTCTTACATTTCCAATAGGGATTACAGAGGAAGTGCCCAAAGTAGAGTTCTTACATTTCCAGGAGGGATTACAGAGTAAGTGCACAAAGTAGAGTTCTTACATTTCCAGGAGGGATTACAGAGTAAGTGCACAAAGTAGAGTTCTTACATTTCCAGGAGGATTTACAGAGGAAGTGCATAAAGTTCTTACATTTGCAGGAGGATTTACAGAGGAAGTGCATAAAGTAAAGTTCTTACATTTCTAGGAGGGATTACAGAGGAAGTGCATAAAGTAAAGTTCTTACATTTCCAGGGGGAATTAAAGAGGAAGTGCACAAAGTAAAGTTCTTACATTTCCAGGAGGGATTACAGAGGAAGTGCACAAAGTAGAGTTCTTACATTTCCAGGAGGGATTACAGAGGGAGTGCACAAAGTAGAGTTCTTACATTTCCAGGAGGGATTACAGAGGAAGTGCATAAAGTAAAGTTCTTACATTTCCAGGGGGAATTAAAGAGGAAGTGCACAAAGTAGAGTCCTTACATTTCCAGGAGGATTTACAGAGGAAGTGCATAAAGTTCTTACATTTCCAGGAGGATTTACAGAGGAAGTGCATAAAGTAAAGTTCTTACATTTCCAGGAGGGATTACAGAGGAAGTGCATAAAGTAAAGTTCTTACATTTCCAGGAGGATTTACAGAGGAAGTGCATAAAATAAAGTTCTTACATTTCCAGGGGGAATTAAAGAAGAAGTGCATAAAGTAAAGTTCTTACATTTCCAGGAGGGATTACAGAGGAAGTGCACAAAGTAGAGTCCTTACATTTCCAGGAGGGATTACAGAGGAAGTGCGCAAAGTAGAGTTCTTACATTTCCAGGAGGGATTACAGAGGAAGTGCACAAAGTTCTTACATTTCCAGGAGGATTTACAGAGGAAGTGTATAAAGTAAAGTTCTTACATTTCCAGGAGGGATTACAGAGGAAGTGCAGAAAGTAAAGTTCTTACATTTCCAGGGGGAATTACAGAGGAAGTGAATAAAGTAGAGTTCTTACATTTCCAGGAGGGATTACAGAGGAAGTGCATAAAGTAGAGTTCTTACATTTCCAGGAGGGATTACAGAGGAAGTGCATAAAGTAAAGTTCTTACATTTCCAGGGGGAATTACAGAGGAAGTGAATAAAGTAGAGTTCTTACATTTCCAGGAGGGATTACAGAGGAAGTGCATAAAGTAGAGTTCTTACATTTCCAGGAGGGATTACAGAGCAAGTGCGTAAAGTTAAGTTCTTACATTTCCTGGAGTAATTAAAGAGGAAGTGCACAAAGTAGAGTCCTTACATTTCCAGGGGGAATTACAGAGGAAGTGCTTAAATTAAAGTTCTTACATTTCCAGGAGGGATTACAGAGGAAGTGTACAAAGTAGAGTTCTTACATTTCCAGGAGGGATTACAGAGGAAGTGCACAAAGAAGAGTTCTTACATTTCCAGGAGGGATTACAGAGGAAGTGCGCAAAGTAGAGTTCTTACATTTCCAGGAGGGATTACAGAGGAAGTGCATAAAGTTCTTACATTTCCAGGAGGATGTACAGAGGAAGTGCATAAAGTAAAGTTCTTACATTTCCAGGAGGGATTACAGAGGAAGTGCACAAAGTAGAGTTCTTACATTTCCAGGAGGGATTACAGAGGAAGTGCACAAAGTAGAGTTGTTACATTTCCAGGAGTAATTAAAGAGGTAGTGCACAAAGTAGAGTCCTTACATTTCCAGGTGGAATTACAGAGGAAGTGCATAAAGTAAAGTTCTTACATTTCCAGGACGGATTACAGAGGAAGTGCATAAAGTAGAGTACTTACATTTCCAGGAGGGATTACAGAGCAAGTGCATAAAGTTAAGTTCTTACATTTCCAGGAATAATTTAAAGAGGAAGTGCACAAAGTAAAGTTCTTTCATTTCCCGGAGGGATTACAGAGGAAGTGCACAAAGTAGAGTTCTTACATTTCCAGGAGGGATTACAGAGGAAGTGCACAAAGTAGAGTTTCGTACATTTCCAGGAGGGATTACAGAGGAAGTGCACAAAGTAGAGTTCTTACATTTCCAGGAGGGATTACAGAGGAAGTGCACAAAGTAGAGTTCTTACATTTCCAGGAGGGATTACAGAGGAAGTGCATAAAGTAGAGTTCTTACATTTCCAGGGGGAATTAAAGAGGAAGTGCATAAAGTTCTTACATTTCCAGGAGGGATTACAGAGGAAGTGCACAAAGTAGAGTCCTTACATTTCCAGGAGGGATTACAGAGAAAGTGGATAAAGTAAAGTTCTTACATTTCCAGGGGGAATTAAAGAGGAAGTGCACAAAGAAGAGTCCTTACATTTCCAGGAGGATTTACAGAGGAAGTGCATAAAGTTCTTACATTTCCAGGAGGATTTACAGAGGAAGTGCATAAAGTAAAGTTCTTACATTTCGAGGAGGGATTACCGAGGAAGTGTATAAAGTAAAGTTCTTACATTTCCAGGAGTAATTAAAGAGGAAATGCACAAAGTAGAGTCCTTACATTTCCAGGGGGAATTACAGAGGAAGTGCAGAAAGTAAAGTTCTTACATTTCCAGGAGGGATTACAGAGGAAGTGCAGAAAGTAGAGTCCTTACATTTCCATCGGGAATTACAGAGGAAGTGAATAAAGTAGAGTTCTTACATTTCCAGGAGGGATTACAGAGGAAGTGCATAAAGTAGAGTTATTACATTTCCAGGAGGGATAACAGAGGAAGTGCATAAAGTTCTTACATTTCCAGGAGTAATTAAAGAGGAAGTGCACAAAGTAGAGTCCTTACATTTCCAGGGGAAATTACAGAGGAAGTGCAGAAAGTAAAGTTCTTACATTTCCAGGAGGGATTACAGAGGAAGTGCATAAAGTTCTTACATTTCCAGGAGGATGTACAGAGGAAGTGCATAAAGTAAAGTTCTTACATTTCCAGGAGGGATTACAGAGGAAGTGCACAAAGTAGAGTTCTTACATTTCCAGGAGGGATTACAGAGGAAGTGCACAAAGTAGAGTTGTTACATTTCCTGGAGTAATTAAAGAGGTAGTGCACAAAGTAGAGTCCTTACATTTCCAGGTGGAATTACAGAGGAAGTGCATAAAGTAAAGTTCTTACATTTCCAGGACGGATTACAGAGGAAGTGCATAAAGTAGAGTACTTACATTTCCAGGAGGGATTACAGAGCAAGTGCATAAAGTTAAGTTCTTACATTTCCAGGAATAATTTAAAGAGGAAGTGCACAAAGTAAAGTTCTTTCATTTCCCGGAGGGATTACAGAGGAAGTGCACAAAGTAGAGTTCTTACATTTCCAGGAGGGATTACAGAGGAAGTGCACAAAGTAGAGTTCTTACATTTCCAGGAGGGATTACAGAGGAAGTGCACAAAGTAGAGTTCTTACATTTCCAGGAGGGATTACAGAGGAAGTGCACAAAGTAGAGTTCTTACATTTCCAGGAGGGATTACAGAGGAAGTGCATAAAGTAGAGTTCTTACATTTCCAGGGGGAATTAAAGAGGAAGTGCATAAAGTTCTTACATTTCCAGGAGGGATTACAGAGGAAGTGCACAAAGTAGAGTCCTTACATTTCCAGGAGGGATTACAGAGAAAGTGGATAAACTAAAGTTCTTACATTTCCAGGGGGAATTAAAGAGGAAGTGCACAAAGAAGAGTCCTTACATTTCCAGGAGGATTTACAGAGGAAGTGCATAAAGTTCTTACATTTCCAGGAGGATTTACAGAGGAAGTGCATAAAGTAAAGTTCTTACATTTCGAGGAGGGATTACCGAGGAAGTGTATAAAGTAAAGTTCTTACATTTCCAGGAGTAATTAAAGAGGAAATGCACAAAGTAGAGTCCTTACATTTCCAGGGGGAATTACAGAGGAAGTGCAGAAAGTAAAGTTCTTACATTTCCAGGAGGGATTACAGAGGAAGTGCAGAAAGTAGAGTCCTTACATTTCCATCGGGAATTACAGAGGAAGTGAATAAAGTAGAGTTCTTACATTTCCAGGAGGGATTACAGAGGAAGTGCATAAAGTAGAGTTATTACATTTCCAGGAGGGATAACAGAGGAAGTGCATAAAGTTCTTACATTTCCAGGAGTAATTAAAGAGGAAGTGCACAAAGTAGAGTCCTTACATTTCCAGGGGAAATTACAGAGGAAGTGCAGAAAGTAAAGTTCTTACATTTCCAGGAGGGATTACAGAGGAAGTGCACAAAGTAGAGTTCTTACATTTCCAAGAGGAATTACAGAGGAAGTGCACACAGTAGAGTTCTTACATTTCCAGGAGGGATTATAGAGGAAGTGCACAAAGTAAAGTTCTTACATTTTCAGGGGGAATTAAAGAGGAAGTGCATAAAGTTCTTACATTTCCAGGAGGATTTACAGAGGAAGTGCATAAAGTAAAGTTCTTACATTTCCAGGAGGGATTACAGAGGAAGTGTATAAAGTAAAGTTCTTACATTTTCAGGAGTAATTAAAGAGTAAATGTACAAAGTAGAGTCCTTATATTTCCAGGGGGAATTACAGAGGAAGTGCATAAAGTAGAGTTCTTACATTTCCAGGAGGGATTACAGAGGAAATGCATAAAGTTCTTACATTTCCAGGAGGGATTACAGAGGAAGTACATAAAGTTCTTACATTTCCAGGAGGGATTACAGAGGAAGTGCAGAAAGTAAAGTTCTTACATTTCCAGGAGGGATTACAGAGGAAGTGCAGAAAGTAGATTCCTTACATTTCCATCGGGAATTACAGAGGAAGTGCAGAAAGTAGAGTCCTTACATTTCCAGGGGGAATTACAGAGGAAGTGAATAAAGTAGAGTTCTTATATTTCCAGGAGGGATTACAGAGGAAGTGCATAAAGTAGAGTTCTTACATTTCCAGGAGGGATAACAGAGGAAGTGCATAAAGTTCTTACATTTCCAGGAGGATTTACAGAGGAAGTGCATAAAGTAAAGTTCTTACATTTCCAGGAGGGATTACAGAGGAAGTGTATAAAGTAAAGTTCTTACATTTCCAGGAGGGATTACAGAGGAAGTGCATAAAGTAGAGTTCTTACATTTCCAGGAGGGATAACAGAGGAAGTGCGTAAAGTTCTTACATTTCCAGGAGTAATTAAAGAGGAAGTGCACAAAGTAGAGTCCTTACATTTCCAGGGGAAATTACAGAGGAAGTGCAGAAAGTAAAGTTCTTACATTTCCAGGAGGGATTACAGAGGAAGTGCACAAAGTAGAGTTCTTACATTTCCAGGAGGAATTACAGAGGAAGTGCACAAAGTAGAGTTCTTACATTTCCAGGAGGGATTACAGAGGAAGTGCACAAAGTAAAGTTCTTACATTTTCAGGGGGAATTAAAGAGGAAGTACATAAAGTTCTTACATTTCCAGGAGGATTTACAGAGGAAGTGCATAAAGTAAAGTTCTTACATTTCCAGGAGTAATTAAAGAGTAAATGTACAAAGTAGAGTCCTTACATTTCCAGGGGGAATTACAGAGGAAGTGCATAAAGTAGAGTTCTTACATTTCCAGGAGGGATTACAGAGGAAATGCATAAAGTTCTTACATTTCCTGGAGGGATTACAGAGGAAGTACATAAAGTTCTTACATTTCCAATAGGGATTACAGAGGAAGTGCCCAAAGTAGAGTTCTTACATTTCCAGGAGGGATTACAGAGTAAGTGCACAAAGTAGAGTTCTTACATTTCCAGGAGGGATTACAGAGTAAGTGCACAAAGTAGAGTTCTTACATTTCCAGGAGGATTTACAGAGGAAGTGCATAAAGTTCTTACATTTGCAGGAGGATTTACAGAGGAAGTGCATAAAATAAAGTTCTTACATTTCTAGGAGGGATTACAGAGGAAGTGCATAAAGTAAAGTTCTTACATTTCCAGGGGGAATTAAAGAGGAAGTGCACAAAGTAAAGTTCTTACATTTCCAGAAGGGATTACAGAGGAAGTGCACAAAGTAGAGTTCTTACATTTCCAGGAGGGATTACAGAGGAAGTGCACAAAGTAGAGTTCTTACATTTCCAGGAGGGATTACAGAGGAAGTGTATAAAGTAAAGTTCTTACATTTCCAGGAGTAATTAAAGAGGAAATGCACAAACTAGAGTTCTTACATTTCCAGGAGGGATTACAGAGGAAGTGCACAAAGTAGAGTTCTTACATTTCCAGGAGGGATTACAGAGGAAGTGCGCAAAGTAGAGTTCTTACATTTCCATGAGAGATTACAGAGGAAGTGCATAAAGTTCTTACATTTCCAGGAGGATTTACAGAGGAAGTGCATGAAGTAAAGTTCTTACGTTTCCAGGAGGGATTACAGAGGAAGTGCACAAAGTAGAGTTCTTACATTTCCAGGAGGGATTACAGAGGAAGTGCGCAAAGTAGAGCTCTTACATTTCCAGGAGGGATTACAGAGGAAGTGCATAAAGTTCTTACATTTCCAGGAATAATTTAAAGAGGAAGTGCACAAAGTAGAGTCCTTACATTTCCAGGGGACATTACAGAGGTAGTGCAAAAAGTAGAGTTCTTACATTTCCAGGAGGGATTACAGAGGAAGTGCATAAAGTAGAGTCCTTACATTTCCAGGAGGATTTACAGAGGAAGTGCATAAAGTTCTTACATTTCAAGGAGGATTTACAGAGGAAGTGCATAAAGTAAAGTACTTACATTTCCAGGAGGGATTACAGAGGAAGTGCATAAAGTAGAGTTCTTACATTTCCAGGAGGGATTACAGAGGAAGTGCATGAAGTAAAGTTCTTACATTTCCAGGAAGGATTACAGAGGAAGTGCATAAAGTAAAGTTCTTACATTTCCAGGAGGAATTACAGAGGAAGTGCATGAAGTAAAGTTCTTACATTTCCAGGAGGGATTACAGAGGAAATGCAGAAAGTAAAGTTCTTACATTTCCAGGAGGGATTACAGAGGAAATGCACAAAGTAGAGTTCTTACATTTCCAGGAGGGATTACAGAGGAAGTGCATAAAGTAGAGTCCTTACATTTCCAGGAGGATTTACAGAGGAAGTGCATAAAGTTCTTACATTTCCAGGAGGATTTACAGAGGAAGTGCATAAAATAAAGTTCTTACATTTCCAGGAGGGATTACAGAGTAAGTGTATAAAGTAGAGTTCTTACATTTCCAGGAGGGATTACAGAGGAAGTGCATAAAGTAAAGTTCTTACATTTCCAGGAAGGATTACAGAGGAAGTGCATAAAGTAAAGTTCTGACATTTCCAGGAGGAATTACAGAGGAAGTGCATAAAGTAAAGTTCTTACATTTCCAGGAGGGATTACAGAGGAAGTGCATAAAGTAGAGTCCTTACATTTCCAGGAGGGATTACAGAGGAAGTGTATAAAGTAAAGTTCTTACATTTCCTGGAGTAATTAAAGAGGAAATGCACAAAGTAGAGTTCTTACATTTCCAGGAGGGATTACAGAGAAAGTGCATAAAGTAGAGTTCTTACATTTCCAGGAGGGATTTCAGAGGAAGTGCATAAAGTAAAGTTCTTACATTTCCAGGAGGGATTACAGAGGAAGTGTATAAAGTAAAGTTCTTACATTTCCAGGAGGGATTACAGAGGAAGTGCATAAAGTAAAGTTCTTACATTTCCAGGGGGAATTACAGAGGAAGTGCATAAAGTAAAGTTCTTACATTTCCAGGAGGGATTACAGAGGAAGTGCATAAAGTAAAGTTCTTACATTTCCAGGGGGAATTACAGAGGAAGTGTATAAAGTAAAGTTCTTACATTTCCAGGAGGGATTACAGAGGAAGTGCATAAAGTAAAGTTCTTACATTTCCAGGGGGAATTACAGAGGAAGTGCAGAAAGTAAAGTTCTTACATTTCCAGGAGGGATTACAGAGGAAGTGCATAAAGTAGAGTTCTTACATTTCCAGGAGGGATTACAGAGCAAGTGCATAAAGTTAAGTTCTTACATTTCCAGGAATAATTTAAAGAGGAAGTGCACAAAGTAAAGTTCTTACATTTCCCGGAGGGATTACACAGAGGAAGTGCACAAAGTAGAGTTCTTACATTTCCAGGAGGGATTACAGAGGAAGTGCACAAAGTAGAGTTCTTACATTTCCAGGAGGGATTACAGAGGAAGTGCACAAAGTAGAGTTCTTACATTTCCAGGAGGGATTACAGAGGAAGTGCACAAAGTAGAGTTCTTACATTTCCCTGAGGGATTACAGAGGAAGTGCCCAAAGTAGAGTTCTTACATTTCCAGGAGGGAATACAGAGGAAGTGCACAAAGTAGAATTCTTACATTTCCAGGAGGGATTACAGAGGAAGTGCACAAAGTAGAGTTCTTACATTTCCAGGAGGGATTACAGAGGAAGTTCACAAAGTAGAGTTCTTACATTTCCAGGAGGGATTACAGAGGAAGTGCATAAAGTAAAGTTCTTACATTTCCAGGGGGAATTAAAGAGGAAGTGCATAAAGTTCTTACATTTCCAGGAGGGATTACAGAGGAAGTGCACAACGTAGAGTCCTTACATTTCCTGGAGGGATTAAAGAGGAAGTGCAGAAAGTAGAGTTCTTACATTTCCTGGAGGGATTACAGAGGAAGTGGATAAAGTAAAGTTCTTACATTTCCAGGGGGAATTAAAGAGGAAGTGCATAAAGTTCTTAAATTTCCACTAGGGATTACAGAGGAAGTGCCCAAAGTAGAGTCCTTACATTTCCAGGAGGATTTACAGAGGAAGTGCATAAAGTTCTTACATTTCCAGGAGGATTTACAGAGGAAGTGCATAAAGTAAAGTTCTTACATTTCGAGGAGGGATTACCGAGGAAGTGTATAAAGTAAAGTTCTTACATTTCCAGGAGGGATTACAGAGGCAGTGCATAAAGTAAAGTTCTTACATTTCCAGGAGGGATTACAGAGGAAGTGCATAAAGTAAAGTTCTTACATTTTCAGGGGGAATTACAGATGAAGTGCAGAAAGTAGAGTCCTTACATTTCCAGGGGGAATTACAGAGGAAGTGAATAAAGTAGAGTTCTTACATTTCCAGGAGGGATTACAGAGGAAGTGCATAAAGTAGAGTTCTTACATTTCCAGGAGGGATTACAGAGGAAGTGCATAAAGTTCTTACATTTCCAGGAGTAATTAAAGAGGAAGTGCACAAAGTAGAGTCCTTACATTTCCAGGGGAAATTACAGAGGAAGTGCAGAAAGTAAAGTTCTTACATTTCCAGGAGGGATTACAGAGGAAGTGCACAAAGTAGAGTTCTTACATTTCCAGGAGGAATTACAGAGGAAGTGCACAAAGTAAAGTTCTTACATTTTCAGGGGGAATTAAAGAGGAAGTGCATAAAGTTCTTACATTTCCAGGAGGATTTACAGAGGAAGTGCATAAAGTAAAGTTCTTACATTTCCAGGAGGGATTACAGAGGAAGTGTATAAAGTAAAGTTCTTACATTTCCAGGAGTAATTAAAGAGTAAATGTACAAAGTAGAGTCCTTACATTTCCAGGGGGAATTACAGAGGAAGTGCATAAAGTAGAGTTCTTACATTTCCAGGAGGGATTACAGAGGAAATGCATAAAGTTCTTACATTTCCAGGAGGGATTACAGAGGAAGTGCCCAAAGTAGAGTTCTTACATTTCCAGGAGGGATTACAGAGGAAGTACACAAAGTAGAGTTCTTACATTTCCAGGAGGGATTACAGAGTAAGTGCACAAAGTAGAGTTCTTACATTTCCAGGAGGATTTACAGAGGAAGTGCATAAAGTTCTTACATTTCCAGGAGGATTTACAGAGGAAGTGCATAAAGTAAAGTTCTTACATTTCTAGGAGGGATTACAGAGGAAGTGCATAAAGTAAAGTTCTTACATTTCCAGGGGGAATTAAAGAGGAAGTGAATAAAGTAAAGTTCTTACATTTCCAGGAGGGATTACAGAGGAAGTGCATAAAGTAGAGTTCTTACATTTCCAGGAGGGATTACAGAGGAAGTGCATAAAGTAAAGTTCTTACATTTCCAGGGGGAATTAAAGAGGAAGTGCACAAAGTAAAGTTCTTACATTTCCAGGAGGGATTACAGAGGAAGTGCACAAAGTAGAGTTCTTACATTTCCAGGAGGGATTACAGAGGGAGTGCACAAAGTAGAGTTCTTACATTTCCAGGAGGGATTACAGAGGAAGTGCATAAAGTAAAGTTCTTACATTTCCAGGGGGAATTAAAGAGGAAGTGCACAAAGTAGAGTCCTTACATTTCCAGGAGGATTTACAGAGGAAGTGCATAAAGTTCTTACATTTCCAGGAGGATTTACAGAGGAAGTGCATAAAGTAAAGTTCTTACATTTCCAGGAGGGATTACAGAGGAAGTGCATAAAGTAAAGTTCTTACATTTCCAGGAGGATTTACAGAGGAAGTGCATAAAATAAAGTTCTTACATTTCCAGGGGGAATTAAAGAGGAAGTGCATAAAGTAAAGTTCTTACATTTCCAGGAGGGATTACAGAGTAAGTGCACAAAGTAGAGTTCTTACATTTCCAGGAGGGATTACAGAGTAAGTGCACAAAGTAGAGTTCTTACATTTCCAGGAGGATTTACAGAGGAAGTGCATAAAGTTCTTACATTTGCAGGAGGATTTACAGAGGAAGTGCATAAAATAAAGTTCTTACATTTCTAGGAGGGATTACAGAGGAAGTGCATAAAGTAAAGTTCTTACATTTCCAGGGGGAATTAAAGAGGAAGTGCACAAAGTAAAGTTCTTACATTTCCAGGAGGGATTACAGAGGAAGTGCACAAAGTAGAGTTCTTACATTTCCAGGAGGGATTACAGAGGAAGTGCACAAAGTAGAGTTCTTACATTTCCAGGAGGGATTACAGAGGAAGTGTATAAAGTAAAGTTCTTACATTTCCAGGAGTAATTAAAGAGGAAATGCACAAACTAGAGTTCTTACATTTCCAGGAGGGATTACAGAGGAAGTGCACAAAGTAGAGTTCTTACATTTCCAGGAGGGATTACAGAGGAAGTGCGCAAAGTAGAGTTCTTACATTTCCATGAGAGATTACAGAGGAAGTGCATAAAGTTCTTACATTTCCAGGAGGATTTACAGAGGAAGTGCATGAAGTAAAGTTCTTACGTTTCCAGGAGGGATTACAGAGGAAGTGCACAAAGTAGAGTTCTTACATTTCCAGGAGGGATTACAGAGGAAGTGCGCAAAGTAGAGCTCTTACATTTCCAGGAGGGATTACAGAGGAAGTGCATAAAGTTCTTACATTTCCAGGAATAATTTAAAGAGGAAGTGCACAAAGTAGAGTCCTTACATTTCCAGGGGACATTACAGAGGTAGTGCAAAAAGTAGAGTTCTTACATTTCCAGGAGGGATTACAGAGGAAGTGCATAAAGGAGAGTCCTTACATTTCCAGGAGGATTTACAGAGGAAGTGCATAAAGTTCTTACATTTCAAGGAGGATTTACAGAGGAAGTGCATAAAGTAAAGTACTTACATTTCCAGGAGGGATTACAGAGGAAGTGCATAAAGTAGAGTTCTTACATTTCCAGGAGGGATTACAGAGGAAGTGCATGAAGTAAAGTTCTTACATTTCCAGGAAGGATTACAGAGGAAGTGCATAAAGTAAAGTTCTTACATTTCCAGGAGGAATTACAGAGGAAGTGCATGAAGTAAAGTTCTTACATTTCCAGGAGGGATTACAGAGGAAATGCAGAAAGTAAAGTTCTTACATTTCCAGGAGGGATTACAGAGGAAATGCACAAAGTAGAGTTCTTACATTTCCAGGAGGGATTACAGAGGAAGTGCATAAAGTAGAGTCCTTACATTTCCAGGAGGATTTACAGAGGAAGTGCATAAAGTTCTTACATTTCCAGGAGGATTTACAGAGGAAGTGCATAAAATAAAGTTCTTACATTTCCAGGAGGGATTACAGAGTAAGTGTATAAAGTAGAGTTCTTACATTTCCAGGAGGGATTACAGAGGAAGTGCATAAAGTAAAGTTCTTACATTTCCAGGAAGGATTACAGAGGAAGTGCATAAAGTAAAGTTCTGACATTTCCAGGAGGAATTACAGAGGAAGTGCATAAAGTAAAGTTCTTACATTTCCAGGAGGGATTACAGAGGAAGTGCATAAAGTAGAGTCCTTACATTTCCAGGAGGGATTACAGAGGAAGTGTATAAAGTAAAGTTCTTACATTTCCTGGAGTAATTAAAGAGGAAATGCACAAAGTAGAGTTCTTACATTTCCAGGAGGGATTACAGAGAAAGTGCATAAAGTAGAGTTCTTACATTTCCAGGAGGGATTTCAGAGGAAGTGCATAAAGTAAAGTTCTTACATTTCCAGGAGGGATTACAGAGGAAGTGTATAAAGTAAAGTTCTTACATTTCCAGGAGGGATTACAGAGGAAGTGCATAAAGTAAAGTTCTTACATTTCCAGGGGGAATTACAGAGGAAGTGCATAAAGTAAAGTTCTTACATTTCCAGGAGGGATTACAGAGGAAGTGCATAAAGTAAAGTTCTTACATTTCCAGGGGGAATTACAGAGGAAGTGTATAAAGTAAAGTTCTTACATTTCCAGGAGGGATTACAGAGGAAGTGCATAAAGTAAAGTTCTTACATTTCCAGGGGGAATTACAGAGGAAGTGCAGAAAGTAAAGTTCTTACATTTCCAGGAGGGATTACAGAGGAAGTGCATAAAGTAGAGTTCTTACATTTCCAGGAGGGATTACAGAGCAAGTGCATAAAGTTAAGTTCTTACATTTCCAGGAATAATTTAAAGAGGAAGTGCACAAAGTAAAGTTCTTACATTTCCCGGAGGGATTACACAGAGGAAGTGCACAAAGTAGAGTTCTTACATTTCCAGGAGGGATTACAGAGGAAGTGCACAAAGTAGAGTTCTTACATTTCCAGGAGGGATTACAGAGGAAGTGCACAAAGTAGAGTTCTTACATTTCCAGGAGGGATTACAGAGGAAGTGCACAAAGTAGAGTTCTTACATTTCCCTGAGGGATTACAGAGGAAGTGCCCAAAGTAGAGTTCTTACATTTCCAGGAGGGAATACAGAGGAAGTGCACAAAGTAGAATTCTTACATTTCCAGGAGGGATTACAGAGGAAGTGCACAAAGTAGAGTTCTTACATTTCCAGGAGGGATTACAGAGGAAGTTCACAAAGTAGAGTTCTTACATTTCCAGGAGGGATTACAGAGGAAGTGCATAAAGTAAAGTTCTTACATTTCCAGGGGGAATTAAAGAGGAAGTGCATAAAGTTCTTACATTTCCAGGAGGGATTACAGAGGAAGTGCACAACGTAGAGTCCTTACATTTCCTGGAGGGATTAAAGAGGAAGTGCAGAAAGTAGAGTTCTTACATTTCCTGGAGGGATTACAGAGGAAGTGGATAAAGTAAAGTTCTTACATTTCCAGGGGGAATTAAAGAGGAAGTGCATAAAGTTCTTAAATTTCCACTAGGGATTACAGAGGAAGTGCACAAAGTAGAGTCCTTACATTTCCAGGAGGATTTACAGAGGAAGTGCATAAAGTTCTTACATTTCCAGGAGGATTTACAGAGGAAGTGCATAAAGTAAAGTTCTTACATTTCGAGGAGGGATTACCGAGGAAGTGTATAAAGTAAAGTTCTTACATTTCCAGGAGGGATTACAGAGGCAGTGCATAAAGTAAAGTTCTTACATTTCCAGGAGGGATTACAGAGGAAGTGCATAAAGTAAAGTTCTTACATTTTCAGGGGGAATTACAGATGAAGTGCAGAAAGTAGAGTCCTTACATTTCCAGGGGGAATTACAGAGGAAGTGAATAAAGTAGAGTTCTTACATTTCCAGGAGGGATTACAGAGGAAGTGCATAAAGTAGAGTTCTTACATTTCCAGGAGGGATTACAGAGGAAGTGCATAAAGTTCTTACATTTCCAGGAGTAATTAAAGAGGAAGTGCACAAAGTAGAGTTCTTACATTTCCAGGGGAAATTACAGAGGAAGTGCAGAAAGTAAAGTTCTTACATTTCCAGGAGGGATTACAGAGGAAGTGCACAAAGTAGAGTTCTTACATTTCCAGGAGGAATTACAGAGGAAGTGCACAAAGTAAAGTTCTTACATTTTCAGGGGGAATTAAAGAGGAAGTGCATAAAGTTCTTACATTTCCAGGAGGATTTACAGAGGAAGTGCATAAAGTAAAGTTCTTACATTTCCAGGAGGGATTACAGAGGAAGTGTATAAAGTAAAGTTCTTACATTTCCAGGAGTAATTAAAGAGTAAATGTACAAAGTAGAGTCCTTACATTTCCAGGGGGAATTACAGAGGAAGTGCATAAAGTAGAGTTCTTACATTTCCAGGAGGGATTACAGAGGAAATGCATAAAGTTCTTACATTTCCAGGAGGGATTACAGAGGAAGTGCCCAAAGTAGAGTTCTTACATTTCCAGGAGGGATTACAGAGGAAGTACACAAAGTAGAGTTCTTACATTTCCAGGAGGGATTACAGAGTAAGTGCACAAAGTAGAGTTCTTACATTTCCAGGAGGATTTACAGAGGAAGTGCATAAAGTTCTTACATTTCCAGGAGGATTTACAGAGGAAGTGCATAAAGTAAAGTTCTTACATTTCTAGGAGGGATTACAGAGGAAGTGCATAAAGTAAAGTTCTTACATTTCCAGGGGGAATTAAAGAGGAAGTGAATAAAGTAAAGTTCTTACATTTCCAGGAGGGATTACAGAGGAAGTGCATAAAGTAGAGTTCTTACATTTCCAGGAGGGATTACAGAGGAAGTGCATAAAGTAAAGTTCTTACATTTCCAGGGGGAATTAAAGAGGAAGTGCACAAAGTAAAGTTCTTACATTTCCAGGAGGGATTACAGAGGAAGTGCACAAAGTAGAGTTCTTACATTTCCAGGAGGGATTACAGAGGGAGTGCACAAAGTAGAGTTCTTACATTTCCAGGAGGGATTACAGAGGAAGTGCATAAAGTAAAGTTCTTACATTTCCAGGGGGAATTAAAGAGGAAGTGCACAAAGTAGAGTCCTTACATTTCCAGGAGGATTTACAGAGGAAGTGCATAAAGTTCTTACATTTCCAGGAGGATTTACAGAGGAAGTGCATAAAGTAAAGTTCTTACATTTCCAGGAGGGATTACAGAGGAAGTGCATAAAGTAAAGTTCTTACATTTCCAGGAGGATTTACAGAGGAAGTGCATAAAATAAAGTTCTTACATTTCCAGGGGGAATTAAAGAGGAAGTGCATAAAGTAAAGTTCTTACATTTCCAGGAGGGATTACAGAGGAAGTGCACAAAGTAGAGTCCTTACATTTCCAGGAGGGATTACAGAGGAAGTGCGCAAAGTAGAGTTCTTACATTTCCAGGAGGGATTACAGAGGAAGTGCATAAAGTTCTTACATTTCCAGGAGGATTTACAGAGGAAGTGTATAAAGTAAAGTTCTTACATTTCCAGGAGTAATTAAAGAGGAAGTGCAGAAAGTTGAGTTCTTACATTTCCAGGAGGGATTACAGAGGAAGTGCATAAAGTTCTTACATTTCCAGGAGTAATTAAAGAGGAAGTGCACAAAGTAGAGTCCTTACATTTCCAGGGGAAATTACAGAGGAAGTGCAGAAAGTAAAGTTCTTACATTTCCAGGAAGGATTACAGAGGAAGTGCACAAAGTAGAGTTCTTACATTTCCAGGAGGAATTACAGAGGAAGTGCACAAAGTAAAGTTCTTACATTTTCAGGGGGAATTAAAGAGGAAGTGCATAAAGTTCTTACATTTCCAGGAGGATTTACAGAGGAAGTGCATAAAGTAAAGTTCTTACATTTCCAGGAGGGATTACAGAGGAAGTGCATAAAGTAGAGTTCTTACATTTCCAGGAGGGATTACAGAGGAAGTGTATAAAATAAAGTTCTTACATTTCCAGGAGGGATTACAGAGGAAGTGCATAAAGTAAAGTTCTTACATTTCCAGGGGGAATTACAGAGGAAGTGAATAAAGTAGAGTTCTTACATTTCCAGGAGGGATTACAGAGGAAGTGCATAAAGTAGAGTTCTTACATTTCCAGGAGGGATTACAGAGCAAGTGCATAAAGTTAAGTTCTTACATTTCCTGGAGTAATTAAAGAGGAAGTGCACAAAGTAGAGTCCTTACATTTCCAGGGGGAATTACAGAGGAAGTGCATAAAGTAGAGTTCTTACATTTCCAGGAGGGATTACAGAGGAAGTGCATAAAGTTAAGTTCTTACATTTCCTGGAGTAATTAAAGAGGAAGTGCACAAAATAGAGTCCTTACATTTCCAGGGGGAATTACAGAGGAAGTGCGGAAAGTAAAGTTCTTACATTTCCAGGAGGGATTACAGAGGAAGTGCATAAAGTAAAGTTCTTACATTTCAAGGAGGGATTACAGAGGAAGTGCACAAAGTAGAGTTCTTACATTTCCAGGAGGGATTACAGAGGAAGTGCACAAAGTAGAGTTCTTACATTTCCAGGAGGGATTACAGAGGAAGTACGCAAAGTAGAGTTCTTACATTTCCAGGAGGGATTACAGAGGAAGTGCATAAAGTTCTTACATTTCCCGGAGGATTTACAGAGGAAGTACATAAAGTAAAGTTCTTACATTTCCAGGAGGGATTACAGAGGAAGTGCACAAAGTAGAGTTCTTACATTTCCAGGAGGGATTACAGAGGAAGTGCACAAAGTAGAGTTGTTACATTTCCAGGAGTAATTAAAGAGGTAGTGCACAAAGTAGAGTCCTTACATTTCCAGGTGGAATTACAGAGGAAGTGCATAAAGTAAAGTACTTACATTTCCAGGAGGGATTACAGAGGAAGTGCATAAAGTAGAGTTCTTACATTTCCAGGAGCAATTACAGAGCAAGTGCATAAAGTTAAGTTCTTACATTTCCAGGAATAATTTAAAGAGGAAGTGCACAAAGTAAAGTTCTTACATTTCCTGGAGGGATTACACAGAGGAAGTGCACAAAGTAGAGTTCTTACATTTCCAGGAGGGATTACAGAGGAAGTGCACAAAGTAGAGTTCTTACATTTCCAGGAGGGATTACAGAGGAAGTGCACAAACTAGAGTTCTTACATTTCCAGGAGGGATTACAGAGGAAGTGCCCAAAGTAGAGTTCTTACATTTCCAGGAGGGAATACAGAGGAAGTGCACAAAGTACAGTCATGGCCAAAAGTATTGAGAATGAGACAAATAGTAATTTTTCCAAGGTTTACTGCTTCATTTTTTGTAATGGCAATTTGCATATACTCCTGAATGTCAAAGAGTGATCAGCTTAACAGCAATTACTGTACTTGCAAAGTCAATATTTGCCCAGAAAATGAACTTTAACCCCCAAAACACATTTCAATATCATTGCAGTCCTGCCTTAAAAGGAGCAGCTAACATCGTTTTAGTGATTGATCCATTAACACAGGTGTGGGTGTTGATGAGGACAGGGCTGGCGATCAATCAGTCATGATTAAGTAAGAATGACATCACTGGACACTTTAAAAGGAGGCTGGTTCTTGGTATCATTGTTTCTCTTCAGTTAACCATGGTTATCTCTAAAGAAACATGTGCAGCCATCATTGCACTGCACAAAAATGGCCTAACAGGGAAGAGTATCGCAGCTACAAAGATTGCACCTCAGTCAACAATCTATCGCATCATCAAGAACTTCAAGGAGAGAGCTTCCATTGTTGTCAAAAAGGCTCCAGGGCGCCCAAGAAAGACCAGCAAGCGCCAGGACCATATCTTAAAACTGTTTCAGCTGCGGGATCGGACTACCAGCAGTGCCGAGCTTGCTCAGGAATGGCAGCAGGCTGGTGTGAGTGCTTCTGCACGCACTGTGAGGCGGAGACTCTTTGAGCAAGGGCTGGTTTCAAGGAGGGCAGCAAAGAAGCCACTTCTCTCCAGAAAAAACATCAGGGACCGACTGATACTCTGCAAAAGGTACAGGGAGTGGACTGCTGAGGACTGGGGCAAAGTCATTTTCTCTGATGAATCCCCTTTTCGATTGTTTGGGACATCTGGAAAACAGCTTATTCGGAGAAGAAGAGGTGAGCGCTACCACCAGTCTTGTCTCATGCCAACTGTAAAGCATCCTGAAACCATTCATGTGTGGGGTTGCTTCTCAGCCAAGGGAATCGGCTCACTCACAGTCTTGCCTAAAAACACAGCCATGAATAAAGAATGGTACCAGAATGTCCTCCAAGAGCAACTTCTCCCAACCGTCCAAGAGCAGTTTGGCGCCCAACAATGCCTTTTCCAGCATGATGGAGCACCTTGCCATAAAGCAAAGGTGATAACTAAATGGCTCATGGAACAAAACATAGAGATTTTGGGTCCATGGCCTGGAAACTCCACAGATCTTAATCCCATTGAGAACTTGTGGTCAATCATCAAGAGACGGGTGGACAAACAAAAAGCAACAAATTCTGGCAAAATGCAAGCATTGATCATGCAAGAATGGACTGCTATCAGTCAGGATTTGGTCCAAAAGTTGATTGAGAGCATGCCAGGGAGAATTACAGAGGTCTTGAAGAAGAAGGGGCAACACTGCAAATATTGACTTGCTGCATTAACTCATTCTAACTGTCAATATAACCTATTGGTGCTCATAATATGATTGCAATTATATTTCTGTATGTGATATAAACATCAGACAAACACTAATAAAAACCAGAGGCCAGCAGATCATGGGAAAATATAATTTTGGTGTCATTCTCAAAACTTTTGGCCATGACTGTACATACATACAGACACAGACTCACCATCCCCCGGCTCCATTCCTCCTGCCTGCTCTGATTTCTCCGTTGCAGCAGTGCAGGCCGGGCGCGCACTGCGTGACATCACAGCGCACAGGGCCGTGTCTCCTAGCAGTGACGGGGCCGTGTCTCCTAGCAGTGACGCGGTTGGGCCAGCACAGGGAAGTTAACTGCTGCAGTGCTGGCCCGGCCGATGAAGAAGTAGCTGCGGCCGCTGCTGGGGGAGCGGTCCGGGGCCCCCCCTCCCGCCACTGCTACCGGTATGTGCCGCGGTGGCCCGCACATATAATGAGGGCAATCCGGCATTAGACACCCCACCCGGAGCCGCGGGCCCTCTGCAGGCTCGGGGGCCTGGGCGGTAGCCCGGATTGCCCTCATTATAATCCGCCTATGCTGCCAACAAATTTTGCAGCATAATGTAGGGCCCGGTGTGAGAAAGCTGGGTCTCTCTCAGAGGTCATGGGTCTTCCAGCAGGACAATGACCCAAAACACACTTCCAAAAGCACTATAAAATGGTTTGAGAGAAAGCACTGGAGACGTCTAAGGTGGCCAGCAATGAGTCCAGACCTGAATCCCATAGAACACCTGTGGAGAGATCTCAAAATGGCAGTTTGGAGAAGGCACCCTTCAAATATCAGGGACCTGGAGCAGTTTGCCAAAGAAGAATGGTCTATAATTCCAGCAGAGCATTGTAAGAAACTCATTGATGGTTACCGGAAGCGGTTGTTCGCAGTTATTTTGGCTAAAGGTTGTGCAACCAAGTATTAGGCTGAGGGTGCCAATACTTTTGTCCGGCCCATTTTTGGAGTTTTGTGTGAAATGATCAAGGTTTTGATTTTTGCTTCATTCTCTTTTGTGTTTTTTCCTTGCAAGCAAATTAAATGAAGATAATAATACCAAAGAATTTGTGATTGCAATCATTTTCAGGAAGAAACTGAGTATTATCTGACAGAATTGCAGGGGTGCCAATACTTTTGGCCACCACTGTAATACACTGTGTACTAAATTATTATGCAAATAATATTTTCTCAGATTTTCCCAAATTACCTATATGAATTGCAGTCATTGTAATTTTCCAGTCAAATAACTATTAGAGTACAATTGAAAGGTTTTTGTACAAACTGCCTATGATAACAGTATATTTAAAAAAAAATAAAAAACTCAAACTGCACTCAAAATGCATGTTCCAAATTATTATGCACAGCAGAGTTTTCAACCTTTTCATTTTAATAAAGAACAAAAAAATGGTCATTTTTGAAATTCTAAGCATTAGCAGGTTATTACAAACTGAAATCAAACAGTTTTCAACTCAAAACTTTATTCTAGGTGATGTTACATTTGCACATAGCACCGCTTGTTCGAAAGGAGCTTCTGAACTCTCTCGTCCATTGAATTTGTCAGGTTTTGGATGGTTTCTGCTTCCAATTATTTTGCATGAGGACAGAATACCCTCCCAGAGCTGTTGCTTAGATGTGAACTGCCTCCTGCCATCATAGACACTCCTTTTGATGATGCTCCAGAGGTTCTCAATGGGGTTGAGGTCAGGGGAGCATGGGTGCCACACCATAAGTTTGTCCCCTTTTATGCCCATAGCAGCCAGAGATGCAGATGTGTTATGTGCAGCATGAGACGGGGCATTATCATGCATGAAATGATCTCGATGGTCCAGATGGATGGAGTGGAGGATGGCTGGTTGATGGACACCCCATGCAAACACGGCTACGGCGCTAACAAGGAGAAGGTGGAGTAATGTTTTGGGCTGGAATCATGGGTTGAGAGATTGTCGGCCCTTTTAGGATCCCTGAAGGGGTAAAGATGAACTCCATAATGTATGTTGAGTTTCTCAAACAGCACTTCCTTCCATGGTTCAAGAAGAAGAACCGTGCATTCCGCAGCAAGATCATTTTCATGCATGATAATGCCCCGTCTCATGCTGCACATAACACATCTGCATCTCTGGCTGCTATGGGCATAAAAGGGGACAAACTTATGGTGTGGTACCCATGCTCCCCAGACCTCAACCCTATTGAGAACCTCTTGAGCATCATCAAAAGGCGTGTCTATGATGGCTGGAGGCAGTTCACATCTAAGCAACAGCTCTGGGAGGGTATTCTGTCATCATGCAAAACAATTGGAAGCAGAAACCATCCAAAACCTGACAAATTCAATGGACGAGAGAGTTCAGAAGCTCCATTCGAACAAGCGGTCCTATGTGCAAATGTAACATCACCTAGAATAAAGTTTTGAGTTGAAAACTGTTTGATTTCAGTTTGTAATAACCTGCTAATGCTTATAATTTCAAAAATGAACATTTTTTTTGTTCTTTATTAAAATGAAAAGGTTGAAAACTCTGCTGTGCATAATAATTTGGAACATGCATTTTGAGTGCAGTTTGAGTTTTTTATTTTTTTTAAAAATATACTGTTATCATAGGCACTTTGTACAAAAACCTTTCAATTGTACTCTAATAGTTATTTGACTGGAAAATTACAATGACTGCAATTCATATAGGTAATTTGGGAAATCTGAGAAAATATTATTTGCATAATAATTTGGAACACAGTGTAAGTGAGCTGTCATTTATTCATAAGACGTTCTATTCTTCAGAGCTGAGACTGTAAAATAAAAAGTGAAGAATAAAATATCTGATGACTGTTCTGTCACTGTGAGTAAGAAACAGATAATAAAATTAAAGGAAAAAATAACTGAGGGGAGAACCCTGCAGGTTTATTGTCCTTCTATAGCTGTATGGTGGCAGGATGGTGACACTGCTGGAGTCCTGGTGAGGATCTGTGTAGCATCGGCGTCTCTGCCCCTTGCTAGGCAGAGACACCATCCCTCTAACCTCCCCACTCCTGGCGCGGCGTCCTCTAGCGCTTCTCTCCCAACTGCTTCCGGCACGCGCTCCTTCCCCGGCTGTGTGCTTAGGGCGCGCGCTCGCGCACTTCCCCTCTCTTAAAGGGACCGCGCACGCCGTCCTAAGGAGTCCCCGGCCAATTGCCAGAGGACCTCCCATATATAAGGCACCTCCTCCAAAATGGAGGAGCCCGAGCAAAGTTGTTTGCACTGTGTCTGATCTGTGCTTCAGCCCTGAGGTCCCGCTGCTAGCCTGACTCCTCTTCCTGCCTGCCAGCCTATTATCTGCCCGTTACCTGCCAGCCTGCTCACCTGGAGTGCTCACCTGTTATCTGCCGGTTACCTGCCTTGGCTATCTGTCCGCTCACCTGGGAGCATCCGCCTGCCTTGTCTGTCAGACCGCTCACCTGGGAGCGCCCACCAGTTACCTGCCAGTTACCTGCCTCGTCTGTCTGGCCGCTCACCTGGGAGCACCCGCCTGTTACCTGCCTCGTCTGTCTGTCCGCTCACCTGGGAGCGCCCACCTGTTACCTGCCAATTACCTGCCTCGTCTGTCTGCCCGCTCACCTGGGAGCGCCCACCTGTTACCTGCCAGTTACCTGCCTCGTCTGTCTGCCGGCTCACCTGGGAGCACCCACCAGTTACCTGCCAGTTACCCGCCTCATCTGTCTGCCCGCTCACCTGGGAGCACCTGCCTGTTTCCTGCCAGCCTGCCTGGAGACCCTGCCGTCACTTGCTGTGACCACCTTCCTGGTAAACCTAAAGACTGCTGCTTGCTCTGCTTTCTTGAACTGTGACCACCTGTCTGCTACCAGAGACTTCCGCCTGCTTGCCGTGTCCATCCGCCATACCGGTCAGTCCCAGCCATCTGACCCGTGGGAGCCACCTGCTCTCTTACAAGGTCGTCCCCAGAGTAGCACCTGGTCCCTCAGCCCGGATCCTCCCTGGTCACAGTGTCGTTAGCTGCCGTACGACCAGGGTTGGTTCGGGTGGATACTTAGTCACGCCCCTCTGGGTCCCTCCTTGCACCTCAGCACAGAGGTTCCACCACCCGGACCCATAACAATCTGCATGATATTAATTTCTGTTGACTTTTTATTGCCAACATATTCTGCAGTGATGTACATATAGTCCCTGCCCACAATGCGGTACACATGAGGGACAATTTCATATTAAGCCAAGTAACCTATGATGTCAGTTTGTTTTTGCAGTATGAGTGAAAATGGAGAACCCAGAGGAAATTCATGCAAACACGGGGAGAACATACAAACTCCTTGAAGATGTTGTCCTTTTTATTTACATTATATCCCTACCCTAAACTCATTAAAGTGGTTGTCCAGCTCCTTCTTAACAGCTAAACTGACCATCATAAAATAAACAACTACTTACCACCTGGATCAGCGCTTTTCAACCATCAGGAGAGATCTCTGCAGTGGCTTAACTAGAGTCCGATTGGCCCCATGCAAAATTTGGACCTTACCTTCTGTAAGCGTTCTAGAACCTACAAAAACATATATATTCGCCCCCCCCATGTAATAATGTCCCCCATCCTGTCTCCTTCCTGTAATAATTTTCCTCATCCTGGTCCTTGCCTGTAATAATGTCCTCCGTCCTGGCCCCTTCAAGTAATAATGTTCCCCTCCTGACCCCTTCCTGAATTATTGTCCCCTGTCCTGGGCCCATTCCTGTATTAATGCCCCTCTATCCGATAACAATGTACCCCTTACTGTGCCCTTTCCTGGCAAAATATTCCCCATACTGTGTTCCTTTCTGATATAATGTCTCCCAACTTTGACCACTTCCTGGTATAAAGTCCTCCATCCTTGGCCCCTTCCAGTAATAATGTCCCCTTCCTGAAACCTTCCAGTAATAATGTTCCCCTCTTGGCTTCTTCCTGTGATAATGCCCCACTTCATCCTGGGCCCCATCCTATAACAATTTCCCACATCCTTGGCCCCTTCCTGATATATAGCTCCCCATCCTGAGTCCCTTCCAGTAATAATGTCCCCCTCCTGGCTTCTCCCTGTAATAATGCCCCTCTCCATCCTGGGCCCCATCTTAGAACAATTTCCCACTTCCTGGTCCCCATCCTGCTATATAGCCCCCATTCTAGGCCCCTTCCAGTAATAATTTGTTCTCCAGTACATTTAAAAAAAAAACAAAACATTAATTCTTACCTTCCCGCTGCCACAATGTGCGGCATCCTCTTTTATAGCTGGTCCAAAAGCCAGCAGCTGACTTTGATGAGCCTGCATGAGTAGCGCAAGACGTCATTTCCATGTGCTGCCCATGACGGGCAAGCCAAGGTCAGCTGCCAGCCTCTGATTGGCCGGCAGCATGTATTGAAGTGCAGGGAATCAGTGGGTCTCTGCGCCACAGTACATTGCATCTGAATGTGCATCCGAGGATGTACATCCAGGTGGAATAAGCGCTGGCGTAGGCGACGTCCCCCACATGAGCCTGATTGCCGTCGCCCACTCTTGTGATGTGATCATTACGCCCCTTCCTCCCCGCTGCCAATGGCTGCTGATTGGCTGCAGTGGTCATAAGACATGTCATGTGAAAGCTGGCAGACACAGCCCTGTGATTGGAGGAACCATGTTGGTCCGGGAGGTGTGAAGATTTTTTTTTTTAATTTTCAAAATGGCCAGTAAAGCTATTGGCCATTAGTGGAAAGCCCCTTTAAGAATCACTTTTAAATCAGGTGATAACTCCTTTAAAGTGAGTGTTTGCTTTTAAAACTAATAATTTTGAAACTTTATTTAACAAAACTCAGAGTCTCCTGGTTTTACTGTATAGTTATGGTATTTCAGTAATAAGATTTCTCCATAATTTCAAAATAATGCGACATCGTAAAATCATATAATATTCAACCTAATAAAGAAAAAACTGTGCTCCCCAATTTTAGAAGGCAGGTGTGTACCGGAGCAGACGTCGCATAAATGCAATGATTTTGTGCCTCTACACCTGTTCGGTGTACCGTTACAAATGGACCATTGATCCTAAACTTTCTGAGTCAAGGTCTCATATTTACAAGGTGCTTATTGGCAATCTGAGCCGGCGAATGGCTCTGTGTCCGTATATTCGCTATATACTGCCCGCAATATCTTGTAGAAAGCTCACAGTGTCTAAAAATGTATAAATAGTTCTCTTTGGAGAATTTAATTAGATCCATTCATACCTTACCTTATAATGAGGATTTAAAGGGCTTTTATAACTAGGTAAAACAAGCTTAACGGGACTGTCCAGGACTTATATATTAATGACCGATTTTAGGATAAGTCATCAACAGGGTGGGACTGGGCTGGCGGGGTACCCTCCTGCAGAGGAGAGGGGGAGAAGAGAATGAAGAAAAAAAAAACCTGCGGGTTTAAGGGGCACGGGCCCTTTAAAAGCGCAGGCACAGTGTATGCAGGGACGCGCGCACGCGGCGCTCATTACCTGAACCGCTGCGACACACGTCCCAGTGAAGCAGCTGAAACTGCGCGTCTCCCTTCCCCGGCCAGCATATGATGTCATCGTCATGCGCCTGCTGTGAAGGAGGCGCGCAACTCAGCCGCCGGAGAAGAAGGACACCGCACGGGAACGTAGGAAGGTAAGAGGTGTCTGTGTCTGTGTGTGTGTCTGTGTGTATATGAGTGGATGCAGAATGGGATGGGCCGCTGGCTGGACACACAAGGGGGGGCCCGCTGGACACACAAGGGGGGACCCTGGCTGGACACACAAGGGGGAGCCCTGGCTGGACACACAAGGGGGAACCCTGGCTGGACACACAAGGGGGAACCCTGGCTGGACACACAAGGGGGAACCCTGGCTGGACACACAAGGGGGGAGCTGGCTGGACACACAAGGGGGGAGCTGGCTGGACACACAAGGGGGGAGCTGGCTGGACACACAAGAGTGAACCATGACTGGACACACAAGGGGGGAACCCTGGCTTGACACACAAGGGGGGGAGCCTGGCTGGACACATAAGGGGGAGCCTGGCTGGACACATGGGAAAGGGGGGGCAGGATGGCTATATGGGGGGCAGGCTGGACACACAAGGGGGGGCCCGGCTGGACACACAAGAGGGGCCTTGATGGACACACAAGGGGGAGCCCTGGCTGGACACACAAGGGGGAACCCTGGCTGGACACACAAGGGGGAACCCTGGCTGGACACACAAGGGGGAGCCCTGGTTGGACACACAAGAGGGAACCCTGGCTGGACACACAAGGGGGGAACCCTGGCTGGACACACAAGGGGGAGCTGGCTGGACACACAAGAGTGAACCATGACTGGACACACAAGGGGGGAACCCTGGCTTGACACACAAGGGGGGGAGCCTGGCTGGACACATAAGGGGGAGCCTGGCTGGACACATGGGAAAGGGGGGGCAGGATGGCTATATGGGGGGCAGGCTGGACACACAAGGGGGGCCCGGCTGGACACACAAGAGGGGCCTTGATGGACACACAAGGGGGAGCCCTGGCTGGACACACAAGGGGGAACCCTGGCTGGACACACAAGGGGGAGCCCTGGTTGGACACACAAGGGGAACCCTGGCTGGACACACAAGGGGGGAACCCTGGCTGGACACACAAGGGGGGAACCCTGGCTGGACACACAAGGGGGGAACCCTGGCTGGACACACAAGGGGGGAACCCTGGCTGGACACACAAGGGGGGAACCCTGGCTGGACACACAAGGGGGGAACCCTGGCTGGACACATGGGAAAGGGGGTGCAGGATGGCTATATGGGGGTGCAGGCTGGACACATGGAGGCCAGGATGGATATGTGGGGGGGATGGATATATGGGGGGGCCAGATATATGGGGGGCGGGGCAGGCTGGACACATGATGGCCAGGATGGATATGTGAGGGGGCAGGCTGGACACATGAGGGGCTAGGATAGATATGTGTGGGGGGGCAGGCTCGATACACGTGGGCTAGGATAAATATATGGAGGGGCCACGCTGGACATATGGGGGCCAGAATGGATATATGGGGGGGTGTCAGGATGGATATATGCAGGGGGGAAGGGCAGGATGGATATATGAGGGGGCAGGCTGGACACATGGAGGCCAGGATGGATATATGGGGGGGCAGGCTGGAAACATGGAGGCCAGGATGGATATATTGCGGGGGGCAGGCTGGATACATGGAGGCCAGGATGGATATGTAGGGGGGCATGCTGGACACATGGAGGCCAGGATGGATATATAGGGGGGCAGGCTGGACACATGGGGCTTTAGGACGGATATATGGGAGGGGGCAGGCTGGACACATGGAGGCCAGGACAGATACATGGGGGGGCAGGCTGGACACATGGAGGCCAGGATGGATATATGGGGGGAACAGGCAGGCCACATGGGGGACTAGGATGGATATATGGGAGGGGGCAGGCTCGATACACGTGGGCTAGGATAAATATATGGAGGGGTCACACTGGACATATGGGGGCCAGAAGGGATATATGGGGGGGTGTCAGGATGGATATATGCAGGGAAGGGGGGGCCAGGATGGATATATGGGGGTGCCAGGCTGAACAAGGGACTTAAGTACTGTTTGGGGCCAGATTGAGGAACATACTTTATTAGTTTATGGTGGCCAGTGGGGAACATTATTATTTTAGAGTCCAATTAGGGACATTATTACTTCTGTAATATAATTTACTTTTTAGGAAATTGTTTTCCATGGGATGGGACAAAAGCGGGCTCCTGTTACTGTGCAGGGCCGCACTATATTGATTTTTTTCTTCAACTAGTGTAGTGTAGAAGTCGGGGGGTGGAGTGGGAATATTCTCTAGAAGAGATCAGTTATTGATAACTGTGTGTTATTTTCTGCAGAGATGATTCCTGGCTGGAAGAAGTGATGGCCGTCTGTGCCAGATGAAGAAGAAAAGCGAAGATGAAGGACTTCACCTAGAGACGTCACTGGTGAGTCAGTGTATTACATGTACACTTACACTACACACGTGGTCAAAATTGTTGGTACCCCTCGTTTAATGAAAGAAAAACCCACAATGGTCACAGAAATAACTTGAATCTGACAAATATTTTGCTGAACAACCTTTTGACGCAATCACTGCAATCAAACGATTCCTGTAACTGTCAATGAGACTTCTGCACCTCTCCACAGGTATTTTGGCCACTCCTCATTAGCAAACTGCTCCAGTTGTCTCATGGTTGAAGGTTGCCTTTTCCAGATGTCATGTTTCAGCTCTTTCAGCTCTTTCCAAAGATGCTCAATAGGATTTAGGTCAGGGCTCATAGAAGCCACTTCAGAATAGTCCAATGTTTTCCTCTTAGCCATTGTTGGGTGTTTTTAGCTGTGTGTTTTGGGTCATTATCCTGTTGCAAGACCCATGACCTGCGACTGAGACCACGCTTTCTGACACTGAGCAGCACATTTCTCTCTAGAATCCCTTGATAGTCTTGAGATTTCATTGTACCCTGCACAGATTCAAGACACCCTGTGCCAGATGCAGCAGACCAGCCCAAAAGCATAAAAGAGACTCCTCCATGTTTCACAGTAGGGACAGTGTTCTTATCTTGATATGCTTCATTTTTCCATCTGTGAACATAAAGCTGATGTGCCTTGCCAAAAACTTCCATTTTTGTCTCATCTGTCCATAGGACATTCTCCTAAAAGCTTTGTGACTTGTGAACATGTAGTTTGGCAAATTCCAGTCTGGCTTTTTTATGTTTTTTTTTCAACAATGGTGTTTTCCTTGGTCGTCTCCCATGAAGTCCACTTTAGATCAAACAACGACGGATGGTGCGATCTGACACTGATGTTCCTTGAGCTTGAAGTTCACCTTTAATCTCTTTAGAAGTTATCCTGGGCTCTTGTTACCATTCATATTATCCGTCTCTTTGATTTGTTATCAATTTTCCTCCTGCGGCCACGTCCAGGGAGGTTGGCTACAGTCCCATGGATCTTAAATTTCTGAATAATATGTGCAACTGTAGTTACAGGAACATCAAGCTGCTTGGAGATGGTCTTATAACCTTTACCTTTAACATGCTTGTCTATAATTTTCTTTCTAATCTCCTGAGACAACTCTTTCCTTTGCTTCCTCTGGTCCATGTTGAGTGTGGTACACACCATGTCACCAAACAGCACAGTGAGTATCTGTAGCCCTAAATATAGGCCCACTGACTGATTACAAGATTGTAGACACCTGTGATGCTAATTAGTGGACACAACTTGATTTAACATGTCCCTTTTGTCACATTATTTTCAGGGGTACCATCATTTCTGTCCAGGCCTATTTCATGAGTTTAATTTTTTTTTCATTTCTGTGGAAGCAGGGTTGAAAAGCAATGTCTGTCTTTCATTTGTTCATTTTCATCGATTTTTAATTTATTATTACTTTTGTCAGATTCAATTTTTTTCTGTGACCATTGTGGGTTTTTCTTTCATTAAACGAGGGGTACGAACAATTTTGACCACGTGTGTATATAGTATATACAGAGCTCCTGTGTATGTCACTGGTGATCACTGTATTACCTATACACTATATACAGAGCTCCTGTCTATAATGTCACTGGTGATCACTGTGTTACCTGTACACTGACACTATATACAGAGCTTAGTTAGTATTAGTGGTTTTGTATTCATGATCAGTATTGTAGTATTTGGTCACTTTGGGGTGGTAATATATGGTCTGGTCATAGTGTGGCCATATTTGTTCCTTGTATGTGGTATTATTCGGTCACTATGTAGTGGTAATATGTGATCTAGTCATGGTGTGGCGATATTTGTCCCTTTTGTATGTGGTATTATTGGTGTTGATATAGTGGACTGTGTTGTGTATGGCGGTCATTCTGTTCTCGCTGATCTTAACTAGGAAAAGATTTTTTTCCATTAGGCCACAGCCCCACCATCAGTATTTGTTCAGTATTTTTCTCAGGAGTGGCTGCCAAAACCAGGAATGGTTGATAAATGCAGAATTGGTGACTTGTTTCTATTATACCTTTTCTCTGATTGTTCATCACCTGTTTTGGCTCCCACTCCTGAGAAAAAATACTGACTGGATACTGACCGAATACTGATAGTAGGGCCGTGGCCTTAGCGATTAAATACTTGGACCAGAGCGGCAGAGATGCACTTACAGGGGTTCTCCGGTGAAAACAAGTAATCACCTCTCCACAGGATCAGTGATAATATTGATTGGTGGGGGTCTGACTGCTTGCACACACCGGCAGAATGTGGAGCTTTTCTCCCCATTAGACTGGAGCGGCATGTGAGATGCGACCACTGATCCATTCATTCTCTCAGTGGCTGTGAGCGCTGCTCTTTTTTGCAAGTCTCTAAGAGAATGAATAGAGCTGCGGTCAGACGTCCCACCTGCCGCAGCATTTTAAAATAGGGATAAGTGTTCTGTCAGGGATAAAACTTCCCCATTCTTCCGATAGGTGCGTTTTCCAATGTTCGGAAACAAATGCTCAATAAGTGATCACCTATCCTGTAGAGCCCATGGATCGGTGATAACTTGTTTTAACTAGTGTTGAGCGAGTATGTTCTGTCCGAGTATGCTCGGGCCGAGCTCCGAGTATTTACAGCTGCTCGGTGATATGGTTGAATCGCTCCCGTGTGCATGATTTGCAACTGTTTGACAGCTTTAACCCCTTAACGACATGTCACGTATTAGTACGCGCATGTCGTTATCCTCCGGTTCAGTGAGGGCTGCTGCGCTGAGCCCGCACTGAACCAAGCACATGTCAGCTGATTATTACAGCTTACATGTGCCCGCAACAGGCGCGGGTGGAATCGCGATCCACCCGCGGCTGTTAACATATTAAATGCCGCTGTCAATCTCCGACAGCGGCATTTAACGCGCGCTTCCTGAAAGCGCGTCACTTACCCCTCCCATCGGCAACCCCGTCACATGATCGTGGGTCGCCGATGGGTGGTCATGACAACCCTGGGTCTGCAGCAGACACCAGTGGTTGTAATGATCCTGTCGCTGTGAGCGCCACCTAGTGGTCGGCGCTCATAGCACAGGACCATTTCTGCTGCATACAGGGGATCTGATCGTCCCCTGTATGTAGCAGAGGCGATCGGACAGTTGCTGCTTCTAGTCTCCTATGGAAACTACAGAAGCAAGCAAAAAGTGAAAAAAAAAGTTTTAAAAAATATGAAAAAAAATAAAAAAATATAAAAGTTTAAATCACCCCCCTTTCGCCTCATTCAAAATAAAATCATAAAAAAAAACCTACATACACATATTTGGTATCGCCGCATTTAGAATTGCCCTATCTATCAATATAAAAAAAGAATTAATGCGATCGGTAAATGGCGTAATGAGAAAAAAATTCTAAACGACAGAATTACGTTTTTTGGTCGCCGTAAAATTGCAATAAAATGCAATAACGGGCGATCAAAACATCGGATCTACCCCAAAATAGCATCTATAAAAACTTCAGCTCGGTTCACAAAAAATAAGCCCTCACCCTGCCCCAGATCCCGAAAAATGGAGACGCTATGGGTCTCGGAAAATGGCACCATTTTTTTTTTTTTTTTTTTACCAAACTTTGGATTTTTTTTTCATCACTTAAATAAAAAAGAACCTATACATGTTTGGTGTCTGCGAGCTCTTAATGACATGGAGAATAATAATGGCAGGTCAGTTTTAGCATTCAGTGAACGTGGTAAAAAAAATAAAAAAAACCCTCAGTGGTATTGCACTTTTTTTGCAATTTCACGGCGCTTGGAATTTTTTTCCCGTTTTCCCGTACACGGCATGGTAAAACTAGTAATGGCGTTGAAAAGTACAACTCGTCCCGCAAAAAATAAGCCCTAACATGGCCATATTGACCAAAAAATAAAAACGCTATGGCTCTGGGAACAAGTGGAGCAAAAAGCGAAAATGCAAAAACGGAAAATGCTCCGCGGCTTAAGGGGTTAATACATGTGAGGAATGTCTATTTCTTACACATTCCTCACATGTATTAAAACCGTCAAACAGTCGCAAATCATGCACACGGGAGCGATTCAACCATATCACCGAGCAGCTATAAATACTCGGAGCTCGGCCCGAGCATACTCGCCGAAAGGGTTAACAGAACATACTCGCTCAACACTAGTTTTAACCAAAGAAGCCCTTTAATGCAAACATGTCCATCCCAGTTAGAGTGTCGCCCAGTAGATGTGCAGGAGCCGCCAGTCAATGCTCCACTATAACAGCGAGAGCGGATAACAGATATTTGCATCTTGCTGTAGGTGGGCCCCTAGAGTTAATTTCCCCTGTGGGCCCCAGACACCGCAGTCCGACCCTGGTCATCAATATCAGATCAGTGAGGTTCCAACACACGGCCCCCTCACCAATAAGACAGCAGCTGGAAATACTCAGCGTAGAGAGCCCAAACAGCACAGCGCTGTACACTGTGTAGTGGCCGATCTTGGTACTGCAGCTCCTATTGAAATGATTGTGATCTGAGCTGTAGTACCTGAAACCAGCCATTGCACAGTGTGCGGAGCTGTGCTATTCCAGCTCTTAACACTGTGTACATCATCTTGCAGAAAACCAGACAATGTGAACTGAGGTCTAAGATGGCAGACATACAAGAAACAGAGGCATGTTCACACTAGCAAAAAAGAAGCAAGACAAAAATATATCTCATACCCTACCATAATTATATATAAATGTAAAGCAAAGTTGCATAATAAATATAGGGTACTTAGTGAACTATTTTTGATCAAAAAAAGTATACCAGCCGTCCCACCAGCGGCAAGGTGACCCTAAATTGGGACGGTACCTATACTGCCTATATTAAAAACCTTACTGTATATCAAAGTTGAAGTAGCTGATGTCTGGGGATTTCAGGTGTCAGACCCCCACTAATCACTGTATGAGTTCTGCTCTACTCCTTTATTAAAGGGGTGGTCTTGTGTTCCTCTCATCAGAAGCTGAAGATTTACAGTTCTGGCCGGTGGCTTGGCTGAGCCGCTTGTCTGAATTGTGCCCTCTTGCATTCTGCGGGCAGAGGCGGCTTTGCCTCTGCAGAATGGGACAGGCACAGGGGCACTGAAGTCCACCAGTCTGCAAGTGAGCGCTTCTTGCCAAGGAGACCAGCCACTTCTCAGGTGGTCAGTAACCATAGCAATGAGCTGTACACTGCAGAATTAAAAATCTTTTCCTTCTTGAGAACAGAGAAGATTTTGAATAAGAAGGAAATTGCAAAGTTTCTTGTTTTTACAAGCTCTTTGCAATCTTAGCCTTTTAATACATTCATTTTATTTAGTTATATATTTATTTTACTCTCTTATATAGCGCCGTTAGATTTCGTAGCACCTTACAGACATTATCATCACTGTCCCCATTGGGGCTCACAATATGAATTCCCTATCAGTATGTCTTTGGAGTGTGGGAGGAAACCGGAGAACCCGGAGGAAACCCACACAAACACGGGGAGAACATACAAATTCCTTGCAGATGTTGTCCTTGCTATTATATGAACCCAGCCCCACAGCGTTAATCATTGACCCACCATGTTGCCCACATTCCTCGGCTTTTTTAAGATTTTCTGCAATGAATAAGAACACTGAAGAAAATCTAGATTGATCAACATTTCCTATCACAAATGCAGTTGCTGCAAAACTTGTCCATAGTCCTGTTCCCAGCTGAAAATTGGATACAAATGTATCTTGTGTAGACAATGCTCTGTGAGCTAAATAGCCGGGATCCACTGCTACAAGGCAGGAAACAGACAGATTCTGCTGATGGGTTCTGCTCCCAGAGCATTATTCAGCCCGGACATCTCAGCTCAGAGCAAAACCAGCTATAAGGCTGTGTGCACACCTAGCAGATTTGATGCAGATTTACATGCGTTTTTTCTGCCAGAGAGAAGCGTTTTCACATGCGTTTTTTCAAGCACTTTTCCAAGCAATTTTGAGCATCACTTGGAAAAGTGCTTGACAAGTTGATCACACAATATAAATCCATGCAACCGACATGGATCTATAATGTGTGAACAACTTAGATGCTTTAAATGCAGCATCTATAGTAAAAAAAAGAAAACGTTAATAAATAAAAAAAAACAACGGTATATTCACCTCTCCGGCGGCCCCCGGTCTGCTCTCCGGTCTCCTCCGGTCTGCTCCCGGCCGCGTCTTCTCTCTTCAGCGTCCTGCAGTGTACGGTCAGGACCTGCGGTGACGTCATTTAGTCAGCTGATGGCCACGCGACCATCACCTGATGCCGACGTCAGCGGTCATGCGACCATCACCTGACTAAATGACGTCAGCGCAGGTCCTGACAGTACAGACAGCAGACCGGAGGAGACCGGAGAGCAGACCGGGGGCCGCCGGAGAGGTGAATATACAGGTTTTGTTTTTTTTTAACTTTTTTATTTCTTTTTTTCACCGCGTGGTAGCCGGGATGAAGAGGAGTTGTAGTCTCGTCTTCCTCCCAGATTCCACACGCATCGCGAATAAGCTTCAGCGTAATCGCGGTAGAAATGGTCATGCTGCGTTTTGCAAAGTAATGCGAATTCGGCGCGCAAATTAGCGCATCATGTGCACAGCACATCCGAATTCACATGGCTTTGCATGGCAGACTGTTTTACAAGCGTTTTCGCGGCCGTAAAAACGCCGAAAAAACGCTACAAAAACGCTACGTGGGCACATAGCCTAAGGCTGTGTGCCCACGACGCGTATTTTAAGCGTTTCCGCATGGCAAAAACGCTGCAGAAACGCTTAAAGACGCATGTTAGAAGGTCTGCCATGTTCCCCAATGATAGTCCGCATGTGCTGTGCACATGCTGCGGAAATTTCCGCTGCGGATTATCATTGCGGAAAAAAACGCAGCACTACCAATTATTTTGCGGAAGCGCAGCGTTTTCCTGGCCATTGACTTGCATTGGAACGCATGGATTCCGCTTCACTAGATAAGCACATGCGGAATACATGCGTTCAATGTGCGGATGGTACCCGGGTGTGGAGGATGGGAGACTCTCCTCCGGACCCGGGTACCATAGAACCTGTCAAAATAAAGAATAAAATAAAAAATAAATGTTATATTTACCTTCTGACGGCCCCCGCTGCGCTCGTCCTCCCATGTCGGCAGCTCGCGATGGACTGAAGGACCAGCGCTGACGTCATAGTCATGTGACAGCAGGTCCTTCAGTGTACCGCGATCTGCCGGCAGCCAGGACGGAGCGAAGCGAGACTGCGGGGGCCATCGGAAGGTAAGTATAGATTTATTTTTTTATTTTTAACCAGTCGTTGGGGTCACACTATATAAATCCATGCCGTTTTCATGGATTTCTATAGTGTGACCAAGTTGACATGCACTTTCCAAGTGATGCTAAAATCGCTTGTAAAGCGCTTGTCAACCCGCATGCGGAAATGCATGTGAAGAACGCTCCACTTCTGCATGTCCCTGGCAGGAAAAACGCATGTACAATCCGCATGTACAATCCGCATGTACAATCCGCATGTACAATCCGCGTGTACAATCCGCATGTACAATCCGCATGTACAATCCGCGTGTACAATCCGCATGTACAATCCGCATGTACAATCCGCGTGTACAATCCGCATGTACAATCCGCGTGTACAATCCGCGTGTACAATCCGCATATACAATCCGCATGTACAATCCGCGTGTACAATCCGCATATACAATCCGCATGTACAATCCGCGTGTACAATCCGCATATACAATCCGCATGTACAATCCGCGTGTACAATCCGTGTGTACAATCCGCGTGTACAATCCGCATGTACAATCCGCATGTACAATCCGCATGCGTTTTTTCTGCCAGCGAGATGCAGAAACGCTCAGGAAAAATCCGGAGCATTTCTGCATCGTGGGCACATAGCCTAAGTCTCTGCATTTGTCTGCTTACACATCTGTACATTTCTGAACACATTCAGCAAAAATTGCAGTACATTTGTTAAAATTGGGCATATAGCATACTATAGGTGCTTCTCACAAAATTAGAATATCATCAAAAAGTTAATTTATTTCAGTTCTTCAATACAAAAAGTAAAACTCATATTATATAGAGTCATTACAGACAGAGTGATCTATTTCAAGTGTTTATTTCTGTTAATGTTATTATCTCAGTAAATTAGAATACTTTATAACACCAGCTTGAAAAATGTTTTTAAAATCTGAAATGTTGTCCTACTGAAATGTATGTTCAGTAAATGCCCTCAATACTTGGTCGGGGCTCCTTTTGCATCAATTACTGCATCAATGCGGCAATGTGGCATGGAGGCGATCAGCCTGTGACACTGCTGAGGTGTTATGGAAGCCCAGGTGGCTTTGATAGAAGCCTTCAGCTCGTCTGCATTGTTGGGTCTGGTGTCTCTCATCTTTCTCTTGACAATACCCCATAGATTCTCTATAATAGATTCTCTATGGGGTTAAGGTCAGGTGAGTTTGCTGCCAATCAAGCACAGTGATACTGTTGTGTAAACCAGGTATTGGTACTTTTGGCCGTGTGGACAGGTGCCAAGTCCTGCTGGAAAATGACATTTCCATCTCCAAAAAGCTTGTGGGCAGAGGGAAGCATGAAGGGCTCTACAATGTCCTGGTAGACGGGTGCGCTGACTTTGGTCTTGATAAAACACAGTGGACCTACACCAGCAGATGACATGGCTCCCCAAACCATCACCGATTGTGGAAACTTCACACGAGACCTCAAGCAGCTTGGATTGTGGCCTCTCCACTCTTCCTCCAGACTCTGGGACCTTGATTTCCAAATTAAATGCAAAATTTACTTTCATCGGAAAACAACACCTTGGACCACTGAGCAACAGTCCAGGTGTTTTTCTCCTTGGCCCAGGTAAGATGCTTCTGGCGTTGTCTATTGGTGATGAGTGGCTCGACACAAGGAATGTGACACTTGTAGCCCATGTCCTGGATACGTCTGTGTGTGGTGGCTCTTGAAGCAATGACTCCAGCAGCAGTCCACTCCTTGTGAATCTTCCCCAAATGTTTGAATGGCCTTTCCTTAACAATCTTTTCAAGGCTGCGGTTATCCTGGTTGCTTGTGCACCTCTTCCTACCACACTTTTTCTTTCCACTCAACTTTCCATAAATATGCTTGGATACAGCACTCTGTTAACAGCCAGCTTCTTTAGCAATGACCTTTTGTGGTTTACACTCCTTGTGGAGTGTGTCAATGACTGCCTTCTGGACATCTGTCAAGTCATCAGTCTTCCCCATAATTGTGGAGCCTACTGAAACAGACAAAGGGACCTTTTTAAATGCGTAAGAAGCCTTTGCAGGTGTTTTTTGTTAATTATTCTAATTTACTGAGATAATGACTTTTGTGTTTTCATTGGCTGTAAGCCATCATTATCAACATTAACAGAAATAAACACTTGAAATAGATCACTCTGTAATGACTCTGTATAATATATGAGTTTCACTTTTTGGATTGAAGAACTGAAATAAATAAACTTTTTGATGATATTCTAATTTTGTGAGAAGCACCTGTATGTTTGATGCATCTCATTAGCTAAGCTCAACCTCTTCCTTGCTTCACCTCAATTTGAGCCATAAATTGTGATATTTCATTTTGGTGCATTTTATGACTCCTTTTTGTCACACTTTTCTCATAACTATTTTTTATAACTGAGGGAAAATAACAAAATCTTATTTGTTGTACTCAAGTTTTCACAGAAACATCTGATAAAGTGTTGACTTATTTTTCTGAGTTAAACTCTTCCTTTTGGCCCTCTATATATTTGAGTTTGACAGCCCTGATGTAGATGGATGATGATGTGGCAAGAAGGGGCAGAGGGGCAGAGCCTCCTGGCTCTCAGCTTCGCTCTCCACTGCTCACAGGAGACAGCAGTTACTTCACAAATGTAACTGATAGAAAAGATGTCACGTAAGAGGGGGTCAGGGGAGCGATGTGCTGCAGGAGGGGGAAGATTAGCCAGGGGAGAGGTGTGCTGCAGGAAGGGGAGGATTAGGCAGGGAGCGCTGTGCTGCAGGAAGAGGAGGATTAGGCAGGGGAGTGATGTAATGCAGGAGGGGGAGGCTTAGGCAGGGAAGCGATGTGCTGCAGGAAGAGGTGGCTTATGCAGGGGAGTGATGTAATGCAATAGGAGAGGATTAGGCAGGGAGCGATATGCTGCAGGAAGTGCAGGATTTGGCAGTGGGCGATGTGGTGCAAGAGGGGATTTGGCAGTGGGTGATGTGGTGCAGGAAGGGGGAGATTTAGAAAGGGCACAATGTGCTGCAAGGAGGGGAGGATTAGACGGGAGCAATGTGCCGCAAGAGGGGGAGGTTTAGACAGGGGAGTGATGTGCTGCAGGAGTGGGAGAATTAAGCGGTGAGAAACATGCTGCAGGACGGGGAGGGTTAGGCAGGGGAGCAATGTGCTGCAGGTGGAAGGAGAATCTGTGACTACAGCCCAGTGTTTAAGGTTTATTGGAGCCTGTCTTTTATATATTTTATTGTTTTTTCTTCTGACAAAACTGCATAACATCTGACATGAAGTCCGCTTAGCAGTCACTGTCCCTGTAGATTGTTACTGTCCAGGTTCACCGCTGTCTCTTTTTGTTTTTAGTGCCAATCTGACAGCAGTGAAGGTTCCGCTGATAATGGCGGTCGGGTTCCGAATAGAATCTTCATGTCTGTTCTCATTGTAGTAACATCACGGAATATGCTAATTTCTTCTGACCACACCCGATGACTGAATAAAGGCGCCTCACCCACTTGTCTATGTCATCACTTTGTGGTGTCACAATGATCTAAGGGGATAAAAAAAACGCTCCTGGCAGCTTTACAGTCATTCGTCCCTTCGTGTTAAAGGAGCAGGATGATAGAGCCGCACCATGCCAGCCAGAAGAAAAGAAAGTGGAGCCCTTCAAGATGATGAAGCAAGAAAGCAGACTGTGGAAGGCCATCCAGGACCAAGAGCATCATGAGGGCCTGGTAATGTATACTACACAACAGTTCTGTATATGCTCATGCCATGTAAACCTATGGTGGCCGATTCATCAAGGCTGGTGGATTTCTATACCAGCATTCATGAAGCGCCTATTGGAGGAACGTGCACCAAATTCATTAAAAAGACTAAACCTCTTAATGAACTTGACTCATCCTTAAAGGGGTTGTTCCCTTTCAATAAATGAATGTCCCTAGCTGCAGGTCATTTAATTAAAAAAAAGAGGTTCCACCATCTCAGAGCTGCAGCAGCTCAGTGCGCTCAGCTGGGCAGTCCGTCTGATTACATTTGTTGGCTGCGGCAGTATTGAGGTGATGTCAGTGCCATACACAATCCCAGGAATGGGTCAGGACAGCACAGTTTGATTCTTTATACCTGCAGCCAGGGTCATTCATTTATTGAAATATCCCCTTAAAGCTGACGTACTACACCTCAAGAAATGTACTCCAGTCAAAAGATGGAGTCAATTTCAGTCCTATTTTACACCACTTTTCCAGCCTAATTTGTAATAAGTTTTCAGGTAAAGCTAAGCCACAAGCGGTCCAGATAAGCTCTGTTCACTATTTAAGAAGTTAAAAGAGTGGGTGTAAAAAGGTCAGAGTATTTAAATGTAAGTTGCGCAGGAATTTACTGAGATTCAAACAGTTGTGCAACACATTTCCGGTGAAAACTGCTTGATGAAAAATGTTCCTTGAATAATATAACATTTCAGGTTAGTGGTAATAGATTTTATTATGGGACGTTGATCCAGGGAACTAGTCTGATTGCCATATGTGGAGTCGGGAAGGAATTTTTCCCCTAAAATGGGGCAATTAGCATCTGCCTCATGAGGTTTTTGCCTTCCTCTGGATCAACACATTAGCTTTTAGGTTGAACTTGATGGACTTGTGTCTTTCAACCTTAAAACTATGAAACTGTCCCTGTATTGAGGTTCAAGGGTGAAGCCCAGGGTTCATTTGGAACCATCAGAAATGGTGTGTTTTGCGCCCAGTCTGTCCAAGGAAGCCTGTTTGAGCCAACGGCCTCAGAAATATCCTAACATTTCAGAAAGTAGCAATAGTTAGGGTGGCTGAACCATTCTAGCCTTAAGTTTGCCCCTCCAGTCAGCATCTACTATGTAGATGCAATCAAGGCCATGTAATAAGTCTTTATCGCTGTACAGGGCTGTAAGAGTGAAGGCCAGAGTTCCTTTGGAACCTGTAGGATAGACTGGCTTTTGCCAAGTCTTTCCAAAGAAGCTTTTTTGAGCCATAGGCCTCAGACAGGTCCTAACAAGAAAGTGGCATTAGATAGGTTTTTCTTTAGTTAGGATTGATTCAACTACTCAAGCCTCAAGCGCACTCCTCCGGCCAGCAGCTACTCAGTAGATGCAACCCTGGGCCTATGGTAAGTATCTATCCCTGTACAGGGGTGTAATGGTAAAAACCAGGGTTCCCTTGGGATCTGCAGAATGGAGTAGCTTGCGCCAAGTCTGTCCGAGGAAGTCTGTTTGAGCCAACAGCCTTAAACAGATCCCAGTATTTAGGAAAAAAAAGCTTTAGTTAGAGTTGAATCAACCACTATAGCCTCAAGCTCGCTCCTCCGGCCAGCAGCTACTCTGTAGATGCAACCCTGGGCCTATGGTAAGTATCTATCCCTGTACAGGGGTGTAATGGTAAAGGCCAGGGTTCCCTTGGGATCTGCAGAATGGAGTAGCTTGCGCCAAGTCTGTCCGAGAAAGCCTTTTTGAGCTGATGGATTTAAACAAATTTCAACATTTAGGAAAAAAGCATTAATCTATTTCAGTTAGAGTTAATTCAATTACTCTAGCATAAAGATCCTAATTCACTTTGTCTAAAGGAAGTTAGTTGGCAAATTTTTATTGTGTGAGCAATGAGGTTATGAAACTCTCTACCACATGAAATTGAAATACTTAATTTTCTAAAAAAAATTCAAGGAGGGCATGTGTGTGCCTTTCTTGAATAATATAAAATTGCAGGTTATCCGTACTAGATTTTGTTATGGGACGTTGATCCAGGGAACTAGTCTGATTGCCATATGTGGAGTCGGGAAGGAATTTTTCCCCTAATATGGGGCAATTAGCATCTGCCTCATGGGGTTTTTGCCTTCCTCTGGATCAACACATTAGCTTTTAGGTTGAACTTGATGGACTTGTGTCTTTCAACCTTAAAACTATGAAACGGTCCCTGTATAGAGGTTCAAGGGTGAAGCCCAGGGTTCATTTGGAAACATCAGAAATGGTGTGTTTTGCGCCCAGTCTGTCCAAGGAAGCCTGTTTGAGCCAACGGCCTCAGAAATATCCTAACATTTAAGAAAGTAGCAATAGTTAGGGTTGGCTGAACCATTCTAGCCTTAAGTTTGCCCCTCCAGTCAGCATCTACTATGTAGATGCAATCAAGGCCCTGTAATAAGTCTTTATCACTGTACAGGGCTGTAAGAGTGAAGGCCAGAGTTCCTTTGGAACCTGTAGGATAGACTGGCTTTTGCCAAGTCTTTCCAAAGAAGCTTTTTTGAGCCATAGCCTCAGACAGGTCCTAACAAGAAAGTGTCATTAGATAGGTTTTTCTTTAGTTAGGATTGATTCAACTACTCAAGCCTCAAGCGCACTCCTCCGGCCAGCAGCTACTCTGTAGATGCAACCCTGGGCCTATGGTAAGTATCTATCCCTGTACAGGTGTGTAATGGTAAAAACCAGGGTTCCCTTGGGATCTGCAGAATGGAGTAGCTTGCGCCAAGTCTGTCCGAGGAAGTCTGTTTGAGCCAACAGCCTTAAACAGATCCCAGTATTTAGGAAAAAAAAGCTTTAGTTAGAGTTGAATCAACCACTATAGCCTCAAGCTCGCTCCTCCGGCCAGCAGCTACTCTGTAGATGCAGCCCTGGGCCTATGGTAAGTATCTATCCCTGTACAGGGGTGTAATGGTAAAGGCCAGGGTTCCCTTGGGATCTGCAGAATGGAGTAGCTTGCGCCAAGTCTGTCCGAGAAAGCCTTTTTGAGCTGATGGATTTAAACAAATTTCAACATTTAGGAAAAAAGCATTAATCTATTTCAGTTAGAGTTAATTCAATTACTCTAGCATAAAGATCCTAATTCACTTTGTCTAAAGGAAGTTAGTTGGCAAATTTTTATTGTGTGAGCAATGAGGTTATGAAACTCTCTACCACATGAAATTGAAATACTTAATTTTCTAAAAAAAATTCAAGGAGGGCATGTGTGTGCCTTTCTTGAATAATATAAAATTGCAGGTTATCCGTACTAGATTTTGTTATGGGACGTTGATCCAGGGAACTAGTCTGATTGCCATATGTGGAGTCGGGAAGGAATTTTTCCCCTAATATGGGGCAATTAGCATCTGCCTCATGGGGTTTTTGCCTTCCTCTGGATCAACACATTAGCTTTTAGGTTGAACTTGATGGACTTGTGTCTTTCAACCTTAAAACTATGAAACGGTCCCTGTATAGAGGTTCAAGGGTGAAGCCCAGGGTTCATTTGGAAACATCAGAAATGGTGTGTTTTGCGCCAAGACTGTCCAAGGAAGCCTGTTTGAGCCAATGGCCTCAGAAATATCCTAACATTTAAGAAAGTAGCAATAGTTAGGGTTGGCTGAACCATTCTAACTTTAAGTTTGCCCCTCCAGTCAGCATCTACTATGTAGATGCAATCAAGGCCCTGTAATAAGTCTTTATCACTGTACAGGGCTGTAAGAGTGAAGGCCAGAGTTCCTTTGGAACCTGTAGGATAGACTGGCTTTTGCCAAGTCTTTCCAAAGAAGCTTTTTTGAGCCATAGGCCTCAGACAGGTCCTAACAAGAAAGTGTCATTAGATAGGTTTTTCTTTAGTTAGGATTGATTCAACTACTCAAGCCTCAAGCGCACTCCTCCGGGCAGCAGCTACTCTGTAGATGCAACCCTGGGCCTATGGTAAGTATCTATCCCTGTACAGGTGTGTAATGGTAAAAACCAGGGTTCCCTTGGGATCTGCAGAATGGAGTAGCTTGCGCCAAGTCTGTCCGAGGAAGTCTGTTTGAGCCAACAGCCTTAAACAGATCCCAGTATTTAGGAAAAAAAAGCTTTAGTTAGAGTTGAATCAACCACTATAGCCTCAAGCTCGCTCCTCCGGCCAGCAGCTACTCTGTAGATGCAGCCCTGGGCCTATGGTAAGTATCTATCCCTGTACAGGGGTGTAATGGTAAAGGCCAGGGTTCCCTTGGGATCTGCAGAATGGAGTAGCTTGCGCCAAGTCTGTCCGAGAAAGCCTTTTTGAGCTGATGGATTTAAACAAATTTCAACATTTAGGAAAAAAGCATTAATCTATTTCAGTTAGAGTTAATTCAATTACTCTAGCATAAAGATCCTAATTCACTTTGTCTAAAGGAAGTTAGTTGGCAAATTTTTATTGTGTGAGCAATGAGGTTATGAAACTCTCTACCACATGAAATTGAAATACTTAATTTTCTAAAAAAAATTCAAGGAGGGCATGTGTGTGCCTTTCTTGAATAATATAAAATTGCAGGTTATCCGTACTAGATTTTGTTATGGGACGTTGATCCAGGGAACTAGTCTGATTGCCATATGTGGAGTCGGGAAGGAATTTTTCCCCTAATATGGGGCAATTAGCATCTGCCTCATGGGGTTTTTGCCTTCCTCTGGATCAACACATTAGCTTTTAGGTTGAACTTGATGGACTTGTGTCTTTCAACCTTAAAACTATGAAACGGTCCCTGTATAGAGGTTCAAGGGTGAAGCCCAGGGTTCATTTGGAAACATCAGAAATGGTGTGTTTTGCGCCCAGTCTGTCCAAGGAAGCCTGTTTGAGCCAACGGCCTCAGAAATATCTTAACATTTAAGAAAGTAGCAATAGTTAGGGTTGGCTGAACCATTCTAGCCTTAAGTTTGCCCCTCCAGTCAGCATCTACTATGTAGATGCAATCAAGGCCCTGTAATAAGTCTTTATCGCTGTACAGGGCTGTAAGAGTGAAGGCCAGAGTTCCTTTGGAACCTGTAGGATAGACTGGCTTTTGCCAAGTCTTTCCAAAGAAGCTTTTTTGAGCCATAGCCTCAGACAGGTCCTAACAAGAAAGTGTCATTAGATAGGTTTTTCTTTAGTTAGGATTGATTCAACTACTCAAGCCTCAAGCGCACTCCTCCGGCCAGCAGCTACTCTGTAGATGCAACCCTGGGCCTATGGTAAGTATCTATCCCTGTACAGGTGTGTAATGGTAAAAACCAGGGTTCCCTTGGGATCTGCAGAATGGAGTAGCTTGCGCCAAGTCTGTCCGAGGAAGTCTGTTTGAGCCAACAGCCTTAAACAGATCCCAGTATTTAGGAAAAAAAAGCTTTAGTTAGAGTTGAATCAACCACTATAGCCTCAAGCTCGCTCCTCCGGCCAGCAGCTACTCTGTAGATGCAGCCCTGGGCCTATGGTAAGTATCTATCCCTGTACAGGGGTGTAATGGTAAAGGCCAGGGTTCCCTTGGGATCTGCAGAATGGAGTAGCTTGCGCCAAGTCTGTCCGAGAAAGCCTTTTTGAGCTGATGGATTTAAACAAATTTCAACATTTAGGAAAAAAGCATTAATCTATTTCAGTTAGAGTTAATTCAATTACTCTAGCATAAAGATCCTAATTCACTTTGTCTAAAGGAAGTTAGTTGGCAAATTTTTATTGTGTGAGCAATGAGGTTATGAAACTCTCTACCACATGAAATTGAAATACTTAATTTTCTAAAAAAAATTCAAGGAGGGCATGTGTGTGCCTTTCTTGAATAATATAAAATTGCAGGTGATCCGTACTAGATTTTGTTATGGGACGTTGATCCAGGGAACTAGTCTGATTGCCATATGTGGAGTCGGGAAGGAATTTTTCCCCTAATATGGGGCAATTAGCATCTGCCTCATGGGGTTTTTGCCTTCCTCTGGATCAACACATTAGCTTTTAGGTTGAACTTGATGGACTTGTGTCTTTCAACCTTAAAACTATGAAACGGTCCCTGTATAGAGGTTCAAGGGTGAAGCCCAGGGTTCATTTGGAAACATCAGAAATGGTGTGTTTTGCGCCCAGTCTGTCCAAGGAAGCCTGTTTGAGCCAACGGCCTCAGAAATATCCTAACATTTAAGAAAGTAGCAATAGTTAGGGTTGGCTGAACCATTCTAGCCTTAAGTTTGCCCCTCCAGTCAGCATCTACTATGTAGATGCAATCAAGGCCCTGTAATAAGTCTTTATCACTGTACAGGGCTGTAAGAGTGAAGGCCAGAGTTCCTTTGGAACCTGTAGGATAGACTGGCTTTTGCCAAGTCTTTCCAAAGAAGCTTTTTTGAGCCATAGCCTCAGACAGGTCCTAACAAGAAAGTGTCATTAGATAGGTTTTTCTTTAGTTAGGATTGATTCAACTACTCAAGCCTCAAGCGCACTCCTCCGGCCAGCAGCTACTCTGTAGATGCAACCCTGGGCCTATGGTAAGTATCTATCCCTGTACAGGTGTGTAATGGTAAAAACCAGGGTTCCCTTGGGATCTGCAGAATGGAGTAGCTTGCGCCAAGTCTGTCCGAGGAAGTCTGTTTGAGCCAACAGCCTTAAACAGATCCCAGTATTTAGGAAAAAAAAGCTTTAGTTAGAGTTGAATCAACCACTATAGCCTCAAGCTCGCTCCTCCGGCCAGCAGCTACTCTGTAGATGCAGCCCTGGGCCTATGGTAAGTATCTATCCCTGTACAGGGGTGTAATGGTAAAGGCCAGGGTTCCCTTGGGATCTGCAGAATGGAGTAGCTTGCGCCAAGTCTGTCCGAGAAAGCCTTTTTGAGCTGATGGATTTAAACAAATTTCAACATTTAGGAAAAAAGCATTAATCTATTTCAGTTAGAGTTAATTCAATTACTCTAGCATAAAGATCCTAATTCACTTTGTCTAAAGGAAGTTAGTTGGCAAATTTTTATTGTGTGAGCAATGAGGTTATGAAACTCTCTACCACATGAAATTGAAATACTTAATTTTCTAAAAAAAATTCAAGGAGGGCATGTGTGTGCCTTTCTTGAATAATATAAAATTGCAGGTTATCCGTACTAGATTTTGTTATGGGACGTTGATCCAGGGAACTAGTCTGATTGCCATATGTGGAGTCGGGAAGGAATTTTTCCCCTAATATGGGGCAATTAGCATCTGCCTCATGGGGTTTTTGCCTTCCTCTGGATCAACACATTAGCTTTTAGGTTGAACTTGATGGACTTGTGTCTTTCAACCTTAAAACTATGAAACGGTCCCTGTATAGAGGTTCAAGGGTGAAGCCCAGGGTTCATTTGGAAACATCAGAAATGGTGTGTTTTGCGCCAAGACTGTCCAAGGAAGCCTGTTTGAGCCAATGGCCTCAGAAATATCCTAACATTTAAGAAAGTAGCAATAGTTAGGGTTGGCTGAACCATTCTAACTTTAAGTTTGCCCCTCCAGTCAGCATCTACTATGTAGATGCAATCAAGGCCCTGTAATAAGTCTTTATCACTGTACAGGGCTGTAAGAGTGAAGGCCAGAGTTCCTTTGGAACCTGTAGGATAGACTGGCTTTTGCCAAGTCTTTCCAAAGAAGCTTTTTTGAGCCATAGGCCTCAGACAGGTCCTAACAAGAAAGTGTCATTAGATAGGTTTTTCTTTAGTTAGGATTGATTCAACTACTCAAGCCTCAAGCGCACTCCTCCGGCCAGCAGCTACTCTGTAGATGCAACCCTGGGCCTATGGTAAGTATCTATCCCTGTACAGGTGTGTAATGGTAAAAACCAGGGTTCCCTTGGGATCTGCAGAATGGAGTAGCTTGCGCCAAGTCTGTCCGAGGAAGTCTGTTTGAGCCAACAGCCTTAAACAGATCCCAGTATTTAGGAAAAAAAAGCTTTAGTTAGAGTTGAATCAACCACTATAGCCTCAAGCTCGCTCCTCCGGCCAGCAGCTACTCTGTAGATGCAGCCCTGGGCCTATGGTAAGTATCTATCCCTGTACAGGGGTGTAATGGTAAAGGCCAGGGTTCCCTTGGGATCTGCAGAATGGAGTAGCTTGCGCCAAGTCTGTCCGAGAAAGCCTTTTTGAGCTGATGGATTTAAACAAATTTCAACATTTAGGAAAAAAGCATTAATCTATTTCAGTTAGAGTTAATTCAATTACTCTAGCATAAAGATCCTAATTCACTTTGTCTAAAGGAAGTTAGTTGGCAAATTTTTATTGTGTGAGCAATGAGGTTATGAAACTCTCTACCACATGAAATTGAAATACTTAATTTTCTAAAAAAAATTCAAGGAGGGCATGTGTGTGCCTTTCTTGAATAATATAAAATTGCAGGTGATCCGTACTAGATTTTGTTATGGGACGTTGATCCAGGGAACTAGTCTGATTGCCATATGTGGAGTCGGGAAGGAATTTTTCCCCTAATATGGGGCAATTAGCATCTGCCTCATGGGGTTTTTGCCTTCCTCTGGATCAACACATTAGCTTTTAGGTTGAACTTGATGGACTTGTGTCTTTCAACCTTAAAACTATGAAACGGTCCCTGTATAGAGGTTCAAGGGTGAAGCCCAGGGTTCATTTGGAAACATCAGAAATGGTGTGTTTTGCGCCCAGTCTGTCCAAGGAAGCCTGTTTGAGCCAACGGCCTCAGAAATATCCTAACATTTAAGAAAGTAGCAATAGTTAGGGTTGGCTGAACCATTCTAGCCTTAAGTTTGCCCCTCCAGTCAGCATCTACTATGTAGATGCAATCAAGGCCCTGTAATAAGTCTTTATCACTGTACAGGGCTGTAAGAGTGAAGGCCAGAGTTCCTTTGGAACCTGTAGGATAGACTGGCTTTTGCCAAGTCTTTCCAAAGAAGCTTTTTTGAGCCATAGCCTCAGACAGGTCCTAACAAGAAAGTGTCATTAGATAGGTTTTTCTTTAGTTAGGATTGATTCAACTACTCAAGCCTCAAGCGCACTCCTCCGGCCAGCAGCTACTCTGTAGATGCAACCCTGGGCCTATGGTAAGTATCTATCCCTGTACAGGTGTGTAATGGTAAAAACCAGGGTTCCCTTGGGATCTGCAGAATGGAGTAGCTTGCGCCAAGTCTGTCCGAGGAAGTCTGTTTGAGCCAACAGCCTTAAACAGATCCCAGTATTTAGGAAAAAAAAGCTTTAGTTAGAGTTGAATCAACCACTATAGCCTCAAGCTCGCTCCTCCGGCCAGCAGCTACTCTGTAGATGCAGCCCTGGGCCTATGGTAAGTATCTATCCCTGTACAGGGGTGTAATGGTAAAGGCCAGGGTTCCCTTGGGATCTGCAGAATGGAGTAGCTTGCGCCAAGTCTGTCCGAGAAAGCCTTTTTGAGCTGATGGATTTAAACAAATTTCAACATTTAGGAAAAAAGCATTAATCTATTTCAGTTAGAGTTAATTCAATTACTCTAGCATAAAGATCCTAATTCACTTTGTCTAAAGGAAGTTAGTTGGCATATTTTTATTGTGTGAGCAATGAGGTTATGAAACTCTCTACCACATGAAATTGAAATACTTAATTTTCTAAAAAAAATTCAAGGAGGGCATGTGTGTGCCTTTCTTGAATAATATAAAATTGCAGGTGATCCGTACTAGATTTTGTTATGGGACGTTGATCCAGGGAACTAGTCTGATTGCCATATGTGGAGTCGGGAAGGAATTTTTCCCCTAATATGGGGCAATTAGCATCTGCCTCATGGGGTTTTTGCCTTCCTCTGGATCAACACATTAGCTTTTAGGTTGAACTTGATGGACTTGTGTCTTTCAACCTTAAAACTATGAAACGGTCCCTGTATAGAGGTTCAAGGGTGAAGCCCAGGGTTCATTTGGAAACATCAGAAATGGTGTGTTTTGCGCCAAGTCTGTCCAAGGAAGCCTGTTTGAGCCAACGGCCTCAGAAATATCCTAACATTTAAGAAAGTAGCAATAGTTAGGGTTGGCTGAACCATTCTAACCTTAAGTTTGCCCCTCCAGTCAGCATCTACTATGTAGATGCAATCAAGGCCCTGTAATAAGTCTTTATCACTGTACAGGGCTGTAAGAGTGAAGGTCAGAGTTCCTTTGGAACCTGTAGGATAGACTGCCTTTTGCCAAGTTTTTCCAAAGTTGCTTTTTTGAGCCATAGGCCTCAGACAGGTCCTAACAAGAAAGTGTCATTAGATAGGTTTTTCTTTAGTTAGGATTGACTCAACTACTCAAGCGCACTCCTCCGGCCAGCAGCTACTCTGTAGATGCAACCCTGGGCCTATGGTAAGTATCTATCCCTGTACAGGGGTGTAATGGTAAAAACCAGGGTTCCCTTGGGATCTGCAGAATGGAGTAGCTTGCGCCAAGTCTGTCCGAGGAAGTCTGTTTGAGCCAACAGCCTTAAACAGATCCCAGTATTTAGGAAAAAAAAGCTTTAGTTAGAGTTGAATCAACCACTATAGCCTCAAGCTCGCTCCTCCGGCCAGCAGCTACTCTGTAGATGCAACCCTGGGCCTATGGTAAGTATCTATCCCTGTACAGGGGTGTAATGGTAAAGGCCAGGGTTCCCTTGGGATCTGCAGAATGGAGTAGCTTGCGCCAAGTCTGTCCGAGGAAGTCTTTTTGAGCCAATGGCCTTAGACAGAACCCATCATTTAGTAATAAAAAAGCTTTAGTTAGAGTTATAGCCTCAAGCTCGCTCCTCTGGCCAGCAGCTACTCTGTAGATGCAACCCTGAGCATGTGGTAAGTCTCCATTCCTGTAAAGGGGTGTAATGGTAAAGATCAGGGTTCCTTTTGACCTGCTTATGCCAAGTCTGTCAAAGGAAGCCTTTTTGAGCTGATGGCTCTAAACAGATCCTAATGTTTAGGAAAAAAGCTTATGTGTATTTCAGTTAGATTAAAAGTAAAGCCAACAAAAGAGAATTTAACTTTCCCCAAAAAATCAATTATTAATATAGCATTTACCTGCCCAGATCTCAGAACTAATGCACTATTAGGATGTAGCAATCCCATATAATTTTGTGTGCAGTTTTAATACTATGTAATCACCCCCCTCCATTAATTGGTAATATGTGAGTGGTTGTCACATCAGTATTTTGCACCTGTGTTGCTGTCATCGTTATTATATGGTATGATTAGTACTGAGACCTAGGCAGGTAAACACTGTTGCCCTTTTTTCCTGTGTTAATTCTTGAATTTTGGTGGGAATTTAAATTTGTCTTTGCTTTTAATGTTAGTGTAGGGACTCGCAAGTATGAGGACCCTTGACGCGGGTTGCGAGCTTGTGTATTTTGGCCAAAATATTTACTAATACCTCATATATATCATATATATTTTTTGCACGTTATTTTTATTCAGGGTGCAGCCAGACCCATCAATGTTGGCCTTGTAAACTAGGGTGTCTGTCTTCATGGGGTGTACTTAAAAAGTGCTGGGCAGCCCGCCTAATCTAATAGTTTGGGCTTCACTAATAGGCTGTAAGCCAGACATTGTGCACTACCTATGTGTGACCAGTGCCCTATAGAAGGCTTATTTGTGTGCAGTTTTAATACTAAGCTATCACCCCCTCCATGAATTGGTAGGTTGTGAGTGGTTGTCTCATCAATATTTTGCACCTGTGTTGCTGACTTCTTCATTATATGGGTTTGCTGCATCCTTGTAATTATTGTTGCTGTATTTGCGGTGTTAATTCTTGAATTTTGGTGGGAACTTTAATTCCTTGTTTTTGTGACTTTGCTTTTAATGTTAGTGTAGGGACTCGCAAGTATGAGGACCCTTGAGCAGGTTGCGAGCTTGTATATTTTGGCCAAAATATCGACCAATACCTCATATATATCATATATATTTTTTACATGCTATTTTTATTCAGGGTGCAGCCAAGCCCATCTACAGGTGCATCTCACAAAATTAGAATATCACCAGAAAAGTTAATTTATTTCAGTTCTTCAATACAAAACGTGAAACTCATATATTATATAGAGCCATTACACACAGAGTGATCTATTTCACGTGTTTATTTCTGTTAATGTTGATGATTATGGCTTACAGCCAATGAAAACTCAAAAGTCATTATTTCAATTAATTAGAATACCTTATAACAACAGCTTGAAAAATGTTTTCAAAATCCAAAATGTTATCCTACTGAAATGTATGTTCAATAAATGCCCTCAATACTTGGTCGGGGATCCTTTTACATCAATTACTGCATCAATGCGGTGTGGCATGGAGGCGATCAGCCTGTGGCACTGCTGAGGGGTTATGGAAGCCCAGGTGGCTTTGATAGAAGCCTTCAGCTCGTCTGCATTGTTGGGTCTGGTGTCTCTCATTTTCCTCTTGACAATACCCCATAGATTCTTTATGGGGTTAAGGTCAGGCCAGTTTGCTGCCAATCAAGCACAGTGATACTGTTGTGTTTAAACCAGGTATTAGTACTTTTGTCAGTGTGGACAGGGGCCAAGTCCTGCTGGAAAATGAAATTTCCATCTCCAAAAAGCTTGGCGTAGCTAAGGTTTTGGTTCAGGGGGCCGAAACTTCTGAGTGGGCCTCTAACCAGGTAACCCTGATTACAACTATAGCGGCGCACCCAGATAGTTGATGTAGGAAAACCTCAGCAGATGACCGCGCTGTTACTAAAAATAATCTCTATACAAAGACCAGCACTGATATTACCGCCATATGGTGACATATATTGATAGATGCCAGTCCTGCAGAACATATAAGAGATCACAGCTCAGTTTTATATAGTACCTTACAGCTGACGTTCTTTCTGATTAAATTGTTCACTTTTCCCGTCTTTTCCATCTGGCCCAGACCGACACGACTACTTCTCCAGCCAGGACTCAGAGTCTCAGGTATGCAGAGATCACAACAAAGACACATTTGACTCCTTACATTTCAGGCACTGACCACATCTATCCCCAACCTGCACAAACTTCTCATCCTGCTGATACCCCAATACTGAGCCTCTGCTGCAAAATGTGTCCCTATTACTGCACCTACTGTGTGCCCTCTAGATGGTAAAACAAACCTCTAAAATAAAGTAATGCCGTGTGCAAGTGTCCTAGCAAACAGTGCCCACATTGTGCCCCCTAGAAAGTAATAGTGCCCCTTCGACAGTCACGATAACCTGAGTTCCCCTATAACAATAAGTGCCCACCTAAGATTTAATAATGTCCTGAGTCTCCCCCCATGTAGAGCTCCGCTCTAACCAGTATGATGTTCTCCTATTCACTATATAATTCCCCCTCACTGTATAGTACCCCCACACAGTATACTGACCCCTTAGTAGCCCACAAGCTGATGGCTCCAACACTGTATGATGGCCTCCACACCATACAAAGATCCCACATTATCTCCCACACTGTATGATGGCCCCCACACTGTTCAAAGAACCCACATTATCTCCCACACTGTATAAATAGAGTACATATAATGCACCAGATAGTCCTCAATATAGTATAATGCACTCCCCATAGTCCTTCGTATAGTATAATGCGCCCCCATAGGCAGAGTCTGTAGTATAATGTGCCCCCCCTCCTCATAGGCAGAGTCTGTGATATAATGCCCCCCCCCATCTCATAGGCAGCGTCTGTAGTATAATGCCCCACCTATAGGCAGAGTCTGTAGTAAAATGCACCCCCCATAGGCAGAGTCTGTAGTATAATGCTCCCCCTCTTATAGGCAGAGTCTGTAGTACAATGTCCCCCCATAGGCAGAGTCTGTAGTCTACTGCTCTCCCCTGCTCATAAACAGAGTCTGTAGTATAATGCCCCCCATAGGCAGAGTCTGTAGTAGAATGCCCCCCCATAGACAGAGGCTTTAGTATAATGCTCCCCCCCTCCCCATAGACAGTCTGTAGTATAATGCCCCCCCTCCCCATAGGCAGAGTCTTTAGTATAATGCCCCCCCTCTCTGTGGGCAGAGTCTTTAGGATAATGCTCCCCCATAGGCAGAGTCTATAGTATAATGCACCTCCCCCTTCCCATAGGCAGAGTCTGTAATATAATGCCGCCCCCCACCCGGCAAAAAATAAATAAACAGTACTCATCTCTCCTCCTGGTTCCCTCGCTGCTCAGAGCACCCAGCACGCACACATCTTCAGCACAGCGGGCTGGGCGCCAAGTGATGATGTCAGAGACGTCAGTCACAGAAGGGACTAATGGGAGAGAGATCCGCGCTCCCTCTCTCATCAGTAAACTTGCGGCGGTGGCGGGCAGTGGGGCCCGATGCTGGCACCAGGGGCATGCTAGATACAGTTACACTGGCGTAGCCCTGGATGGGCCCCCTAAGAGCGAGGGGCCCGGGGCCACCGCCCCCTTTGCCCCCCTGGTAGCTTGATACTGTGGCAGAGGGAAGCATGAAGTGCTCTAAAATTTCCTGGTAGACGGCTGCGCTGACTTTTGTGTTGAAAAAACACAGTGGACCTACACCAGCAGATGACACGGCTCCCCAAACCATCACTGATTGTGGAAACTTCACACTAGACCTCAAGCAGCTTGGATTGTGGCCTCTCCACTCTTCTTCCAGACTCTGGGACCTTGATTTCAAATGAAAATTGGAACTCTGGACATCTGTCAAGCCAGCAGTCTTCATCATGATTGTCATGATTGTGGAGCCTACTAAAACAGACTAAGGGACCTTTTTAAATGCTTAGGAAGTCTTTGCAGGTGTTTTTTGTTAATTATTTTAATTTACTGAGTTAATGACTTTTGTGTTTTCATTGGCTATAAGCCATAATCATCAACATTAACAGAAATAAACACTTGAAATAGATCACTGTGTTTGTAATGACTCTATATAATATATGAGGTTCACTTTTTGCATTGAAGAACTGAAATAAATTAACTTTTTGATGATATTCTAATTTTGTGAGATGCACCTATATGTTATGGCCTTGTAAATTAGAGTGTCTATCTTCATGGGGTGCACTTAAATAGTGCTGGGCAGCCCGTGTTCTGGCCTCAGCAGCGAATTTAGCTATCCAGGGAATCTAGTCACTTTATGTGTATATCAGTTCTGACATTATGTTGCTTGCATTTGAATCCTCTCTCTTTTTTATTGTTTGATAACTGCACTGTCTGCTAGTAATTTAATGTATTTGCTCTAGTTTCAATTTGCAATGCATTATGGGAAAGTTCCAAGAGCATTGTGAGACAGTTCTTGTTGCATTGTGGTCCTGTTCTTGTCACAGTTTGGGCAGCGACCATTATTTCCTCTTCTCTTCTGATGGAGAAGTTCCCTTATCACTCATCTTGTAAAGTGGCACAGAGCGGTAGTCGTGACTGAACGTCTGTCTGATTTCGCTCTGGCACTTTACAGACAATGGGTGTCCCAGTCCCAGTGTGCTCTAGGGTGTGGGGTGCAGCACACTCTCTTGTAGGCCGCAGGCCTCCACTGCCTTCAGGCTTCTGTCCTCAGAAGCCGCCGCACACAATTTAGGGGACACGAAGTTCTTTGTAACAGTCAAACATATACTTGACAGTTCAAGTTCATCAGGTGGGTACAGATGGGATAAGGCACAGCAATTCACATTATCCTCCTTCTTAGCATAACTCCTCTTCAGCGCTGTTGCTAGCTCATCCTGTATTTCTCGTCCACCTCTGCAGTGCACCCGGGACTGGCCTTCAACTTCCATCTATGCAGGTCCCTGTCCATCTTCCTTTGTACTTCAGAGCACACAAAGTGTCCGGCAGCTCCTATGCCAGACCTTAGGCTCTGGACGTGACTGGAGCGACTGCTCTGGATCCCAGTAATGCCTCCCACTGCCTGGAACATTGAGTACTATATACAGTGGGTACGGAAAGCATTCAGACCCCTTTACATCTTTCACTCTTTGTTTCATTGCAGCCATTTGGTAAATTCTAAAAAGTTCTTTTTTTTTCTCATTAAAGTACACTGTGCACCCCATCTTGACTGAAAAAAAACAGAAATGTAGAAATTTTTGCAAATTTATTAAAAAAGGAAAACTGAAATATCACATGGTCATAAGTATTCAGACCCTTTGCTCATATTTAAGTCACATGCTGTCCATTTCTTGTGATCCTCCTTGAGATGGTTCTACTCTTTCATTGGAGTCCAGCTGTGTTTAATTAAACTGATAGGACTTGATTTGGAAAGGCACACACCTGTCTATATAAGACCTCACAGCTCACAGTGCATGTCAGACCAAATGAGAATCATGAGCTCAAAGGAACTGCCTGTTACGATGTTAGTAGATACCCTGAAGTCCAATGGCGTGGGCCAAAAGCAGAGACTGAGACAAGAGTAGTGTGAAAGTCTATTTTAAACTCAAGTGCAAAAGATCACAGCAAACAGTTTATGAAGGTAAGTTCATTCCAAACAACACTTCTTAGAACCTAATCTGTAAGGCACGGCCTTCATTACTATTAGGGTATGTAAACGTTAACGATAGTCCAAGTTTACTTAGGTACAGTAATATGCAAACAGAAATAAGGATAGTAAGCAGACGTAGGTATTCCTCAGTTGATTGTGGACTCACGTAGTGCAGAAGAGAAGACAAACTGGAATATGGATCTGGATATTGAAGAATGCAGGAGGTGCAGCGGAGGAAACAGCGATGTCTTAAGCAGAGCTGGAGCCGGGTATTTAAACACAGAGCAAGATGGTGACTATACCAGAGGTGTAGAGATCCAGGAGAAGTTTTCTTCAGGAAGACAAAAGTTCAGAGATCCCAGCGTGAGTGAACAACAGCCAGCGGTTCCTTTCAGCAGAAGTCCCCTTAGCAGAGGATTCAGGCAGCAATCCTTTCAGCGGATGACTAGGAGTAAACACAAAGTCAGCAAGACTCTATTCAGAGGGCTAGCACAGGTGAGTAGAAAGCTAAAAGCACACAATACTCAGGCAAGGCATGATTGCAACACATGCAGTTTAAGTAGGTCCACAGGCAGGAAACACATGACCCCAGTGAGGCAATGGAAGCCATCTTGGCTAAGGGAAAAACTACTGGCAAAGTAAAATTAAACCTGGCATCCTGACACTGCCAAAGGAGCTTAGAGACAGAATTGTGGCAAGGCACAGATCTGGCCAAGTTTACAAAAGAATTTCTGCATTAGTCAAGGGTCCTAAGAACACAGTGGCCTCCATAATCCTTAAGTGGAAAAAGTTTGGGACCACCAGAAGTCTTCCTAGACCTGGCCGTCCAGCTCAACTGAGCAATCGTGGGAGAAGAGCCTTGGTGAGAGAGGTAAAGATGAACCCCAAGATCACTGTGGCTGAGCTCCAAAGATGCAGTAGGGAGATGGGAGAAAGTTGCATAAAGTCAACTATCACTGCAGCCCTCCACAAGTCGAGCCTTTATGGCAGAGTGGCCCAACGGAAGCCTCTCCTCAGTGCAAGACATATGGAAGCCTGCACAGAGTTTGCTTAAAAACACATGAAGGACTCCCAGTCTATGAGAAATAAGATTCTTTGGTCTGATGAGACTAAGATAGAACTTTTTGGTGATAATTCTAAGGGGTATGTGTGGAGAAAACCAGGCACTGCTCATCACCTGCCCAATACAATCCCAACAGTGAAACATGGTGGTGGCAGCATCATGGGGGTGTTTTTCAGCTGCAGGGACAGGACGACTGGTTGGAATTGAAAGAAACATGAATGTGGCCAAGTACACAGATATCCTGGATGAAAACCTCTTCCAGAGTGCTCTGGACCTCAGACTTGGCCGAAGGTTCACCTTCCAACAAGACAATGACCCTATGCACACAGTTAAAATAACAAAGGAGTGGCTTCAGAACAACTCTGTGACCATTCTAGACTGGCCCAGCCAGAGCCCTGACCTAAACCCAATTGAACATCTCTGGAGAGACCTGAAAATGGCTGTCCACCAACGTTCACCATCCAACCTGACAGAACTGGAGAGGATCTGCAAGGAAGAATGGCAGAGGAACCCCAAATCCACGTGTGAAAAACTTGTTGCATCATTCCCAAGAAGACTCATGGATGCACTAGCTCAAAAGGGGGCTTCTACTCAATACTGGTCATTTGGTCTGACATGCACTGTGAGCTGTGAGGTCTTATATAGACAGGTGTGTGCCTTTCCAAATCAAGTCCTATCAGTTTAATTAAACACAGCTGGACTCCAATGAAAGAGTAGAACCATCTCAAGGAGGATCACAAGGAAATGGACAGCATGTGACTTAAATATGAGCAAAGGGTCTGAATACTTATGACCATGTGATATTTCAGTTTTCCTTTTTTAATAAATTTGCAAAAATTTCTACATTTCTGTTTTTTTCAGTCAAGATGGGGTGCAGAGTGTACTTTAATGAGAAAAAAAATGAACTTTTTAGAATTTACCAAATGGCTGCAATGAAACAAAGAGTGAAAAATTTAAAGGGGTCTGAATGCTTTCCGTACCCACTGTACTTCAATAAAACTCACCCTATAGATACCCTAGCCTGAGCCTGCATGTCAATGGAGATGGGCATCCTACATATAGATGACAATGGCACCCTTGCTGAACGGCAGCTGCCCCTAGACCCTAAAAGTCCCTTATTCGTACTTACATAGACCAAAGATCTGACAGTCTACCAGAAACTGGTACAGATATCACATCAAACAATCAATCCTCAGTGTGTACTAAATGATTAAAGTGACAACAGTGAATAAAGTGACAATGTGCAAATTTATAAAAACACCCAAGAACGTTCCTAATATCTTTGGACCTCCAAGCCAAAGGATACATTCGGGCATCCAAACAAAGGCTACAATCAGCCCTGTTCAACACCCTAGATGCTGATTACCTGCCTTATAGTGGAGGGTGACACCCTAGTTAATGTTGACACTGTGGCGCCCCCGCTCCACGGCGGCTATCCCTGGATAACCCTAGCCAGCCCTGGAATTAATCACCCATAGAGGTATCAATGACATAAATGATCACAAGACTAAACAATAAAAGGAACTTATCTTGATAAAGTGCAATACTGATGCGGATCATCTTTATGCCGCATGTCCCGATTTTAAAGAGATTTAATAAAATTTGTATTTTAGGGTTTATGTTATACTTATGTCTTATGGTATCCTAAGCTTATCTTATGCTATACTCACATTATGCATTAACACTTCACATGCTGTTACATCACCATTATACATTACATAAGACACATATCACTTTTACATATAAAACCGCAAGAGAGTGTTCACATGAGGTGTTTGTTGTCTTCAGGGGCAGGAACAGGGTAACACAGTCCACATCCCTACAGTTTTGTATCTTGGGCTCTGTGCACACAGCCTGCTCCAAGCTTAGCCGGTAAGAGTCCTATCTATGTGGTACAATACTGGGGTTCATCGTATGTTTTCCGCATCTACTGTATGGAGGTTTCTCTACTATCAATAAAGAGAAGGTTTTTCGCAGCCTTATTCTTAAGAAGACAGGGGGTTTAGCTCCATGTCACACTACACACCGTGGTAAGGTGTATGAGGGGAGCATAGCCCGCCTAATCTAATAGTATGGGCGTCACTAATAGGCTGTAAACCAGACACTGTGCGTGACCAGCGCCAAAATATCTACCAGAACCTCATATATAGATTTTGCATGTTATTTTTATTCAGGGTTCAGACAAGCCCATCAATGCTGGATTTGTAAACTAGGGGGTCTGTCCTCATGGGGTGCACTTAGATAGTGCTTTGCAGCCTGCCTAATCTAACAGTATGAGGGTCACTAATAGGCTGTAAGCCCTATATTGAGCACTATCTGTGTTAGGCGTCAGGTGTTTTCTGGATCTGAAATGGGTTCAGAATCATCAGTGGATTCTGTGGTCTCCCATTCCGGTCCAGATGCTTCTCAGCATCGTCATTGGTCCCAACGCCTAGCTGGTGCACGAGATGTACAAGCTGTCTCTTGGGTCTTTGTTCCTAGCAACATGAAGGATAGGTTGCGGAGGGAAACAGGGCTGTTACAGCCTAAGTCCAGGATACACTGCACTGAGCATGCCCGTGACATGGCGGACCGTGATTAGTGGTTTGGGAGTCAGCTGATCCGGTGACCTGGCACCGCCTGATTGGTCGCGGGTGACGTCACCAATAATGTGACGGTGGGCAGGGCTTAATATTTAAATAGCACGCCCACAAACATGGCGGCGCGCTCTGATCATTGAGCTGAGTTGGTGTTATTGTGTGGACGCTTGGTCGTTTCGGCTCCACGTGTGCTTTTGCTGTTATAGCTTCTGACAGGCAGGTTTAGCAGGGGATAGACAGCCTTAGATGGAGGGAGGCAGGTAGCTTCGTCTGACAGTCTGGCTCCAACAAGGGGGTCGCTATACACCCCGAGCAGACTGCGGACTCCGTATTCCCGGCACCGCCTGTTAGCCACGTGGAGAGATACTCCTCAGTCCGGTAGCACGCTGGCTGGGAGCATGTATACGCCTGCGTGAATCACACACGCATCCTAGCGCCTGCTGCGTAGCCTCTGTGCAGTTAACAGGGCTACAGCTACATTATTTGTCGCACATCTCTCGTGCAGTTAACGGAGATAGTGCGAATCCCTATTCCCGTTCCGGTGTGCAGTAACACGGGGGGGATTGTTATTTCAGTTGGTTGTTTTACCTTCTTACCCGGAAGGTGTTCGTCCGCAGTCCTCCAGGCTGCATCGCGGACCCCGGGTTCGTTTGCTTTCCATTATTTAATAAAGTTGTTTGCAACCATTCCCCTAACAATCTGTGTGTGACCAGTGACCTATACAAGCCATTTTTTGTGTGCAGTTTTAATACTAAGCAATGACCCCCTCCAAGAATTGGTAGGTTATGAGTTGGTTGTCTCATCAGTATTTTGCACCTGTGCTGCCCCTGCCTTTATTATATGGTTTGCTTCATCCTGATTAGTGCATTAGTTTTGAGACCTGGGCTGGAGAATAAATACTGTTCCTCTTTTTTGCTGTGTTAATAATTTTTTTCAGTTTTAATTCAACTACTCTAGCATCAAGCTCCTAATTCGCTTTGTCTAAAGGAAGTTAGATGGCAATGTTTTATTGTGTGAGGTATGGAACTCTCTACCACATGACCTTGTAATACTTAATTCTCTAAAAAAAAGTTCAAGGAGGTCCTGTGTGACTTTCTTGAATAACATTACAGGTTATTCATACTAGATTTTGTTATGGGACGTTGATCCAAGCAACTAGTCTGATTGCCATATGTGGAGTCGGGAAGGAATTTTTCCCCTAATTTTGGGCAAGCAGCATCTGCCTCATGGGGTTTTTTGACTTCCTCTGGATCAACACATTAGCTTTTCACAGGTCTCTATATATAGTGTGATGGCTCCCACAGCTCTTTATATACAGTACTAGATGGTGTCCCGATTCTAACGCATCGGGTATTCTAGAATCTGTATGCGGCCGACCAGGCGCAATCAACAGAGCGGTGTTTAAATGTGGCGCCAAAATCGCTGATTGGTCGCGGCCGCCGGCCACGACCAATCAGCAGAGCGGTGTTTAAATTTGGCGCCAGTATCGCTGATTGGTCGCGGCGCCAATATCGCTGATTCCGACCAATCAGCGAATCGTATTACTGAGGACCGGGCAGCGACGCTACCTGTGCGGGTACTTCCGCTGCGAGGAACCGGGAGATGGCCGGCTGCTCACAGCCGAAGTATCCCGACTGGCGGCGCCGCTCCCCGGTCCTCGCTTCACACTTGCCGTCGGGAGATCAGCGGCCCTAGCCATTGATCTCCCGACGGTAGCCGCATGGAGGTCAGCAGCGCCGCCGGTCGCGGTACTTCTGCTGCGAGCAGCCGGGAGATGAGCGGCTAGTGCCGGTCATCTCCCGGCTGCATCGCCGCTGACCTCCGTGCGGCAGATGAGCTGCTAACGGCCGCCATCTTTTTCTGAAATCCCGCGTCGCTGATTGGCCGCGGCTGGACCAATCAGCGACGCAGGATTTCCTGGACAGAAGGACAGACAGACAGACGGGATTAGACGATTATATACAGTACAGACCAAAAGTTTGGACACACCTTCTCATTTCAAGATTTTTCTGTATTTTCATGACTATGAAAATTGTACATTCACACTGAAGGCATCAAAACTATGAATTAACACATGTGGAATTATATACTTAACAAAAAAGTGTGAAACAACTGAAAATATGTCTTATATTCTAGGTTCTTCAAAGTAGCCACCTTTTGCTTTGATGACTGCTTTGCACACTCTTGGCATTCTCTTGATGAGCTTCAAGAGGTAGTCAATGGAAATGGTCTTCCAACAATCTTGAAGGAGTTCCCAGAGATGCTTAGCACTTGTTGGCCCTTTTGCCTTCACTCTGCGGTCCAGCTCACCCCAAATCATCTCGATTGGGTTCAGGTCTGGTGACTGTGGAGGCCAGGTCATCTGGCGTAGCACCCCATCATTCTCCTTCTTGGTCAAATAGCCCTTACACAGCCTGGAGGTGTGTTTGGGGTCATTGTCCTGTTGAAAAATAAATGATGGTCCAACTAAACGCAAACCGGATGGAATAGCATGCCGCTGCAAGATGCTGTTGTAGCCATGCTGGTTCAGTATGCCTTCAATTTTGAATAAATCCCCAACAGTGTCACCAGCAAAGCACCCCCACACCATCACACCTCCTCCTCCATGCTTCTCGGTGGGAACCAGACATGTAGAGTCCATCCGTTCACCTTTTCTGCATCGCACAAAGACACGGTGGTTGGAACCAAAGATCTCAAATTTAGACTCATCAGACCAAAGCACGGATTTCCACTGGTCTAATGTCCATTCCTTGTGTTCTTTAGCCCAAATAAGTCTCTTCTGCTTGTTGCCTGTCCTTAGCAGTGGTTTCCTAGCAGCTATTTTACCATGAAGGCCTGCTGCACAAAGTCTCCTCTTAACAGTTGTTGAAGAGATGTGTCTGCTGCTAGAACTCTGTGTGGCATTGACCTGGTCTCTAATCTGAGCTGCTGTTAACCTGCGATTTCTGAGGCTGGTGACTCGGATAAACTTATCCTCAGAAGCAGAGGTGACTCTTGGTCTTCCTTTCCTGGGGCAGTCCTCATGTGAGCCAGTTTCTTGCAGCGCTTGATGGTTTTTGCATCTGCACTTGGGGACACTTTCAAAGTTTTACCAATTTTTTGCATTGACTGACCTTCATTTCTTAAAGTAATGATGGCCACTCATTTTTCTTTACTTAGCTGCTTTTTTCTTGCCATAATACAAATTCTAACAGTCTATTTAGTAGGACTATCAGCTGTGTATCCACCAGACTTCTGCACAACACAGCTGATGATCCGAACCCCATTTATAAGGCAAGAACTCCCACTTATTAAACCTGACAGGGCACACCTGTGAAGTGAAAACCATTTCCGGTGACTACCTCTTGAAGCTCATCAAGAGAATGCCAAGAGTGTGCAAAGCAGTCATCAAAGCAAAAGGTGGCTACTTTGAAGAACCTAGAATATAAGACATATTTTCAGTTGTTTCACACTTTTTTTGTTAAGTATATAATTTCACATGTGTTAATTCATAGTTTTGATGCCTTCAGTGTGAATGTACAATTTTCATAGTCATGAAAATACAGAAAAATCTTTAAATGAGAAGGTGTGTCCAAACTTTTGGTCTGTAGTGTATATTAGATGATGACCCCACAGACCCTTTACACAGCATTATGTTTCCACAGCTCCTTGTATACAGTATGATTCCCTCATTGTTCCCTAAATGCAGTATGATGTGCTCACAGCTCCATATACACCGTATGATGTCCCCACACATGCAGATACACAATATGATACCTATACACAATATGATGCCCCTACATCTCCCTATACACAATATGATGCCCCTACATCTCCCTCCATCTGAACAAGTCTCTCCAGCTTCAGAAAGATTATGGACGCATCACATTTTTTTTACGGACAGGGAAAAAAGTGCCCTATTTTTATGGACTGTCCAAGAATTTCTGGACAGTTGGCTACCCTGCTATTAGTTCCACTGGGGTGGCAGCCTAGGTGGATGCTGGAAGCACAACCGTCTCTCCCTAAGATTCGGAGAGGGAAGGCCACCGATTCCTGACCCTTGCTGTGGCCTTTTCGTTGAGAGGGATGGTTTATTGAGGGCCCATATATACACACAGTCATGGCCGGAAGTGTTTAGCAACCTTGAGATTGTTCCAGAAAGTGAAGTATTTCTCCCAGAAAATTATTACAATTACACATGTTTTGTTATACATTTGTTATAATATTTATTTCCTTTGTGTGTATTGAAACAGCACAAAAAAATGGGAAAAAAAGGCAAATTGGACATAATTTCACACAAAACTCCAAAAATGGGCCGGACAAAATTGTTGGCACTTTTCCAAAATTGTGGAAAAACAACTTTGCTTCAAGCATGTGATGCTCGTTAAAACTCACCTGTGGCAAGTAACAGTCGTGGGTAATATGAAAGTCATACCTGAGACCAGATAAAAAGTGGAGAAGATAGATAGATATGAGATTGATAGATAGATAGATATGAGATAGATAGATGGATATGTGGCACCCCAGGGGTCTGGTTACCACTGTAATAGAAATATTATGTCTGAGAGCAAGTGGGAGGTTTCCTGGTTCGGAGCCCTTAAACATGCAACACCTCCTGTCCCAGACCAGATAGGGGAGGAACCTGCCCTATATAAACTGGATCTGGGGCGGGGTTAGTGAAGTCAGAGCCTGGAGTTAGTTCCAGACACAGGGAAAGTAACAGCGAGGAGCTGTGTAGGAGCAGGAGCTGAAGACCAGGGACTTGAGCTAAGCGGAGTTCGTCCTGGCAGAAGACTCTGAGAACCGGACACAGGAGTCCGAGGTTGCGGGGACTTATATATACCCAGCAGCAGAAACCCGCCGGCAGGGGATTTCAAGTCCTCTCGCCATAGAAGCCCGGAGGCTCAGTCACGAGCAAGGGACCAGCACTGCAATCGAGGAGCGGGGGCTATCAGAAGGCCCCAAGTCACCAGCCATACAGGTGAGCACCACACGGAACACTCAGGGACGTGGGCTACTTCCACTCGCTTACAGCAAGGTAGCCAGGAAGAGTGCAGATAGTCGGGGAGGCCTACAACTCCACCTGGCCAGGGGAACTCCAGTTTGCTCACAGACTGACCAGGCCTCTTATGCTAGCCAGTACTCCCGGGAGGGTCTGCCTTATCACCATCAGTAAAGACCCTGAACTGCACTGCAAAGCCTCTGAGTCGTTCCTGCTGCGCTCGTGTACCATCACTCCTATCATCCACACTCACTAGCCTGAGGCTATACTCCTCCCGTGGGGAGTTATACTACACTCTGCTGCCCTCACAACATCAGCCTCAGAGGTCTGCTCAGCAGCGGCCGTTCTTATTGACCGCAATCCACGGGTGGCGTAGTCGGACATTGCATTATACTGATACAGAGACTGCCACAATATTGGTCTGGCCACCCTGAGCCACGGGACCAGGTCGCCACAACTACTCCCAGCATTGCCCTGAAGTCCGGTCCCGGGTGCCCCATGGCCCAGGGGGCGCGTCATATAGATAATAGATAGATGATAGATAGTCCTATGATATGAGATAGAGGTCGTTATAGACAGGTTTATACACTCTCTCCCGAAGTCGGTAAAATCCTGGGTTGCCCAGGGAGATCCCTATAATGCTGATGACTTGGTGGGGTTGGTGGAAAGATACCAGGCGGTTGAGAGTCCGTTGGGAAAACAAGGGGTCGTAGCCTCTCAATACTGGGGTTCCCAAAAGGAGGCGGACACCCAAAAGAAGGGAGCTAGCGCCACACCTGGGGGGCATCCTAGAGTTCAGGAGGGGTCTGAGTTGCTGCCCAAGGTCCCACCCCATAATATAGTGTGTTGGAGATGTCATACCCCTGGCCATATTGCCTCCCGGTGTCCCATAACCTCTGAACCAATGGACTGTAACATGGGCCGGCGTTGCTCTTATTTTGCCTACCCCGCCTGCAGCGCGGTTCGTCAACATGGCGAGGGCCCTCAGGGATGCTCAGTGTCAGTTAACGGGGCACAAGTCTCTGGACTATTGGTCTCAGGAAGTTTGGTGACCCTGATAAGGGCCACACTCCCTCATCGGCTGGTTTCTGGGAAGGTGGTGGGTGTCCGGTGTATCAATGGGGACGCTAAGAACTATCCTGTGGCCCAGGTGGATGTAAACACAGACTGTGGCACCACATCTCATGAAGTGGCGGTCGTTAAGGACCTATTGCATCCCATAATAATTGGACGTTACTTTGCATTATTCTGGGAAATGTGGGGGAAAGCGGGGACACCTGGTTGCTTGGACGACAGCCAGATCGCCCCTAAGGAAACTTACCCGCAGAACATAGTAGATGAGTTTCCCATGTGTGTGCTGGTGGGCAATGAGGCTGAAGTAGCATCCCCTGAGTCCAATATCCCTGAGCTTTAGGTGTCCGAGGGAAACTTTGGAACTGCCCAACTCAGGGATTTAACTCTGAAAGGGGCCTTTGAAAATGTTACTGTGTTAAATGGGGTGCCTCAGGAACCGGGGGCTGACACTCGGTTCCCTCATTTTGCTGTGAATGGGGATTTGCTGTACAGAATAACCAAGCCAAGGGGTGAGGTAATAGAACAGTTGCTGGTGCCAGGGCCCTATAGACGCAGGGTGTTAGACATGGCTCATTCTCATGTGTTGGGTGGTCACCTGGGTGGAGACAAGATTCAAGAACGGATCCTCCAAAGATTCTACTGGCCAGGTTGCTATAGAGAAATATAGAGTTATTGTCGTTCCTGCCCCACATGCCAGATAACCTCCCCAGTGGCCCACTTCCGCAGTCCCCTAGTGCCACTACCAGTCATCGAGGTTCCATTCGAACGCATAGCAATGGATCTAGTGGGGCCTCTGGTCAAGTCCGCCCAAGTGCATCAGTATATCCTGGTGGTATTAGATTATGCTACATGGTATCTGGAGGCCGTACCACTACGAAACTCCTCCACCAGGTGTATAGCCCGGGAGTTAGTCTACATGTTTTCAAGAACTGGGTTGCCTAACGAGATCCTAACAGACCAAGGAACTCCATTTATGTCGAAGGTCATGAGGGAATTGTGCAAGACACTGCAGATTGCACAACTGAGAACCTCCGTGTACTCTCCCCAGACGGACGGACTGGTAGAGAGGTTTAACAAAACCTTGAAAGCAATGTTGAGGAAAGCAGTCGAAAAGGATGGCCGAGACTGGGACTATATGTTGTTCGCCATGAGGGAAGTTCCCAAAGCTTCCACAGGTTTCTCCCCATTTGAACCACTCTATGGACGACACCCTCAGGACTCCTGGAGGTGGAGAAAGAGTCCTGGGAAGCTGAGACCACTCCCTATAGGAGAGTGGTGGAGCACGTTGCCCAGATGCAAGAGAGGATTGCCCATGTGATGCCCATTGTGAGGGAGCACCTCCTTAAGGCACAAAAGGCACAGTCCAGGGTGTATAATAGGTTGGCCAGGGTGAGATCGTTCAACCCAGGAGATCGAGTGCTTGTGCTAGTCCCACAGTGGAGACAAGTTCATGGCCAAGTGGCAGGGCCCCTATGAGGTGGTAGAGAAAGTGGGGGAAGTCAACTTTAAGATCCACCAACCAGGGAAGAGGAAGCCCTACCAAATTTACCATGTTAACTTGATTAAGCCATGGCAAGATAGAGAGCCTGCGGAAGCTCCCTGTTTAATGGCTGAGGCCGATGTGAAAGAGGTCAAGGTGGCAGAGTCACTGTCACATGCCCAAAAGCAACAGTGCAAAGAGTTGTTACAGCCAAATAAAGACATGTTTTCGGAGTTGCCAGGACTCACTCAGGTCATAGAGCATGAGGTTCTCACAGAGCCTCATGTTCGCGTCAATCTAAAACCATACCGGATCCCCGAAGCCCGCAGAGAGGTGATCTCTAAAGAAGTAAGGCGGATGCTAAACCTGGGAGTCATTGAAGAGTCCAAAAGTGGATGGTCCAGTCCTATAGTCTTAGTGCCGAAACCAGATGGGGAATGGCGGTTTTGCAACGACTATAGGAAGCTGAACGAGGTCTCAAAGTTCGACGCCTACCCAATGCCTAGGGTAGATGAGCTTATCGAAAGGCTAGGACCCGCTCGGTACATCACCACTCTGGACCTCACCAAAGGATATTGGCAAATTCCCCTGTCCAAAGAGGCTAAGGAGAAGACAGCCTTCTCAACGCCAATACGTCAGGATGCCGTTTGGGTTGAAGGGAGCTCCGGCCACCTTCCAGAGAGCCATGGACCGGATCTTAGCACCCCACAAACAGTATGCAGCGGCCTACCTAGATGCCATCGTCATATTTAGCCAGGACTGGGAAAGTCATCTGGACAAAGTTCAAGCCATACTTGATGCCCTAAGGAAGGCGGGCTTTACTATCAACCCGAAGAAATGTGCCATGGGGATGGAGGAAGCCAAGTACCTAGGGTACGTGGTTGGTAGAGGGGAAATAAAACCACAAATAAATAAGGTCGAGGCGATCTTGAACTGGCCACAGCCCCTCTCGAAGAAGCAGGTCATGGCGTTTCTAGGCATTGTGGGCTACTATCGAAGATTTGTCCCTAACTTTGCCCTGATAGCAGCCCCACTGATGGATCTTCTGAAAGGGATGAAGTCAGCTATGGCCAAGTGGTCCCCGGAAGCAGAAGCGACCTGCCAGGAATTGAAACTGGTCCTCTGTAAACAACCAGTCTTGGTGGCACCCAGCTTCTCCAAGGAGTTTGTGGTCCAGATGGATGCATCGGATGTCGGGCTGGGAGCAGTCTTGTCCCAGGAGATTAACGGAGAAGAACACCCTGTAAAATACCTCAGTCTGAAGCTCTCCGCTTGTGAGAAGGACTACTCCATTGTAGAAAAAGAATGTTTGGCCATTAAGTGGGCGTTAAACACTCTGAGGTATTACCTATTAGGTAGAAGGTTCAGGTTAGTGTCAGACCATGCCCCATTGAGGTGGATGCGAGAAAAGAAGGGAAACAATGCCAGAGTGACTAGGTGGTTCCTGGCTCTACAAGATTTTAGTTTCCGGGTAGAGCATAGGCCTGGGAAACAACATGGGAATGCCGCTGCCTTGTCAAGGGTTTATTGTATGGTGACAGAAGGTGCCAAGCCCTACGGCTTTGGACAGAGGGGGGGTGTATGTAAGGTTGCTGCCGGACAGATCGTGGACGGGAGGTATGTGTCCTCGAAGTGCCATGCTTCGGTGATGTAGGATCCGGAGAAGCAGGCTCCAGCACACATAGTGCTGAGAGGAATTTAATGGGTCCGGATTACAGGGCCGGGTTTTATGAGCAGCTGAAAGAGCACCTGTGGCACCTAACAGGTGTTGGCAATAACTAAATCACACTTGCAGCCAGTTAACATGGATTAAAGTTGACTCAACTTCTGTCCTGTGTCCTTGTGTGTACCACATTGAGCATGGAGAAAAGAAAAAAGACCAAAGAACTGTTTGCGGACTTGTGAAACCAAATTGTGAGGAAGCATGAGCAATCTGAAGGCTACAAGTCCGTCTCCAAAGACCTGAATGTTCCTGTGTCTTCCGTACGCAGTGTCATCAAGAAGTTTAAAGCCCATGGCACTGTGGCTAACCTCCCTACATGTGGACGGAAAAGAAAAATTGACGAGAGATTTCAACGCAAGATTGTGCGGATGGTGGATAAAGAACCTCGACTAAAATCCAAACAAGTTCAAGCTGCCCTGCAGTCCGAGGCTACAACAGTGTCAACCCGTACTATCCGTCGGCGTCTGAATGAAAAGGGACTGTATGGTAGGATACCCAGGAAGACCCCACTTCTTACCCCGAGACATAAAAAAGCCAGGCTGGAGTTTGCCAAAACTTACCTGATAAAGCCTAAAACTGGAAGTGCATTGAGGTGAAGGTGAAGAGGTATTGGGAATCCTGCAGAAAATACCTGTGTGAATTGCGTGAAGAGGTATTGGGAATCCTGCAGAAAATACCTGTGTGAATTGCGTGAAGAGGTATTGGGAATCCTGCAGAAAATACCTGTGTGAATTGCGGTGAGTGCTGCATTGTGATCTGCTGAGTGCTTTTCTACCTGTTTAGATTTATTGGGCTTTTTAAAATCTATTTTCTCACTACAGTTTTAGTTTCTTAGTTTACTACCTGTGTATTTAAGGGTTAACTACATTGCACTAAAATCCTGAGGTGTAGATTTACTCACAAGGGGTTAATTAAGGGGAAGGGGTCATAATTAAGGGTTTATAAGGGGCAGCTGGTTGGGCATAAAGTCCTTTGGAAGTGCATTGAGGTGAAGGGTACATTGCTGGAAAAGGAAAAAAAAAAAAAAAAAAACACTTTAAATCTCTTAGTTTGCGAGTGTGAACGAGCTGCGTGTGTCCGGAGCGTAAGTGCGAACGAAAGTAAGTGTGTGACTTGTTTTTCAGTGAAGAGTAGTGTTGAGCGATACCTTCCGATATCAGGAAATATCGTATCGGATTGGATCGGGCCGATACCCAAAAAGTATCGGATATCGCCGATTCCGATACCGGAAACCAATGCAAGTCAATGGGACACAAATATCGGAATGAAAATAAACCCTTTCTTTCCTTGTAGGTTAATTCTACATGAAGTAAAACAACTAAGAATAATGTAGAATGTATTATGCGAAAAGCCGGCAATTCATCAGCGGCATACACCGGTACCCGACAATTTACAACAGAAAGAATAGAGCTTCACACATAGATTAGATAGATAGAAACATGTCAGTCACATATATATGAAGTACAGTGACAGTGTTGCTTACTGTACTTGTCATTTAGTGTAAAGGATTTATTAAAAAAAATATTAGTGTTTTCGTGCACCGTCTCTTTAAAAAAGCCGGCCGGCAATTCAGCATCTGTACCCGACAATTTAGAATAGAAAGAATAGAGAATCACACATAGATTAGATAGATAGAAACATGTCAGTCACATATATATGAAGTACAGTGACAGTGTTGCTTACTGTACTTGTCATTTAGTGTTAAAATAAAGGATTTATTTTAAAAAAAATTGGCGTGGGGTTCCCCTTAATTTTAGGCTCTAGCGGAGGTTAAGCAGACAGCTGGGGCAAATGTTTGAAGCCTGGGAAGTGGGTAATACCCACGGAGCTTCCCAGGCTACTAATATCAGCCCCCAGCTTAATACCTAGCCTTTACTAGCTATTAAAATGGGGGAACCCCCCCAAAAAAATGACGTGGGGTCCCCCCTAATTTAATAGCTAGCAAAGGCTAGGCAGACAGCTGGGGGCTGATATTAATAGCCCAGGAAGGGAGCCATGAATATTGGCCCCCTCCCAGGCTAGAAACACCAGCCATCAGCCGCCCCAGAAATGGCGCATCCATAGGATGCGCCAATTCTGGCACTTAGCCTCGCTCTTCCACGCTGCCCTGGTGCGGTGGCAGGGGGTAATAGGGTTGGGGTTGATGTCAGCTTATAATGCCAGCTGACATCAAGCCCATGTTAGTAATGGAGAGGCGTCTATAAGACACCCCCATTACTAACCCCATAGTCAAAGTTAAAAGAAAACACAAACACCCAGAATAAAGTCCTTTAATTGAAATAAAGACACAATTCTTTATTGTTCTAAATTAAACCATACCTACCATCACGCCCATTCCAGCTGAAGCCAACGATCTCCTGCAATAAAAGAAAAATAATAAAGCAACCTCATCCTTACCTTTCCATGGTTCCCACGACAGCTTCAGCTCTGCTACATCGAGATGACAGGCTGGACCGCAGCAGAACGCCGCCATCCAGCCTGTCATCCCGCAGACACTGAGAAGCGCAGGCATGCTTGCGCTCCTCAGTGTCTCTCTGTGACGTCATCCAGATGAGCCGAGTTCATGTCCAATGAACTCAGCTCACCTCATGTACGTCACTGACAGCGTGGGAAAATTCTCCTGCACTCAGCGCTTCAGCGTGAGAATTCTCCCACGGTGTCAGTGACATACATGAGGTGAGGTCATGTCCAATGAACTCAGCTCACCTCATGCACGTCACTGACAGCGTGGGAAAATTCTCACGCTGAAGTGCTGAGTGCAGGAGAATTTTCCCACTCTGTCAGTGACGTGCATGAGGTGAGCTGAGTTCATTGAACATGACCTCTGCTCATCTGGATGCCGTCACAGCCAGACACTGAGGAGTGGAAGTATGCCTGCGCTTCTCAGTGTCTGCGGGATGACAGGATGGATGGCAGCGTTCTGCTGCGGTCCAGCCTGTCATCTCGATGTAGCAGAGCTGAAGCTGTCGTGGGAGCCATGGAAAGGTAAGGATGAGGTTGCTTTATTATTTTACTTTTATTGCAGTAGATCGTTGGCTTCAGCTGGAATGGGTGTGATGGTAAGTATGGTTTAATTTAGAACAATAAAGAATTGTGTGTTTATTTCAATTAAAGGACTTTTTTCTGGGTGTTGTGCTTTTTTAAATACTTTACTAGAAATTCATGGTGGTCATGTCTAATATTGGCGTGACCCCATGAATTTCGGGCTTAGGGCCAGCTGATAATGCCAAGCTGGCCTTAACCCCTTTATTACCCAGTGAGCCACCGCACCAGGGCCCTGGATGAGTTGGGTACAGCGCCAGAAGATGGCGCTTCTATGAACGCGCCATTTTCTGGGGCGGCTGCGGACTGCAATTTGCAGCGGGTGGGGCCCAGAAAGCTTGGGCCTCCCTGCGCTGCGGATTCCAGCCCCCAGCTGCCTAGTTGTATCTGGCTGGGCACAAAAATAGGGCGAAGCCCCACGCATTTTTTTTTTAAATTATTTCATGAAATTCATGGAATAATTAAGAAAAAAAGGGCTTCCCTATATTGTTGTGTCTGGCCAGGTACAAATAGGCAGCTGGTGGTTGGGGGCAGCCCGTCCCTGCCTGCTGTACCTGGCTGGACACAAATATAGTGCGAAGCCCCACGTCAATTTTTTTTTAATTATTTCATGAAATAATTTTTTTAAAAAAGGGCTTCCCTATATTGTTGTGTCCGGCCAGGTACAAATAGGCAGCTGGTGGTTGGGGGCAGCCCGTTCCTGCCTGCTGTACCTGGCTGGACACAAATATAGGGCGAAGCCCCACGTCAATTTTTTTTAAAATAAATCCTTTATTTTAACACTAAATGACATTTGAGGAGTTAATAAAGATGCAGTCCCTAAATTATTATTTATTTTTTAATTAATTTTTCCCAAAACTTTTGACGTGGGCTTCGCCATATTTTTGTATGCCAGCCAGGTACAGCATCCAGCTTCTATGAACGCGCCATTTTCCGGGGTGGCTGCGGACTGCAATTTTCAGCGGGGCGGGGGGGGGGGGGCAGAAAGCTTGGGCCTCCCTGCGCTGCAGATTCCATCCCCCAGCTGCCTAGTTGTACCTGGCTGGACACAAAAATAGGGAGAAGCTTCACGTATTTTTTTTTTTTAATTATTTCATGAAATTCATGAAATAATTAAGAAAAAAAGGGCTTCCCTATATTGTTGTGTCCAACCAGGTACAAATAGGCAGCTGGTGGTTGGGGGCAGCCCGTTCCTGCCTGCTGTACCTGGCTGGACCCAAATATAGTGCGAAGCCCCACGTCAATTTTTTTTAAATCATTTCAGGAAATTCATGAAATAATTAAAAAAAATTGATGTGGGGCTTCGCCCTATATTTGTGTCCAGTCAGGTACAGCAGGCAGGAACGGGCTGCCCCCAACCACCAGCTGCCTATTTGTACCTAGCCGGACACAACAATATAGGGAAGCCCTTTTTTTCTTAATTATTCCATGAATTTCATGAATTTAAAAAAAAAAAAACGTGGAGCTTCGCCCTATTTTTGTGTCCAGCCAGGTACAACTAGGCAGCTGGGGGCTGGAATCTGCAGCGCAGGGAGGCCCAAGCTTTCTGGGCCCCACCCGCTGCAAATTGCAGTCCGCAGCCGCCCCAGAAAATGGCGCGTTCATAGAAGCGCCATCTTCTGGCGCTGTACCCAACTCATCCAGGGCCCTGGTGCGGTGGCTCACTGGGTAATAAAGGGGTTAAGGCCAGCTTGGCATTATCAGCTGGCCCTAAGCCCGAAATTCATGGGGTCACGCCAATATTAGACATGACCACCATGAATTTCTAGTAAAGTATTTAAAAAAAACACAAACACCCAGAAAAAAGTCCTTTAATTGAAATAAACACACAATTCTTTATTGTTCTAAATTAAACCATACTTACCATCACGCCCATTCCAGCTGAAGCCAACGATCTCCTGCAATAAAAGAAAAATAATAAACCAACCTCATCCTTACCTTTCCATGGCTCCCACGACGGCTCCAGCTCTGCTACATCGAGATGACAGGCTGGACCGCAGCAGAACGCTGCCATCCAGCCTGTCATCCCGCAGACACTGAGAAGCGCAGGCATACTTCCACTCCTCAGTGTCTGGCTGTGACGGCATCCAGATGAGCCGACAATGAACTCGGCTCACCTCATGTACGTCACTGACAGCGTGGGAGAATTCTCCTGCACTCAGCGCTTCAGCGTGAGAATTTTCCCACGCTGTCAGTGACATGCATGAGGTGAGGTCATGTCCAATGAACTCAGCGCACCTCATGCACGTCACTGACAGCGTGGGAAAATTCTCACGCTGAAGCGCTGAGTGCAGGAGAATTTTCCCACGCTGTCAGTGACGTGCATGAGGTGAGCTGAGTTCATTGGACATGACCTCGGCTCATCTGGATGCCGTCACAGCGAGACACTGAGGAGCGCAAGCATGCCTGCGCTTCTCAGTGTCTGCGGGATGACAGGCTGGATGGCAGAGTTCTGCTGCGGTCCAGCCTGTCATCTCGATGTAGCAGAGCTGAAGCTGTCCTGGGAACCATGGAAAGGTAAGGATGAGGTTGCTTTATTATTTTACTTTTATTGCAGGAGATCGTTGGCTTCAGCTGGAATGGGCGTGACTGTAAGTATGGTTTAATTTAGAACAATAAAGAATTGTGTCTTTATTTCAATTAAAGGACTTTTTTCTGGGTGTTTGTGTTTTTTTTAAATACTTTACTAGAAATTCATGGTGGTCATGTCTAATATTGGCGTGACCCCATGAATTTCGGGCTTAGGGCCAGCTGATAATGCCAAGCTGGCCTTAACCCCTTTATTACCCAGTGAGCCACCGCACCAGGGCCCTGGATGAGTTGGGTACAGCGCCAGAAGATGGCGCTTCTATGAACGCGCCATTTTCCGGGGCGGCTGCGGACTGCAATTTGCAGCGGGTGGGGCCCAGAAAGCTTGGGTCTCCCTGCGCTGCGGATTCCAGCCCCCAGCTGCCTTGTTGTACCTGGCTGGACACAAAAATAGGGCGAAGCCCCACGTATTTTTTTTTTTAATTATTTCATGAAATTCATGGAATAATTAAGAAAAAAAGGGCTTCCCTATATTGTTGTGTCCGGCTAGGTACAAATAGGCAGCTGGTGGTTGGGGGCAGCCCGTTCCTGCCTGCTGTACCTGACTGGACACAAATATAGGGCGAAGCCCCACATAATTTTTTTTTAATTATTTCATGAATTTCCTGAAATAATTAAAAAAAAATTGACGTGGGGCTTTGCACTATATTTGGGTCCAGCCAGGTACAGCAGGCAGGAACGGGCTGCCCCCAACCACCAGCTGCCTATTTGTACCTGGTTGGACACAACAATATAGGGAAGCCCTTTTTTTCTTAATTATTCCATGAATTTCATGAAATAATTAAAAAAAAAAAAACGTGGAGCTTCTCCCTATTTTTGTGTCCAGCCAGGTACAACTAGGCAGCTGGGGGATGGAATCTGCAGCGCAGGGAGGCCCAAGCTTTCTGCCCCCCGCTGAAAATTGCAGTCCGCAGCCGCCCCGGAAAATGGCGCGTTCATAGAAGCTGGATGCTGTACCTGGCTGGCATACAAAAATATGGCGAAGCCCACGTCAAAAGTTTTGGGAAAAATTAATTAAAAAATAAATAATAATTTAGGGACTGCATCTTTATTAACACCTCAAATGTCATTTAGTGTTAAAATAATGGATTTATTTAAAAAAAAAATAGCGTGGGATCCCCCATAATTTTAGTCTCTAGCGGAGGTTAAGCAGACGGCTGGGGCAGATGTTTGAAGCCTGGGAAGGGGGTAAAACCCACGGAGCTTCCCAGGCTACTAATATCAGCCCCCAGCTGAATACCTAGCCTTTACTAGCTATTAAAATGGGGGACCCCCCCAAAAAAAATGACGTGGGGTCCCCCCTATTTTAATAGCTAGCAAAGGCTAGGCAGACAGCTGGGGGCTGATATTAATAGCCCAGGAAGGGTGCCATGAATATTGGCCCCCTCCCAGGCTAGAAACACCAGTCGTCAGCCGCCCCAGAAATGGCGCATCCATAGGATGCGCCAACTCTGGCACTTAGCCTCGCTCTTCCACGCTGCCCTGGTGCGGTGGCAGGGGGTAATAGTGGTGGGGTTCATGTCAGCGCCAGCTGCCATGAAGCCCAGGTTAGTAATGATGGGCGTCTATAAGACACCCCCATTACTAACCTACAAAGTGTTAAAAAAAAAAAACACACACTACACCCAGAAAAAAATAATTTATTTGAAATAAAACACACAATTTTATTTAATTCTTAGTTTACTAAAAATAATAGTTACCTGTCCACGTTCCTGCGCTGATCTCCCATGCACAGCTGTCACATCTGGAGATGGTGACAGCTGTGCATGGCTGCTGTAAGCTCACGCTGCCGGGAACACGTCCGCTCCCGGCAGCGGGAGCCACTGACTGAGGTCACCGGAGTGCATTCAGGCAGCGCAGCTCCGGAGACCTCCTTTACGGCACTGCTGTACCGTGGGAATTTCTCACGATACAGCAGGGCCGTACAGGAGCTAACCGGAGCAGCGCTGCCTGAACTCCGGTGAACCCTTACGGCCCCGTCATTCTAGCGGCGGCAGCGGTTCAGAGCGGTCACATTCTATGTGGCTGCTCTGAACTAGAGATCTTCGTGGGACACTCGTGGACTGCTACGGAGGGGTAAGGATAAGGTTGTGGTTTATTATTTTATATTTTATTACAGGAGATCGATGGCTTCGGGGAATTAGGTGTCTTGGTGAGTATAGGTGTAGTTTTTTATTTTTTACTTTATTTTAGGTGGCGATCGGCGGGGACAGGTAATGTATGAACTAATTTCTTTTAGGTAACCACTGGCCACCAATGACATGTATTTAACATTTATTGGGGACACAGTAGGGCAATTTAAATAGCAGGATCAGGCTGATGGGAACTACTGCTCCCATCGAGCTGATCCTGCTGGCAGGAGTGGACGGGGGACAGACATAGGCCGATGGGAGTAGTAGTGTCACATCGGCCTATGTCTGCCTGCACGCACACACACCGCACACACACCCGCACACATCGCACAGACACCCGCACACACACCCCGCACACACACCCGCACACACACCCGCACACACACCCGCACACACACACCCCGCACACACACACCCCGCACACACACACCCCGCACACACCCACCCCGCACACACACCCGCACACACCCCGCACAAACATCGCGCACACACCCCGCACACACACCCCGCACACACACTAATCATGACGGGTCTGGGAGGTGAGGCTGACCTGTGCGGCCGTGGGAAAGTTCATGTGAGTTCATGCAGTCAAGCATGAACTCACATGAACCCTCTGAGGGCAACGCGGCGACTTCAAATGAACAGCTGATCGGCATCAGCTGATACCTCAGCTGTTCATTTGAAATAACCGGCGGGAAAGCGCAGCACAGAACGGGAAAGCCGGCGGTGAAGTCTTTTCACTGCCGGCTTCCCCGCCCGGGTCCTTCACTCCCCGCTCCTTGGAGCTGCGCTCCCCGCCCGGTCCTAACTTACGATCGGGATGGGAGGTGGCGAGGGGAGCGGAGGATCGGGGTGGGAGGCTGCGGGGAAGCAGTATGGGGCTGTGTGATTGTTTAAAAGCTGGCGGCTTTATACCGCCCGCCGGCTTTTAAACAATCAGGAGAATTCTCCCCCGCTGGGATGGCATTCTGATGACAGGCTGGATCGCACTGCCATCCAACTTGTCATCCTTCACAGACACTGCAGAGCGCAGGCATTATGGGAACTTCCGATTCCGGTATCCGATATTGTAAAAGTATCGGAATTAAGTATCGGAATTCCGATACCGCGAATATCGGCCGATACCCGATATTACAGTATCGGAATGCTCAACACTAGTGAAGAGGTATTGGGAATCCTGCAGAAAATACCTGTGTGAATTGCGGTGAGTGCTGCATTGTGATCTGCTGAGTGCTTTTCTACCTGTTTAGATTTATTGGGCTATTAAAAATCTATTTTCTCACTACAGTTTTAGTTTCTTAGTTTACTACCTGTGTATTTAAGGGTTAACTACATTGCACTAAAATCCTGAGGTGTAGATTTACTCACAAGGGGTTAATTAAGGGGAAGGGGTCATAATTAAGGGTTTATAAGGGTCAGCTGGTTGGGCATCAAGTCCTTTGGAAGTGCATTGAGGTGAAGGGTACATTGCTGGAAAAGGAAAAAAAAAACAAAAAAAAAAAACCACTTTAAATCTCTTAGTTTGCGAGTGTGAACGAGCTGCGTGTGTCCGGAGCGTAAGTGCGAACGAAAGTAAGTGTGTGACTTGTTTTTCAGTGACTTTGGATGCAGGGAGTTTGGAAGGGAGGACTTAGGACTGAATTGCTGACTGTATTTCATTCTTTCTATACTTTACTTTTTACTTAATTAATCCACCTGACCTACTTAGCTGATTCCCCCGTCCATACTTGATACTTAATTGATCCCCCGTCCATACTTAACTGATCCCCCGCCGATATCTAATTGATACACTTGCACATCCCTAATTGATCCCCGTCCATACACCTATATATAAATAATTGTGTTTTGTACTTGTATATATATACTGACTGTATACCCATATTTAGAATGACGTCCATGTTGGACGGAGCCGTGCAGTGTACATCTTGCGCAATGTATGCATTCCGTAAGCACCCGCTCGAGGATCCATACTGCTGCGAGAGATGTGAGCATATCGTGCACTTGGAAGCCCAAATTCTGGATCTAAGTGCTCAGATAGCGGTACTGAGGAGCATCGACAACATAGAACGGAGTTTGCTGCTCACCGAGCAGACACTCAATGGGTCAATACTGGGGGTGGAGCATAGAGGGGAAGTGCAGGCTGAACAGGCAGGGAGCTGGATAACAGTAAGGAGGGATAGAGGGAAGAAGTATAGGAAGGCTGGTTCAGAACCGGCATTATTGGAGCACGACAGATCCTCTGACCGCCGGGGGAGTGTATGCTCCAGTAATGAGGGGGAGGGGGGAAGTGTAGGGCAGGCAAGACAGGTTCTGGTAGTGGGTGACTCTATTATTAGGGGGACAGACAGGGCAATCTGTCACAAAGACCGGGATCGCCGAACGGTGTGCTGCCTCCCTGGCGCTCGAGTCCGGCACATCGCGGATCGGGTTGACAGGTTACTGGGTGGGGCTGGCGAAGACCCAGCGGTCATGGTCCACTTTGGCACCAATGACAAAGTGAGTGGTAGATGGAGGGTCCTTAAAAATTATTTCAGGGACCTAGGTAGGAAGCTTAGGGCAAGGACCTCCAAGGTAGTTTTCTCAGAAATACTACCAATCCCGCGAGCCACACAGGAGCGCCAACAGGAGGTTAGGGAGGTGAATAAGTGGCTAAAGAGTTGGTGCAAGGCAGAAGGGTTTGGGTTCATGGAGAACTGGGCCGACTTCGCGGTCGGCTACAGGCTCTACCGTAAGGACGGGCTGCACCTCAATGGGGAGGGTGCAGCGGTGCTGGGGAAGAAGATGGCTAATAGGTTGGAGGAGTTTTTAAACTAGAGACGAGGGGGGGGAAACCAAGGAAATAGGTGGGATGTGAGGCAAGCAAGGGGGAAGGGGAGAAGTGAATATAATGAGGGTGGAGAGGGGGGTGGGGATAGTACAGTTAGATCGTTAGAGAAGAATAGGATGCTAAATAACCACAAAGTTTTATCTTGCATGCTGACCAACGCAAGAAGCCTGACCAATAAGGCGGATGAGCTGCGGGCGCTTATATGGGAGGAGAGGTATGACATCGTAGGTATAACAGAGACTTGGCTAGACGATAGCTACGACTGGGCGGTAAATTTATTAGATTATAGTTTATTTAGAAGGGACCGGAAACAGGGGAAAGGCGGAGGAGTCTGCTTATATGTAAAGTCATGTCTAAAACCCAGACTAAGGGAAGATATAGGAGAGGGAGAAGAGGGGGTCGAGTCCATGTGGGTAGAGATAGAGGGAACTAAAAATAATAATAAAATATTACTGGGGGTCTGCTATAAGCCACCCAATATAACAGAGGAGAATGAGAAACTGCTATTAGGACAAATAGACAAAGTAGCAAAACATAATGAAGTGATTGTAATGGGGGATTTCAACTACCCGGATATTGACTGGGAAACAGAAACCTGTAGATCTCAGAAAGGAAAAAGGTTCTTGACAAATATTAAGGATAATTATCTCTCCCAACTAGTGCAGGAACCAACGAGAGGGAAGGCCGTGTTAGACTTAATATTGACTAATAGGCCTGATAGAATAACTAAGGTACAGATAGGGGGGCACCTAGGTAATAGCGACCATAATATTATCGACTTCAAAATGCCCTTCAGTAGGGTTATCAATAAGGGAACAACAAAAACATTAAACTTTAGGAGGGCGAAGTTTGATCAGCTGAAAGAAAGCCTTCAACTTATTGACTGGGACAAAGTTCTTAATCAAAGGAATACGAATAGTAAATGGGAAACCTTCAAAAGAATTCTGAATACTCAGTGCGAGAGGTATATACCGTATGGGAATAAAAGGGCCAGAAATAAGAGGAAACCAATATGGTTGAACAAGAACGTAAAAGGGGCGTTAAATAGCAAAAAAGAGGCATTCAAGAGATTAAAACAGGAAAACAGTAAGGAGGCACTAATGTGTTACAAGGAAAAAACGAGAACCTGCAAAAAACAAATAAAAATAGCGAAGGAGGAAACAGAGAGACGTATTGCTAGGGAAAGTAGATCAAATCCCAAACTGTTCTTTACGTATATAAATAGTAAAAGGATTAAATCGGATAATATTGGACCGATAAAAAGTGAGGAAGGCAAAATCATAGAGAAAGATGAGGATAAAGCTAATCTATTAAATAATTTTTTTTCGACAACTTTCACAAAGGAAATCGAACTAACAGGAGAAATGAGAAGTGACAAACTTAATCCTCCACTAAGTATGACAAATCTAACCCAAGCTGGGGTACAGAAACGCCTCAGTAACATTAAAATAAACAAATCACCAGGACCTGATGGCATACACCCACGGGTACTAAGGGAACTAAGTAATGTGATAGACAGACCGTTATATCTTATATTTAAGGACTCTGTTGAGACTGGGTCTGTGCCACTTGATTGGCGACAGGCGAATGTAGTGCCAATATTCAAAAAGGGAGCGAAAAGTGATGCCGGAAACTATCGGCTGGTGAGTCTGACGTCCGTTGTGGGCAAAATTTTTGAAAGCTTCATTAAAGAGGCAATTATGGAGCATCTTGATGCTAATAATCTTTTAATCCCGAACCAACATGGATTCATGAGGAATCGCTCCTGCCAAACAAACCTGATTGACTTCTACGAGGAGGTTAGCTCTCGAGTAGATCAGGGGGAACCAGTGGATGTCGTGTATCTCGACTTCTCAAAAGCGTTCGATAGCGTGCCACATAATAGGTTGGTATACAAAATGAGAATGATGGGGCTGGGGGAAAATGTCTGCAAGTGGGTAGCTAACTGGCTAAAGGATAGAAGGCAGAGGGTGGTTATAAATGGAATATACTCAGATTGGGTAAGCGTCACTAGTGGGGTACCACAGGGGTCTGTACTAGGCCCAATGTTATTTAATATCTTTATTAACGACATAGTCAATGGGATAAATAGTAAAATATCAATATTTGCAGATGAGACAAAGTTATGTAAAACAATTAATATAAAAGAGGACAGTGCAGACCTACAGAGGGATTTGGATAAGCTGGGTAGGTGGAGCATTAAATGGCAAATGAGGTTTAACGAGGAGAAATGTAAGGTCATACATATGGGAAGGAAAAATGGAAGTCACCAGTACTCACTGAATGGGAAATCATTGGGGAATTCAGAGATGGAGAAGGACTTGGGCATCTTGATTGATAGCAAACTAAATTGGAGTGCCCAAAGTCAGGCCGCTGCTGTAAGAGCAAACAGGGTAATGGGATGTATCAGAAGAGGTATAGCTGCAAAGGATGAGAACATTGTTCTTCCACTGTACAAAGCACTGGTCAGACCACACTTGGAATACTGTGCTCAGTTATGGGCCCCAATATATAGAAAGGATATAAATGAGCTTGAAAAGGTACAAAGGAGGGCAACAAAATTAATAAAGGGAATGGAGGGACTGCAATACCCAGAGAGGTTGGCAAAACTAGGACTATTCAGCCTGGAAAAGAGAAGGTTGAGGGGGGACATAATAAATGTGTACAAATATGTTAGGGGACAGTATAGAGATCTTGCCCGGGATTTGTTCAAAAGGAGGGATATTACGGTAACAAGAGGGCATTCACTAAGACTGGAAGAGAAAAGGTTTCAGCACCAGCATAGGAAGGGGTTCTTTACGGTAAGAGCAGTGAGAATATGGAATTCACTGAGTGAGGAGACGGTAATGTCGGATTCACTACACCAGTTCAAGCGGGGACTGGATGCATTTCTAGATACCAGGCAGATTTCAGCGTATACTTAAAAATAAAATAAAATAGTAGGTTGATACAGGGATTTATTCTGACTGCTGGTTTCAGAGTCGGGAGGGAATTTTTCCTCAGGTGAAGATTGGCCAAATCATTTGGGGTTTTTGCCCTCCTCTGGATCAACTTTAGCAATTACAGAACTAACAGGTCGAACTTGATGGACGCAAGTCTTTATTCGGCTTTACTAACTATGTAACTATGTTACTATGTTACTATGGTAACAGTGTTATCCCAGACAGCACATGGATGGCAATGCCAGCTGTCAGCGATGTCATGGACCCATAGATCTGACTGGAGAATTTTCATCAACCACTAGGATAAAAAACGGACACTACGCGGTTTTCAACAAAAAAATGACATGTGGACGACTCCACAGATTATATTGTGTATGTGATCTATCCGTAACAAATATGGAGAGGACACAAACATGAAAAACAGACGTCTGAATGAGGCCAAAGATATATGTTTCCACACTGATAAGGGAGCGAGAAATATCTATTTCAGATTTGCCAATGAGTCCGTGGCAGAAAATTCCAGTTAACCCCTTTATCACCTCAGGTTTTTCCGTTTTTGCGCTTTCATTTTTTGCTCCCCTTCTTCCCAGAGCCATAACTTTTTTATTTTTCCGTCAATATGGCCATGTGAGGGCTTGTTTTATTGTGGGATGAGTTATTCTTTTGAACACCACCATTGATTTTACCATATTGTGTACTGGAAAATGGGAAAAATATCCAAGTGCAGTGAAATGGCAAAAAAAGTGCAATTCCACAAAAGGTTTTTTTTTTACCATGTTCACTAAATGCTAACACTGACCGGCCATTATGATTCTCCAGGTCATTACGAGTTCGTAGTTACCAAACATGTGGAGCTTCTATTTTATTTAAGGGGTGAAATCAAAATTCAAAGCTTGTAAAAAAAAAATAAAATTTTTCCGAGACCCGTAGCGTCTCCATTTTTCGTGATCTAGAGCCGGGTCAGGGGTTATTTTTTGCGCACTGAGCTGACATTTTTATTGATACCGTTTTGGTGTAGATATGATGTTATGATCGCCTGTTATTACATTTTAATGCAATGTTGCGGCGACCAAAACAACTTAATTTTGGAGTTTTGTTTTTTTTCTCGTTATACAGTTTACTGATCGAAGTCATTCTTTTTATATATTGATAGATCGGGCGATTCTAAATGCGGCGATACCAAACGTGTATTTTTGATTGTTTTATTTTGAATGGGGTAAAAGGGGGGTGATTTGAACTTTTATATATATTTTTTTTACTTTTTACATGCTTCAATAGTCTCCTTAGCAGACTAGAAGCTGTGATCTTCCGATCGCTTGTGTTACACAAATGGCCGCCTGAGGCAGCAGATGCGCAATTGAGACCTCAGTAGCCGAGATCTCAGGAGACATTTACTTGGTTTGGCTTTCTACTTCTTTATCTAACTGTATTGCCCTCTGTATCATCCATTCTGTGTGGACTGCTCTGTACTCATATTGGACATTTATGCATTTAGTAGGGCTTAAGGGGATTATTGTGCTTGTTACCCATCAAATCTGTAGATGCGCTCACTAATTAGACTTTGTTTAGGGCAATTTTAAAGTATAATATTGATAACGGTCCTGCATAGTGACAAGATTATGTTACAGGATTCCGGACAAATGTACAGTGCCAGTCATTCAAGGGTTAATTCTTTGGAACACTGAGAGAGACTTTCTAGCCAGTGAAGCACCAGTAATAAACACCTGTGGTAACTACGGCAACTGTGCTGATGTCATAAACACATACATCTATGATATAAAAGATGATTCCGGAACCACAGGTCATTCAGCCGTATGAAGCGCCGTACTTGATGTGTCTGGAGACCTGGAGCTTCATCACTCCACAACCTGTAAGGGAGGAAGGGGATACGGCCTAGCCAGCCAGATCAGCCATACCGCCTAGCCAGCCAGATCAGCCATACCACTTAGCCAGCCAGATCAGCCATACCGCCTAGCCAGCCAGATCAGCCATATCGCCTAGCCAGCCAGATCAAACTAACCCTAGCGATCAATGGGGTGACAGATGTTGCAGCCAGATCTCCCTCACGTCCGGTACTAGTTGCCTTCACCTTTATGTGTACGGCCTGGAGATGTCGCATTAGACTTCTCCATATGGTGCTCGCACAGGGCACCTACTTTGACCTTCTCCATTACTGTCTGTTTTCTGATGATGTAATGTGTAACTTGTGTGACTATGTGATGTCACTGCTATCATATCTATAGTGGATGTATATCATGTCTCACTGTAAATATGATACAATGTACAAATTCTAGTACAATTTGCTGTTACTTGTTGGCACTATCCTTCTAAGCCCGAGGGATGGGCAAGTCCTCCAGCCATGGTTCCCTAGAGGTTTCCTCCACAGGGGGTTTTCCTCTCCTGAGTGCTGACGGATGATTCTTCGTGAGTCGGAGGTTTGCCATTTTCAGTGTCTTTTTCATAGCAATTGGCTGATTCTAAATTTCAGACACTGAATGAAATAATATGATTTGTAATAAAATTTGGTCTATTTAACATTCACTAAAAGTGTTTTGTGCATTTCTTTCACAATCTTGGGTTGGTGGGATTTTCTTGGGAATCAGGATCCAGCATCTATGATCAAGCCATGAAGCTGGATATGAAGTCAGAGCATTGTTAACCCTGTGCTTGAAGACAGAATGGAGCAGAAATGACAAAGTGTTACTGCACAAGTAGCACAAGTTCACAATCTTCCTTGCATTCAGATAATGGAGGTGGCTGCTGCAGAAAAACATACCCACAGCATGATACTGCAACCACCATGTTTCACTGTGGGGATGGTGTTCTTGGAGTGATGAGCTGTTGGTTTGGTGCCAGACATAGCGTTTACCTTGGTGGCCAAAAAGTTCAATTTTGGTCTCATCTGACCACAGCACATTCCTCCATATATTTTGGGAGTCTCCCACATGTTTTTTGGCAAACTCAAATCGAGACTTACAATTTTTAAGTAAAAGCTTTTTTCTGCCCACTGAACAAGACAACTGTAGACTGGACAAGGGGATCAGAGGATGCCCACAAGCTCGTGACACTGAGTTTTCAGCTCCTGCAGTGTCAGTGTGTGCAGGGATGAGGATTCAATATAGGTTGTGCTGTCAATCATCGTAAGGGGCAGAGGATGGTAATTAAGCGTGGGGTGTAAATGCTGTTTTTGCATAAAAATATCATCTGTACCTAAAGTATATTTTTTTTTATAGGGGCCAAGATTCCTATACAAATCCATAAATGATTTGAGTATTGGGGTGACAGACTCCCTTTAAGAAACTGAGACCTCCCCATTAACTGGTTGTACAAAAAAACATGAAAAATGTGAATTAACCAGACAGGTAAATTACAAAAAGGAGATAAACACCAATGGAAATTCTTTGAAAATGTTATCAGTTTATTTCTATTAAGCATAAAACACGTTTTCCTGGAATATCCCTGTGTTTCCAAATAAATACCAGTAGCGCAGTGAAGGATGGACATGGTGGAACAGGTTTCTATTAAAGTGCTTGAGCATATATTATGGATGCACCAAAATTCTGTAGTATAATAAAGCCTGCATCTTGGAGGGTTTCGTCCATATCTGGAGTAATATTAATAAAAATGTGGAGTTGGTGCATCCCTAGTATACTGCTATATCACTAGTAACACAATGGGACACACACAAAGCACTGTGTGCTGCCACCTAGACAGGGTAGCTGCTCAGCAGTGAGGGGTGCGGATTCGGCACAGATTGTCTATGATGACAGATATGTTGAGCTGTCCTCCACATTTATCTGATCGAAACTAGAGGGCTCCACAGCAAACAGTCTTAGCATATCCAGTTCTAGGGGATGCATGCAGCCGCTGATCACCAGGGAATGAAGAGGACCTCCAAAGTCAACAGTGCTGAGTTGCTGCAGAGTGCCCGCCGCTATATGTTGGCCAGATGCCCCCCACGCAGATTGTGTTCTCAGGTAGAGCTGAGGATCGCAACAGAAACATTTGTATCTTAATGATATCGCAATACGGTCTTCTATTTAAAACCATTATAAGAAAACTCACATGCAAAAATACTTATTTTATATATATATAAACCTTTAGGCACAATGGATATTGATGCAAATCAAGGTATTTATTCAGACAATAAATTGTTCATGATACAGATGTTTGACCAACATTTCGGCCTCAGCCTTTATCAAGGTTTATCTAAAACAATACAAAAATGGGAAGAACTGTATAAAAAACGAAAATCCATCGTCTCATGATAAATCAAATTACAATCATATCTGAGAAAAAGAGGGGGGGGGGTAACAAATAATCCGACACTCAGCACATGAAAATATCTCATATAAATGAATACAAAGCGGTGCTTCATTCCAGAGTTAACCACTAAAGAGGAAAAATAAAAAATATACACAATTTAGTTATGGATTGTAACACATATATGCTTCAAGTGTAAAACAGCCTCCTTCAAAAGAGTAAAAAGGGGGGACATACTATGAGGTCAGACGTATCACAGGTATCAAAAGAGCCTAAGTGTAATGACACCATATACGCCCTACAGTATATGCCCCTCATCCTTCTATATGCCCCATCCTGGTATATGGAATATGGTCCCCATCCTGGGTATGTGTATATGCCCCTCCATCCATCCATCCTGAGTAAGTGTATATGCCCCTCCATCCATCCATCCTGGGTAGGTGTATATGCCCCTGCATCCATCCATCCTGGGTAGGTGTATATGCCCCTCCATCCATCCATCCTGGGTAGGTGAATATGCCTCTCCATCCATCCATCCTGGGTAGGTGAATATGCCTCTCCATCCATCAATCCTGGGTAGGTGTATATGCCCCTCCATCCATCAATCCTGGGTAGGTGTATATGCCCCTCCATCCATCCATCCTGGGTAGGTGAATATGCCCCTCCATCCATCAATCCTGGGTAGGCGTATATGCCTCTCCATCCATCAATTCTGGGTAGTTGTAGATGCCCCTCCATCCATCAATCCATCCTGGGTAGGTGTTTCGGCCCCTCCATCCATCCTGGGTAGGTGTATATGCCTCTCCATCCATCCAACCTGGGTAGGTGTATATGCTTCTCACTCCATCCAACCTGGGTAGGTGTATATGCCTCTCCATCCATCCATCCTGGGTAGGTGTATATGCCTCTCCATCCATCCATCCTGGGTAGGTGTATATGCCTCTCCATCCATCAATTCTGGGTAGTTGTAGATGCCCCTCCATCCATCAATCCATCCTGGGTAGGTGTTTCGGCCCATCCATCCATCATGGGTAGGTGTAGATGACCCTCCATCCATCCATTCTGGGTAGGCGTAGATGACCCTCCATCCATCCATCCTGGGTAGTCTATTCTAGTATGTGTTTATGCCCCTCCATCCATCCATACTGGGTAGGCGTAGATGGCCCTCCATCCATCCATTCTGGGTAGGCGTAGATGACCCTCCATCCATCCATGCTGGGTAGTCTATTCTAGTATGTGTTTATGCCCCTCCATCCATCCATCCTGGGTAGCAGTATATGTCCCTTCCTCCATCCATGCTGGGTAGGAGTATATGCCCCTCCATCCATCCTTGGTAGGAGAATATGCCCCTCCATCCATCCATTCTGGGTAGGTGTATATGCCCCTCCATCCATCCATCCTGGGTAGGTGTATATACCCCTCCATCTATCCATTCTGGGTAGGTGTATATGCCCCTCCATCCATCCATCCTGGGTAGGTGTATATGCGCCTCCATCCATCCATCCTGGGTAGGTGTATATGCCCCTCCATCCATCCATCCTGGGTAGGTGTATATGCGCCTCCATCCATCCATCCTGGGTAGGTGTATACGCCCCCCCCATCCATACTGGATAGGTGTATATGCCCCTCCATCCATCCTGGGTAGGTGTATATGCCCCTCCATCCATCCATCCTGGGTAGGTGAATATGCCTCTCCATCCATCAATCCTGGGTAGGTGTATCGGCCCATCCATCCATCATGGGTAGGTGTATATGCCCCTCCATCCATCCATTCTGGGTAGGCGTAGATGACCTTCCATCCATCCATTCTGGGTAGGCGTAGATGACCCTCCATCCATCCATCCTGGGTAGTCTATTCTAGTATGTGTTTATGCCCCTCCATCCATCCTGGTTAGGTGTAGATGACCCTCCATCCATCCATGTTGGGTAGGAGCATATGCCCCTCCATGCATCCTTGGTAGGAGAATATGCCCCTCCATCCATCCATCCTGGGTAGGTGTATATACCCCTCCATCTATCCATCCTGGGCAGGTGTATATGCCCCTCCATCCATCCATCCTGGGTAGGTGTATATGCGCCTCCATCCATCCATCTTGGGTAGGTGTATATGCCCCTCCATCCATCCATCCTGGGTAGGTGTATATGCCCCTCCATCCATCCATCCTGGGTAGGTGTATATGCCCCTCCATCCATCCATCCTGGGTAGGTGTATATGCCCCTCCATCCATCCATCCTGGGTAGGTGTATATGCCCCTTCATCCATCCATCCATCATGGGTAGGTGTATATGCCCCTTCATCCATCCATTCTGGGTAGGTGTATATGCCCCTCCATCCATCCATCCTGCGTAGGTGTATATTCCCCTCCATCCATCCATCCTGGGTAGGTGTATATGCCCCTCCATCCATCCAGCCTGGGTAGGTGTATATGCATCTCCATCCATCCATCCTGGGTAGGTGTATATGCCCCTCCATCCATCCATCCTGGGTAGGTGTAGATGCCCCTCCATCCATAAATCCATCCTGGGTAGGTGTATCGGCCCCTCCATCTATCCTGGGTAGGTGTTTATGCCCCTCCATCCATCCTGGGTAGGTGTATATGCCCCTCCATCCATCCTAGGTAGGTGTATATGCCCCTCCATCCATCCTGGGTAGGTGTATATGCCCCTCCATCCATCCTGGGTAGGTGTATATGCCCCTCCATCCATCCTGGGTAGGTGTATATGCCCCTCCATCCATCCTGGGTAGGTGTATATGCCCCTCCCTCCATCCTGGGTAAGTATATATGCTCCATCATCTATCCATCCTCGTTAGGTGTAGATGCCCCTTTATCAATCCATCCATCCTGGGTAGGAGTATATGCCCCTCCTTCCATCCTTGGTAGGAGAATATGCCCCTCCATCCATCCTTGGTAGGAGAATATGCCCCTCCATCCATCCATCCTGGGTAGGTGTATATGCCCCTCCATCCATCCATCCTGGGGAGGTGTATATGCCCCTCCATCCATCCATCCTGGGTAGGTGTATATGCCCTTCCATCCATCCATCTTGGGTAGGTGTATATGCCCCTCCATCCATCTATCCTGGGTAGGTGTATATGCCCCTCCATCCATCCATCCTGGGAAGGTGTATATGCCCTTCCATCCATCCATCTTGGGTAGGTGTATATGCCCCTCCATCCATCTATCCTGGGTAGGTGTATATGCCCCTCCATCCATCCATCCTGGGTAGGTGTATATGCCCCCTCCCTCTACTCCCTCTATTCTGGTGAGTATATGCCACCTCTCCATCCTGGTGGGTATATGCCACCTCTCCATCCTGGTGGGTATATGCCCCCCTCCATCCTGGTGGGTATATGCCCCCCCTCCATCCATCCTGGTGGGTATATGCCTCCCTCCATCCATCCTGGTGGGTATATGCCCCCCTACATCCATCCTGGTGGGTATATGCCCCCCCTCCATCCATCCTGATGGGTATATGCCCCCCTCCATCCATCCTGATGGGTATATGCCCCCCTCCATCCATCCTGATGGGTATATGCCCCCCTCCATCCTTGTCGGCATAAGCCCCACCTTCATCCTTGTGGATATATGCCCCCCCTCCATCCATCCTGGTGGATATATGCCCCCTTCATCCATCCTGGTGGGTAAATGCCCCCCTTCATTGGTGGGTATATGCACACTCCCTACATCCTGGTGGGTATATGCCCCTTCCATCCATCCTGGTGGGTATATGCCCCCCCCCCTCCACCCTGGTGGGTATATGCCTCCAACTACACCCTTGTGTGTATATGCCCCCATATATTCAATGCAAAGGAAAAAAAACAAACAAAACAATAAACGCTTCTACTCACCTTCCACGTTCCCACGCAGCGCTGTGTCTGTGGTGCCTGAGGATGTCGGCAGTGATAACAGCAGAGAAGCTGAGATCACCGCACGGCGGCGCCGCAGATACTCACTCGGGACGTCCACTCCCAGGCATTTCCTCCCCGGCAGCTCCTGTCATGGCACGCTCTGACTGAGCAGTGCGTGCGACGACAGGGGGAATGTACAGCTTACACTGCAGGCTCCACAAAGATGGCTGCAATCTCCTCCCACGGCTGCGACCTGAACAGCCAAGGGGGCGTGCCCAGGTCACAGCTAGAGGCAGGAGGAGCGGCCTCTAGTGTTAGAGATAGGGTCGGTGACAGACTACTGTCTCTTATGGCCAGGGCTGCCGTAAATGAGGTGTGTAAGAGCGCTTCTTACACCCCCCCCCCCCAAATAAAAATGGCAGCCCCTAGTGGCCAATGTAAAAATAAATACATAAAAAACTAATAAAGTGGGATATTTAATTTTGTATTAAAAATAATTGATTACATAATTATTAATACAAAACATAAAATGGTGGCCCCTTCCCTGTAAGAATAGCACACGGCTCTTTTCACGTCTGGTTATTTCTGTAACAGGTAGAATATGCTCCGTTATAGACCGGGGACAGGTTTACAGCTCTATTTATTGTGGACGATTGATCTGCAAATCAGAACTGAGACCGGTCCGATTTTCATGCGATTTGTAGATAAAGATCATCTATTGAAGTCAACGAGTCGGTCAGAAAAATGGCCAGAACCAACCATGTTGCCTGTACTGCTTGTTTTCCAGTGTCTATAGGCCGGGCAAGCGAGGCGAGGAAACCTTTAGCTTTTTACTTTACATATAAAAAAATATGCCCCACTGAGGAGAAAAACTGCCACACTGACCAAAATCAGATGAAAATTAGAAAAAAACACTGATTAAAACCTGACATGTGAACGGGGCCTTAGGCCTTAATCAGATGTCAGCAGGGTCGGACTGGGGTGTCTGGGGCCCACAGGGGACATTGACTCTAGGGGCCACCTACAGCAATATGCAGATCTCTTTTCTCTGCTCTCCCTGTTATAGTGGAGCAGTGACCGGCGGCTCCTCACATCTACTGTGCACAGACTAGAACAGGGATGGACAATTTCTGGAGTTTGCATGAAAGAGCTTCTGTGGTTAAAACAAGTGATCACAGATTCATGGGCTACACAGGATAGGTGATCACTTATTGATTGGAAGAATGGGGAAGTTTTATCCCTGACAGGACACTTATCCCCATTTTAAAATGCAGCGACAGGTGGGACGTCTGACCACAGCCTCATTCGTTCTCTTGGGGGCTTCCAAAAAAGAGCAGCGCTCACAGCCTCTGAGGGAATGAATGGATCAGTGGTCGAGTCGCACATGAGCTCCAGTCTAATGGGGAGAAAAGCTCCACATTCTGCCGATCGGTGCAGGTCCCAGTAGTCAGACCCCCACCAATCAATAAGTTATCACTGATCCTGTGGAGAGGTGATTACTTGTTCTCACCGGAGAACCCCTGTAAGTGCATCTCTGACGCTCTGCTCCAAGTATTTCATCTCTAAGGCCACAGCCCCACTATCAGTATTCAGTCAGGATTATTCTCAGGAGAGGGAGCCAAAACCAGGTGAGGAACAATCAGAGAAAAGGTAGAATAGAAACAAGTCACCAATTCTGGATTTATCACCCACTCCCGGTTTTGCCTCTCACTACTGAGAAAAAATACTGACCAAATACTGATAGTGAAGCCGTGGCCTCATGGAAAAAAATCTTTTCCTAGTTAATCTCAGCGAGAACAAATGACCGCCATACACAACATAATCCACTATAATAACACCAATAATACCACATACAAAAGGGACAAATATCGCCACACCATGACCAGACCACATATTACCACCACATAGTGACCAAATACTACAATACTGATCAGGAATACAAACCACAATACTAACAACACTGTCACTATACATATGAGCTCTGTATATAGTGTCAGTGTACAGGTAATACAGTGATCACCGGTGACATTATACACAGGAGCTCTGTATATAGTGTACAGGTAATACAGTGATTACCGATGACATTATACACAGGAGCTCTGTATATAGTGTACAGGTAATACAGTGATCACCGGTGACATTATACACAGGAGCTCTGTATATAGTGTACAGGTAATACAGTGATTACCGATGACATTATACACAGGAGCTCTGTATATAGTGTATAGGTAATACACTGGTCACCAGTGACATACACAGGAGCTCTGAATATACTATATAGTGTAAGTGTACAGTAATACACTGACTCACCAGTGATGTCTCTAGGTGAAGTTCTTCATCTTCGCTTTTCTTCATCTGGCACAGTCCGCCATCACTTCTTCCAGCGAGGAATCATCTCTGCAGAAAATAACACACAGTTATCAATAACTGATCTCTTTTAGAGCACATTCCCACTTTTCCCCAGGCTTCTACACTACACCAGTTGAAGAAATAAAGCGACATAGTGGCGCCCTGCACAGTAACAGGACCCCCCTTTTGTCCCCTCTTATGGAAAACAGTTTCCTAAAAAGTAAATTATATTACAGAAGTAATAATGTTCCTAATTAGACTTTAAAGTAATACTGTTCCCCACTCGCCATCATAAACTAATAAAGTTCCTCAATCTGGCCACTAAACAGTAATAAAGTCCCTTGTCCAGCGAGGCCACCCATCTATCCATCCTGACCCCCCCCCCCACCCATATATCCATTCTGGTCTCCATGTGTCCAGCCTGCCCCTCCCATATATCCATCCGGGCCTCCATGTGTCCAGCCCACCCCCTTCATATATCCATCCTGTCCCCCCCATATATGCATCCCACCCCACCCCATATATCTATCCAGGTCCCCATGTGTCCAGCTTGCCGCCCTTCACCTCCATGTGTCCATCCAGGTCCCCAACTTGGCCACCTTCACCTCCATGTGTCTCCCCATGCGTCCAGCCAGCCCCCTCTTCAGCCCCGTGCCTCCATCCATAAGTCCCCCATGCGTCCAGCCAGCCCCCCCTTCAGCCCCATGCCTCAATCCATGTCTCCCCATGCGTCCAGCCAGCCCCCCCTTCAGCCCCATGTCTCCTTCCATGTCCCCACGGGTCCAGCCAGCCCCCCCTTCAGCCCCATGTCTCCATCCATGTCCCCACGGGTCCAGCCAGCCCCCCCTTCAGCCCCATGTCTCCATCCATGACCCCATGGGTCCAGCCAGCCCCCCCTTCAGCCCCATGTCTCCATCCATGTCCCCATGGGTCCAGCCAGCCCCCCCCTTCAGCCCCATGTCTCCATCCATGTCTCCATCGGTCCAGCCAGCCCCCCCTTCAGCCCCATGTCTCCATGGGTAAAGCCAGCCCCCCCTTCAGCCCCATGTCCCCATGGGTCCAGCCAGCCCCCCCTTCAGCCCCATGTCCCCATGGGTTCAGCCAGCCCCCCCTTCAGCCCCATGTCCCCATCCATGTCCCCATGGGTCCAGCCAGCCCCTTCAGCCCCATGTCCCCATCCACGTCCCCATGGGTCCAGCCAGCCCCTCCTTCAGCCCCATGTCCCCATCCATGTCCCCATGGGTCCAGCCAGCCCCTCCTTCAGCCCCATGTCCCCATCCATGTCCCCATGGGTCCAGCCAGCCCCTCCTTCAGCCCCATGTCCCCATCCATGTCCCCATGGGTCCAGCCAGCCCCCCCCCTTCAGCCCCATGGGTCCAGCCAGCCCCCCCTTCAGCCCCAAGTCCCCATCCATGTCCCCATGGGTCCAGCCAGCCCCCCCTTCAGCCCCATCCATGTCCCCATGGGTCCAGCCAGCCCCCCCTTCAGCCCCATGTCCCCATGGGTCCAGCAAGCCCCCCCTTCAGCCCCATGTCCCCATGGGTCCAGCCAGCCCCCCCTTCAGCCCCATGTCCCCATGGGTCCAGCCAGCCCCCCCTTCAGCCCCATGTCCCCATGGGTCCAGCCAGCCCCCCCTTCAGCCCCATGTCCCCATGGGTCCAGCCAGCCCCCCCTTCAGCCCCATGTCCCCATGGGTCCAGCCAGCCCCCCCTTCAGCCCCATGTCCCCATGGGTCCAGCCAGCCCCCCCTTCAGCCCCATGTCCCCATGGGTCCAGCCAGCCCCCCCTTCAGCCCCATGTCCCCATGGGTCCAGCCAGCCCCCCCTTCAGCCCCATGTCCCCATGGGTCCAGCCAGCCCCCCCTTCAGCCCCATGTCACCATCCCTGTCCCCATGGGTCCATCCAGCCCCCCCTTCAGCCCCATGTCTCCATCCATGTCCCCACGGGTGCAACCAGCCCCCCCTTCAGCCCCATGTCTCCATCCATGTCCCCACGGGTCCAACCAGCCCCCCCTTCAGCCCCATGTCTCCATCCATGGCCCCTTGGGTCCAGCCAGCCCCCCCTTCAGCCCCATGTCTCCATCCATGTCTCCATGGGTCCAGCCAGCCCCCCCTTCAGCCCCATGTCCCCATGGGTAAAGCCAGCCCCCCTTCAGCCCCATGTCCTCATGGGTCCAGCCAGCCCCCCCTTCAGCCCCATGTCCCCATCCATGTCCCCATGGGTCCAGCCAGCCCCTCCTTCAGCCCCATGTCCCCATCCGTGTCCCCATGGGTCCAGCCAGCCCCTTCTTCAGCCCCATGTCCCCATCCATGTCCCCATGGGTCCAGCCAGCCCCCCCTTCAGTCCCATGTCCCCATCCATGTCCCCATGGGTCCAGCCAGCCCCCCCTTCAGCCCCATGGGTCCAGCCAGCCCCCCCCTCCAGCCCCAAGTCCCCATTCATGTCTCCATGGGTCCAGCCAGCCCCCCCTTCAGCCCCATCCATGTCCCCATGGGTCCAGCCAGCCCCCCCTTCAGCCCCATGTCCCCATGGGTCCAGCCAGCCCCCCCTTCAGCCCCATGTCCCCATAGGTCCAGCCAGCCCCCCCTTCAGCCCCATGTCCCCATGGGTCCAGCCAGCCCCCCCTTCAGCCCCCCTTCAGCCCCATCCATGTCCCCATGGGTCCTGCCAGCCCCCCCTTCAGCCCCATGTCCCCATGGGTCCATCCAGCCCCCCCCTTCAGCCCCATGTCCCCATGGGTCCAGCCAGCCCCCCCCTTCAGCCCCATGTCCCCATGGGTCCATCCAGCCCCCCCCTTCAGCCCCATGTCCCCATGGGTCCAGCCAGCCCCCCCTTCAGCCCCATGTCCCCATGGGTCCAGCCAGCCCCCCCTTCAGCCCCATGTCCCCATGGGTCCATCCAGCCCCCCCTTCAGCCCCATGTCCCCATGGGTCCAGCCAGCCCCCCCTTCAGCCCCATGTCCCCATGGGTCCAGCCAGCCCCCCCTTCAGCCCCATGTCCCCATGGGTCCAGCCAGCCCCCCCTTCAGCCCCATGTCACCATGGGTCCAGCCAGCCCCCCCTTCAGCCCCATGTCCCCATCCCTGTCCCCATGGGTCCAGCCAGCCCCCCCTTCAGCCCCATGTCTCCATCCATGTCCCCACGGGTGCAACCAGCCCCCCCTTCAGCCCCATGTCTCCATCCATGTCCCCAAGGGTCCAACCAGCCCCCCCTTCAGCCCCGATGTCTCCATCCATGTCGCCACGGGTCCAGCCAGCCCCCCCCTTCAGCCCCATGTCTCCATACATGTCCCCACGGGTCCATCCAGCCCCCCCTTCAGCCCCATGTCTCCATCCATGTCCCCATGGGTCCAGCCAGCCCCCCCTTCAGCCCCATGTCTCCATCCATGTCCCCATGTGACCAGCCTGCGACCCCTCCATATATGGATGATGACCAATGCTGGGAACACTCACCCAGAAAAACGTGGCTATTGCACTTGACTTGAAGTTGAAGCAGGGAGAGCTGTAGCCAGGCCGGCAGCCTTGTTTCCAGGATGATGGTGAGAGAGCAGAGTGCAGGTCACCGCATACTCAGCCCAGGAGCCGGCTTAAAAGGCCAAGAGAGCAGGAGAGAAGAGGGCGGTGCGCGGTGCTGGTGCGGTGTTACATACCCGGACGGGAGCCGGTGTTACAAAGCCAATTCCAAGGGAGCAGGAGCCGGGACTGGAGAGCAGAGCGCGGCGTCGGCGTATCAAAAACCGGCAGGGGAGCAGGGAGAGGAGAGCGTGACGTCAGCGTGTCACCTGATACCACACAACTGCCAGCCACCAGCGGGAAAGCAGAGCGCGGTGCGTGTCACCGCCCACCAAGAACACGTCCTCCTGACATGTGACTATGCGCGTCACCCGTAGTATGAGCGCCGCACGCGACGCTACATTTCCTTCGGCTGCGCTTTTAAAGGGTCCGTAACTTTTTAAGAGCCCCCGCTACCAATTCTCTCACTCTCTCATCGGGGCCCACCGGGAATTTTTCCCGCTATCACACCAGGCCAGTCCGGACCTGCATGGGCCCATCAGGTAAAGTGATGGAATGAAGTTTTCTCTCCTCATGTTGAAAAATGACATTTTCTGCCACCTATTGATGAGGGAAAAAAAGTGATGAAGATTTACAAACTTCTAACATTAGTCAGTGAAAAACATACAGAACAAGGATGCAAATGGATCTTTTTTGGCAATCCAATCATTTGAATGGGCCAGCTTTATCTGCAAATCAGATTACAATCAAACATGTCTCAAATTTCTTTTGTGAACCATCAGCATCAGAAAAGGTCCATAGACTATAATTATTATGTTTTTATAAGCAAAGAAAAGGAACACAATGCAAACTCTAAAATCAGACATTTAAATGGATGAGTTTGGTGGGCAAACAGGGTCTGACTGGAGCACCGGGACACTGGACGATTATCCGGTGGGCCAGGGTCCTTGGCAGGACACTGAGCAGGACGTAGAGGGGGCCCACTGGTTTCAACTGAATGTGCGTCCGAGGACATTTCATTAATGATCAGTATTGTAATATTCGGTCACTATGTTGTAATATCTGGTCCGGTCATGGTGTGGTATTTATCCCTGTATGTGTTATTATTTGGTCACTATGTGGTGTGGACATGGTGTGGTGGTATTTCTCCCTTGTATGTGGAATTATTTGGTCGCTATATGTTGGTAATATCTGGTCTGGTCATGGTGTGGCGATATTTGTCCCTTATACAATATGTGGTATTGTTCGGTCACTATGTGGTGGTCATATGTGGTCTGCTCACGGTGTGACGGTAGTTCTCCCTTCTATGTGGAATAATTTGGTCGCTATATGCTGCTAAAATCTGGTCTGATCATGGTGTGGCAATATTTGTCCCTTATACAATATGTGGTATTATTCGGTCACTATGTGGTGGTAATATGTGGTCTGGTCACGGTGTGGCTGTATTTCTCCCTTCTACGTGGTATTATTCGGTCACTTTATGCTGGTAATATGTGGTCTGGTCACAGTGTCACGTTAGTTCTCCCTTGAATGTGGTATTATTGGTCTTGAAAAAGTGGAGTGTGTTGTGTACAGCAGTCAATTGTTCTCTCTGATATTAGGAGAATAATCTTTATTTAGATTTGTGATTAAATACTTGGAACAAGATGCACTTACAGGAATTCTACTGTGAAAACAAGTAATCACCTTTCCAAAGGATAAGTGATAAGGTATTGATTGGTGGGGGTCTGACTGCTGGGACCCGCACCGATTGGTAGAATGTGGAGCTTTTATCCCCACTAGACTGGAGCAGCATGTGCGACTTCACCACTGATCCATTGATTTCCTCAATGGCTGCGAGCGCTGCTCTTGTTTTTTTCTGGAAGCCCCAAAGAGAATGAATGGATCTGCGGTCAGACATCCCACCTGCCGCTGCATTTTAAAATGGGGATAAAAGTGTCCTGTCAGGGATAAAACTTCCCAATTCTGATCAGTGCAGTTTCCAATGGTCGGACCCAAACGATCATTAAGTTATCACCAATCCTGAGGAGCCCATGGATCGGTGATAACTTGTTTTCACCAAAGAAGCCCTTTAATGCAAACTACCGTAATTGTCCATCCCAGTTGTGCTGTGCGCACAGTAGATGTGCAGGAGCCGCCTGTGTTTTACAGTCGAGGTCCCACTATAACGGGGATAAAGGCTAACAGGTATCTGCATCTAGCTGTAGGGTGGGCCCCAGTCTCCCCAGTCCCACGCTGTGGGCAAATATAACCTGTCTGGGCAATTGTAGCCAATTTTGCTGCAAAAAAAGAAAAGTCTTTTTACCTTTTTAACCATAACTTTCAATGTCTTGGATAAATGTGTAACCCTTTATTAAATTCTGCCTTTATTATGGGGATCTCATGGTAGTAGAGCATACCAGAGGTTGACTATATTTTATTTTTTATTTATTTATTTTTTACAGAAAGATCCACGTAAAGAAAAAAAAGAAGAAAAGTAAAAAAAAATGGAAACCAAAAGAAAATAAACAGAACACACCTTTTTGGTAAATTTTTATACTCTGAGCAGCCCCATGATATAAGTTGGTGCAGGTCACTAATCAGACAAATCCACATGAATGAGTGTAAGAAGTGAATGCAGCACTCACCGCTATAATAAAACATTGTATTCCATCATTAATAACCATCAGCTTCTCACAGAGGGAGGTCAGCGAGTGGTAGATACACTGCATTGTGAAAGGATTTGGCCCCCTTGAACTTTTCCTCCTTTTGCCACATTTCTGGCTTCAAACATAAAGATATAAAATTCAAATTTTTTTGGGAAGAATCAACAAGTGGGAATGAAATTTATTGAATATTTTAAACTTAAAAATAAAAAATGAAAAGTGGGGTGTGCAATATTATTCGGCCCCTTTACTTTCAGTGCAGCAAACTCACTCCAGAAGTTCAGTGAGGATCTCTGAATGATCCAATGTTGTCCTAAATGACTGGTAATGATAAATAGAATCCACTGATCCAATGTTGTCCTAAATGACTGGTAATGATAAATAGAATCCACTGATCCAATGTTGTCCTAAATGACTGGTAACGATAACTAGAATCCACCTGTGTGTAATCAAGTCTCTGTATAAATGCACCTGCTGTGTGATAGTCTCAGGGTTCTGTTTCAAGTGCAGAGAGCATCATGAAGACCAAGGAACACACCAGGCAGGTCCGAGATACTGTTGTGGCGAAGATCAAAGCCGGATTTGGATACAAAAAGATTTCCCAAGTTTTAAACATCTCAAGGAGCACTGTGCAAGCGATCATATTGAAATGGAAGGAGTATCAGACCAATGCAAATCTACCAAGACCCGGCCGTCCCTCTAAACCAGTGTTTCACAAACTGCAGTCCTCACGGACCACCACAGGTCATGTTTTCAGGATTTCCTTAGTATTGCATAGGTGATGGAAGTATCATCAAGGCATCAGGAATTTTCTCACCTGTGCAATACTATGGAAATCCTGAAAACATGACCTGTGGGGTCTGTGAGGACTGGAGTTTGGGAAACACTGCTCTAAACTTTCATCTCGAACAAGGAGAAGACTGATCAGAGATGCAGCCAAAAGGCCCATGATCACTCTGGATGAACTGCAGAGATCTAGAGCTGAGGTGGGTTAGTCTGTCCATAGGACAACAATCAGTTGTACACTGCACAAATCTGGGCTTTATGGAAGAATGGCAAGAAGAAAGCCATTTCTCAAAGATATCCATAAAAAGTCTCGTTTGAAGTTTGCCACAAGCCATCTGGGAGACACACCAAACATGTGGAATAAGGTGCTCTGGTCAGATGAAACCAAAATCGAACTTTTTGGCCACAATGCAAAGCGATATGTTTGGCGTAAAAGCAACACAGCTCATCACCCTCAAAACACCATCCCCACTGTCGAACATGGTGGTGGCAGCATCATGGTTTGGGCCTGCTTTTCTTCAGCAGGGAGAGAGAAGATGGTTAAAATTGATGGGAAGATGGATGGAGCCAAATACAGGACCATTCTGGAAGAAAACCTGTTGGAGTCTGCAAAAGACCTGAGACTGGGACGGAGATTTATCTTCCAACAAGACAATGATCCCAAACATAAAGCAAAATCTACAATGGAATGGTTCAAAAATAAACATATCCAGGTGTTAGAATGGCCAAGTCAAAGTCCAGACCTGAATCCAAACGAGAATCTGTGGAAAGAGCTGAAAACTGCTGTTCACAAACGCCCTCCATCCAACCTCAATGAGCTCGAGCTGTTTTGCAAGGAAGTATGGGCAAGAATTTCAGCCACTCGATGTGCAAAACTGATAGAGGCATACCCCAAGCGACTTGCAGCTGTAATCGCAGCAAAAGGTGGCACTACAAAGTATTAACTCAAGGGGGCTGAATAATATTGCACGCCCCACTTTTCAGTTTTTAATTTGTTAAAAAAGTTTAAAATAGCAAATAAATTTCATTTCACTTCACGATTGTGTCCCACTTGTTGTTGATTCTTCCCCCAAAAAATAGAATTTTATATCTTTATGTTTAAAGCCAGAAATGTGGCAAAAGGTAGAAAAGTTCAAGGGGGCCAAATAGTTTCACAATGCCCTGTATAGGCGACGGCAGTGCTGTGTATCTGCAGGATTCCAGGCCAGTATCTGCCACCCGCTGGATTTCCCATGGGAGAAGCTCTGGGATTTTATTACAGGGAAACTGTCATCAGGTTTTTGCTATGTAATCTAAAAGCAACAAGTCGGGCAGAGGACCTTATGCCAGCGATGTGTCACTTGCTGGTCTGCATGATGGCATTTTGATATAATCCCTCTTTTATCTGCTGCAGATCTAGCAGTTCCCTGAATTCACAGATTATGTAGAGACCAATGCGGGAAAGTTACCCCAAATGTTCTAGAAGTCAGCATTGGATTTTCTGCTTTCAGATCACCTCACAGACCAATGTAAGTTAAGGGACAAGTTCAGATCACTGTTCATCCCACTGTTTTTTTAAAGAAATTCGCCATTAAAACTCATGCATACAGTACAAAAAGAAATAGATGCCACAACCAGGGCCGGCTCCAGGATTTCATGGGCCCCGGGCAAAAGTCTCAGTGGGCCCCTTTCACACCTACCACGATTCATGATGCACAGAAATATAGGTATAGTACAATGCTAAAGATTTCACTTACTTCTCACATTACATGAGTGATATCTATTGTAAAGTCTACAACAGCTCAGAAACCGGCGAATCCTCCCAGCGCACAGTGCAGACCGGACAATATAGTCCTCTATACAGTATTATGGGCCCCACGTAGTGCTCCATATACAGTATTATGGGCACCACGTGGTCCTCCATATACAGTAGTATGGGCACCACGTGGTCCTCCACATACAGTATTATGGGCCCCACGTAGTCCTCCATATACAGTATTATGGGCACCACGTGGTCCTCCATATACAGTATTATGGGCACCACGTGGTCCTCCATATACAGTATTATGGGCACCACGTGGTCCTCCATATACAGTATTATGGGCAGCACATGGTCCTGCATCCAGTACTATGGGCACCATATATTGCTCCATACAGAATAACGGACCGTATATAATGCTCCATACAGTATGATCCCCATATATTGCTCCATTCAGTATAATGGATCCCATATATTGCTCCATAAAGTAAAATGAGCCCCATATATTGCTCCATACATAATGGGTACCATATAATGCTCCATACAGAATAATGGAGCCCAAATATTGCTCCATACAGTATGGGCCCTATATATTGCTCCATAAATAGTGGGACCAATATATTGCTCCATAAAGAATAGGCCCCATATAATGCTCCATAGATAATGGGCCCTATATAATACTCCATACATAATGGGCCCCATATATTGTTCAATAGATAATGAGCCCCATATAATACTACATACATAATGAGCCCCATATATTGTTCAATAGATAATGAGCCCCATATAATACTCATAACATAAAAAAAAAAAATCAAATACTCACCGCTCCTTGCTGGAAGCAGGCCTGTCTCATCAGCGTCTTCCGACTCTCTGCACTGGGACTGCTCAGCAGAGGGCGCTCTGTAGTGATGTCATCGCGCCCTCTGCCCTGAGATGTCACAGAGTAAGAAGACGCAGAAGACAGAGGAGCAGCAGAGGAACAGGGAGAGGTAAGTATTGCAAACAGTTTAAAGCACTGGGGAAGGCCCAGTGCAAGTGCCCATTCGCTGGCATCAGGCTCCGCTGACTCATGGGCCCCATAGCGCGCTGGTGTCCCAGAGGGTGAGTGGGCCCCCTGCTCGCTCAGGGCCCAGGCACTTGCCCGGGTGGTGATGCCGGCCCTGGGTACAACACATACGGCACCCGTTTTTAACTGATCCGCTGCAATGATTATGTAGGAAACTGTATTCATTTACAATCATCCACAGCGTGAGAGCAAACAGCTACAACATTACTGAATAAACAGAAACCCTGCAAGTATAAGAAAATGATTTTATTAAAAATATTTTGCATATCAATCCAGTTTGAAAAAAAATAACTTATTAAGCATTTTTTGCAACGTAGCAGTCCCCATCTGACAGAGTCCTGTAACTCTGGACACAGTATAATAGTGTGGCCGCTGTTCTCTAGCAGGACCCTCTAATGATAGAAGCAGGACGGCATACTGGATCTCGCACAACGCTACCTGCACGCCATCTGATTGGCTACTGTAAGTGCTCCAGCCGTATAAAGATCACTATGTATACAATATACTCCGAAAAGATGTCAGTGATTACTGTGAAGTAAAAATATTGTGGCCCCCATTGAGCAGGAATGATTAGAGATGGACAAGCTCCAGTCTGCAGACAGTCAGTGATGGCGGAGAGCTGATCATCTTTACTCGCTGCTCATTAGGAAAGTGGTCGCTTTCTGAAACCATTTGACTCTGAACTCGGCGTCAGACGCCATTATGTAAGAGGCCAATGTCTGAGTGGTTTTTGTGTCCATTTGTCCTTCTTCTGTTCTTTCTGCCAAAAGATCCTCACCCATAACCTAAGGATTAAAATAAAGTTGAATTGTTACTAATATTTTTTTACATTTATCCCATGAATTGAATTTCATAAATTAAAAGAAAACTTTCCCTCCGATGTCCACAAAACTGAGCGCCACTACATAAGCCCCAAATAGTCTCCCCTCTCTCTCCCAGTCTGTGCAGCGGACGGAACCATTTAAATGGGTGCAGGGCCGATTTTAGATAAAGTGGGGCCCTGGGGAAAAGTTTAAAGTGGGGTCCCAAATGCTGACATACAGCACCACACAAACATTTAGCTTGTATGTACATGCGCTGAGATCAGGCCGCTAAACGAGCGCAATCCACAATACTGAAGCCGTTCAACGCTTGTTTCCCGACCTCTTTACACCAGCTGAGGAAGAATGATGGATACAGAACAATCACTAATAGATCAATCTGTCCCCATACAGCATCATGTTATCAGCAGCACATCTGCAGGTTACACCGGCCGATGTGCTGCTGAGAACAAGGATTTTTGTTCTGGCATAAACAATCCAATCACTCGATGAATAGGCAGCATTTTGCTTGTTTAGTATAATACATGCCATAGTCCTCCATATTTTATAATGTGCCCCACAGCCCCCCATATTGTATAATGAGGCCCACAGTCCTCCATATAGTATAATACACTCCCGATAGCCCTCCATATAGTATAATGCACTCCCCATAACCCTCTATATAGTATAATATACTCCCCATAGTCCTCCATATTGTATAATGTGCCCCACAGCCCTCCATATTGTATAATGCACTCCCCATAGTCCTCCATATTGTATAATGCACTCCCCATAGCCCTCCATATAGTATAATACACTCCCGATAGCCCTCCATATAGTATAATGCACTCCCCATAACCCTCTATATAGTATAATATACTCCCCATAGTCCTCCATATTGTATAATGCACTCCCCATAACCCTCTATATAGTATAATATACTCCCCATAGTCCTCCATATTGTATAATGTACCCCACAGCCCTCCATATTGTATAATGCACTCCCCATAGTCCTCCATATTGTATAATGCACTTCCCATAGCCCTCCATATTGTATAATGTGGCCCATATTCCTCCAAATAGTATAATACACTCCCCATAGCTCTCTATATAGTTTAATGCACCTCATAGTTCTCCATATAGTATAATGCACCTCATAGTCCTCCATATAGTATAATGCACCTCATAGCCCTCCATATAGTATAATGCACCTCATAGCCCTCCATATAGTATAATATACTCCCCATAGTCCTTCATATAGCATAATGCACTCCCCATAGTCTTTCATATTGTATAATGTGCCCCACAGCCCTCCATATTGTATAATGTGGCCCATTTTCCTCAATATAGTAAATACATTTCCCATAGCCCTCCATATAGTATAATGCACCTCATAGTCCTCCATATAGTATAGTACACTCCCCATAGCCCTCCATATAGTATAATGCACTCCCCATAGCCCTCCATATAGTATAATACACTCCCCATAGCCCTCCATATAGTATAATGCACCTCATAGTCCTCCATATAGTATAATACACTCCCCATAGCCCTCCATATAGTATAATGCACCTCATAGTCCTCCATATAGTATAATACACTCCCCATAGCCCTCCATATAGTATAATATACTCCCCATAGTCCTCCATATAATGGAATGCACCTCATAGTCCTCCATATAGTATAATGCACTCCCTATAGCCCTCCATATAGTATAATGCACTCCCTATAGCCCTCCCTATAGTATAATGCACTCCCCATAGCCCTCCCTATAGTATAATGCACTCTCCATAGTCCTTCATAGTGTATAATGCACTCCCCATAGTCCTTCATATAGTATAATGCATTCTCCTCAGTCCTTAATAGAGTATAATGCAGCCTCCCTATAGTATAATGCAGCCAAACATATAGTACATATAATATAATGCAACCCATAGTCCTCGTAAAGTATAATTCGGCCCCAACCATAGAGTATAATTCAGCCACTCCATACAGTATAATGCAGCCCCCCAGTTCTGCAGTATTGTGGTCACCACGTATAAAAAACAAATACATACAATACTCACCTCTCCTCGTTCTCCAGCTGCTCCATGCTCTGCAGAGCGTCTCAGCAGCTCCACTCTGCAGGCACAGTCATTCCCCCGCTACCTATACAGTTCAATGCGCGATGTGGGGGGACGAACTCACGGACCCTATAGAGGCACGCCACGGGCTGGAGGCCCCAGGCAGATGCCTAGTCTGCTTGCCATTACGCCGGCCCTGAATGGGTGTCTCATGCTGGGGACGTGTTTTTCTGCTTTTTTTCTTGCCATAGTACAAATTCTATTCAGTAGGACTATCAGCTGTGTATCCACCAGACTTTTTAAACCTGACAGGGCACACCTGTGAAGTGAAAACCATTTCCGGTGACTACCTCTTGAAGCTCATCAAGAGAATGTCAAGAGTGTGCAAAGCAATCATCAAAGCAAAAGGTGGCTACTCTGAAGAACCTAGAATATAAGACATATTTTCAGTTGTTTCACACTTTTTTTTGTTAAGTATATAATTCCACATGTGTTAATTCATAGTTTTGATGCCTTCAGTGTGAATGTACAATTTTCATTGTCATTGAAAATACAGAAAAATCTTTAAATGAGAAGGTGTGTCCAAACTTTTGGTCTGTTACTGTATATATCCAGGATGTGTGATCACGGGGTGCCATACATACCAGAATGGGAGATCAAGGGGTGTCATGCATACCAGGATGGGTGATCAAGGGATGCCATGCATACCAGGATGGGGGATCAAGGGGTGCCATGAAAACTAGGATGGGGATCAGGGGGTGCCATGCATACCAGGATGGTTGATCAAAGGGGTGCCATGAATACCGGGGGCTCAAGGGCTGCCATGCATTCCAGGATGGGGATGAGGGTCACGTATACCAAGATGTGATGGGGGCCACATATACCAGGAAGGAGGGACCATACATACCAGGATGGAGGATAGTAACAGAATTGGGGGACATTACCCCAATATCAATGTCAGCAGCAGACTCCTATTAGACAAAGATAGCACAAGTATACACAAAATGCAGTTTTTAAAAGGAAGGTTTTTATGATTAAGGGAAAAGGAAATCCAAACCTAAAGGGCCCTGTGTGAAAAAGTGATGCCCCTCCCTCCTTAAAACATAAATTAACTGTGATTTGTCACATCTTTGGGAAGCTGAGTTCAATTTCCGTAGCCCCACACAGCCCTGTTTACTGCCACACGTGTTCTCAATCAAGAAATCGCTTAAATAGGACATGCCTGACAAAGTGAAGTAGAACAAAAGATCCTCTAAAGCTAGACATCATGCTGCGATCCAAAGAAATTCAGGACCAAATGAGAAACAAAGTAATTGAGATCTATCAGTCTGGAAAAAGTTCTAAACCCATTTCTAAAGATTTGGGACTCCAGCGAATCACAGTGGAAGTCATTATCCACAATAGGCAAAAATATGGAACAATGGTGAACTTTCCTAGGCGTGGCCGGCTGATCAAAATTACCCCAAGAGCGCAGCAACGACTCATCCAAGAGGTCACAAAAGACCCCACAACAACATCCAGAGAACTGCAGGTCTCACTTGCCTCAGTTAAGGACAGTGTTCATGACTACACCAAAAGAAAGAGACTGGGCAAAAATGACACGCATAGCAGAGTTCCAAGACGAAAACCATTGCTGAGCAATAAGAACAAAGGCTCATCTCAGTTTTGTCAGAAAACATCTTGATGATCGCCAAGACTTTTGGGAGAATACTCTGTGGACTGACAAGACAAAAGTTGAACTTTTTGAAAGGTGTATGTCCCATTACATCTGGCGTAGAAGTAACACTGCATTTTAAAAAAGGAACATCATACCAACAGTAAAATATGGTGGCGGTAGCGTGATGGTCTGGGACTGTTATGCTGCTTCAGGACCTGGAAGACTTGCTGTGGAAATGGAACCAAGAATTCTGCTGGTTAACCAAAAAATCCTGAAAGAGAATGTCTGGCCTTCTGTTCATGACCTCAAGTTGAAGTGCACTTGGGTTATGCAGCAGGACAATGATCCAAAACACACCATTAAGTCCACCTCTGAATGGCTTAAGGAAAACAAAATTAAGACTTTGCAGTGACTTAGTCAAAGTCCTGACCTTAAGAAAGAGGTTCATGCTCGGAAACCCTCCAATGTGGCTAAATTACAACAATTTTGCAAAGATGAGTGGGCAAAAATTCCTCCAGAGTGTTGTAAAAGACTCATTGCCAATTATCCCAAACACTTGATTGTAGTTGTTGTTGCTGAGGGTGCTTCAACCAGTTATTAGGTTTAGAGGGCAATCACTTTTTCACACAGGGCCCTGTAGGTTTGGATTTCTTTTTCCCTTAATAATTAGGATCTTCATTTAAAAACTGCATTTTGTGGTTACTTGTGTTATCTTTGTCTAATATTAAAATTTGTTTTGACATCTGAAATATTTAAGTATGACAAACATGCAAAAGAATGAGAAATCAGGAAGGGGCAAACAACTTTTCACACATACACATATACATATATATATATATTCATCCCACAATGTCCCATTCATGGTAGAAGAGAGGGATTGGTAAGATGGGACAACCATTACAAACCAGCCACCTGATCAGACGTTATTGAACACCTTTCCAGAAGCTTTAATCAATCTTATCTACTGATATTTTCTGAAGAGAGGAAACAAATGTCCTAAAAATAAAAAAATATAAAAAAAAAGTTAAAAAAAAATAAATAAAAAATAATAATCGGCTCACCTCCACTATGAGCATTTTTTGCTCTTCTAATAATCCAAGCTTTCCTAATTGTTCTTCTATTTGCTCCTGCGTCCTCATATTCCTCTCCAGCACAAATGATGCATGCTGGGGCTGTAAGAGCTGTAATAGAAGCCTAGAAGAACCATCAGAGGTCAGGCCCATCTGGTTACAGAAAGAACACAGATACACGCTGTATAAGACAATGGGATGGAAACAAGATTTTAAAAGGAGTTATCAAACACTTTTATACTCCACTGGATAGGTCATTAATATAAGATAGGTGGGGTCCAACCATCGGCCCCCCGATGATCAGCTGTCATCACCTCTGGCAAGATGCAGGCAATGTTCAAAGTGGAACAAAACCGCTCCGTACACTGCGGCCGCTGCCGGGTGCAGACCAGCTATTGAGGAGTACCGGAGGTGATCTGCAGCACCAGGCAGTGGCCACTGGGGTGCGCTCTGTTCACAAGTTACATCCGGCCGTTGCCAGAGCTATAAACAGCTTATTGGTGGGGAGCCAAGAGTCGGACCTACAACGATCTGATATAGACCACCTATTTTATGCATAAATCATCTGCATTAAAGTATTAGAGAACGTCTTTAAGAGCCCTGCATTTTCAGAGCCAAACTTCAGTCAACATCTAATAACCAATTACAAGGTCTTTCTTAGGACTCGTTCACACGAATGTATTTTCAGTAGGAAAGTTGTCTGTGGAACAAATGGACGGCACTCAGACCAATGGGATTCAATGGGAAAGTGCAGAGGAGTCATTTTTCTTTTTTGTCACTGATCGAATCTGTGTGTGAGCAAAAAATAAAGAAAGAAAATGGCAGCATGTCCTCGTTTCATCCGTCAGCCAAGATTCACCCATTCAAGTCTATGGGTACAGAAAAAAATCTGCTTTATACAGATACATTGCAATCCTGTAGCCCTGGAAACTGTAAATGGTTAAAAAACCAGATTAGATCTGGACTGCACATGGACGACAAGTGAGGAAAGAATTCTCCCACTTTTCTGGATGAAACTCTGAATGATATTTTATCTGCTTGTGTGAACAGGCCCTTAGAGGTCTCGACAAGACGGAGGAGCTGATCCAGAGTGTCCAGGTAAAGCTAGCAGTCCAGGTAATGGCGGATACGGGGGCAACCGTCCACATCGTGCTCCATGCCCTTCTAATCTGACCTCCGTGACAGTGATGCTCAGTGTAAAGCCTGAGCTCAGGAGATGTGGGCTCGGACCCTGTTCAGACACACTGGAACTGATCAATCTCCATTCAACATTATGAACGTAAAACTGGAGCACTGGCCCCACTCAAATATATTGTATTATGGTCAAATCATTCCCTTTAGGAACTGAGTGATGTGTAATAGAGGAGGATAAGGCCCCCCGTATACAGTAATCTATTCTCTGATAGGCGAGAGGGCAGAGACGTCATCTCCTCCTTTCTGATAATGTCCCCTGTATCCTGGTGACAGTGATTGTGCCATCCCAGCAGGTGACACTAGAGCCGCTCCCCGCTCTTAGGCTATGTGCCCATGTAAAACCGTCTGCCATGCCAAGCAATGTGAATTGGGATGTGCTGTGCACATGATGCGCTAATTAGCGCGCCAAATTCACATTGCGTTGCAAAACGCAGCATGACCATTTCTACCGCGATTACGCGGCCATTGAAAAGCAGCAAACCCGCAGGTATATGTGGATTTACTGCGTTTCAATTAAATTCAATGGCCGAGAATTTGCAGCGTAATCGGGGTGCGTGTGGTACCCAGGATGAAGAAGAGACTACAACTCCTCTTCATCCCGGCTACCAAGCGGTGAAAAAAAGAAATAAATAAGTTAAAAATAAAAAAACCCTGTATACTCCCCTCTCCGGTCTGCTCCCGGCGGCGTCCTCTCTCCTCGGCGTCCAGCGGTGTACTGGCAGGACCTGCGGTGACGTCATCTAGTCAGCTGATGGTCACCTGACCGCTGACGTCAGAGGTCAGGTGATGGTCGCGTGACCATCAGCTGACTAGATGACGTCACCACAGGTCCTGCCAGTATACCGCGGGACGCTGAAGAGAGAGAACGCCGCCGGGAGGAGACCGGAGAGGGGAGTATACAGGTTTTTTATTATTTTTATCTTTTTAATTCTTTTTTTTTTTACTATAGATGCAGCATTTAAAGCATCTAAGTTGGTCACACAATATAAATCCATGCCGGTTGCCGGTTGCATGGATTTATATTGTGCAACTAACTTGTCAAGCACTTTCCAGGTGATGCTCAAAATCACTTGGAAAAGTGCTTGAAAAAACGCTGAAAAAATGCTGAAAAAACACTTCTCTCTGGCAGAAAAAATGCATGTAAATCTGCTACGTGGGCACATAGCCTTAGGCTATGTGCCCACGTTGCATTTATGAAGCAGAAAATTTCTGCTGCATAAATGCAAGTCCTCTCCCGGAAAAACGCATGCGGAATTCCGCACGCGTTTATCGCGCGTTTTTCGCGCGTTTATCACGCGTTTTCCACATGCGGAATTGCCTTGCGTTTTTTATGCATTGAACAAAGGCAATTCTGCTTGCGGAAACGCAAAATTAAATGACATGCTGCGGATTTTTGAACGCAGCATAAACGCTGCGGAAAAATCCGCAGCATGTGCATAGAACTTGCGGAATCCCATTGGGGACCATGGGGTGCGTGTTACCAAGCGTTTTTCAAGCGTTTACGCTGCGGAAATTCCGCATCAAAAACGCTTGAAAAATGCTACGTGGGCACACAGCCTTAGCGTGTATGTGCTGTACTTATCATTCAGGACTGTGCACAGACCTGCCTGTGACCAAAAGAACAACAAGGCTGTGTGCACACGCTGCAGATTTGGTGCGTTTTTCAATGGAACAGGCTGCCACGAGAGGTGGTGAATTCTCCTTCAATGGAAGTCTTCAAACAGAGGCTGGACAGACATTTGTCTGAGATGCTTTAGTGAATCCTGCATTGAGCAGGGGTTGGACACTAGGACCCTGGAGGTTCCTCCAATTCTAATGTTCTAGGATTCTATGTATAAACACCAGCTGCAATCTTCCATGGAGAAGTAACTGTGGTTTCAGGAGAACTTGCAGCAGAAGGTCTGTGCCTTCCGCTAGCTCCTCCCCCTTCCGCTAGCTCCTCCCCTTCCTTCTGTAAAGAGTATTAATAGCACTAACTGTCATCTATCTCACTAATAGGAAAGTTTGTCTTCACTGAATACAGATTTTACAGATGTTACCGCGAATTGAGACTGAAAGATCAATCCAGCAGGAAAAAGAAGACTTCTCTTATAAGATGATAAAATTACTTATTTTCATGTGTAATATTAATTTACAAAACAAAAATTAAAACAACGGTTATTCTTTAACTAATAAAGCACTTAGGACACGGATTCATTAAGACTGGCCATATTCAAGCTGCTCTTGATGAGGGAGCGTGCTGGAGTCAGACGGTCCAGATTCATTAAGTGGCGCATGAATTATGCACTTCTGACAAGTGGTGTGTGCACCTTGCCACAAATCTTACTCCAGTCACGGACTGGAGTAAGATTTCTGGTGTAAGGGAAGCCACAGTTCGCTATGAATTAGACAAGCTGTGGTGCCACACTTCCATCCTGCCCCAACTCTGCCCATTTTGGTGAAGCTGGGCAAAACTGACGTGAAAACACCAAACGTCACAACATTTTTGATCAACTCAACAATGTACGAGGTGTATGAAGCGGAGCCGCGCGTGGACAAGGTGTGCGGAGCGGAGCCGCGCGTGTACGAGGTGTGTGGAGCGGAGCCGTGCGTGTACGAGGTGTGCGGAGCAGAGCCCCCCGTGTACGAGGTATATGAAGCGGAGCCGCGCGTGGACGGGGTGTGCGGAGCGGAGCCGCGCGTGTACGAGGTGTGCGGAGCAGAGCCCCGCGTGTACGAGGTGTACAGAGCGGAGCCGCGCGTGTATGAGGTGTGTGGAGCGGAGACACGCGTGTACGAGGTGTATGAAGCGGAGCCGCGCGTGGACAAGGTGTGCGGAGCGGAGCCGCGCGTGTACGAGGTGTGTGGAGCGGAGCCGTGCGTGTACGAGGTGTGCGGAGTGGAGTCGAGCGTGTACGAGGTGTGCGGAACCACGCGTATACGAGGTGTGCGGAGCAGAGCCACACGTGTACGAGGTGTGCGGAGCGGAGCCGCGCATGTACGAGGTGTGCAGAGCAGAGCAGCGCATATACGACGTGTAAGGAGCGGAGACGCGCGTGTACAAGGTGTGCGGAGCAGAGTCACACGTGTACGAGGTGTGCGGAGCGGAGCCGCGCGTGTACGAGGTGTGCGGAACCACGCGTATACGAGGTGTGCGGAGCAGAGCCACACGTGTACGAGGTGTGCGGAGCGGAGCCGCGCGTGTACGAGGTGTGCAGAGCAGAGCAGCGCATGTACGATGTGTAAGGAGCGGAGACGCGCGTGTATGAGGTGTGCGGAGCAGATCCGCACGTGTACAAGGTGTACGGAGCGGAGCCGCGCATGTACGAGCTGTACGGAGCGGAGCAACGCGTGTACGAGCTGTACGGAGCGGAACCTTGCTTGTACGAGGTGTGCGGAGCGGAGCCGCGCGTGTACGAGTTGTGGAGCACAGCCGTGCATGTACGAGGTGTGCAGAGCGGAGACACGCGTGTATGAGGTGTGCGGAGCAGATCCGCACGTGTACAAGGTGTGCGGAGCGGAGCCACGCGTGTACGAGGTGTACGGAGCAGAGCCACACGTGTACACGGTGTACGGAGGGGTATTGCGCGTCTATGAGGTGTACGGAGCAGAGCCGCACATGTACGAGGTGTATAGAGCGGAGCCGCGCTTCTACAAGTTGTACGGAGTTGAGCCGCACATGTACAAGGCGTACGGAGCAGCATCGCATGTGTACGATGTGTGCGGAGCAGAGCCACCCATGTACGAGGTGTACAGAGCAGAGCAGCATGTGTACGAGTGTGCAGAGCTGGAGCGGAGCCGCGTGTGTACGAGATGTACGGAGCGAAGCAACGCGTGTACGAGGTGTACGGAGCGGAGCCACATGTGTACTAGGTGTACGGAGCAGAGCCGCGTATGTACAAGGTGTGCGGAGCGGAGCCGCATGTGTACGAGGTGTACAGAGCAGAGCAGTGAGTGTACGAGTGTGCAGAGCAGATCCGCGCTTGTACTAGGTGTACGGCGCGGAGCCGCACGTGTACTAGCTGTACGGAGCATAGCTGTGCATGTACGAGGTGTACGGAGCAGAGCCGCACGTGTACGAGTGTGCAGAGCGGAGCCGCGCGTGTACGAGGTGTACAGAGCAGAGCAGCGTGTGTACGAGTTTGCGGAGCGGATCCGCACGTGTACAAGGTGTACGGAGCGGAGCCGCGCATGTACAAGCTGTACGGAGCGGAGCCACGCGTGTACGAGCCGTACGGATCGGAGCCGCGCGTGTACGAGGTGTACGGATCAGAGCATGTGTGCGGAGAGTGTGCGGAGCGGAGCCGCACGTGTATGAGGTGAACGGAGTGGAGCCGCGAGTTTACGAGGTGTACGGAGCGGAGCCACGCATTTACGAGGTTTACAGAGCGGAGCCGCGTGTGTACGAGGTGTGCGGAGCCGCACGTGTACGACATTTAAGGAGTGGAGCCACGCGTGTAGGAGGTGTATGGAGCAGAGTCTCCAGTGTATGAGTGTGCGGAGCAGAGCCGCGCATGTACGAGTGTGCGGAGCGGAGCCACGCGAGTACGAGTGTGCGGAGCGGAGCTGCGAGTGTACGAGGTGTACGGAGCAGAGACGCGCGTGTACGAGGTGTACGGAGCAGAGACGCGCGTATACGAGTGTGCGGAGCGGAGCCGCGCGTGTACAAGTGTGCGGAGCCGCGGGTGTACGAAGTGTACAGAGCAGAGCCGCGCGTGTACGAGTGTGCGGAGCGGAGCCGCGTGTGTACGAGATGTAAGGTGCAGAGCTGCGCGTGTATGAGTGTGCGGAGCGGAGCCGCGAGTGTACGAGGTGTTCGGAGCAGTCACGCATGTGTGAGTTGTACGGTGCAGAGCCGCGCGTGTACGAGGTGTACGGAGCAGAGCCGCGTGTGTACGAGTGTGCGAAGCGGAGCCGCCCATGTACGAGTGTGCGGAGCGGAGCCGCGCGTGTACGAGGTGTACAGAGCAGAGCCGCACGTGTACGAGGTGTACAGAGCAGAGCAGCGAGTGTACGATGTGTAAGGAGCGGAGCCACACGTGTACGAGGTGTATGGAGCGGAGCCGCACGTGTATGAGGTGTGCAGAGCGGAGCCGCGCATGTACGAGGTGTGCAGAGCAGAGCCGCACGTGTACGCGGTGTACAGAGCAGAGCAGCGAGTGTACGACGTGTAAGGAGCGGAGCCACGCGTGTACGAGGTGTATGGAGCGGAGCCGCACGTGTATGAGGTGTGCGGAGCAGAGTCGCGCATTTACAAGGTGTGCAGAGCAGAGCAGCGCGTGTACGAGGTGTACGGAGCGGAACCGCACGTGTACGATGTGTGCGGAGCGGAGTGGAGCCGCACGTGTACAAGGTGTATGGAGAGACGCCGCCAAGTACGAGGTGTACGGAGCAAAGCTGCGCAAGTACGAGGTGTATGGAGCGTAGACGCGCGTGTACAAGGTGTGCAGAGCAGCGCGTGTACGAGTGTTCAGAGTGGAGCGGAGCCGCGCATGTACGAGGTGTACGGAGCGGAGCCACGCTTATATGAGGAGTACGGACCGGAGCCACGCGTTTACGAAGTGCACGGAGCAGAGCCGCGCGTGTTCGAGGTGTACAGAGCGGAGCCGCGCGTGTACGAGTGTGCGGAGCGGAGCCGCGTGTGTACGAGATGTAAGAGCAGAGTCACGCGTGTACAAAGCAGAGCTGCACGTGTACGAGGTGTACGAAGCAGAGCCGCGCTTGTACGAGTGTGTGGAGCGGAGCCGCCCGTGTACGAGGTGTACGGAGCGGAGCCGCACATGTACGAATTGTACGGAGCTGAGCCGCACGTGTACAAGGCGTACGGAGCGGCGTCGCACGTGTACGATGTGTGCGGAGCAGAGCCGCCCGTGTACGAGATGTGCAGAGCGGAGCCGCGCATGTTCGAGGTGTACAGAGCAGAGCAGCACGTGTACGAGTGTGCCGAGCTGGAGAGGAGCCGCACGTGTACAAGGTGTACGGAGCCGCCCGTGTTCGAGGTGTACAGAGCAGAGCGTGTACAAGTGTGCAGAGCTGGAGCGGAGCGTGGCGTGTACGAAATGTACAGAGTGAAGCCACATGTGTACGAGGTGTACGGAGCAGAGCCGCGGGTGTACGAGTGTGCGGAGCGGATCCGCTTGTGTATAAGGAGTACGAAGCGGATTCGCATGTGTACAAGGTGTACGGAGCGAAGCCACGTGTGTACGAGGTGTACGGAGTGGTGCCACATGTGTACGAGGTGTACGGAGCAGAGCCACGAATGTACGAGTGTGCGGAGCGGATCATCATGTGTACAAGGTGTACGGAGCGGCGTTGCGCGTGTACGATGTGTGCGGAGCAGAGCAGCGCTTGTACGATGTGTGCGGAGCTGGAGCGGAGCTGAGCGTGTACAAGATGTATGGAGCGAAGCCACGCGTGTATGAGTTGTACAGAGCGGAGCCACAAGTGTACGAGGTGTTCGGAGCGGAGCCGCGCGTGTACGAGGTGTACAGAGCAGAGCAGCGCGTGTACGAGTGTGCGGAGCGGATCCGCACGTGTACAAGGTGTACGGAGCGGAGCCGCGCGTGGACGAGCTGTACGGAGAGGAGCCGCGCGTGTACGAGCTGTAAGGAGCGGAGCCGAGCGTGTACGAGGTGTATGGAGCGGAGTCGCGCGTGTACGAGTGTGCGAAGCGGAGCCGCGTGTGTACGAGGTGTACAGAGTAGTTTGCACGAGTTGTACGGAGCGGAGTCGCGCTTGAATGATGTGTGCGGAGCGGAGTCGCGCGTGTACGAGGTGTATGGAGCAGAGCCGCGCAATTACGAGTCTGCGGAGTGAAGCTGCGCGTGTATGAGGTGTGCGGAGCCACGCGTGTACGAGGTGTACAGAGCAGAGCAGTGCATGTACGAGGTGTACGGAGCGGAGCCGCATGTGTAATAGGTGTACAGAGTGGAGCCGCACATGTACGAGTTGTATGGAGCTGAGTCGCGCGTGTACGATGTGTGCGGAGCAGAGCCGCGCGTGTACGATGTGTGCAGAGCAGAGCCACGCGTGTACGATGTGTGCAGAGCAGAGCCATGTGTGTACAAGATGGGCAGAGCGGAGCCGCGGGTGTACCAAGTGTACTGAGCAGAGCAGCGCGTGTACGAGTGTGCGGAGCTGGAGCGGAGCCGCGCGTGTACGAGATGTACGGAGAGGAGCCACGCGTGTACAAGGTGTGCGGAAGATAGCCGCATGTGTACGAGGTGTACAGAGCAGAGCAGCGCGTGTACGAGTGTGCAGAGCGGAGTTGCACGTGTACGAGGTGTAAGGAGGGGAACCGCGCGTGTACAAGGTGTACGGAGCGGAGTCGCGCGTGTACGAGCTGTACGGAACGGAGCCGCGCGTGTACGAGTTGTACGGAACGGAGCCTGCGTGTACGAGCTGTACGGAGCGGAGCCGTGCATGTACGAGGTGTGCAGAGCGGAGCTGCGCGTGTACAAAGTGTATGGAGCGGAGCCGTGCGCGTACGAGCTGTACGGAGTGGAGCCGTGCGTGTACGAGGTGTGCAGAGCGGAGCTGCGCGTGTACAAAGTGTATGGAGCGGAGCAGTGCGTGTACGAGGTGTGCAGAGCGGAGCCGCGCGTGTACGAGGTGTGTGGAGCAGAGCCGCACGTGTACGAGGTGTCTCTGCATACAGCTGAATTTTACCACCACAAAAGGACTAGGTGGACTCTGGCTAGCAACAGAAAAAAATATATATTTTTTTTACTGTGCATACAAATCAATTTCACCCCCAAAAATTGATAAGGTGGGCTACTATAGCTTGCGCTATCACACTGGCAAATTATAAAAATATATTTTTGTGTTCTGCACTCAGCTCTGTATAACAGCTGAATTTCAATCCCACAAAATGAAAAGGTGTGCTAGTCTTTATTAAAGCCATAAAAATTAAATAAAAAGTTGAATAAAATGTAACACTAAAGCCAAGTTCACACAACATGAAGACTGCATTTTTTTATGCAGGTGTCCGCACCATACAACAAAATAACAATCTTATTATTGTGTGTTTGCTGAGTTTCTTTTGAGTTTTCCCCCTTAAAATGTGTTTTGGTGAAGCTGTGAATCTACATTTTTAATACTACAGAAAAACTTAGATTTTTGAGCTTAAAAATGTTTTTTTTTTTACAGGCTCCACAGAGGCTTATATATATAAAAAATAAAAAAAATGCATGAAATCCGCACAGTTCAGCAGCGTCTTTAGACTCACTGCAGGCGTAGATTTCATTAAATCACATCCACTGCACTTGCACATTTAGGCCGTGTTCAGATGTAGCATAAGTGCTGTGTTTTTTCAGCTGCTTTTTTGGAACAGTCATTTTGCAGCATTTAAATGGCCAAGAAAAGTGGATGTGATTTCATGAAAACGGCTCTGTGGTCTAAAGACGCTGCTGATCTGTACGGTTATGGTTTATTTTACGTCTGGAGACTTCTATGTGGAAAAAGAGAGAAAACGCAGGTAAAAAGACTGCAGTTACCTTAAGAGCAGAATCAAAGCCATTCTGTATTATAACAAAAAATGAACAATGCGGCTTCACATCTGCACCAAAAAACATCAAATAAGGGGGAAAAGGCATAAAAAAATGCAGCAAGTACGCAATAATCAGAGAAGATTGTTATTGTGTAGTTTGGTGTGGACATCTGCAGAAAACAAAAAAAAAATACAGTATTTATTCAACATGTGAACACGGCCTTGCAGACACAAAAAAGCCAATGTCAAATAGTGAAGCTACATAAAGATGAGAAAGTTGAATGGACAGAAAATAAATCCATAGATCCCAAGTGAAAGAAGCACGACGCACAGATGACACCATGCCAGCCTCATCAAAAGTCACGCCGGATGAGGCAAGGTTAGTAGTGACGCATGAGCGTGTTCTCTTAACCCTCTCATAGAGCACGCTCAGGTGCTGCCTGAGTATTTTCGGCATCTATGCTCGAGCCGCCGCGGCTGCATGTGTCGCGGCTGTTAGACAGCTGTGACACATGCAGGGATTGCATGTTTGTTAGGCAATCCCTGCATGTGTCACAGCTGTCTAATAGCCCCAGCGGCCCGAGCATAGATACCGAGCACGCCGAAAATACTCGGGCAGCAACCGAGCGTGCTCGGTGAAAGGGTAAACCGAGCATGCTCGTGCAACACTATAGGTAAGAGATTCGTGGCCTCCTGTCCAGCGTCCCAAGAATTGATCCTCTCAGCTCTAGTTCCAACTGTCCTGGATACGGTGAACAGCCCCGTATAAATAAACTAGCTACTGTGAGCGAAATACGCTCTCTTCTACGCCTTCCGAACTCCAAATTAATAAGATTTGTTTTACGAGCGCTCGGGAAATCAATACAGCACAGCCTTGTATGGTGACTAGAAAAGACTTCTGCTTTATTAGCACATGTGGCACTTTAAATAGGGTCAGAGACAAAGGAATAGTTCCCTCTGACCTATGAACCAATAGTAACCTTAAGGGAGTGAATAGTAATGTGAAACCTCACTGCCCATCAGTGTTACCTGATGACCATTACATAAGAGTGAAAACAAAATGGATACCACAGACAAACAAGATGGATTCTTTTCTCTCACACTACTGAATCCGTTCTACACCCGGGTGGCGAGCATCTTTATTGGTATATATTCTCCCATGCTGGTATGTGCTGCCCCCCTCCTGGTATTTGTGCTGCCCCCATCATCCTATACTGGGATGCATGGCACCTCTCACCCCCCAATCCTGGTATGCGTGGCCCCCCTCATCCCCCAATGCTGGTATGTGTGGCCCCCACATCCCCCAATCCTGGTATTCATGGTACCCCTCATCCCCCAATCCTGGTATGCGTGGCCCCCCTCATTGCCCAATGCTGGTATGCGTGGCACCCCTCATCCCCAATCCTGGTATGCATGGCACCCCTCATCCCCCAATCCTGGTATGTATGGCATCCCTCATCCTCTAATCCTGGTATGCATAGGGCCCCTCATCCCCCAATCCTGGTATGGATGGGGCCCCTCACCCCCCAATCCTGGTATGTATGGGCCCCTTACCCCCCAATCCTGGTATGTATGGCATCCCTCATCCCCCAATCCTGGTATGCATGGCGTCCCTCATCCCCCAATCCTGGTATGCATGGCGTCCCTCATCCCCCAATCCTGGTATGCATGGCGTCCCTCATCCCCCAATCCTGGTATGCATGGCGTCCCTCATCCCCCAATCCTGGTATGCATGGCGTCCCTCACCCTCCAATACTGGTATGCATGGCGTCCCTCACCCCCCAATCCTGGTATTGTGTCCTGCTCTGCCGGGGGAGGAGTGCGGCGCCGGAGTACGTGCGTGCCCATACCGCGCTGTCCGGCGCCACTTTGCTGAAGAGACACTGCAAATGTGTCTTCAGTAAAATGGCGCTGGATAGCGCTATGCGCATGCGCCGAAACGACGCCTCACTCCTGCCCTGGTCTCCGGCAAAGAGAGAGGCGCCGCGGCAACGGTCCTCCCGGTCAGGTAAGTATATAAGTATGCATTCAGTGTCTAGGCATACCGCGATCTCCGGCGCCATACACTGCTCTTACCTGTAACGGCTCCATGCGTTCTTCTGCCTAGAGCCAGACTGCGCGTCGCACATGCGCAGTCTATCGAGGCTTCAGACTGAGGGACGCTTAGCCGATTATATTATAGATATAATTATAACACTGTTTATCAATGTACTATATTTTGTTGCTGTGGTGCTCTTTCAGTCATATTTTGATTTATTTTTTTTATCTGCAGCATGTGGTCTGAAGAGCGGCAGGCACTATCTAGTACCGTCCTCCCGTGTGGTCTGAAGAGAGCGGCAGGCACTATCTAGTACCGTCCTCTCGTGTGGTCTGAGGCACGACAGGCACTATCTAGTACCGTCCTCCCGTGCGGTCTGAAGAGCGGCAGGCACTATCTAGTACCGTCCTCCCGTGCGGTCTGAAGAGCGGCAGGCACTATCTAGTACTGTCCTCTCGTGTGGTCTGAGGCACGGCAGGCACTATCTAGTACCGTCCTCTCGTGTGGTCTGAAGCACGGCAGGCACTATCTAGTACCGTCCTCCCGTGCGGTCTGAGTCACGGCAGGCACAATCTAGTACCGTCCTCCCGTGCGGTCTGAGGCACGGCAGGCACAATCTAGTACCGTCCTCCCGTGTGGTCTGAAGAGAGCGGCAGGCACTATCTAGTACCGTCCTCCCGTGCGGTCTGAACAGCGGCAGGCACTATCTAGTACCGTCCTCCCGTGCGGTCTGAGGCACGGCAGGCACAATCTAGTACCGTCCTCCCGTGCGGTCTGAGGCACGGCAGGCACTATCTAGTACCGTCCTCTCGTGTGGTCTGAAGAGCGGCAGGCACTATCTAGTACCGTCCTCTCGTGTGGTCTGAAGAGCGGCAGGCACTATCTAGTACCGTCCTCCCGTGTGGTCTGAAGCACGGCAGGCACTATCTAGTACCGTCCTCCCGTGCGGTCTGAGGCACGGCAGGCACAATCTAGTACCGTCCTCCTGTGCGGTCTGAGGCACGGCAGGCACAATCTAGTACCGTCCTCTCGTGTGGTCTGAGGCACTATCTAGTACCGTCCTCCCGTGTGGTCTGAGGCACGGCAGGCACTATCTAGTACCGTCCGACTTCTTTACAGCACTCTAGGGCATACAGGTGGTGGTCGTACTTTATATGGGGAAAAACAGGTGACAGGTTCCCTTAAGGCTGTGTGCCCACGATGCATTTTTTAAGCAAAAACGCTGCAGAAACGCTTAAAAAACACATGGTAGAAGGCCTGCCATGTTCCCCAATGATAATCCGCATGTGCTGTGCACATGCTGCGGAAATTTCCTCTGCGGATTATCATTGCGGAAAAAAACACAGCACTACCAATTATTTTGCGGAAGTGCTGCATTTTCGCCGCCATTGACTTGCATTAGATCGCATGGATTACGCATCACTGTATATGTAGATGCGCATTCCATGCGTTCTAGTGTGCGGATGGTACCCAGGTATAGAGGAGAGGAGACCGTCCTCCGGACCAGGGTACCATAGAAAACTGTAAAGAAAAAAAAAAGAATAAAATAAAAAATAAATATATACTTACCTTCTGGCGGCCCCCCGCTGCACTCCTCCTCTCATGCCGGAAGTTCGCGATATACTGAAGGACCTGTGCTGACATTATAGTCATGTGACAGGTCACGCGACGCTGACGTCGGCAGGTCCTTCAGTGTATCGCTGCTGGCAAGGGAGAACGGAGGGAAAGCAGGACACCGGGGGCCATCAGAGGGTAAGTATATATTTATTTTTTTAACATTCTTTCGGTCACACTATATAAATCCATGCCGGTTGCATGGATTTATTTAGTGTGACCAAGTTGTCAAACACTTTCCAAGTGATGCTAAAATCGCTTGGAAAGCGCTTGACAACCCGCATGCGGAAATGCAAGTGAAGAACGCTTCACTTCCGCTTGTCCCTGGCAGCAAAACGCATGTACAATCCGCATGCATAATCCGCATGTACAATCCGCATGCACAATCCGCATTGTGATGCAGCAGGCATCCCTTTAATGGTTCAGTGTGTGTTTTGACGGACCACGTACCTCCCTCAGCTGACTGGTCACATGACTGTGACATCACACAGGTCCTTTTGCACAACAGAAGGTCTGGACATGTGACTGTGAGATAAGCACAGGTCCTGTGGCTGTTTCTATAGGATATAAAAACCCTGGTAATTTGAGACAGAAGTATGCAGGGGTGTGATAGGCGTGATAGGCGTGATAGGCGTGATAGGCGTGATAGGCGTGATAGGCGTGATAGGCGTGATAGGCGTGATAGGCGTGATAGGCGTGATAGGCGTGATAGGCGTGATAGGCGTGAGGCCTGTTACCTGTGTGTGTGGCACCGTGTGAGGCCTGATGAAGCTTGGTGGACTCCTGGAGGGTGAAGCCTGGATCCTTGTGTGTGTAAGTGATGCCAGTAAGCCTTGGAGAGCCAGAGGTTTTGGAGGATAAGCGTCCTGGAGGGCAGAGCCTGGATCTGTGTGTGTGAGAGATGCCAGTGGCCTTGGACGGGATAAGGGCTGGAGACCACGTGTGGTAAGCTGTAGAGCCACAGTGGTGGCGGAACCAAATGGACTGAAGCAGCTAAAACCTGACAAAGGTAATACACTTTGTTATATGGACATTGCTATAGTATTACCTTGCTGAAGGCTGTATCTGGAGCCAAGTGGGCCTGTCTGCCACTTGAGCTCGTGGACATTATATGTGTGAACTGCGGTTTATGAAGTATAATAAACTGCTGAAGTGTGAAAACCAGAAAGACATTGCTGGTGTGCATTAATTGACGCGCTGCAGCGAGTATTCCCCAGGATGATGACTAGCGCTGCCTTACAGCATGCACGATCCGCATGGACGATCCGCATGCGTTTTTTTCTGCCAGGGAGTTGCAGAAACTCTCAGGATAAAATCCTGAGCATTTCTGCATCGTGGGCACACAGCCTAAAGCAGGTTTTCATCTATGCAGCTTGTACAAGTGAACTTCATTGTTTGAAAAGTGGGTTACCTGTCTAAGCCATGTTATTATAGTACCTTTTATATGGTTTACACAGGTGCATCATGGGCTTTTCCTGCCCTATGAGTAAAATGAAAGGCTAAAATACAATGTGGAAAATTAATCAGAGAAATGTTTTATTTACATTCAGAACAGGTTTAAAAGAAACAAAATAACCATTACCACAGAAATCTCAAACGTTTAATTGTAGAAATATTCTAGAAATAACATTTTACCATTATGTATAGAAATAATTCTAGTTTTATAAAAGTGCATTTATGGGAGGATTGTGGGTAAGGTCTTTGGCTTTGCCCCGACCCCTCGGCCTGCCTCCGGTGTCTGATGTCTCAGCGTCCTGGAACTGAGATCATGATGCTGCTTTGGATAGCAAATCAATAGCCTTGAAAAACCCAGGAATAAGGGAAGGGGGTCTTTAGGGAAATTGGTCTCGAAAACAAGGCAGCGTGGAAAAATCTATTTTGTGGCTGTAGTCGACAACGTCTCAGACCCAAGAGTTGTTGACTACCGAGAGCCACTCATCCCGGAACCAAAGGAGACGGCCACCCACCCCAAGAAACATCCCAGGTGGGAATCTTCTAGATCCGGGCCTGGCAGACCAGCGCTGGTGGGTTCGTTGATGCCAGGAGGGGGCTAGCCTAAAGGAAGGTCTCTTCTTTTCCTGGTGGGCCGGAGTGTTGTCCTTTTGGTTGCTTTTCTACACTGAAAATTTCCGAAAGGACCAAAACTGGACTGTGCGTCTCTTGGGAGGAGGGCATTTGGCCCTCTGTTGCAGAAACAAAATACTCTTACTCCCCATGGCATTAGAGATCATCTTATCTAGCTCTTCGAAAAGGCGGGAGCCCTGGAAGGTGAGGCTGGTGGACTTTTTGGAAGCTGAATCTACGTTCCATGATTTCAGCTATGAGGCCATGGGGATGGTGATGTTGCCGGCTTCCAGGGCTGAATAGGGGGCTGCAGGGGGGCGGGCACACTCTCCTTATGGGGTCTCTGGGGGGATATAATGTTTGCAGGGGGCCATCTGCTGGGACGTCCCCCCCCCACAAGCGTGCATCATCCGTCCCCCCCCCACAAGCGTGCATCGTCCGCCCCCCCCCCCACAAGCGTGCATCGTCCGCCCCCCCCCCAAGCGTGCATCGTCCGCCCCCCCCCACAAGCGTGCATCGTCCGCCCCCCCCCACAAGCGTGCATCGTCCGCCCCCCCCCACAAGCGTGCATCGTCCGCCCCCCCCACAAGCGTGCATCGTCCGCCCCCCCCACAAGCGTGCATCGTCCGCCCCCCCCACAAGCATGCATCGTCCGCCCCCCCCACAAGCGTGCATCGTCCGCCCCCCCCACAAGCGTGCATCGTCCGCCCCCCCCACAAGCGTGCATCGTCCGCCCCCCCCACAAGCGTGCATCGTCCGCCCCCCCCACAAGCGTGCATCGTCCGCCCCCCCCACAAGCGTGCATCGTCTGCCCCCCCACAAGCGTGCATCGTCTGCCCCCCCACAAGCGTGCATCGTCTGCCCCCCCACAAGCGTGCATCATCTGCCCCCCCACAAGCGTGCATCATCTGCCCCCCCACAAGCGTGCATCATCTGCCCCCCCACAAGCGTGCATCATCTGCCCCCCCACAAGCGTGCATCATCTGCCCCCCCACAAGCGTGCATCATCTGCCCCCCCACAAGCGTGCATCATCTGCCCCCCCACAAGCGTGCATCATCTGCCCCCCCACAAGCGTGCATCATCTGCCCCCCCACAAGCGTGCATCATCTGCCCCCCCACAAGCGTGCATCATCCGCCCCCCCACAAGCGTGCATCATCAAGCCCGCACCACCCCCCCCAGAATACCTCCAGAGCCCGCAGCATGCCCTCAGTATCCCCACAGAGCACCCAGAGCCCGCAGCATGCACCCAGAGCCCCCACAAGCCTGCAGCATCCCTCCAGAGCAACCACCAGCCCGCAGCATGCCCCCACCAGAGCCATAGACATGCCACCACAGCCCGCAGCATCCCCACAGAGCCCCCACATGGGTGCATCATCAGCCCCCCCCCAGAGCCCCCACGAGCAAGCAGCATGCCCCCAGCGTCCCCACAAACCCGCAGCATTCCTCCAGAGCCACCACCAGCCCGCAGCATGCCCACACAGCCCCCACCAGAGCAATAGACATGCCACCACAGCCCGCAGCATGCCCCCAGCATCCCCACCAGCCCGCAGCATCCCTCCAGAGCCACCACCAGCCCGTAGCATGCCCATAGAGCCCCCACCATGCCCTCAGCATCCCCACCAGCCCGCAGCATCCCCCCAGAGCCACCACCAGCCCGCAGCATCCCCCCAGAGCCACCACGAGCCCGCAGCATCCCTCCAGAGCCCCCACCAGCCCGCAGCATGCCTAGACAGCCCCCACTAGAGCAATAGACATGCCACCACAGCCTGCAGCATGCCCCCAGCATCCCCACCAGCCCGCAGCATCCCCCCAGAGCCACCAACAGCCCGCAGCATCCCCCCAGAGCCACCACGAGCCAGCAGCATCCCTCCAGAGCCCCCACCAGCCCGCAGCATGCCCCCACAAGCTCGCAGCATTCCTCCAGAGCCACCACCAGCCCGTAGCATGCCCACGGAGCTCCCAGAGCCCCCACACGCATGCATCATCCCCCCCCCAGAGCCCCCCCAAGCGTGCATCATCCGCCCCCCCCAAGCGTGCATCATCCGCCCCCCCCAAGCGTGCATCATCCGCCCCCCCCAAGCGTGCATCATCCGCCCCCCCCAAGCGTGCATCATCCGCCCCCCCCAAGCGTGCATCATCCGCCCCCCCCCCAGCGTGCATCATCCGCCCCCCCCCCAGCGTGCATCATCCGCCCCCCCCCCAAGCGTGCATCATCCGCCCCCCCCCCCCAGCGTGCATCATCCGCCCCCCCCCCCCAGCGTGCATCATCCGCCCCCCCCCCAAGCGTGCATCATCCGCCCCCCCCCAAGCGTGCATCATTCGCCCCCCCCAAGCGTGCATCATTCGCCCCCCCCAAGCGTGCATCATTCGCCCCCCCACAAGCGTGCATCATTCGCCCCCCCACAAGCGTGCATCATTCGCCCCCCCACAAGCGTGCATCATCCGCCCCCCCCCACAAGCGTGCATCATCCGCCCCCCCCCACAAGCGTGCATCATCCGCCCCCCCCCACAAGCGTGCATCATCCGCCCCCCCCACAAGCGTGCATCATCCGCCCCCCCCACAAGCGTGCATCATCCGCCCCCCCCACAAGCGTGCATCATCCGCCCCCCCCACAAGCGTGCATCATCCGCCCCCCCCACAAGCGTGCATCATCCGCCCCCCCCACAAGCGTGCATCATCCGCCCCCCCCACAAGCGTGCATCATCCGCCCCCCCCACAAGCGTGCATCATCCGCCCCCCCCACAAGCGTGCATCACCAAGCCCGCAGCATCCCCCCAGAATACCTCCAGAGCCCGCAGCATGCCCTCAGCATCCCCACAGAGAACTCAGAGCCCGCAGCATGCACCCAGAGCCCCCACAAGCCTGCAGCTTCCCTCCAGAGCAACCACCAGCCCGCAGCATGCCCCCACCAGAGCCATAGACATGCTACCACAGCCCGCAGCATCCCCCCAGAGCCCCCACACGCGTGCATCATCCCCCCAGAGCCCCCACACGCGTGCATCATCCCCCCAGAGCCCCCACAAGCGTGCATCATCCGCCCCCCCCCACAAGCGTGCATCATCCGCCCCCCCCACAAGCGTGCATCATCCGCCCCCCCCACAAGCGTGCATCACCAAGCCCGCAGCATCCCCCCCAGAATACCTCCAGAGCCCGCAGCATGCCCTCAGCATCCCCACAGAGCCCGCAGCATGCACCCAGGGCCCCCACAAGCCTGCAGCATCCCTCCAGAGCAACCACCAGCCCGCAGCATGCCCCCACCAAAGCCATAGACATGCCACCACAGCCCGCAGCATCCCCACAGAGCCCCCACACGCGTGCATCATCCGACCCCCCCCCCCCCAGAGCCCCCACACGGGTGCATCATCCCCCCCCCCCCGCAGATTATCTCCAGAGCCCGCAACATGCTCCCACAGAACCCGCACCAGCCCCATAGAGCACCCACGAGCCCGCAGCATGCCCCCAGAGCCACAAGCCCATAGCATGCCCCCACCATCCCCCACAGACCCGCAGCATGCCCCCACCAGCCAGCAGCATGCCCCCAGCATCCCTCCAGAGCCACCACCAGCCCGCAGCATCCCTCCAGAGCCACCACCAGCCCGCAGCATGCCCACAGAGCCCCCACCAGAGCCATAGACATGCCACCACAGCCCGTAGCATCCCCACAGAGCTCCCAGAGCCCCCACACGCGTGCATCATCAGCCCCCACCAGCCCACAGCATGCCCCCACCATCCCCCACAGACCCGCAGCATCCCCCCCAGAGGCACCACCAGCCCGCAGCATCCCTCCAGAGCCCCCACCAGCCAGCATGCCCGCAGCATCCCTCCAGAGCCCCCACAAGCCCGCAGCATCCCTCCAGAGCCACCACCAGCCCGCAGCATACCCACACAGCCCCCACCAGAGCAATAGACATGCCACCACAGCCCGCAGCATGCCCCCAGCATCCCCACCAGCCCGCAGCATCCCTCCAGAGCCACCATGAGCCCGCAGCATCCCTCCAGAGCCACCATGAGCCCGCAGCATCCCTCCAGAGCCCCCACCAGCCAGCAGCATGCCCCCAGCATCCCCACAGAGCCCCCACAAGCCTGCAGCATCCCTCCAGAGCCACCACCAGCTCGTAGCATGCCCACAGAGCCCCCACCAGAGCCATAGACATGCCACCACAGCCGGCAGCATCCCCACAGAGCTCCCAGAGCCCCCACACGCGTGCATCATCATCAATCATCATCATCCCAGACCACCCAAAGCCCGCAGCACCCCCCCAGAGCCCAGCACTGACCTCCTCCTGAAGCTTCACCGTATCACTTTCTGCATGAATCTATGGCGTCTGGTGCTAAACTAGAACACGCCCATAATGCAGTCAGGACACGCCCATGGAAACGACGTCATACCTGGAAGGAGCCCATACATTCTAGCGTTTACCAGGGAGGAGGCTGCAGAGCGAGTGGTTGGTGGTGAGGCTGCTGAGTATTGGGGAGACATGGCGGATGACTGCGCACCCCACACTGAGCTCCCGGGGGGGGGGGGGCAGTCTCAGTCCGGGGGGGCACCCTGGCTTCCTGTGGATGTGGTTAGTCCCCTGCACTATAGAGAGCGGCTCATAGACTGCTGTAGAGCAGCAATGGTCGGTGACGGGTCAGAGCCGGGGATTACAGGGAGCCGCAGCCTCTCACCTGTCAGCAGTTGGACTATAAACCAGGTTTCCAGTCACTGACAGTATGGCTGGAGCTGCGCCCATTATGCACTGTTAGAACTTGGCGATGTCTGCCATGTTTGGAGGTTCCTGGATTCTGTATTTTTCTGCACAGGGTTTGTCCATGAGAAAAAGGAACACAGAGCGCCAGTCCTGGCCACAGGCTGTGTCTGGTACTACAGCTCCGGTCTAGTGACGTGACAGGTGCTGAGCTGTAATGCCACACACAGCCTGTGCCCAGGGGTGGCGCTGTAATACAACAGCTCTGACTTTCTACTCTGGGACAACTTCTGTAAGGCTGAATTCACACATCTGTGCTCCACGGAGCGAGCTCAGACCTGACAACCGCTGGGTCACCAGTGCTGATCTGTGATTACCTCCTAGGAATAGATGAGGCACTGATCAGGTCCGGAGAGCCGGGCCGGGTCCTCCGATCCCACCACGGATGTGTGAATTCCTCCTTAAGTTAATATCTTAGTGTTAGAGTTCTCCTTTAGAATTTGTGTTCACATGAGAGTAATTTATTATAGTTTATTGTGTAACTTTCGAAAAACGTATCGATTACTAATCCTGAGTTACAGCCAGTGATAGTCTAGAGCTGCGTTCAGAGATCTGCAGGCTTCTGAGCTGAAATCTCCCAGCAGTCCTTGCTGCGATCACTATTGTTAGCGTTGCAATGTTAAGGCTGGTGCAGATAGCAGTGTTTTCGGTCGGAGTGCGATCTGACAAAACATTGAATCGCACTGTGACCAGTGTTTGTCCAAGGAGAAAAATCGGACATGTGCACGGCCCGATAGACGGTCTGTCCGAGAACAAAAATCACTATGCTTGAGTTTCATCTAATATTCGGATCACGCTCTGCCATGCAAGTTAATGAGTCCTTGGAAAAGATCGCACTGCACTCAGATGACATCTGAGTGCAGTCCCATTTTTCACGGATTGACGGAACGAAGAAGATGGAGAATTTTTTTTTACCTATGTCTTGTATCTTGTTTTGTGTCACTTTATGTACAAATCCTGACTGACTATGGACAATTTTTGTCTAATCAGTGCTAGGAGCTCACTACATACATTTCTGTTTGTCCACCCACTTTTTGACGAGTGACCACAATCTAATTGAGATCTGGAGAGTTTACTGGCCATGAACCCAAAATGTTAATGTTACCCAGACACTTGGTTGTCACTTTTGCCTTGTGACATATTCTCCGTCATGCTGGTATATGCATTGTTAATCACCAAAAATGCTCCTGCAGTGTTCTTAGGCAAAATTGTGAGTGAGCCCACTCCCTTTTGATGATGGATAACTCCACACATGACTCGTCTCGGGTGCTTTACTGTTGGCATAACACAGGACTCAAAGTAGCGCTCAGCTTTTCTTCTCCGGACATTCATTCTTCCATATGTCCCTAACAGTTTGAAGGGGGCCTTCATCAGGGAAATAACTTTACCCCAGTCCTCTGTAATCCAATCACTGTAGTTTACTGCATTTTATAATCCTGTTCTTCATCTTTTTCATGGAGAAAAGTGGTTTCTTTGCTGCCCTACTTGACACCAGCACAGCCTCCAAAATCCTTCTCCTCACGGTGTGTACAGATGCACTGACGCCTGCCTGCTGCCATTCTTGAGCAAGCTCTGCACTGATGTTGAACCAATTCCATAGCTGAATCCTATGTAGGAAGTGATACAGGGACTTGCTGGACTTTCTTCGGAGTCCTGAAGTCTTCACAGCAAATTAACCTCCCCCTATTAAGTTATTATTTATTATAGTGCCATTTATTACATGGAGCTTTACATGTGAAAAGGGATATACATAGCAAAAAACAAGTACAATAATCTTGAACAAAAACGAATCACCGACTGGTACAGGAGGAGCGAGGACCCTGCCCGCGAGGGCTTACAGTCTACAATGAATGGGTGAGGATACAGTAAGTGAGGGTAGAGCTGGTCGTGCAGTGGTATGATGGAGCGGTGGTTACTGCAGATTGTAGGCTTGTCAGAAGAGGTGGATCTTCAGCTTCCTTTTGAAGGTTTCCACGGTTGGCAACAGTCTGATATATTGGGGTAGAGTTCTAGAGTAGGGGAATGCATGGGAGAAATCTTATGTGCAATTGTGGGAAGAGGAGATAAGAGGGGAGTAGAGAAGGAGATCTTGTGAGGATTGGAGGTTGCGTGCAGGTAAGTACCGGGACACTAAGTCACAGTTATATGGAGGAGACAGGTTGTGGATGGCTTGGTATGTCATGGTTAGGGTTTTCAACTGGAGTCTCTGGATAATGGGGAGCCAGCGAAGGGATTGACAGAGGGGAGAGGCCAGGGAATAGCGGGGGGGACAGGTGGATTAGTCGGGCAGCAGAGTACAGTTATCTGACAGGAGAAAACAAACTCCTTTGCCATGCTTGCCGATGGGGCGAGGGGTGTGGGAATGGTGGAATCCAACGTATGAAAGTGCAGCTGGAGACGCCATGTCAGATGGGGTGAGTCAGGTACCATTGATGCCAAGGAAGGAAAGTTTGTTAGTAATGAAAAGGTCATGGATGTAGGAAAGTTTGTTGCAGATGGAGAGAGCGTTCCATAGAGCTCCTGTTAGTGGGATTGGGGAAGCGGGGGATGGGCAATGGGTATAGGGTTAGAAAGGTTGTGGAAATTTGATAGATTGTGGATGAGAGGTAGAAGTGACTGTGGGGATGTGGTGAGGAGGGCCATGATTTGGAGAGATATCGCCAGCAGTGAGGAGCAGCAGGAGAGAGCGTGAGGTGGCTGTCTGTGTTTGGAGACAGAGGATTGTATGTTGAGGAACAGATCTGAGGAGGAGGTGAGATGGAGGGAGAGATGAGCAGTTCATTACTAGGTGTAGGGATGAGAAGGGTTAGTAGAACGTGTAGGACTATAGGGGTGAGAGTGAAAACAAAGAGAAACATTTTTTACTCTGGCTGTGCAGTTACCTTCAGTTATCTTCTGGTTCAATTCTGGTCTAACTCAGTGCAGCACACTGTAAGGTGGCTGCCAGACAGGTCGTGGACGGGAGGTATGTGTCCCCGAAGTACCAAACTTCGGTGATGTAGGACATGGAGAAGCAGGCTCCAGAACACATAGTGCTGGGAGGGAGTTAATGGGCCCAGATTAAAGGGCCGGGTTTCAAGAGCAGCTGAAAGAGTTGGGGGGAAACAGCTGCTCACTCACCTCCAGTCCAGGTCTTGGAAGGCTGATTTAAGACAGCTGCGCCTGTCTCAGTGGTGCTGTGTGTTGTGCAAGGTGAGCAAACCTTGCATGTGCTGCTCAGTCTGCTGGAGGCCGAGAAAAGCACTACATTTAAACGGTTGATGCCGTGCTGTATGGACTGGTTATTTTTAGTTTTGTTCTGTTATAGCAGTGTTTCCCAAACCCCATCCTCACGGACCCCCATAGGTCATGTTTTCAGAATCTCCTTAGTATTGCACAGGTGAGAGAATTTCTGATGCCTTGATGATACTTCAATCACCTGTGTAATACTAAGGAGATCCTGAAAATACGACCTGTGGGGTCTGTGAGGATGGGGTTTGGGAAACACTGCGTTATACCTTTTGTGTATCTATTGTATGGTGGCAGAAGGTGCCAAGCCCCCCCTGCTTTGGGCAGAGGGGGGGGGGTGTGTAAGGTTGCTGCCGGACAGGTCGTGGACGGGAGGTATGTGTCCCCGAAGTGCCAAGCTTTGGTGATGTAGGACCCGGAGAAGCAGGCTCCAGCACACATAGTGTAGGGAGTTAGTGGGCCCGGATTGAAGGGCCGAGTTTTACGAGCAGCTGAAAGAGCTGTTATGTTTTGTTTTCCTGGTTGGTTTATGGACATTTAATAAACCACCAGTTTGTTTTGGAACCTGCGGACTGCATTCCTGTGTGAACCTGCGCCTACCCAAGAGCTGATCCGTCACAGCACGTATATGATGCACCGCAGACTAAATTCTTAATGACCCGATAAATGGTTGATCTAGGGGCAATCTTACAAGCAGCAATGTCCTTGCCTGCAAAGCAATGATGACTGCACATGTTTCCTTGAAGGTAATCAGAAGACAATGATTTGAAGCACCAGCCTGTTCTTGTAATTCAGTAAGCATGACTGTGGAAATGGGGGTTTTGTGGTTAAGTAATTTCCTTGGGAAAAAAATTAATATGCATTTTTTTTTTTTTTTAACAATTCATCTGATCATTCTTCATAACAATCTACAGTTAATGCAAATTGACACTATAAAAACTGAAGCAGCAAACTTTATGAAAGCCAGAATGTGTTTCAGTCTCCAAACTTGCCGACTGTGTATTATTGTGTTACCTCTTTTGTATATTATTGTGTCGCTTCTCTTTTCAGTTTGTTAGCCACATTCTGCCAGGCGAGAGCTTGTGGGTACAATCATGCGGCTGGTGATTCTTGATGACTATGCCCGGGCCAGTGAACGGGCAGCAAAATACATAAGTAATCGCATCGCCCAGTTCAATCCTGGACCTGACCATTACTTCACACTTGGGCTACCCACAGGTAATGTGCCTTTTATCTATCTTTATCCAGTTTTCCACGAGTTGGTTCAAGCGTTTTAGTTGTGGATTGAACTATTTTTGCACATGTGAATTATGAGAAGTCCTCAGGAGTAAGTCAGATGTGTATGGTAAAGCTTCATAGAGGAGGGAGACTCCAAGTTCACCGCTGAACATCTGCTCTCTCCATGTTTCGTTGCGATCTACCAGTGTCTCCGTAAGATTTGGCCATTCTCTACTGTTATATGCAAGAGTGTGCCAATTTTCCAAAGGAACAAGGAGATTGAGTAGCCTCTTGCCACTGATCGGCAAACAAATTTGGAGAAAATAATTGGACAAAGCCTGAAGGACGCTGTAATGCAGGGCTGTGTTCTGGGGGATCGATGAAGACATAAGAAGCATGATCTGTGCTGAACAGTATGGATGGTAATCCAAAGCCTCCATAACCAAGCTTGGCGTGGAAGGCACTCGGGAAATAGGAGTGTGAGTTGGGGGTCTCCCAGTGGTAATACAGTTGGAATCACTGCCTTATTAATACAACGGGGAACTGTTTTGATTTCAATTAACATTAAAGGGGTTGTACGTACCCTACACTGATTTAATCCTAAATCTCTATTTAATTTAATAATCTACCGTATTTTTCGGACTATAAGACGCACTTTTTTTCCTCCAAAATTTTGGAGGAAAATGGGGGGTGCGTCTTATAGTCCGAATGGGGGGGGTGTATGTATGTATATGTGTATATATGTATAATATAATATTGCTATTGAACCCGTTCTACGCCCGGGTGGCGAGCATTTTTATTGGTATATGGTCTCCCATGTTAGTATGTGCTGCCCCCCTCCTGGTATTTGTGCTGCCCCCGCCATCCTATCCTGGAATGCGTGGCTCCCCTCATCCCCAATCCCGGTATGCGTGGCTCCCCTCATCCCCAATCCCATTATGCGTGGCTCCCCTCATCCCCAATCCCATTATGCGTGGCTCCCCTCATCCCCAATCCCGGTATGCGTGGCTCCCCTCATCCCCAATCCCGGTATGCGTGGCTCCCCTCATCCCCAATCCCGGTATGCGTGGCTTCCCTAATCCCCCCCCACTATACACACATCCCCAAAAAAATAAACAGTTATACTCACCTTTCTTCTCTGTACTCCAGCGCTGCAGCGTCCTGTTCTGCCGGAGGCCGGGGGAGGAGTGCGGCGACAGAGCACAGCACCGACCGGCGCCAATTTGCTGAAGACACACTGTAAATGTGTCTTCATAAAAATGGCGCCGGATAGCGCTATGCGCACGCGCCGATCCAACGTCTCACTCTGCCCCCGGTCTCCGCTGAAGAGAGGCGCCGCAGCAACGCTCTTCCCGGTCAGGTAAGTATGGTGCCGGAGATCGCATTGTGCGTTCAGTGCCTACACACAACCGCGATCTCTGACGCCATACACCTCTTACCTGTAACGGCTGGATGCGGTCTTCTGTCTGGAGCCAGACTGCGCGTCACGCATGCGCAGTCTATCGAGGCTTTGGACAGAGACCCGCATCCCCGGTTATATTATAGATTGTGGGGTGTGAGGGGAGTGGTAGCTGTGGAGGAGCGGGGCACAGGAGGCAGCGGTGCAGCCTACACTGTCCCTGCTGCTAAAGAAAATGAATATTCACTGCTCCTTAATAGCAGCACACAGTGTAGCAGCGCTGCGGCTCCTGCTGCTGCCGGAATCGCCTGTGCCCGCTGTTAAAGGGCATGAATATTCAACCTCTCTCCACGCTCATGGGCATGGGGAGGGGGTGAATATTCATGCCTTTTAATAAGCGGGCACACGCTATAGCCCGGCAGCAGCAGGAGCCGCAGCGCGGCCAAGCTGTGTGCCGGCTATGAAGGAGAGAAGTCACTGCTCCCCGCGCACACAGACCCGGCGTGGGGAGCAGTGACTTCCGGCAGCTGATCTCTCCATGTGAGCCGCGCATGGCAGTGACGTGCGGCTCACATGGAGAGATCAGTGCGGGCAGACATGAGGAGAGAGAAGAAAGGTGAGTATAAGTGTTTATTTTTTTTTTTTTTATGTGCAGCCTGATGGGGATTAGGGGGACCATGCATATTAGGGTATGGATGAGGGGGCCATACAAAACAGGATAAAGATGAGGGGGCCATACATACCAGGATGGGGATGAGGGGTGCCGTGCGTACCTGGACGGGGATGATGGCCGCCGTGCGTACCTGGACGAGGATGATGGCCACGTATAAAAGGAAGGGGGTTGGGCATATATACCAGGATAGGGGATATTGTCAGAATTGGGTATTACCCCTATACCAGAAGACCCCCTCCCCCTTAAAAGTGCATCATGAAAAATTTTTTGCTTAATTTTTTTTTTTTTTTTCCCTCCTCTAAAACCTAGGTGCGTCTTATGGTCCGGTGCGTCTTATAGTCCGAAAAATACGGTAATTGCTTTTCTAATATACTTTAATTAAAAGTTAATCTAAATTTATCTAATTGGGGTGTGTTTGTATGTGTGTATACATTTTTTTTTTTTTTTTTTACTAACTTCCTGTTTGATAACATTTAGTTTGAAAATCCCCAGTGCATCCTGGGATATGAAGACGGACGTGATCAGGAGCAGAGGCTGCGGTCCCTGCTGCTGCCTCTTTCCCCACCCTGAATGAAGCGTCATCAGTGATGCCTGTTTCAGGGGCTGGGCTAGTCCTTGCTACTCTGCGCATGTGTCGGTTGTCAATTCTAACTCTCAGTTGCTCAGCAGGATCTTGTCACTGTGCAATATTCTTTTTAATGCACAGCGTCAGGGATTCCTCAGAGACGACACCGGGGAGATCACGCAATATCTCACCCTGCCATCACTGTCATGGATTTCGTCCGGAATCGCGAGCACACGATCCAGATTACTCAACAGTTCAGCAGTTTTTGGGGATTGCGAATCTCAAGAATGCTACCTCCCGGAAGCTAAAATACGATAAATGAGGGGCCCGGTGAAGAAAGCCATAGCAAATTCGGTCATGTCCCTTGGAGGTGCAATGTACCTGTTGGGTACCCTGATATCGTGGGTTCTGTGAGCACAATACCATTCCAGGGTTTTACAGTGGGATCTGCTACATAATGAAGTTTCTCTTAAGGGGCACTTGGAAGGGAAGATGTCCTTATCACCCCGGTCAGTAAAATCTTTATAGAGGTTAGGCTCATCCTGCCACCAATCTCGAGGGGTTCCCTGGGTACTTGGGGTCACTAGCACAATTACCACAGATGCGAGTCCCAGAGGGTGGGGAGCCCAGGGGACCTGGTCAGATATCGAAAAGGGTCTCTCCTCCAATGCAAAAGAACTTTTGTCGGTCCGAGCTCTGCAGTGCCTGTTTGGGGTGAAGTTCGGGTCCTAGGACGCATCGACTATGCAGCCTGCACAGCAGATCACAGCCCGGGCACCACGTCTCCGGGTAAGTCTCCACCTTGTGAGTTGCTTCTTGTGCAGCAGCCCCATGCAAGTTGCTCCTCTCTCCTCAGCCAGTTCATGCTGAAGACTGAGCTCCTCTGCCCAATCTAGGAGCTCAATAGCCCTGATCACGTCAGTGGTAGCCCAGCACTGCTGGATCAGATTTACAAATGGCAAACTAATCAGCCCTAGGCATTTCTAATATGTGCAGAGCAGGCGACATAAGTCTCACCGGCGTCCTCATAGACCTTTGCTCAGCCGGGGTCTAATAGGAGCAGTAAGATGGCTGTCATGGGGTCCATTGTTAGATCTCGGCTGCCATAGAAACTCATCGGCACCATGATCGCGCCTCCCTCTCCTGTCTAAAGTGCCTAAATGCTGTGGAAGCCCCCTACTGTGTCATACAGTGGATTAAACTGCCAGGATCAGGGTTGGCTCCACTGTCGGTGGCTGAGGCAGGAGCAGGACTGTGTTATACAGCCACACTTCTGCCGCAGATCTTGTAAGAACCCTGACAGGACCTGCCTGATGATAATGTGTCCTATAGAGCGGGTCTTGGTACCAGACTGCCCTGTACATATTCACCACTAGCTGGGAACCAGTTACTTACAAGGTCTAGTTTCGGATGTGTTTCCAGGATCTGTAGTTGTCAGCATTTTATCCTTAAGGCCGAGTTATAATATCACTGTAACACTCTCGCCCTGTACCTGTATACCTGCCCTGTGTGCTGCACAAAATTATATAACAAAGTGTGTGTACACAGATATCTATCTCCTGAATGGTATTACTGCTAGATCTCCTGTACATAGAAATATGAGGTTCTTAGCGCACATTTTGAGCAAATTGTGCGAGCCCATCTGCCAACGTCAAGGCGACCTCTTCAGATGGGTCCCTACACTAACTTAGTAACTGGGACTAGTTTTTTGTATTATTATTACCACCATTTTTACTATTTATTATTATTGCAATAATGCAATTAATTGTAACTGTTATAACACTAATTAAAAAAATGTAATTCAATTTTTTTTATTATACTTGTGATTCTAATAATGGTATTACTAAAATCCCTATGCCTAAAGCTGTTGATCCAGAAGTAGGCAAAAACCCCAGGACACCTAACGCCAATTTATTTCATAGGGGAAAAAATTCCTTCTTGACCCCTGGAAAAGGCGAACAGTCCTAGGACCCTGGATCAAAACTAATAATGTTATTACAAGTTATATAATATTACGCTAATTATTGTACTACTGGAGGTATTTTAATTTGTTTTTATAAATCTAACTATTTGATATGGTTATTATTAACATTGTGCTATCTTATTACAGTATTATTCTTCTTTCCTATCACTACTAATACTGCCCTATACCTACAGTGTTGATCCAGAAGAAGGCAAAAACCCCAGGACACCTTCAGCCAATTTGTGTTACAGGGGAAAAATTCCTTCTTGACCCTGAGAAAAGACGATCAGTCCTAGAACCCTGGATCAAACCTAATTATGTTACTAGTTATGTAATTACTATTACTGTACTAAATGTACTACTACAGTTTTTAATATAAATTTTTTTTTATATATTTTGTCTTATGTCCTGCTTTCTTATTAAAGTACTATTCTAACTTTTCTATAACTATTTAATATTACAGTATTGATTGAACTACATCTATAACTATTTTTATTTACTCTTTGTTCTTTCTATAGATATAAGTAGTTTATATTATTATCCTGCTATCTTATTACAGTATTATTCTTCTTTCCTATTACTACTAATACTACCCTATACCTACAGTGTTGATCCAAAAGAAGGCAAAAACCTCAGGACACCTTCAGCCAATTTGTGTCACAGCGGAAAAATTCCTTCTTGACCCCGAGAAAAGGCGATCAGTCCTAGAACCCTGGATCACACTGTTATTCTACCTACTACTATTACTACTGTTATTTTATTACTTTCTTACTATTATCACTAGTATTATTACTCAAATGACACTAATAATGATATACTACCACTAGATTACTACTATCCTGCGATTATTACTTTGGTGGATTTCCACTTACCAGCCGGTATTGCCGTATGATGTTATCGGCAGAGAGGTCTCAGTAGGATGGTCCACATGGTGTTCCTCTTTCCTCTCAAATACCGGTTGATGTAATGGCGGATGTTGTTCTGCTTCTTCCTTTATGTTGTAGGATCGATTCTTCTGTCCTCTTCTTCTGTCCTCTTCTTCTGTCCTCTTCTTCTGTCCTCTTCTTCTGAAACGCAACCAGATATTAGCAGCAATCTTCAACTGACAGAGCGCCATTACTGACCTCATCCCGCTAAGTAAAAGTGTTTTTCCTGTTTTACACAGAATGCAGACTACCGTGCAGCAACCTATACTCCCGAGGGGCCGCAGGAAACTGGAGTGAATAATGTCCCCCTCTACCTTTGGATTACGCTTATGCCGTGTTCTCACTGGTGCTATTGGCTTCCATTGGAGATTTAAGCTTTTTGGTATTTTTGATGCTGTATAGTTAGTCACAAAGTTACCTGAGACGTAATAAATAGCATTAAAGCTGCAGTAATTTTTTTATATACACTGCTCAAAAATATAAAGGGAACACTTAAACAACAGAATATAACTCCAAGTAAATCAAACTTCTGTGAAATCAAACTGTCCACTTAGGAAACAACACTGATTGACAATCAATTTCACATGCTGTTGTGCAAATGGAATAGACAATAGATGGAAATTATTGGCAATTATCAAGACACCCTCAATAAAGGAGTGGTTCTGCAGGTGGGGATCACAGACCACATCTCAGTACCAGTGCTTTCTGGCTGATGTTTTGGTCACTTGTGAATGTTGGTTGTGCTTTCACACTCGTGGTAGCATGAGACGGACTCTACAACCCACAGAAGATGCTCAGGTAGTGCAGGTCATCCAGGATGGCTCATCAGTGAGAGCTGTGGCAAGGAGGTTTGCTGTGTCTGTTAGCGTAGTGTCCAGAGACAGGCCAGTACACCAGGAGACAGGCCAGTACACCAGGAGACGTGGAGGGGGCCGTAGGAGGGCAACAACCCAGGAGCAGGACCACTACCTCCGCCTTTGTGCAAGGAGGAACAGGAGGAGCACTGCCAGAGCCCTGCAAAATGACCTCCAGCAGGCCACAAATGATCCTCCTTAAGACTGTCAGAAGGAGCTCACTGATAGATTCTCAGTTAGCTAATTTTGCAGCCAGGAATAGACAGTGCAGCACAGATGCTACAGAAGGCAACATTTTTAATGAAACTCAATTACAGAAATCAATTTTAGTCCCAAATACTTGCATTAAAGTAAAAAAAACAAATGGCCCCAAATCTGGACAACCGCTTTAACTCCTTACCAACATCAGCCGTACGTGTATGGTATAAGTCAGTAGCGGGTGTATGGAGCAGAGTCAGCTCGCCCCGTACATGGCAGATAATGGCTGTGACAAACAACCAGGACCTGCCGCTAAGAGCTGCGAGTGGAGCGAAGATCTGCCCACCACTGTTAACCTGTTCAGTGCTGCTGTCAATCACTAACAGCAGCATTAACAGCGCGCCGGCATTGGGACGCATCGTTCCATGCGCCCACCGGCGCTCCTGTGACGCGATCACAGGGCGCAGATGGACTGCTATGACATCCGGGGGTCTGCTGAAGCCTCCGTGCCTGTCATCATAAAGCTTCATTTGGGCTGTAAAGAAGACCGTGGTTTTGCTATATGGAGCATTACTGTGGTATCGCTGTATATAGCACAAGCAATCAGATAATGTATACAAATGCAGTGAAAATTTAAAAAAAAAAAAAAAAAAGCTTAAAATATTAAAACTCCACACGTTCAACTCACCTCCCACTAAAAATAAAGATAATAAAAATATACACATTTGTGGTATGGTCTCTTTCAGAGAAATACAATCTATCCAAATATAAAAAACAAACGATCAGTGAACACAGAAAAAAATTCAAAAAGCCAAAATTACATTTTTTTCGTTCGCCACAATACTGCAGAAAACCCTGTAAGAAGCGATGACCGTGTCATATGTGTCCCAAAATGTTATCAATAAAGTCCTCTTGCCCTTCAAAAAATAAGCTCCACACAGCTCCATCAACCCGAAAAATGAAAATGTTACGGGTCTCAGAAAAAATGGTGACACCATAAAAAAAAGATTTTTTCTTTTGCCAAAACTCTTGGAGAAGTTTGGTCTTGCTGTGATCACACTGAGGAGTAGGATCCTATTACCAGGTCATTTTCACCACACTATGTGCGCCGTTAAAACCCTTCCCAGATAAACAGGGTCAGGCTTTTTTTTTCCTCGCACTTTTACTGCACTTGGACTTTTTTTCCCGTTTTCTAGTACTATGTGGTAAATGAATGGTGGGATTTATAAGTACCGCTCATCCTGCAAAATAACAAGACCTCACACTATGTGGACAGACATGAAAAAGTTATAGCCCTTGGAAAAAGCCAAGGAAAAAACAGAAAAAAACCATCAATTGGTTCTGTTGGGAAGGGGTAAAGCTGAAGAAACGCATGTAACAGCAGAATATGGAGGAAGGTGAGATATCACAGGCTGGTGGATACTACCTGCTCCATCGCTGGCAGAGTAACCCATCCCCATGGAGGCCGCTGAGATCTTCTCTTGTAGAAACGGATCCAAAATCTATAAAACATCAGGAACAGTCATCAGAGGGTTTGGTGATTGGCTCATATTGGCGATATACCCAGGGGCATTACTGGGCACAGGGAAGATTGGGAATGAATAGGATTGGCTGTTAGATATGTGATCTCTTCAATTAAAGGGGATGTCTAGTTGGAAGAAGTTCTCACTGATCTCTGGTAGGTGATGACTCTTAGATCGGTGGGTTTGGCCGCTATGACCCAATCAGCAGAACAGCACTTATAGATAGAAGTGAGCGAAGTGCAAATGTTCAACCGCCGGTCCGTTCATTCTCTATGGGGGGCGCTGTACTCCGCTTTCTCCTGCATAGAGAATGAATGGAGCGGTGGTCCGGGGAGGGTCTAGCAGGGATTAGTTGGGTTCCCAGCAGATCTAGAAGTTGTCACTTATCATGTGTTGGGGAATAATGACTTCTCCTCTGATAAATGTGCTGATTCCTGTCAGTTGTGGTCGCTGAGTGCGTGTGATGGGATGCGGCTCCGTCCGTTATATTATATCACGTCTTATACCTATAATCTCGCTGATCGCAGGTGTCTGTCTTCACACTCAGATGAGATGGAACAAACTGACCATATAGGACTTTTTTTTTTTTTCTTCTAATTCAAACCGAGCAATCCTATTGGCTGAGTATGAATGCAGTTACCATGGTGACAGAAGTAGCTGCAGATTTAAAGGGACAAGATACTAATATTGCACTAAAGTGTATTTTATTATATACTTCACATAACTGACTGGGTGCACCTTGGTGCTGGTGGGATGGCTTTTTTTTTTTTAATCAAACAACATGTTTACTAAGTACCCTATATTATATATATTTCCTATTGCTTTTTACTTACTTATAGCAGGGTATATGTTCATATTGTTTCTATCCTAAGTTTGTCTATTTTCTAAGAGACGGTGGCAAACTTCTTCCTGGCCTTTGAAGCACAGCTTTCAGTTATTCCTGTCGTAAACCAGGTAAAAAGCTTCGAGCCGAGCGCGATCAGACTCCTTCAGTCCCGCAGCAGGTAAATCTGTGACCATCGCCGGCACTCCTGCTGTTCCTAGTACCGATCCCTCTGAGCGGCTGTGCAGTAATGAAGGCTGGATTCACCCCAAACTTGCTCGTCTTTTTTTTCGATTTCCAGTTCTGGTAATTAGTGATACACATGTGTATATCCAGTGGTCAACTCAAAACCTATGTATGGAAAATCAATTGTTTGCTGTATGCATCTCATTTGTAGGATGCACACTATTCATTTCAATATGGAGCGGAGTAGGAGGAGACTTTCATTACTGTTCCCTTTACTTCCTCCCTGCTGATAGGAAATGCCATGCTGTTTGCTTGTGTCCTGTGATTACAGCAGCCTGCAACAGTTTTCAGCGTGCACTCCCCGGCTCAGGCATCAAGCAGTAAATGATAACATTAAAACGCTGCTACCCCTTTGTTAGTCACTTTTTTATCTTCTTCCCCTTCTATGAATGCTATAGTCCGTTATTCTAGAACTGCTCTGAAAATGGTTCTCTCTGGAGTGTTGGGATTTGGGTTTAGGGTGGGTTATGGGAATTGAAGTTCAGATACTTTGTTCATATTTTTACTATGGAATTACTATGTCATGTATGTTATTTGAAAGATGGAATATTTGTAGTTGGAGTTTTTCAATAAAAATGATTTGATTAAAAAAAAATATGAAATTAAAATTCCTCTGTTCTTGAGAAAGCATAGGATTTTACTAAGAGGTAAATTGCACGTTCCTTGTTTTCCGGGCACTTTACATTTTTGCTAGTTTTGTACGATTACACAATCCCTTTTATAGGCCAGTGCCAGTTGTACATCTCTCCCTAAACTCTTGTTCACACTATATTTTAAGGCAGTTTTATTCTATGGTTTCTAGATGTTGTCCAGCTTTGATAAATAATTAGTATTTATACTTTTGCTTTTAGATAGACTTGAAGAATGCAGATCCGGAAAGGGTGGAGAAACAAATTGAGAAGATGTTTGACGTTCCCGCTAGTGACTGTATCCGGGTACGATGCGCTCCAGATCAAAATCATTCCTGTAGGCAAATTTAACTCCGCTGTCTGTACCTTGTCTTTTTATTTTTTTCTACAAAATGTGGCTGGAAAAGGGGCAATGTAGCGAGGAATTTACATCAATTTTTGGTGTTAAAAAAAAAACAAAAACTTTTGTGATGCATCATTTTTGCGCAAAAATGTGCAGCTTCCTATTTTACAGCACTCTTGCAACTTTTAGAAATTGGGCTTGGTAAGCTACACAGGTCTAAGAACGACCCATTGGGGTTTTAGGTGTTAAAAAAATGATCATATGAAAGATTTTGTGATCTGCGTTTACCTGATTGTAATAACAACATTAAAGCCCCATTCAGATGTGCAGGTTTTATCCATGAGAAACTTAGCAGAATGATATATAGGTTTGTGGGAGAAGATTCAGTATAAATTGTAATTTATTCATTAGATTTGAGAGTCCTCAGTGGTTGATACCTTTAATGGCTAACTGAAAAGATGGTAACAAATTGCAAGCTTTCCAGACGACTCAGGCTTCTTCATCAGGCAGACCTGAGTAGTCTGGAAAGCCTGCAATTTGTTACCATCTTTTCCGTTAGCCATTAAAAGGTATCAACCACTGAGGACTCTCAAATCTAAATACTCTTCTATCTACTGGCTAATACGGTACAAAGATAGATGTTTTTCCTGTATCAATTTATTCAGTGGAATCCTGCTGTTTGTACAGATGAGTCCAGTGGGCGGTCCTACTAGTGATTGACAGCTATCTTTGCCTGCATGGTCATACAGGGAACTGTCAATCACTTAGTAGGACCGCCCACTGGACTAGTGTACATACGGCAGGACTTTTCACTGCATAAAATGCCAGTTTTGCTGACTCTCTTCCCACAGATATGTCTATCAGTCTGATCAACTTCTCTGCTCTACAACACCCCCCTACAGATCTTATACCATTTCAGCATGACAGGTTCCTTTAATCACCTGCAGATGACATAAGTAGCCATGTTCTGTGTGGCTTACGGAGGGGCTTGATTGCTTCTCAGCTTCAAACAGGTTTCATTTCTTCTGATTCGTTGTAGCCGAGTTCTAAACTGTATTAAGAAATTCATTTCTCTGTTTATTTCTATTAGATGTCGGGGAAGCTTGGAACAAATGTGGAAAGTGTTCTTCAAGAAGTTGTCAGGAGGCTTCCACCGTGAGTACGGACTAATGCGGCTCTATCCATCTTCTCTTTATTAAAGGGAGCCTGTCACCTTGGAAAATGCTATGTACCTGCAGGTATAGGGTTAATCTGCAGATAAATATTGTTACAATGCTGCCCGACCGCCTTATTGATAGTGTAGGTATCGGGAGAAAATTAACTTCTTTCCTCCCTGCAGCCGCCGGCCTTCACTCATTGTTGTGCACGGAGCGGCTACAGTCTTGGATCACAGCACCGCTCGCTATATCAGGGCCTGGATTTTGATTGACAGCTTGCTCTGCACAGATGCGCTGCAGAACCACTTAGAATCTGAGTGAAGGAGTAGTATGTTCACAGATAGAGAATATGGCTCATCCACGTGCGGATCTGCTCCACGTCCGATTACATATTTGTGGGAGAAACCCTAGTGGCAGCCTCATATTTCTGACATGGATCCTCTAGCACTATTTGTGAAACTGCGGCTCCCAGCATAACTTGATGAGAGACCGTCAGTCTGCTGGGACCTGTAGTTTCACTACAGCAGGAGTGTCACAAGCTGCGGACCTCTGCTCACTCCAGCACTGGTCGGCATTTTCAGCACGTGAACGTACGCTATGCTTTCTGGAGACACAAGGGTGTAGATAATTTTATCAAACCCTTGACTGTAAGTTTGCTGAACCCTAAGTGGATTATATTGTTCCCACAGTTTCAGTTTTGGACCATTTAAGGGGAATTTAAAGGGTTCTGGCCACTGATTTTCCTTAAAGGGGATCAGTATCCCTGTATGTCTTTGTATATACTTGATAAAGACCTATAACAGGTCGAAACGTTATGTGATGGCGGAATAAACTTTGTCTTTTGGAATTCATCACTCTGCACTGAACGCGGTTTACTTACCTTTATCCCCCTTAACAGGATGTCTTATTTTTGTGTTTAGTCCCAAGATTGAAAAGGGCAGCCCTCTTAAAGCCCTGCTGTTTGACTCCACGTTTGATCACTACAGAGGCGTCGTAGCAGCATCGCCCTGTGTGGAGGTGACGTGTGTAAAGGCAATAAATCGTGTCTGTCCACTCTGGCAAGTGCTATGAAGTCAATGAGGTTGGCATACTGACCCCAGAGGAAGTGCCAGCCGAAAAACTAAGGTTTTTTTTAATAATTTTATTAGCCTTTCCCTCTGTCTTCACCAATCAGCCCTCTGTATTGATGATCAGATCAAAGATGTAGACAGGGATTGTCTCACGCTGCATCTCCTTCCTGATTGTATCACTGAGAAGACAGAAGCTGCCCCATCCCATTCTCCAAGAAATGCAGAACCCAATGCATCTGCTGTCCGTGATCCGCTTATTGTCAGAGGACATCATTAGGGACTGCATTTTCTCATTGCTTAAGAAATTGTTAATTGCTGAATAATAAAACTGCAGCACCGCTCCATTTAAAGCAGTGTTTCCCAAACTCCAGTCCTCATGGCCCCCAACAGGTCAGGTTTTCAGGATTTCCTCAGTATTACACATGTGATGAAAGTATCATCAAGGAATCAGGAATTCTCTCACCTGTGCAATACTATGGAAATCCTGAAGACATGACCTGTGGGGGCCGTGAGGACTGGAGTTTGGGAAACACTGATTTTAAAGGGACTGTCAGCACAGAATGACTGTTGAAACCAAGTACAAGCGCTCCGTGGATCACGGCGTGGGCCAATCCTTTATATACACCTTCCCACCTGCTTGTTTTACCTCTGTCTCCTTCCTTCTCTGGTTCTATGAAGCCAGAGCTGTCAATCAAAGAAGAGGAGGGTGTGGATAGAGGGCAAACAAGCAGGTGGGAAGGTGTATATAAATGATTGGCCCCGTCATGAAGCACCGAGAGTTGGGACTTAGTTTGAACAGTCATTCTGTGCTGACAGTCCCTTTAGGTGAACGAGATCCAGATGCAGCTCATTTCACCGCGTAAGGGTGTGTGCCCACTATGCGCCCACTACGCGTTTTTTAAGCGTTTCCGCAGCGGCAATTCCGCCGCAGGAACGGTTAAACGCTTGGTAGAAGGTCTGCAATGTTCCCCAATGATAATCCGCATGTGCTGTGCACATGCTGCGGAAATTTCCGCTGCGGATTATCATTGCGGAAAAATCCGCAGCACTACCAATTATTTTGCGTAAGCGCAAAGTTTTTGTCGCCATTGACTGGCATTGAATCGCTTAATATCCGCATGACTACATGTGCACATGCGGATATTAAGCAATTCAATGTGCGGATGGTACCCGGGTCTGGAGAAGAGGAAACTCTCCTCCAGACCCGGGTACCATGGTACCTGTTAAAAAACAAAGAATTTAAAATAAAAAATAAACCTTATACTCACCTTCTGATGGCCCCCGGTCTCCTTAGTGATGCGTCCTGGCTCCCCGGTGGCTCGCGATGGTCTAAAAGGACCTTTCATGACGTCATTTAGTCATGTGATGGGTCGCATCGGATAAGGAGACCGGGGGCCATTGGAAGGTGAGTATAATGTTTTTTTAACTAACTTGGTCACACTATATAAAATCCGTGCCGGTTGCATGGATTTATATAGTGTGACCAAGCTGTCAAGCACTTTTCCATGTGATGCTAAAATCGCTTGGAAAGCGCTTGACAACCCGCATGCAAAATCGTATGTGCAAAACGCGTGACAAACGCTTGTCCCTGGCTGAAAAAAACGCATGTAAAATCCACATGCCAGGGAGATACAGAAACGTTCAGGAAAAAACCGGAGCATTTCTGCATCGTGGGCACATAGCCTTAGAGTGCCGCTGTGCAGGCAAAGACAACATCCCCCTCTTTCTGAGAATCAGTGGGCTTGAAGGGGTACGGCCCCCCATCAGTTATAAAGCCATGTCATGTCATCAATCATATGAGTGTTATGTGGCAATGGCATTGTCTTGACAGCCAAGGATCCTACTGAAGGCCTCCATGTCTTCCATGATTGTACAACTATGAAGCCCGTCCCATAACTGGGATTAATATCAGATTGGTCATTTTACTCTACACTGTAGCGGTAAAGCCATTGGATGTTTTCGGTGACCTGAGCCTGCAAAGTTAAATTCTCCCGTTACATCATTTTTGGCTTCACCACATCTGTTCGTGTTAAAACTAAAAAAAATATCTTCTAGAAACCCTATCGAGAGGATGATGGAATGAAAAAGAAGAAAAAAGATGAAGCGGCAGAATCTCTGGAGTTTATTTTATTCACTTTGCCTCACCAAGAAAAGTAATAAAAAGATCAGAAAATATTTATAAAAACTACAGCTCTAACTGCAAAAAAAGCCCAGATACAACGAATCTACTGGAAAAAAGCCCAGATACAACGAATCTACTGGAAAAAGCCCAGATACAACGAATCTACTGGGAAAAAAGCCCAGATACAACGAATCTACTGGAAAAAAAAGCCCAGATACAACGAATCTACTGGGAAAAAAAGCCCAGATACAACGAATCTACTGGGAAAAAAAGCCCAGATACAACGAATCTACTGGAAAAAAAGCCCAGATACAACGAATCTACTGGAAAAAAAGCCCAGATACAACGAATCTACTGGAAAAAAAAAGCCCAAATACAACGAATCTACTGGGAAAAAAAGCCCAGATACAACGAATCTACTGGAAAAAAAGCCCAGATACAACGAATCTACTGGGAAAAAAAGCCCAGATACAACGAATCTACTGGGAAAAAAGCCCAGATACAACGAATCTACTGGGAAAAAAGCCCAGATACAACGAATCTACTGGGAAAAAAGCCCAGATACAACGAATCTACTGGGAAAAAAAGCCCAGATACAACGAATCTACTGGAAAAAAAGCCCAGATACAACGAATCTACTGGAAAAAAAGCCCAGATACAACGAATCTACTGGAAAAAAAGCCCAGATACAACGAATCTACTGGGAAAAAAAGCCCAGATACAACGAATCTACTGGGAAAAAAAGCCCAGATACAACGAATCTACTGGGAAAAAAAGCCCAGATACAACGAATCTACTGGAAAAAAAGCCCAGATACAACGAATCTACTGGAAAAAAAGCCCAGATACAACGAATCTACTGGGAAAAAAAGCCCAGATACAACGAATCTACTGAAAAAAAGCCCAGATACAACGAATCTACTGGGAAAAAAAGCCCAGATACAACGAATCTACTGGGAAAAAAAGCCCAGATACAACGAATCTACTGGAAAAAAGCCCAGATACAACGAATCTACTGGAAAAAAAAGCCCAGATACAACGAATCTACTGGAAAAAAAGCCCAGATACAACGAATCTACTGGAAAAAAAGCCCAGATACAACGAATCTACTGGAAAAAAAAGCCCAGATACAACGAATCTACTGGGAAAAAAAGCCCAGATACAACGAATCTACTGGGAAAAAAAGCCCAGATACAACGAATCTACTGGAAAAAAGCCCAGATACAACGAATCTACTGGAAAAAAAGCCCAGATACAACGAATCTACTGGGAAAAAAGCCCAGATACAACGAATCTACTGGAAAAAAAGCCCAGATACAACGAATCTACTGGAAAAAAGCCCAGATACAACGAATCTACTGGAAAAAAGCCCAGATACAACGAATCTACTGGAAAAAAAGCCCAGATACAACGAATCTACTGGGAAAAAAGCCCAGATACAACGAATCTACTGGAAAAAAAAGCCCAGATACAACGAATCTACTGGAAAAAAGCCCAGATACAACGAATCTACTGGGAAAAAAAGCCCAGATACAACGAATCTACTGGGAAAAAAAGCCCAGATACAACGAATCTACTGGAAAAAAGCCCAGATACAACGAATCTACTGGGAAAAAAGCCCAGATACAACGAATCTACTGAAAAAAGCCCAGATACAACGAATCTACTGGAAAAAAAGCCCAGATACAACGAATCTACTGGAAAAAAGTCCAGATACAACGAATCTACTGGGAAAAAGCCCAGATACAACGAATCTACTGGAAAAAAAAGCCCAGATACAACGAATCTACTGGAAAAAAAGCCCAGATACAACGAATCTACTGGGAAAAAAAGCCCAGATACAACGAATCTACTGGAAAAAAAAGTTTTATAGCTTTTAGAAGGCAAGGATAAAAACAAATTGTAAAAGTGAAGATTATCCCACATGCACTTTGTCACCCAAGGATCTGCATAAACTGCAGCCGGCCCATCTCAGCACCACTTCTTTTGTTTGTGCTTTTTCCTTATTGCTTTCTGTGTCTTTTTAAAAGGGTTTTTCCATCATTTTTTTAAAGTAATTTTTTCCGATATCCAAATCATTTAAAATTGTGTACGACCCTGTGCCGGATATAATAGAGCGACATTTTAGCACACTAGGAATATTCTTATAGTGCCACTAGATGGCGCTCTAATCCTGCATGCAGTACTGATGCTCCTGTCCGTGCTGCTTTCTATGAATATACATGGATGTTTGGTGCCCAGGAGAGAGCAGAGCTGAAAGGGGAATCTGTTATTAAAGCAAATAAAATGTCAATATTGTGTTATGGAAAGTTCTGCAAATTAAAATACAATTTTGTGTTTTTATTGCCATTCAATACAAATCTGTTGTGGCCGCATGATGGTTCTCAGCTGGTTACAGTGCGATTAGCAGAGCTCTCTGATGTGGTATTTAGGCTCTGGGAAGTTATAACATATATGTTGATAGATCCAAAATAGTTTTACATCCAAAATTCAGTGCTGACTAATGTCACAGCATTTCTGACTTAAATGAATGTAACTAGATGAAATACTATTTTTGCTGCATGCAGCCACCACCAGGGGGAGCTGTTGACATGTGATTATGTACAGCTAGTATTGGACCCAACCGCAGCAGTAGAAGTCTGTCTCCAGTGAGCGCCCTCTAGTGCCAGCTGTATGTAGCTGTAGTGAACTCATGCAGTGCTGGGTCTCAGAGCCGTTGCTGCCTTCTTTTATGGTAGATTTGTACCTGATATTCAATGTAGAATTTGATGAATCTGCACATTGTGAATATATATTACTCTCATTGTTTCGTAGATATGCTGGGCAAGTAGGTTATCTAATCGCTGGGATGAAGGACGCACAGGAAGCACAAATAGGAGACACTCTGCATTTACTGAAGCAGCCAGTGGCTCTGCCCGGCTTTAAGCCTGCGAAACCCATGGTGTTTGCAGGTGAGTTGAACCCTAATACAAATTAAATGGTCCCTGTACTTGATCTCATTCGATAGATAATGTGCAAAATCCTTTTATAAAGTTTAATTAAGTTGGAGTTACTTTTCAGGGGTTAGATAACCTAAAAGTGTCGGCCGGTAGGGTCTCCCTTCTGTCTAAGTGTAATTTGTTTCTAGCAGCAGAAACCCCCCTATATGGATTACCGGAAGTGGGGCTTGGCCTTCGTCTCTCTGCTCCTGCCTGTCAAACTGTATATGCAGGCTTAACAGAGATTCAGTCTTTCAGTTAATTGCAGGCATCTCATTAAGCAATGGCGGAAGCAATACGTGCTGAGTAATGAGAGAAAGGATGTCCCGGGACCTATAGTGCTGACAGAATACTGATAAAGAGCAATCGTCCACTCCAAAAGAGTGGATGGCAAGTTACAGAGCATGTGTATTGGTACTGTTCCAGGACATACTGTTTTATCTACAATCCATTTAGAATCAAAACTCTGTTCTACATAATATTGTACATGGAACAGAGTATAATGTATCTTCCTTCTATTAGTCGCAGGTGATATTTCTCCCAACCCAGGACCCTCCAGTAATAATAACACTAACTCTTTCCCTGTTGCATTCAGAAACCCTGCTAATCTCATTAATATTCCCTGCATATCTTCTGTCTCATTCAACTGTGCCCTTTGGAATGCACGCTCAGCTTGTAATAAACTCTCTTACATCCATGACTTTTTCCTCTCTAATTCCCTCAACCTTCTGGCTCTCACTGAAACCTGGATCCAGCAGTCGGACACCACCGCCGCTGCAGCTCTCTCCTATGGTGGCCTACATTTCTCTCATACCCCGCGACCTGACAACAGATCAGGTGGAGGTGTTGGTCTGCTTCTTTCAACAAAATGTACTTTTCAGGTTATCCCCCCTGTACCCTCCCTTATCTTCCCGTCCTTTGAGGCCCACACAGTCAGACTCTACCGGCCCTTCTCCCTGCGAGTGGCGGTTGTCTATCGCCCCCCAGGTCCCCCCCGTCAATTCCTGGATCACTTTGCTGCCTGGCTTACAAATTTTCTATCCTGCGACATCCCCACGATAATCATGGGAGACTTTAACATCCCAATTGGCGATCCTCTTTCCCCATCTGCCGCTCATCTTTTATCATTAACCTCCTCCTTCGGCCTTTCACAGCTTGCTAATTCTCCTACACATGAAGACGGGAACACATTGGACCTGATCTTCTCCCGGCTTTGCTCAGTACATGACTTTACTAACTCTCCCCTTCCACTCTCTGACCATAATCTTCTTTCATTCTCTGTCAAGAACTGTGACTCTACTCAAGACACTCCCACCGTCCACACTTATAGAAATTTACGCGCCATTAACACCCAGAAATTTATAAAAAGGTTGCAATCATCATTGGCCCCAATCTCCTCCCTCTCATGTCCCGAATCTGCATTGAAGCATTATAACAAAATAATGCTATGCACCCTGGATGAAGCCGCACCTCCTACACAAAGAACAATTCGGCATAGACGGCGACAACCCTGGCACACGCCTCAAACACGTCTTCTCCAGAGGTACTCCAGGTGCGCTGAACGGCTGTGGAGAAAATCAAATCTGCCCGAAGATTTCCTCCACTATAAATTTATGCTGAAAACATATAACTCTGCCCTTCACCTCTCCAAACAAACCTACTTTAACAACCTCATCATCTCACTTTCCAATAATCCTAAACGACTCTTTGACACGTTTCATTCTCTCCTCAATCAAACAGCACAGGCCCCGACCACCGACCTCAGCGCTGACGATCTGGCTAACTATTTCAAAGAAAAAATTGACCATATCCGACAGGAAATTTTCTCCCAATCCCCAAATGTTATGCATGCTCCCCCCCGCCACATTGTATCTTGCTCATTTTCAGACTTCGAACCAGTCACGGAAGATGAAGTGATCAGGCTCCTTGCATCTTCTCGCCCTACCACCTGCACCAGCGACCCTATTCCCTCACATCTCCTTCAGTCCCTTGCTCCAGCTGTCACCTCTCACCTAACTAAAATTTTCAACCTTTCCCTCTCATCTGGTATCTTTCCCTCTTCTTTTAAACACGCCAGCATACAACCATTACTTAAAAAACCATCCCTCGACCAGAACTGCACGGCCAACTACAGACCTGTTTCCAATCTTCCCTTTATCTCTAAACTCCTGGAACGCCTGGTCCACTCCCGTCTAATCCGCTATCTCTCAGACAACTCTCTTCTTGACCCTTTACAATCTGGTTTCCGCTCTTTACATTCTACTGAAACTGCCCTCACTAAAGTCTCTAATGATCTACTAACAGCTAAATCTAATGGTCACTACTCCCTGCTGATTCTCCTGGATCTCTCTGCAGCATTCGACACTGTGGATCATCAGCTCCTCCTCACTATGCTCCGCACTATTGGCCTCAAGGACACGGTTCTCTCCTGGTTCTCCTCTTATCTCTCTGACCGCTCCTTCTCTGTGTCTTTTGCCGGCTCCTCCTCCTCCCTACTTCCTCTTACTGTCGGGGTTCCTCAAGGATCAGTCCTAGGCCCCCTTCTTTTCTCCTTATACACCGCTCCTATTGGACAAACAATCAGTAGATTCGGTTTTCAGTACCATCTCTATGCTGATGACACCCAATTATACACCTCTGCTCCGGACATCACCCCTGCATTACTACAAAAGACCAGTGATTGTCTTTCTGCTGTGTCTAACATTATGTCCTCCCTCTACCTAAAACTGAATCTGTCAAAAACTGAACTACTCGTCTTTCCTCCCTCCATTAATCTACCTGTGCCCGATATTGCCATCTCCGTTTGTGGCTCAACCATTACTCCCCAGCTACAAGCCCGCTGTCTTGGGGTCATTTTTGATTCAGATCTTTCTTTCACTCCTCACATCAAATCACTCGCTCGTTCATGTCATCTACACCTCAAAAACATCTCAAGAATCAGGACTTTTCTCACCTTTGACTCGGCAAAAACTCTTACTGTCGCTCTTATTCATTCTCGTCTTGACTATTGCAACGCTCTACTAATCGGTCTCCCTCTTACTAAACTCTCCCCTCTCCAATCCGTCCTGAACGCAGCAGCCAGGATCATATTCCTCGCCAACCGCTACTCAGATGCCTCTTCCCTGTACCAGTCATTGCATTGGTTGCCCATCCAATATAGAGTTCGTTTTAAACTTATCACACTTACCCACAAAGCGCTCCATGCTTCAGTACCCCCCTACATCTCCTCCCTTGTCTCAGTCTACCACCCTACACGTGCCCTCCGTTCTGCAAATGACTTGAAACTAAAATCCTCCATAATCCGAACTTCCCACTCCCGTCTCCAAGATTTCTCGCGTGCTGCGCCAATTCTCTGGAATGCACTACCCAGGACAGTTCGATTAATTCCCAATACCCACAGTTTCAAGCGAACCCTAAAAACACATTTCTTTAGACTGGCGTATCACCTAAACACACTCTGTCCATCCCAGCTTTCCCCCATATTAAAATCTTCTTCAACTTCGGGTTCAAACCAACCATGCACATAAAAGCCTCTGTCAGAACTGCACACATACTGGCTGGCGACCAGTCCATGTATTATTATTTATCCTATTCAGTATATCAAGGCTGCATTATACAATATATGTACTTTTTACCTTTTGTGTCTCCCCCACTTCCTCATAGACTGTAAGCTCGCGAGCAGGGCCCTCACTCCGTTCGATATGAGATATGCTTATTCTGTATTGTCTGTATAAGTCCCCCCTAAAATTTGTAAAGTGCTGCGGAATATGTTGGCGCTATAAAAATAAACTATTATTATTATTATTATTATTATTATAATGCCAATGTAACTGCAACACGCATCGAAGTCAAAATCTCAGCAGAATTACACCTATAGCCCCTCAGACTATGCAAAACACCAATTGAGCTTTAACAACTTCAGCTCAAGTGCTCAAAAACTGTGTAACGGGGTCAGAAAGCTATTGTACAGTATACAGTATATATTTTATTAGCGTAATATTAAAACCTGTATTACAAGAGCACTTAGTTCAAGATTCCGCCTCCAGATGGCGTGACATCAGAGATTAGACCCATCTGCAAGAGCGTCCTCAACAATGAATATATAGTCAATCACAGGGACTAGACGTGTAATGTATCAGTACAACAGTATAACGAGTGTTGTGTAGAGATGAGCGAACCCGAACTGTAAAGTTTGGGGTTCATTCCGGACACCTAGTGTCCAATGCTGAACTCCGAACACTGACAAGTCCGTTTTAAGAGTGAGAGACCTCCTAGCCCTTACTACAACTATTTTACAGCATCAAAGTTTGTGTCTCCATTGTCTTCTATGGGGTTCGGGTTCAAGTTCTGGTACCCGAACCAAACTTTGGACTAAAGTTTGGTCGAAACCGAACATCCACGGGGTTCGCTCATCCCTAGTGTAGTGTAAATTCTACATATTTTGCGCCTGAGTACCAGTAATGAGGAGATCCTTACCCATTATGTGCATGCCACTCTCCTAAACACGCGTTTCACTTTTTTAGCTTCTTCAGAGGGACACAGAGTTAACCAAACACTGCCCCCCAGGCACCAGATGTAACCCACTGTATCAGTTCCTTTAAGGCTAAAGTTACAGCTATAGAATAGATTGACCTTGACAATTCAAGTGCTTTCTTGTGGGAAGTATGTGCACCTCCCGATCATTTCAGTGGAGAGCGACCATTCCCAGCCACCTCTATTGAGAATCCATGACCGGCACAGGCGCTGTACCCTCGCCTGTCACACTTTAGTAATCCTACTAATTCCTTGTAACAGCCAGGAACGCCTCCACGATTGGATTAGGAACGGTGATCACAGAGTAGATAAATGCCAGAGAACCTTTATTCTGCAGCCGCATTTTTCGTCCCATTAGACTCGGCCTATTTTACAGAAGCCGAGATAATTGAGGAGAGATGTAAGGAAGGAACCTCACGATCCTCCAGGACTAGTCAGCTCAGAGCCGTGACGTGTGGACAAGGTTTTTCTACATTGTGGGGAATTTAGGGAGCGCTGCAGCAAGGGGGTTGGTAATGACACGCCACCGTGACACATAATGCATGGACTGTCTCCTCTCATTTGTTCTTTGAAGCTTGTTTTTCTCGTGAGTGATGCTCGGCGCATGAGAAAAGCCCATACAATTAACATCAAATGGGTTTTCTGCGATTTGTAAAATCCTGTGCCCCGCTGATCCCCCGCTGCGGCTCCCCATAGGTGGATTATAATGAGGGCAATCCGGGCTACCGCCGGGGCCTCGGGTCTCTATGACCGGATTGCCCTCATTATATGTGCAGCCCCGCGGCACATACCGGCAGACAGTGGCAGGGGGGGGCCCCGGACCACTCCCCCAGCAGCAGTGCACAGCCGCTGCTTCTTCTTCGGCCGGGCCAGCACTGCAGCAGTTAACTTCCGTCTGCTGGCCCGGCCGCGTCACTGCTAGGAGACACGGCCCTGTGCGCGGCCGTGTCTCCTAGCTGTGACATCACGCAGTGCGCGCCCGGCCTGCACTGCTACTTACCACCGGAGGGTGGTGAGTGAGTGAGTGTGTGTGTGTGTGTCTGTGTGTGTGAGTCTGTCTGTGTGTATGTGTATGTATGTATGTGTGTGCAGGCAGATATCATTGTGTGATGTCGGTTTATATGTATTTTTGTGCTTCAAATGTGTTTATGCGTGTATGTATATATCTGTATATGTTTGTGTGTGTGCGTGACTGCGTGCGGCCTCCTGCTGAGTATAGATGGCGCCGTGTGGCCTCCTGCTGTCTCTGGGGGGGCGCCGTGCGGCCTCCCGCTGTGTATAGATGGCGCCGTGCTGCCTCACGCTGTGTATAGATGGCTCCGTGCGGCCTCCCGCTGTGTATAGATAGCTCCGTGCGGCCTCCCGCTGTGTATAGATGGCACCGTGCGGCCTCCCGCTGTGTATAGATGGCTACGTGCGGCCTCCCGCTGTGTATAGATGGCTACGTGCGGCCTCCCGCTGTGTATAGATGGCTACGTGCGGCCTTCCGCTGTGTATAGATGGCTACGTGCGGCCTCCTGCCGTGTATAGATGGCTCCGTGCTGCCTCACGCTGTGTATAGATGGCTCCGTGCTGCCTCCCGCTGTGTATAGATGGCTTCGTGCGGCCTCCCGCTGTGTATAGATGGCACCGTGCGGCCTCCCGCTGTGTATAGATGGCACCGTGCGGCTCCCTGCTGTGTATAGATGGCACCGTGCGGCCTCCTGCTGTGTATAGATGGCACCGTGCGGCCTCCTGCTGTGTATAGATGGCTCCGTGCGGCCTCCTGCTGTGTATAGATGGGACCGTGCGGCCTCCTGCTGTGTATAGATGGCACCATGCGGCTCCCTGCTGTGTATAGATGGCACCATGCGGCTCCCTGCTGTGTATAGATAGCTACGTGCGGCCTCCCGCTGTGTATAGATGGCTACGTGCGGCCTCCCGCTGTGTATAGATGGCTACATGCGGCCTCCCACTGTGTATAGATGGCACCGTGCGGCTCCCTGCTGTGTATAGATAGCTACGTGCGGCCTCCCGCTGTGTATAGATGGCTACGTGTGGCCTCCCGCTGTGTATTGATGGCTACATGCAGCCTCCCGTTGTGTATAGATGGCTACGTGCGGCCTCCCGCTGTGTATAGATGGCTACGTGCGGCCTCCTGCCGTGTATAGATGGCTACGTGTGGCCTCCCGCTGTGTATAGATGGCTACGTGCGGCCTCCTGCTGTGTATAGATGGCTACGTGGGGCCTCCCGCTGTGTATAGATGGCTACGTGCGGCCTCCTGCTGTGTATAGATGGCTACGTGCGGCCTCCTGCTGTGTATAGATGGTTACGTGTGCTCAATATTGAGTCATAAAATTACCTGCCAGGGACATGCGGATGTGAAGCGTTCTTCACATGCATTTCCGCATGCGGGTTGACAAGCGCTTTCCATGCGATTTTAGCATCACTTGGAAAGTACTTGACAACTTGGTCACACTATATAAATCCATGCAACCGGCATGGATTTATATAGTGTGACCGTAAAAGAATGGTAAAAAATAAATATATAATTACTTTCTGATGGCCTGCCGACGTCAGCGGTCGCGTGACCCGTCACATGACTAAATTACGTCACGGCAGGTCCTTTTCAGACCATCGCGAGCTGCCGGCAAGCCAGGACGCATTGGATAAAGACACCGGGGGCCATCAGAAGGTAAGTATAATATTTATTTATTTTTTTATTCTTTTTTTACAGGTTCTATGGTACCCTGGTCCGGAGGAGAGTCTCCTTTTCTCCAAACCCGGGTACCATCCGCACATTGAAACGCATGGAATCTGCATGTACAGATGCAGTGATGCAGATTCCATGCGGTCCAACGCAAGTCAATGGCGGCGAAAGTGCTGCGCTTCCGCAAAATAATTGTTATTGCTGCAGATTTTTCCGCAATGATAATCCGCAGCGGAAATTTCCGCAGCATGTGCACAGCACATGCGGATTATCTTTGGGGAACATGGCAGACCTTCTACCAAGCGTTTTTTAAGCGTTTCTGCAGTGGAATTGCCGCTGCGGAAACGCTTAAAAAACGCATAGTGGGCACACAGCATAAAAAAAATGATTATAATTAATAATGTGCCAAATTAATTTCACGTGAACTATCACATGATCTATCACAGGGGATCATGTGACATGTCATACATACAGGTATGTGTGTGTGGGGGGGTGGAGGGTGGGGCGCCTTCTAAACTGCCCGGGGCACTTGCTACTCTTAATCCACCCCTGCGGCTCCCCCACACCCACCACCATGCGGCCATACAATAATATAGTATTCGGACTATAAGACGCACCCCCCACTTTCCTCCAAAATTTTGGAGGAAAAAAGTGCATCTTATAGTCCGAAAAATACGGTTATTATTAAGAATAGGAGATTTATTTTTAAATGTAGGAACGATTCAATTATTCCCAAGATCTCACCCCATGGATGGATCCTTTGTATTTGCAATTGGTGGAGGAAGGGCATTGCTAACAATAGGAATTCCAGAGAATGGAGGACTTAACTACAACTCCCAGTATGTCCTTAGCAATGGTAAGGAGATACTGGGAGTTGTTACCAGTCATCATCAGACTGTGGACCATATAGGAACCAATGTACTGATTAGATGCAAAAAAAAGTAACTTAAATGTTGGGATATATATTACATGATTTAGGTCCTATAATTTTGAGCAGATTAGTGCGAATCTGAGACCCTGATCACTCAGAAGATCTCTTAGAAGTGAAGAGGTGAGGAGACCTGACTATGACTTTCTGCTGCATTTGCTCCGCTCAGTGTACTCTCCTATCTACTGAGCTGCGCTCTTCTAGGAGGTCTTTTAAGCAAATGAGCAAAGGATTGGGGTCCCCACAAATCTGCTCAGAATTAATGACCCTAAACCACATTAAAAACATCCCAAAAGTTGATTTACTCTTTAAGGTTAATTTACACACACGCACCACACACACTGTATACGGCGTACGCACCACACATACACTGTATACGCCGTACGCACCACACACACTGTATACGGCGTACGCACCACACATACACTGTATACTCCATACGCAACACACACACACTGAATACGGCGTACGCACCACATACACTGTATACGCCGTACACACCACACACACACACTGTATACGGCGTACGCACCACACACACACTGTATACGCTGTACATACCACATGCACTGTATACACCGTACGCACCACACACACACACACATTGTATACGCCGTACACACCACACACACACTGTATACGCTGTACATACCACATACACTGTATACGCCGTACACACCACACACACTGTATACGCCGTACACACCACATACACTGTATACGCCGTACACCACACACACTCTGTATAAGCCGTACACACCACACACACACTGTATACACCGTACGCACCACACACACACACTGTATACGCTGTACATACCACATACACTGTATACGCCGTACACACCACACACTCTGTATACGCCATAAGCACCACCACACACACACTGTATACGCCGTACACACCACACACACTCTGTATACGCCATACATACCACACACACTGTATACGCCTTACACACCACACACACTGTATACGCCGTACACACCACACACACACTGTATACGCCGTACGCACCACCACACACACGCAGTCTGTATACATCGTATGCACCACACACACGCACTCTGTATACACCGTACGCACCACACACACTGTATACGCCGTACACACCACACATCCACTGTATACGCCATACTCACCACACACACACTCTGTATACGCCGTACACACCACACACACACTGTATACGCTGTACATACCACACACACTGTATATGCCGTACGCACCACCACACACACACGCACTCTGTATACACCGTATGCACCACACACACGCACTCTGTATACACCGTACACACCACACACACGCACTCTGTATACACCGTACACACCACACACACACTGTATATGCCGTACACACACACGCACTCTGTATACACCGTACGCACCACACACACGCACTCTGTATACACCGTACACACCACACACACACTGTATATGCCGTACACAGTGGCGTACTGCCAATGGCAGCAGACCAGGCGACTGCTATGGGGCCCGTGAGCCGAGGGGGCCCATAGCAGTCCAGGGGTGGATATACCGCCTCCGGTGCAGCTGCGCCGGGTCCCCACCATGCAGCTGCACCAAGGGGCCCACAAGGTGCAGCTGCTCCCTGCATTCGGCGGTCAGGGAGTGATCCCTACAGCTCCGCTGCTGTCAGGAGGAGAATAGCAGCGGAGCTGGAGGGTTCATCCTCTACTTCCTCCCTGACCCAGGCGTGCGCAGCTTGATGACGTCATCATGCAGCGCGCGCCTGGGTCAGGAAGAAAGCTGCCGGCAACCAGGAGGATGCTGCTGCAGGGGAGCGAGCTGAAGTAAGTTTTTTTTTTTTTTACTGAAATGCTGGGGAGGGGATGGGGCTGGGAAGAGCAATAATGGGGCGGATAGAGCTGGGGAGAGCAATGATGGGGATGGTGGGGAAGGGGAGAGCAATGATGGGGGTGCTGGGAGAGAGCAATGATGGGGGTGCTGGGACAGAGCAATGGTGGGGGGCTGGGAGAGAGCAATGATGGGGGTGCTGGGAGAGAGCAATGATGGGGGTGCTGGGAGAGAGCAATGATGGGGGTGCTGGGACAGAGTAATGATGGGGGTGCTGGGACAGAGCAATGGTGGGGGGCTGGGAGAGAGCAATGATGGAGGTGCTGGGACAGAGTAATGATGGGGGTGCTGAGAGGAAATGATGGGGGTGCTGGGAGAGAGCAATGATGGGAGTGCTGGGAGAAGCAATGATGGAGGTGTTGGGACAGAGCAATGATGGGGGGCTGGGAGAGAGCAATGATGGAGGTGCTGGGACAGCGCAATGATGGGGGTGCTGGACAGAGCAATGATGGGGGTTGGGAGAGAGCAATGATGGGGGTGGTGGGACAGAGCAATGATGCAGGTGCTAAGAGAGAGAGCAAAGATGGGGGTGCTGGGAGAGAGCAATGATGGGGGTGCTGGGACAGAGCAATGATGTGGGGCTGGGAGAGAGCAATGATGGAGGTGCTGGGACAGAGAAATGATGGGAGTGCTGGGAGAAGCAATGATGGAGGTGCTGGGACAGAGCAATGATGGGGGGCTGGGAGAGAGCAATGATGGAGGTGCTGAGACAGCGCAATGATGGAGGTGCTGGACAGAGCAAGGATGGGGGTTGGGAGAGAGCAATGATGGGGGTGGTGGGACAGAGCAATGATGCAGGTGCTAAGAGAGAGAGCAAAGATGGGGGTGCTGGGAGAGAGAAAAGATGGGGGTGCTGGGAGAGAGCAACGATGAGGGTGCTGGGACAGAGCAATGACGTGGGTGCTGGGACACAGCAATGATGGGGGTGCTGGGAGAGAGCAATGATGGGGGTGCTGGGAGAGAGCAATGGTGGGGGGGCTGGGAGAGAGCAATGATGTGGGGCTGGGAGAGAGCAATGATGGAGGTGCTGGGACAGAGAAATGATGGGGGTGCTGGGAGAGAGCAATGATGGGAGTGCTGGGAGAAGCAATGATGGGGGGCTCGGAGAGAGCAATGATGGAGGTGCTGAGACAGCGCAATGATGGGGGTGCTGGACAGAGCAATGATGGGGGTTGGGAGAGAGCAATGATGGGGGTGGTGGGACAGAGCAATGATGCAGGTGCTAAGAGAGAGAGCAATGATGGGGGTGTTGGGAGAGAGCAACGATGAGGGTGCTGGGAGAGAGCAACGATGAGGGTGCTGGTACAGAGCAATGACGTGGGTGCTGGGACAGAGCAATGATGGGGGTGCTGGGAGAGAGTAATGATGGGGGTGCTGGGAGAGAGTAATGATGGGGGTGCTGGGAGAGAGTAATGATGGGGGTGCTGGGAGAGAGCAATGACGAGGGTGCTGGGAGAGAGCAATGATGGGGGTGCTGGGAGAGAGCAATTATGGGGGTTTCACTTTGCTTGTACTGTGAAGCCTTGTATGTTTTCCGTGTGCACATAGCCTTACAGTTAATTGGGGAGAGTCACAGAGACTGAATAATTTATATTATTGGCCGGTGCAGATTATAGTTAATGGGGGGCACAGTGCTGCTTATCACTTTATATTTTGATTACTAGGTGGTTAATAGTATATTAATGGGGGGTTACATATCTGTATTCAGGGACGCAGAGCGGGGGAGACACATGTATACATACAATATGTGACCTTGTTATTTTCTAGGCTGGAGATCATTGTGACAAGACGAGTCGTGGCTGGGAGATGTCGACATGAAGGTCTGACCAGATGGAGAAGAAGAAGCAGAAACCGACTCTGATCAGATGAGACGTCTGCGGTAAGTGCCTGGATGTAAGTATTATTCTGTATCTGCACTGTGTGACTTGGAGTGATAATGTTATCTGTAAAATCCCTTAGGCCACATTCTCACGTTTGTGTGAAATGTCCGTGTGCTGCCAGATCTTTTTATCGGATGGTTCACGGACTCGTAGAGTTTTATAGATCCATTCACACATCCATGAAAATCACGGATCTGAGAATGAGATCTAAGAGGGTCAGAGAATCTCCTGTTCTGATCCAATATTGAGGATTAGAATAGGACATGCTCAATGCGTCAGTAAAACAGGGCAGCACACCGACACTGCACACAGATGCAGGAATGTAGCCTTATTATGTATAGCACAGTCCCTTAGTATATAGTGTACTCACTTATTATGTATAGCGCCATCCTTAGTTATATAGTTTCCTCTTTTATTATGTATAACACCCTCCCTTATTATGTACCATCCTCTCTAGCGGCTCACAGTTGGGGGAACATACTGTGTTGGGGACAGCATACTTTACCCTGGGAGTTGAGGTGGGGTACAGTAGGGTCATTATACTGTACATGTGGAGGAATTCACCATGGGGGTATCATACTGTGTTTGGGGGGCCCTTTTATTGGCATCACACTTTATGGGGCAATGAAAGAGATCTAGGACGTCAGCAGGAGGAAAATTACTATGTAAAGATGGAAAGTTGTGAGATCTGATCTTTGGTGACCCCGACAATTATTTAATTTTTTTTTGGGGGGGGGGGGGGGGCAATTAGAGCTTCTGCTATGGGGCCCCATGATTCCTATGTATGCCCCTGGCCGTACATACCACATACACTGTATACGCCATATACACCACCACAGACACACACTGTATACGCCGTACGCACCACACACACACATACACTGTATATGCCGTACGCACCACCACACACACGCACTCTGTATACACCCTGCGCACCACACACACACACTGTACATGCCGTAAGCACCACACACACACACAGTGTATACGCCGTACGCACCACACACACACACACACACACACACACTGTACATGCCGTAAGCACCACACACACACTATATACGCCGTACGCACCACACACACACACACACAGTGTATACGCCGTACGCACCACACACACACACACACACAGTGTATACGCCATACGCACCACCACACACACGCACTCTGTATACACCCTGCGCACCACACACACACACACACACACATACACTGTATATGCCGTAAGCACCACACATACCCTGTATACGCCGTATGCAACACCACACACACTGTATACGCCATACGCACCCCCCACACACACACTGTATACGCCGTACGCACCCCCCCACACACACTGTATACGCTGTATGCACCACCACACACACTCTGTATACGCCATACGCACCACACACTCTCTGTATACGCTGTACGCACCACCACACACACTCTGTATACGCTGTACGCACCACACACACAATGTATACGGCATATGCACCACACACATTGTATACACCGTACACACCACACACACACACTGTATACGCCGTACGCACCACACACACTGTATACGCCGTACGCATCACACACTGTATACGCCGTACGCACCACACACTGTATACGCCGTATGCAACACACACTGTATACGCCATACGCACCACACACTGTATACGCCGTATGCAACACACACTGTATACGCCATACGCACAACACACACACTGTATACGCTGCAGACACCACACACACAGTATACGCCGTACGCACAACACACACACTGTATATGCTGTACACACCACACACACTGTATATGCCGTACGCACCACCACACACACACACACTCTGTATACGCTATATGCACCACACACGCTCTGTATACGCCTTACGCACCACCACACACACTCTGTATACGCTGTACGCACCACACACACAATGTATACGGCATATGCACCACACACATTGTATACACCGTACACACCACACACACACACTGTATACGCCGTACGCACCACACACATTGTATACACCGTACACACCACACACACACACTGTATACGCCGTACGCACCACACACTGTATACGCATTACGCACCACACACTGTATACGCCGTATGCAACACACACTGTATACGCCGTACGCACCACACACTGTATACGCCGTATGCAACACACACTGTATACACCATACGCACAACACACACACTGTATACGCTGCACACACCAAACACACAGTATACGCCGTACGCACAACACACACACTGTATACGCTGTACACACCACACACACTGTATATGCCGTACGCACCACCACACACACACACACACACTCTGTATACGCTATATGCACCACCACACACACACACTCTGTATATGCCGTACGCACCACACACACACTCTGTATACGCCGTACGCACCACACACACGGTATACGCCGTACGCAGCCTCTTGCGTGGTACCACCAGCAGAACACTGTCGCAAACACGCCGCCGCCGGGATCAGCCGAATGATTCACTGACTGCCGCCATCTTTGTACAGGAGGAGCGCATGCGCAGTTTTAATGTGACCGCCGCTATCTGCCTGCACAAAGATGGCGGCGATCTGATTTACTGCGTGGGGAGACAGCTCAAACGAGAGAACACATGAGGGAAGAAGACAGCACAGGGGTGGAGAGAGAGAGCAGACAAGGGGGAGAGCACATGGGGTACACAGGTCAAAGAAGAGATCACATAAGAGGAGAAGACAGCAGATGGGGGAGAGAGAAAGTGCACAGAGGGGAAAGAGACAGAGCACAGGGGGGAGACAGCTCAAACGGGACAGCACATGAAGGGAGAACACAGCACAGGAAGGAGAGAGACAGCAGACAAGGGGGAGAGCACATGGGGTACATGGGTCAAAGAAGAGATCACATAAGAGGAGAAGACAGCAGATGGGGGAGAGAGAAAGCGCACAGGGGGAGAGAGGCAGAGCACGAGGGGGAGACAGCTCAAACGGGACAGCACATGAGGGGAGAACACAGTACAGGAAGGAGAGAGACAGCAGACAAGGGGGAGAGCACATGGGGTAGACAGGTCAAAGAAGAGATCACATGAGAGGAGAAGACAGCACAGGAAGGAGAGAGACAGCAGACAAGGGGGATAGCACATGGGGTACACAGGTCAAAGAAGAGATCACATGAGAGGAGAAGACAGCAGATGGGGGAGAGAGAAAGCGCACAGAGGGGAAAGAGACAGAGCACAGGGGGGAGACAGCTCAAACGGGACAGCACATGAAGGGAGAACACAGCACAGGAAGGAGAGAGACAGCAGACAAGGGGGAGAGCACATGGGGTAGACAGGTCAAAGAAGAGATCACATGAGAGGAGAAGACAGCACATGGGGGAGAGAGAAAGCAGACAAGGGGGATAGCACATGGGGTACACGGGTCAAAGAAGAGATCACAGACGGGAGAAGTCAGCACATGGGGGAAAGAGAGAGTGGATAGGTGGGTGAGCACATGGGGGGAGAGAGATTCTCAACTGTGCAAAGCCTGCCCCCATCGTGACATTACTGTCCTCCCGATGAGACAGCATCGGGCCTCCATCTAGTATATACAGTACAGACCAAAAGTTTGGACATACCTTCTCATTTAAAGATTTTTCTGTATTTTCATGACTATGAAAATTGTACATTCACACTGAAGGCATCAAAACTACGAATTAACACATGTGGAATTATATACTTAACAAAAAAGTGTGAAACAACTGAAAATATGTCTTATATTCTAGGTTCTTCAAAGTAGCCACCTTTTGGTTTGATGACTGCTTTGCACACTCTTGGCATTCTCTTGATGAGCTTCAAGAAGTAGTCACCGGAAATGGTCTTCCAACAATCTTGACGGAGTTCCCAGAGATGCTTAGCACTTGTTGGCCCTTTTGCCTTCACTCTGCGGTCCAGCTCACCCCAAACCATCTCGATTGGGTTCAGGTCTGGTGACTGTGGAGGCCAGGTCATCTGGCGTAGCACCCCATCACTCTCCTTCTTGGTCAAATAGCCCTTACACAGCCTGGAGGTGTGTTTGGGGTCATTGTCCTGTTGAAAAATAAATGATGGTCCAACTAAACGCAAACCGGATGGAATAGCATGTCGCTGCAAGATGCTGTGGTAGCCATGCTGGTTCAGTATGCCTTCAATTATGAATAAATCCCCAACAGTGTCACCAGCAAAGCACCCCCACACCATCACACCTCCTCCTCCTCCTCCTCCATGCTTCACGGTGGGAACCAGGCATGTAGAGTCCATCCGTTCACCTTTTCTGCGTCGCAGAAAGACACGGTGGTTGAAACCAAAGATCTCAAATTTGGACTCATCAGACCAAAGCACATATTTCCACTGGTCTAATGTCCATTCCTTGTGTTCTTTAGCCCAAACAAGTCTCTTCTGCTTGTTGCCTGTCCTTAGCAGTGGTTTTCTAGCAGCTATTTTACCATGAAGGCCTGCTGCACAAAGTCTCCTCTTAACAGTTGTTGAAGAGATGTGTCTGCTGCTAGAACTCTGTGTGGCATTGACCTGGTCTCTAATCTGAGCTGCTGTTAACCTTCAATTTCTGAGGCTGGTGACTCAGATAAACTTATCCTCAGAAGCAGAGGTGACTCTTGGTCTTCCTTTCCTGGGGCAGTCCTCATGTGAGCCAGTTTCTTTGTAGCGCTTGATGGTTTTTGCATCTGCACTTGGGGACACTTTCAAAGTTTTCCCAATTTTTCGGACTGACTCACCTTCATTTCTTAATGTAATGATGGCCACTCGTTTTTCTTTACTTAGCTGCTTTTTTCTTGCCATAATACAAATTCTAACAGTATATTCAGTAGGACTATCAGCTGTGTATTCACCTGACTTCTGCACAACACAACTGATGGTCCCAACCCCATTTATAAGGCAAGAAATCCCACTTACTAAACCTGACAGGGCACACCTGTGAAGTGAAAACCATTTCCGGTGACTACCTCTTGAAGCTCATCAAGAGAATGCCAAGAGTGTGCAAAGCAGTCATCAAAGCAAAAGGTGGCTACTTTGAAGAACCTAGAATATAAGACATATTTTCAGTTGTTTCACACTTTTTTGTTAAGTATATAATTCCACATGTGGTAATTCATAGTTTTGATGCCTTCAGTGTGAATGTACAATTTTCATAGTCATGAAAATACAGAAAAATCTTTAAATGAGGTGTGTCCAAACTTTTGGTCTGTACTGTATATATATTACATATTCTACAAGCAGGGCTTGTGGATTGTCCATTATTATAATATACAACATATAAAGTGCAGTGCAGGAGGGGAAGGCGAAGGACATGACTAATCCCCCCAAATATTAATGATAGTGTGTAAAATAATCACAGGCTGCAATTACCCACAATGTTTTTTAGTTTTGTTTTTTTAAACAATTAATATCAACTTTTTCTTGTGGTTGTAAATGTGAAATAACAGTGAGAGCCATGATGACATCACAATGCACATGACATCATAGACATGACAGCTGGAGTAGAATGTATGAAGCTCTGCACCAGAGCCATCTTGTGTCACTAGGATCTGACAGCTGGAAGGGGACGAGTCCAGGTAGGGGGCACATTACTTTTAAGCTTTGGTATACTTATAGCGTATCCCCCGGATTTATCATGGATCGCCAGAAACACTCTGTAATAAGACATTTTCAGGACCACCCCTTACCTAAATGAGGAGTCACTGATGATCTGTTGATATTAACAAGTATGGCAGCTAAACCCCCAGCAATGAGCTGCTATATTGCTGGGGAAGCAGCGTGTTACATGCCCCCTATAGCAGGAGGATGACAATGTGATGATACATATTTGTTGGGGGTCTTCCAGCTCTTTGCACTGGCTCCCCACTATGGCAGACTACAATGGCGCTCGCCCCCTATGTCCCCCCTATGCTCTAGTAAGGCATGTAGATAGGGGGGCTCAAGTTGGGACATCTTTATGGGGCTCCATTTTTGGATCGCTTTGCCATTGACGTGGTAGAATTACAGCACTTTGTAACAGAAATTTAGTAGCGTATGCCATCATTCTCTGTTGTCAGCTCTTTTGCTCCTGTGAATTCGGGGGGACATTGGAGTTGTAGTTTGGGTGGTCAGGACTGGCAGTATGGGGTCCTGGGTGTTATTTTACTACATAGAGCAGTAGGTAATATAGATAAAATAAAAGGCTCCTTTTAAATGTGCCTCATAGAATTATAAAATGAGGTCGGGGTTTTGTCTTTTTATTGAATTAATTTTTTGTTGATGTTGTAAACTGGATCCATAAAAAGCAGTGAGAGTTTTAATGACATCACTGGGCGCGTGACGTCATCGACATCCCATGACATCACAGATGAAATAGAATGTGCACATTTCTAAACCGGAATCATTTTATGTCTTTAACCCCGGACAGCTTGAAGGAGACTGGTCCAGGTAAGCGTCTCTTCACACAATCTTGGGGTCCTGTTTACACATCATGTAGCTGGGGGTGTCTGTGGTGAAGTTCAGCACTGCACCATTTTGCCCCCCAAAAAATCAGAGCCAACACGTCTGTGTCATGTGCTTATTGCTGTGATTGTCAAGGTGATGCCTTTAGGGATCGCTGACACTGCTGAGTAGCCGGCATATAACTCAGATGAGTATAGCACTCACTCCAATGTTATACTATGGGGCAGTGCCAACTAGTGTTTATTTTCTCATGCCAAGTCGGCATGAGAAAAAAATTGCTGCATGCTGCAATTGGCAGAGTATATCAGACGACGCGCCCATACAAGTCTATGGATACGTGAAAAACATCGGACTGCACTCAGATGTCATCTGAGTGCAGTCCAATATACGCCGGCTGACTCACACAATTGAGAAGATGGAGAAATTAAATGCTCCATCTTCTCCACACCTGTGATCCGAATCTCGCATGCGAGAGAATTGGATCACAAACACAATATTGTTGATATTTTCCATTGAAGTAAGGCCCCCCTAAGGCGAAGGTCTGGACAGTAAGAAACCCTTCCAGTGTCAATGACCACCTAATGGTTCAAAAATATCTACCCCACTTTTTGCTATAAAGTGTAGATTGAGCATCCCAGAATGCCAAAGGGGATCCAGAAACCAGAATATTTAATACCTTATTTCAATCAAACTTCACCAATCTTTTTTTTTTTTTGGTTTGTCCCATAGGGCGGAACGTTAAGTCGTCTGAAGAAACGCAGTGAGAAGGCATTCGTCTTGACTAGCGGAGAGGTTACTCCTTTGCTACAGGAGTCTGACAGGTAAGTGGACATTTTAACTCATCCATCAATTCCTCCCCTTGTAGATTTATTGCAGAACTGCCGTTTTAATCACCCAAAAAGCACATTGACCGGATATTTAACCAACTCACCACTTAGTTCAATCTAGCAATTTTAGGACTTCAATCCTGAAATACTTATTGGGTATAATGGCTTCACCGACTTAATTTCTAATATGTCCATTTTCCAACTTCAACCAAGAGGATATGCTGGTCTTGGAATATTTTCACTAGAACCGGTATAACTCCGTCCATCATGCTCCTCCAGTTAGGAGGATAGACTGGGACATTGAGGGTTTATCAGCCCCACACTGGCGAATCCAGATCCAACTTCCATTAGGAGGGCAGACTGGTATACGGTGGGGAAAAGAAGTATTTAATACACTGCCGATTTTGCAAGTTTTCCCACCTACAATGAATGGAGAGGTCTGTAATTTTTATCGTAGGTCACTTCACCTGTGAGAGACCGAGTTTAAAAATAAAATCCAGAAAAATCACATTGTATGATTAACATTACATAATTCATTTGCATTTTATTGCATGAAATAAGTATTTGATACAATAGAAACATAGAACTTAATATTATGTACAGAAACCTTTGTTTGCAATTACAGAGGTCAGATATTTCCTGTAGTTCTTGACCAGGTTTGCACGCACTGCAGCAGGGATTTTGGCCCTCTCCTCCATACGGATCTTCTCCAGATCTTTCAAGTTTCGGGGCTGTTGCTGGGCAATATTGAGTTTCAGCTCCCTCCAAAGCTTTTCTACTGGGATCAGGTCTGGAGACTGGCTAGACCACTACAGGACCTTGAAATGCTTCTTATCAAGCCATGCCTTAGGTTGCCCTGGCTGTGTGTTTCGGATCATTGTCATGCTGGAAGACCCAACCACAACCCATCTTCAACGTGCTTACTGAGGGAAGGAAGATACATGACCCCATCCATCCTCTCTTCAATACATTGCAGTCGTCCTGTCCCCTTTGCAAAAAAAAGCACCTCCGAAGTATGAGGTTTCCCCCGCCATGCTTCATGGTTGGGAGAGTGTTCTTGGGGTTGTACTCATCCTTCTTCTTCCTCCAAACAAGATGAGTGGAGTGGACACCAAAAAGTTCTATTTTGATCTCATCTGACCACATGACCTTCTCCCATGCCTCCTCTGGATCATCCAGATGGTTATTGGCAACTTCAAACAGGCCTGGATATGTGCTGGGGTGAGCACTGGACCTTGTGTGCCCTGCAGGATTTTAATCCATGATAGCGTAGTGTGTAACTAATGGTAATGTTTGAGACTGTGGTGCCAGCTCTATTTAGGTCATTGACCAGGTCCTCCCATGTAGTTCTGGGCTGATTCCTGACGTTTCTCAGAATCATCCTTACCCCACGAGGCGAGATCTTGCATGGAGCCCCTGACCGAGGAAGACTTAGTCATCTTGTGTTTCTTCCATTTTCTAATAATTGCGCCAACAGTTGTTGCCGTCTCGTGAAGCTGCTTGCTTATTGTCCTGTAGCCCATCCCAGCCTTGTGTCTTTTATACAGGTAATAAGTTCAAACAAGTGCAATTAATACAGGTAATGAGTGCAGAGTAGGAGGGCTTCTTAAAGAAAAACTAACAAGTATGTGAGAGCCAGAATTCTTGCTGGTTGGTAGGTGATCAAATACTTATTTCATGCAATAAAATGCAATTTAATTATTTAAAAATCATACAATGTGATTTTCAGTTTTTTTATTTTTAGATTTTGTCTCTCACAGATGAAGTGACCTACGATAAAAATGACAGACCTCTACACTCTTTGTAGGTAGGAAAACTTGCAAAATCGGCAGTGTATCAAATACTTATTTTCTCCACTGTAGTGCTGTCCAACATGACACCATCAAGCTCATCTTACCACTCCATACCAGGAGGGTAGATTGGGGCATTAACAGTTTAATCACTTTGTGTCCACAAGGCCATCTCTTCCAACTAGGAGCCTTAACTGGACTTACAGTGGTTTTATTCAGCTTATTGCAGCCATGTCCAGCTTGCACCTCCAACAAGGAGAGTAAACTGAAATGTAGATGTTTATCAACTTAAATGCTGAGCAGTCCATCCTATGACACCGGACCAGGAGGAGCAGCTGGACTTACACTGGTTTTGCTCAGCTCAGCCATACCCAACTTACAAATCCAACTTAAAGGATAACCTGGAAACTAAATGGTTAACCAACTTAAACGCCAACCAGTCCAATTTATGACTCCAGACCCCGAATATTAATTGAACTTACAATGATTTCATGTGTCTTATGACCAGTGGCGTAACTATAGTCTGAATATATATATCCCGAATATGTCCCCCATTCTGCCGCTGTTCTTTATTGTATAAAAAAAAACCTAAGCCATTATACTCACCAGGGGTGTACATTCAAGTCATGGGGCTCCAGAGCAGAAGTATAACGCACTCCCCATAGTCCTTAATATAGTATAATGCATCCCATAGTCCTCCATATAGTATAATGCATCCCATTCTCCTCTATATAATATACTGTACAGCCCATAGTCGTCCATAAAGTATAATGCACAGCTCCTAGTCATACATGTAGTATAATGCACCCCATAGTTTTCAATAAAGTATAAAGCACCTCCACAGTCATACATAGTAGTATAATGCACCACATCATAATATATAGCAGTATAATTCACCCCCATAGTCATATATGGTAATATAATGTACCTCCATAGTCATATAAAGTAGTGTAATGCACCCCATAGTCATATATAGTAGTATAATGCACCTCCATAGTCATATATAGCAGTATAATGCACCCCCATCATCATATATAGCAGTATAATGCACCCCATCGTCATATATAGCAGTATAATTCAAGCCATAGTCCTATATAGCAGTATAATGCACCCCCAGTCATATATAGTAGTATAATGCACCCCATAGACATGTACAGTAGTATAATGCATCCTCATAGTCATATATAGTAGTATAATACACTTCATAGTCATCTATAGAAGTATAATGCACCCCCATCGTCACATAAAGCAGTATAATGCACTCCATAGTCATATAAGGCAGTATAATGTACCCCCATATAGTTTATATAGTAATATAATGCACCCCATAGTCATATATAGCAGTATATTGCACCTCCTGGTCATATATAGTTGTATAATGTACCCCCATAGTCATATATAATAGTATACTGCACCCCCATAGTCATATACACTAGTATAAAGCCTCCCATAGTCATATATAGTAGTATAAAGCACCCCATAGTCATATATAGTAGTATAAAGCACCCCATAGTCATTTATAGTAGTATAAAGCACCCCATAGTCATTTATAGTAGTATAATGTACCCCCCATAGTCATATATAGTAGTATAATGCACCCAACTGTCATATCAGTATAATGCACCCCCATAGTCATATATAGTAGTATAATGCACCCACATAGTCATATATAGTAGTATAATACACCTTCATAGTCATATACAGAAGTATAATGCACCCCTATAGTCATCCGTAGTAGTATAATACAACCCCCATAGTCATATATAGTAGTGTAATGCACCTCCATAGTCATAAATAGTAGTATAATGCACCACCATAGTCATAAATAGTAGTAAAATGCACCCTATAGTCATATATAGCACTATATTGCACTTCAGTCATATATAGCAGTATAATGTACCCCCATAGTCATATATAGCAGTATAATGTACATCATAGTCATATATAGCAGTATAATGCACCCTTATAGCCATATATAGTAGTATAGTATACCCCATATTCATATATAGTAGTATAATGTACCCCATAGTCATATAGCAGTATAATGCACCCCGTAGTCATATATAGTAGTATAAAGCATCTCATAGTCATATATAGTGTTACGGGTCCGGGGGGTGGAACCTCTGTGCTGTGGTGCAAGGAGGGACCCAGAGGGGCGTAACTAAGTATCAACCCGGACCGACCCTGGTCGTACGGCGGCTAACGACTCCATGACCAGGGAGGGACCGAGCCGAGGGACCAGGTGCTACTCTGGGGATGACCTTGTAAGGGAGCAGGTGACCTTCACGGTACAGATGGCAGGGACTGACCGGAATAGCAGGTAGGCACAGCAGGCAGGCTGGCGAGCAGGAGTCTCTAGGTGGGCTGGCAGGTGGTCACGGCAAGTGACGGCAGAAGTCTCTAGGTGGTCACGGCAAGTGACGGCAGGAGTCTCTAGGTGGGCTGGCAAGTGGTCACGGCAAGTGACGGCAGGAGCCTCCAGGAAGGCACGGCAGGTAACAGGCAGGTCACAGGCAAGTGCTCCCAGGTGAGCGGGCTGACAGGCACGGCAGGTACCAGGCAGGCAACAGGCAAGTGCTCCCAGGTGAGCGGGCTGGCAGGCACGGCAGGTAACAGGCTGGTGGGCAAGACTGGTAGTCAGGCTAGCAGCGGGACCTGAGGGCTGAAGCAGAAGTCAGAAACACTGTGCAACAACTTTTGCTCGGGCACCTCCATTTTGGAGGAGGTGCCTTATATATGGGAGGACCCTCGGCTATTGGCCGAGGACTCCTTAGGACGGCGCATGCGGCCCCTTTAAGAGGGAGGGAGCGAGCGCGCCCTAAGCACAGTGCCCGGGGAGCTGCGCGCGCCGGCTGCAGGAAGAGGAGCGCTGGTGAACGCAGAGCGGGGAGCGAGGAGGTGAATGGGACGGCGTCTCTGCCTAGCAGGGGGCAGAGACGCCGATGCTACATATAGTAGTATGGCAACTTATTTAAAATAAATATTTAAATACTCTACCCACCTTCCCTTCACTCCCGCTCCGCAAGTCCTGTTGTGAAGCAGGCAGCTGACTTCGGCCTGTGACGGGAGTGCATGACGTTACTGCCATGCGCCCCGTCATGTGCTGGCCTATGATTGGCCGACAGAATGCATTGTCGCTAAAGGACCCAATAGGTATGTCCACAGCAATACACTTCAACTGGATGTGCGTAGGAGGACACACATCTAATTAAAGGTTCTGCTGGTGTCGGCGGGCCCCTGATCCTCCGGGCCTTTGTGACTTGCTGCGACCGCAGTCGTTACTCCCCTACTAATCACAACCATGACCAACTTCAACTAAAAGGATAACTGGGACATAAATATTTTGCTAAGTAAAATGTCGACCAGTCCATTCTGAGACTCCCGACATCAGACTTAAAATAGCTTCATTCTGTTTAAAGCAACCATTTACACCTCCTACCAACAAGAGGCCAAACTGGGACATAGATAGCATATTGAACAGGTCTGCCTTTATCATCTAAGTATGAGGGATGGACTGGAAATTTGTTGGCCTCACCAGCTACCCTCAGGACTGTACTTTATTAAGGCACCTCCTTGCTGTTTGATAGGATCAGCCGTTATAACCCGGAAGTCATTCTTACCAATATCAGCAGAATTGCTAGTTAATGAAGCATTGAGACAGTAAAGAAAAGAAGCCTACAAACCACAATCGGCTGACATACCACTGAAAGTAGCCCGGGGCGGGCGGGCCCCACAGTCCGGACCCGGGGCGGGCGGGCCCCACAGTCCAGACCCGGGGCGGGCGGGCCCCACAGTCCGGACCCGAGGCTAGATCCGGGACAGGCGGCCTAACAATCCAGACACAGGGCGGACGGGCCCCACAGTCCAGGCTCGGGTTGGACGGGCCCCACAGTCCAGGCTCGGGTTGGACGGGCCCCACGGTCCAGGCTCAGGGCGGACGGGCCCCACGGTCCAGGCTCGGGGTGGACGGGCCCCACGGTCCAGGCTCGGGGTGGACGGGCCCCTCGGTCCAGGCTCGGGGAGGACGGGTCCCTCGGTCCAGGCTCGGGGAGGACGGGTCCCACGGTCCAGGCTCGGGGAGGACGGGCCGCACGGTCCAGGCTCGGGCGAACAGGCCCCAAAGTCCAGGATCGGGGCGGATGGGGGGCCCCACAGTCCGGAGTCGGGGCGGGTGGGGGGCCCCACAGTCCGGACCCGGGGCAGGCGTGGGTCCCCACTGTCCAGACCTGGAGCTAGAACCGGGGCAGGCGGCCGCAAAGGCCGGACACGGGGCCGATGGGCCCCACAGTCAGGACACGGGACAGGCTGGCCTCACAGTCAGGACATGGGGCGGGCGGGGGGCCCCACAGTCAGGACACGGGGCGGGCGGGGTGCCCCACAGTCAGGACACGGGGCGGGCGGGGGGCCCCACAGTCCGGATGCGGGGCTAGTCCCGGGGCAGGCAGCCCCACAGTCCAGGCTCGGGGCTAGACCCGGGGGCAGCCGGCCACACAGTCTAGACCCGGGGCGGGCGGGGGGCCCCACAGTCCAGGCTCAGGGCGGACGGGCCCCACCGTCCAGGCCCGGGGCAGACAGGCTCCCCTTTTCCACTCGGGGCGGGCATGTCCCACAGTTCAGGCTCGGGGCGGGCGTGCCCCACAGTCCAGACACAGGGCTAGTCCTGGGGCAGGTGGCCCCACAGTCCAGACCTGGGGCTAGACCCGGGGCAGGCGGCCCCAAGTGCGGACACGGGGCGGATGGGCCCCACAGTCTGGACTCGGGGCGGATGGGCCCCACAGTCTGGACTCGGGGCAGATGGGCCCCACAGTCTGGACTCGGGGCGGGCGGGACCCACAGTCAGGACACGGGGCGGGCGGGACCCACAGTCAGGACACGGGGCGGGCGGGACCCACAGTCAGGACACGGGGCGGGCGGGCCCCGGCGGGCCCACAGTCAGGACACGGGGCGGGCGGGCCCCACAGTCAGGACACGGGTAGGGCGGGCCCCACAGTCCGAACACAGGGCTAATCCCGGGGCAGGCGGCCCCACAGTCCAGACCTGGGGCTAGACCTGGGGCTAGACCCGGGGCAGACGGCCCACAGTCCGGACACGGGGTGGACGGTCCCCACAGTCCGGACACGGGGGGAGCCACAGTCCGGACATATGGCGGACGGGCCCCACAGTCCAGGCTCGGGGCGGACGGGCCCCACAGTCCGGACGCGGGGCTAGTCCCAGGGCAGGCGGCCCCACAGTCCAGACCTGAGGCTAGACCAGGGGCAGGCGGCCCCACAGTCCAGACACGGGGTGGACGGGCCCCACAGTCCTGACATGGGGCGGACATGCCCCACAGTCCAGACCCGGGGCAGGCGGCCCCACAGTCCAGACTCGGGGCGAGCGGGGGGCCCCACAGTCCGTACCCGGGGCGGGCGGGGGGCCCCACAGTCCAGGCTCGGGGCGGACGGGCCCCACAGTCCAGGCTCGGGGCGGACGGGCCCCACAGTCCGGACACGGGGCTAGTCCCAGGGCAGGCGGCCCCACAGTCCAGACCTGAGGCTAGACCAGGGGCAGGCGGCCCCACAGTCCAGACACGGGGTGGACGGGCCCCACAGTCCAGACCCGGGGCAGGCTTCCCCACAGTCCAGACTCGGGGCGAATGGGGGGCCCCACAGTCCGTACCCGGGGTGGGCGGGGGGCCCCACAGTCCATACCCGGGGCTGGCGGGGGGCCCTAACAGTCCAGACCTGGGGCTAGACTCGGGGCGGGCGGCCCCACCGTCCGGACCTGGGGCGGGTGGGGGGCCCCACAGTCCAGACCTGGGGCTAGACCCGATGCAGGTTGCCCCACAGTCCGGACACGGGGCGGACGGGCCCATAGTCCGGACACTGGGCGGCCGTAGTCCGGATATAGGGCGGCCGGGCCCCACAGTCCAGGCTCGGGGCTAGACCTGGGACGGACGGGCCCCACAGTCCAAGCTTGGGGCGGGCGTGCCCCACAGACCGGAAACGGGGCTAGACCCGGGGCAGGCGGCCCCAAAGTCTAGACACGGGGCGGACGAGCCCCACAGTCAGGACACGGGGCGGGCGAGCCCCACAGTCAGGACACGGGGCGGGCGAGCCCCACAGCCAGGACACGGGGCGGGCGAGCCCCACAGCCAGGACACGGGGCGGGCGAGCCCCACAGCCAGGACACGGGGCGGGCGGGCCCCACAGCCAGGACACGGGGCGGGCGGGCCCCACAGTCAGGACACGGGGCGGGCGGGCCCCACAGTCAGGACACGGGGCGGGCGGGCCCCACAGTCAGGACACGGGGCGGGCGGGCCCCACAGTCAGGACACGGGGCGGGCGGGCCCCACAGTCAGGACACGGGGCGGGCGGTCCCCACAGTCAGGACACGGGGCGGGCGGTCCCCACAGTCAGGACACGGGGCGGGCGGGCCCCACAGTCAGGACACGGGGCGGGCGGGCTCCACAGTCAGGACACGGGGCGGACGGGCTCCACAGTCACAACACGGGGCGGGCGGGCCCCACAGTCCAGACCTGGGGCTAGACCCGGGGCAGGCGGCCCACAGTCCAGACACGGGGTGGACGGGCCCCACAGTCCGGACACGGGGCGGGCATGCCCCATAGTCCAGACCTGGGGCTAGACCCGGGGCAGGCGGCCCCACAGTCCAGACCTGAGGCTAGACCCGGGGCAGGCGGTCCCATGTTCTAGACACGGGGTGGACGGGCCTCACAGACCTGACATGGGGCTGACATGCCCCACAGTCCAGACCTGGGGCTAGACCCGGGGCAGGCGACCCACAGTCCGGACACGGGGTGGACGGGCCCCACAGTCCGGACACGGGGTGGACGGGCCCCACAGTCCGGACACGGGGTGGACGGGCCCCACAGTCCGGACACGGGGTGGACGGGCCCCACAGTCCGGACACGGGGTGGACGGGCCCCACAGTCCGGACACGGGGTGGACGGGCCCCACAGTCCGGACACGGGGTGGACGGGCCCCACAGTCGGGACACAGGGCGGACGGGCCCCACAGTCAGGACACAGGGCGGGCCCCACAGTCAGGACATTGGGCGGGCGGGCTCCACAGTCAGGATACAGGGCGGGCAGGCCCCACAGTCCGGACACAGGGCTAATCCCGGGGCAGGTGGCCCCACAGTCCAGACCTGGGGCTGGACCCGGGGCAGGCGGCCCACAGTCCAGACACGGGGTGGACGGGCCCCACAGTCCAGATACGGGGCGGGCATGCCCCATAGTCAAGACCTGGGGCTAAACCCGGGGCTGGCGGCCCCACAGTCCAGACCTCAGGCTAGACCCGGGGCAGGCGGCCCCACATTCTAGACACTGGGTGGACGGGCCCCACAGTCCGGATACGGGGCGGGCATGACCCATAGTCAAGACCTGGGGCTAGACCCGGGGCAGGCGGCCCCACAGTCCAGACCTGAGGCTAGACCCGGGGCAGGCGGCCCCACATTCTAGACACAGGGTGGACGGGCCCCACAGTCCTGACACGGGGCGGACATGCCCCACAGTCCAGACCTGGGGTTAGACCCGGGGTAGGCTGCCCCACAGTCCGGACACGGGGTGGACGGGCCCCACAGTCCGGACACGGGGTGGACGGGCCCCACAGTCCGGACACGGGGCGGACGGGCCCCACAGTCCGGACACGGGGCGGACGGGCCCCACAGTCCGGACACGGGGCGGACGGGCCCCACAGTCCGGACACGGGGCGGACGGGCCCCACAGTCCGGACACGGGGCGGACGGGCCCCACAGTCCGGACACGGGGCGGACGGGCCCCACAGTCCGGACACGGGGCGGACGGGCCCCACAGTCCGGACACGGGGCGGACGGGCCCCACAGTCCGGACACGGGGCGGACGGGCCCCACAGTCCGGACACGGGGCGGACGGGCCCCACAGTCCGGACACGGGGCGGACGGGCCCCACAGTCCGGACACGGGGCGGACGGGCCCCACAGTCCGGACACGGGGCGGACGGGCCCCACAGTCCGGACACGGGGCGGACGGGCCCCACAGTCCGGACACGGGGCGGACGGGCCCCACAGTCCGGACACGGGGCGGACGGGCCCCACAGTCCGGACACGGGGCGGACGGGCCCCACAGTCCGGACACGGGGCGGACGGGCCCCACAGTCCGGACACGGGGCGGACGGGCCCCACAGTCCGGACACGGGGCGGACGGGCCCCACAGTCCGGACACGGGGCGGACGGGCCCCACAGTCCGGACACGGGGCGGACGGGCCCCACAGTCCGGACACGGGGCGGACGGGCCCCACAGTCCGGACACGGGGCGGACGGGCCCCACAGTCCGGACACGGGGCGGACGGGCCCCACAGTCCGGACACGGGGCGGACGGGCCCCACAGTCCGGACACGGGGCGGACGGGCCCCACAGTCCGGACACGGGGCGGACGGGCCCCACAGTCCGGACACGGGGCGGACGGGCCCCACAGTCCGGACACGGGGCGGACGGGCCCCACAGTCCGGACACGGGGCGGACGGGCCCCACAGTCCGGACACGGGGCGGACGGGCCCCACAGTCAGGACACGGGGCGGGCGGGACCCACAGTCAGGACATTGGGCGGGCGGGCCCCACAGTCAGGACACGGGGCGGGCGGGCCCCACAGTCAGGACACGGGGCGGGCGGGACCCACAGTCCGGACACGGGGCGGGCGGGACCCACAGTCCGGACACGGGGCGGGCGGGACCCACAGTCAGGACACGGGGTGGGCGGGACCCACAGTCAGGACACGGGGTGGGCGGGACCCACAGTCAGGACATTGGGCGGGCGGGCTCCACAGTCAGGATACAGGGCGAGCAGGCCCACAGTCAGGACACAGGGCTAATCCCGGGGGCAGGTGGCCCCACAGTCCAGACCTGGGGCTAGACCCGGGGCAGGCGGCCCACAGTCCAGACACGGGGTGGACGGGCCCCACAGTCCAGATACGGGGCGGGCATGCCCCATAGTCAAGACCTGGGGCTAAACCCGGGGCTGGCGGCCCCACAGTCCAGACCTCAGGCTAGACCCGGGGCAGGCGGCCCCACATTCTAGACACGGGGTGGACGGGCCCCACAGTCCGGATACGGGGCGGGCATGACCCATAGTCAAGACCTGGGGCTAGACCCGGGGCAGGCGGCCCCACAGTCCAGACCTGAGGCTAGACCCGAGGCAGGCGGCCCCACATTCTAGACACAGGGTGGACGGGCCCCACAGTCCTGACACGGGGCGGACATGCCCCACAGTCCAGACCTGGGGCAAGACCCGTGGTAGGCTGCCCCACAGTCCGGACACGGGGCGGACGGGCCCCACAGTCCGGACACGGGGCGGACGGGCCCCACAGTCCGGACACGGGGCGGACGGGCCCCACAGTCCGGACAGGGGGCGGACGGGCCCCACAGTCCGGACAGGGGGCGGACGGGCCCCACAGTCCGGACAGGGGGCGGACGGGCCCCACAGTCCGGACAGGGGGCGGACGGGCCCCACAGTCCGGACAGGGGGCGGACGGGCCCCACAGTCCGGACAGGGGGCGGACGGGCCCCACAGTCCGGACAGGGGGCGGACGGGCCCCACAGTCCGGACAGGGGGCGGACGGGCCCCACAGTCCGGACAGGGGGCGGACGGGCCCCACAGTCCGGACAGGGGGCGGACGGGCCCCACAGTCCGGACAGGGGGCGGACGGGCCCCACAGTCCGGACAGGGGGCGGACGGGCCCCACAGTCCGGACAGGGGGCGGACGGGCCCCACAGTCCGGACAGGGGGCGGACGGGCCCCACAGTCCGGACAGGGGGCGGACGGGCCCCACAGTCCGGACAGGGGGCGGACGGGCCCCACAGTCCGGACACGGGGCGGACGGGCCCCACAGTCCGGACACGGGGCGGACGGGCCCCACAGTCCGGACACGGGGCGGACGGGCCCCACAGTCCGGACACGGGGCGGACGGGCCCCACAGTCCGGACACGGGGCGGACGGGCCCCACAGTCCGGACACGGGGCGGACGGGCCCCACAGTCCGGACACGGGGCGGACGGGCCCCACAGTCCGGACACAGGGCTAGACCCGGGGCAGGCGGCCCACAGTCCAGACACGGGGTGGACGGGCCCCACAGTCCAGATACAGGGCAGGCATGCCCCATAGTCAAGACCTGGGGCTAAACCCGGGGCTGGCGGCCCCACAGTCCAGACCTCAGGCTAGACCTGGGGCAGGCGGCCCCACATTCTAGACACGGGGTGGACGGGCCCCACATTCCGGATACGGGGCGGGCATGACCCATATTCAAGACCTGGGGCTAGACCCGGGGCAGGCGGCCCCACAGTCCAGACCTGAGGCTAGACCCGGGGCAGGCGGCCCCACATTCTAGACACAGGGTGGACGGGCCCCACAGTCCTGACACGGGGCGGACATGCCCCACAGTCCAGACCTGGGGTTAGACCCGGGGTAGGCTGCCCCACAGTCCGGACACGGGGCGGACGGGCCCCACAGTCCGGACACGGGGCGGACGGGCCCCACAGTCCGGACACGGGGCGGACGGGCCCCACAGTCCGGACACGGGGCGGACGGGCCCCACAGTCCGGACACGGGGCGGACGGGCCCCACAGTCCGGACACGGGGCGGACGGGCCCCACAGTCCGGACACGGGGCGGACGGGCCCCACAGTCCGGACACGGGGCGGACGGGCCCCACAGTCCGGACACAGGGCTAATCCCGGGGCAGGTGGCCCCACAGTCCAGACCTGGGGCTAGACCCGGGGCAGGCGGCCCACAGTCCAGACACGGGGTGGACGGGCCCCACAGTCCAGATACGGGGCGGGCATGCCCCATAGTCAAGACCTGGGGCTAAACCCGGGGCTGGCGGCCCCACAGTCCAGACCTCAGGCTAGACCCGGGGCAGGCGGCCCCACATTCTAGACACGGGGTGTACGGGCCCCACAGTCCGGATACGGGGCGGGCATGACCCATAGTCAAGACCTGGGGCTAGACCCGGGGCAGGCGGCCCCACAGTCCAGACCTGAGGCTAGACCCGGGGCAGGCGGCCCCACATTCTAGACACAGGGTGGACGGGCCCCACAGTCCTGACACGGGGCGGACATGCCCCACAGTCCAGACCTGGGGTTAGACCCGGGGTAGGCTGCCCCACAGTCCGGACACGGGGTGGACGGGCCCCACAGTCCGGACACGGGGTGGACGGGCCCCACAGTCCGGACACGGGGTGGACGGGCCCCACAGTCCGGACACGGGGTGGACGGGCCCCACAGTCTGGACACGGGTGGACGGGCCCCACAGTCCGGACACGGGGCGGACGGGCCCCACAGTCCGGACACGGGGCGGACGGGCCCCACAGTCCGGCCCGGGGCGGACGGGCCCCACAGTCCGGACACGGGGCGGACGGGCCCCACAGTCCGGACACGGGGCGGACGGGCTCCACAGTCCGGACACGGGGCGGGCGAGCCCCACAGTCAGGACACGGGGCGGGCGAGCCCCACAGTCAGGACACGGGGCGGGCGGGACCCACAGTCAGGACACGGGGCGGGCGGGACCCACAGTCAGGACACGGGGCGGGCCCTACAGTCAGGACATTGGGCGGGCGGGCTCCACAGTCAGGATACAGGGCGAGCAGGCCCCACAGTCAGGACACAGGGCTAATCCCGGGGCAGGTGGCCCCACAGCCCAGACCTGGGGCTAGACCCGGGGCAGGCGGCCCACAGTCCAGACACGGGGTGGACGGGCCCCACAGTCCAGATACGGGGCGGGCATGCCCCATAGTCAAGACCTGGGGCTAAACCCGGGGCTGGCGGCCCCACAGTCCAGACCTCAGGCTAGACCTGGGGCAGGCGGCCCCACATTCTAGACACGGGGTGGACGGGCCCCACAGTCCGGATACGGGGCGGGCATGACCCATAGTCAAGACCTGGGGCTAGACCCGGGGCAGGCGGCCCCACAGTCCAGACCTGAGGCTAGACCCGGGGCAGGCGGCCCCACATTCTAGACACAGGGTGGACGGGCCCCACAGTCCTGACACGGGGCGGACATGCCCCACAGTCCAGACCTGGGGCAAGACCCGTGGTAGGCTGCCCCACAGTCCGGACACGGGGTGGACGGGCCCCACAGTCCGGACACGGGGCGGACGGGCCCCACAGTCCGGACACGGGGCGGACGGGCCCCACAGTCCGAACACGGGGCGGACGGGCCCCACAGTCCGGACACGGGGCGGACGGGCCCCACAGTCCGGACACGGGGCGGACGGGCCCCACAGTCCGGACACGGGGCGGACGGGCCCCACAGTCCGGACACGGGGCGGACGGGCCCCACAGTCCGGACACGGGGCGGACGGGCCCCACAGTCCGGACACGGGGCGGACGGGCCCCACAGTCCGGACACGGGGCGGACGGGCCCCACAGTCCGGACACGGGGCGGACGGGCCCCACAGTCCGGACACGGGGCGGACGGGCCCCACAGTCCGGACACGGGGCGGATGGGCCCCACAGTCCGGACACAGGGCTAATCCCGGGGCAGGTGGCCCCACAGTCCAGACCTGGGGCTAGACCCGGGGCAGGCGGCCCACAGTCCAGACACGGGGTGGACGGGCCCCACAGTCCAGATACGGGGCGGGCATGCCCCATAGTCAAGACCTGGGGCTAAACCCGGGGCTGGCGGCCCCACAGTCCAGACCTCAGGCTAGACCCGGGGCAGGCGGCCCCACATTCTAGACACGGGGTGTACGGGCCCCACAGTCCGGATACGGGGCGGGCATGACCCATAGTCAAGACCTGGGGCTAGACCCGGGGCAGGCGGCCCCACAGTCCAGACCTGAGGCTAGACCCGGGGCAGGCGGCCCCACATTCTAGACACAGGGTGGACGGGCCCCACAGTCCTGACACGGGGCGGACATGCCCCACAGTCCAGACCTGGGGTTAGACCCGGGGTAGGCTGCCCCACAGTCCGGACACGGGGTGGACGGGCCCCACAGTCCGGACACGGGGTGGACGGGCCCCACATTCCGGACACGGGGTGGACGGGCCCCACAGTCCGGACACGGGGTGGACGGGCCCCACAGTCCGGACACGGGGCGGACGGGCCCCACAGTCCGGACACGGGGCGGACGGGCCCCACAGTCCGGACACGGGGCGGACGGGCCCCACAGTCCGGACACGGGGCGGACGGGCCCCACAGTCCGGACACGGGGCGGACGGGCCCCACAGTCCGGACACGGGGCGGACGGGCCCCACAGTCCGGACACGGGGCGGACGGGCCCCACAGTCCGGACACGGGGCGGACGGGCCCCACAGTCCGGACACGGGGCGGACGGGCCCCACAGTCCGGACACGGGGCGGACGGGCCCCACAGTCCGGACACGGGGCGGATGGGCCCCACAGTCAGGACACGGGGCGGGCGAGCCCCACAGTCAGGACACGGGGCGGGCGGGACCCACAGTCAGGACACGGGGCGGGCGGGACCCACAGTCAGGACACGGGGCGGGCCCTACAGTCAGGACATTGGGCGGGCGGGCTCTACAGTCAGGATACAGGGCGAGCAGGCCCCACAGTCAGGACACAGGGCTAATCCCGGGGCAGGTGGCCCCACAGTCCAGACCTGGGGCTAGACCCGGGGCAGGCGGCCCACAGTCCAGACACGGGGTGGACGGGCCCCACAGTCCAGATACGGGGCGGGCATGCCCCATAGTCAAGACCTGGGGCTAAACCCGGGGCTGGCGGCCCCACAGTCCAGACCTCAGGCTAGACCTGGGGCAGGCGGCCCCACATTCTAGACACGGGGTGGACGGGCCCCACAGTCCGGATACGGGGCGGGCATGACCCATAGTCAAGACCTGGGGCTAGACCCGGGGCAGGCGGCCCCACAGTCCAGACCTGAGGCTAGACCCGGGGCAGGCGGCCCCACATTCTAGACACAGGGTGGACGGGCCCCACAGTCCTGACACGGGGCGGACATGCCCCACAGTCCAGAACTGGGGCAAGACCCGTGGTAGGCTGCCCCACAGTCCGGACACGGGGAGGACGGGCCCCACAGTCCGGACACGGGGAGGACGGGCCCCACAGTCCGGACACGGGGCGGACGGGCCCCACAGTCCGGACACGGGGCGGACGGGCCCCACAGTCCGGACACGGGGCGGACGGGCCCCACAGTCCGGACACGGGGCGGACGGGCCCCACAGTCCGGACACGGGGCGGACGGGCCCCACAGTCCGGACACGGGGCGGACGGGCCCCACAGTCCGGACACGGGGCGGACGGGCCCCACAGTCCGGACACGGGGCGGACGGGCCCCACAGTCCGGACACGGGGCGGACGGGCCCCACAGTCCGGACACGGGGCGAACGGGCCCCACAGTCCGGACACGGGGCGAACGGGCCCCACAGTCCGGACACGGGGCAGACGGGCCCCACAATCCGGACACAGGGCTAATCCCGGGGCAGGTGGCCCCACAGTCCAGACCTGGGGCTAGACCCGGGGCAGGCGGCCCACAGTCCAGACACGGGGTGGACGGGCCCCACAGTCCAGATACGGGGCGGGCATGCCCCATAGTCAAGACCTGGGGCTAAACCCGGGGCTGGCGGCCCCACAGTCCAGACCTCAGGCTAGACCCGGGGCAGGCGGCCCCACATTCTAGACACGGGGTGGACGGGCCCCACAGTCCGGATACGGGGCGGGCATGACCCATAGTCAAGACCTGGGGCTAGACACGGGGCAGGCGGCCCCACAGTCCAGACCCGAGGCTAGACCCGGGGCAGGCGGCCCCACATTCTAGACACAGGGTGGACGTGCCCCACAGTCCTGACACGGGGCGGACATGCCCCACAGTCCAGACCTGGGGTTAGACCCGGGGTAGGCTGCCCCACAGTCCGGACACGGGGTGGACGGGCCCCACAGTCCGGACACGGGGTGGACGGGCCCCACAGTCCGGACACGGGGTAGACGGGCCCCACAGTCCGGACACGGGGTGGACGGGCCCCACAGTCCGGACACGGGGAGACGGGCCCCACAGTCCGGACACGGGGCGGACGGGCCCCACAGTCCGGACACGGGGCGGACGGGCCCCACAGTCCTGACACGGGGCGGACGGGCCCCACAGTCCTGACACGGGGCGGACGGGCCCCACAGTCCGGACACGGGGCGGACGGGCCCCACAGTCCGGACACGGGGCGAACGGGCCCCACAGTCCGGACACGGGGCGGACGGGCCCCACAGTCCGGACACGGGGCGGACGGGCCCCACAGTCCGGACACGTGGCGGACGGGCCCCACAGTCCGGACACGGGGCGGACGGGCCCCACAGTCCGGACACGGGGCGGGCGAGCCCCACAGTCAGGACACGGGGCGGGCGGGAGCCACAGTCAGGACACGGGGCGGGCGGGACCCACAGTCAGGACACGGGGCGGGCGGGACCCACAGTCAGGACACGGGGCGGGCCCCACAGTCATGACATTGGGCGGGCGGGCTCCACAGTCAGGATACAGGGCGAGCAGGCCCCACAGTCCGGACACAGGGCTAATCCCGGGGCAGGTGGCCCCACAGTCCAGACCTGGGGCTAGACCCGGGGCAGGTGGCCCACAGTCCAGACACGGGGTGGACGGGCCCCACAGTCCAGATACGGGGCGGGCATGCCCCATAGTCAAGACCTGGGGCTAAACCCGGGGCTGGCGGCCCCACAGTCCAGACCTGAGGCTAGACCCGGGGCAGGCGGCCCCACATTCTAGACACGGGGTGGATGGGCCCCACAGTCCGGATACGGGGCAGGCATGACCCATAGTCAAGACCTGGGGCTAGACCCGGGGCAGGCGGCCCCACAGTCCAGACCTGAGGCTAGACCCGGGGCAGGCGGCCCCACATTCTAGATATAGGGTGGACGGGCCCCACAGTCCTGATATGGGGCGGACATGCCCCACAGTCCAGACCTGGGGCTAGACCCGGGGTAGGCTGCCCCAAAGTCCGGACACGGGGTGTACGAGCCCCACAGTCCGGACACGGGGCGGCCACAGTCCAGACATAGGGTGGGCGGGCCCCGGGTGGGCGGGCCCCACAGTCCAGGCTCGAGGCTAAACCCGGGGAAGCCGGCCCCACATTTCAGACCCGGGGCGGGGGGCCACACAGTCCAGGCTCGGGGCGGATGGGCCCCACAGTCCAGGCTCGGGGCGGATGGGCCCCACAGTATTGGCTCGGGGCGAACGGGCCCCACAGTCCAGGCTCGGGGCGGACGGGCTCCACAGTCCAGACCTGAGGCTCGGCCCGGGGCAGGCGGCCCCACAGTCCAGATACGGGGTGGACGGGCCCCACAGTCCTGACACGGGGCGGACATGCCCCACAGTCCAGACCTAGGGCTAGACCAGGGGTAGGCTGCCCCACAGTCCAGACCCGGGGCAGGCTTCCCCACAGTCCAGACTCGGGGTGGGCGGGGGGCCCCACAGTCCGTACCCGGGGTGGGCGGGGGGCCCCACAGTCCGTACCCGGGGCTGGCGGGGGGCCCCACAGTCCAGATCTGGGGCTAGACTCGGGGCGGGCGGCCCCACCGTCCGGACATGGGGCGGGCTGGGGGCCCCACAGTCCAGACCTGGGGCTAGACCCGATGCAGGCGGCCCCACAGTCCGGACACGGGGCGGACGGGCCCATAGTCCGGACACTGGGCGGCCGCAGTCCGGATATAGAGCGGCCGGGCCCCACAGTCCAGGCTCGGGGCTAGACCCGGGACGGACGGACCCCACAGTCCAAGCTTGGGGCGGGCGTGCCCCACAGATCGGAAACGGGGCTAGACCCGGGGCAGGCGGCCCCAAAGTCCAGACACTGGGCGGAAGAGCCCCACAGTCAGGACACGGGGCGGGCGAGCCCCACAGTCAGGACATGGGGCGGGCGAGCCCCACAGTCAGGACACGGGGTGGGCGGGCCCCACAGTCAGGACATGGGGCGGGCGGGCCACACAGTCAGGACATGTGGCGGGCGGGCTCCACAGTCAGGACACGGGGTGGGCTGGCCCCACAGTCCAGACCTGGGGCTAGACCCGAGGCAGGCGGCCCACAGTCCAGACACGGGGTGGACGGGCCCCACAGTCCGGACACGGGGCGGGCATGCCCCATAATCCAGACCTGGGGCTAGACCCGGGGCAGGCGGCCCACAGTCCGGACGCGGGGTGGACGGGCCCCACAGTCCGGACGCGGGGTGGACGGGCCCCACAGTCCGGACGCGGGGTGGACGGGCCCCACAGTCCGGACGCGGGGTGGACGGGCCCCACAGTCCGGACGCGGGGTGGACGGGCCCCACAGTCCGGACGCGGGGTGGACGGGCCCCACAGTCCGGACGCGGGGTGGACGGGCCCCACAGTCCGGACGCGGGGTGGACGGGCCCCACAGTCCGGACGCGGGGCGGACGGGCCCCACAGTCCGGACGCGGGGCGGGCGAGCCCCACAGTCCGGACGCGGGGCGGGCGAGCCCCACAGTCCGGACGCGGGGCGGGCGAGCCCCACAGTCAGGACACGGGGCGGGCGGGCCCCGGGCGGGCGGGCCCCACAGTCAGGACACGGGGCGGGCGGACCCAACAGTCCAGACCTGGATCTAGACCCGGAGCAGGCGGCCCACAGTCCAGACACGGGGTGGACGGGCCCCACAGTCCGGACACGGGGCGGGCACAGTCCAGACATAGGATGGGCGGGCCCCACAGTCCAGGCTCGGGGCTAAACCCGGGGAAGCCGGCCCCACATTTCAGACCCGGGGCGGCGGGCCCCACAGTCCAGGCTCGGGGCGGATGGGCCCCACAGTCCAGGCTCGGGGCGGATGGGCCCCACAGTATTGTCTCGGGGCCAACGGGCCCCACAGTCCAGGCTTGGGGCGGACTGGCTCCACAGTCCAGACCTGAGGCTCGGCCCGGGGCAGGCGGCCCCACAGTCCAGATACGGGGTGGACGGGCCCCACCGTCCTGACACGGGGCGGACATGCCCCACAGTCCAGACCTAGGGCTAGACCAGGGGTAGGCTGCCCCAAAGTACAGACACGGGGTGACGAGCCCCACAGTCCGGACACGGGGCGGCCACAGTCCAGACATAGGGTGGGCGGGCCCCACAGTCCAGGCTCGGGGCTAAACCCGGGGAAGCCGGCCCCACATTTCAGACCCGGGGCGGGGGGCCCCACAGTCCAGGCTCGGGGCGGATAGGCCCCACAGTCCAGACTCGGGGCGGATGGGCCCCACAGTATTGGCTCGGAGCGAACGGGCCCCACAGTCCACGCTCTGGCCCCACAGTCCACGCTCGGGGCAGACGGGCCCCACAGTCCACGCTTGGAGCGGACGGGCCCCACAGTCCAGACTCGGGGCGGACGGGCCCCACAGTCCAGGCTCGGGGCGGGCGGGCCCATAGTTACGACACGGGGCGGGCGGGCCCCACAGTCCGTACACGGGGCTAGTCCCGGGGCAAGCGGCCCCACAGTCCGGACACGGGGTGGACGGGCCCCACAGTCCGGACACGGGGCGGCCATAGTACGGACATAGGGCGGGCGGGCCCCACAGTCAGGACACGGGGCGGGCGGGCTCCACAGTCAGGACACGGGGCAGGCGGGCCCCACAGTCTGGACACTGAGCTAATCCCGGGGCAGGCGGCTTCACAGTCCAGACCTGGGGCTAGACCCAGGGCAGACGGCCCACAGTCCGGACACGGGGTGGACGGGCCCCACAGTCCGGACACGGAGCAGGCATGCCCCACAGTCCAGACCTGGGGCTAGACCCGGAGCACGCGGCCCACAGTCCGGACACGGGGTGGACGGTCCCCACAGTCCGGACACGGGGGGAGCCACAGTCCGGACATATGGCGGACGGGCCCCACAGTCCAGGCTCGGGGCGGACGGGCCCCACAGTCCGGACACGGGGCTAGTCCCGGGGCAGGCGGCCCCACAGTCCAGACCTGAGGCTAGACCAGGGGCAGGCGGCCCCACAGTCCAGACACGGGGTGGACGGGCCCCACAGTCCTGACATGGGGCGGACATGGCCCACAGTCCAGACCCGGGGCAGGCGGCCACACAGTCCAGACTCGGGGCGAGCGGGGGTCCCCACAGTCCGTACCCGGGGCGGGCGGGGGGCCCCACAGTCCGTACCCGGGGCTGGCGGGGGGCCCCACAGTCCAGACCTGGGGCTAGACTCGGGGCGGGCGGCCCCACAGTCCGGACACGGGGCGGACGGGCCCATAGTCCGGACACTGGGCGGCCGCAGTCCCGATGTAGGGCGGCCGGGCCCCACAGTCCAGGCTCGGGGCTAGACCTGGGACAGACGGGCCCCACAGTCCAAGCTTGGGGCGGGCGTGCCCCACAGTCCGGAAACGGGGCTAGGCCCGGTGCAGGCGGCCCCAAAGTCCAGACACTGGGCGGATGAGCCCCACAGTCAGGACACGGGGCGGGCGAGCCCCACAGTCAGGACACGGGGCGGGCGAGCCCCACAGTCAGGACACGGGGCGGGCGGGCCCCACAGTCAGGACATGGAGCGGGCCGGCCCCAAAGTCCGGACACGGGTCGGATGAGCCCCACAGTCCGGACACGGGGCGGATGGGCCCATAGTCCGGACACTGGGCGGCCGCAGTCCCGATATAGGGCGGCCGGGCCCCACAGTCCAGGCTCGGGGCTAGACCTGGGACGGACGGGCCCCACAGTCCAAGCTGGGGCGGGCGTGCCCCACAAACCGGAAACGGGGCTAGACCCGGGGCAGGCGGCCCCAAAGTCCAGACACGGGGCGGATGAGCCCCACAGTCTGGACACGGGGCGGGCGAGCCCCACAGTCAGGACATGGGGCGGGCGGGCAGGCCCCACAGTCAGGACACGGGGCGGGCGGGCCCCACAGTCAGGACACGGGGCGGGAGGGCCCCACAGTCAGGACACGGGGCGGGCGGGCCCCACAGTCAGGACACGGGGCGGGCGGGCCCCACAGTCAGGACACGGGGCGGGCGGGCCCCACAGTCAGGACACGGGGCGGGCGGGCTCCACAGTCAGGACACGGGGCGGGCGGGACCCACAGTCCAGACCTGGGGCTAGACCCGGGGCAGGCGGCCCACAGTCCAGACACGGGGTGGAAGGGCCCCACAGTCCGGACACGGGGCGGACATGCCCCACAGTCCAGACCTGGGGCTACACCCGGGGCAGGCGACCCACAGTCCGGACGCGGGGTGGACGGGCCCCACAGTCCGGATACGGGGTGGACGGGCCCCACAGTCCGGATACGGGGTGGACGAGCCCCACAGTCCGGACACGGGGTGGACGGGCCCCACAGTCCGGACACGGGGTGGACGGGCCCCACAGTCAGGACACGGGGCGGGCGGGACCCACAGTCAGGACACAGGGCGGACGGGCCCCACAGTCAGGACATTGGGCGGGCTCCACAGTCAGGATACAGGGCGGGCAGGCCCCACAGTCCGGACACAGGGCTAATCCCGGGGCAGGTGGCCCCACAGTCCAGACCTGGGGCTAGACCCGGGGCAGGCGGCCCACAGTTCAGACACGGGGTGGACGGGCCCCACAGTCCAGATACGGGGCGGGCATGACCCATAGTCAAGACCTGGGGCTAGACCCGGGGCAGGCGGCCCCACAGTCCAGACCTGAGGCTAGACCCGGGGCAGGCGGCCCCACATTCTAGACACAGGGTGGATGGGCCCCACAGTCCTGACATGGGGCGGACATGCTCCACAGTCCAGACCTGGGGCTAGACCCGGGGTAGGCTGCCCCACAGTCCGGACACGGGGTGGACGGGCCCCACAGTCCGGACACGGGGTGGACGGGCCCCACAGTCCGGACACGGGGTGGACGGGCCCCACAGTCCGGACACGGGGTGGACGGGCCCCACAGTCCGGACACGGGGTGGACGGGCCCCACAGTCCGGACGCGGGGTGGACGGGCCCCACAGTCCGGACGCGGGGTGGACGGGCCCCACAGTCCGGACGCGGGGTGGACGGGCCCCACAGTCCGGACGCGGGGTGGACGGGCCCCACAGTCCGGACGCGGGGTGGACGGGCCCCACAGTCCGGACGCGGGGTGGACGGGCCCCACAGTCCGGACGCGGGGCGGGCGAGCCCCACAGTCCGGACGCGGGGCGGGCGAGCCCCACAGTCCGGACGCGGGGCGGGCGAGCCCCACAGTCCGGACGCGGGGCGGGCGACCCCACAGTCAGGACACGGGGCGGGCGGGCCCCACAGTCAGGACACGGGGCGGGCGGGCCCAACAGTCCAGACCTGGATCTAGACCCGGAGCAGGCGGCCCACAGTCCAGACACGGGGTGGACGGGCCCCACAGTCCGGACACGGGGCGGGCACAGTCCAGACATAGGATGGGCGGGCCCCACAGTCCAGGCTCGGGGCTAAACCCGGGGAAGCCGGCCCCACATTTCAGACCCGGGGCGGCGGGCCCCACAGTCCAGGCTCGGGGCGGATGGGCCCCACAGTCCAGGCTCGGGGCGGATGGGCCCCACAGTATTGTCTCGGGGCCAACGGGCCCCACAGTCCAGGCTTGGGGCGGACTGGCTCCACAGTCCAGACCTGAGGCTCGGCCCGGGGCAGGCGGCCCCACAGTCCAGATACGGGGTGGACGGGCCCCACCGTCCTGACACGGGGCGGACATGCCCCACAGTCCAGACCTAGGGCTAGACCAGGGGTAGGCTGCCCCAAAGTACAGACACGGGGTGACGAGCCCCACAGTCCGGACACGGGGCGGCCACAGTCCAGACATAGGGTGGGCGGGCCCCGGGTGGGCGGGCCCCACAGTCCAGGCTCGGGGCTTAACCCGGGGAAGCCGGCCCCACATTTCAGACCCGGGGCGGGGGGCCCCACAGTCCAGGCTCGGGGCGGATAGGCCCCACAGTCCAGACTCGGGGCGGATGGGCCCCACAGTATTGGCTCGGAGCGAACGGGCCCCACAGTCCACGCTCTGGCCCCACAGTCCACGCTCGGGGCAGACGGGCCCCACAGTCCACGCTTGGAGCGGACGGGCCCCACAGTCCAGACTCGGGGCGGACGGGCCACACAGTCCAGGCTCGGGGCGGGCGGGCGGGCCCATAGTTACGACACGGGGCGGGCGGGCCCCACAGTCCGTACACGGGGCTAGTCCCGGGGCAAGCGGCCCCACAGTCCGGACACGGGGTGGACGGGCCCCACAGTCCGGACACGGGGCGGCCATAGTACGGACATAGGGCGGGCGGGCCCCACAGTCAGGACACGGGGCGGGCGGGCTCCACAGTCAGGACACGGGGCAGGCGGGCCCCACAGTCTGGACACTGAGCTAATCCCGGGGCAGGCGGCTTCACAGTCCAGACCTGGGGCTAGACCCAGGGCAGACGGCCCACAGTCCGGACACGGGGTGGACGGGCCCCACAGTCCGGACACGGAGCAGGCATGCCCCACAGTCCAGACCTGGGGCTAGACCCGGAGCACGCGGCCCACAGTCCGGACACGGGGTGGACGGTCCCCACAGTCCGGACACGGGGGGAGCCACAGTCCGGACATATGGCGGACGGGCCCCACAGTCCAGGCTCGGGGCGGACGGGCCCCACAGTCCGGACACGGGGCTAGTCCCGGGGCAGGCGGCCCCACAGTCCAGACCTGAGGCTAGACCAGGGGCAGGCGGCCCCACAGTCCAGACACGGGGTGGACGGGCCCCACAGTCCTGACATGGGGCGGACATGGCCCACAGTCCAGACCCGGGGCAGGCGGCCACACAGTCCAGACTCGGGGCGAGCGGGGGTCCCCACAGTCCGTACCCGGGGCGGGCGGGGGGCCCCACAGTCCGTACCCGGGGCTGGCGGGGGGCCCCACAGTCCAGACCTGGGGCTAGACTCGGGGCGGGCGGCCCCACAGTCCGGACACGGGGCGGACGGGCCCATAGTCCGGACACTGGGCGGCCGCAGTCCCGATATAGGGCGGCCGGGCCCCACAGTCCAGGCTCGGGGCTAGACCTGGGACGGACGGGCCCCACAGTCCAAGCTTGGGGCGGGCGTGCCCCACAGTCCGGAAACGGGGCTAGGCCCGGTGCAGGCGGCCCCAAAGTCCAGACACTGGGCGGATGAGCCCCACAGTCAGGACACGGGGCGGGCGAGCCCCACAGTCAGGACACGGGGCGGGCGAGCCCCACAGTCAGGACACGGGGCGGGCGGGCCCCACAGTCAGGACATGGAGCGGGCCGGCCCCAAAGTCCGGACACGGGTCGGATGAGCCCCACAGTCCGGACACGGGGCGGATGGGCCCATAGTCCGGACACTGGGCGGCCGCAGTCCCGATATAGGGCGGCCGGGCCCCACAGTCCAGGCTCGGGGCTAGACCTGGGACGGACGGGCCCCACAGTCCAAGCTGGGGCGGGCGTGCCCCACAAACCGGAAACGGGGCTAGACCCGGGGCAGGCGGCCCCAAAGTCCAGACACGGGGCGGATGAGCCCCACAGTCTGGACACGGGGCGGGCGAGCCCCACAGTCAGGACATGGGGCGGGCGGGCGAGCCCCACAGTCAGGACATGGGGCGGGCGGGCGAGCCCCACAGTCAGGACACGGGGCGGGCGGGCGGGCCCCACAGTCAGGACACGGGGCGGGCGGGCCCCACAGTCAGGACACGGGGCGGGCGGGCCCCACAGTCAGGACACGGGGCGGGCGGGCCCCACAGTCAGGACACGGGGCGGGCGGGCCCCACAGTCAGGACACGGGGCGGGCGGGCCCCACAGTCAGGACACGGGGCGGGCGGGCTCCACAGTCAGGACACGGGGCGGGCGGGACCCACAGTCCAGACCTGGGGCTAGACCCGGGGCAGGCGGCCCACAGTCCAGACACGGGGTGGAAGGGCCCCACAGTCCGGACACGGGGCGGACATGCCCCACAGTCCAGACCTGGGGCTACACCCGGGGCAGGCGACCCACAGTCCGGACGCGGGGTGGACGGGCCCCACAGTCCGGATACGGGGTGGACGGGCCCCACAGTCCGGATACGGGGTGGACGAGCCCCACAGTCCGGACACGGGGTGGACGGGCCCCACAGTCCGGACACGGGGTGGACGGGCCCCACAGTCCGGACACGGGGTGGACGGGCCCCACAGTCCGGACACGGGGTGGACGGGCCCCACAGTCAGGACACGGGGCGGGCGGGACCCACAGTCAGGACACAGGGCGGACGGGCCCCACAGTCAGGACATTGGGCGGGCGGGCTCCACAGTCAGGATACAGGGCGGGCAGGCCCCACAGTCCGGACACAGGGCTAATCCCGGGGCAGGTGGCCCCACAGTCCAGACCTGGGGCTAGACCCGGGGCAGGCGGCCCACAGTTCAGACACGGGGTGGACGGGCCCCACAGTCCAGATACGGGGCGGGCATGACCCATAGTCAAGACCTGGGGCTAGACCCGGGGCAGGCGGCCCCACAGTCCAGACCTGAGGCTATACCCGGGGCAAGCGGCCCCACATTCTAGACACAGGGTGGATGGGCCCCACAGTCCTGACATGGGGCGGACATGCTCCACAGTCCAGACCTGGGGCTAGACCCGGGGTAGGCTGCCCCACAGTCCGGACACGGGGTGGACGGGCCCCACAGTCCGGACACGGGGTGGACGGGCCCCACAGTCAGGACACGGGGCGGGCGGGACCCACAGTCAGGACACAGGGCGGACGGGCCCCACAGTCAGGACATTGGGCGGGCGGGCTCCACAGTCAGGATACAGGGCGGGCAGGCCCCACAGTCCGGACACGGGGCTAATCCCGGGGCAGGTGGCCCCACAGTCCAGACCTGGGGCTAGACCCGGGGCAGGCGGCCCACAGTTCAGACACGGGGTGGACGGGCCCCACAGTCCAGATACGGGGCGGGCATGACCCATAGTCAAGACCTGGGGCTAGACCCGGGGCAGGCGGCCCCACAGTCCAGACCTGAGGCTAGACCCGGGGCAGGCGGCCCCACATTCTAGACACAGGGTGGATGGGCCCCACAGTCCTGACATGGGGCGGACATGCTCCACAGTCCAGACCTGGGGCTAGACCCGGGGTAGGCTGCCCCACAGTCCGGACACGGGGTGGACGGGCCCCACAGTCCGGACACGGGGTGGACGGGCCCCACAGTCCGGACACGGGGTGGACGGGCCCCACAGTCCGGACACGGGGTGGACGGGCCCCACAGTCCGGACACGGGGTGGACGGGCCCCACAGTCCGGACACGGGGTGGACGGGCCCCCCAGTCCGGACACGGGGTGGACGGGCCGCACAGTCCGGACACGGGGTGGACGGGCCCCACAGTCCGGACACGGGGTGGACGGGCCCCACAGTCCGGACACGGGTTGGACGGGCCCCACAGTCCGGACACGGGGTGGACGGGCCCCACAGTCCGGACACGGGGCGGACGGGCCCCACAGTCCGGACACGGGGCGGACGGGCCCCACAGTCCGGACACGGGGCGGACGGGCCCCACAGTCCGGACACGGGGCGGACGGGCCCCACAGTCCGGACACGGGGCGGACGGGCCCCACAGTCCGGACACGGGGCGGACGCGCCTCACAGTCCGGACACGGGGCGGACGGGCCTCACAGTCCGGACACGGGGCGGACGGGCCTCACAGTCCGGACACGGGGCGGACGGGCCTCACAGTCCGGACACGGGGCGGACGGGCCTCACAGTCCGGACACGGGGCGGACGGGCCTCACAGTCCGGACACGGGGCGGACGGGCCTCACAGTCCGGACACGGGGCGGACGGGCCTCACAGTCCGGACACGGGGCTAGTCCCGGGGCAGGCGGCCCCAAAGTCCTGACACCGTGCGGATGAGCCCCACAGTCTGGACACGGGGCGGGCGGGCCCCACAGTCAGGACACGGGGCGGCCACAGTCAGGACACGGGGCGGGCGGGCCCCACAGTTAGGACACGGGGCGGACGGGCCCCACAGTCAGGACACAGGGCGGGCCCCACAGTCAGGACATTGGGCGGACGGGCTCCACAGTCAGGATACAGGGCGAGCAGGCCCCACAGTCCGGACACAGGGCTAATCCCGGGGCAGGTGGCCCCACAGTCCAGACCTGGGGCTAGACCCGGGGCAGGCGGCCCACAGTCCAGACACGAGGTGGACGGGCCCCACAGTCCAGATACGGGGCGGGCATGCCCCATAGTCAAGACCTGGGGCTAAACCCGGTGCTGGCGGCCCCACAGTTCTGACCTGAGGCTAGACCCGGGGCAGGCGGCCCCACATTCTAGACACGGGGTGGACGGGCCCCACAGTCCGGATACGGGGCGGGCATGACCCATAGTCAAGACCTGGGGCTAGACCCGGGGCAGGCGGCCCCACAGTCCAGACCTGAGGCTAGACCCGGGGCAGGCGGCCCCACATTCTAGACATAGGGTGGACGGGCCCCACAGTCCTGACACGGGGCGGACATGCCCCACAGTCCAGACCTGGGGCTAGACCCGGGGTAGGCTGCCCCAAAGTCCGGACACGGGGTGGCCACAGTCCAGACATAGGGTGGGCGGGCCCCACAGTCCAGGCTCGGGGCTAAACCCGGGGAAGCCGGCCCCACATTTCAGACCCGGGGCGGGGGGCCACACAGTCCAGGCTCGGAGCGGATGGGCCCCACAGTCCAGGCTCGGGGCGGATGGGCCCCACAGTATTGGCTCGGGGCGAACGGGCCCCACAGTCCAGGCTCGGGGCGGACGGGCTCCACAGTCCAGACCTGAGGCTCGGCCCGGGGCAGGCGGCCCCACAGTCCAGATACGGGGTGGACGGGCCCCACAGTCCTGACACGGGGCGGACATGCCCCACAGTCTAGACCTAGGGCTAGACCAGGGGTAGGCTGCCCCAAAGTCCAGACACGGGGTGACGAGCCCCACAGTCCCGACACGGGGCGGCCACAGTCCAGACATAAGGTGGGCGGGCCCCACAGTCGAGGCTCGGGGCTAAACCCGGGGAAGCCGGCCCCACATTTCAGACCCGGGGCGGGGGGCCCCACAGTCCAGGCTCGGGGCGGATGGGCCCCACAGTCCAGACTCGGGGCGGATGGGCCCCACAGTATTGGCTCGGAGCGAACGCGCCCCACAGTTCACGCTCTGGCCCCACAGTCCACGCTCGGGGCAGACGGGCCCCACAGTCCACGCTTGGAGCGGACGGGCCCCACAGTCCAGACTCGGGGCGGACGGGCCCCACAGTCCAGGCTCGGGGCGGGCGGGCCCATAGTTACGACACGGGGCGGGCGGGCCCCACAGTCCGTACACGGGGCTAGTCCCGGGGCAGGCGGCCCCACAGTCCGGACACTGGGTGGACGGGCCCCACAGTCCGTACACGGGGCGACCATAGTACAGTCAGGACAAGGGGCGGGCGGGCTCCACAGTCAGGACACGGGGCAGGCGGGCCCCACAGTCCGGACACTGAGCTAATCCCGGGGCAGGCGGCTTCACAGTCCAGACCTGTGGCTAGACCCGGGGCAGATGGCCCACAGTCCGGACACGGTGTGGACGGGCCCCACAGACCGGACACGGAGCAGGCATGCCCCACAGTCCAGACCTGGGGCTAGACCCGGAGCATGCGGCCCACAGTCCGGACACGGGGTGGACGGTCCCCACAGTCCGGACACGGGGGAGCCACAGTCCGGACATATGGCGGACGGGCCTCACAGTCCAGGCTCGGGGCGGACGGGCCCCACAGTCCGGACACGGGGCTAGTCCCGGGGCAGGCGGCCCCACAGTCCAGACCTGAGGCTAGACCAGGGGCAGGCGGCCCCATAGTCCAGACACGGGGTGGACGGGCCCCACAGTCCTGACATGGGGCGGACATGCCCCACAGTCCAGACCCGGGGCAGCCGGCCCCACAGTCCAGACTCGGGGCGAGCGGGGGGCCCCACAGTCCGTACCCGGGGCGGGCGGGGGGCCCCACAGTCCAGGCTCGGGGCGGACGGGCCTCACAGTCCAGGCTCGGGGCGGACGGGCCCCACAGTCCGTACACGGGGCTAGTCCCGGGGCAGGCGGCCCCACAGTCCGGACACTGGGTGGACGGGCCCCACAGTCCGGACACGGGGCGGCCATAGTACAGTCAGGACAAGGGGCGGGCGGGCTCCACAGTCAGGACACGGGGCAGGCGGGCCCCACAGTCCGGACACTGAGCTAATCCCGGGGCAGGCGGCTTCACAGTCCAGACCTGTGGCTAGACCCGGGGCAGATGGCCCACAGTCCAGACACGGGGTGGACGGGCCCCACAGACCGGACACGGAGCAGGCATGCCCCACAGTCCAGACCTGGGGCTAGACCCGGAGCATGCGGCCCACAGTCCGGACACGGGGTGGACGGTCCCCACAGTCCAGACACGGGGGAGCCACAGTCCGGACATATGGCGGACGGGCCTCACAGTCCAGGCTCGGGGCGGACGGGCCCCACAGTCCGGACACGGGGCTAGTCCCGGGGCAGGCGGCCCCACAGTCCAGACCTGAGGCTAGACCAGGGGCAGGCGGCCCCACAGTCCAGACACGGGGTGGACGGGCCCCACAGTCCTGACATGGGGCGGACATGCCCCACAGTCCAGACCCGGGGCAGCCGGCCCCACAGTCCAGACTCGGGGCGAGCGGGGGGCCCCACAGTCCGTACCCGGGGCGGGCAGGGGGCCCCACAGTCCAGGCTCGGGGCAGACGGGCCTCACAGTCCAGGCTCGGGGCGGACGGGCCCCACAGTCCGGACACGGAGCTAGTCCCGGGGCAGGCGGCCCCACAGTCCAGACCTGAGGCTAGACCAGGGGCAGGCGGCCCCACAGTCCAGACACGGGGCAGGCTTCCCCACAGTCCAGACTCGGGGCGAGCGGGGGGCCCCACAGTCCATACCCGGGGCGGGCGGGGGGCCCCACGGTCCGTACCCGGGGCTGGCGGGGGGCCCCACAGTCCAGACCTGGGGCTAGACTCGGGGCGGGCGGCCCCACCGTCCGGATGTGGGGCGGGCGGGGGGCCTCACAGTCCAGACCTGGGGCTAGACCCGATGCAGGCGGCCCCACAGTCCGGACACGGGGCGAACGGGCCCATAGTCCGGACACTGGGCGGCCGCAGTCCGGATATAGGGCGGCCGGGCCCCACAGTCCAGGCTCGGGGCTAGACCCGGGACGGACGGGCCCCACAGTCCAAGCTTGGGGCGGGCGTGCCCCACAGACCGGAAACGGGGCTAGACCCGGGGCAGGCGGCCCCAAAGTCCAGACACTGGGCGGATGAGCCCCACAGTCAGGACACGGGGCGGGCGAGCCCCACAATCAGGACACGGGGCGGGCGAGCCCCATAGTCAGGACACGGGGCAGGCGAACCCCACAGTCAGGACATGTGGCGGGCGGCCCGCCCCACAGTCAGGACAGGGGGCGGGCGGCCCGCCCCACCGGCCCGCCCCACAGTCAGGACACGGGGCGGGCGGCCCGCCCCACAGTCAGGACACGGGGCGGGCGGCCGGGCGGCCCGCCCCACAGTCAGGACATGAGGCGGGCGGGCCCCACAGTCAGGACATGGGGCGGGCGGGCTCCACAGTCCGGACACGGGGCGGACGGGCCCCACAGTCCGGACACGGGGCGGACGGGCCCCACAGTCCGGACACGGGGTGGACGGGCCCCACAGTCCGGACACGGGGTGGACGGGCCCCACAGTCCGGACACTGGGTGGACGGGCCCCACAGTCCGGACACGGGGTGGACGGGCCCCACAGTCCGGACACGGGGTGGACGGGCCCCACAGTCTGGACACGGGGCGGGCGAGCCCCATAGTCAGGACACGGGGCGGGCGGGTCCCACAGTCAGGACACGGGGCGGGCGGGACCCACAGTCAGGACACGGGGCGGGCGGGACCCACAGTCAGGACACAGGGCGGGCGGGCCCCACAGTCAGGACACAGGGCGGGCCCCACAGTCAGGACATTGGGCGGGCGGGCTCCACAGTCAGGATACAGGGCGGGCAGGCCCCACAGTCCGGACACAGGGCTAATCCCGGGGCAGGTGGCCCCACAGTCCAGACCTGGGGCTAGACCCGGGGCAGGCGGCCCACAGTTCAGACACGGGGTGGACGGGCCCCACAGTCCAGATACGGTGCGGGCATGCCCCATAGTCAAGACCTGGGGCTAAACCCGGGGCTGGCGGCCCCACATTCTAGACACGGGGTGGACAGGCCCCACAGTCCGGATACGGGGCGGGCATGACCCATAGTCAAGACCCGGGGCAGTCGGCCCCACATTCTAGACACAGGGTGGATGGGCCCCACAGTCCTGACACGGGACGGACATGCCCCACAGTCCAGACCTGGGGCTAGACCCGGGGTAGGCTGCCCCACAGTCCGGACACGGGGTGGACGGGCCCCACAGTCCAGACTCGGGGTGGACGGGCCCCACAGTCCGGACACGGGGTGGACGGGCCCCACAGTCCGGACACGGGGTGGACGGGCCCCACAGTCCGGACACGGGGTGGAGGGGCCCCACAGTCCGGACACGGGGTGGAGGGGCCCCACAGTCCGGACACGGGGTGGACGGGCCCCACAGTCCGGACACGGGGTGGACGGGCCCCACAGTCCGGACACGGGGTGGACGGGCCCCACAGTCCTGACACGGGGTGGACGGGCCCCACAGTCCTGACACGGGGTGGACGGGCCCCACAGTCCTGACACGGGGTGGACGGGCCCCACAGTCCTGACACGGGGTGGACGGGCCCCACAGTCCTGACACGGGGTGGACGGGCCCCACAGTCCTGACACGGGGTGGACGGGCCCCACAGTCCTGACACGGGGTGGACGGGCCCCACAGTCCGGATACGGGGTGGACGGGCCCCACAGTCCGGACACTGGGTGGACGGGCCCCACAGTCCGGAGACGGGGTGGACGGGCCCCACAGTCCGGACATGGGGCGGACGGGCCTCACAGTCCGGACACGGGGCTAGTCCCGGGGCAGGCGGCCCCAAAGTCCGGACACGGGGCGGATGAGCCCCACAGTCTGGACACGGGGCGGGCGAGCCCCACAGTCTGGACACGGGGCGGGCGGGACCCACAGTCAGGACACGGGGCGGGCGGGACCCACAGTCAGGACACAGGGCGGATGGGCCCCACAGTCAGGATACAGGGCGAGCAGGCCCCACAGTCCGGACACAGGGCTAACCACGGGGCAGGTGGCCCCACAGTCCAGACCTGGGGCTAGACCCGGGGCAGGCGGCCCACAGTCCAGACACGGGGTGGACGGGCCCCACAGTCCAGATACGGGGCGGGCATGCCCCATAGTCAAGACCTGGGGCTAAACCCGGGGCTGGCGGCCCCACAGTCCAGACCTCAGGCTAGATCCGGGGCAGGCGGCCCCACATTCTAGACACGGGGTGAACGGGCCCCACAGTCCGGATACGGGGCGGGCATGACCCATAGTCAAGACCTGGGGCTAGACCCGGGGCAGGCGGCCCCACAGTCCAGACCTGAGGCTAGACCCGGGGCAGGCGGCCCCACATTCTAGACATAGGGTGGACGGGCCCCACAGTCCTGACACGGGGCGGACATGCCCCACAGTCCAGACCTGCGGCTAGACCCGGGGTAGGCTGCCCCAAAGTCCGGACACGGGGTGTACGAGCCCCACAGTCCGGACACGGGGCGGCCACAGTCCAGACATAGGGTGGGCGGGCCCCACAGTCCAGGCTCGGGGCTAAACCCGGGGAAGCCGGCCCCACATTTCAGACCCGGGGCGGGGGGCCACACAGTCCAGGCTCGGGGCGGATGGGCCCCATAGTCCAGGCTCGGGGCGGATGGGCCCCACAGTATTGGCTCGGGGCGAACGGGCCCCACAGTCCAGGCTCGGGGCGGACGGGCTCCACAGTCCAGACCTGAGGCTCGGCCCGGGGCAGGCGGCCCCACAGTCCAGATACGGGGTGGACGGGCCCCACAGTCCTGACACGGGGCGGACATGCCCCACAGTCCAGACCTAGGGCTAGACCAGGGGTAGGCTGCCCTAAAGTCCAGACACGGGGTGACGAGCCCCACAGTCCGGACACGGGGCGGCCACAGTCCAGACATAGGGTGGGTGGGCCCCACAGTCCAGGCTCGGGGCTAAACCCGGGGAAGCCGGCCCCACATTTCAGACCCGGGGCGGGGGGCCACACAGTCCAGGCTCGGGGCGGATGGGCCCCACAGTCCAGACTCGGGGCGGATGGGCCCCACAGTATTGGCTCGGAGCGAACGGGCCCCACAGTCCACGCTCTGGCCCCACAGTCCACGCTCGGGGCAGACGGGCCCCACAGTCCACGCTTGGAGCGGACGGGCCCCACAGTCCAGACTCGGGGCGGACGGGCCCCACAGTCCGGACACGGGGTTGACGGGCCCCACAGTTCGGACACGGAGCAGGCATGCCCCACAGTCCAGACCTGGGGCTAGACCCGGAGCACGCGGCCCACAGTCCGGACACGGGGTGGACGGTCCCCACAGTCCGGACACGGGGGGAGCCACAGTCCGGACATATGGCGGACGGGCCTCACAGTCCAGGCTCGGGGCGTACGGGCCCCACAGTCCGGACACGGGGCTAGTCCCGGGGCAGGTGGCCCCACAGTCCAGACCTGGGGCTAGACCCGGGACAGGCGGCCCACAGTCCAGACACGGGGTGGACGGGCCCCACAGTCCGGATACGGGGCGGGCATGCCCCATAGTCAAGACCTGGGGCTAAACCCGGGGCTGGCGGCCCCATAGTCCAAACCTGGGGCTAGACCCGGGGTAGGCTGCCCCAAAGTCCGGACACGGGGTGTACGAGCCCCATAGTCCGGACACGGGGCGGCCACAGCCCAGACATAGGGTGGGCGGGCCCCACAGTCCAGGCTCGGGGCTAAACCCGGGGAAGCCGGCCCCACATTTCAGACCCGGGGCGGGGAGCCACACAGTCCAGGCTTGGGGCGGATGGGCCCCACAGTCCAGGCTCGGGGCGGATTGGCCCCACAGTATTGGCTCGGGGCGAACGGGCCCCACAGTCCAGGTTCGGGGCGTACGGGCTCCACAGTCCAGACCTGAGGCTCGGCCCGGGGCAGGCGGCCAGACAGTCCAGGCTCGGGGCGGATGGGCCCCACAGTCCAGACCTGGGGCTAGACCCGGGGCAGGCGGCCCACAGTCCAGACACGGTGTGGACGGGCCCCACAGTCCGGACACGGGGCGGGCATGCCCCATAGTCCAAACCTGGGGCTAGACCCGGGGCAGACGGCCCCACAGTCCAGACCTGAGGCTAGACCCGGGGCAGGCGGTCCCATATTCTAGACACGGGGTGGACGGCCCTCACAGACCTGACACGGGGCGGACATGCCCCACAGTCCAGACCTGGGGCTAGACCCGGGGCAGGCGACCCACAGTCCGGACACGGAGTGGATGGGCCCCACAGTCCGGACACGGGGCTAGTCTCAGGGCAGGCGGCCCCAAAGTCCGGACACGGGGCGGATGAGCCCCACAGTCTGGACACGGGGCGGGCGAGCCCCACAGTCTGGGCACGGGGCGTGCGAGCCCCACAGTCTGGGCACGGGGCGGGCGAGCCCCACAGTCTGGGCACGGGGCGGGCGAGCCCCACAGTCTGGACACGAGGCGGGCGAGCCCCACAGTCCGGACACGGGGCGGGCGAGCCCCACAGTCCGGACACGGGGCGGGCGAGCCCCACAGTCCGGACACGGGGCGGACGGGCCCCACAGTCCGGACACGGGGCGGACGGGCCCCACAGTCCGGACACGGGGCGGACGGGCCCCACAGTCCGGACACGGGGCGGACGGGCCCCACAGTCCGGACACGGGGCGGACGGGCCCCACAGTCCGGACACGGGGCGGACGGGCCCCACAGTCCGGACACGGGGCGGACGGGCCCCACAGTCCGGACACGGGGCGGACGGGCCCCACAGTCCGGACACGGGGCGGACGGGCCCCACAGTCCGGACACGGGGCGGACGGGCCCCACAGTCCGGACACGGGGCGGACGGGCCCCACAGTCCGGACACGGGGCGGACGGGCCCCACAGTCCGGACACGGGGCGGACGGGCCCCACAGTCCGGACACGGGGCGGACGGGCCCCACAGTCCGGACACGGGGCGGACGGGCTCCACAGTCTGGACACGGGGCTAGTCCCGGGGCAGGCGGCCCCAAAGTCCGGACACGGGGCGGATGAGCCCTACAGTCTGGACACGGGGCGGGCGAGCCCCACAGTCTGGACACGGGGCGGGCGAGCCCCACAGTCTGGACACGGGGCGGGCGAGCCCCACAGTCTGGACACGGGGCGGGCGAGCCCCACAGTCTGGGCACGGGGCGGGCGAGCCCCACAGTCAGGACACGGGGCGGGCGGGACCCACAGTCAGGAAACGGGGCGGGCGGGCCCCACAGTCCGGACACAGGGCTAATCCCGGGGCAGGTGGCCCCACAGTCCAGACCTGGGGCTAGACCCGGGACAGGCGGCCCACAGTCCAGACACGGGGTGGACGGGCCCCACAGTCCGGATACGGGGCGGGCATGCCCCATAGTCAAGACCTGGGGCTAAACCCGGGGCTGGCGGCCCCATAGTCCAAACCTGGGGCTAGACCCGGGGTAGGCTGCCCCAAAGTCCGGACACGGGGTGTACGAGCCCCATAGTCCGGACACGGGGCGGCCACAGCCCAGACATAGGGTGGGCGGGCCCCACAGCCCAGGCTCGGGGCTAAACCCGGGGAAGCCGGCCCCACATTTCAGACCCGGGGCGGGGAGCCACACAGTCCAGGCTTGGGGCGGATGGGCCCCACAGTCCAGGCTCGGGGCGGATTGGCCCCACAGTATTGGCTCGGGGCGAACGGGCCCCACAGTCCAGGTTCGGGGCGTACGGGCTCCACAGTCCAGACCTGAGGCTCGGCCCGGGGCAGGCGGCCAGACAGTCCAGGCTCGGGGCGGATGGGCCCCACAGTCCAGACTCGGGGCGCATGGGCCCCACAGTATTGGCTCGGAGCGAACGGGCCCCACAGTCCATGCTCTGGCCCCACAGTCCACGCTCGGGGCGGACGGGCCCCACAGTCCACGCTTGGAGCGGACGGGCCCCACAGTCCAGACTCGGGGCGGACGGGCCCCACAGTCCAGGCTCGGGGCGGGCGGGCCCATAGTTACGACACGGGGCGGGCGGGCCCCACAGTCCGTACACGGGGCTAGTCCCGGGGCAGGCGGCCGCACAGTCCGGACACGGGGCGGACGGGCCCCACAGTTCTGACACGGGGCGGGCATGCCCCACAGTCCTGACCTGGGGCTAGAGCCGGGGCAGGCGGCCCCACAGTCCGGACACGGGGTGGACGGGCCCCACAGTCCGGACACGGGGTGGCCATAGTACGGACATAGGGCGGGCGGGCCCCACAGTCAGGACACGGGGCGGCAGGGCTCCACAGTCAGGACACGGGGCGGGCGGGCCCCACAGTCCGGACACTGAGCTAATCCCGGGGCAGGCGGCTTCACAGTCCAGACCTGAGGCTAGACCTGGGGCAGGCGGCCCACAGTCCGGACACGGGGCGGGCATGCCCCACAGTCCAGACCTGGGGCTAGACCCGGAGCAGGCGGCCCACAGTCTGGACACGGGGTGGACGGTCCCCACAGTCCGGACACGGGGGGGGCCACAGTGGGGACATAAGGCGGGCGGGCCCCACAGTCCAGGCTCGGGGCTAGACCCGGGGGCAGTCGGCCCCACAGTCCAGACCCGGGGCGGGGGGCCCCACTGTCCGGACCCGGGGCAAGCGGGGGATCCCACAGTCCGGACCCGGGGTGGGCGAGGGGCCCCACAGTCTGGAATCAGGGCGGGGGGGGGGCCCCACAGTCTGGACCTGGGGCTAGACCCGGGGCAGGCGGCCCCACAGTCCGGACACGTGGCGGTCGCAGTCCGGATATAGGGCGAGCCCCACAGTCTGGACTCGGGGTGGCCACAGTCCAGACATAGGGTGGGTGCCCACAGTCCCCACAGTCCAGGCTCAGGGCTAGACCCGGGGCGGGGGGAACACACAGTCCAGGCTCGGGGCTAGACCCGGGGAAGCCGGCCCCACATTTCAGACCCGGGGCGGACGGGCCCCACAGTCCAGGATCGGGGCGGACGGGCCCCACAGTCCAGGCTCGGGGTGGACGGGCCCCACAGTCCGGACACGGGGCGGGCATGCCCCACAGTCCAAACCTGGGGCTAGACCCGGAGCAGGCGGCCCACAGTCTGGACACGGGGTGGACGGTCCCACAGTCCGGACACGGGGGGGGGACCACAGTCCGGACATAAGGCGGGCGGGCCCCACAGTCCAGGCTCGGGGCTAGACCCGGGGGCAGTCGGCCCCACAGTTCAGACCCGGGGCGGTGGGCCCCACAGTCAGGACACACGGCGGGCTGGCCCCACAGTTGGGACACTCTGCGGGCGAGCCCCACAGTAAGGACACAGGGCGAACGGGCCCCACAGTCAGGACACGGGGTGGACGGGCCCCACAGTCCGGACACGGGGTGGACGGGCCCCACAGTCCGGACACGGGGTGGAGGGGCCCCAGAGTCCGGACACGGGGTGGAGGGGCCCCACAGTCCAGACACGGGGTGGACGGGCCCCACAGTCCTGACACGGGGTGGACGGGCCCCACAGTCCTGACACGGGGTGGACGGGCCCCACAGGCTTGACACGGGGTGGACGGGCCCCACAGTCCTGACACGGGGTGGACGGGCCCCACAGTCCTGACACGGGGTGGACGGGCCCCACAGTCCTGACACGGGGTGGACGGGCCCCACAGTCCTGACACGGGGTGGACGGGCCCCACAGTCCTGACACGGGGTGGACGGGCCCCACAGTCCTGACACGGGGTGGACGGGCCCCACAGTCCGGACACTGGGTGGACGGGCCCCACATTCCGGAGACGGGGTGGACGGGCCCCACAGTCCGGACACGGGGCGGACGGGCCTCACAGTCCGGACACGGGGCTAGTCCCGGGGCAGGCGGCCCCAAAGTCCGGACACGGGGCGGATGAGCCCCACAGTCTGGACACGGGGCGGGCGAGCCCCACAGTCTGGACACGGGGCGGGCGGGACCCACAGTCAGGACACGGGGCGGGCGGGACCCACAGTCAGGACACAGGGCGGATGGGCCCCACAGTCAGGATACAGGGCGAGCAGGCCCCACAGTCCGGACACAGGGCTAATCCCGGGGCAGGTGGCCCCACAGTCCAGACCTGGGGCTAGACCCGGGGCAGGCGGCCCACAGTCCAGACACGGGGTGGACGGGCCCCACAGTCCAGATACGGGGCGGGCATGCCCCATAGTCAAGACCTGGGGCTAAACCCGGGGCTGGCGGCCCCACAGTCCAGACCTCAGGCTAGATCCGGGGCAGGCGGCCCCACATTCTAGACACGGGGTGAACGGGCCCCACAGTCCGGATACGGGGCGGGCATGACTCATAGTCAAGACCTGGGGCTAGACCCGGGGCAGGCGGCCCCACAGTCCAGACCTGAGGCTAGACCCGGGGCAGGCGGCCCCACATTCTAGACATAGGGTGGACGGGCCCCACAGTCCTGACACGGGGCGGACATGCCCCACAGTCCAGACCTGCGGCTAGACCCGGGGTAGGCTGCCCCAAAGTCCGGACACGGGGTGTACGAGCCCCACAGTCCGGACACGGGGCGGCCACAGTCCAGACATAGGGTGGGCGGGCCCCACAGTCCAGGCTCGGGGCTAAACCCGGGGAAGCCGGCCCCACATTTCAGACCCGGGGCGGGGGGCCACACAGTCCAGGCTCGGGGCGGATGGGCCCCATAGTCCAGGCTCGGGGCGGATGGGCCCCACAGTATTGGCTCGGGGCGAATGGGTCCCACAGTCCAGGCTCGGGGCGGACGGGCTCCACAGTCCAGACCTGAGGCTCGGCCCGGGGCAGGCGGCCCCACAGTCCAGATACGGGGTGGACGGGCCCCACAGTCCTGACACGGGGCGGACATGCCCCACAGTCCAGACCTAGGGCTAGACCAGGGGTAGGCTGCCCTAAAGTCCAGACACGGGGTGACGAGCCCCACAGTCCGGACACGGGGCGGCCACAGTCCAGACATAGGGTGGGTGGGCCCCACAGTCCAGGCTCGGGGCTAAACCCGGGGAAGCCGGCCCCACATTTCAGACCCGGGGCGGGGGGCCACACAGTCCAGGCTCGGGGCTAGACCCGGGGGCAGTCGGCCCCACAGTCCAGACCCGGGGCAAGCGGGGGATCCCACAGTCTGGACCCGGGGCGGGCGAGGGGCCCCACAGTCTGGAATCGGGGCGGGGGGCCCCACAGTCCGGACCTGGGGCTAGACCCGGGGCAGGCGGCCCCACAGTCCGGACACGGGGCGGCCGCAGTCGGATATAGGGCGGGCCCCACAGTCCAGGCTCGGGGCTAGACCCGGGACGGATGGGCCCCACAGTCCAGGCTCAGGGCGGACAGGCCCCACAGTCCATCCTCGCTGCGGACGGGCCCCACAGTCCAGGCTCGGGGCGGAGGGGCCCCACAGTCCAGGCTCGGGGCGGAGGGGCCCCACAGTCCAGGCTCGGGGCGGAGGGGCCCCACAGTCCAGGCTCGGGGCGGAGGGGCCCCACAGTCCAGGCTCGGGGCGGAGGGGCCCCACAGTCCAGGCTCGGGGCGGACGGGCCCCACAGTCCGGGCTCGGGGCGGACGGGTCCCACAGTCCGGGCTCGGGGCGGACGGGTCCCACAGTCCGGGCTCGGGGCGGACGGGTCCCACAGTCCGGGCTCGGGGCGGACGGGTCCCACAGTCCGGGCTCGGGGCGGACGGGCCCCACAGTCCGGACACGGGGCGGACGAGCCCTACAGTTCGGACACGGGGCGGCCACAGTCCGGACATAGGGTGGGCGGGCCGCACATTCCAGGTTCGGGGCTAGACCCGGGGCAACCGGCCCCACAGTCCTGACATGGGGCGGACATGCCCCACAGTCCGGACACGGGGTGGACGAGCCCTACAGTCCGGACACGGGGCGGCCACAGACCGGACATAGGGTGGGCGGGCCGCACATTCCAGGTTCGGGGCTAGACCCGGGGCAACCGGCCCCACAGTCTGGACACGGGGCGGCCGCAGTCCGGATATAGGGCGGGCCCCACAGTCCAGGCTCGGGGCTAGACCCGGGACAGGCGGGCCCCACAATCCAGGCTCGGAGCGGACGGGCCCCGCAGTCTAGGCTCGGAGCGGACGGGCACCACAGTCCAGGCTCGGAGCTGACGGGCCCCACAGTCCGGACACGGGGCTAGTACCAGGGCTGGCGGCCCTACAGTCCAGACCTGAGGCTAGACCAGGGGCAGGTGGCCCCACAGTCCAGACACGGGGAGGATGGGCCCCACAGTCCTGACACGGGCTTGACATGCCCCACAGTCCAGACCTGGAGCTAGACCCGGGGCAGGCAGCCCCAAAGTCCGGACACGGGGTGGACGAGCCCCACAGTCCGGACACGGGGCGGCTACAGTCCGGACATAGGGTGGGCCCCACAGTCCAGGCTCGGGGCTAGACCCGGGGCAGCCGGCCCCACAGTTCAGACCCGGGGCGGGTGGGGGGCCCCACAGTCCGTGCCCGGGGCTGACGCGGGGGCCCACAGTCCAGACCTGGGGCTAGACTCGGGGCGGGCGGGGGGCCCCACCATCCGGACCTGGGGAGGGGGGCCCCACAGTCCAGTCCAGGGGCTAGACCCGATGCAGGCGGCCCCACAGTCCGGACACGGGGTGGACGGGCCCCACAGTCCAGATGCAGTGCGGCCACAGTCCGTACATAGGGCGGGCCCCACAGTCCAGGCTCGGGGCGGACGGGCCCCACAGTCCAGGCTCGGGGCGGACGGGCCCCACAGTCCAGGCTCGGGGCGGACGGGCCCCACAGTCCAGGCTCGGGGTGGACGGGCCCCACAGTCCAGGCTCGGGGCGGACGGGCCCCACAGTCCAGGCTCGGGGCGGACGGGCCCCTCAGTCCAGGCTCGGGGCGGACGGGCCCCCCTTTCCCGCTCGGGGCAGGCGTGCCACACAGTCCAGGCTCGGGGCGTGCGGTGCCCACAGTCAGGACACGGGACGGGCGGGCTCCACAGTCAGGACACGGGGCGGGCGGGCCCCACAGTCCGGACACGGAGCTAATCCCGGGGCAGGCGGCCCCACAGTCTAGACCTGGGGCTAAACCCGGGGCAGGCGGCCCACTGTCCGGACACGGGGTGGACGGGCCCCACAGTCCGGACACGGGGCGGGCATGCCCCACAGTCCAAACCTGGGGCTAGACCCGGAGCAGGCGGCCCACAGTCTGGACACGGGGTGGACGGTCCCACAGTCCGGACACGGGGGGGGGACCACAGTCCGGACATAAGGCGGGCGGGCCCCACAGTCCAGGCTCGGGGCTAGACCCGGGGGCAGTCGGCCCCACAGTTCAGACCCGGGGCGGTGGACCCCACAGTCAGGACACACGGCGGGCTGGCCCCACAGTTGGGACACTCTGCGGGCGAGCCCCACAGTAAGGACACAGGGCGAACGGGCCCCACAGTCAGGACACGGGGTGGACGGGCCCCACAGTCCGGACACGGGGTGGACGGGCCCCACAGTCCGGACACGGGGTGGAGGGGCCCCAGAGTCCGGACACGGGGTGGAGGGGCCCCACAGTCCAGACACGGGGTGGACGGGCCCCACAGTCCTGACACGGGGTGGACGGGCCCCACAGTCCTGACACGGGGTGGACGGGCCCCACAGTCTTGACACGGGGTGGACGGGCCCCACAGTCCTGACACGGGGTGGACGGGCCCCACAGTCCTGACACGGGGTGGACGGGCCCCACAGTCCGGATACGGGGTGGACGGGCCCCACAGTCCGGACACTGGGTGGACGGGCCCCACAGTCCGGACACTGGGTGGACGGGCCCCACAGTCCGGACACTGGGTGGACGGGCCCCACAGTCCGGAGACGGGGTGGACGGGCCCCACAGTCCGGACACGGGGCGGACGGGCCTCACAGTCCGGACACGGGGCTAGTCCCGGGGCAGGCGGCCCCAAAGTCCGGACACGGGGCGGATGAGCCCCACAGTCTGGACACGGGGCGGGCGAGCCCCACAGTCTGGACACGGGGCGGGCGGGACCCACAGTCAGGACACGGGGCGGGCGGGACCCACAGTCAGGACACGGGGCGGGCGGGACCCACAGTCAGGACACAGGGCGGATGGGCCCCACAGTCAGGATACAGGGCGAGCAGGCCCCACAGTCCGGACACAGGGCTAATCCCGGGGCAGGTGGCCCCACAGTCCAGACCTGGGGCTAGACCCGGGGCAGGCGGCCCACAGTCCAGACACGGGGTGGACGGGCCCCACAGTCCAGATACGGGGCGGGCATGCCCCATAGTCAAGACCTGGGGCTAAACCCGGGGCTGGCGGCCCCACAGTCCAGACCTCAGGCTAGATCCGGGGCAGGCGGCCCCACATTCTAGACACGGGGTGAACGGGCCCCACAGTCCGGATACGGGGCGGGCATGACTCATAGTCAAGACCTGGGGCTAGACCCGGGGCAGGCGGCCCCACAGTCCAGACCTGAGGCTAGACCCGGGGCAGGCGGCCCCACATTCTAGACATAGGGTGGACGGGCCCCACAGTCCTGACACGGGGCGGACATGCCCCACAGTCCAGACCTGCGGCTAGACCCGGGGTAGGCTGCCCCAAAGTCCGGACACGGGGTGTACGAGCCCCACAGTCCGGACACGGGGCGGCCACAGTCCAGACATAGGGTGGGCGGGCCCCACAGTCCAGGCTCGGGGCTAAACCCGGGGAAGCCGGCCCCACATTTCAGACCCGGGGCGGGGGGCCACACAGTCCAGGCTCGGGGCGGATGGGCCCCATAGTCCAGGCTCGGGGCGGATGGGCCCCACAGTATTGGCTCGGGGCGAATGGGCCCCACAGTCCAGGCTCGGGGCGGACGGGCTCCACAGTCCAGACCTGAGGCTCGGCCCGGGGCAGGCGGCCCCACAGTCCAGATACGGGGTGGACGGGCCCCACAGTCCTGACACGGGGCGGACATGCCCCACAGTCCAGACCTAGGGCTAGACCAGGGGTAGGCTGCCCTAAAGTCCAGACACGGGGTGACGAGCCCCACAGTCCGGACACGGGGCGGCCACAGTCCAGACATAGGGTGGGTGGGCCCCACAGTCCAGGCTCGGGGCTAAACCCGGGGAAGCCGGCCCCACATTTCAGACCCGGGGCGGGGGGCCACACAGTCCAGGCTCGGGGCGAATGGGCCCCACAGTCCAGACTCGGGGCGGATGGGCCCCACAGTATTGGCTCGGAGCGAACGGGCCCCACAGTCCACGCTCTGGCCCCACAGTCCACGCTCGGGGCAGACGGGCCCCACAGTCCACGCTTGGAGCGGACGGGCCCCACAGTCCAGACTCGGGGCGGACGGGCCCCACAGTCCGGACACGGGGTTGACGGGCCCCACAGTCCGGACACGGAGCAGGCATGCCCCACAGTCCAGACCTGGGGCTAGACCCGGAGCACGCGGCCCACAGTCCGGACACGGGGTGGACGGTCCCCACAGTCCGGACACGGGGGGAGCCACAGTCCGGACATATGGCGGACGGGCCCCACAGTCCGGACACGGGGCTAGTCCCGGGGCAGGCGGCCCCACAGTCCAGACCTGAGGCTAGACCAGGGGCAGGCGGCCCCACAGTCCAGACACGGGGTGGACGGGCCCCACAGTCCTGACATGGGGCGGACATGCCCCACAGTCCAGACCCGGGGCAGGCGGCCCCACAGTCCAGACTCGGGGCGAGCGGGGGGCCCCACAGTCCGTACCCGGGGCGGGCGGGGGACCCCACAGTCCAGGCTCGGGGCGGACGGTCCCCACAGTCCAGGCTCGGGGCGGACGGGCCCCACAGTCCGGACACGGAGCTACTCCCGGGGCAGGCGGCCCCACAGTCCAGACCTGAGGCTAGACCAGGGGCAGGCGGCCCCACAGTCCAGACACGGGGCAGGCTTCCCCACAGTCCAGACTCGGGGCGAGCGGGGGGCCCCACAGTCCGTACCCGGGGCGGGCGGGGGGCCCCACAGTCCGTACCCGGGGCTGGCGGTGGGCCCCACAGTCCAGACCTGGGGCTAGACTCGGGGCGGGCGGCCCCACCGTCCGGACGTGGGGCGGGCGGGGGGCCCCACAGTCCAGACCTGGGGCTAGACCCGATGCAGGCGGCCCCACAGTCCGGACACGGGGCGGACGGGCCCATAGTCCGGACACTGGGCGGCCGCAGTCCGGATATAGGGCGGCCGGGCCCCACAGTCCAGGCTCGGAGCTAGACCCAGTCCAAGCTTGGGGTTGGCGTGCCCCACAGACCGGAAACGGGGCTAGACCCGGGGCAGGCGGCCCCAAAGTCCAGACACTGGGCGGATGAGCCCCACAGTCAGGACACGGGGCGGGCGAGCACCACAGTCAGGACACGGGGCGGGCGGGCCCCACAGTCAGGACACGGGGCAGGCGGGCCCCACAGTCAGGACACGTGGCGGGTGGCCCGCCCCACAGCGGCCCGCCCCACAGTCAGGACACGGGGCGGGCGGCCCGCCCCACAGTCAGGACACGGGGCGGGTGGCCCGCCCCACAGTCAGGACACGGGGCGGGCGGCCCGCCCCACAGTCAGGACACGGGGCGGGCGGCCCGCCCCACAGTCAGGACAGCCCGCCCCACAGTCAGGACACGGGGCGGGCGAGCCCCACAGTCAGGACATGGGGCGGGCGAGCCCCACAGTCAGGACACGGGGCGGGCGGGCTCCACAGTCAGGACACGGGGCGGGCGGGCCCCACAGTCAGGACACGGGGCGGGCTGGCCCCACAGTCCAGACCTGGGGCTAGACCCGGGGCAGGCGGCCCACAGTCCAGACACGGTGTGGACGGGCCCCACAGTCCGGACACGGGGCGGGCATGCCCCATAGTCCAAACCTGGGGCTAGACCCGGGGCAGACGGCCCCACAGTCCAGACCTGAGGCTAGACCCGGGGCAGGCGGTCCCATATTCTAGACACGGGGTGGACGGCCCTCACAGACCTGACACGGGGCGGACATGCCCCACAGTCCAGACCTGGGGCTAGATCCGGGGCAGGCGACCCACAGTCCGGACACGGAGTGGATGGGCCCCACAGTCCGGACACGGGGCTAGTCTCGGGGCAGGCGGCCCCAAAGTCCGGACACGGGGCGGACGAGCCCCACAGTCTGGACACGGGGCGGGCGAGCCCCACAGTCTGGGCACGGGGCGGGCGAGCCCCACAGTCTGGACACGGGGCGGGCGAGCCCCACAGTCTGGACACGGGGCGGGCGAGCCCCACAGTCTGGACACGGGGCGGGCGAGCCCCACAGTCCGGACACGGGGCGGGCGAGCCCCACAGTCCGGACACGGGGCGGGCGAGCCCCACAGTCCGGACACGGGGCGGGCGAGCCCCACAGTCCGGACACGGGGCGGACGGGCCCCACAGTCCGGACACGGGGCGGACGGGCCCCACAGTCCGGACACGGGGCGGACGGGCCCCACAGTCCGGACACGGGGCGGACGGGCCTCACAGTCCGGACACGGGGCGGACGGGCCCCACAGTCCGGACACGGGGCGGACGGGCCCCACAGTCCGGACACGGGGCGGACGGGCCCCACAGTCCGGACACGGGGCGGACGGGCCCCACAGTCCGGACACGGGGCGGACGGGCCCCACAGTCCGGACACGGGGCGGACGGGCCCCACAGTCCGGACACGGGGCGAACGGGCCCCACAGTCCGGACACGGGGCGGACGGGCCCCACAGTCCGGACACGGGGCGGACGGGCCCCACAGTCCGGACACGGGGCGGACGGGCTCCACAGTCCAGGCTCGGGGCGGACGGGCCTCACAGTCTGGACACGGGGCTAGTCCCGGGGCAGGCGGCCCCAAAGTCCGGACACGGGGCGGATGAGCCCCACAGTCTGGACACGGGGCGGGCGAGCCCTACAGTCTGGACACGGGGCGGGCGAGCCCCACAGTCTGGACACGGGGCGGGCGAGCCCCACAGTCTGGGCACGGGGCGGGCGAGCCCCACAGTCCGGACACGGGGCGGACAGGCCCCACAGTCCGGACACGGGGCGGACGGGCTCCACAGTCCAGGCTCGGGGCGGACGGGCCTCACAGTCTGGACACGGGGCTAGTCCCGGGGCAGGCGGCCCCAAAGTCCGGACACGGGGCGGATGAGCCCCACAGTCTGGACACGGGGCGGGCGAGCCCTACAGTCTGGACACGGGGCGGGCGAGCCCCACAGTCTGGACACGGGGCGGGCGAGCCCCACAGTCTGGGCACGGGGCGGGCGAGCCCCACAGTCAGGACACGGGGCGGGCGGGACCCACAGTCAGGACATTGGGCGGGCGGGACCCACAGTCAGGAAACGGGGCGGGCGGGCCCCACAGTCCGGACACAGGGCTAATCCCGGGGCAGGTGGCCCCACAGTCCAGACCTGGGGCTAGACCCGGGACAGGCGGCCCACAGTCCAGACACGGGGTGGACGGGCCCCACAGTCCGGATACGGGGCGGGCATGCCCCATAGTCAAGACCTGGGGCTAAACCCGGGGCTGGCGGCCCCACAGTCCAGACCTCAGGCTAGACCCGGGGTAGGCTGCCCCAAAGTCCGGACACGGGGTGTACGAGCCCCACAGTCCGGACACGGGGCGGCCACAGCCCAGACATAGGGTGGGCGGGCCCCACAGTCCAGGCTCGGGGCTAAACCCGGGGAAGCCGGCCCCACATTTCAGACCCGGGGCGGGGAGCCACACAGTCCAGGCTTGGGGCGGATGGGCCCCACAGTCCAGGCTCGGGGCGGATGGGCCCCACAGTATTGGCTCGGGGCGAACGGGCCCCACAGTCCAGGTTCGGGGCGTACGGGCTCCACAGTCCAGACCTGAGGCTCGGCCCGGGGCAGGCGGCCAGACAGTCCAGGCTCGGGGCGGATGGGCCCCACAGTCCAGACTCGGGGCGCATGGGCCCCACAGTATTGGCTCGGAGCGAACGGGCCCCACAGTCCATGCTCTGGCCCCACAGTCCACGCTCGGGGCGGACGGGCCCCACAGTCCACGCTTGGAGCGGACGGGCCCCACAGTCCAGACTCGGGGCGGACGGGCCCCACAGTCCAGGCTCGGGGCGGGCGGGCCCATAGTTACGACACGGGGCGGGCGGGCCCCACAGTCCGTACACGGGGCTAGTCCCGGGGCAGGCGGCCCCACAGTCCGGACACGGGGCGGACGGGCCCCACAGTTCTGACACGGGGCGGGCATGCCCCACAGTCCTGACCTGGGGCTAGAGCCGGGGCAGGCGGCCCCACAGTCCGGACACGGGGTGGACGGGCCCCACAGTCCGGACACGGGGTGGCCATAGTACGGACATAGGGCGGGCGGGCCCCACAGTCAGGACACGGGGCGGGAGGGCTCCACAGTCAGGACACGGGGCGGGCGGGCCCCACAGTCCGGACACTGAGCTAATCCCGGGGCAGGCGGCTTCACAGTCCAGACCTGAGGCTAGACCTGGGGCAGGCGGCCCACAGTCCGGACACGGGGCGGGCATGCCCCACAGTCCGGACACGGGGGGGGCCACAGTGGGGACATAAGGCGGGCGGGCCCCACAGTCCAGGCTCGAGGCTAGACCCGGGGGCAGTCGGCCCCACAGTCCAGACCCGGGGTGGGGGGCCCCACTGTCCGGACCCGGGGCAAGCGGGGGATCCCACAGTCCTGACCCGGGGTGGGCGAGGGGCCCCACAGTCTGGAATCAGGGCGGGCGGGGGGCCCCACAGTCCGGACCTGGGGCTAGACCCGGGGCAGGCGGCCCCACAGTCCGGACACGTGGCGGCCGCAGTCCGGATATAGGGCGAGCCCCACAGTCTGGACTCGGGGTGGCCACAGTCCAGACATAGGGTGGGCGGGGGTGGGCGGGCCCCGGGTGGGCGGGCCCCGGGTGCCCACAGTCCCCACAGTCCAGGCTCAGGGCTAGACCCGGGGCGGGGGGAACACACAGTCCAGGCTCGGGGCTAGACCCGGGGAAGCCGGCCCCACATTTCAGACCCGGGGCGGACGGGCCCCACAGTCCAGGCTCGGGGCGGACGGGCCCCACAGTCCAGGCTCGGGGCGGACGGGCCCCACAGTCCGGACATGGTGCTAGTCCCGGGGCAGGCGGCCCCACAGTCCAGACCTGAGGCTCGACTCGGGGCAGGCGGCCCCACAGTCCAGACACGGGGTGGACGAGCCCCACAGTCCTGACATGGGGCGGACATGCCCCACAGTCCTGACATGGGGCGGACATGCCCCACAGTCCAGACACGGGGCAGGCGGCCCCACAGTCCGGACACGGGGTGGGCGAGCCCTACAGTCCGGACACAGGGCGTCCGCAGTCCGGACATAGGGTGGGCGGGCCGCACAGTCCAGGCTCGGGGCCAGACCCTGGGCCAGACCCGGGGCAACCGGCCCCACAGTCCAGACTCGGGGCGGGCGGGGGGCCCCACAGTCCGTACCCGGGGCTGGCGGGGGGTCCCACAGTCCAGAGCTGGCGGGCCACAAAGTCAGGACACAGGGCGGGCGGGCCCCAAAGTCAGGACACAGGGCGGGCGGGCCCCAAAGTCAGGACACAGGGTGGGCGGGCCCCACAGTCAGGACACAGGGCGGGCCCCACAGTCCGGACACGTGGCTAATCCCCACAGTCCGGACACGGGGTGGACGGGCCCCACAGTCCGGACACGGGGTGGACGGGCCCCACAGTCCGGACACGGGGTGGACGGGCCCCACAGTCCGGACACGGGGTGGACGGGCCCCACAGTCCGGACATAGGGCGGGCGGGCCCCACAGTCCAGGCTCGGGGCTAGACCCGGGGGCAGCTGGCCCCAAAGTCCAGACCCGGGGCGGGCGGGGGGGCCCCACAGTCCAGACCCGGGGCGGGGGGGCCCCACAGTCCAGACCCGGGGCGGGCGGGCCCCACAGTCCAGGCTTGGGGCGGACGGGCCCCACAGTCCAGGCTTGGGGCGGATGGGCCCCACAGTCCAGGCTCGGAGCGGACGGGCCCCACAGTCCAGGCTCGGGGCGGGCGGGCCCAGTCCAGGCTCGGGGCGGGCGGGCCCCACAGTCCAATCGGGGCGGGCGGGCCCCACAGTCCACTCTCGGGCCCCACAGTCCATGCTCGGGGTGGACTGGCCCCACAGTCCAGGCTCGGGGCGGACGGGCCCCACAGTCCAGGCTCGGAGCGGATGGGCCTCCCTTTAACGCTCGGGGCGGGCGTGCCCCACAGTCCAGGCTCGGGGCTAGTCCCGGGGCAGGTGGCCCCACAGTCGAGACCTGGGGCTAGACCCGGGGCAGGCGGCCCCAAGTCAGTACACGGGGCGGATGGGCCCCACAGTCTGGACTCGGGGCGGGCCCCACAGTCAAGACACCCACAGGACGGACACGGGGCTAATCCCGGGACAGGCGGCTTCACAGTCCAGACCTGGGGCTAGACCCGGGGCAGGCGGCCCACAGTCCGGACAAGGGGTGGACGGGCCCCACAGTCCGGATGCGGGGCGGGCATGCCCCACAGTCCAGACCTAGGGCTAGACCCGGAGCAGGCGGCCCACAGTCCGGACACGGGGTGGACGGTCCCCACATTCCAGACACGGGGGGGTCACAGTCCGGACCTAAGGTTGGCGGACCCCACAGTCCAGGCTCGGGGCTAGACCCGGGGGCAGTCGGCCCCACAGTCCAGACCCGGGGCAAGCTGGGGATCCCACAGTCTGGACCCGGGGCGGGCGAGGGGCCCCACAGTCTGGAATCGGGGCGGGGGGCCCCACAGTCCGGACCTGGGGCTAGACCCGGGGCAGGCGGCCCCACAGTCCGGACACGGGGCGGCCGCAGTCGGATATAGGGCGGGCCCCACAGTCCAGGCTCGGGGCTAGACCCGGGACGGATGGGCCCCACAGTCCAGGCTCAGGGCGGACAGGCCCCACAGTCCATCTTCGCTGCGGACGGGCCCCACAGTCCAGGCTCAGGTCGGACGGGCCCTACAGTCAAGGCTCGGGGCGGATGGGCCCCACAGTCCAGGCTCGGGGCGGAGGGGCCCCACAGTCCAGGCTCGGGGCGGAGGGGCCCCACAGTCCAGGCTCGGGGCAGAGGGGCCCCACAGTCCAGGCTCGGGGCGGACGGGCCCCACAGTCCAGGCTCGGGGCGGACGGGCCCCACAGTCCAGGCTCGGGGCGGACGGGCCCCACAGTCCAGGCTCGGGGCGGACGGGCCCCACAGTCCGGGCTCGGGGCGGACGGGCCCCACAGTCCGGGCTCGGGGCGGACGGGCCCCACAGTCCGGGCTCGGGGCGGACGGGTCCCACAGTCCGGGCTCGGGGCGGACGGGCCCCACAGTCCGGACACGGGGCGGACGAGCCCTACAGTCCGGACACGGGGCGGCCACAGTCCGGACATAGGGTGGGCGGGCCGCACATTCCAGGTTCGGGGCTAGACCCGGGGCAACCGGCCCCACAGTCCTGACATGGGGCGGACATGCCCCACAGTCCGGACACGGGGTGGACGAGCCCTACAGTCCGGACACGGGGCGGCCACAGACCGGACATAGGGTGGGCGGGCCGCACATTCCAGGTTCGGGGCTAGACCCGGGGCAACCGGCCCCACAGTCCGGACACGGGGCGGCCGCAGTCCGGATATAGGGCGGGCCCCACAGTCCAGGCTCGGGGCTAGACCCGGGACAGGCGGGCCCCACAATCCAGGCTCGGAGCGGACGGGCCCCGCAGTCTAGGCTCGGAGCGGACGGGCACCACAGTCCAGGCTCGGAGCTGACGGGCCCCACAGTCCGGACACGGGGCTAGTACCAGGGCTGGCGGCCCTACAGTCCAGACCTGAGGCTAGACCAGGGGCAGGTGGCCCCACAGTCCAGACACGGGGAGGATGGGCCCCACAGTCCTGACACGGGCTTGACATGCCCCACAGTCCAGACCTGGAGCTAGACCCGGGGCAGGCAGCCCCAAAGTCCGGACACGGGGTGGACGAGCCCCACAGTCCGGACACGGGGCGGCTACAGTCCGGACATAGGGTGGGCCCCACAGTCCAGGCTCGGGGCTAGACCCGGGGCAGCCGGCCCCACAGTTCAGACCCGGGGCGGGTGGGGGGCCCCACAGTCCGTGCCCGGGGCTGACGCGGGGGCCCACAGTCCAGACCTGGGGCTAGACTCGGGGCGGGCGGGGGGCCCCACCATCCGGACCTGGGGAGGGGGGCCCCACAGTCCAGTCCAGGGGCTAGACCCGATGCAGGCGGCCCCACAGTCCGGACACGGGGTGGACGGGCCCCACAGTCCAGATGCAGTGCGGCCACAGTCCGTACATAGGGCGGGCCCCACAGTCCAGGCTCGGGGCGGACGGGCCCCACAGTCCAGGCTCGGGGCGGACGGGCCCCACAGTCCAGGCTCGGGGCGGACGGGCCCCACAGTCCAGGCTCGGGGCGGACGGGCCCCACAGTCCAGGCTCGGGGCGTACGGGCCCCCCTTTCCCGCTCGGGGCGGGCGTGCCACACAGTCCAGGCTCGGGGCGTGCGGTGCCCACAGTCAGGACACGGGATGGGCGGGCTCCACAGTCAGGACACGGGGCGGGCGGGCCCCACAGTCCGGACCCGGAGCTAATCCCGGGGCAGGCGGCCCCACAGTCTAGACCTGGGGCTAAACCCGGGGCAGGCGGCCCACAGTCCGGGCAGGCGGCCCACTGTCCGGACACGGGGTGGACGGGCCCCACAGTCCGGACACGGGGCGGGCATGCCCCACAGTCCAAACCTGGGGCTAGACCCGGAGCAGGCGGCCCACAGTCTGGACACGGGGTGGACGGTCCCACAGTCCGGACACGGGGGGGGGGGACCACAGTCCGGACATAAGGCGGGCGGGCCCCACAGTCCAGGCTCGGGGCTAGACCCGGGGGCAGTCGGCCCCACAGTTCAGACCCGGGGCGGTGGGCCCCACAGTCAGGACACACGGCGGGCTGGCCCCACAGTCGGGACACTCTGCGGGCGAGCCCCACAGTAAGGACACAGGGCGAACGGGCCCCACAGTCAGGACACGGGGTGGGCGGGGTGGGCGGGCCCATAGTTAGGACACGGTGCTAGTCCTGGGGCAGGCGGCCCAACAGTCCAGACCTGCGGCTAGACCCGGGGCTGGCGGCCGCAAAGTCCGGACGGGCCCCACAGTCCTGACACGGGTCGGGCATGCCCCACAGTCCAGAGTTGGGGCTAGACCCAGGGCAGGCAGCCCCACAGTCCTGACACGGGGTGGACGGGCCCCACAGTACGGACACGAGGCGGCCACAGTCCGGACATAGGGCGGGCGGTCCCCACAGTCCAGGCTCGGGGCTAGACCCGGGGGCAACCGGCCCCACAGTCCAGGCTCGGGGAGGACGGGCCCCACAGTTAGGACACAGTGTGGGCGGGCCCATAGTTAGGACATGGGGCGGGCCCCACAGTCCGGGGACTGGGCTTGTCCCGGGGCAGGCGGCCCCACAGTCCGGACACGGGGCGGACGGGCCCCACAGTCCTGACACGGGGTGGGCATGCCCCACAGTCCAGACCTGGGGCTAGACCCGGGGCAGGCGGCCCCACAGTCCAGACACGGGGCGGCCACAGTACGGACATAGGGCCGGCGGGCCCCACAGTCTAGGCTCGGGGCTAGACCCGGGGGCAGCCGGCCCCACAGTCCAGACCCTGGGCGGACGGGGGGCCCCCAGTCCAGGCTCAGGGCGGACAGGCCCCACAGTACACGCTCGGGCCCCACAGTCCAATCTCGGGGTGGACGGGCCCCACAGTCCAGGCTCGGGGCGGATGGTCCCCACAGTCCAGGCTCGGGGCGGACGGGCTCCCCTTTCCCGCTCGGGTCGGGCGTGCCCCACAGTCCAGGCTCGGGGCGCTCGTGCCCCACAGTCCGGACACGGGGCTAGTCCCGGGACTGGTGGCCCCACAGTCCAGACCTGGGACTAGACCCGGGGCAGGCGGCCCCAAAGTCCGGACTCGGGGCGGATGGGCCCCACAGTCTGGATTTGGGGCGGGCGAGCCCCAAAGTCAGGACACGGGGCGGGCGGGCTCCACAGTCAGGACACTGGGCGGGCAGGCCCAACAGTCTGGATACGGGGTGGGCGGGCCTCACAGTCAGGACACGGGGCGGGTGGGCCCATAGTTAGGACAAGGGGCGGACGGGCCTCACAGTCCTGACACGGGGTGGGCATGCCCCACAGTCCAGACCTGGGGCTAGACCCGGGGCAGGCGACCTCACAGTCCGGACATGGGGCGGCCACAGTACGGACAGAGGGCGGACGGGCCCTACAGTCCAGGCTCGGGGCGGATGGGCCCCACCGTCCAGGCTCGGGGCGGACGGGCCCCAGAGTCCACGTTCTGGCCCCACAGTCCACGCTCGGGGCGGATGGGCCCCACAGTTCACGCTCGAGGCGGTCGGGCCCCACAGTCCACGCTCGGGCCCCACAGTCCAGGCTCGGGGCAGACGGGCCCCAAACTCCAGGCTCGGGGCGGACGGGCCCCACAGTCCAGACACGGGGATAGTCCCGGGGCAGGCGGCCCCACAGTCCAGACCTGGGGTTAGACCCAGGGCAGGCGGCCCCAACAGTCCAGACACAGGGCGGGCGACCCAATAGTCCAGACCCAGGGCGGGCGGCCCAACAGTCCAGACCCAGGGCGGGCGGCCCAACAGTCCAGACCCAGGGCGGGCGGCCCAACAGTCCAGACCCGAGTCGGGCGGCCCAACAGTCCAGACATGGGGCCAGACCCGAGGAGGGTGGCCAATTGGTGCAACATGTGCAGTTCCACAGGGACCCAAGATGTAAAGGGGCCACCACCACCTCCTAATCAGGTGAATTGTGCATTATGATGAGCTATGCCAATATACTGATAGAGGGGAACTGTCCAGACCCGAGGCGGGCGGCCCAACTGTCCAGACCCGAAGTGGGAGGTCCAACAGTCCAGACTCAAGGCGGGAAGTCCCACAGTCCAGACACGAAGCCAGGCCCGAGGTGGGAGGCCCAACAGTCCAGACACGGGGCCATGCCCGAGGCGGCCCGCCCAACAGTTCAGACACGGGGCTAGATATACTGTTCTGATAGAGGGGCCCTCTTCTGGCTGTGTCCGCCCCTGACGTACAGATATACAGCAATATGCAGCAGGAGAGACAAGATCCAGGGAGATATCCGATCGCCAGAACTGGGGTCAGGAAGGAATTTTTTTCCCCCCTAGGGGGTTTTCTTCGCCTTCCTCTGGATCTTTGGTTCCAGTGGCTCTCATCAGGTCTGCACTATCCGCAGCAAGTTCTGTAGTCTCTATCGGGCCTGACCTGAGAGTCATTGTGAACTTTAATTTATTAAAGGGCCAGTAATATTTTTATCACAATGTGGCTTATTGCTATTCCAATAAAAAAATTAATAATAATATATTGTGTTGTGTGTTTTATTTGTGTGGACTTCACCCTACAGAAACAATGATGAGAGTGAACGCTGACGCTCAATATTCCAGAACTAGAACCAGACTTGGCTCATCCGGCATATAATAAAGTGTCTGTCTCATCTGCTGTATACATGATGGCAGCTGCTGCAGGACCAGGGAGTATAGAGGGTGCTACATACAGGAGCATCTCACAAAATTAGAATATCATCAAAAAGTTAATTTCAGTTCTTCAATATAAAAAGTCAAAGTCATATATTATATAGAGTCATTACAAACGGAGTGATCTATTTCAAGTGTTTATTTCTGTTAATGTTGATGGTTATGGCTTACAGCCAATGAAAACACAACAGTCATTATCTCAGTAAACTTAAATAATTAACAAAAAACACCTGCAAAGGCTTCCTAAGCATTTAAAAGGTCCCTTAGTCTGTTTCAGTAGGCTCCGCAATCATGGGGAAGACTGTTGACTTGACAGATGTCCAGAAGGCAGTCATTGACACTCCACAAGGTCCCAGACTTCCAATTTTAATTTGTTTCATTTCATTTGTTTAGCTGCTGGAGGTCTAGTGTGAAGTTTCCACCATCAGTGATGGTTTGGGGAGCCATGTCATCTGCTGGTGTAGGTCCACTGTGTTTTATCAAGACCAAAGTCAGCGCAGCCGCCTACCAGGAAATTTTAGAGCACTTCATGCTTCCCTCTGCAGACAAACTTTTGGAGATGGAAATGTCATTCTCCAGCAGGACTTGGCCCCTGTCCACACGGCCAAAAGTACCAATACCTGGTTTACACACAACAGTATCACTGTGCTTGATTGGCAGCAAACTCACCTGACCTTAACCCCATAGAGAATCTATTATAGAGAATCTATGGGGTATTGTCAAGAGGAAGATGAGAGACATCAGACACAACAATGTAGACGAGCTGATGGCTGCTATCAAAGCCACCTGGGCTTCCATAACCCCTCAGCAGGGCCACAGGCTGATCGCCTCCATGCCACATTGCCACATTGATGCAGGAATTGATGCAAAAGGAGCCCCGACCAGGTATTGAGTGCATTTACTGAATATACATTTCAATAGGCCAATATTTCGGATTTTAAAATAATTTTTCAAGCTGTTATAAAGTATTCTAATTTACTGAGATAATGACTGTTGTGTTTTCATAGGCTGTAAGCCATAATCATCAACATTAACAGAAATAAACACGTGAAATAGATCCCTCTGTGTGTAATGACTCTATATAATAGATCCCTCTGTGTGTAATGACTCTATATAATATAGGAGTTTCACTTTTTGTATTGAGGAACTGAAATAAAGTAACTTTTTGATGATATTCTAGTTTTGTGAGATGCACCTGTAATAGAGCAGGTCACATATAACTCCAGCCCAAGTTACATCACCAGTGTTTTGGGGGTCGGTCTCTGTGATGGGGGCACTTATATTGTATTGGTCCTATAAAACACACGACCTGAAAGACTGATGACCAGATCACAGCAAAGCAGAATGCAGGAAACCCAGGAAAATGGCTAAATAGGTGTCACAGGGTGCAATAAGTAGCCATGGGCCCCAAGACAAAACTAGGGCCTCACTCAGAAATGAGCATAATAGCCCATTTACCAAGGCTGGCTATAGGGAGGAAAGCAGATACTTGGAGGGATTTGTGCCAAATTTTCCACCTATTTATTAGAACGAAGAAAATAGTGTTACAGGGTCAGGATAGGGTTAAAAATCTTGTGAGTTTATTTGTAGTAAAAAATATATAAAAACATCACCATAGGTCGCGATCCTAACCAGAATAATGTTTAACCGCAAATGCGTTTGACTTGCATCTTTAGTTATTGCAATAGGATAGGATAGATACACAATTCCAGTTAAAGGGAATCTGTCAGAAGGTTTTGCTACGTAATCCGAGATCAGCATGATGTAGGGGCAGAGAGCCTGATTCCAGCGATGTATCACTTACTAGACTGCTTGGTGCAGTTTTGATAGAATCCCTGTTTTCTCTGTTGTAAATGAAGCAGTGCTCAGAATGTTAAGCCCTGTGTAACCCCGCCCACGCTGGCAGATTCCTGTATACAAACTGCAAATCAGTGGTGAGGGCGGGGTTACACAGATTAGCCTGACTGGCCTGTACCTGAGACCTAGTCAGGCAGTGATCATCTCCTGTTGATAAAACATGGATTGTATTGAAACTACAACACACAGCCTAATAAGTGACACATCCCTGGAATCAGGATATCTTGCTCTACATCATGCTGCTCTCAGATTAAGTAGCAAAAATCTGCTGACAGATTCCCTTTAATAAAGTACATGTCCTGTTTTGTATCTCCCAGAGCAATGTCATCAGTGTCGCTCACCACCAATGCAGATGTGAGTGGCGCCGGACAACCTCTTTATGTCAAATAATTCCCTGCAGAGCTGGCATCCATCTGAGGAGATGTAACATATCTGCCTGACAGGTGGGTGGAGATGAATTGGTTGATATATCCCACTCTTAGTCCACTTGGCTAAAAAGATGATTTACATCCAGGGAAGAGCGACAGAGGGGCAGGAACACAAGAAAAGCAACGTCGTATTCAGAACAGGGGCATTTACACCAGGTAAAAAATTACATCGTTATGGAAAGTGACAGGTTCTCTTTAAAGGGATTTCAGAAGACTGAGAACACCTACAACACCTGAAATGGACGACCCACATCTCTGGTTCACTCTATTATGACCGGCTATTAATGGAACATGTATGGAAATGGGACCAGTCGTGTGCAGGGTCCTCACATACAACGGTTGAAAAAAAGATGATGGGGCTGGTATCTACTATAGACAAGTTGTGGGGCCACACATCAACTAGTCCATAAAGCTCCTGCAATCAGCAGCAAACCAAAGACAAGTGCGAAGCATCATGCTCCGTGTGCATTACCTAATTCCCTATTAGTTATTAATTTGTGGGGATAATTTGGGACATTAATTTGACTGCTGGTTCTATTAGCTCAATAGGTCCACAGGAATCCTTGATTAGTTTAGGAATGGGCATCCACTATGGTTACTGGACACATGAAGTCCCCCACAGCCACGATACCCATACACAATAGATACAAGGTAGAAAGTCTTGCCCTGTTGAACGCTACACCTGACTTGAGGCCACCACATCTTGGTTGTCCAATGTTCTTGCTTCTCTAGGGCTCTTCTCAGATATTCATTATACCAGCTCCCCAGAATACCAAAGCTAGGGTGGGTGACCGCAAGCCCTGGTGGTGGTCATAACTGCGGCCACCCAGGGGCAATACTCCATAACAACAATCCCCTGAGGTGGTGTAGGATGTAAGGACCTATTCACACTACATTCAGCGCTGCATTCAGGTCTTTACACAAGGCTTACAACTGAATCCCTGAAATTCAGGATTGTGCTGTCTGAAATGAGACATCTGAAAGCAGAGCAAATGGAGCCTGAAGATTCATACTTTAGGCTCGGTTTGCCTTTGTTCAAATCAGTGGAAAAAATCCCCATCTCTACATGTCTGACAGCCATTCCATTCCAGTGTCAGTTGAATTCCAACCACAGTCCACCTCATTCTACTTAATGTGCTTCTGATTAGGTGATCACCTGAACCAAATCTTATGTAATGAGGGAAAGTATAAAAAACACTGCTGTGGTCTTCACAATCCTCTTGCAATAGGACAAGCTGGATGGCAAAACAAGTGCTAGGAATAGCCCAAAAGTAATTTGAATGAAAAACTAACTTTTAACCATGCCAAAGGAGTTGAAAAGAAGTCTTGAGTGAGGAAAAGAAGGGCTCAATTCTGGCTTCTCTAGCAGAGGGATACAGTGAGCGTCATGTTGCCTCCATCCTTAAAATTTCAAAGACGGCAGTCCATTACAACAAGGTCAAGCAGCAGACATTGGGGACAACAAAGCTACAGACCGGCAGAGGGCGAAAGCGACTCTCCACTGACCGGGATGACCGTCATCTTATTCTAATGTCACTCAGCAACCGCAGGATGACATCAAGTGACCTACAGAAGGAATGGCAAATGGCAGCTGAGGTGAAGTGCACGGCAAGAACAGTTCATAACGGGCTCCTAGAGACCTCAAGTCATGTAAAGCTAGAAAAAAGCCTTTCATCAATGAGAAGCAAAGGAGAGCCAGGCTGAAGTTTGCCAAAGACCATAAGGATTGGACCATAGAGGACTGGAGTAAGGTAATCTTCTCTGATGAGTCTAATTTTCAGCTTTGCCCAACACCTGGTCGTCTAATGGTTAGACGGAGACCTGGAGAGGCATACAAGCCACAGTGTCTTGCACCCACTGTGAAATTTGGTGGAGGATCGGTGATGATCTGGGGATGCTTCAGCAAGGCTGGAATTGGGCAGGTTAATCTTTGCGAAGGACGTATGAATCAAGCCGCATACAAGGTTATTCTTGAAAAAACACTTGCTTCCTTCTGCTCAGGCAATGTTCCCCAACTCTGAGGACTGTTTTTTCCAGCAGGACAATGCCCCATGCCACACAGCTAGGTCAATCAATGTGTGGATGAAGGAGCACCACATCAAGACCCTGTCATGGCCAGCCCAATCTCCAGACCTGAACCCTATTGAAAACCTCTGGAATGTAATCAAGAGGAAGATGGATAGTCACAAGCCATCAAACAAAGAAGAACTGCTTACATTTTTGTGCCAGGAGTGGCATAAGGTCACCCAAAAGCAGCGTGAAAGACTGGTGGAAAGCAGCCAAGACGCATGAAAGCTGGGATTAAAAATCATGGTTATTCCACCAAATAGTGATTTCTGAACTCTTCCTGAGTTAAAACATGAGTATTGTTATTTCTAAATGAATAAGAACTTGTTTTCTTTGCAGTATTTGAGGTCTGACAGCACTGGTTCTCTGGTTCTCTGTTTCTTTTTTATTATTTTGACGATTTCTCATTTGCTGCAAATAAATACAAAATTTTTAGCTTTGAATTTCGGAGACAAGTTGTCAGTAGCTTATAGAATAAAGCAACAATGTACATTTTACTCAAAAATAGACCTATAAAGAGAAAAATCAGAGAAAATGAAAATGAGCTGTGTATATATAGATGTGGCACCCCAGGGTTCTAGTTACCACAGTAATAGCAATATTACGTCTGTGAGCAGGTGGGAGGTCTCCTGGTCAGAAATCCTAAGCATGCCACACCTCCTGCCCAGTCCTGGGAGGGGAAGAACTTCCCCTATATAAACTGGGGCTGAGGTGGGGTTAGAAAAAGGAAAAGAACACAGACAGAGACAGAGACACAGTCTGGTCTGGTGTGGATCAGTTACAGGGAAAATAAGAACAGGAGCCCTGTAGGAGCAGGAGTGAGTGCCAGATGCTGGAAGCTAGATAGCTCGCCTTGGCTGAAGAGATCTCACCGGACACGGAGTCCGAGGCTGTGGGGACTGTTCCATACCCAGCAGCAGAAACCGACCGGCAGGGGATTTCAGGTCCTCTGGCCAAGAAACCCGAAGGCACGGTCACACGCAAGGGACCAGCACCGCCGTCGTGGAGCGGAGGCTACCAGAAGGCCCCGAGTCACCGGCCATACGGGTGAGCACCACACGGTACACTCAGGGACGTGGGCTACTTTTACCCGCTTCTAGCAAGGTAGCCAGGAAGAGTACAATTAGTCGGGAGGCCTACAACTCCGCCTGGCCAGGGGAGATCCTGTCTGCTCACGGACTGACCAGACCCCGACCGCTAGCCAGTACTCCCGGGAGGGTCTATCTTTGTCACCAGTAAAGACCCTGAACTACACCGCACCGTCTCTGAGTGGTTCCTGGTGCCTGCGTGCAATTCTACCATCCCCATCATCCACGTCCGCTGCCCTGAGGCCATACCCCTCCCGTTGGGGGTTATACTACCCACGCTGCACAACTGTACCACCGGCCTCAGCGGTCTGCCCTGCAGCGGCGGTTTCGTAACCGCATTCAACGGGTGGCGTAGTCGAACAATATCACATCTGCCACTAAAAACATCGCCACTTAGTTTGACACCCTGGGCACGGACCGGGTCACCGCCACGAGGACTACCACCCCCAACGGATCCGGCTCCGGGTATTCCCCAAACATGGCCCAGGGGGCGCGTCAACTTTTGGCGTAGTCGGCAGGATTTCGTGCCCGCAACCACCGGGTACTGCGTGCCTGAAAAAGACTGTTAAACTTACCTGTGGTGAAGATTCCCGCCATCCGACGCCATCTTTTGCCTTCTTCCCGCCATCCGTGGAGTTTTCCCGCCATCCGACGCCATCTTTTGCCTTCTTCCCGCCATCCGTGGAGTCTTCCCGCCATTGGACGCCATCTTGAGGACGCCGCGCGGGAAGAAGAGGGGCGTGGACTCCGAAAGCGCGCGAGAACTGAAGCCCCGCCTCACGTCCGGACGTTGCGTAAGGTCCTGGAAGGAGCCCAGCAGACGCCGACGTCACAGGAGCGCGACGGAAGGTCCTCAACCCTGACGATCCACTGCGGAGCCGCGGCCTACGGAAGAGGATCATCGCAAGGTAGGCCACGGTCCACTAGGGGGGAGGAGGATGTCGGATACGGAGGAGAGCTTCACTGCCACAGCCACCGCCAGCACCACCGCTGCTGCGGTCATGCCTTTCACCATGCCCTACATCCCGGGGGCAGCCTGGCTGCCCCAGTACTCAGGGGACTCCCATACCCTAAATGACTTCAGAGAAAGGCTGGATAGCCTCTTCCAGGTGTACCCCCTCACAGAAGAGCAAAAAGTGAGCATCCTGGTGGCTCAATTAACAGGGGCAGCCCAAAGGGAGGTAAAGTCCTGGCCACTTGGGAGGAGGAGGACTGTCGCAGAGATACTAGCCCGGCTGAAGGACACCTTTGATACCCGTACCTCAGCCGAGATCAAGCTTAGATTCTACGGGTGCAAGCAGCGAGCACATGAGAATATAAGGGACTATGCACTAAACCTACAAGAGGCCCTGAGAGCCATTAAGCAGGCCGACCCTGACGGCGTGGGAAACGAAGACAAGCTGTTGACTGAACAATTTATAGAGGGTCTACATTGCAATGCCCACCGAACCCAGTTGCGGGCAATGGCCTTACAGGACCCTCATCTGGACTTTGCACAGTTCAAGGACAGAGCCATCCGGGTGCTCCGAGAACCGGCACCAGGTGGCGCTGTGACCCACAAACGCCCTGCTACCACTTACCACCAGGAGGCGGCGCCCTTGTCGGCAGGGCCTGTGGGAGCTGATGCGCAGGCTTTAAACAATGACCCGGCTACAGACCTGCACCATCAGGTCCAAGAGCTAACTAAAAGCGTTGCCGCGCTAACCCGAACTGTGCAGTCTTTACAGGTTTCTACTCCAGGGAAGATCCAGCTGGCATCCGGACCGGAGGATATCCCGTGGCGCCGACCAAGGAGGACCCCACCGGCCAGAGGAAGACCCAGCGACCGATACAACGAGGACGAACAACCCATCTGCCGCCGCTGCAATCAACCCGGACATATGGCAAGGTACTGTCCTTTAAAACCGGCACAACCTGGGGTAGAGGGCCAACCCCTAGGAATAAGATCACCAGGCCCATCGAACTGGCGTGACAAATACGTGGGAGGACGTCCAGTCTTGCCTGTAGTACTGGATGGCATTCCTATGAGTGCCCTACTTGACACCGGGTCACAGGTCACCACCATCCCGTACGTGCTCTTCAAGCAGTACTGGAATGACTCGGATATAACCCGCTACCCAGACGACGACTTGAGTATCATCGCCAGCAATGGTCAGCCCGTGCCACAGATCGGATTTAAAGAGATGACCATTAAAATCGGTAAAGTCGAACTGGCAGCACAGGGACTGATCATTGTAGACATTGACAAGCGCGAGAGTCACCCAAAGATAACTCTAGGAACTAATGTGATTGAAAATTGTCTTGCAGAGGTGATTCTCATTTTACAGCAGGTTGCCAAGAACGCCAGCTCCGGCCAGCAGCGAGTGCTCCAAAAAGAGATCCGGGCACTGATGCGACGGCAACAAGTGGAACTCTCCGGTGGTGAGATTGGTAGCGTGAGAATGTGTGACCCTTTCCCTATTGCCATGCCCCCGAAAAGTGAAATGATGATTTGGTGCCGGGCAGCTATTGGTCTGAGAGGTAGAGATTACCAGGTAATGGTAGAACCAGTCTACTCAGATAGTAGGCCCACCATTTTGACGGCACGGGGGGTGGTTGATGTACGTCATGGGAGGGTGCCCGTTCGCATCATAAATATCGGGAAGAGGGAAGTGTACCTGCCCCGGTATGCTACGCTAGCCAAATTGTATACCATCAACCAAAATTCTGTACAGTCCGTGGAACCCTTGCCTCCATCTCATTCAGAGGAAGGTAACGGCTCTAAACAACAAATGGAGGACTGGTGTCAGCAACTGCATTTGGGTGCTGACTCCACGCCCGCTCACCAAAAGCAGGGAGTCTACCGGGTGATCCAGGAATACGAGAGAGTGTTCAGTAAACACCCGCTAGACTTCGGGCGAGTAAAGGGAGTGGAACATCACATCCCCACGGGAGACCATCCTCCCATAAAGGAGAGGTATCGTCCCGTACCCCCTGCACATTACCAACACGCCAAGGGGATGCTTAGAGACATGAAGGAGGCTGGGGTAATCAGGGATAGCTGTAGCCCCTGGGCAGCTCCACTAGTCTTGGTTAAAAAGAAAGACAACACCATGAGAATGTGTGTAGATTACCGGAAAATCAACCGTATCACACACAAGGATGCGTACCCCTTACCAAGGATAGAGGAGTCTTTGGCTGCTTTAAAATCTGCTAACTTCTTCTCCACTTTGGATCTCACTAGCGGGTACTGGCAGGTTCCTGTAGCAGAGGCGGACCGGGAGAAGACCGCATTCACCACCCCGATGGGACTTAGCGAGTTTACCTGCATGCCGTTCGGACTCTGCAACGCACCAGGAACCTTCCAACGATTGATGGAATGCTGTCTGGGACACCGGAACTTTGAGACGGTCCTGCTGTACCTGGACGATGTTATAGTTTATTCCAAAACCTACGAGGACCACCTGAAACACCTAGCGGAGGTGTTTGAAGCCCTGGCAAACTACGGTCTGAAGGTGAAACCGTCGAAGTGTCACCTGCTAAAACCAAAGGTGCAGTACTTGGGACACATGGTGAGTGCTGACGGAGTGGCTCCCGACCCTGATAAGATCACCGCGATTAAGGAATGGCCAAGACCTTTCTGCGTAAAGGAAGTGCGGCAGTTCCTCGGGTTGGTAGGCTACTACCGAAGGTTCATTCCCGGTTTCACCAAAAAGGCAGCTCCTATGCAGGACCTCCTGATAGGCCAGTCCAGGAAGGCCAAGAACCAGAAGCCGCCCTTCAGATGGGAGAAGCTGGAAGAAGAGTCCTTCCGCCAGCTGAAGATGGCCCTCACGGGGGATGAAATCCTGGCGTACCCTGATTACAGCCAGCCCTTTATCCTCTACACCGACGCAAGTAACATCGGGCTGGGAGCCGTACTGTCCCAGATCCAGCAGGGGAGAGAACGGGTAATTGCTTACGCCAGCCGAAAACTGCGACCCACCGAAAGAAACCCTGAGAATTACAGCTCATTCAAGCTAGAGTTCCTGGCAGTGGTGTGGGCAGTCACCGAACGCTTTAAGCACTACCTCGCCTCTTCCCGGTTCACCGTGTACACGGATAACAACCCGTTGACACACCTGGACACGGCAAGACTCGGTGCCCTGGAGCAGAGATGGATGGCCCGCCTGTCCAACTATGAGTTCACGATCAAATACTGGGCAGGACGCTCCAATACCAACGCGGATGCCTTGTCCAGAATGCCAAACCTACCGGACGTAGGGGAAGATCCAGGGGAACTGGAAGAAGTTGAACTCCCCGCGTTTCACCGTCATGGGACTACCCAGTATTCCCACCGTGTAAAGGGTAAGCAATCCGCTACGTTCAACCCCTTACCTCATTACAACTGGGCGGAAACACAAGACAGTGACCCCGCCGTCCGACTAGTGAAGGAGATGCTGACTCGGCCAGATGCCCGCCTTGACCCAGACGCTCCGGAGGAGACCAAGCAACTGTGGGCTGAGAAGAGTCGACTGTTCCTTTACAAGGGGAAGTTGTGCCGCAGAATGGTTAACTCCCGGACGCATGAACTGGTCTGGCAAGTAGTGGTGCCAAGAAGAGACGCGGCTATGGTCCTGGAGGCATACCACGACGGAGCTGGGCACTTCGGATGGAAGAAGCTGGAGTTCCTGCTGCGCGGGCGGTTCCACTGGGTAGGCATGAGAGGAACCATCGAGAGGTGGTGCAGAGACTGTGGCCCATGCAACCTAAGAAGGAAGGACCGTGCCAGCCAGAAGACTCCCCTGCAGTCCATCGTCACCAGGCAGCCGTTGGAACTGGTAGCCTTGGACCATGTAAAACTGACCCCCAGCAGAAGTGGCTACGTCTATGCGTTAACCATCGTGGATCACTACTCCCGGTTCTTGGTTGTAGTCCCCGTCAAGGACTTAACGGCTCAAACAGCAGCTAGAGCCTTCCAGCAGCACTTCTGCCGTCCACACGGATACCCAGAGCAGGTGCTGACGGACCAAGGACCTGCCTTTGAAGCGGAAGTCTTCCAGGAGTTCTGCACTCTGTATGGCTGCCGGAAGATAAGAACAACACCCTATCATCCGCAAACCAATGGACTCTGCGAGAAGATGAACCAGGTGGTGATAGACCTTCTGAAAACATTGCCCCTGGAAGAACGCAGTCTGTGGCCTGAGAAACTGCCTGATCTGGTGGACCTATACAACCACATCCCTGTAGGTTCTACCAACTGTACCCCGGCTTACCTAATGAGAGCAAGACCTGGTAAGCTGCCTGTTGATCTGGATATGGGAGTCCTGACACCCGAGGACACTTCACCAGAAGCAGACTGGGACACAGAGAGGCAGCAGCAGTACCGGAAAGTACAGGAGAGCGTTGAGCGAAGTCTCCGTCAAGCAAGAGAAAGACAGGAGAAGACTTACAACCAGTATGCTCCCGCTGTTCCCCTGGTACCTGGAGAGCAGGTCTTGAAGAGGAAAAGACGGCTCCACAAGTTGGACGACCAGTGGGAAAAGGACCCGTACACCGTACTGCCATCAAGCCATGAAAACCCGAAAGTCTGCACAATCAGTAAGGATGGAGGAGAAACCACAGCCATTGTCTCCCGAGATCACCTGAAGAAGTGTCCCGAGCAGCTACGAAACCCTGAAGAAGATCAAGAAAACCCTCGACCCGCAGAGAAAAGGGAAGAGATGGTCAGTACTGTACTCGGAGACTTCCCTCGGTCTTGGACACAAGTAAATGGCGCTGTTGTGGTACCCGTCCTCACCTTCCTCCAGCCAGCATCCCAAGTGCCTACAGAAAAACAGGTAGAGCTGGAAGAGCAGCCGGTCCAGGAGGCAGAAGACCCCACACAAGCAGACCAGGAGAATCGACCCTCTGCTTATAGTGAGCCTGCCGTGCCCCTAGTGAGCCAAAGAGTCCGTAGACAGCTGCCCAGCTTACCTTTAACAGCTCCTACACCCTGTAGTGCAGGACCAGTTAGTGAGCTCCGTAGGTCCACTAGAGCCACTAGAGGCCAGTTGCCCGTACGTTGGAGGATCTAAAGTGTTTAGACTGTTTTATTAATATTTACCTGTTTACTGTTGCTTGTAAATAATTATGTTTTTCCAGTTATTTTATAGGTATCTTTTGTGGATTTACTAGAACTCTATTGTATATATGTTTGGAGCGTAACCCAGGAACGGACTAAAGACTGTTAAAGACTCGGGGCAGGACAGACCCCTACCTGGTTACGGCTCCCTGTTCTTTGGTGAAATGGACACCCTTTTTGTTTCAAAAATTGCACCCGGTTGCGGACACGCCGTGACCACCCTAATGTGTTTTTCCTTATTGTATTGCTCCTGTTTATACCCTGTTGTGTTTTCAAAAATATGTTTAGTCCCGGAGTACTAAATTTTACTAGGGGGGAATGTGGCACCCCAGGGTTCTGGTTACCACAGTAATAGCAATATTACGTCTGTGAGCAGGTGGGAGGTCTCCTGGTCAGGAATCCTAAGCATGCCACACCTCCTGCCCAGTCCTGGGAGGGGAAGAACTTCCCCTATATAAACTGGGGCTGAGGTGGGGTTAGAAAAAGGAAAAGAACACAGACAGAGACAGAGACACAGTCTGGTCTGGTGTGGATCAGTTACAGGGAAAATAAGAACAGGAGCCCTGTAGGAGCAGGAGTGAGTGCCAGAGGCTGGAAGCTAGATAGCTCGCCTTGGCTGAAGAGATCTCACCGGACACGGAGTCCGAGGCTGTGGGGACTGTTCCATACCCAGCAGCAGAAACCGACCGGCAGGGGATTTCAGGTCCTCTGGCCAAGAAACCCGAAGGCACGGTCACACGCAAGGGACCAGCACCGCCGTCGTGGAGCGGAGGCTACCAGAAGGCCCCGAGTCACCGGCCATACGGGTGAGCACCACACGGTACACTCAGGGACGTGGGCTACTTTTACCCGCTTCTAGCAAGGTAGCCAGGAAGAGTACAATTAGTGGGGAGGCCTACAACTCCGCCTGGCCAGGGGAGATCCTGTCTGCTCACGGACTGACCAGACCCCGACCGCTAGCCAGTACTCCCGGGAGGGTCTATCTTTGTCACCAGTAAAGACCCTGAACTACACCGCACCGTCTCTGAGTGGTTCCTGGTGCCTGCATGCAATTCTACCATCCCCATCATCCACGTCCGCTGCCCTGAGGCCATACCCCTCCCGTTGGGGGTTATACTACCCACGCTGCACAACTGTACCACCGGCCTCAGCGGTCTGCCCTGCAGCGGCGGTTTCGTAACCGCATTCAACGGGTGGCGTAGTCGAACAATATCACATCTGCCACTAAAAACATCGCCACTTAGTTTGACACCCTGGGCACGGACCGGGTCACCGCCACGAGGACTACCACCCCCAACGGATCCGGCTCCGGGTATTCCCCAAACATGGCCCAGGGGGCGCGTCATAGATATATATTGATATATACACACACACATTATATACATACACACATTATATTATATACACACACACATATATATGTGGCGCCCCTGAGGGTTCGGTCACCACAGAGGTACTGCATCTCACCCAGAGCTGTGGTATCTCACTCTCAGGTAAGGAAGGAGTACAGCTCAGGACCCTAACACCTGCATTCATTACACCACACTTCAGAGGGCGGGGCGAGATTGCTCCTACGGGAGAGCACAGTCCCTGGTCCCTGGCTGGAGTGGGGGGAACCTAGTAAAGGGGTGTGGGTGGAGGACGTAGTTAAGAGGAGCACATAGAAGGAAGATATAAAAAGAGAAACCATCTTAGAAAGACAGATTAGTCTGAGGAGGAAAGTGCCAGGAGCAGAGGCTCTGTAGGAGCTGTTTTCCAGAGGCGGGCCTAGCCAGTGAGGCCCAAGGCTGAGAAGAAGAAGAGAAGGAGAGGAGAGGGAGCAGGAAGGCTCCAGGAACCAGAAGAAAGGATCCCAGGGGTACAGGCAGTGCGAGAGGCCACCCGTACGCCCGAATCTGCCGGGAGGTGGAGGGGTCAGGCTGCATACAGGGAACTGGTCCCTCAACTAGTAGAAGATTGCACGTCTTAACTAGAAACCGGAGGCTGCAGTATTTCATGTCCAGTAGCCAACATTCCATACCAGTCTCACCAGGAAGGTAGCTATATAGGACCCAGGGGACGGAACAGACGTCGCCCGCCAAGGCCCGCAGGTACTGGACTGGGACACTTGGTATGAGGTTCAGGGAGACAGCCAGAGAGAGGACACAGAAGGGGGTCCTGCTATGTACTCCGGAGTTACCTGGGGGTGGACTGAACCCCTCACTGAGTAAATGCAGCACGGCACGGGAAGTTACCTTGACGTCTGTAACTTGGACTGCAATAACCGTGAGTAAAGATCCAGAGGACTGCACCACCTTGTCTGTGTTTCTTGCAGCGCCATCACTCCCTGCACTACAACGCCCAGCGCAACCTCTTTCTTATGGAAACCGTTGATTCCCTGATCACCAAGCTGAGGGAGGCTGCCAGATCCAGGCGTGGAGGGTGGCTTGAGTCCCAGCTGTCTGGATTGCTGGGGAATGCCGGAGCAGAAGATTCTCCGTTGGGATCCGGAAGAAGCGGCAGGAGGACGCAGCCCCCCCCCCCCCCGAGAGGCTTTCCCCGGAGATGGTTAGTACGGGCAGCAGGCGCAGGCTGCGGAGCCCCTCATGGGACCCTGCGTCCGGTGAGCATGCTGGCGGAACCCCCCGCCAGCGCGCCCGCCGCGGCAGGAATCCGCCCAGCCGGCCTGCGGGCTCCTCCAGCATCGGGTCGCGGTCCGCGACTGAAGTGCCCCGCTCAGCTGTAGTGCGGCCTGCTCCGGCGGCACGCCGCAATACCAGAGCCCGGGCCGCGGCGGAAGCAAGGCCCGCGTTGCAGCCGCGTCATCATCCGGGGGGCGGGGCTTCACCGGGAGTGCGGCCTACGTCACTTCCGGCCCCGGCGTCATGTGACAGGGGCGTTCGGGAAGTGAGCGGTGGGCGCATGGACACACCCCCCGCAGCAGGAGTCGGCGATTCACGACGCCGCTTGCCCATAAGAAAACGGAGTGCCAGAGCAGATGAGGGGACCAGAGGGACCACCAGCACGGCAGGCGCACCTGGCGATGTACCAGTCGGGGTGCCTGCCAGAAACATCAGCCGAGGGATACAGCAGCGCAGGTGCACGGGCAGGCAGCAGTAATTCGAGGACCTGCTGCCAGGCTCGAGTCGGCACATCCAGGGTGGTGGAGCGGCGGGAAGCAGCATGGGGCTGCCTGGCAGTCACCCACGGACCACCATGGATCGGGCTAGGGAGTCCGGGTCTGGAAGTCGCGGAGTGCCACGGATGGCGGGGAGGACCGGAGCCGGGACTGACGGGGGGACGATCGGCGGGGACATCGGCACGCGTTCAGGTCCCCCCTGGTGACGAGGAGGCCAGGGGCGCGGGCCTTGAGCAGCAGCAGGAGTCTGGCGAATCGGAGTGTGGCGAGGATCAAAGCGAATCCAGGATTCATCAGGACTCGGGACGTTCGGCTGGCAGGGACACAGCACTTGCGCAGCTTGGTGAGCATGCGTCCATGTATTGTTTGTCGCCCGCTGGGTCATTAGTGGATGGGGGAGGTGATAGGCAGTTGGCTGGGCCCAGCGGGGAAAATACTAGGGGAGGTCGTGGGTCAGATGTAGTGGGTCTTAGGGACATTTTGTTTAGCATGTCGCAAATTTTGGCTAGAATAGACGGTGGTGGAGTTAATCAAGGAGGTTTGTCACCTGCGGCGGCGTGGGTACCTAGTCAACCGGTGTTGTCGCAGGTGGGGAGCGAGTCGGCCAGGTCGGCGGTGAATGCAGCCGGGACACCTTCTGGGGCATCGGTTTGCGTACAGACAGAGAAGGACAAAGCGGATACCGTAAAGCTGGATGATAGGGCAAAAGGGGAGGTATATGTGTGCTTTGAGGGGCCGTTGGGGGCACACTTAAAAAAAAAAAAAAAGAGAGGTAAAGGAAAAGTTTGGCGGAATGACTATGTTGAAATTTTTTCCCTTCTTCCGCTGGAAAAGTTTAATCTGGATAAGGGTAAAAAGGACGATAGTAAAAAAGAGGAAGAAGAGAAACGTAGGTGGAGGTTGATTCCTCAGACGTTTGTTAATTGGTTACAGGCTTTTGCAATATTGGCTAGCGTTATTGGGGAAAAAGCTCCGGATAATTGCTCAGGTTTATTTTGCTACCTTGATTCTATTGGGGAGGCTCATCGTACTTATGGAGGTCAGGTGTGGTTACGATATGACGAGCAATTTAGGCAGAGGAAAGCTGTCCGCCCGGAGATCAGATGGGATCAATAGGACATTGGGTTGTGGTTGAAGGTTATGGCCCCACTGAGGTATGAGCAGTCCTTTCACGGGAGCAACAGTAGCGGGAATCAGTCAGCAGGACACGGGGGAAGTAGTCAAGGGGCACACAGCACAAAAAAAGGAAGCGGGAACTTGCTGGCAATTTAATGACGGCCAATGCAAGTTCGGGACCTCCTGTAAATTTAAACATGTGTGCTCCCATTGTAACGGAAGTTCGCACGGAGCATCAAAATGCTTTAAGAAGGGTAAGGGAAAGCCGACAGTGGGTACCGGTCAAAGGGGTGACTCCGGTGAGGGTTCACGCGATGGCCCCCTTTCTAAGTAGGTATCCGGATCAGTTGAAGGCTAAGGTCATTGCGGATGTTTTTTTTTTTTTTTTGGAAGGGTTTAGAATCCCTCCTCCTGATCATGAGGTCCCCTTTTTCAGTTAAAAATTTGACGTCGGCTTCCCTTCATCCGGAAGTGGTTAGTGTGAAGTTGGCTAAGGAGGTGGAATTGGGCAGGATGGCTGGACCGTTTCAGGAATTGCCTATTAGCAAGGTGATTATCTTGCCGTTGGGGGTTGTGCCCAAGAAAGAGCTGAATAAGTTTCGTTTAATTCAGCATTTGTCGTACCCGAAGGGGCTTTCGGTTAATGATGGTATTGTGCAGGAGTTGTATTCGGTTGAATATACATCATTCGATGCGGCGGTGCATTGGGTACGGAGATACGGGCCAGGCTCGTTGCTAGCTAAGACTGATATCGAGTCAGCCTTTAGGTTGTTGCCAGTTCACCCGGATAGCATCCCGTTGTTAGGTTCTTTTTGGGAAGGGGAGTACTATGTGGATAGGTGTTTGCCAATGGGTTGTGTGATTTCGTGTTCTTTGTTTGAAACGTTTAGCTCCTTTTTGGAATGGGAAGTGAAGGGCCTGGCTTCTGTTAAGTCAGTCATTCATTATTTGGATGACTTCTTGTTTATAGGCCCCCCGCAATCGTTGTTGTGTAGGAATTTGTTAGGTACTATGGTGTGGGTAGCGGAGCATTTTGGCGTGCCGTTAGCAGAAGAAAAAACGGAAGGACCTGGCACCATTTTAAGTTTTTTGGGCATTGTAATTGATACCGAAAGAATGGAGTGTCGGTTACCGGATGATAAATTGAGTTTGCTTAAGCAGGAGGTCGATAGGATCAGGAAGTTGCGCAAGGTTACCCTGAGGGAGCTACAGTCGCTGTTAGGGCGTTTGAATTTTGCTTGCAGGATTATGCCAATGGGCAGAATATTTTGTCGCAGATTGTCAGGAGCGACAGCAAGAGTGCGCGCGCCGCATCTTTTCATTCGCCTTAATAAGGACCACAAGGAGGATCTAAAAGTTTGGAAATTGTTTTGGAAAGTTATAACGGCAGGTCAGTAATCCAGCAGGAGTTCTTGAACAGTTTTGATTGTGAGATATTTACGGATGCGGCAGGAGGTGCTGGTTACGGGGCCTACTGGAAAGGGCGGTGGAGCATTGGCGAGTGGCCGAAGGTGTGGAAAGAGAGGGGTCTTACGAGGAACTTGGCATTTTTGGAATTGTTTCCTATTGTTGTTGCGGTTACTATTTGGGGAGAGTGTTTCGCCAACAGGAGAATTCGGTTTCACTGCGATAACATGGGAGTGGTGTCTGTCATCAACAGTTTGTCGGCCTTGTCTCCGCCTGTGATTAGGCTGCTGAGGGAACTAGTACTTTGTTGTCTTAAGCTGAACGCTTGGATTACAGCGGTACATGTTCCAGGTGTACAAAATTCCATAGCAGATGCCTTGTCTCGTTTTCAGTGGGATCGTTTTCGGACGCTAGCTCCAGAGGCAGAGGACGTGGGACGGGAATGCCCTTCGCGTTTGTGGCAGCTGGTTATGGAAGAGCGGGACGGTTAATACGGGAGTCCATCACAAGGCAGACCTGGGCATCATACGAGGCATCGTGGCGAGTATGGCAAAGTTGGATTATGCAGTGGGGTGTGATGGAGAGTGATGGAGATAGAGAGTAGTGTTGAGCCACCCCCGTAGTGTTCGAGTTCGGTTCGGTTCGTCGAACACCCGTGTGTTCGCCGAACTGTTCGTCGAACTGTTCGTCGAACACCTTCGAACACCGTTAAAACCAATGGCAGGCAAACAAAAACACATAGAAACACATAGAAAACACCTTCAAAGGTGTCCAAAAGCTGACAAACTGCTCAGAAGACATAACTAACACATGGAAAAGTGACAAGTACATATAGTCATGCGAAAATAAAAGAGGTGGAGGAGTAAAAGGAGGGGGAGACACAGATATAGGCATGTCATGCCCTTCTAAAATCCAAAAAGTGAGAAGCCGACACGGCCAGTCCGCTCCTGCCCGTGCCACCTCCGTGTCGCCGGGTTTGTGCCAGAGCCGCGGTGAACCCTGATGGCCAGCCCCCCTCTCCCAATACTGGTGCCTGTCCGCTGGTGGGTCGAGCGAGCCCCCCTGTGGTGGAGGCAGCTCTAAGCTTTTTAATTTAAATTGTCTCTCTAATTTGAATGAATACACTTTAAATCCATTTACAAGGATCTATTGGAGGGCAAGTCTCATGCCAGCAGCCGCGTAATTCCAGCTCCAGTAGCGTCCACTAAAGCTGCTGCAGTTAAAAAGCTTTTATAAGGATCGAGCTCGGCTGTCCACCGCAAGGCATCCTACTGCCAGTCCCAGCCCCTATGCCTTGGGGTGCCTCCTGATGCTCTTCACTGAGTATCCCATGGTCCCGAAGCATTTCCTTTGAAAAAATTAAGGGTCTAAACTACAGGTGGTGTAGCTTGCTTAACAGCCGGGATAATCCGCTGACTAGCAGACCCTGCTACTAGGCACAAAGTATTTCCTGGGCTAGATGCAGTTAAAAATTTGTAATTAGATACTCTCGTTGGATGCTGAGAAAGCATTCCATAGAGTCTCCTGGCACGCCATATATGATTCTCTTAAAAAGCTTGGGGTAGGGGTCTAGGGGACCCTTTTATAGCCAAAATCACGGCCCTGTATCGCAATACGTCACCTAGGCTGAAGATAAATGGAACTGTAGCACCCTGAGGGCTCGGTTGCTACAGAGGTATTGCACCTCACCCAGAGGTGTGATATCTCACTCTCAGGTAAGGATGTAGTGTGGATCAGGACCCGACACCTGCATGCATTACACCACATTGCCGTGGGGCAGGGCGACCAATATGCCCCTGAGATGGGCACGACAGTCCCTGTCCCTGGCTGGAGTGGGGGGAGGGAACACTGAGGAAGGGGAACCCTGTAGTGCAGGAGCAGGGAGGAAGCAGTTCCTGGGTGCATTGAGAAGGGAGTATAAAAGGTGGGCACCATCTTAGTTCAGTGCAGAGAAGTCTGAGCAGAAGTGGCAGGGAGCAGGGGCTCTGCATGAGCTCTGCTCCGGAGGCGGGCCTAGTAACAGAGGCCCAGGCCTGGAAGAGGGAGAAGGAAGGAAGAGGAGCGGAGAAGGCTCCAGGAACGAGGAACGAAGGGATCTCAGGGGTGCGGAAGGGCGAGTCGCCACCGCACGCCAGAATCCACCTGCGTGGAGGGGTCAGGCCAAAGGGGGAGACCGGTCCCCGAAACTAGTGGAGGCAGGAAACGACCCTCAGCTAGAAACAGGAGGCTGTGACATTTTATGTGGCGCAGCCCCTCGCTACACCCGCTAGGAAGGCACCACATAGGGTCAGGGAATCTGGCGCCAAGTTTACCAAGAGGAGGCCCGAGGCAGCCGGACAGAAGGGTTGGTAAGAAAGGCCAGACAAAGGACACACAAAGGGGGTCCTGTGAAGCGCTCCAAAGTTATCTGGGAGTTGTCTGAGCCCCTCACCTGGTGAGCACAGTACGACGTGGGCAGCCGTTACCTGCAGACGTGGTCTGGATAATAAGAACTGTGAGTAAAGGCCCTGGACTGCATCACTGACTCCGTGTCATTACTGCTGCTGCCCTGCACCATCACCCCCATCCTCCGCATACACTGCCCTGAGGCTATACTCCTCCCGTGGGGAGTTATGCTACGCTCTGCTGCACCCACAACACCAGCCTCAGCGGTCTGCCCTGGAGCGGCGGTTCACTCTGACCGCAATCCACGGGTGGCGTAGTCGGACATTTAAACATCAAAACCACATAAATAGTTCCGCCACTGGTTTGACCGCCCTGAGCCACGGAACCGGGTTGCCGCCACGGAGACTACAACCACCAGCATCCACCAAAAAGGGTCCGGCTCCGGGTGTCCCAAGGCCCAGGGGGCGCGTCAGAACATTTTCATCACCTTTCACAATCACCAATGGGACAAGGCAGGGATGTTCTCTGTCCCCTCTCTTATACATCCTAGTGACGGAGCACCTGCTCTCATCAATTCGCCATAACCCCAATATTAGGTGGATTGAGGTGGGAGGCACCGAGTACAAGTGCTCTCTATTTGCTGATGATGTCCTAGTATATATCACTCAATCACATATATCCATCCATGCTGTTATGGCTGAAATAGATCACTTTGTTACATGGTCAAATTTTAAAATCAATGCAGCGAAGTCTGAGGCCCTCGATGTCTCCCTCCCCAAATCCATATAGGATTCCATCCAGTCCAACTTTCCCTTTGCCTGGCCCTCACAGGGTATCAAATACTTAGGAATTCCTATTCATAGAGACCTCTCCCATCTATGTTATCTTAATTTTGGGCCCTTTATTGAACAACTCCATACAGACCACGGTTGGCAAGTTAGAACTGTAAGATTCACTACGTGAACCACTGGTGTTTTGTGGAAAAGCACATGTACACTGTGTTCCAAATTATTATGCAAAAAGTGTTTAGGAGTGATAAGGGAAGAATTTGTTTGTTTGTCAGTTAAACTCATTGATGGTGATGTGTGTCAGGGCTCTTTATATCACTGTAAGCAATTGCAGACACCTGTGCTAATTAGTTTGTCAGGTGTGTCCAATGAAAGGCAAGACTACTTAAGAAGGCTCTCTCACATTATTCAGCAGCCTACATTTTCTGCCAAAATGGGAAAGAAAAAGGATGTGTCGGCTGCTGAGAAGCAACAAATTGTGGAGTGTTTAGGTCAAGGCATGACTACAATCAACATTGTGCGATGATCAGGATGAAGTGTCTTGGCAATCAAGAAGTATGTAGCTGATTCACAGTACACACGTGTGCGTGCTGATAAGGGCAAATTGAGGACTCTTTCCTACAGGCAATTACGTCAGGTTGAAAGAGCAGCGGCAAAAAAGCCTTGTCATAGCAGCAGACAAGTTTTTGAAGCTGCTGGTGCCTCCAACGTCCCCCGAACAACAAGATGCAGGGTCCTTCAGAGGTTTGCAGCTGTGCATACGCCATCCTGTCGACCTCCTCTATCCACTTCACACAAGCAGAAACGGCTCCAGTGGGCCAAACATTACATGAAGACTGATTTCAAAACTGTTTTGTTCACGGATGAGTGCCGTGCAGCGCTCGATGGTCCAGATGGATGGAGTGGAGGATGGCTGGTTGATGGACACCCCATGCAAACACGGCTACAGCGCCAACAAGGAGGAGGTGGAGTAATGTTTTGGGCTGGAATCATGGGGAGAGAGATTGTCGGCCCCTTTAGGATCCCTGAAGGCGCTAAAGATGAACTCCATAATGTATGTGGATTTTCTCAAACAGCACTTCCTGCCATGGTTCAAGAAGAAGAACCGTGTATTTCACAGCAAGATCATTTTTCTGCATGATAATGCACCATCTCATGCTGCACATAAAACATCTGCATCTCTGGCTGATATGGGCATAAAAGGGGACAAACTTATGGTGTGACCCCCATGCTCCCCTGACCTCTACCCCATTCAGAACCTTTGGAGCATCATTAAAAGGAGTGTCTATGATGGCGGGAGGCAGTTCACATCTAAGCAACAGCTCTGGGAGGGTATTCTGTCCTCATGCAAAACAATTGAAGCAGAAACCATCCAAAACCTGACAAATTCAATGGACAAGAGAGTTCAGAAGCTCCTTTCGAACAAGGGGTCCTATGTGAAAATGTAACATCACCTAGAATAAAGTTTTGAGTTGAAAACTGTTTGATTTCAGTTTCTAACAACCTGCTAATGCTTATAATTTCAAAAATGACCATTTTTTTGGTCTTTATTAAAATGAAAAGGTTGATCGAAAAGTTTGGGGGATCTAAGAGTGTGGCAACCCAGTAGTCATGATTACTTCGAATTCTGACAATATGAGGGTCATGCTGCAGGTAGTGCAGCAAGAAGGCACTTATGTGTCTTGCGCATCTCGGAGCCCCAAAATTATTTTCCGGGCTAGATGCAGCTAAAAATTATTATTAATTTTAAATCTGGTGGAGCTTATTATAGATGGCCTAATAGGATCAGTGCTGCACACTGCTACAAAGCCCAAATTATTTTCCAGTCAAGATACAGATAAACATGATTAGTAATTTGAAAGCTTAAAACGGTTGGTAGGGTGATTTTAAACAATCATCAAGCTTTTACTCTCCCCAGGATGACACAGGGGTAGAAAAGTCGTTTCGGATCCATGATTTGTTCATCTTTATGAACGTGAGTCTGTCTACATTATCAGTGGAGAGCCGCGTGCGCTTATCTGTCAGCACACCACCAGCAGCGCTGAACACACGTTCAGACAGAACGCTGGCTGCGGGGCATGACAAGATCTCCAAGGCGTAAGTGGCTAGCTCCGGCCATTTATCCAGATTGGAAGCCCAAAAAGAGCAAGGGTCCAGTGACACAGTCGTGGCTTCAATGTTTACTTGGAGATACTCCTGTACCATCGTCTCTAGGCGTTGACTATGTGTCAGACTTCTTGTCTCCTGTGGCCTTGCAAAGGATGGGCTAAAAAAGTGGTGAAATGATTCCGCAAAATTGATGTTACCACCAGATACTGTGGTTCTGTTACGGTTTGAGTGCTGAACACTTGACGGTCCCACGGTTGGCAAGTTGGAACTGTGAGATTCACTACGTGCACCACTGGTATTTTGTGGAAAAGCACATGTAAGATTCTGCAACAGTCTCTGCTGATACTCCTGCATGCGTGCATCCCTTTCTATGGCAGGAATAATTTCTGCAAATTTACTTTTGTACCAGGGATCTAACAGTGTGGCAACCCAGTAGTCAGGATTATTTCTAATTCTCACAATTCGAGGGTCATGTTGCAGGTAGTGCAGCAAGAAGGCACTCATGTGTGTTGCGCATCCAGGAGCACCAAGTCCCTGTTGTGTTGGTGGCGAGGTAACAATCATGCTTCCTTCCTCTGTCCTCTCCCCCCAACCTCGCACAACAGAAATGTGATCAAGGTCTCCCTCATCTGATGAGTCTTCCATCAGTTCGTCCTCCACTTCTTCCTGGGCTCCTGCACCTTCCTCACTAGTTTGGCTGCTACCATGCGCCCTGGTAAAACCATCTCCCCCACCCTCACATGCCTGCCGCCTTGGTGCTGCCGACCATCTGGACCTTGCAGATGTTAGCCCTTCCGCATACAACTCCTCCTCCTCTACTTCCTCCACCTCCTCTTGTGCCACCACCTGACTCCGAATTCTGTTTAACATGTGCTCCAGCATGTAAATCACCGGAATAGTCATGCTGATAATGGCATCGTCAGCACTAAACATCTTCGTCGCCATTTCAAAACTGTGCAGAAGGGTGCATAGGTCCCTGATCTGAGACCACTCCTCCAGCGTGATTTGCCCCACCTCTGAATCTCGTTGGCCCAGGCTATACGTCAGAACGTATTGCACCAGGGCTTGTCGGTGCTGCCACAGTCGCTGCAACATGTGCAGAGTTGAATTCCACCGGGTAGGCACATCGCATTTTAGCCGGTGAAGTGGCAGGCCCAACGACTTCTGTAGAGATGTAAGTCGCTGAGCTGCGGGATGCGAACGGCGGAAGTGAGCACACAGCGACCGTGCCCTCTGCAGAAGGCCATCTAGTCTGGGATAGTGGGCTAAAAATTGCTGGACAACCAGGTTCAACACGTGAGCCATACAAGGCACGTGTGTGACATTGCCCCAGCGAAGGGCCGCACCCAGGTTTGCAGCATTGTCGCACACGGCCTTCCCTGGTTTCAGGTCCAGTGGAGACAACCATTCATGAAATTGGTTCTCCAGAGCTGACCACAACTCCTCAGCTGTGTGACTCACATTTCCCAGACATTTCAATGTAAAAACCGCCTGATGACGTTGAGCCCTACTGCCAGCATAGTAAGGAGGTGTGCAGGATCCCTTCTGCGCAGTTAGAAAGCTTGTGGCATGACCAGACAGGCTTTGGGTGCAGGTGGAAGACCGAGAGGAGGTTGAGGAGGCAGAAGCAGTGGAGGAACTTTGACATAAAGAGGATTGACGCACAACTCGTGGGGACGGCAAGACTTGGACAGCAGCCCCTTGTCCTGCTGTCACCATAGTTACCCAGTGCCCAGTCAGCGACATGTAACGCCCCTGTCCATGCCTACTCGTCCAAGTGTCTGTGGTGAAATGCACCCTGTCACACACAGAGTTTCTCAAAGAAGCGGTGATGTTGTGTGCGACATGCTGGTGGAGCGCAGGCACACTTTCTTTGAGAAGTAGTGCCGACTGGGCATCTGGTACTGGGGCACTGCGACGGACATAAGGTCTCGAAAATCCTCTGTGTCCACCAGGCGGAAAGGCAGCATTTCTGTAGCCAAGAGCTTGCAGATGGTGAAATTCAACCTCTTAGCTTTCTCATGGCTAGGAGGAAATGGTCTTTTACTTGTCCACATCTGAGGGACCGAGGGCTGGCTATTGTGCTTAGACGGGGTTGATAAGGGTGTCCCCGGCAAACTGCCGGTCTGTGAGGAAGATGCAGGCGGACATGTTAGGTTGCCTTGATCCAAAGGTGGTGCTATCGATGTCGGACAGCGCTCAACACCAGCTGCTGTTACCACCTCCAAAGAAAATGATGACCTGCCAATCACGCTGGCTGTTGCGGGTAAAGAGGTGGCAGGTCTGCGCCCCAAAACAGGTGTGACTGCTGTCCCCCCAGTCACAGAGGATGAAGAGGCCGCGGATGCACAAGATATGGCAGACGGTGGTTGGCCCGGCCGGCTAGGCCGCATTGTAGCACACTGAGCTTCCCACTGCAACTTATGCTTCATGTCCATGTGCCGGTTCATGCATGAAGTACTCAAACTATGTATTTTTTGGCCTCTACTTAGCTTTTGCTGACAAATGTTACAGATAACACGAGTTGGGTCATCTTTATCGATCTGAAAAAATGCCCAGGCTATGCAAGGCTTAGCACCCATGCGACCTGAAGAGCCACCACGACTTGTGGTGAGAGGCAGAGTTGTGTTTGAGGATGCAGTTGTTGACGTGCTTCCAGTACTACGTCTCTGTCCAGGAAGGCGCAACCTGACCTCGTCGTCATTAGCATCTTCCTCCACCTCCTCTGCTGACCTCATCTCTTGGCTGACTGTGGGTTGACAGTAAGTGGGATCTCCAACCTCATCATCATCACCCTGTGTGTTATCACACCCGTCGTCCTCAGAGCCAACCTGTTCCTGCCCTGACAAAAAACTAAAGTTGTCGCTCCAATCAGGTATTTGAGTCTTATCATCGTCTTCCTCATTGTCTCCACCAACAGGAGTTACAGTTTAGGAATGAGGGTCTACATTATGGTCAGAACCTTCTGCGTCTGGTCCTGGATCCGACTCATAAAGATTCTGGGCATCAGTGCAGATCATTTCCTCGTCTGGATTCACAGAAGCGCTGGAGTCGACCTCTGATTCCCAGGCTATAGTATGAGTAAACAGCTCTGCAGACTCAACCATCTGTTCTACCTCATACTCAGACGGGCAGCTGGAGATTTGGGAGCTGTGAGGAAGCAAGTGCGATTTGGGTGACACCTTTGAGGACTGGAGTATTTGTGATGTTGAAGTTGATGTGGAGGAGAGCCCACTTAAAGGAGCACTTGATATCCGTTGAAGCACCTGCTGTTTTTGTGCCTTTTTCCACTCATTTTGGTGGTTAACTAATTCACAACTCTGGAGTTGTTTGCACAAAAAACAATGGATGGTAACCGAGCAGAGCTGAGTGGCCAAACTGTGGTATTAGGCCAAAACTATTGGCTGGGTTAGATGCAGAAAAAAATATATTCAGTTTGCAACCTGATGAAGGTCAGTATAGATGGACTAATAGAGAAAGTCCGACACACTGCTACAAGGCCAAATATTTTTTCAGAGGTAGATGCAGAAAAAAATTATATTCAGTTTGCAACCTGATGGAGGTCTGTATAGATGGATTAATAGAACAAGACCCACACACAGCTAGAAGCCCAATATTTTTTCAGAGGTAGATGCAGAAAAAAATATATTCAGTTTGCAACCTGATGGAGGTCAGTATAGATGGACTAATACAACAAGTCCCACACACAGCTAGAAGCCCAATATTTTTTCAGAGGTAGATGCAGAAAAAAATATATTCAGTTTGCAACCTGATGGAGGTCAGTATAGATGGACTAATACAACAAGTCCCACACACAGCTAGAAGCCCAAATATTTTTTCAGAGGTACTGTAGATGCAGATACAAATTATTTTTAATTTGCAACCTGATGGAGGTCAGTATAGATGGACTAATACAACAAGTCCCACACACAGCTAGAAGCCCAAATATTTTTTCAGAGGTAGATGCAGAAAAAAATATATTCAGTTTGCAACCTGATGGAGGTCAGTATAGATGGACTAATACAACAAGTCCCACACACAGCTAGAAGCCCAAATATTTTTTCAGAGGTACTGTAGATGCAGATACAAATTATTTTTAATTTGCAACCTGATGGAGGTCAGTATAGATGGACTAATACAACAAGTCCCACACACAGCTAGAAGCCCAAATATTTTTCAGAGGTAGATGCAGAAAAAAATATATTCAGTTTGCAACCTGATGGAGGTCAGTATAGATGGACTAATACAACAAGTCCCACACACAGCTAGAAGCCCAAATATTTTTTCAGAGGTACTGTAGATGCAGATACAAATTATTTTTAATTTGCAACCTGATGGAGGTCAGTGTAGATGGACTAATACAACAAGTCCCACACACAGCTCACACAGCTAGAAGCCCAATATTTTTTCAGAGGTACTGTAGATGCAGATAAAAATTATTTTTAATTTGCAACCTGATGGAGGTCAGTATAGATGGACTAATAGAGAAAGTCCCACACACTGCTAGAAGGCCAAATATTTTTTCAGAGCTAGATGCAGAAAAAAATTATATTCAGTTTGCAACCTGATGGAGGTCAGTATAGATGGATTAATAGAACAAGACCCACACACAGCTAGAAGCCCAATATTTTTTCAGAGGTAGATGCAGAAAAAAATATATTCAGTTTGCAACCTGATGGAGGTCAGTATAGATGGACTAATACAACAAGTCCCACACACAGCTAGAAGCCCAAATATTTTTTCAGAGGTACTGTAGATGCAGATACAAATTATTTTTAATTTGCAACCTGATGGAGGTCAGTATAGATGGACTAATACAACAAGTCCCACACACAGCTAGAAGCCCAAATATTTTTTCAGAGGTAGATGCAGAAAAAAATATATTCAGTTTGCAACCTGATGGAGGTCAGTATAGATGGACTAATACAACAAGTCCCACACACAGCTAGAAGCCCAAATATTTTTTCAGAGGTACTGTAGATGCAGATACAAATTATTTTTAATTTGCAACCTGATGGAGGTCAGTATAGATGGACTAATACAACAAGTCCCACACACAGCTAGAAGCCCAAATATTTTTTCAGAGGTAGATGCAGAAAAAAATATATTCAGTTTGCAACCTGATGGAGGTCAGTATAGATGGACTAATACAACAAGTCCCACACACAGCTAGAAGCCCAAATATTTTTTCAGAGGTAGATACAGAAAAAAATATATTCAGTTTGCAACCTGATGGAGGTCAGTATAGATGGACTAATACAACAAGTCCCACACACAGCTAGAAGCCCAAATATTTTTTCAGAGGTACTGTAGATGCAGATAAAAATTATTTTTAATTTGCAACCTGATGGAGGTCAGTATAGATGGACTAATACAACAAGTCCCACACACAGCTAGAAGCCCAAATATTTTTTCAGAGGTACTGTAGATGCAGATACAAATTATTTTTAATTTGCAACCTGATGGAGGTCAGTATAGATGGACTAATAGAGAAAGTCCGACACACTGCTAGAAGGCCAAATATTTTTTCAGAGCTAGATGCAGAAAAAAATTATATTCAGTTTGCAACCTGATGGAGGTCAGTATAGATGGATTAATAGAACAAGACCCACACACAGCTAGAAGCCCAATATTTTTTCAGAGGTAGATGCAGAAAAAAATATATTCAGTTTGCAACCTGATGGAGGTCAGTATAGATGGACTAATACAACAAGTCCCACACACAGCTAGAAGCCCAAATATTTTTTCAGAGGTACTGTAGATGCAGATACAAATTATTTTTAATTTGCAACCTGATGGAGGTCAGTATAGATGGACTAATAGAATGATGCTATGCCCAAAAGATTTTACTTCACTAGGTGCAGTAAAAAAATTGGTATTCTATACACAGGTGGTATATCTTGCAACACAGATAGGCTACTCCACTGACTAACACACTCTGCAATAGGCCAAAAAGGATTAGCTTTGCTAGATTCAGCCAAATGCTGTGAAAAAAACTTGCACAGCACTGGCACAGACCTGCCTGGCAAAAACTGATAGGAACTGATGTAACCTAGTCCTGAAAAGGACTCCAATTACAATTAGTCTTTACTCCCACAACCTATCTATTTAAGAGCACAGACCTCCCTGATAAAAGTTGTAGGAAATGCTGTAACCTAGTCCTTAAAAGGACTGCAATCACAACTATTCCCTACTCCCAAGCTATCTGTATATTTGTGCGAAAATTGGCTTGAAATTAACAAGGTATAGCGCACACAGCAACAGCGGTGCCGTCTAACACGCAGCTGCAGCAGTGAGAAAATGGTGGCGACGGGGAAAGTGGCTTGGTCTTATAGGGCAAGGACATGTGACATACACTGCCAATGACACATGCCCTTGCTTGTGTGAAAAAAAGCACTTCGCTCCGTGTGTGCGCTGCTGATAGGCTGACAGATTGCACCTCCCCACTGCAAATGCGGGAAAGAGAAAAAAAAATGGAGATCTTCATTGTTCCTGCAGAGATCCATCCCCTGCCCCTCCCCCCACCCCGCTGTACACTCAAACTGCGTATTAACATTAATTTTCATCATTACTGAGAAAAAATCCAGTTATGATTTTGGTGCACGAACAGTTATCGAACATAACCTCGAACAGCTGAATTTTTATCAAATTGTTCGTGTTCGCCGAACGGCTCGAACACCGCCCAAAACAGCTCGAATTTGAGATTGGCGAACAGTTCGAGTAGAACAACGCTCATCTCTAATAGAGAGATGGCGGTGTTGTTTCTCGTGGGAAGGGCAGCGGAGAGCGGTTGGTCGGTTTCAAAAGTTGGGAAGTTTGTTGCAGGTTTAGCGTTTGGTTTTAAATTGCAGGGGATGAAGGATGTTACGAAGTCCTTTTTAGTGAAGCAAGCTCTCAAGGGCTTTATGACAAGAGGTAAAGAGTTGGATAAACGGAGACCGGTAACCTTTAGTATTTTGGAACGTTTGGGTTTTGTATTGGATAAGATTTGTTGTTCAGTTTTTGAAGCCACACTATTTAGGTTGGCTTTTTCATTGGCGTTTTTTGGCGCGCTGAGAGTAGGTGAATTGGTGGCACCAAGCAGGAATAAGGTTGGGGGTTTGTTTGGATATGAGTGGTCGAGATGGGGGTATTGGATTAGGTGGGGAAAAGACGGATCAATTGGGCAAAGGTAAACGAGTAATATTGGGTGAGGTTATGGGATCTTTTCTTTGTCCTAGGAGATGTTTATTGGCTTATTGGCAGGTTTGGTCAGGGTGGAAGGGCCCATTATTGTGTCATGAAAAATGGAGACTTTTTGTCACGTTTTCAATTCATAGCGGTGTTTAAAAAGGGGATTGCTGAGCTGGGCCTTAGCCCTGAGGTATACGGGTCACATTCATTCAGAATTGGTGCGGCATCAGAAGCGGATGGCTTGGGGTTAGGCAAGGATGTGATAAAACGTATTGGGAGGTGGAGTTCTGATCGTTACCTGTCTTATGTAAGGCATTAGGTATGCGGTCTTAGGTAATTTGCCTTTTGAGATTCAAATACCTTTTGGTTGTCTTGTTGCTAGTGGCGTCCCGTTGTTAGTTTGGATGCTAGGACACTCTTTCGTCCATTGGGAGCGGTGAGGGCGGACTTGAGGCCGGACGGTAGGCAATTGGTTTTTTAGCAGGGAGCAAGCGGTGGTTCGGTGGTTGGGTTTTCGAGGGATGGTTTGGAGAAGGGTGCTGCCAAAATTCCATAAAGCAGCTCGTTTGGATCAGGCGCCGGATATTTTGGTGGTGCATATGGGGGGAAATGATTTGGAGGGCTCGGCCGGTCAGGGAATTGATGAGGGACATTCGAATCGATCTGTTAAGGTTATGGACATCTTTTCCTGAGGTGTTGACAGTGTGATCTGACATTGTGCCCAGAGGAAAATGGAGGGAGGCCAGATCATTGAAGGGAATTAATAGGGCACGTATAAAGTTGAACAGAGCTATATCAGCTTTTGTTACCAGGAACGGGGGAGTAAGCGTGCGGCATCTTGATCTGGAAGCGGGAGTTGGAGATTTTTGGGAAAAGGACGGCGTACATTTGAATGATATTGGCATTGATTTATGGGCATTGGCCATACAGGAGGGTATCGAAAGGGCTTTTGCGGTGTTGGAGCGCTCACGAGCCTGAGGTGGTCAGGGCTGTTCGTTGGTGGCGGGGGGTGGGGTTCTTGGAGTTGGCACAGAAGTGTCGGTGGAAAGAATATTGGATAATCACAGGCAGTGCCTTGATTAACCGGGGTGATCTGGCATTTGGTTTTGGGCTCTGGACGGGGTTTTACCCTGGGAGCTTTTGGTGCCCTTGAGCTGGTGATGGACGGCTAAGGGTAATATGGTGGTTCGAGTTCGGTTTAATTTATGCCAGATCTAATTTTAACTCCAAGAACCCTCCCTTCTTATTTATTTTATAACACTGTTAATATGTTAATGTTGTTTGTTAATAAAATGGCCGCTGTGGCCAAATTTATCCAAAGAAATACAGGTGCAGTGTTTTTATTTGGTGGGGGAAGGTGAGTGCTGGAAGGTGGGGGCATGTTGATCCATGGAACCCGTGTTGGCAGTACACGGTCATGGTTTTGTCTTATAAATACAGAGGTGAAAATCACACCAAATGCCAACTGGCTTTCTCTGGTGAACCTCTGTAACTGCATCTCTGCTGCTGTGTAATAGTCACAGGGCAGGGAGGGGTTAAACATCCAAATATTTAATATCTATTGGAAATAAAGAGGTTTCCCCTTATTGATATCAGATAAAACAAATGACCAACCACAATCCACTCTACCAAGACCAATATTACCAGATAGAAGGCAGAAATACCACCACACCATGACCAGATCACATATTATCACCACATAGTGCCCAAATAATGCCACATACAATGCACAAATACCGCCACACCATGACCAAAGCACATAATACCACCACATAGTGATCAAATGCTACCAGATACAAGGTATAAATACTGACACACCATGAGACCACATATTACCACCACATAGTGACTGAATAATACCACATACAAGGGACAAACATCGTCATGTCATGACCAAAGCACATAATGGCACCACATAGTGACAAATAATACTAAAATAATAAAAATGTAAAAAAAGCTCTGTATATAGTGTCAGTGTACAGGTTATACAGTGATCACCAGTGACATTATACACAGGAGCTCTGTATATAGTGTCAGTGTATAGGTAATATAATGATCACCATTGATATTATACACAGGAGCTCTGTATATAGTGTCAGTGTGAATGTATAGGTAACACATACTCACAAGTTCTTTATCTGCAGACCGATATATCACATCTTCTATGCAGGACTTATCTCTGCAGAAAATAACATAGTTAGCTATAACTGATCACTTCCAGAGCACAATCCACACTTTTCCCAAGATTTCTACACTACATGAAATGACAAAAAAAGAAACATAGCACAGCACTACACAGTAACAGTGCTCCAGTGTCATTCTGTGCCTGCTCATCTGTCAGCAGACATATTTGTCTGATGGCAAAGATCTAGCAGAGCTGAAGACAGAAGACCCATGGATGACGTCGGAGCGAGGATTTTTTTTAATTAAAGATGGAGTCCCTTAGGCTTAGTTTCCCACGCAGCATAATAGCCGCATATTCCTGCTTTTATGCGGCGCTCCTGTCATCAGGATTTTGATAATTTTGAGTATTTGTTCAACAGAGGTTGATTTTGAAAGGAGAGCGGAGGAATTGAAGCACAGGTTCTTAGATCGCGGATATAGTCGAAGAAGTATTAAGCATGCCTATAATCGAGCCAAAACCAGTAATCGTCAACAATTAATGTATTCTAATCGAGCTCACAAACAAGAGAACTGTGTCAGGATGGTGACACGGTACCATTCACAATGGCGCAAAATGTGTGATGTGCTTAGGAAACACTGGCCCATTTTACTTGCAGATCAGACGTTGCGCCAATATTTGCCAATGTATCCGTCAGTCACAGCCCGTCAATCTCCGAGCCTCCGAGATCACTTGGTAAGGAGCTACCTTACACCTAATACTCAGAAGAAAATTGGCGAAATAGGACTGGCTGAAATAAGACAAACGTGGGGTTGTACCCCATGTGGTTCATGTATTTCGTGTCCAAACATAGAACATACTAAAAAGTTTCTTTCATCTAGTGGGAAAGAATTGACTATCCTACACTCCATTACGTGTACAGCACGTAATGTCATTTATCACGTTACATGGCCTTGCTCTTTGGTATACATAGGTCTGACCACTAGGATGTTAAAGACCAGAGCGAGGGAACATGGACGTGATATTATGGCAGCAGCCACTGAGGATAATTTGGAGTTGTTGAAAACAATCCCTAGACACCTTAAAAACTATCATGCCTGTGATCCATCAGGTCTTCAAGTTAAATGCATCGATCATGTTTATAGTACGTTGCGTGGAGGTAGTGCTAGTCGCCTACTTGCACAGAAAGAATCCAGATGGATTTGGCTATTGCAAACATTACATCCTCAGGGCCTCAAGGAATCCTTAAGCTTTTCACCATTCCTCTGATTGCCTCTATCTCTCCCCCACCCCTGCACCCACTAGATTTATCGGTATTTTAATGATGTTTATAATCCCCCCCCTTGTTTTATCCTCTGTTGTCTAATTAATGTTCATTTTTTCCTTAGTACATACTCTCTTGTCCGTGATTGCGGCTGCCTTCCGTGTCTCTTTCTGCTGGTTACTCCTATTGATGGATGGCTGTGGACGATTTATACATCTTGATTAATCAATGATTCTCCTGGACTACTGACAATAGGTCACAGAGATATTATCATCTACTGGGACAAAGAAAAGCTACGCAACGAATGAATTCATCTAATTGCTGGATATACTTGATATTGAGCAGTATTATGCGGTGTATTGTGTTTTTTGTATTTTATGCTTACAACCTATTGTGTAGCATTTAATTGTTGAATGTTTCTATCATTTTTCTCCATTACACAGTGTACTGTATCTTTTATATGTACATATTACACCGCATTTTTTGTGGTTTTTGACTGGTGCTCTCCGTTGGGGCAATGGCGCCATGCCCCCATGGACAGTATTTTTCGGTAATATTTAGTTACAATATTGGATTAACATTAGTCATACAATTGATATGAAGAATGTCTTTGTCTTTTGATTATAATTGGCTACTGATGGCAATTATATGGGGGAAGGGTCCCACAGCTATGCATCTACTGAGATATATCCTGCTTCTTTTGATCTGCGATTTGTTTCCGTTGTGATATGTTATCTGTTCACACTTATTATTCTGTGATTGGTTCATTATTGCGTTAGTTGGGCACTATTGGGTTAAATAGCTGTGGTTTAGCCACGACTCTTCTCATTAGATCCGATTGTCCACTTCCTATATTCATTTATCTACACTTTTGTTGGGCGTTTTATAATGTATACTTACCACATTATAGCGCTATGTCCCCTGTTATGGGCTTTCCCCTTTGGTCAGATTGTGATGTCACAGCGATTTTCGTACATGTGACCTGGGGGGTGTGGCTTGTATTTATGTGTGGCGAGGGGCGGATGACTGTGTCCTGACGCGTCATAGCAAGTCCCGCTCATGTGACCTGGGAGGTGTGGTTTGTTATCACGGGGGACGAGGGGCAGATGATTGCGTCCTGAAGCGAAGGGGTCCTACTATATACTTCCGGATGTGAGTGGTAATACAGGGGCACACGTGACTCTATATGTATGTATTATGATGAGCGGTTGGCTATTCTAATAGCTGCGTCCTGTCTTACTTTCACCCATTGGACAATAAGTAATACTTAAGGGATACCGAAACGCGCGTAGGGGTGACGATACCTGGACTGACAAACAATACATATGTGAGTAATACTACATTCCCACTTATTTTCAAGTGCTAAATGGATTTACTTTTATATCAACTATTTATGCACTGTGCACCTTAGCATTTGCATTGAAGCTTTGATATTATGCTTACAGCTGGGATAGGGCATGTGGTTTACATACCCATACCCGTATTTTCTTCAACTATGTAGATTTAATCTATTTATTATATGATTGTATTGGTCTCGGCATCTCTATTATAGCTCATTACTTACTGTATGTATTTATGCCACTTTTTCAATATGGATGTTTTTTTAATTAATGTGTATTAATAAATTTATGAATTTTTTGCAAAATTATGTTCTTATACGTCATTTTTTCTATATGATTTGCTATTATAGACGTTGAACAGAGTCTCATTGTCCTACTATAGAGAACTAATTGTGTATGTGACCTTGGTGGTCAATTAATCTGTCTCAGGATTTTGATAAGTAAACTACAGGCAGTGAAAGGTTGGCACTGTTACACTGATTAAACAAGAACCATAAGACAGATTTCTTCAACCCAGGTATCATTTTAATCTGTGTTTGCAGTTAATGAGATGCTTGTGCTCTGGGCTTAAATAACCTTCCATGACCTTCCTCCTATTTTAAATACTGCACATTTAATATTGTGGTCTTAAAAAAAAAATTTTGGCTCCAACAAAATGGCGCCGGTGCATGCACAGTAGCATCTATCTGTGCAAGCGCAGTATTCAAAGGTTCAGTGACCTGTCATTTAAGCCCAGAATGATGACAATGAGGCCAGAGAACCAAAAAAAAGACCTGCCCACAGGCCGGCCTCGAAGCACAAGCATCTCATTAACTCCAAACTGCAAACAGATTAAACAAGAACCACTAGACAGATTTCTTCAAACCAGATATCATTTTAATCAGTGTAACAGCACCAACCTGACAATGCCTATAGTTTACTTAGCAAAATCCTGATGACAGGTTTCCTTTAACGGTAGGGATAAACCTTCTAACAATCTCCCAATAGCTCCCAAACGCAAACATTAAGCGTTTATGCTACACAGTGTTGAAGCATGGATGTACCTACTTTCAATCGAAGGTGACAGGAGAAGCTTTTCTGTTTTACCAACATCTAACCTGTGGTATCATGTCATTTACTGTTTACCTGTTGGAATGTGGGTGCTGTCTCCAATATGTGAGACGCAACACTCAACAGGTTCACATCAGGTGCTGGAGGGGATGTTACACAGATCAGCATTGATAGTGACGTATACAGACACCATGTTCCCACCGCCATCACCCTTGTTATAAGATACCACACAGTGGTTTATATAGAAGCTGGACACTGCACCTCTCATTCATGTCCACTACCAACATTTCTGTACACTGAGGAAGGTCTTACACGACCGAAACGTTTGTTTTGTACTACTTTTTCTACTATTAAATTCTCAAGATTCATTGAGTCATCTTGAGTGCCAAGTTTTTCATCTTATTGCAGTCACACATAGTGACTGCAGACTTATCAATTTGGACCAGACAATTCCTGCAAAGGGTAAAAAGTAGTCTCTGTGCTGCTTGGTATCATGGTGTGTGAACATGGACCAAAGAAAGGTAAGGAGAGAGCTGTCTCAGGAAATTAGAAAATTATAGACAAACATGTTAAAGGTAGATGCTATAAGACCATCTCCAAACCAATGTTCCTGTTACCACATTTGCACATATTATTCAGAGCTTTAAGGTCTATGAGGCGGTAGCCAATGTCCCTGGATGTGGCCGCAAGAGTAAATTAATGACAAATTGAAGAGATGGATAATTTGAATGGTTACAAAAGAGCCCAGAACAACTTTCAAAGAGATTAAAGGTGAACTCCAAGGTCAGGGTACATTAGTGTCAGATCGCACCATTTGTCGCTGTCTTGACCAAAGTGAAATTCATGGAAGAAGAGGAGGAGGAAACCATTGTTCAAAGCAAATCAGAAAAAAAGCAAGACAGGAATTTTCCAAAGTTTCTGGGAGAATGTCCTTTGGACAGATGAAACAAGCCTGTGCTTTTTGGCAAGTCACATCAGCTCTATGCTCACAGACAGAAAAATGAGAAAATAAACCTAAAAGAGAAGGCGCGCCATGTGAAGAATGTCACAGCATATAGATGGAGGGGTGAGAGGTATTCCACTCACCTCTGGTAGGTGTGCATGCCAGACACAAAGCTGATACTAAGCGGTAATGACTGCGGTCCTGGAGCACTGCAGCACCTTCTGCCCTCCCCGGCATCATGCTCAGGAGCCATGATACAGCGAAAGATAATGAACAGTGGGTGGTGGAGATCCACAGGTCGCCACGCTCTGAGTTAGGAACCACCAGGTTAGGCAAGAGAAGTCGATTTATTCAACACATAACGCGTTTCAGAGACGATCTGTGCCCTTCATCAGGTGATTCCAGAATGTATACCACGCTGAGTGCTTTAAATAGATAGGCACTGATGTGATTGATAATTGCATACAGGCTTTAGAAATAAATAAATCTACATATAATTTTCATGATTAAAAATCATTAAAACCAATAATACACTAAAAATTAACCCCTTTCTGATGTGTGACCTAATAGTACGTCATGGTGACCTAGGCCGATTGGACCAATGACGTACTAATAGGTCATATGGCCATCGCGCCCGCACACAAGCGGTGCGGGGCGATCGCCGCCGGGTGTCAGCTGATAGCACCAGGTATTAGCTGTGACTATGTGCAGGGAGCGGTCCCGCACTGCTCCCGGCACATTAACCCCCTCAATGCTGCGATCGAAGTCGATCGCAACATTGCGGGGGCAAGGGGAGGTGATCGCAATACTCACCTCCTCTCCAGCGCTGTTTGCCGCAGCTTCCCAGATGTCGTCATGACAACAGCCAGGTCATCAGACAGCAGGAAGATATTTTGGTCATGCGCAGTGCATGACCAAAGTATCTTCTGCATCTGCAGCGTTGACAGCCTGTATAGCACAGGGATGGTGCTCCATCCCTGTGCTATACAGGCGATCAGAATAAAATAAGTGAAAGTCCCATAGTGGGAAACAGAATAAAAGTCCAAAAAGTGTTAAAAAATGGAAAAAAAAAATTGTAAAAATATAAAAAAAAAAATAAAAAAAATAATCCACCAAAAAAAAATATATATAATGTACCCATCAATAAATATTATTAGGAAAAAAACAACAAACACAATAAAAGAACACATATTTGGTATCGCCGCGTCCGGAATGACCTGACCTATAAAACTGTCCCACTAGTTAACCCCTTTAGTGAACATGGTAAAAAAAAAATAAAAAGCGAAGCAAAAAACAATGCTTTATCATCATACCGCCAAACAAAAAATGGAATAGCACGCGATCAAAAAGACAAATGTAAATAAAAATGGTACCGCTGAAAACTGTCATCTTGTCCCTCAAAAAACAAGCCGCCATACAGCTCCATCAGCCAAAAAATCAAAAAGTTATAGCTCTCAGAATAAAGCGATGCAAAAAATGTTTTTTTCTATAAAATAACTTTTATTGTGTAAAAACGCCAAAACATAGAAATACGATATAAATGTGGTACCGCTGTAAACGTACTGACCCGAAGAATAAAGCTGCCTTATCAATTTCACCATACGCGGAACAGCATAAAAAAAAAACATAATAACAATTCTGGAATTGCTGTTTTTTGTTTATTCTGCCTCCCAAAAATCGGAATAGAAAGCGATCAAAAAATGTCAAGTGCCTGAAAATGGCAACAATAAAAACGTCAACTCGTCCCGCAAAAAACAAGCTGTCACATGGCTCTGCTGGACAAAATATGGAAAATTATAGCTCTCAAAATATGGCGATGCAAAAACTAGATATTACAAAAAAATGCGTCTTTTAGTGTGTGACAGCTGTCAATCATAAAAACCTGATATGATTCTGGTATCGCTGTAATCGCACCGACCCGAATAATAAAGCCGTCTAATCACTTATACCGCACGAGGAACGGCGTGAAAAATAAACTCTAGGGTTAGGGTTGTGTTAGGGTTGGGCTAGGGTTAGGGTTGTGTTAGGGTTGGGGTTAGGGTTGGGCTAGGGTTAGGGTTGTATTAGGGTTGGGGTTAGGGTTGGGGTTGGGGTTGTATTAGGGTTGGGGTTAGGGTTGGGGTTGGGGTTGTATTAGGGTTGGGGTTAGGGTTGTATTAGGTTTGAGATTTTTTTCAAAAGTAAAAAAAAAAAGATGACGATATGGTGACTAGTGTTGAGCGCAAGTGCTCGCTACTTGAGTTTTCATCGGATGCTTGGGTATGCACCGAGTATCGCGGGTGCTCAAGTGACATGCTCGAGTCTCCGCCCCATATGCTTCGTGGCCACAAAAAACCTCGCAGGGATTGACTGCCATGCACGAGCGATCCCTGGATGTTTTTTTTGGGTGTCTAATAACCGTGAAGCATGCGAGCGGGGACTTGAGCATGTCAGTACATGGTGCATACCTGAGTACCCAATGCAAACTCAAGTAGCGAGCACTTGCACTCAAGACTAATGACAACTTATTCAATTTGATGAACTAATGTTATCAAATTCTGTGTCGTACCTCTGGGTTCAAAATGTTCAGTATCCCCCTTTTTAAAATCCTTGAGGGGTCTAGTTTCCAAAATGGGGTCACTTGTGGGGGGTTTCCACTATTTAGGCACATCAGGGGCTCTCCAAACGCGACATGGCGTCCGCTCTCAATTCCAGCCAATTTTGCGTTCAAAAAGTCACACAGTGCTCCTTCCCTTCTGAACTCTGCCGTGCGCCCAAACACTGTATTTTCCCCACATATGGGGTATTGGTGTATTTTTTCCTGTTACCCCTGCGAAAATAAAAAAAATTGTGTCTAAAATAACATTTTTGGGAAAAAAGATAAATGTTCATTTTTTTCTTCCACATTCCAAAAATTCCTGTGAAGCACCTGAAGGGTTAATAAAGTTCTTGAATGTGGTTTTGAGCACCTTGAGGGGTGCAGTTTTTAGAATGGTGTCACTTTTGGGTATTTTCTGTCATAAAGGCCCCTCAAAGTAACTTCAAATATGATGTGGTCCCTAAAAAAATGGTTTTGTAAATTTTGTTGGAAAAATGAGAAATCGCTGGTCAACTTTTATCCCTTATAACTCCCTAATAAAAAAAATTTTGGTTCCAAAATTGTGCTGATGTAAAGTAGACATGTGGGAAATGTTATTTATCAACTATTTATTAACCATAGATATTCACTACAACCCATGGGAGTGGGTTGTAGCGAATATTAATGAGCTTTAATAGCGGGCACACTGACCACAGAGCGCAGCAGGAGCCGCGCTGTGGCTACAATGTGCCGGCTATTAAGAGAAATGAATATTCATTGCTCTCCACGCCCATGGGTATGGGGAGCAGGGAATATTCATTTTCTTTAGTAGCGGGTACAGCTAGGCTGCAGCAGGTGGCTGCTGCCTCCTGTGCCCCGCTGATCCCCCGCTGCGGCTCCCCCACACCCACCACCATGCGGCCATACAATAATATAGTATTCGGACTTTAAGACGCACCCCCCACTTTCCTCCAAAATTTTGGAGGAAAAAAGTGCAGCTTATAGTCCGAAAAATACGGTAATTATTAAGAATAGGAGATTTTTTTTATTTTTTTTTAAATGTAGGTACGATTCAATTATTCCCAAGATCTCACCCCATGGATGGATCCTTTGTATTTGCAATTGGTGGAGGAAGGGCATTGCTAACAATAGGAATTCCAGAGAATGGAGGACTTAACTACAACTCCCAGTATGTCCTTAGCAATGGTAAGGAGATACTGGGAGTTGTTACCAGTCATCATCAGACTGTGGACCATATAGGAACCAATGTACTGATTAGATGCAAAAAAAAGTAACTTACATTTTGGGATATATATTACATGATTTAGGTCCTATAATTTTGAGCAGATTAGTGCGAATCTGAGACCCTGATCACTCAGAAGATCTCTTAGAAGTGAAGAGGTGAGGAGACATGACTGTGACTTTCTGCTGCATTTGCTCCGCTCAGTGTACTCTCCTATCTACTGAGCTGCACTCTTCTAGGAGGTCTTTTAAGCAAAGGAGCAAAGGATTGGGGTCCCCACAAATCTGCTCAGAATTAATGACCCTAAATCACATTAAAAACATCCCAAAAGTTGATTTACTCTTTAAGGTTAATTTACACACACACTGTATATGGAGTACGCAACACACACATACTGTATACGCCGTACGCACCACACACACACTGTATACGCCGTACGCACCACACACACATTGTATACGCAGTACACACCACACACACTGTATACGCCGTACACACCACACACACACACACTGTATACGCCGTACACACCACACACACACACACTGTATACGCCGTACACACCACATACACTGTATACGCCGTACGCACCACACACACACACACACTGTATACGCCGTACGCACCACACACACACACTGTATACGCCGTACACACCACACACACACTGTATACGCCGTACACACCACACACACACACTGTATACACTGTACACGCCACACACACACTGTATACGCCGTACACACCACACACACACACTGTATACGCTGTACACGCCACACACACACACTGTATACGCTGTACATACCACATACACTGTATACGCCGTACACACCACACACACACACTGTATATGCTGTACACACCACACACACACTGTATACGCTGTACATACCACATACACTGTATACGCCGTACACACCACACACACACACTGTATATGCTGTACACACCACACACACACTGTATACGCTGTACATACCACATACACTGTATACGCCGTACACACCACACACACACACTGTATATGCTGTACACACCACACACACACTGTATACGCTGTACATACCACATACACTGTATACGCCGTACAAACCACACACACACACACTGTATATGCTGTACATACCACATACACTGTATACGCCGTACGCACCACCACACACACACTGTATACGCCGTACACACCACACACACTGTATACGCCGTACGCACCACCACACACACGCACTCTGTATACATCGTACGCACCACACACACGCACTCTGTATACACCGTACGCACCACACACACACTGTATATGCCGTACACACCACACACACACTGTATATGCCGTACACAACACACACACACTGTATACGCCGTACGCACCACCACACACACACACACTCTGTATACATTGTACGCACCACACACACGCACTCTGTATACACCGTACGCACCACACGCACACTGTATATGCCGTACGCACCACCACACACACGCACTCTGTATACATCGTACTCACCACACACACACACTCTGTATACATCGTACGCACCACACACACGCACTCTGTATACACCGTACGCACCACACACACACTGTATATGCCGTACACAGTGGCGTACTGCCAATGGCGGCAGACCACGCGACTGCTATGGGACCTGTGAGCCGCGGGGGCCCCATAGCAGTCCAGGGGTGGACATACCACCGCCGGTGCAGCTGTGCCGGGTCCCCACCATGCAGCTGCATCAAGGGGCCCGCAAGGTGCAGCTGCTCCCTGCACGCGGCGGTCAGGGAGTGATCCCTACAGCTCCGCTGCTGTCAGGAGGAGAATAGCAGCGGAGCTGGAGGGTTCGTCCTCTGCTTCCTCCCTGACCCAGGCGCGCGCAGCTTAATGACGTCATCATGCAGCGCGCACCTGGGTCAGGAAGAAAGCTGCCGGCAACCAGGAGGATGCTGCTGCAGGGGAGCGAGCTGAGGTAAGTTGTTTTTTTTTTACTGAAATGCTGGGGAGGGGATGGGGCTGGGGAGAGGAATGATGGGGCTGGGAAGAGCAATAATGGGGCTGATGGGACTGGAGAGAGCAATGATGGGGCTGGGGAGAGGAATATTGGGGTTGGAGAGGGGGCTGATGGGGCTGGGGAGAGGAATAATGGGGTTGATGGGGCTGGGGAGAGCAATAATAGGGCTGATGGGGCTGGGGAGAGGAATAATGGGGTTGATGGGGCTGGGGAGAGCAATAATGAGGCTGATGGGGCTGGGGAGAGGAATAATGGGGTTGATGGGGCTGGGGAGAGCAATAATGGGGCTGATGGGGCTGGGAAGAGGAATGATGGGGCTTGGGATAGGAATAATGGGACTAATGGGGCTGGGAAGAGAAATAATGGGGCTGGGGAGAGGAATGATGGAACTGGGGAGAGGAATAATGGGATTGATGGGGCTGGGGAGAGGAATAATGGGATGGTAGGGCTAGGGAGAGAAATGATGGGGCTGGGGAGAGCAATGATGGGGATGGTGGGGCTGGGGAGAGCAATGATGGGATAGTGGGGCTGGGGTGAGCAATAATAGTGCTGATGGGGCTGGGGAGAGGAATAATGGAGTTGATGGGGCTGGGGAGAGGAATGATGGGATGATGGGGCTGGAGAGAGCAATAATGGGGCTGAGAAGAGGAATGATGGGGCTGGGAAGAGCAATAATGGGGCTGATGGGGCTGGAAAGAGCAATAATGGGGTTGATGGCGCTGGGGAGAGGAATGATAGGGCTGGGAAGAGCAATAATGGGGCTGATAGATCTGGGGAGAGCAATGATGGGGATGGTGGGGAAGGGAAGAGCAATGACGTGTTGCTGGGAGAGAGCAATGATGGGGGTGCTGGGACAGAGCAATGGTGGGGGGCTGGGAGAGAGCAATGATGTGGGGCTGGGAGAAAGCAATGATGGAGGTGCTGGGACAGAGTAATGATGGGGGTGCTGGGAGAGCGCAATGATGGAGGGGGCTAGGAGAGAGCAATGATGGGAGTGCTGAGAGAAGTGACGCGCCCAAGGGATCGGGACTCGGCGCCCGGGCCTTGCTGTTTGGTTTTGTGGGACGCCGCAGTGGCCGGCTCCCGGGCCCGTACCCTGGGGTCACTCTTTAAAAGAAAGAAGGAATGGAGGGGAAAAGGTGTATGGGATAGGAAAGAGTTTGTGACGCCACTCGTGGTGTCTGGTGAGGATCACCAGCGCTGCTACAGTCATCTGAGGCCGGTGATCAGGCAGCTTAGATGGTGCGGCTCCCCACAGATGGAGCGGGGCCTCAGGGCAGCGTAGGAGAAGGGATGCAGGACAGAGGGGACCCAGCCGGGTCGGAGGAAGAATAGGCACACACACGACAGTTCACTTCAGTACCTTTACTGGTGGTGTTTCAGGCACGATCAAGGGCACTGTCGGGTGAAGGGTGCATTTCAGGACTCTCCCCAGTGAGCGGGTGTGGGGCCTCCTGTTTCTTGCCTTTTCCTAGTAAGTTTATGACCTGCCTGGAGCTAGGCCTAACTTGGTCTCTGTCTTGCACTGGCTGACCTGGTGGTAGGGCCTTCTGTTGGAGATCACACTCCCTGGTCTCTTGGGCCTCAGTGATTCCTGACCCTGGTATTACAGGCAGCTCTTGGTGTTCCTGGGACATGTAGTTCGCCAGGGATCCCGGTTGTTTCTGCAGGTCCTAGAGATCCTTGCAGACGCGGACCCGGTGTCTGGTAAATGCTTGTGGGGTGAGCTGGTTAAGCTCCTCTGCCCCCTACGTAGCTCGCTTACTCCACTTGCCTTCGGCCGCGCTCGGGGCCCTCACTAGACTTCACACTGGCAATAAGCCTCGCTACTCTTCACCGCTCTTATGGCATCGGCACGCCTTAAGCTCACTGACTGAGCTTTATGAGTCTGAACTCTCTCTAGAGGGACTGGAACTACCTCTGTCCCCTGAGGAAGCTGTTCTCTAGACTGAGCTCCACTGCAGGCTGACCTCTCTCAGGCTCATCTTCTGCAGGAACTGACTGCCTAGCTCCACCTTCCCTTTTTATATCCCTAATGGGCTCGCTCTGCTGGTCTGAGGTGGAAGGTGGAGGTGTGTGTGTGTGTATGCTACGAGGGCCTCTTGTGGAGGAATCCGTCCATGCACCCCTCTAGGATCTGTGGCACCAATGCGCAGCAGGGGCGCCACATTCCCCCCCTAGCAAAGCTCAGTACTCCCGGACTGAAGTACTTTTTATAGCAACAATACAATAACTCTTCCCTTTATGGGAGGCACTTTGCTTAAACGTTACATAATAAAACATTATAAATAACAAATATATACATATATACAATAAGCAACCTCAGAATTCAAGTCTCTTCTGGTGAGGTTCCCTACAGGATGTCCATCTCACAGGGTAGAGTACTTGGTAGCTTGAGGGACCTGTCCCAAACCCTCAACGTAGGCCCTGGGATGGCTGCAGGGCTTGGAGATCCTGAGTCGGACCTCCGTTAGTCCCACACCAGACAGGTTTTTCTTCCGAGGTCACCTAAAGGGGCACTCCAGGGAGTGCAATTATTTACAAGAAGCAGTTTTTGGGCTGCACATAGTCCTCAGCCACAAAGTTCTTTATGTACCCTGATGGGTAACTAAAGGTAACAAGGAAAAGTGTCCATTTCACTTAAATTGTCCATTATAAGGCAAAACAACAAGTTAATAAATACATATACATGAAAATACACAATATAATACCCCAGGGGCAACTATTTACACTGTCAGAGTTTCCTTCTCTATTCTCTGTATCTGACAGGGGTCTGACCTCGTGTGTTATGCGTCGACCTACGTGGTACTGGGATGTGTGAGGCACTAGTATTTGCACTACCTCCCATTCTGTCAGTTCTACAGGACTGGCAAGTATACCATTGGCTGGGCCCAGGGCCGGCGTCAGCACCCGGCGCACCCGGGCAAATGCCGGGGCCCTGAGCAGGCAGAGGGGCCCACTAGCGGTCGCGCACCCCGCTGGGCTATGGGCGGAGGAGAGCGGTGTCAGCGCCCCCTTCCCTCTCCCCTCCGCTTGCTCAGGGCCCCGGCAGCTGGATACTTACCTCTCCCCGTGCCTCCGCAGATCCGCTGTATTCCTGCTCTGCGCTCCCTGTGACGTCTCAGGTCAGAGGGCGCGGTGACGTCTTTACACCGCGCCCTCCCCTGAGCCGTCACAGGGAGCGCTGAGCGGGACAACGCCAACAACGCTGGAGTTCGGACCCGAGCAGCGGGCAGCGGGCAACGGGCAGCAGGCAGCAGGTGAGGAGAAGGGAGGTGAGTATTTGATTTTTTTTTTTTAATGTATGGAGGCATGGGGCAGTATAAAGAGGGGGGGGGGAGATCCTGCATGGGGTATTATAAAGAGGGGGGGGCATCCTGCATGGGGCATTATAAAGAGAGGGGGGGGTGACATCCTGCATGGGGCATTATAAAGAGAGGGGGGGACATCCTGCATGGGGTATTATAAAGAGGGGGGGGGCATCCTGCATGGGGCATTATAAAGAGAGGGGGGGGGTGACATCCTGCATGGGGCATTATAAAGAGGGGGGGTGACATCCTGCATGGGGCATTATAAAGAGAGGGGGGGACATCCTGCATGGGGCATTATATGGGGGGGAGGGACATCCTGCATGGGGCATTATAAAGAGAGGGGGGGGTGACATCCTGCATGGGGCATTATAAAGAGAGGGGGGGACATCCTGCATGGGGTATTATAAAGAGGGGGGGGCATCCTGCATGGGGCATTATAAAGAGAGGGGGGGGTGACATCCTGCATGGGGCATTATAAAGAGGGGGGGTGACATCCTGCATGGGGCATTATAAAGAGAGGGGGGGACATCCTGCATGGGGCATTATATGGGGGGAGGGACATCCTGCATGGGGCATTATAAAGAGAGGGGGGTACATCCTGCATGGGGCATTATAAAGAGAGGGGGGGACATCCTGCATGGGGCATTATAAAGAGGGGGGGGCATCCTGCATGGGGCATTATAAAGAGAGGGGGGGACATCCTGCATGGGGCATTATAAAGAGAGGGGGGGGCATCCTGCATGGGGCATTATAAAGAGAGGGGGGGCATCCTGCATGGGGCATTATAAAGAGGGGGGGGCATCCTGCATGGGGCATTATAAAGAGGGGGATGGTGACATCCTGCATGGGGCATTATAAAGAGAGGTGGGGACATCCTGCATGGGGCATTATAAAGAGAGGGGGGACATCCTGCATGGGGCATTATAAAGAGAGGGATGGACATCCTGCATGGGGCATTATAAAGAGGGGGGGCATCCTGCATGGGGCATTATAAAGAGAGGGGGGCATCCTGCATGGGGCATTATAAAGAGGGGGGGGCATCCTGCATGGGGCATTATAAAGAGGGGGATGGTGACATCCTGCATGGGGCATTATAAAGAGAGGTGGGGACATCCTGCATGGGGCATTATAAAGAGAGGGGGGACATCCTGCATGGGGCATTATAAAGAGAGGGAGGGACATCCTGCATGGGGCATTATAAAGAGGGGGGGGCATCCTGCATGGGGCATTATAAAGAGAGGGGGGGGACATCCTGCATGGGGCATTATAAAGAGGGGGGTGACATCCTGCATGGGGCATTATAAGGTGGGGAACAGCCTGCATGGGGCATTATAAAGGGGGGGGGGGCAGCCTGCATAGTGCATTATGTGGGGGGGAACAGCCTGCATGGAGCATTAAAAGGGGGGGGCTGTATGGGGCATTATGTGGGGGGTAACAGCCTGCATGGAGCATTATAAGGGGGGGGACAGCCTGTATGGGGCATTATGTGGGGGGTAACAGCCTGCATGCAGCATTATATGGGGGCCAGTATCCTGTATGGAGCATTATAAGGGGACCGGTATCCTGTATGGAGCGTTATAAGGGGACCGGTATCCTGTATGGAGCGTTATATGGGGGCCAGTATCCTGTATGGAGTTTTATAAGGGGACCAGTATCCTGTATGGAGCGTTATATGGGGACCAGTATCCTGTATGGACCTTTATAAGGGGACCAGTATCCTGTATGGAGCGTTATATGGGGGCCAGTATTCTGTATGGAGCCTTATATGGGGGCCAGTATTCCGTATGGAGCCTTATATGGAGGCCAGTATTCCGTATGGAGCCTTATATGGGGGCCAGTATTCCGTATGGAGCCTTATATGGGGGCCAGTATTCCGTATGGAGCCTTATATGGGGGCCAGCATTCCGTATGGAGCCTTATATGGGGGCCAGTATTCCGTATGGAGCCTTATATGGGGGCCAATATTCTGTATGGAGCCTTATATGGGGGCCAGTATTCCGTATGGAGCCTTATATGGGGGCCAGTATTCCGTATGGGGCCTTATATGGGGGCCAGTATTCCGTATGGGGCCTTATATGGGGGCCAGTATTCCGTATGGAGCCTTATATGGGGGCCAGTATTCTGTATGGAGCCTTATATGGGGGTCAGTATTCCGCATGGAGCCTTATATGGGGGCCAGTATTCTGTGTGGAGCGATTCACCGGTTTCTGAGCTATTGTAGAATTTACAATAGATATCACTCATGTAATGTAAGAAGTGAAATCTTTGCATTGTACTATATATATATATATATATATATATATATATATATATACATATATATATATATATATATATTTCTCCGCCGTATCTCTGCATCATGAATCGTGGTATGTGTTAAAGGGGCCCACTGAGACTCTTTCGCCCGGGGCCCAGAAAAACCTGGAGCCGGCCCTGGCTGGGCCTTCTTGCTCTGCTCAAATCGGGGATCCTTCTTACGGGGATTTTTCTTGAGCAGGCTTTTCTGAAGCACTTACAGGCTCTACTTGCTGTGGAGGGTTTTCTGGCTGTTGAAAGAAGTGGATCACAGGTATTATTACTGCTCCTCCTAGTTGAGGCCAATCTGCCGGGAAATCTCCTAAGTCAGTATGGAGTACTGCTTCTTTAGGCTCCTCCTTTACGGTGAGAGGCACTTCTTCTTGGGGCTTTAGCAGGTCTGGACACAACTTCAGATGGTCTCTAGATACCGTTGCAGTCGTTATTCCTCCGTCTCTACTAATTAGGCAGGTCTTCCTATTAACGAATCTTGAATTTAACACAGTGTAGGGTTCTCTCTCCCACTTGTCATCAAATTTGTGGTTTCTCCTTTTTCTTTTTAACACCACTTCTCCTGGTGTGAAGGGTTCTGCGGGCGCACCTTTATTGTAGTGGGCTTCCTGCTTGTCCCTTACCCGAGTGAGACTGTCTTCGACACAGGTCTGTACTCTTCTGTACTGCTCCTGTCTGGTCGTGTCCCAGTCCTCAGTGGACATATCTGCTTCTGGTTCTACTACACCAAGCTCCAGGTCCATGGGCAACTTCCCGGGTCTGGCTCGCATGAGACATGCTGGAGTACAATTGGTGGAACTCACAGGTATGTGGTTGTACAGATCTATCAGGTCAGGTAGTAGATCTGGCCACTGATTTCTCTCTAGTGGTAAGGTCTTCAGCAGGTCGATGACGATGTTATTCATCTTTCACAGAGACCGTTGGTTTGGGGGTTGTACGGTGTAGTCCTGATCTTTTTACACCTGTACAGATGGCAGAACTCCTTGAACAGTTCGGCTTCAAAGGCTGGGCCTTGATCTGTCAGCATCTGCTCCGGGAATCCATGGGGCCTGCAGAAGTACACCTGAAATGTCTTCGCCGCAGTTTCTGCCGTCAGGTCCTTGACGGGGGCGACCACCAGGAACCGGGAGTAGTGATCCACCATGGTCAGGGCATAGGAATATCCTGACCTGCTGGGTGACAGCTTGACATGATCCAGGGCCACGATCTCCATGGGACGAGTCGTCTTGATGGGTTGCAGGGGTGCCTTCTGGCTGCTGCAGTCTTTTCTTCTGAGGCTACAGGGTCCACAATTCTGGCAGCACCTCTCAAAAGAACTGTGCATTCCTACCCAATGTAGCGTCGGCGTCCCTGCCTCCTGCTAGGCAGGGACGCTGTTCCCCTCACCTCTCTGCTCCGTGCCCGGCGTCCTCCTCCCGCTCTGCTGGCAGCGCGCGCTGCTTCTGTAGCACCCTGAGGATTCGGCTGCTACAGGGGTATTACACCTCAAGCCAGAGGTGTGATATTCCACTCCCGGGTAAGGATGGAGTGTGGAACTGAGCTCAGTTAGCTGCATGCACTACACACATCCCATTTCCGGGGAACAGACCGATGGTACTCCCACTAGAGAAATGTGCAGGTACAACAGTGTCTGTTCCTGGCTGGAGTGGGAGGGGGGTGGAAAATCCCAGTAGTGTAGGGGCAGATAGGGGGAGCAGTCTGGGTAATGCTAGGAGCTCATTGGGTGCTGGTCACCTGAGCTCACACATAGAGGGAGTATATAAGGTGGGAACCATCTTAGATCAGGGTCAGTCAGTCTGTCAGTCTTTTGTCAGAGCAGAGCAGAGGAAGAGAGCAGAGGAGAAGAGCAGCTCCAAGGCCCAGAGAGAGAGAGGAGAAAGAAAGACCCAGAGGGGGAGAAAGAAGGAACTCTGAGAGCCCAAACTAAATCAAAGGGTGAAGAGTTGGCAACAGGGTACCGGATCCCAAGCTGGCAGAGGCTACAGCACACCTTAGCCAGGAACCGGAGGTCGTGGGCGGGATCGATCTGCCACGATCACCCACTAAATCCACCCAGAAGGCAGACCACGAATAGGGTCAGGGAACCCAGAGACAAGGGTTCACCAACAAGAGGCCCGAGGGAGCCGGACTTAGGTGGATCCCTGGTGGGGAAGGCCAGAGACGAGGACAGGACAGAAAGGGAGCTCAGAACCACGCCCAAGAACTACTTGGGGGTTGGCCGAGTCCAGGACCTGGTGGACGCAGCACGGCTCGGGTGGTCACTTAAGGCCGGAGTGACCGGTTCAAGAACAGCAGTAAGTAAACAACCCTGAACTGCACAGCCCGACTCTGACTCTCATTACCATCCTCACTGCACCTCCACAACCACCATCCTCTGCACCTGACCCCCTGAGGCTATACCCCTCCCGTTGGGGGTTATACTACCTGGGCTGCACAAACACCATCAGCCTCAGCGGACCCTGCTGCAGCGGCGGCCGAAGTGACCGCAATTCAACGGGTGGCGTAGTCGACACAAAAGAACATCTAGAAACATCATAAGGACTGCCACACACTGAGCTTGACACCCTGGGCACGGACCGGGTCACAGCCACTCGGAGACTACAACCCCCATCTGATCCTGCTCCGGGTATCCCTAACAGCACTGGCCCAGGGGGCGCGTCAACTTTGGCGTAGTCGGCAGGATAACGTGCCCGCAACAACCGGGTACTGCGTGCCTGAAGAAAAGTACATCGTTACCTTAAAAGGAAGTCTCCTGCCGGTTCCGGAGGGTCCCCGCCATCGGGCCCCATCACAGGTCGTTTCCCGCCGGTTGTCCGCCATTTGCAGCTTTTTCCCGCCATCCATGGAGTTTCCCGCCACTGGGAGACGATTCCCGCCATTTCTGAAGATTTCCCGCCTTGGGGGAGCGGACGCCATTATGGGCGTGCCAGAGGGTGGCAAGAGGCCACCTCCCATCGTGGGCCAGGTCGAAGAATGGCGCCAAAAGCGGAAACCGCGCCCACCAACAGAGACTGTGATGCTGGAAGTGTCCATCAGCGTGAGAGAACTGCCCCTGGAACTGAAGTTGCCCCGGGACCACCCTCGATGTGGGCGGAGACAGGAGAAGAGAACAAAGATGGGTGTCGCCTGGAGCAGTCTGGAGAGAGCGCACCCGGAGACAAGACGTCTGGAAGAGAGTCCAGAGAAAGCACACCCGGAGATGGAGGGAGAGCCAGGCAGCACCGACCCAGTGGTCAGGAGCCTGATGCGGGCCGCCACTCCAGGCAGCACCGACCCAGTGGTCAGGAGCCTGTTGCAGGTCGCCACTCCAGAAGGCCTGCTGGAGATCCTAACACAGCTCCCCCGAGACCGGGAGTGTGCACAGACCGCGCTGGAGGGCCTCGCACGGAGGATGGCCCGGGTGCAGCGGGAGACGTTGGCGGAGTGGAGCCGAGAGATGGCCCAGCAGACCGGAATCCGTCAGCGGAGCACGCCACCCGAGACGAGGAGACAGACCGCCTCTGAGGATGGCGCAGGAGGAATGAAGGCAGGAGACGGCGCCGAGAAGGGAGCTGAACGGACGGAGGCAGGTAAAGGGGACGTCTATACCCCGAGCCGGGAAACCGCGTGCCTGCCCCAGCTCCCCGTCGCAGAGCCCGAAGTACCCCCTGCCGTGCCCGTCGCTGCAACGTCACCGCCGCAGACTAGGCCTCAAACGGAAGCCGCGACCCCTGTGACGTCACACGCCTCGACCCCGAGCGTGGCCAAGCAGGAAGTACCATCGGCCTGGTCGCAAGGCCTAGTACCCCCGGGCGCCGCAATACCAACAGCGCCCCCTACCTCCGTGGAGCCCCCGGCCTGGTCGCAGGGCCAAGTAACACAGGGCGCCGCCGTTCTTACGGTGCCCTTTACTTTCAAGGTGCCCCAGGCCTGGTCGCAAGGCCTGGTTAACCCGGGCGCCGCTACCACCACGGCGCCCATAACACCTAAAGTACCGCACCTGGGTGAGGACCTGTTCGCCCAGCATACGTGCCCGGATGGGCAGCCCTTCGTATGGCCCCAGGAATACATCCAGCTGGAGCTGCAAAAAGCAAGGGCCATGTGCGAACCCCTGATCCCGGCTCCAAAGCCCATAAAGAGGATCTCGCCCCCGCTAGAAGAGACCCAGTTTGAGTGGGATCCCACCGGAGAAGACCTCATGGGGTTCACTCAGGAGACTCGGGCAGCCGCAGCGGAGCGTGCAGAGTGCTGCCGCCAGCAGCTCGAGGTCTTTGAGAGGGAGCGGAGAGAGAGGCGGGTCCGGGAACAACAAGCCCAAATAAGGAGTGCGGAGCAGAAGAGCCGGACCAGGAGAGACCCCCGTGCAGCGCATGGTCCCCGTACCATCGGGACTGTGATAAAGTTCAATCTGCAGCATGGGTGGGGTTTCATCAGGGATCACCGCACCCCAGGCGACGTCTTCGTGACCAGGAGAGACGTTGAGTCCCACCTACCGGAGGGACACAGAGGTCGTGACCTGTATTTAGGGGACGAGGTCACCTTCACCCGGCACAAGTGTGCCAAAGGACCCTACGCCCTCCATGTGCATCGCCTGACGGAGGAGGAGCTGCGGTGTGAGGAGGAGCAAGAGGACCCGGACGGGTCTGAAACTGAAACTGTCTACAAAGAAAGAGCAGGAGGACGCCGTCGTTGAGTACGGTAGTGAAGAGACTGTATAAAGTTACCCGTCAGGGTATAAGAACTGTTCTAGTTAAAATATCGTCCCCGTTGGGACCAGCCAAGAGTGAACTGTTAACCCCGTGTGTCCCTATTCCCACTGACCGAGGACTGAGAGCGGTCAATCCTCCCTAATACCTGGCCGAGGACTGAGAGCGGCCATATTTCCCTTGTATATAGTTGCGCTTTTTAAGGCGCCCCCTACTGGTTTTATAGGAAAACCGTGTTTCTTCAAGAGACTGTCGCACTTTACCCGGTCACAAGTTGCACCGTGACCAGAGGAACCAGAAACAAGAATGTTTATATGAAAAGTTTATTGCTGCTGATGATGTTTTATTTGTTTTATATGTTTATGTTTTATGAAAAAAATGTATGTTTGTGGATGTTTATATCTTACAGCCCGAGGACGTGCTGTGATTTACCAGGGGGGAATGTAGCACCCTGAGGATTCGGCTGCTACAGGGGTATTACACCTCAAGCCAGAGGTGTGATATTCCACTCCCGGGTAAGGATGGAGTGTGGAACTGAGCTCAGTTAGCTGCATGCACTACACACATCCCATTTCCGGGGAACAGACCGATGGTACTCCCACTAGAGAAATGTGCAGGTACAACAGTGTCTGTTCCTGGCTGGAGTGGGAGGGGGGTGGAAAATCCCAGTAGTGTAGGGGCAGATAGGGGGAGCAGTCTGGGTAATGCTAGGAGCTCATTGGGTGCTGGTCACCTGAGCTCACACATAGAGGGAGTATATAAGGTGGGAACCATCTTAGATCAGGGTCAGTCAGTCTGTCAGTCTTTTGTCAGAGCAGAGCAGAGGAAGAGAGCAGAGGAGAAGAGCAGCTCCAAGGCCCAGAGAGAGAGAGGAGAAAGAAAGACCCAGAGGGGGAGAAAGAAGGAACTCTGAGAGCCCAAACTAAATCAAAGGGTGAAGAGTTGGCAACAGGGTACCGGATCCCAAGCTGGCAGAGGCTACAGCACACCTTAGCCAGGAACCGGAGGTCGTGGGCAGGATCGATCTGCCACGATCACCCACTAAATCCACCCAGAAGGCAGACCACGAATAGGGTCAGGGAACCCAGAGACAAGGGTTCACCAACAAGAGGCCCGAGGGAGCCGGACTTAGGTGGATCCCTGGTGGGGAAGGCCAGAGACGAGGACAGGACAGAAAGGGAGCTCAGAACCACGCTCCAGAACTACTTGGGGGTTGGCCGAGTCCAGGACCTGGTGGACGCAGCACGGCTCGGGTGGTCACTTAAGGCCGGAGTGACCGGTTCAAGAACAGCAGTAAGTAAACAACCCTGAACTGCACAGCCCGACTCTGACTCTCATTACCATCCTCACTGCACCTCCACAACCACCATCCTCTGCACCTGACCCCCTGAGGCTATACCCCTCCCGTTGGGGGTTATACTACCTGGGCTGCACAAACACCATCAGCCACAGCGGACCCTGCTGCAGCGGCGGCCGAAGTGACCGCAATTCAACGGGTGGCGTAGTCGACACAAAAGAACATCTAGAAACATCATAAGGACTGCCACACACTGAGCTTGACACCCTGGGCACGGACCGGGTCACAGCCACTCGGAGACTACAACCCCCATCTGATCCGGCTCCGGGTATCCCTAACAGCACTGGCCCAGGGGGCGCGTCACTTCCCTGCCACTGTGCTTAGGGCGCGCGCTCCCCCTCTCTTAAAGGGGCCGCGCGCGCCATCCTAAGGACTCACCATATATAAGGCACCTCCTCCAAAATGGAGGTGCCCGAGCAATGTTGTAGCATAGTTCATCACTCTGCTTCAGCCCTCAGGTCCCGTTACCAGTTACCTGCCAGTTTCCTGCGAGATACCTGCCTGACTCGTGTCTATCTGCTGTTATTCCTGCGGTCCGACAGTCTGCCTACCAGCCCTGCCAGTCTGTCTATGGATCCGTCTGCCCGCTCACCTGGGAGCGCTCACCTGCTACCTGCCTGCTAGCCTACCTGGAGGCTCTGCCGTCACGTGCTGTGACCACCTGCCTGTCCAGAGAATCTTACCCGCTCACCTGGGAGGGCTCACCTGCTACCTGCCCGCTAGCCTACCTGGAGGCTCTGCCGTCACGTGCTGTGACCACCTGCCCGTCCAGAGACTCTTGCCCGCTCACCTGGGAGCGTCCACCTGTTACCTGCCTGTTTGCCTACCTGGAGGCTCAGCCGTCACTTGCTGTGACCACCCGCTTGTCCAGAGACTCTCGCCCGCTCACCTGGGAGCGTCCACCCACTACCTGCCTGCTTGCCTACCTGGAGGCTCAGCCGTCACTTGCTGTGACCACCCGCTTGTCCAAAGACTCTCGCCCGCTCACCTGGGAGCGTCCACCCGCTACCTGCCTGCTAGCCTACCTGGAGGCTTAGCCATCACTTGCCGTGACCACCCGCCTGTCTAGAGACTGCCCCCATCACTTGCCGTGACCTCCTGCCCTCTTACCCAGAGACTGTCCCCGTCACTGGCCGTGATCTCCTGCCCTCTTTCCCAGAGACTGTCCCCGTCACTAGCCGTGACTGCCTGCCCGCCTTCCCGGGGTGTCACCCGCTTCCTTACAAGGACTGCCCCTTTGTATAGTTGCTCTGTGGTTCCAACTCCCAGACCCGTTACACCCAATAAAACAGACACTTCAGCAGGGTCTCTAGCTTCTTCCAGCCGAAGTGCCCCGCCTGATCGTGGTAGGCTTCCAACACCATCTGGATGTCTGTCTTGGGCACCACTGTCTGCCATACCATCTCATGGGTTTTGGGGTTGACGTACCTCCGGCACAGCTTCTCTCTATAGATGAACAGCCGGCTCTTCTCATTCCACAGCGGCTTGGCTTGGAGAGACGCTTCCTTCTCCAGGGAGGAACCTTCCTGGGCTATCAGTTCTTTGATACGGCTGACAACCGGGCCGCTGTCCTGAGTCTCCTTCCAGCTGTGGTGAGGCAGGGGGTTTAACGTGTTACCGCGAGGCCTCCTGGAGGCTCGTTGCTCGTGGACCATCCCATTCTGATGAAAGGCAGGTAGTTCAATCTCCTCCAGGTCGTCCACTTCTTCTTCAGTGTCTGACTGGTGAGGCATCCTGGACAGGGCATCGGCGTTGGCGTTCTTGCGGCCCGCCCGGTACTTAATAGTGAATTGGTAATTTGACAGCCGAGCCATCCATCGTTGCTCCAAGGCTCCTAGCTTGGCTGTTTCTAGATGAGTCAAGGGGTTGTTATCAGTGAAGGCAGTGAACTTACTGGAGGCTAGATAGTGCTTGAACCGCTCGGTGATGGCCCAGACCAGGGCCAGGAACTCCAACTTGAAGCTGCTATAGTTCTCTGGGTTCCTTTCGGTTGGGCGGAGCTTCCTGCTTGCATAGGCGATCACCTTCTCTTTGCCATTCTGCTTCTGACTCAGTACAGCTCCTAATCCTTCGTTGCTGGCATCAGTGTACAGCAGGAACGGTTGGCTGTAGTCAGGGTAGGCTAGGATCTCTTCGACGGTCAGGATCTCCTTCCTCACCTTAAAGGATTCATCTTGCTTCTTACCCCACTGGAACGGGGGATTTCTGCCTCTGGGGGACTGTCCGACCAGGAGGTCTTGCAGAGGCGCCGCTTTCTTAGTATAGTCCTTCACAAACCTCCGGTAACACCCGACTAGTCCCAGGAACTTACGTACCTCCTTGAGGCAATCCGGCTCCGGCTATTTCTGGATGGCAGTGACCTTCTCGGGTCTGGTGCTACTCCCTCTGAACTGACGATGTGCCCCAGGTACTGTACCTTTCTCTTGAGCAGGTGGCACTTTGAGGGCTTCAACTTCATCCCACACCGGGACAGCGACTCGCATACCTCCGCCAGGTGCTTCAAGTGGTCCTTATACGATTTGGAGTATACTATCACATCATCCAGGTATAGTAGTATAGTGTCGAAGTTGCGGTGTCCCAGGCAGCACTCCATCAATCTTTGGATCGTTCCGGGGGCGTTGCAGAGTCCAAACAACATACTATTGAACTTGCAGAGTCCCATCGGGGTGTTGAAGGCCGTCTTCTCCCGATCCTCCTCAGCAACAGCTACTTGCCAGTACCCACTAGTGAGGTCAAGGGTGGAGAAGTAATTTGCAGACTTTAAAGCAGCCAGGGATTCCTCTATACGTGGTAAAGGGTATGCATCTTTATGTGTAATGCGATTTACTTGTCTGTAATCTACACACATTCTCATGCTTCCGTCCTTTTTCCTGACTAGAACTAGGGGAGCTGCCCAGGGACTACAACTATCCCTTACTACCCCTGCCTTCTTCATGTCGTGCAACATCTCCTTCACCTTCTGGTAGTGTGCTGGTGGTATAGGCCTGTAAAGTTCTTTGATGGATGGATGGTCACCTGTGGGGATATGGTGTTGAACCCCCTTAATCCTCCCAAAGTCAAGTGGGTGCTTACTGAATACTTGCTCGTATTCCTGAACCACCCGGTGTACACCCTGCTTCTGATGAGCAGTAGTGGTGTCTGTCCCAACATGGAGCTGTTGACACCAATCCTCCGTCTGGTGAGGTTAAGGACTCCACCGTGTGGATGGAGTTGTTATTTACTGTGTACAGTTTGGCAACAGAGGCGTAGCAAGGTAATCTAATCTCGTCCTTCCCATAGTTTAGGAGGCATATGGGCACCCTCCCATTGCGTACATCCACTACCCCTCTGGCAGTCAAGAGTGTAGGCCTATGCTCGGAGCTAAGGGGCTCTACTACCGCCTGGTAGCTCCGTCCTTTGAGACCTATTGCTGCTCTACACCATATCAGCATTTCACTCATCGGGGGAATCACAATGGGTACCGGGTCTGTCACCAGTACATTACCAATTTCACCACCTGTTAGCTTTACCTGTTGCTGGTACATAAGGGCTCGGGTCTCTTTCTCGAGTACCCTCCTCTGCCCTGGTCTGGCAGTGTCAGCTATCTGTTGGAGCAAGAACACCACTTCTCCCAGAAAGTTACTAACAATATTAGTGCCAAGTACCATATACAAATTTGTATCATCAGGATTAGTCTCTACTACAATTAGTCCCTGGTCCTTCAGTTCCACTCTTCCCACCTTTACTGCCACATCCTTAACCCCGACTAGGTTAAGGGGGAGGCCGTTTGAGGCATAAACGGAAAGATTTGGAGCTGGTGGGCTTAGGTCATCCATGGACCAGAACCTTTTGTAGAGGACGTCAGGCATGATGGTTACCTGAGATCCTGTGTCCAGCAGAGCGGATGTCGCAATGCCGTCCAGCACAACGGACAGGAAAGGTCTTCCTCCCACAAACCTGCTGTACCAGTCTGTTGGGCCTGGGGAGTCTACTCCTGGGTGTCGGCCCTCGGCCCCAGGGTTTTCTCATTTAAAGGACAGCTCTGGATGGTGTGACCTGACTTGTGGCAGCGGTGGCAGACAGGGTCCTTCGGTGGATGGCGTTGGTCGCTGATCCTCCCAGGGGGTGGCGTTGTCCTCTTCCTCCTTCTCATCCTGGGGATATCCTCAGGGCTGTCGGCTAGCAGGATCCTTCCTTCCTCCTCGGGCTCCGTCCGCAGCTGCAGGGTTCTCAGTACAGTGGTCAGGGTTTTGCTCAACTGATGCACTTCAGAGCGCAGGCTGTCCAGCTCACTAGGGGACGTTGCTTGCACTTTGGCTTCAGCAGCCACTGGGGAAAAGGTGGACGCTGCAGGCACTGGGGTGGCCCCACCCTGGTAACATTGGATACTAGTTGTTTCTAGGGGCTGCAGTCCTTTTGTAGCCATGTCCTTAAGGATGTCAAAGGTGGCATCTGGATGATCCAGGGACCACCAACGCACAGTCCTGCTCTCCTCTGGAGATAAACTGTTCCTTCAGCATTTTATTTTCATTATTGATGCTGGTTGGACTAACCTGTTTCAGAGCTCGCAGGGCCCCTTGTAAACGCCAGGCATAGTCCCGATCACTGTCCTCCGGTTGCTGAGAGCAGTTGTAGAACCTCATCTGGAGGTCTGTCTCAGTACGATTCTCAAAGAAAGTCTGTAACTTTTTAAAGATTGCGGACACTGACTCTTGGTCTGCGGCCGACCAGGTTTCTACTTCTTGCTCCGCAGCATCGGTTAATTGTCCTAATACCACAGCGGCTCTTTGCTTGCCTGTCATAGAGTACGTATCCAGTATACCGCATATTTTCCACTTAAATCCAGACAGGGTATTTGGTTTGCCGCTGTACTGGGGGAGCCACTTCGCTCCGTGGATGTACGGTAGGGCCATGGGTATGACAGGGGTTACAGGCCCTGCTGGTGGAGTGGCTGCTTCGGCCTGCTCGGCGTCAGGCACAAGTTGAGCATCAGGGAGGTTAACCGGTATTCCGGTGTTGTGCTGTTCTTCGGACATTCTGTCGCCCCCCCTAGCTAACTGTGGCCTACCTTCTCTTCTTTTCTTCTGGTAGGCTGCAGCTCCGCGCAGGTGACGTTCTTCTTCAGGACCTTGCGTTGATTGCGTCCTACGTCAGAGCGTTCACCGGCGCTCCTTCCAGGACCTGGCGCTTCCTGGTTTGACGTCGAGGCGTGGGGCGTGTCCGAGGCTTCGCGCCCTTTAGCAGGTACGCCTCTCAGTTTCCCGCGGTTACGCCCTTCTTCCCGCTCGGCGGCCCAACAATGGCGGCAATCTTCGCCACAGTTAAATATACAGTTTTTGATTAAAGGCGCACAGTACCCGGTGGCAACGGACACAACACTCCGTCGTTGCAGCGGGCACAGGATCCTGTTCGTGACGCCAGGAAGAGATGACGAGCCCAAGGGATGGAGACTCGGCGCCCGGGCCTTGCTGTTAGTTTTGGGGGATGCCGCGGTGGCCGGCTCCCGGGCCCGTACCCTGGGGTCACTATTAAAAAAAAGCAAGGAATTGGGGGAAAGGTGTATGGGAAAAGGGGAAAGTTCGTGACGCCACCTGTGGTGTCTGGTGAGACTCACCAGAGCTGCTACAGTCCTCTGAGGCCGGTGGTCAGGCAGCTTAGTTGGTTCTGCTCCCCACAGGTGGAGCGGGGCCTCAGGGCAGCGTAGGAGAAGGGATGCAGGACAGAGGGGACCCTGCCGGGTCAAAGGAAGAATAGGCACACACACGACAGTTCACTTCAGTACCTTTACTGGTGGTGTTTTCAGGCACGATCCGGGGTACTGTAAGGTGAAGGGTGCATTTCAGGACTCTCCTCAGTGAGCAGGTGTGGGGCCTCCTGTTTCTTGCCTTTTCCTAGTAAGTTTATGACCTGCCTGAAGCTAGGCCTAACTTGGTCTCTGTTTTGCACCTGCTGACCTGGTGGTAGGGCCTTCTGTTGGAGTTCACACTCCCTGGTTTCTTGGGCCTCAGTGACTCCTGACCCTGGTATTATGGTCAGCTTTTGGTATTCCTGGGACATTTAGTTCGCCAGGGATCCCAGTTGTTTCTGCTGGTCCTAGAGATCCTTGCAGACGTGGACCCGGTGTCCGGTAAATGCTTGTGGGGTGAGCTGGTTAAGCTCCTCTGTCCCCTATGTAGCTCGCTTACTCCACTTGCCTTCAGCCTGCTCGGGGCCCTCACTAGGCTTCACACTGGCAGTAGGCCTCGCTACTCTTCACCGCTCTTATGGCGTCGGCACGCCTTGGGCTCACTACCTGAGCTCAATGAGTCTGGACTGTGCTCCACTGCCGGATGACTACTGCAGGAGCTCCTCTCAACAGGCTTCCTTCTACAGACTGGATCCTCACAGACTGGAACTAGCTCTGTCCCAGAGGAAACTGTTCTCCAGACTGACTGCCTAGCTCCACCTTCCCTTTTTATATCCCTAAGGGGCTCCCTCTGGTGGTCTGAGGTGGAAGGTGGAGGTGTGTGTATGCTATGAGGGCCTCTTGTGGAGGAATCCGTTCATGCACCCCTCTAGGATCTGTGGCACCAATGCACAGCAGGGCGCCACATTTGTATTCAGCCCCCTGTAGTCTACTACCCCTAAATAAAATCCTGAGTGACCAATGAAGTCACATAATGAGTAAACTGAGTCCACCTGCGCACAATTTATTGTCAGTATAACTACAGCTGTTCTGTGAAGATCTCAGAGGTTTATTTGAGAACATTAGGAATCAAACAGCATCATGAAAACCAATGAATACACCGGGCAGGTCAGAGATAAAGCTATGGAGAAGAGTAAAGCAGGGTTAGGTTATAAAAAAAATAGCCCAAGCTCTGAACAACTCACGGAGCACAGTTCAATCGATAATAAAAAAAAGTTAAGTAGTATGGTACAACTGCAAACCTACCAAGACATGGCCGTCCACCTAAACTGACAGTCCTTGTATGGAGAGCACTAATTAGAGAAGCAGCCAAGAGGCTCATGGTCACTCTGGAGGAGCTGCAAATCCTCAGCTCAGGTGGGAGAATCTGTCCACAGGACAACTACTAGTCCAGAAATCTGGTCTTTATGGAAGAGTGGCAAAAATAAAGCGTTTTTTGAAAGCAAGCCATAAAAATTCTGTATGGAGGAATATGTGGTGCCCATAATAATGTATGGAGGACTATGTGGGGCCCATTATTCTGTATGGAGGACTATATGGGGTCCATTATTCTGTATGGAGGACTATGTGGGGCCCATTATACTGTATACCGGTTGACCCTTGATTTTGTCCAAGTTTTTCATTTTGGCCCTCTGAGTTTGAGTTTGGCATCCCTGGTTTAAGTTAAAGGATATCAGAAGAACAATAAGGGTTCACACTGTTTAAAAAAATTTTTTTGTGCTCAGAAGGAAAATAGTCCATTAATATCTTAACTAAACCTCCGGCACTAATAAGTGAAAAAACAACTGTATATCATTTCAAGAATTTTTTTTTTAATTCCAAAGAATGACTGTAACAAGATAATAACCACCGGAACGTTTTGTTTCGGCTAATTGCCTTTATCAAGGTTATCTGTGTCAATGAAAAATATGAATACTACATTTAATATGGTCACACAAATAATAGAGCCATACATATTACATACATATATTTTTTTCCAAACATACATAAAGCTCATATGCAAGGTTGCCAAGTAGTGGGTCACTTATTTTAAGCATAGGCGGTCATATTCAAGCGCAAATTGCACCTATAATATAAAAATAATCAGTAAGAAATCATCCAATGCCATATAATGAAAAAAAGGGGAACTGGCAAACTTAGAATTCCAAAGGTATTCATTTCAGAACAAAGCAGGAGGTAGAATACTTGGAGAAATAGTGAAATATATGAAAAGTCATAAATATGCCCCAAAGGTAAAAAGAAACTGGAGTCCTCAGAGTGCGTATCAGAGAGCATCAAACTGAGTATATAGCTGTGCAACTTACTTATTTGAATCCAGGAGTATCACCAGGGTGCGTCCATGTATAACTAACAGTCAGTGTGCCGGTGTATGCACATGGGAAATGTGTCCCATTTTATATGCGTCAGAACAGGAAGAGGTAAGTATGAATGGTGATGGCTGATAGATGTTACCTGGACCACTGCGGCCGAAAGATGCAGTGCAGTCTGCGTTCCACCGTCGGCCGGATGTGACGCGCCGGTATCATACTGAAAGAGAGGGGTGAGTTGCGTTCCACCGTGCGCATGCGCAGTGAACCCTAGGCGCGCTATGTGAAAATAAGACTTGGAACAGGGGAGACTGCATAAATAGATATATGAGAGAGGTGAGAAAGGTGAAAAGTCAAAGGATATTCATGTGTTTGAATGACCATGTCAACGTCCAAATCTAAATCCCATTGAGAATCTGTGGCAAGACTTGCTGTTCACAAACCATCCGCATCCAATCTCACTGAGCTGGAGCTAAGTTGCAAAGAAGAATTGGCAAACATTTTCAGCCTCCAGATGTGCAAACCTGGTAGAGACATACCCCAAAAGACTTGCAGCAGTAATTGCAGTGAAAGATGGTTCTACAATGTATTGACTTAGGGGGTCAGATGACAATTTCCAGATTCATATTTTTAAATTTTTTAGAAAACCATGTATCATTTCCTTTACACGTCACAAATACTTGCTACTTTGTGTTAGTATATCATAAAAAATACCAATTATATATATTTAAGTTTGTGGGTGTAACGTGAACAAATATGGAAAAGTTCACGGGGAAAGAATACTTTTTCCAGACACTGTACTTGTCTGTGTCTGGCAGTTCTCACATGAATTCACCATTTCAGAAAAAAGAATAGAGTAAATAAGTTGGCGCAAGAACGAGTAAGTACCAGCAGTGCACTGTGTTCCATCTCTGGGATCCCATATATTTGCACAATTGGTGGACTCCTTAACTCTAACTAGCACTCCAAAAATATAGATGAGGTGGAGAAGTGGTCATACATGCATATGGATATCTCCACAGAGTTTTGTAAGAAGTAGTGAAAAACCTGGCTGAAACTTTCCCCTCTCCAATCCATCCTGAACGTAGCAGCCAGGATCATATTCCTCACCAACCGATACACTGATGCCTCTTCCCTGTGCCAGTCATTGCACTGGTTGCCCATTCAATATAAACCTATCACTCTTACCCACAAACCTATCCACGATTCAGCACCGCCCTACAAATCCTCACTCGTCTCAGTCTACCACCCTATACATGCCCTCCGTTCCGCTAGTGACTTAAAACTAAAATCCTCCATAATCCGAACCTCTCACTCCCGTCTCCAGGATTTCTCACGTGCTGCGCCAATTCTTTGGAATGCACTTCCCAGGACAATTAGATTAATTCCCAATACCCACAGTTTTAAGCATGCCCTAAAAACCCATTTCTTTAGACTGGCTTATCGTCTCAACACACTTATCTACTGTAACTGTCCCAGTTGGCCCATATTAAAATTTTCTTCAAAATCATGCTCATACCATCCATGCACTGATTAGCCTCTGTCTGTACTGTACACATACTGGCTGGCGACCAGTTCATGTAGTGTTATGTACTTACCCTATTTAGCATATTATGGCTGTATTATACAATATTTGTACATTTTACCTTTTGTGTCTCCCCTATTTTCTTATAGACTGTAAGCTTGCGAACAGGACCCTCACTCCTTTTAATATCTGAGTTATGCTTATTCTGTAACGTCTGTATTGTCTGTATAAGTCCCCCCTAAAATTGTAAAGTGCTGCGGAATATGTTGGTGCTATAAAAATAAAAATTATTATTATTATTATTCAGCACCTCACATTAACTATTTGAACTACAGCAAATATGGGTCCCTATTCTCCCGATAGGTGCTAGGTTGCTCTTCCAGGACTTCTACATATCAAACATTTGTGCCATATACGTTCTATGTGCCATTATCTCAGATAATAATACACCTTTAAGTTTTACTGTAGCCCTTGGGATTGGTTCTATCTCTATAGCTAAGCTGTGAACTGTGACATTCTATCACTATCCAGAATGACCCTAAAATAGCTGCTTCATTTCCTGCTTCTGCTTTTATGCAGGTGTGGCACCCCAGGGGTCTGGTTTCCACAGTAACAGCAATGTTATGTCTGAGAGCAGGTGGGAGGTCTCTTGGTCAGGAATCCTATGCATGCCACACCTCCTGCCCAGTCCTGGGAGGGGAAGAACTTCCCCTATATAAACCTGGGGCTGAGGCAGGGTTAGGGAGTTCAGAGGGAGAGTTCAGCCAGGAGGGCTGACAGGGAGCTGTGGCTCCGGCTGGGCCCAGCTCCTGGGCCATGCCAGAAGTAGAGACAGAGAAGAGAAGCAGCTATGGGAAGAAACAACAGGAGCTCTGTGGGAGCAGTGTTACAAGGAGTCAGGGGCTGGCAGCTGCAGAGCTCGCCCTGACTGAGAAGATTTCTTACCGGACCCGGAGTCCGAGGCTGTGGGGACTAACTCCTACCCAGCAGCAGAATCCGTCAGGCAGGGGATTTCAGGTCCTCTGGCCAAGAAACCCGAAGGCACGGTCACACGCATGGGACCAGCACCGCCGTCGTGGAGCGGAAGCTACTAGAAGGCCCCGAGTCACCGGCCATACGGGTGAGCACCACACGGTACACTCAGGGACGTGGGCTACTTATACCCGCCTCTAGCAAGGTAGCCAGAAGAGTACAGTTAGTTTGGGAGGCCTACAACTCCGCCTGGCCAGGGGAGATCCCATCTGCTCAAGGACTGACCAGGCCCCAATCGCTAGCCAGTACTCCGGGAGGGTCTATCGTTGTCACCAGTAAAGACCCTGAACTACACCGTACCGTCTCTGAGTGGTTCCTGCTACCCTCATCATCCACGTCGGCTGCCCTGAGGCTATACCCCTCCCGTTGGGGGTTATACTATCACGCTGCACAATTCTACCACTGGCCTCAGCGGTCTGCCCTGCAGCAGCAGCTCCTTAGCTGTACTCAACGGGTGGCGTAGTCGTCCAACATCTACCGCTGATACAGCGCCACTTAGTCTGACTCCCTGGGCACGGACCGGGTCACCGCCATGAGACTACAACCCTCAAAAGATCCGGCTCCGGGTAAGCTCCCGCGTGCGCAACGCAGCGCGACACAGGCCCAGGTGCGCGTCAACTTTTGGCGTAGTCGGCAGGATTTCGTGCCCGCAACCACCAGGTACTGCGTGCATGAAAAAGATTGTTCAAACTTACCTGTGGTGAAGATTCCCGCCATCCGGCGCCATCTTCCGCTTCCTTCCCGCCATCGGTGGAGTTTTCCCGCCATCCGGCGCCATCTTCGGCCTTCTTCCCGCCATACGTGGAGTTTTCCCGCCATTGGATGCCATCTTGAGGACGCCGCGCGGGAAGAAGAGGGGCGTGGACTCCGAAAGCGCGTGAGAACTGAAGCCCCGCCTCACGTCCGGACGTTGCGTAAGGTCCTGGAAGGAGCCCAGCAGACGCCGACGTCACAGGAGCGCGACGGAAGGTCCTCAACCCTGACGATCCACTGCGGAGCCGCGGCCTACGGAAGAGGATCATCGCAAGGTAGGCCACGGTCCACTAGGGGGGAGAAGGATGTCGGATACGGAGGAGAGCTTCACCGCTTCAACCCCCGCCAGCGCCACCGCTGTTGCGGTCATGCCTTTCACCATGCCCTATATCCCGGGGGCAGCCTGGCTACCCCAGTACTCAGGGGAGTCACATACCCTGCATGACTTTAGAGAAAAGCTGGATAGCCTCTTCCAGGTGTACCCCCTCACAGAGGAGCAAAAAGTGAGCATCCTGGTGGCCCAATTAACCGGGGCAGCCCAAAGGGAGGTAAAGTCCTGGCCACCTGGGAGGAGGACTGTCGCAGAGAATACTAACCCAGCTAACCGAGGAGGAGCTGCAGTACTACCAATACGAGGAAAGCCAAGAGGACCCGGACGGGTCTGAGGACTACCCTCAGGAGGGAGCACAAAGAGGACATAGCTACTGAAGGGAAGTAGCGTGAATAAAGAGCTGTAAATAGTTACCAGTAAGGGTACAAGGACTGCTGCTAATTAAAATATGGTCCCCGTTGGGATTAGTGAATTGTTCCCCATGTGCCCCTATCTTAAACCAGGCTGAGGACTGTGAGCAGCCATTCCTTATCCCCACTGGCCGAGGACTGAGAGCGGCCATATCCTGTAAATAATTATATGTTTCTAGTAATTTATAGGAGTCCTTGGTGGATTTACCGGGAATCCTTGTACATGGTTGGAGCGTAACCTAGGAATGGACTAAAGACTGTTAAGGACTCGGGGCAGGACAGACCCCTACCTGGTTACGTCTCCCTGTTTTGGTGAAATGGACACCTTGCTTTGCTTCAAAAACTGCACCCGGTTGCGGACATGCCGTGACCATCTTTATATGTTTTTCTTATTGTACTATTATTGTTTATACCTTGTTATGTTTAAAAATATGTTTAGTCCCGGAGTACTAAATTTCACTAGGGGGGAATGTGGCACCCCAGGGGTCTGGTTTCCACAGTAACAGCAATGTTATGTCTGAGAGCAGGTGGGAGGTCTCTTGGTCAGGAATCCTATGCATGCCACACCTCCTGCCCAGTCCTGGGAGGGGAAGAACTTCCCCTATATAAACCTGGGGCTGAGGCAGGGTTAGGGAGTTCAGAGGGAGAGTTCAGCCAGGAGGGCTGACAGGGAGCTGTGGCTCCGGCTGGGCCCAGCTCCTGGGCCATGCCAGAACTAGAGACAGAGAAGAGAAGCAGCTATGGGAAGAAACAACAGGAGCTCTGTGGGAGCAGTGTTACAAGGAGTCAGGGGCTGGCAGCTGCAGAGCTCGCCCTGACTGAGAAGATTTCTTACCGGACCCGGAGTCCGAGGCTGTGGGGACTAACTCCTACCCAGCAGCAGAATCCGTCAGGCAGGGGATTTCAGGTCCACTGGCCAAGAAACCCGAAGGCACGGTCACACGCATGGGACCAGCACCGCCGTCGTGGAGCGGAAGCTACTAGAAGGCCCCGAGTCACCGGCCATACGGGTGAGCACCACACGGTACACTCAGGGACGTGGGCTACTTATACCCGCCTCTAGCAAGGTAGCCAGAAGAGTACAGTTAGTTTGGGAGGCCTACAACTCCGCCTGGCCAGGGGAGATCCCATCTGCTCAAGGACTGACCAGGCCCCAATCGCTAGCTAGTACTCCGGGAGGGTCTATCGTTGTCACCAGTAAAGACCCTGAACTACACCGTACCGTCTCTGAGTGGTTCCTGCTACCCCCATCATCCACGTCGGCTGCCCTGAGGCCATACCCCTCCCGTTGGGGGTTATACTATCACGCTGCACAATTCTACCACCGGCCTCAGCGGTCTGCCCTGCAGCAGCAGCTCCTTAGCTGTACTCAACGGGTGGCGTAGTCGTCCAACATCTACCGCTGATACAGCGCCACTTAGTCTGACTCCCTGGGCACGGACCGGGTCACCGCCACGAGACTACAACCCTCAAAAGATCCGGCTCCGGGTAAGCTCCCGCGTGCGCAACGCAGCGCGACACAGGCCCAGGGGCGCGTCACAGGCTATGATAGTCCCTTTTTATTTGTTGTGTTATGTAATGTGATGTGATAACTGCAAACCTGCCCCACGTCATTTGATCCTTCGGTCGCTGATGTAATCTTCTACATTGTATAAACTCACAGCAGCCATTTTAGGCAACTTTTGCAAAGCTAATCGTAGATTGTTCGAATTCCCTGAGTTCAGCAACTTTAAGATTGTGGGCTCCAATGCAAATTCTCCACTAGGGGACTCAACCATCACGAGTCTTTGATAGGATTTGTGTACTCATATGATACAAAGGTACCTTTTGGGTCCACCTGAACTCCAGGTTTGACTGAAGCCCTACACCCACTATAGTTACGCCCCTGCTTATAACTATCCCTTTTAGTGCAAATTACTCCCATCTCCTGCATCTACTTTTCTGCAGTACTTAAGTAATTGGCAGTAACTTTCTGAACCATTTAATTCTGGGACAGCTTTTCATGGACCTACTTTCCCAGAACTACTACTACTCCCTCAGGACATCGACAGGAAAAAATAAAAGTCTCTCATATCTCTGGGAGTACTTGTAGATCACAGACAAAATATCAGCATGCAATGTCAGTAGGTGGCTTCTAAAGCCAGCAGGATATAGTCATGTATTAAAAGAATCACGAACTTGTAGGACAGAGACGTAATATTACCACTTTACAAAGCGTTAGTGCGGCCTCATCTGGAATATGCAGTTTAGTTATCGGTACCAGTTCATGGAAAGGATGTCCTGGACTGCGAAAAAGTAGAAGGAAGAGCAACAAAACTGGTAAGGGGCATGGAGGATCTTTGTTAAGAGGAAAGACTAAGGGAATCTGTCACAAGGTTTTTTTACACCTAATCTGATAGCAGCATAATGTAGAGCCAGAGACCTTGACTCCAGCGATGTGTTACTTACTGGGCTGCTTAGTGTAGTTTTAATAAAATCACTGTTTTATCAGGAGGAGATTATCATTAGAGGATTAGTAAACTTGCTGCCAGGTAGTCCAGCATATTCATGAGCTCTGTGTACACTGTACATGAGCAGAAAGCTGCCAATCAGTGATGGGGGTGGGGTTTTAGAGAGCTCAGCATTCAAAGAACTGCTAGATCTGCAGCAGATAAAACTGTGATTTTATCAAAATTATATTGTAAAGGACATATTGATATTCATGGTATAGCAACTCCATTTTGTCTGCTTGTTTCAAAATCATGTTATTATCACTCCTTGCATAACATACTTCTTTCCTGCTTTTCTCATGCTTTACATGGAACTTTCTCACACTAACTCCTGTTATCTAACTAGTCTAGGCCAGGATTGACCTTGTACATTTCCATCGTGCTTCGAACTAACGATGATAATATGACCATATATGTGTTTCCGTAATAATTGCACTAACACGGCTGTAGGGGATTGGCTATTGATAAACTCAAAACAATATCAAATGCTAAGCAAAATAAACGGGATCAGAGATTCTTTGAATCCCCCCCATACAGAGCATTGCCTCCGTTTGGTTTTCTGTGGATTGCGCAATCAACATAATAATTTGACACTCACTTGGTCAACCGTGAAGGGTTATTGCCCTTCCTCAACAATATCAAGCAGCTCTGTAAGTGATACATCGTTAGAATCAGGGTCCCTGCCTCTATATTATGCTGTTCTCAGATGGGGTAGCAAAAACCTAGTGACAGATTCCCTTTAACTCTTGACCCAGACTTTTTTTTTGTGCTTTCATTTTTTAATCCATTTGTTCCAAGAACCACAGGCTTTTTTTGGAGGATGAGTTGTAGTTTTATATGTCACTACTCATTTTATCATAAAATATATTGAAAAAGCGAAAAAAAAAAAGTGGGGTAAAATGGTGTTAAAAATGAAATTCCATAATTTGTGTGTATGTGTGGCATTCAGTGTGCAGTAAAAATTACCTGTCAATATGATTTTCCAGGTCAGTATGAATAAGGCAATACTAATCTAAAAGGGGATCTGTCATCATTTTTTTCACCTTGATTCAAGGGATGTGTCACTTACTAGGCCGCTTGCTGTAGTTTTAATATAATCACTATTTTACCAGCAGGAATATATCACTAGTACACCTGCTACCAGGTAGTCCTCCATATTCATGAGCTATGTATATCCCTGTCCCTCACTGATTAGTTGATTTTGCCTTTGCACAGTGTACACAGAAAGCAGCTAATCAGTGGTTTGGCGGGGCTATACAGAGCTCCGCATTCAGAGAACTGGTAGATCTGCAGCAGATAAAATAGTATATTTATCAAAACGGCAGCACACAGCCCAGTAAGTGATACAGGTGCATCTCACAAAATTAGAATATTATCAAAAAGTTAATTTATTTCAGTTCTTCAATCCAAAAAGTGAAACTCATATATTATAAAGATTAATTACAAACAGAGTGATCTATTTCAAGTTAATGTTGATGATTATGGCTTACTGCCAATGAAAACACAAAAGTCATTATCTCAGTAAATTAAAATAATTAACAAAAAACACCTGCAAAGGCTACCTAAGCATTTAAAAAGGTCCCTTAGTCTGTTTCAGTAGGCTCCACAATCATGGGGAAGACTGCTGACTTGACAGATGTCCTGAAGGCAGTCATTGACACACTCCACAAGGTCCCAGATTTACAATTTTCATTTGGAAATCAAGGTCCCAGAGTCTGGAGGAAGAGTGGAGACAGGCCCAGCGTCAGCACCCGGGCAAGTGCCGGGGACCTGAGCAGGCGGGGCGGGGGCCCACTCACTGTCGGGCACCCGGCATGCTAGGGGCCCGTGAGCGGAGGAGTGTGGTGCCAGCGCCCGCGAGTGGGTTCCCCCCGCTTGCTCAGGGCCCCGACACAATACTTACCTCTCCCAGTGCCTCCACAGCTCTGGTCTCTTCCGTCTCTTGACTGTGACATCTTAGGTCAGAGGACGCGATGACGTCTTTCCAGCGCGCCCTGTGCTGAGCAGTCACAGTGCAGACAGCGGGAAGAAACCAGCGACGCTGAGGAGTCCGGAGCAGCGGCAGCAGGAGAGGTGAAGTGAGTATTTGATTTTTTTATTTTTTTTATATATGGAGGCATGGGGCATTATATGGGGCCCATACAGGATGGAGCCCATACTGGATGGAGCCCATACAGAATGCAGCAATCTATGGGACCCATACAGGATGGAGCCCATACAGAATGAAGCAATATATGGGGCCCATACAGGATGGAGCAATCTCTGGGGCCCATACAGGATGGAGCAATATATATGGCCCATACAGGATGGAGCATTATACTGTATGGGGCCCATACAGGATGGAGCATTATATGGAGCCCATACAGGATGGAGCATATATGGAGCCCATACAGGATGGAGAATTATATGGGGCCCATACAGAATGGAGCATTATGTGGGGCCCATACAGGATGGAGCATTATATGGGGCCCATACAGGATGGAGCTTTATATGGGGCCCATACAGGATGGAGCATTATATGAAGCCCATACAGGATAGGGCCCATACAGGATGGAGCAATATATGGGGCCCAGCCTGCATGAAGCATTTTATGGGGGCCAGTATACTGTATGGAGCATTATATGGGGGCCAGTATCCCGTATGAAGCATTATATGGGGCCCATAATACTGTATGGAGGACTATACTGTCCGCTCTGCACTGTGCGCTGCGAGGATTCACCATTTTCTGAGATATTGTAGAATTTACGATAGATATCACTCATATAAGAAGTGAGTGAAATCTTTGGCATTGTACTATACCTATATTTCTCTGCCGCATCTGTGCATCATGAATCATGAATTGTGGTATGTGCTAAAGGGGCCACTGAGACTCTTTCGCCCGGGGCCCAGAAAAACCTGGAGCCGGCCCTGAGTGGAGAGGCACATAATCCAAGCTGCTAGAGGTCTAGTGTGAAGTTTCCACCATCAGTGATGGTTTGGGGAGCCATGTCATCTGCTGGTGTAGGTCCACTGTGTTTTATCAAGACCAAACTCAGCGCAGCCGTTTAACAGGAAATTTTACAGCACTTCATACTTCCCTCTGCTTTTTGGAGATGGAAATGTCATTCTCCAGCAGGACTTGGCCCCTGTCCACACGGCCAGAAGTACCAATACCTGGTTTACACAACAGTATCACTGTGCTTGATTGACAGCAAACTCACCTGACCTTAACCCCATAAAGAATCTATTATAGAGAATCTATGGGGTATTGTCAAGAGAAAGATGAGAGACACCAGACCCAACAATGCAGACGAGCTGAAGGCTGCTATCAAAGCCACCTGGGCTTCCAAAACCCCTCAGCAGTGCCACAGGCTGATCCCTCCATGCCACATTGCCGCATTGATGCAGTAATTGATGCAAAAGGAGCCCCGACCAAGTATTGAGGGCATTTACTGAACATTTCGAATTTTAAAATCATTTTTCAAGCTGTTGTTATAAAGTATTCTAATTTACTGAGATAATGAGTTTTGTGTTTTCATTGGCTGTAAGCCATAATCATCAACATTAACAGAAATAAATACTTGAAATAGATCACTCTGTGTGTAATGACTCTATATAATATATGAGTTTCACTTTTTGTATTGAAGAACTGAAATAAATTAACTTTTGATGATATTCTAATTTTGTGAGCTGCACCTGTACATAACCAGAATTAGGGTCTCTGCCTCTACATCGTGCTGCTCTCAGATGAGGTAGCAAAATCTGGGTGACAGATTCCCCTTAAGAAAAAAAAATTAGAACAAACGTATCTATATTATATATATATATATATATATATGTATTTATATATATATATATATATATATATATATATATATATATATATATATATATATATATATATATATATACAGTTGAAACCAGAAGTTTACATTCACTATATAAAAAGACACATATGCATGTTTTTCTTAATATCTGACATGAAATCAGAATAAACCATTCCCATTTTAGGTCAATTAGGATTACCATAATGTTTAATTTGCAAAATATCAGAATAATGAAAGAGAGAGAGAATGTTTTAAGGCATTTTTATTACTTACTGCAAAGTCAAAAGTTTACATACATTTCATTATTATTTGGTACCATTACCCTTAAACTCAATGACTTGTGTCAAACGTTCGGGATATCCTTCCACAAGCTTCTCACAATAGTTGGTCGGAATTTGGGCCCATTCCTCCTGACAAAACTGGTGTAACTGATCCAGGTTTGTAGGTCGCCTTGCTCACACCTGCATTTTCAATAGGATTGAGATCAGGGCTTTGTGATGGCCACTCCAAAACATTGACTTTATTATCCTTAAGCCACTTTGTTACCATTTTGGCAGTATGCTTTGGGTCATTGTCCATTTGGAAGACACATTTCTGCCCAAGCTTTAACTTTCTGGCTGATGTCTTGAGATGTTGCTTCAGTATTGCCACATCATCTTCTTTTCTCATGATGCCATCTATTTTGTGACGTGCACCAGTCCCTCCTGCAGCAAAACAATCCCACAACATGATGCTGCTACCCCTGTGTTTCACAGTGGGGATGGTGTTCTTGGGCTTCCAAGCTTCTCCCTTTTTCCTCCAAACGTAACGATGGTCATTATCCTCAAAAAGTTAAATTTTAGTTTTATCAGACCACGGGACATGTCTCCAAAAATTAAGGTCTTTGTTCTTGAGTGCATTTGCAAACATTAATCTGTTTTTTTATGTTTCTTTTGGAGTAATGGCTTCATCCTGGCAGAGTGGCCTTTTAGCCCATGTTGATACAGTACTCATTTCACTGTGCATATTGACACAATCTTACCAGCTTCCGCCATCATCTTCACAAGATCTTTTGCTTTTGTCCTTGGGTTGATATGCACATATCGGACCAAAGCACGTTTATCTCTGGGACACAGAACCTGTCTCCTTCCTGAGCGGTATGATGGCTGGACATTCCCATCTTGTTTGTACTTGCGTATAATTGTTTGTACAGATGAACGAGACACCTTCAGGTATCCTGAAAATGTACCCAAGGACGAGCCAGACATATGCAAGTCCAAAATTCTCTTTCTGATATATTGGCTGATTTCTTTAGACTTTCCCATGATGCTACACAATAAAGCAGTGTGTTTCAGTCGTGCATTAAAATACATCCACAGATGTGTCTCTAATTAACTCAGATGTTGCCAAAAAAAGCGTCCAAACACATGACATCATCATATGGGCAGTCCAGAATTGTTTAAAGGCATAGTAATCTTAGTGTATGTAAACTTTTGACTTTGCAGTAAGTAATAAAAATGCCTTAAAACATTCTCTCTCTCCCATTATTCTGGCATTTGGCAAATATTAAAAATTATGGTAATCCTAATTGACCTAAAACAGGAAGGTTTATTCTGATTTCATGTCAGATATTGAGAAAAACATGCATATGTGTCTTTTTATATAGTGTGTGTAAACTTCTGGTTTTAACTGTATATGTATATATATATACAGTACAGACCAAAAGTTTGGACACACCTTCTCATTTAAAGATTTTTCTGTATTTTCATGACTATGAAAATTGTACATTCACACTGAAGGCATCAAAACTATGAATTAACCCATGTGGAATTATATACTTAACAAAAAAGTGTGAAACAACTGAAAATATGTCTTATATTCTAGGTTCTTCAAAGTAGCCACCTTTTGCTTTGATGACTGCTTTGCACACTCTTGGCATTCTCTTGATGAGCTTCAAGAGGTAGTCACCGGAAATGGTTTTCACTTCACAGTTGTGCCCTGTCAGGTTTAATAAGTGGGATTTCTTGCCATATAATTGGGGTTGGGACCATCAGTTGTGCTGTGCAGAAGTCTGGTGGATACACAGCTGATAGTCCTACTGAATAGACTGCTAGAATTTGTATTATGGCAAGAAAAAAGCAGCTAAGTGAAGAAAAACGAGTGGCCATCATTACTTTAAGAAATGAAGGTCAGTAAGTGCGAAAAATTGGGAAAACTTTGAAAGTGTCCCCAAGTGCAGTTGCAAAAACCATCAAGCGCTACAAAAAACGGGCTCACATGAGGACCGCCCCAGGAAAGGAAGACCAAGAGTCACCTCTGCTTCTGAGGATAAGTTTATCCGAGTCACCAGCCTCAGAAATCGCAGGTTAACAGCAGCTCAGATTAGAGACCAGGTCAATGCCACACAGAGTTCTAGCAGCAGACACATCTCTTCAACAACTGTTAAGAGGAGACTTTGTGCAGCAGGCCTTCATGGTAAAATAGCTGCTAGGAAACCACTGCTAAGAACAGGCAGCAAGCAGAAGAGACTTGTTTGGGCTAAATGTATATGTAAAGACGTGTCTAAAGCCTACAATACGGGAGGATGTATGGGAGGGAAATGAGGAGGTCGAGTCCTTATGGGTGGAGATACATGGGGCAAAAAACAATAATAAAATTATCATAGGAGTCTGTTATAAACCACCAAATATAGCAGAAGCCACGGAAAGTCTATTAATGAGACAAATAGACGAAGTAGCAAAAAATAACGAGGTGATTATTATGGGGGACTTCAACTACCCCGATATAGACTGGGAAACCGAAAGCTGTAGATCTCAGAAAGGAAACAGGTTTCTGTCAATTATCAAAGACAATTATTTGTCACAACTTGTGCAGGAACCAACTAGAGGGACGGCCCTTTTAGACTTAATATTAACTAACAGGCCAGACAGAATAACTGAGGTGCAGGTCGGGGGGCACCTGGGAAATAGTGACCACAACATTATACAATTCCACATGTGCTTCAGTAGGTGCCCAGCAAGGGAGTCACAAAAACACTGAACTTCAGGAGGGCAAAGTTTGATCAGCTAAGAGATGCCCTTCACCTTATAGACTGGGATAGTATCTTCAGTAATAGGAGCACGAATAGAAAATGGGCAATTTTCAAAACAGTCCTACATAGTCACTGTAGAAGGTACATACCTTATGGGAATAAAAGGGCTAGGAATAGGAGGAAGCCAATGTGGCTAAATAAGGAAGTCAAGAGGGCAATGAAAAACAAAAAAAGGGCTTTCGGTAAACTTAAACAAGAAGGCAGCGAGGAAGCGCTAATATCTTATAGGGAAAAAAACAAAATCTGTAAGAAACAAATAAGAATAGCAAAAGAGGAGACAGAGAGACTAATTGCCAAGGAAAGTAAAATGAGTCCCAAACTGTTCTTTAACTATATAAACAGTAAAAGGATTAAAACTGATGGAGTTGGGCCATTGAAAAATAACCTGGGTAAAATCATAGAGGGCGATGAGGGTAAAGCAAACCTACTCAACAGCTTCTTCTCCACTGTTTTCACAAAAGAAAACAATTTATCGGAGGAAATGCAGAGTGATAAAGTAAACCCTCCGCTAAATATCACCCACCTAACCCAGGAGGAAGTTCAGAAACGCCTAAATAATATCAAAATAGACAAGTCACCAGGCCCAGATGGCATACACCCCCGGGTACTAAAAGAATTAAGTAATGTGATAGACAGGCCGCTGTATCTTATATTCAAGCATTCTTTATGGACAGAGACTGTCCCACTAGACTGGTGCCAAGCAAATGTGGTACCAATATTCAAAAAGGGGTCTAAAAGTGACCCTGGGAACTATAGACCAGTCAGCTTAACGTCTGTTGTGGGTAAATTGTTTGAAGGATTTCTTAGAGATGCTATTGTAGAATATCTTAATGATAATAACTGTCTAACTCCATATCAACATGGATTCATGAGGGATCGCTCCTGCCAAACAAACCTGATGGCCTTCTACGAGGAGATGAGCTCACAGCTGGACCGGGGAGAGTCAGTGGATGTTGTATACCTTGACTTCTCCAAAGCGTTTGATACCGTGCCACACAAAAGGTTGGTATATAAAATGAGAATGCTTGGTCTGGGGGATAATGTGTGCAAGTGGGTAAATAGCTGGCTGAGTGATAGAAAGCAGAGGGTGGTTATCAATGGAGTAAGCTCAGGGTGGGTCAGGGTTACTAGCGGGGGGCCTCAAGGGTCTGTCTTGGGCCCTATATTATTTAATATATTTATTAATGATCTAGTGGAAGGGTTGCATAGTAAAATAGCAATATTTGCAGATGATACTAAACTTTGTAAAGTAGTTAATACAGATGAGGATAGGGCACAGCTACAGGAGGATTTAGATAAATTGGGGAGTTGGGCCAAAAAATGGCAAATGGGGTTCAATGCCGATAAATGTAAGGTCATGCACATGGGAAAGAAAAACAGCAGTCACCCATACATATTAAATGGGAAACCGTTGGGGAAATCTGACATGGAGAAGGACCTGGGCGTCTTGGTTAACAGCAAATTAAATTGGAGTGCCCAGTGTCAGGCAGCAGCTGCGAAGGCAAATAGAGTCATGGCATGCATCAGAAGAGGAATAGGGGCATTTGATGAGAACATTGTTCTTCCTCTGTATAAAGCGCTGGTAGGGCCGCACTTAGAATATTGTGCACAGTTCTGGGCTCCGGTGCTCAGGAAAGACATATTGGAGCTAGAGAGGGTACAAAGGAGGGCGACTAAGGTAATAAAGGGAATGGAGGGACTAGAATACCCAGAGAGGCTGTCAAAATTAGGCCTATTTACGTTGGAAAAGAGAAGGCTTAGGGGAGACCTCATAAACATGTATAAATACATCAGGGGGCAGTACAGAGATCTCTCCCATGACCTGTTTATACCAAGGATGGTGACAAAGACGAGGGGGCACACTATGCGTCTGGAGGAAAGGAGGTTCCTGCACCAGCATAGAAGGGGATTCTTTACGGTTAGAGCAGTGAGACTCTGGAACTCTCTGGGAGAGGAAGTAGTGATGTCCAACTCACTTAATGAGTTCAAGAGAGGCCTGGACGCCTTTCTTGAGAACAATAAAATTACATCTTATGCTTAGTGATAGTTAACTAATCCAGATTGGAGTCGGGAAGTGAATTTTTCCTCAATGATGTAAATTGGCCTATACCGCATGGGTTTTTTTTTGCCTTCCCCTGGATCAACGCTGCGGAATAGCTGCAGTGCACAAGAAATAGGCTGAACTGGATGGACGCTTGTCTTTTTTCGGCCTTATAAACTATGTAACTATGTATCTTCAATGTAAAGAACAAGGAGTCCTGGAAATGATCTGGTCCCACCCAGTGGAGTAACTAGAGTCTGATAGGCCCCCACATGCATGATGGTCAGATGTATGGGCCCTTGTAGCATTCTGGATCCTATAAAGATACAGTATATGTGTTCTCTCCCTATGTAGTAATGTCCCCCATCCTGGCTCCATCTTGTAATAATCTCCCACATGCTGGGCCTTATGTTATAACATTTTCCCCCACCTGTGCCCCTGTCTGGTAATGTCCCCATTCTGGCATCATTTCCTTCATTCTGGTTTAATGTCCCCATCCTGGTATAGTGTCCCCATTCTGATATAATGTCCCCATTTTGGTATAATGTCCCTAACCTGGTATAATATCCCCTAAGCTGGTGTAATGCTCCCAATTCTGCTATAATGTCCCCAAAGCCGGTATAATGCCCCACATCCTGGTATAGTATCTCCAGTTCTGGCATAATGTCCCCCATGCTGCTACAATATCCCCCATACTGATATAATATCATCATTGTGATATAATGTCCCCCATCCTGGTATAACATCATCATTGTGATATAATGTCCCCATTCTGACATAGTGTCACCCATCCCGGGTATGGTGTACCCCATTCTGGTATAGTGTCCCTTATTCTGGTATAATGTCCCCAATTCTGGTATAATTTCCCTATTCTGATATAATGTCCCCATTCTGATTTAATGTCCCCCTTCCTGGTATATTGTCCCCATTCTGATATATTGTCCCCATTCTGATATAGTGTCCTTCATCTTGGTAAAATGTCCCCATACTAGTATAGTGTCCCCATTCTGGTATAATGTCCCCATCCTGGTTTAATGACCATCATACTGGTTTAATGTCCCTCGCCCTGGTTTAATGTCCCCCATCCTGGTACAATGCACTCCATTCTGTTACAGTGTCTCACATTCTGGCATAATGGCCTAATTCTGGTATAATGGCCCCATTCTGGTATAATGTACCCATTCTGGCATAATGTCCCCCATCCTGGTATGGTATCTACTGAGCTGCCATCCTGGGGATGGGTTATCAATATCAGATCGGTGGGCCCCGACACGCGGCACTGGCTCTACCCATCAGTTGTTAGCAACGCTCAGATGTAAATAGTATGAAGATCTGAACATCACTGCTCCATTCACTGTACTGTGGGTCCTGCAAGTCAGCTAATATTCATGTAATAGGAGCTGATCTGCAGCACCAGGTAGCAGCCACTACACAGTGACCAGAGCTGTGATGTTCAGCTCCTCAACAATGTTTACATCAGACCTCTGCCAGAGTTTCAAACAACTGAGTAGTGGAGGTGCCACGTGCCGGACCCCCACAAATCTGATATTAATGAGCTAACCAGGGGATAGGCCATCAATATGTTTGTCCTGGAAATTCCCTTTAAGGCCCACCTGCACATACTATGTATATAATATATATATATATATATATATATATATATATATATATATATATATATATATATGCCACAGAGTGGCAAGGGGTTAATCACAGGCTCATAAAACGGACAAACAACACAAATATTGGTTCTATCTTTTACAAATTTGGGGTAGCAATTAAGAGGGCCGTTGGGTCAAAGAGAGAGAGAGAGAGAAGAGAGAGGGGAGGGAGAGATACCGGGAGATACCAAGAGAGAGAAAAAAAGACTGACCCAACCAGTGCAAGGCTAAGCCGGGCAGGCGGCAGCGGCTATTTATACCCACTGCTGATCTCTGATTGGTGGAAAATCTGGGTGTGGCTGCTCTCTGATTGGTGGAAAATCTGGGTGTGGCTGCTCTGTGATTGGTCAGCATTATGACCTCACAGTGGCGATGACTCATACCTCCTGGGTGGTTCTGTTTTCTGACTGGTGGAAATTCTAATCAGCATTATGACCTCACAGTGGCCGTGACTCATGTTTCATGGACTGTTCTATCTGGGTGACCTGAAACGTGCTGATCTCTGATTGGTGGAAATTCAAGTCATCTTCATGACATCACAATCAGCATGTTATTACTGCTGAGATGTTCCGTTTTTTCCTAAATTTCCTACGTTTTGTCCTAATTTATTAGCACATATATACCACTCATTCCTACAATCAAAGGATCAGGAAACCACTCTGAAATCAATATCCTACAATTTACCCCAACAGCAAATAAACAACTATACACAAAATACCAAAAGATATATCAGATTATTAATGAGCAAATAAAAGACACAATCACATAAAAATAATTTTTAGAAAGGTGTAGAAAAAATGCTGTAAAGTAAGAACGCTTCAAAAATAGAAATGTTAATGATTTATTTAATCAATTAACAAAATACAAGTGAATGAACAAACGAAAAATCTTGATCCAATCAATATTTGGTGTGACCAACTTTTCACTTTAAAACAGCATCAATTATTCCAGGTACACCTGCGCAAAGTCAGGGATTTTGTAATAATACAGTCAGGTGTCTGGTCATACACCATGGCTAGACTGAGCAAGAATACACAAGGAAGTTATACTACATCAGCAAGGTCTCTAAGGCACAAATTTCAAAGCAGATTGAGGGTTCAAGATGTTTAATTTAAGCACTTATGAAGAAGCACAAGAAAATGTGCAACGTTGAGGTCAGTAGATGCAGTGGTCGGCCAAGGAAACTTAGTGCAGCAGATGTATGACACATTATGGTTACTTTCCTTCAAAAGCGGAAGATGTCCAGCAGTGCCATCAGCTCAGAACTGACAGCAACCAGTGGGACTCAGCTTCACTCATCTACTGTTCAGAGAAGACTGGCCAGAAGTGGTCTTCATAGCAGAATTGTGGCGAAAAAGCCATATCTTCCACATCAAAACAAGGCCAAGTGACTCAACTATGCATTAAAACAGAGGAACCAGGGTGTAGAAAATTGGCAGGATGTGCTCTGGACGGTTGAGTCCAAATATGAATTTTCCCCCACCTGTGCCCCTGTCTGGTAATGTCCCCATTCTGGCATCATTTCCTTCATTCTTGTTTAATGTCCCCATCCTGGTATAGTGTCCCCATTCTGATATAATGTCCCCATTTTGGTATAATGTCTCTAACCTGGTATAATATCCCCCATGCTGGTGTAATGCTCCCAATTCTGCTATAATGTCCCCAAAGCTGGTATAATGCCCCACATCGTGGTATAGTATCTCCAGTTCTGGCATAATGTCCCCCATGCTGCTATAATATCCCCCATACTGGTATAATATCATCATTGTGATATAATGTCCCCCATCCTGGTATAACATCATCAATGTGATATAATGTCCCCATTCTGATATAGTGTCACCCATCCGGGTATGGTGTACCCCATTCTGGAATAGTGTCCCTTATTCTGGTATAATGTCCCCAATTCTGGTATAATTTCCCCATTCTGATATAATGTCCCCATTCTGATTTAACGTCCCCCTTCCTGGTATATTGTCCCCATTCTGATATATTGTCCCCATTCTGATATAGTGTCCTTCATCTTGGTAAAATGTCCCCATACTAGTATAGTGTCCCCATTCTGGTATATTGTCCCCATTCTGATATATTGTCCCCATTCTGATATAGTGTCCTTCATCTTGGTAAAATGTCCCCATACTAGTATAGTGTCCCCATTCTGGTATAATGTCCCCATCCTGGTATAATGCCCCCCATCCTGGTTTAATAACCATCATACTGGTTTAATGTCCCTCGCCCTGGTTTAATGTCCCCCATTCTGGTACAATGCACTCCATTCTGTTACCATGTCTCACATTCTGGCATAATGACCTAATTCTGATATAATGTCCCCATTCCGGTATAATGTACCCATTCTGGCATAATGTCCCCCATCCTGGTATGGTATCTACTGAGCTGCCATCCTGGGGATAGGTTATAAATATCAGATCGGTGGGCTCCGACACGCGGCACTGGCTCTACCCATCAGTTGTTTGCAACGCTCAGATGTAAATAGTTTGAAGATCTGAACATCACTGCTCCATTCACTGTACTGTGGGTCCTGCAAGTCAGCTAATATTCATGTAATAGGAGCTGATCTGCAACACCAGGTAGCAGCCACTACACAGTGACCTGAGCTGTGATGTTCAGCTCCTCAACAATGTTTATGACTTGCCCCCTGGGCCGTGTGGCACCCGGAACCGGGCTTTAGTGCGATGATGGGGGTAGTAGCGGCAACCCGATCCCGTGGCTCAGGGTGGTCAGACCAAATGCTGTGGCAGTCTATTTATAGATTTGAATGTCCGACTACGCCACCCGTCGATTGTGGTCAGGGATAACCGCCGCTGCAAGGCAGACCGCTGAGGCTGGTGTTGGTGTGCAGCAGAGGGATAGGACAACTCCCCACGGGAAGAGTATAGCCTCAGGGCAGTGTAAGAGGATGCTGGGGGTGATGGTGCAGACGCAGCATAAATAACACAGAGTCCAATGATGCAGTCTAGGGTTTTACTCACAGTTGTTATCCATGCCATTTCTGTCAGCAGTGACTGCCCAAGCTGTGCTGCGTCCACCAGGTGAGGGGCTCGGTCAACCCCCAGACAATTCAGGAGTACGGCACAAGACCCCCTTCTGTCTTTTCTCTGGCCTCTCGTGCCCCACCAATGACCAAACTTCTGTCCAGCTGCCGCGGATCTTTGCGGGCAAACGTTGGCCCCCGTTTCCCGCTATCCTATATGGCCCCTTCCTAGCAGGTTTGGTGGAGGGTCGCACCAATAGATGATCACGACCCCTGTCTGAGGGATAATTTACCTCCACCAACTTGGGAATCCGGTACCCTTCCACGACCTGACCCTTCACCCGATATAACGTGGGTTTGCAACGGTTGCTGTCCGTTCTGCTCTCTCTTAGGGTCCCTTCTGCCTCCTTGTTTCTGGAGCCTTTCTACTCCTCTGTCTCTCCTCTTTCCTTCCTTCTCCTTCTTCTCTTCTCCTCTCTGGCTCCGGCCTTCACCCCAGGCCTGCCTTCTGAGCAGAGCTCCTATAGAGCCTCTGCTCCCTGTCACCTCTCCACTGTACTGAACTGATCCGACTCCTCAACTATGATGGCTCCCACCTTTTATCTGCCTCTGTGTATGAGCTCAGGTGATCAGCACCCAATGAGCTCCTTCCTATGCTCCAGAAACCGTCCCCTTCTGCTCCTACATCACGGGGTTCTCTCCCCCCTCCCCACTCCAGCCAGGGACATGGTCAGTTGTGCCTGCAATTATATGGGAGCACCATCGAGCTGTCCCCTGGAAATGGGGTGAGTGTGTGTATGCAGCTACTGAGCCCTGGTCCACACTCCATCCTTACCTGGGGGTGGAATATCAGACCTCTGGTTGAGGTGCAATACCCCTGTAGCAACCGAACCCTCGGGGCGCTACATTCCCCCCTGGTAAACCACAGCACGTCCTCGGGCTGGAAAAGAGCAAAAACATTTTATTTACAAGACATGCAAAACTTTTTCAAAACTTTTTACATTAGAAAAGGCCCGGCATTATTCAACTTCCCTTCATGGGAAACACTTTCTTTTTACCAGACATTTTACTGCATTTTTAATATTACCCAAACTCTTTTGTCATATATCATATAAAACATTTTCAATACTATGTGACTCTTTTAGCAGCATATAAAACTTTTCATATAAGTAAACTCTCTTCTTCACTGGCCACTTTGCAACTTGCGACCAGGTGTCCATTTTTCTATTAAGTGCAAAACTTCAGCAACTTTCAAACATGAGGGACGCTTTGTCCAGAGGTAGACGTTGCCGTACTTTTATAAAACCAATAGGGGGCACTTTAAGAAGCGCAACTATTTACAGGGATTGGCCGCTCCCAGTCCTCGGCCGGATGGGGAAGGGGAATGGCTGCTCTCAGTCCTCAGCCAGGTGGGGAAGAGGGATGGCTGCTCTCAGTCCTCAGCCAGGTGACTTGGGGGTTCATTTTGAACGGGCTACAGTCCCAACGGGGGAAACAAAAACAGTTCCTTGTACACATTTGCTCATCAGTAACGGTATCCTCCTGATGCTCCTCCTTCTTCCTCGTACTGATCTTCAGACCCATCCAGGTCCTCTTGATATTCGAGTTCTGGTTCAGGGTGCTGCTCCTCTCTTATCCTCTGGACATGAAGGGCATACCATCCCTTTAGGCCTCGGTGTCGGGTGTAGGACACCAAGTCTCCTGGAAACAGATCCCGCTCCGGGTGGCCTTCTGGCAGGTGGCTCTCCACATCTCTCCGGGTAAAGAAACACATCCGTGTCCGTGGTTGAGTCTCGGATGAAACCCCATCCCTGCTCCTGCTGGAACTTTACTACGGTCCCGATGATTCTAGGACCTCAAGCAGCCTGGGGGTCCCGCCGGATGCGCATCTTCTGCTCCGCGCTCCGGGCCTGCAGCTGTTCCTGCCTCTGTCGTCGTGTACGCCTCTCCTGCTCAAACTGCGCCACCTGGCGGCAACAGAACTCCCGTCTGCGGGCTGCGACAACCCCATGAGGTCTTCTCCTGTCGGATCCCACTGATATTGGACCTCCTCGACCGGGAGCTGGGGAACTTCAACAGGCCGTGGGTCAGACGGGAGTGAAAGCAGAGGAGCTCCGGCCTCCGCGGGCAGGCTATCCCGGAGACTAGGGTGGATCCACCCAGGTGGTGGAGGGACTGGCTCTCCACCCGGACCGGACAGTTGGGCATACAGGTCCGCGCCCAGGGGTGGTGGTTTCGAGACCGGGGGCGCACGCGGTTGGGAGGCGCCTAGGGTGGTCAGGCCTTGCGACCGGGCCTGGAGCGGGCCGCTTCCTACCACATCCGGGGTCAGAGGGCACGACCGGGGGCGTGGTTCAGCGGCAGTCCTCGCGGCTTGCGGTCCAGGTGTTTGCGGCGGGAGCGTGGAAGCTGCAGCAGCTCCCGGGACTTCTGGCTCCGCGGCGGGATCCAGAGGTAAGGCTACGGTGTCAGGACCCGGGGCCGGGGCGTCCGCTTTACTTGCCTCCTCTGCAGCGTCGTCCTCGGCCTCCGGTCTCCTCTCTCCGTCCTCGGGGGCAGGCGCGCTGCCAAGTGCTGACAGTGCCTCTTGCTGCCGGGCCGCTACTCGACAGGCCACTTCCTCTCTCCATCCAGCGACGACGTCCCTCTGCGCTCGGACCATCCTCCGGTCCAGCTCCTCCAGTGCAGTCCACAGTAACTCAGGGTCTTCTGCGGGGAGCTGAGCCATCAGCTCCATGAGGCTGTAAGGGGACGCCTCGGCCTGCAGCAGGCCGCTTGCCAGGATGCTGGAGTTGACGCTCCTCTCCATCTCCGGGTGTGGTCTGGCGAGACTGATCCAAACCACACCCTGCCCCTCGGTTTTCTTCTCTTTCTGCCCCTGTTGGGGGTGGTCCTGGGGCAATCTGCTGACAATCACTCTCAGGGGCAGCCCCCCCACCTTGATGGACATCTCTACAGCCGCACTCATGGCTGTTGGGGGTGGGCTCCTTTGGCGCCATTCTGGGACCTGGCCCACGATGGGAGGTGACTTCCTGTTGTCTTTTGGTGCGCACATTATGGCGTTCGTTCTTCTGGGGCGGGCGCCATTTTTAATACAGTGAAACAGTCTCTTTTCAGTCACGCATTACCCGCTGGTGGCGGGTTGGTCACGATCCTGCTGACTACGCCAAAAGCTCACTCGCCCCCTGGGCCGTGGGGCACCCGGAACCGGGCTTTAGTGCGATGATGGGGGTAGTAGTGGAAACCCGATCCCGTGGCTCAGGGTGGTCAGACCAAATGCTGTGGCAGTCTATTTATAGATTTGAATGTCCGACTACGCCACCCGTCGATTGCGGTCAGGGATAACCGCCGCTGCAAGGCAGACCGCTGAGGCTGGTGTTGGTGTGCAGCAGAGGGATAGGACAACTCCCCATGGGAAGAGTATAGCCTCAGGGCAGTGTAAGAGGATGCTGGGGGTGATGGTGCAGACGCAGCATAAATAACACAGAGTCCAATGATGCAGTCCAGGGTTTTACTCGCAGTTGTTATCAATGTCATTTCTGTCAGCAGTGACTGCCCAAGCCGTACTGCGTCCACCAGGTGAGGGGCTCGGTCAACCCCCAGAGAATTCAGGAGTATGGCACAGGACCCCCTTCTGTCCTTTCTCTGGCCTCTCGTGCCCCACCAGTGACCAAACTTTTGTCCAGCTGCCGCGGATCTTTGCGGGCAAACGTTGGCCCCCGTTTCCCGCTATCCTATATGGTGCCTTCCTAGCAGGTTTGGTGGGGGTCGCACCAATAGATGATCACGACCCCCGGTTTTTGTCTGAGGGATAATTTACCTCCACCAACTTGGGAATCCGGTACCCTTCCACGACCTGACCCTTCACCCGATATAACGCGGGTTTGCAACGGTTGCTGTCCGTTCTGCTCTCTCTAAGGGTCCCTTCTGCCTCCTTGTTTCTGGAGCCTTTCTACTCCTCTGTCTCTCCTCTTTCCTTCCTTTTCCTTCTTCTCTTCTCCTCTCTGGCTCCGGCCTTCACCCCAGGCCTGCCTTCTGAGCAGAGCTCCTACAGAGCCTCTGCTACCTGTCACCTCTCCACTGTACTGAACTGACCTGACTCCTCAACTAAGATGGCTCCCACCTTTTATCTGCCTCTATGTATGAGCTCAGGTGACCAGCACCCAATGAGCTCCTTCATATGCTCCAGAAACCGTCCCCTTCTGCTCCTACATCACTGGGTTCTCTCCCCCCTCCCCACTCCTGCCAGGGACATGGTCAGATGTGCCTGCAATTATATGGGAGCACCGTCGCACTGTCCCCCGGAAATGGGGTGAGTGTGTGTATGCAGATACTGGGCCCTGGTCCATACTCCATCCTTACCTGGGAGTGGAATATCACACCTCTGGTTGAGGTGCAATACCCCTGTAGTAACCGAACCCTCGGGGCGCTACATTTACATCTGACCTCTGCCAGAGTTTCAAACAACTGAGTAGTGGAGGTGCCACATGCCGGACCCCCACAAATCAGATATTAATGAGCTAACCAGGGGATAGGCCATCAATATGTTTGTCCTGGAAATTCCCTTTAAGGCCCACCTGCACATACTATGTATATAATATATATATATCGCAAAGAGTGGGAAGGGGTTAATCACAGGCTCATAAAACGGACAAACAACACAAATATTGGTTCTATCTTTTACACATTTGGGGTAGCCCTTAAGAGGGCCGTTGGGCCAAAGAGAGAGAGAGAGAAGAGAGAGGGGAGGGAGAGATACCGGGAGATACCAAGAGAGAGAAAAAAAGAGAGACCCAACAAGTGCAAGGCTAAGCCGGGCAGGTGGTAGCGGCTATTTATACCCACTGCTGATCTCTGATTGGTGGAAAATCTGGGCGTAGCTGCTCTCTGATTGGTGGAAAATCTGGGTGTTGCTGCTCTGTGATTGGTCAGCATTATGACCTCACAGTTGCGTTGACTCATACCTCCTGGGTGGTTCTTCTGGGCGGTTCTGTTTTCTGACTGGTGGAAATTCTAATCAGCATTATGACCTCACAGTGGCCGTGACTCATGTTTCATGGACTGTTCTATCTGGGTGACTGAAACATGCTGATCTCTGATTGGTGGAAATTCAAGTCATCTTCATGACATCACAATCAGCATGTTATTACTGCTGAGATGTTCATTTTTTTCCTAAATTTCCTATGTTTTGTCCTAATTTATTAGCACATATATACCACTCATTCCTACAATAAAAGGATCAGGAAACTACTCTGAAATCAATATCCTACAATTTACCCCAACAGCAAAAAAACAACTATACACAAAATACCAAAAGATATATCAGATTATTAATGAGCAAATAAGACACAATCACATAAAAATAATTTTTAGAAAGGTGTAGAAAAAATGCTGTAAAGTAAGAACGCTTCAAAAATAGAAATGTTAATGATTTATTTAATCAATTAACAAAATACAAGTGAATGAACAAACGAAAAATCTAGATCCAATCAATATTTGGTGTGACCACCTTTTCACTTTAAAACAGCATCAATTCTTCTAGGTACACCTGCGCAAAGTCAGGGATTTTGTAATAATACAGTCAGGTGTCTGGTCATACACCATGGCAAGACTGAGCAAGAATACACAAGGAAGTTATACTACATCAGCAAGGTCTCTAAGGCACAAATTTCAAAGCAGATTGAGGGTTTAAGATGTGTCATTCAAGCACTTATGAAGAAGCACAAGAAATTGTGCAACGTTGAGATCAGTAGATGCAGTGGTCGGCCAAGGAAACTTAGTGCAGCAGATGTATGACACATTATGGTTACTTTCCTTCAAAAGCGGAAGATGTCCAGCAGTGCCATCAGCTCAGAACTGGCAGCAACCAGTGGGACTCAGCTTCACTCATCTACTGTTCAGAGAAGACTGGCCAGAAGTTCTCTTCATAGCAGAATTGTGGCGAAAAAGCCATCTCTTCCACATCAAAACAAGGCCAAGTGACTCAACTATGCATTAAAACAGAGGAACCAGGGTGTAGAAAATTGGCAGGATGTGCTCTGGACGGTTGAGTAAAAATATGAAAAATGTTGTTATTACAGAAGAGATTTTGCTCACTGAAGGGCTGGAGAGCAGTACAATAATGAGTGTCTGTGGGCAATAGTGATGCATAAGCACGGTGGAGGGTCCTGTAAGTTTGGGGCTGCATTTCAGCAAATGGAGGTGGAAATTGAGTCAGAATTATTGGTTCCCTCAATGCTGAGATATAGAGGCAGATACTTATCCATCATGCAATATCATCAGGGAGGTGTCCGATTGGATCCAAATGTTTTCTTCAGCAGAACAACAACCCCAAACATACAGCCAATGTCATTAAGAATTATCTTCAATGTAAAGAACAAGGAGTCCTGGAAATGATCTGGTCCCACCCAGTGGAGTAACTAGAGTCTGATAGGCCCCCACCTGCATGTTGGTCAGATGTATGGGCCCTTGTAGCGTTCTGGATGCTATAAAGATATATGTGTTCTCTCCCTATGTAGTAATGTCCCCCATCCTGGCTCCTTCTTGTAATAATCTCCCACATGCTGGGCCTTATCCTTTAACATTGTCCCCCACCTGTGCCCCTGTCTGGTAATGTCCCCATTCTCGCATCATTTCCTTCATTCTGGTTTAATGTCCCCATCCTGGTATAGTGTCCCCATTCTGATATAATGTCCCCATTTTGGTATAATGTCTCTAACCTGGTATAATATCCCCCATGCTGGTGTAATGCTCCCAATTCTGCTATAATGTCCCCAAAGCTGGTATAATGCCCCACATCCTGGTATAGTATCTCCAGTTCTGTCATTATGTCCCCCATGCTGCTATAATATCCCCCATACTGGTATAATATCATCATTGTGATATAATGTCCCCCATCCTGGTATAACCTCATCATTGTGATATAATGTCCCCATTCTGATATAGTGTCACCCATCCGGGTATGGTGTACCCCATTCTGGTATAGTGTCCCTTATTCTGGTATAATGTCCCCAATTCTGGTATAATTTCCCCATTCTGATATAATGTCCCCATTCTGATTTAATGTCCCCCTTCCTGGTATATTGTCCCCATTCTGATATATTGTCCCCATTCTGATATAGTGTCCTTCATCTTGGTAAAATGTCCCCATACTAGTATAGTGTCCCCATACTGGTATAATGTCCCCATCCTGGTATAATGCCCCCCATCCTGGTTTAATGACCATCATACTGGTTTAATGTCCCTCGCCCTGGTTTAATGTCCCCCATCCTGGTACAATGCACTCCATTCTGTTACAGTGTCTCACATTCTGGCATAATGACCTAATTCTGATATAATGTCCCCATTCTGGTATAATGTACCCATTCTGGCATAATGTCCCCCATCCTGGTATGGTATCTACTGAGCTGCCATCCTGGGGATGGGTTATCAATATCAGATCGGTGGGCTCCGACACGCGGCACTGGCTCTATCCATCAGTTGTTTGCAACGCTCAGATGTAAATAGTTTGAAGATCTGAACATCACTGCTCCATTCACTGTACTGTGGGTCCTGCAAGTCAGCTAATATTCATGCAATAGGAGCTGATCTGCAGCACCAGGTAGCAGCCACTACACAGTGACCAGAGCTGTGATGTTCAGCTCCTCAACAAAGTTTACATCTGACCTCTGCCAGAGTTTCAAACAACTGAGTAGTGGAGGTGCCACGTGCCGGACCCCCACAAATCTGATATTAATGAGCTAACCAGGGGCCTTTAAGGCCCACCTGCACATACTATGTATATAATATATATATATATATATATATATGGCAAAGAGTGGGAAGGGGTTAATCACAGGTTCATAAAACGGACAAACAACACAAATATTGGTTCTATCTTTTATACATTTGGGGTAGCCCTTAAGTGGGCCGTTGGGTCAAAGAGAGAGAGAGAGAGAAGAGAGAGGGGAGGGAGAGATACCGGGAGATACCAAGAGAGAGAAAAAAAGAGAGACCCAACCAGTGCAAGGCTAAGACGGGCAGGCTGCAGCGGCTATTTATACCCACTGCTGATCTCTGATTGGTGGAAAATCTGGGTGTGGCTGCTCTCTGATTGGTGGAAAATCTGGGTGTGGCTGCTCTGTGATTGGTCAGCATTATGACCTCACAGTGGCGATGACTCATACCTCCTGGGTGGTTCTGTTTTCTGACTGGTGGAAATTCTAATCAGCATTATGACCTCACAGTGGCCGTGACTCATGTTTCATGGACTGTTCTATCTGGTTGACCTGAAACATGCTGATCTCTGATTGGTGGAAATTCAAGTCATCTTCATGACATCACAATCAGCATGTTATTACTGCTGAGATGTTCCGTTTTTTCCTAAATTTCCTACGTTTTGTCCTAATTTATTAGCACATATATACCACTCATTCCTACAATCAAAGGATCAGGAAACCACTCTGAAATCAATATCCTACAATTTACCCCAACAGCAAAATAACAACTATACACAAAATACCAAAAGATATATCAGATTATTGATGAGCAAATAAAAGACACAATAACATAAAAATAATTTTTAGAAAGGTGTAGAAAAAATGCTGTAAAGTAAGAACGCTTCAAAAATAGAAATGTTAATGATTTATTTAATTAATTAACAAAATACAAGTGAATGAACAAACGAAAAATCTAGATCCAATCAATATTTGGTGTGACCAACTTTTCACTTTAAAACAGCATCAATTATTTCAGGTACACCTGCGCAAAGTCAGGGATTTTGTAATAATACAGTCAGGTGTCTGGTCATACACCATGGTAAGACTGAGCAAGAATACACAAGGAAGTTATACTACATCAGCAAGGTCTCTAAGGCACAAATTTCAAAGCAGATTGAGGGTTCAAGATGTGTCATTCAAGCACTTATGAAGAAGCACAAGAAAATGTGCAACGTTGAGGTCAGTAGATGCAGTGGTCGGCCAAGGAAACTTAGTGCAGCAGATGTATGACACATTATGGTTACTTTCCTTCAAAAGCAGAAGATGTCCAGCAGTGCCATCAGCTCAGAACTGGCAGTAACCTGTGGGACTCAGCTTCACTCATCTACTGTTCAGAGAAGACTGGCCAGAAGTGGTCTTCATAGCAGAATTGTGGCGAAAAAGCCATATCTTCCACATCAAAACAAGGCCAAGTGACTCAACTATGCATTAAAACAGAGGAACCAGGGTGTAGAAAATTGGCAGGATGTGCTCTGGACGGTTGAGTCAAAATATGAAAAATGTTGTTATTACAGAAGAGATTTTGTTCACTGAAGGGCTGGAGAGCAGTACAATAATGAGTGTCTGTGGGCAATAGTGATGCATAAGCACGGTGGAGGGTCCTGTAAGATTGGGGCTGCATTTCAGCAAATGGAGGTGGAAATTGGGTCAGAATTATTGGTTCCCTCAATGCTGAGATATAGAGGCAGATACTTATCCATCATGCAATATCATGAAGGAGGTGTCTGATTGGATCCAAATGTTTTCTTCAGCAGAACAACAACCCCAAACGTACAGCCAATGTCATTAAGAATTATCTTCAATGTAAAGAACAAGGAGTCCTGGAAATGATCTGGTCCCACCCAGTGGAGTAACTAGAGTCTGATAGGCCCCCACCTGCATGTTGGTCAGATGTACAGTACAGACCAAAAGTTTGGACACACCTTCTCATTTAAAGATTTTTCTGTATTTTCATGACTATGAAACTTGTACATTCTCACTGAAGGCATCAAAACTATGAATTAACACATGTGGAATTATATACTTAACAAAAAAGTGTGAAACAACTGAAAATATGTCTTATATTCTAGGTTCTTCAATGTAGCCAATAATAATTGGACACAATGGCCAACGATGTCAGCAGCCATCCATCCTTGACTGACTGATCACGTCCACGAGTCAACATGCTGTAAACCTGTCATGATAAGTGAGCCGATAGATAAGTTCCTGTCAGGGTGAGGGGCAGCATCCTATCACAACATATAGTTGCCCTGAGACATCTGAATGCATCGGCTTTCCTTTATGCCATTCATCAAACATGTCGTATATTTTGTGTATAGCGAGTCACAAGCCTCGCACTGCTCTGCGTCTTATCATTTGGTTCTATGAGCTGCAGTAAAACGTGACGTATATTCCAGGTGCTGACGATAACAATGCCGGTGCAGCCAGCATAGCGGTGGGCTCAGAAGATCAGCTTTGGAAAATGTTCCTCTTTACTCTGTCGCCTCATTGGGGGACACAGGACCAATGGGTGTTATGCTGCTGTCCACTAGGAGGCGACACTAGGTTTAATCTGAAAAAGATTAACGGTGGCTCCTCCTCTGCAGTATACACCCCTGGACAGCGTCAATCATCTTCAGTTTTTGCTTAGTGTCGCAAGGAGGCACACCTAAAGATTTTTACTCCATTTTTTTCCGATTTTTTTCCTTTTTTCAACGGAATTACAGATGGAGATAAGTGGGTCTCCGGAGAGACTCCCGGCATGGCTCCTTCTTCTGCCCCCTTCTAGGGGTGCACAGTTGAAGTCGAGACATCTCCCTACCATGTCGCTCCTTCCCAATCCCTCAGGTGTTGGTTCGAAGTTGAGAACCCCCTCCTTCCCCAATTCCTTTTGGTCTCTGGGTTGAGGTCGAGGCGAGAATTACAGCCCCCTGACGGTGACGACAGCCCCCTGACGGTGACGGCAGCACCCTCCCTAATCCCCCTCTGGGGTTATTAGGTTGAGACACCACAGGTAGGGTCTGTGCAGGCAGCAATATACAGCTCCCAGTAGCTGATGCTCTGCACCAACTTCCAGGAATCACAGCTCTGCTGCAGACTCCTGCTGGGGCCGGGGGACAGTGCAGGCAGATAGGCATCAGAGACAAAGGCTAGTCTTAGCTCTGTCTCTCTGCTGGCACCAGCACTCTGGTGCCTCAGGGGGACCCTTTAAGGGCCCCCCCTTAAGCTAATACCCCCACCGCCTTCACTGCCATTAAAACCGGGGGGGTCCGGTTCAGATCCGGCACCCCCCCAGACTACTGCGCCAGCCTGGAGCCCTTTTGGGCATAGATTATAAATTTAGACCGCGGCTCCGGCCTAGCCGAAGCTGCCGCCCCCCGGGCCGGAGGACCAATATGACACTACACAGTCTCATAGAAGGGGCGGAGATGAACTGAAAGGGCGTGCTTTCCAGCATACTGCCGCCCCTTTCAGCGCTCCACCCACCTTCTTCTCCGCACTCCGGCGGCCATTATCTACTGAAGGAGCGTTAACCCTTCAGTTACCGGTCGGCAGCTAGTCTCCGGGGGGCACAGGATCGCGGATGTAAACGGAGCTGGACTTCAAGAGGCGCACTGGTGGGGTAAGATCACAGCTGGAGTCTCTCACTCGGCTGTGAATTCTATAAGCTTCTCTGCATTGCTGGCCCCCTCTGCATAGCCACCCCTGTATACTATACTGGGCTCAAAGTCCAAGAGAACCAGGCAGGATTGCTATTATGCACTCTGTACAGCCTGCAGTAATACTCTCCCTAGTGGCAGCACGTATCCACATTGCCAGGACTGCAGGCAGACTGCTGCGCCAGAGCCCCATGAAGCACTTGCCAATACTTCGGTGCCTAATACCACACCGGAATGGGTCACTCAGATGTCGCAATCTATGATGCAGTCTATAGATAACCTCACATCCACATTGCTTCAGGCTTTGCAGACTCATGCCTCGGCTATGAACACTACTCAGCAAAGGGAGAGTTCCAATCGGGGTCATGATGGCACGGTCACATCCACGTCTAGATCAGGACACAAGCGAACTCACAGGTTACGTTCATTTGCGTCATCCCATACCCACACGGTCGTCCCCTTCCAGTGAGAGACACCGTACTCCCAGCTCATCTAGACCGTCCCCTGACAGGGACAGGCAACGTAGATCCAAACAGCCATCCCTGACCAGAGAAGGCCTCCGCTCCGGTTCTCCCAGCAGGAGACGCCTTAGTGATACTCAGGATTCGGAAGATATCTGTGATTCCGACTCAGACAAGGAAACAGAAGGGTCCCTAATTCCTATTCCCCCTGGCAATACAGTGCTAGTTGATGATTTAATCTCATCCATCCATCGGGTGCTGGACATCTCCGATGCACCCCTGGAGACACCAGGACATAAGATTTCCTTTGAAGGAGTCCTGAAACCGCTTAAGGTCTTCTTTGACCACCCAGAGTTTCATGCGATCCTTAAAAAGCAGTTCTCACAACCTGAGAAAAAGTTTACTAATCGCAAATATCTGGAGGCGCGGTACCCCTTTCCACAGGAGCTCACCAAACAGTGGACAGCTCCACCTGAAGTGGATCCCCCAGTCTCCAGACTAGCAGCACAGACACTCCTTTCACTGCCAGATAGCTCAACCCTCAGGGACACAGCCGACCGGCAGGTGGAACGCATGGCTCGTTCAATTTTCGAGGCCGCAGGGGCCTCCCTGGCTCCCGCGTTCGCCTCAGTTTGGGCTGCCAAGGCAATCTTGGCCTGGGCCTCCAAAATTTACAAACTGGCCTACAAGCATCTACCCCTGAACTGTCGGACCAAGCGGCTCAAATAGCAGTTGTGGCAGATTACATGCTCCATGCAGCTCTGGATTCTTCAAGGGGTGCAGCCGGGATAGCATCAAACGCCATCACGATTCGGCGTATCCTCTGGCTGCAGGAATGGAAAGCTGATGCAGCTTCAAAGAAGTCCCTCACACACCTCCCATACCTCAGTGGTCGGCTTTTTGGTGAACAGTTGAACACAATGATATCCAACACCACCGGGGGTAAGAGTACCTCTCTCCCCCAACTAAAGCCCAAACATACACTTACAAAAAGCGCAATCAAGCACGATACCGATCCTTTCGGAACTCTTCCGGCTAGTCTGTCTCGCGACCAGCACAGAATAACAACCGTGCTCCACTTAAGGACAACTCGAGGTCGACGCAAAAGTCGGACAAGACCTGGCAATCAAGGGCAAGCCAGTCAAAATTTAAAGGAGGAAAATCTCGTATTTCATCCTCATCATGACTCACGAACTCCGGAAGACACCCCATCTGTAGGCGGCCGTCTTTTGCTCTTTCACCAAGTCTGGCTGCCTATTACAGAGTACAGGTGGGTCAGGGAACTAGTGTCTTCAGGATACAAAATAGAGTTCACTTCCAACCCGCCAAACAGATTCTTTCTGTCTGTTCCCCCAAAACCCCCAGCCAAGGCTCGTGCCTTCCACCATGCGGTTTCCTCGCTTCTTTAAGCAGGTGTCATAGTATCGGTCCCCACGGCCGAACGCTTCCAAGGGTTCTACTCAAATTTATTCGTAATCCCCAAAAAAGGAGGCAGCGTACGGCCCATATTGGACCTAAAACAGCTCAACAAATATGTACGGGTACGTCATTTTCACATGGAGTACCTTCGGTCCATCATTGCGTCCATGGAGAAGGGAGAATTTCTCGCCTCCATAGACATTCAAGACGCATACCTACATATACCAATTACGCCCGCTCATCAGAGATTTCTGAGGTTCGCAATCAACCAGGAACACTACCAGTTCGTGGCTCTCCAGTTCGGACTCGCCACGGCTCCCAGAGTGTTTACCAAGGTCATGGCAGTCACCATGGACATCCTGCACTCCAGAGGCATAATAGTCGTTCCATCTCTGGACGATCTCCTCATCAAGGCTCGAACCTTCAAGGACTGCGAAATCAGCGTCTCAATCACAATCGACATTCTGAGTCATTTGGGCTGGTTAGTCAACTTAAAAAAGTCATCACCAACCCCGAGTCAGTCTCTGACCTACTTGGGAATGTTATTCAACACCCTCAAGGGTCTGGTACTCCTCCCCAAGGACAAAGCACTACCTCTCCGTATGGGAGTCCGCACCCTACTTCGCAAACCCCCTTGGTCTCTCCGGTTTGCCATGAGAGTCCTTGGCAGGATGGTGGCGGCAATAGAAGCGGTCCCATTTGCCCAGCTTCACCTCAGGCCTCTCCAACTAGCCATCCTCAAGTCATGGGACAGGAATCCTTTTTCTCTCGACAGGGAGTTTCACTAACAAAAGGAAAATCCTTTCTCAAGGGTCAATGGAAAGTTCTAACCACCGACGCGAGCCTGACGGGTTGGGGTACGGTACACCTATACCACAGAGCACAGGGCAAGTGGTCCCCAACAGAAGCGACCATGCCCATCAACATCTTGGAAATTCGTGCCATTCTCCTGGAGTTGAGAGCCTTCTATCATTTATTGGCAGCCTCTCACATCAGAGTACTGTCGGACAATGCCATAGCTGTGGCATATGTAAATCACCAAGGGGGGACCCGCAGTGCCCAGGCGATGCGAGAAGTGACACACATTCTCCACTGGGCGGAAGACACAGGTTCTGTTCTCTCTGCGGTCCACATTCCGGGTGTGGACAACTGGGAAGCAGACTTCCTCAGCCGGCAAGGAATGGACTCGGGAGAGTGGTCTCTCCATCCAGAAGTTTTTCACCAGATCTGCCATCGCTGGGTGACTCCGGACGTGGACCTAATGGCATCCCACTTCAATGCCAAAGTCTCCAACTTGATGACCAGAACACACGACCCTCGGTCGCTGGGAGCGGACGCCCTGGTTCAGGACTGGATTCAGTTCCAGCTCCTGTACATCTTTCCACATCTTCCCCTGATATCCAGAATGGTGAGGAAGATCAAGCAAGAAGGAGTTCCAACCATTCTCATCGCACCAGACTGGCCCAGACGTACGTGGTACGCTGACATCGTGCAGCTTACAGCAGACGTCCCCTGGCGTCTCCCCAACTGCCCAGATCTTCTGTCACAAGGCCCGTTCTACCACCAGAACTCAGGGGCCCTCAATTTGACGGCATGGCCATTGAGACCTTGGTTTTAACCCAGTCAGGGTTCTCGCCTGACGTCATCAAAACCATGATCAGAGCACGAAAGCCAAACTCTGCAAAGATTTATTACCGTACCTGGAAAGCTTTCTTAACCTGGTGCGATTCTCGTGACCAGACCCCATTCCCTTATTCCCTCCCCAGGGTACTTGGGCTTCTCCAATCGGGTCTGGAGGCCAAACTGTCTCTGGGCTCTCTTAAGAGCCAGGTGTCAGCTCTCTCTGTGCTCTTTCAGACGCGCATTGCTAACAAGCCGCAAGTAAATACATTTCTTCAGGGGGTTTCCCGATTGGTTCCTCCCTACAGACGGCCACTATAAACGTTGGATCTCAACCTGGTGCTGACAGCATTGCAGGAAACACCTTTTGAACCCCTTAGGGAAGTCTCACTCCGCCTTCTATCCCAGAAAGTGGTTTTCCTAGTGGCAATCACCTCGCTATGTAGGGTGTCTGAACTCACAGCACTCTCCTGCAGACAACCCTTCCTGGCTTTTTACCAGGACAAGGTAGTTCTCCATACGGTTCCATCCTTCCTTCCGAAGGTTGTGCCCAACTTCCACCTCAATGAGTAAATTTCACTGCCATCCCTCTGTCTGGCCCCGGTTCATAGAGTGGAAAAGGCTCTGCATACACTTGACCTTGTCAGGGCATTACGTATCTATGTGTCTAGGACTGCGCTGATTCTCTTTTCCTTCTTCTGGAAGGCAGCCGCAAAGGTCTACCAGCTTCCAAAGCTACCCTTGCCAGGTGGATCAAATCCACCATACAAGAGGCGTACCGCCTCAAAAATTCTCCTCTTCCAGCAGGTATTACGGCACACTCTACTCGTGCGGTAGGGGCCTCCTGGGCCATTCGGCACCAGGCTTCGGCGCAACAAGTGTGTAAGGCAGCCACCTGGACTAGTCTACACACGTTTACCAAGCACTACAGGGTTCATACCCAGTCCTCGGCAGACGAGAGCCTGGGTAGACCTATCCTGCAGGCGGCAGTGCCCCAATTATAGGGGCCTGTCTACACAATATTCGTCCATTGCTTCCCACCCAGGGACTGCTTTGGGACGTCCCATGGTCCTGTGTCCCCCAATGAGGCGACAGAGTAAAGGAGATTTTTGTGTACTCACCGTAAAATCTCTTTCTCTTAGCCTCTAATTGGGGAACACAGCTCCCACCCTGTTGCCCGTCTCGGGCCGTTGTTATGTTGAGTTCTCATATTGGTGTTTTTCTTGAGCTCGTTCATAGTTGCCTTCTTATAGGCATGGTTATGTTATCCATGTTACGTTCCTCCTACTGCTTTTGCACAAAACTGAAGATGGCTGACGCCGTCCAGGGGTGTATACTGCAAAGGAAGAGCCACCATTAATCTTTTTCAGATTAAGCATAGTGTCGCCTCCTAGTGGACAGCAGCATAACACCCATGGTCCTGTGTCCCCCAATTAGAGGCTAAGAGAAAGAGATTTTACGGTGAGTACACAAAAATCTCCTTATATAGATCCAGTGGATCCTACTTACATTTGCTGCTGTTTACATTGTATGGTTACAAGTCTATTTACACTTCAATATGACTCCAGAATAAATTTTTGTCTTTCTTATACTTGCCATATATTTTTCCCAAGGAGGGGGTTTAGGTATTGTGCTTTTTTTTTTTCTTTTTTATTTCTACTGTAATATTTCATAATATCTGTGAATAAGTCTTGAAAATAATTTGCATTGAAAAGGTTGAGATCCTCTGAATCTACAGGGATTTTTAGGAATTAAAAATCTACAGCAGTAAATCTGCAGCAGAATTTACATTTTGCACCATGTCTGGATTTAGTAGCAGCTGCCCCTTTAAATGGAATATGTCAGCAGGTTTTTGCTACCCCATTTGAGAGCAGCATAATCTGAGGCCCTGATTCCAACGATGTATCACTTACTGGGCTGCTTGGTGTTATTTTGATAAAATTGCAGGGTTTTTTTCTCATGCAGATCTCTGAATGCTGAGCTCTGTATAATAACCCCACCCACACCACTGATTGGCTGCTTTCTGTGTACACTGTATATAAACTGCCAATCAGTGGTGGGGGCGTGGTTGGACTACCTGGCTGCAGGTTTACTAGTCCTCTAGTGATAATCTTCTGCTAATAAAAGTGTGATTTTTATCAAAACTACAACAAGCAGCCCTGTAAGTGAGACGTCCCTAGAATCAGGGTCTTTGTCTCTACATCATGCTGCTCTCAACAACAACCAATATATAGTACATCCGACAAGGGGTCAATGTGTTAAAAAAGACCTTTATTATAATAATTTGGGTACATGGCGGCAAAGAAAAGAGCACACACACATATATATAGTAATACCATATAATAGTGAGGAGGTATAATGTAAATATTTGAATTGCAGACACCAGGGCTAAATAGTAGTAGCTCCAATTGTGCTAATGCATACTGATAGTATATCCTAGGTCACATAGTAAAAGGATATAATCCCAAATAATAAAAGCCAATATAGGCATTCCCAAGATAATGACCTTTTGGTATATACATATCAAGGGATGTATTATATCCAAGTAGGTTCATTCCTAAGTAACAATAATGTTGTATTGGATTCATTCATACCTGGTATATATTGTCTGCACGTCTTGCAATAGCTCTGGGCTCGGTGGTCCTACTCCTAGTGTGGCGCTCACCCCATCATGCTGCTCTCAGAATAGCCAAGAAAAACCTGCTGACAGATTCCCTTTACAAATAGCTGAAATGGCTCCTAGATACCAGAGAAGGAAAACGTTATTAAAACGGTTTTGTTTCCTAAATAGAAAAGCAAATTAAACACCACTGGATAATGTGGTGTGTGAAACCGTCCATTGGATTGCTGTTTCGGGTGGGCTCAGGAGCAGAGCCCCCATCCTACACAGCTGACATCTTGCTGTAACAGCAGCGGCCAGAGCGAAGTGTCAATCACTGCTGTTTAACCATTTATATGCCGTCAATCACTGATGGCAAGTTAAATAGCGCAATCGCCGGTACGCTATGCAATGTTACTAGAATTTTTTTTTTACTTTTCCATTTCCTTGAATTACTTGTTGTGATTTGCGGATCCATTGACTGGCCACGTGGAAGGGCTGCAGCCGATCATTCATGTCCGTAGCAGATACACATTTACATGTGTAAATAGGCCCTTATGGAAATCAATCAATAGAACGTATACCTGGATATCCAGGTTTATCCTTTGCATACATTTAAAGAGGTATAAGTCATGGCATATTACTAGGATGTCATTCTTGGGGGTCTGACAGCCTAATTTAGAAAGAAGTGGATGCATTATTTTTTTCACGCTCCCAATTTAACAATTTGAGTACAGTTGGATCTATTGTTTTTTTTATTTTTTGCACTATGGGTGGGTGGTTGGGAGCACAGCTGTGCAGGAAAAAAAAAGCTTATAGGTTCTCAATTCCTTCATTCTTGGGATCGGTGGCGGAACCACAGGTCGGACCATCGCCAATCAAGATATTATATCCCTTCACACTCATCATTGCTCCCAATTAACAATTTGAGTACGTGCATTTTTTTAGGGTATTTTTGCGCAATGGGTGGGAGCACAGCTGTTCAGGAAAAAAAGCTGATAGGTTCCCCATTCCTTCTTTCTCAGAATCAGTGGATGGAACATCGCCAATCACAATATTATATCCTTCACACTAATCCTTGCTCCCAATTATCAATTTGAGTACGGTTATACCTATTGTTTTTTTAGGTTTTTTTTTTGCACTGTGGGTGGTTGGGAGCACAGCTGTGCAGGAAAAAAAAAAGCTGATAGGTTCCCCATTCCTTCATTCTCAGGATCAGTGGTGGAACCAGAGGTTGGATCATCTCCAATCAAAATATTATATTATTCACACTAATCATTGCTCCTAGTTAACAATTTGAGTACGGTTGAACCCATTGTGTTTTTTTAGGGTTTTTGTTTTTTTTGCACTATGGGTGCAAGTTATCGTAATATGTGTCACCGTAAAAAAAAAAAACTAATAGTGTCTCCTGATTGTTCAGACACAAATATATCTGTTGAAAATAGTCTGGTATACACCAGTAAATTATAACTGTGGTTTTGCTGTTACACGGTAAAAAATCTCTATTATCCTGCTTTTGGCATTTTTTGCCGCAAAGAAAAACAGTAGTAGTGTCTCCTGATTGTTCAGACACAAATATATCTGTTGAAAATAGTCTGGTGTAGGCCCGAGAAATACAAGTGTGGTTTTGCAGTTCCACGGGTCAAATCTCTGTATTATCCTGCTTTTTTGCATTTTTTGCTGTAAAGAAAAACAGTACTGTCTCCTGATTGTTCAGACACAAATATATCTATTTAAAAATTTCTGGTATACCCCAGTAAACAATAACTGTGGTTTTGCCATTCCACGGTAAAAAATCTCTATTATTCACCTTTTGGTATTTTTTCCGTAAAGAAAAACAGTAATAGTTTGTCCCTGATTGTTCAGATTGTTTAAAAGAGTCGGGTGTAGGCCAGAGAAATAGAACTGTGGTTTTCCTCTTCCACGGTTCTAATCTACTTTATTACCCTTTTTCCATTGATGGTGCGAGTGTAAGCTATTTTACTTACTTTACAATGGGCAAGGCGCGTGGCAAGGGACATGGAAGTGGACGTTCTGGTGATGGTGCATGCAGAGGACGGGGCCGTGGCCAAGGTGAAAATGTGCCACAACCAACAGCCATATCTTCTCGCTCCCACTTCTTGACCGAATTACTAGGGAAGCACAGAACAACACCAGATCAGTGTGAACAGGTTATTAATTGGATAGCAGATAATACTTCCAGTTACCTGGGCACCACCACCTCCGGTCTGTCTTCCACACGGTCAACTCTTAGTAGCCATGAGTCTCGACCGCATACTCCTCCTCACCCTGATGCTCCTCCCTCCCACCATGCCGAGTGTCGTCAGACAGCAACTGATCCCACACTTGGACACTCTGAAGAGCTGTTCACTGGTCCATTTCCAGATTTGTGCCCCTCGCCTGCTCCGCTTGAAGTGGTGGAAGAGGAGATCCCATGTAGAGATGCCCAAATATTTGAACAGCCACGGCCAGAGGAAGTCAACGCTGGCAATTTGTCACAAGAGGTTGACGATGACGAGACACAATTGCCAGGAAGTGAGGAGGAGGATCGTGGTGCGCAAGTGGAAGAGGAGGAGGTGGTGGATGATCTAGTAACTGACCCAATGTGGCAGGAGGACATGCAGAGCGAGGCCAGCAGCAGACAGGGTGAGGGAGGCAGAGTACCCCAACAGGCAGAAAAAAGCAGTGTGGTGGCCGCACACAGAAGGCCGGCAACAGTTCCCCGTAACACCAACACGAGGGACGTTGCCAGTACAACCTGTAGGTCTTCCAGAGTCTGGAATTTTTTTAAAGACTCTGCTGATATCCCCAAAAAGGCCATTTGTACCACCTGCCATGCCAGCATCAGCAGGGGTGACAAAACTACCAGCCTGACCACCACCAGCATGATCAAGCACATGGCAGCAAAGCACCCGACTTTGTGGGGCGAACCCCAGGGTCCATGACCAGTGTCAGCGGGTGTCACCTGTTGTGTGTGCATGGCAATCCCCTGTCCATACTGCATGCAAAGATGCCCCCTCCTCTCATTCTTTATGGCAGTCTCTCAAGAGTGCAAAGCAGTCATCAAAGCAAAAGGTGGCTACTTTGAAGAACCTAGAATATAAGACATATTTTCAGTTCTTTCACACTTTTTTGTTAAGTATATAATTCCACATGTGTTAATTCATAGTTTTGATGCCTTCAGTGTGAATGTACAATTTTCATAGTCATGAAAATACAGAAAAATCTTTAAATGAGAAGGTGTGTCCAAACTTTTGGTCTGTACTGTATGTACCATCTTGACAAACTTTGAGGAGTCCACCAAGATGGTGAGTGGCGATGACGCCATCATTAGCGTCAGCATTCCACTTGTCTTTCTTTTGCAATGCTCTCTGCAGAGAATTAAAGAGGAGGCATTGCAGCCAGAGTATGATGAAATGGATCAAGAAGCCGTAGCGGTCGATTACACACAGCCCAGCCTCATCTCATCCCAACGTGCATTGGGGGACAATGAGGGAGAGGAGGAGGAGGAAGAACAGGAGCTTGTATCATGCGCTGTAGATGGTAGTACCTGTACAACTGTCATACTGTCAGTTCAGCGTGGGTGGCCTGAGGACAGGGGGGGGGGGGGGGAGGAGGAGAGCATGGTCAGTCGTCATCTTGGTGAGGACACGGAAGTCTTGCCCGTTACCAGTCTGGCACGCATGGCTGACTTTATGTTACTCTGCCTTAACCGTGACCCTCGCGTTGTCAAAATGTTGGGTGACAGTCATTACTGGTTGGTGACACTTTTAGACCCCCGCTACAAGGAGAACTTTCACTCTCTTATTCCTGAGGTGGAGAGGTCTACGAAAATGGGGCAGTACCAGAAGGCCCTTGCTGCAGAACTGTTAAAAAAAAATTCCCATCTGAACACGCTAGCGGCAGAGGTCACAGTTCATTGACCAACCAAGGCGTACAAGCGAGAGAGAGGCAACTCCAATCCAGCAGAGGCAGGGGAACACTGTCAACATTCTGGGACAGTTTTCTGAGACCTGCCCAGCTTACAGGCCCTGAGGCGCGGGGTACTCTCACAAGCAGTGGAAAGTTTCAAAAGATGGTGAGGGAGTACCTTGCCGACCGTACCAGCGTGCTCCGTGATTCCTCTGTGCCTTTTAATTATTGGGTATCCAAGCTGGACACTTGGAATGAAATCGCTCTGTACGCCTTGGAGGTCCTGGCCTGCCCCGCCGCTAGCGTGTTATTAGAGCGTGTTTTTAGTGCTGCTGGGGTAATTATAACTGATAAGCGCACTCGCCTGTCAACTGACAATGCTGACAAGCTGACCCTTATCAAAATGAACAGTAGCTAGATTGGGCCAGACTTCTCATCACCACCAAATGACAGCAGAGTAACATAAAGTCAAATCCACTGTGTTATTTCGGAAGGTGTATTCACATGCACCACTTCACACCCACACATGGGTATACGCTTCCTCATTTCGGCTGTTTTATGTTCTTCTCCTTATCCTCAGCCTCCACCACCACTATACCACTAGGGTGACCGTGGTCCGTGTTGCCATTATTGAAAGTTCCTCCGTCCTTATTTTTGTCAGCTTTTGCTTGGAAGGCATAAGCAAAGACTGTGGGAGACCCACTCCCCAATAATGGGAATAATATTTTTAAAATGCTGTACTGTATGGCTCTTGTAAGGGGCATTAAAAGCGTCTTGTTAAGCTACTGCGACCTCCACCACTTTTCCGAGGAGCATTAAAACCGTCTTGTTAATCTACTGGGACTTCCACATCTCTTCCAAGGGGCATTGAAACCGTCTTTTTAAGCTACTGGGACCTCCAGCACTTTTCTGAGGGGCATTAAAAGCGTCTTATTAAGCTACTGGTACGTCCACCACTTTTCCGAGGGGCATTAAAAACGTCTTGTTAAGCTAGTGGGACCTCCACGTCTCTTCCAAGGGGCATTCAAACTGTCTTGTTAAGCTACTGGGACCTCCACGTCTCTTCCAAGGGGCATTCAAACCGTCTTGGTAAGCTACTGCGACCTCCACCACTTTTTCGAGGGGCATTAAAAGCGTCTTATTAAGCTACTGGGACCTCCACCACTTTTCCGAGAAGCATTAAAACCGTCTTGTTAAGCTACTGGGACCTCCACGTCTCTTCCAAGGGGCATTCAAACCGTATTGTTAAGCTACTGGGACCTCCACGTCTCTTCTGAGAGGCATTAAAAGCGTATTGTTAAGCTACTGGGACCTCCACCACTTTTCCGAGGGGCATTAAAACCGTCTTGTTAAGCTACTGGGACCTCCACCACTTTCCGAGGGGCATTAAAACCGTCTTTTTAAGCTACTGGTACCTCCACGTCTCTTCCAAGGGGCATTCAAACCATCTTGTTAAGCTACTGGGACCTGCACCACTTTTCCAAGGGGCATTCAAACCATCTTGTTAAGCTACTGCGACCTCCACCACTTTTTCGAAGGGCAGTAAAAGCGTCTTTTTAAGCTACTTGGACCTCCACCACTTTTCCGAGAAGCATTAAAACCGTCTTGTTAAGCTACTGGGACCTCCACTTCTCTTCCAAGGGGCATTCAAACCATCTTGTTAAGCTACTGGGACCTCCACGTCTCTTCTGAGAGGCATTAAAAGCATCTTGTTAAGCTACTGTGACCTCCACAACTTTTCCGAGGGGCATTAAAACTGTCTTGTTAAGCTACTGGGACCTCCACGTCTCTTCCAAGGGGCATTCAAACCGTCTTGTTAAGCTACTGGGACCTCCACGTCTCTTCCAAGGGGCATTCAAACCGTCTTGTTAAGCTACTTGGACCTCCACGTCTCTTCCGAGGGGCATTAAAAGCGTCTTGTTAAGCTACTGTGACCTCCACCACTTTTCCGAGGGGCATTAAAACAGTCTTGTTAAGCTACTGGGACCTCCACGTCTCTTCCAAGGGGCATTGAAACCGTCTTGTTAAGCTACAGGGACCTCCACGTCTCTTCCAAGGGGCATTCAAACCGTCTTGTTAAGCTACTGCGACCTCCACCACTTTTCCAAGGGGCATTAAAACCGTCTTGTTAAGCTACTGGGACCTCCACCACTTTTCTGAGGAGCATTAAAACCGTCTTGTTAAGCTACTGGGACCTCCACGTCTCTTCCAAGGGGCATTCAAACCGTCTTGTTAAGCTACTGCGACCTCCACCACTTTTCCAAGGGGCATTAAAACCGTCTTGTTAAGCTACTGGGACCTCCACCACTTTTCTGAGGACCATTAAAACCGTCTTGTTAAGCTACTGGGACCTCCACGTCTCTTCCAAGGGGCATTCAAACCGTCTTGTTAAGCTACTGCGACCTCCACCACTTTTCCAAGGGGCATTAAAACCGTCTTGTTAAGCTACTGGGACCTCCACCACTTTTCTGAGGAGCATTAAAACCGTCTTGTTAAGCTACTGAGACCTCCACGTCTCTTCTGAGGGGCATTAATAGCGTTTTGTTAAGCTACTGTGACCTCCACCACTTTTCCAAGGGGCATTTAAACCGGCCAGTTAAGCTACTGGGACCTCCACGTCTCTTCCAAGGGGCATTCAAACAGACTTGTTAAGCTACTGGGACCTCCACTACGTTTCTGAGGGGCATTAAAACCATCTTGTTAAGCTACTGGGACCTCCACCACTTTTCTGAGGAGCATTAAAACTGTCATGTTAAGCTGCTGGAACCTCCACGTCTCTTCTGAGGGGCATTAATAGCGTCTTGTTAAGCTACTGTGACCTCCACGTCTCTTCCAAGGGGCATTCAAACCGTCTTGTTAAGCTGCTGGGACCTCCACGTCTCTTCTGAGGGGCATTAATAGCGTCTTGTTAAGCTACTGCGACCTCCACCACTTTTCCAAGGGGCATTAAAACCGTCTTGTTAAGCTACTGGGATCTCCACGTTTCTTCTGAGGGGCATTAAAAGCGTCTTCTTAAGCTACTGTGACCTCCACCACTTTTCCGAGGGGTATTAAAACCGTCTTGTTAAGCTACTGGGACCTCCACCACTTTTCCAAGGGGTATTAAAACCGTCTTGTTAAGCTACTGGGACCTCCACATCTCTTTTGAGGGGCATTAATAGCGTCTTGTTAAACCACTCTGAACTCCACTGCTCTTCCAAGGGGCATTGATATGTTGTTTTTAATTAACTCTAACCTCCACGACTCTTCGAACGGGCATTGCAGTTCCTCTTAATTTTTGGCAGCTTTTTCTTGGAAGGCATAAGCAAATACTATGGGAGACCCACTCCCCAATAATGGGAATAATGTTTGTAATATGCTGTACTGCATGGCTCTTGTAAGGGGCATTGCAAGCTCCTTCGTCCTAATTTTTGGCAGCTTTTGCTTGGAAGGCATAAGCAAAGACTATGGGAGACCCACTCCCCAATAATGGGAATAATGTTTGGAATATGCTGTACTGCATGGCTCTTGTAAGGGGCATTGCAAGTTCCTCCGTCCCAATTTTTGGCAGCTTTTGCTTGGAAGGCATAAGCAATGACTATGGGATACACACTCCCCAATAATGGGAATAATGTTTGTACTATGCTGTACTGTATGGCTCTTGGAAGGGGCATTAAAAGCCCCTCTTCCGAGGGGCATTCAAACCGTCTGGTTAAGCTACTGGGACCTCCACGTCTTTTCCGAGGGGCATTAAAACCATCTTGTTAAGCTACTGTGACCTCCATGTCTCTTCAAAGGGACATTAAAACAGTCTTCTTAAGCCACTCTGAACTCCACAGCTCTTCCTAGGGGCATTGAAATGTTGTTTTTAATTACCTCTAACCTCCACAACTCTTCCAACGGACATTGCATTTCCTCCTAATTTTAGTCAGCTTTTGCTTTTCAATGCAAAGGCGAATACTAAGGGAGACCCACTCCCCAATAGTGGGTAGAAGGTTTTTAGTACGCTGTAATCCACGTCTGTTTCAAGGGGCATTGCAGTTCCTCATAATTTTTGGAAAGCCTTCCATTCACTGTTTAGGCCACCACTGTACAGGCGACCCAGTTGCTATAAATGGAAAAAACTGTTTAGTTAAGGCCCTCTGACCTCCATGTCATTTCCAAGGTACATTGGAGTGCCTCGAAATTTTTGGTAGGCATTGCACTCACTGTATGCCCTATAACTGTGTAGCCAAACCGCTCCTTTTGTTACAGAAACATATCCTACAAGACATATGTGGTTGACTGGCCTGATATTGATGTGAATGGTCCCTGTTCCTCCTGCTCTCCTTTGCCACCACCTCATCCATCATTCATCACCTGAAGCTTTGTTTTAACGGGAGTCATAGAACTGGGATAGTAGCAGGAAAACATCCAGCAATCCTCGGAGGAAGTAGGAAATGCGCCAAAACGCTGACCACCTCAGGCCTTGCCGCTACTACATACATGCGCTTGCATTCCAACAAAACAAAGCAGATGCTAACTTGTATCATCATCATGGTCCTCACCTTGGCACTCTCAACTCCCCTGATGGAGAAGCCAGGGCCCACCGGAGGAGTCTGGTTCTCTGGTGGGCTCGTCCAATGCTGCCCTAAAGCAGGCCAGGCTAAGAAAAGTGTGTGGGTGGATGTTCCAAGGAGAAATAGGGGCGGCTGGGGACCGTTTATGGACACCCGGCTGCCCCCAGGCGGCTGGCGACCGAGTATGGACACCCGGCCGCCCCCTGGCGGTTGGGGACCGAGTGTGGACACCCCGCCGCCGGGCGGCTGGGGACTGAGTATGGATACCAGGCCGCTAACGCTGCCATGACATGGTGGCCAGATTCCGCCTCCACATGCCTAAAAGGCCCAATTTCAAGTGCAAGCAAGCAGTATGGTATTGCAGCCTGGGGGTGGGTGGGTGGTTGGCTGCATATTTGCGCTTGCATTGCAAGGAATGGGGGAGGTACAATTGAACCCTGCCCTGGGACAAGAACTTGCACGGGGATAGTTGCAAGTCTGCATCTTCTGATGCTGCAAGGATGACTTCTGATGGGCACACTTTTAGGCAGTGACCGGGGAGTCAGAGATGCTTCCAGGGGTCTTCCCCATGCTGTCCCCATGTCTTTTCAGCACTGTATGCATGTGTCACACAGCACATGGCCAGATAAGGTTGTAAAATGTTAAAATGACATTTCCCGGTGAATGCATTTGTCACGGTTGAAGCAATACAAAAGTGCAAAAACACATTAAAAATGCTACTTGTGAACATAGCCCAAGGTGTGGAGGAGTATTTTTTTTTTTTGTTGTTATTTATTTTTCCTTATACACAAGTCTTTACCCTGGAAAGGAACTTCCTTAACATATTTCACAGGAAAGCAGTTTCAGTTTAGTTTTTGAACGTTTTATTGTGAGCCCTTAAAAGTGGCTTAATACCTCTGACCACGTTGTTGACAGAAGTGACCTGGGGGTCAGAAATGCTTCCTGGGGCGATCCCCATGCTGTCCCCATGTCATTTGAGCACTGTCACTATCGTTTTGGGCACTTGTTAGGCTTTTAAAAGACAGCCGGGGATGCCGCCGCGAAAATGCTCGGGTCTCCCATAGACTAACATTGGGCTCCTGGCTCAGGTCGAGCAACCGAGTATCATGGCGAGCTCGGCCCGAGCTTTGAGCATCCGAGCATTTTAGTGCTCGCTCTTCACTACTAAATACCCTTCATTATTTATTATTTTTGCACTTTGCGATTTACCCATTTACTTCTAGTTACTTGGGTATTTTGCTTGCCTTTGGTTTTTCTTTGTCTAGTGTCCTTGTGTGAACATGCATTTACATTTTGCATGCACATCAATTTATGTTTCAGTTCAGACTTCTAGGTTTTTTTTTTGTAGTTCAGTGTGCTTTAGTACATATTAGGGTGTGGCCACCCTTTGTCTGAGCTGAAATGTTTATTCTGCCTCAGGTCTATGCTTCTACTAGGGGGTCAGTCTCTCTGCCCTTATCCATATGTACGTCACTTGACAAATGGTAAGGTTTTAATATTAGAGTTAGGACTGTCCCATAAGGGTTGCTATGACGTGGTGGGATAGCTTTTACATTATTTTGATCAAAATTATGTTTACTAAATACCCTTCATTATTTATTATTTTTGCACTGTGCGATTTACCCATTTACTTCCAGTTACTTGGATATTTTGCTTGTCTTTGGTTTTTCTTTGTCTAGTGGCCGTGTGTGAACATGCATTTACATTTTGCATGCACATCAATTTATGTTTCAGTTCAGACTTCTAGTTTTTTTCTTTATATGATATATATGCTGTATGTGCGGGAAGGGATAATGTCTGTACACTGCTTGCTATGTGTGGGGGAGGGAAGCTGTCGGACAAAGAGGGGTCCTGCAAACATCCAACTAATGGCCCCCCATATATATTACAGGAAGGTAGGTCAAACCCAAGGATTTTTGCTGGAGCAGCCGACCATGTGCTGTGTATGGGGCCATCTCCCCCACACATATAACCACATTCATGTATATGGGGGAGTCGGGATGTGTTGTGTGGACAAGCGTCCGGTCTAAAGCTAACTAGTGGATGGGCATCTGAGACTAAGGCAAGTTATCATCCAGAAAGTCATTCTCCAGCCTGCTGCAAAAATACCGGATAGAGAAAGGCTTATATCAGTCCCGTACGGCCTCTATCATGTGCTGATATCTAGCAGAAAGAGAAAAAATCAATTATAAACTAAATAAAATTTATTAAAGAAAAAAAAACCTCCTGCGAACATGAAGCATTTGTAGCAAAGCACAGCCATTATTTACAGAGCACAATTGTTTTACTTTATTCTATATTAGTGGCCGCTCTGTGCAAAAACTTGTGGGAAATTACTGCAGCACTAATATTGTCCGTCCAGAGAGCACCCAAGTATTCCCCAATTTCTGACTCCACCGCCCGATTGCCCCCACAAGCACAATGCTGCACCGCTGTCACCTGCCTGGTAAAGGCTCCTTTATAGGGTCCTTTCAGCTGTTGTTCACCAAGATGTGAAGTAATCCGAGTACAGGGTTTCCCATGTCTGAGTGCAGGGGTGGAGAGCAGAGAGGATCAGACAGGGACAGGCCCATACACAGACTGCTGGTATATAGAGGACAAATCTCACTGAACAGCAGCCACAAGAAGCTTCTGGATGGGGGCAGTGGGGGTGAGACAGCACTTCAGCAACGTGTTTGGGAGAGAAGGAAGAAAATAAGCAAATGAAGAAAATTTATAAAGTTCACAAGTCTGCAATGTGAGGAGGATAATTACATGAAGAAAACCCTCTAGGTGCAGCGTCCGCGTCTATGCTTCTACTAGGGGGTCAGTCTCTCTGCCCTTATCCATATGTACGTCACTTGACAAATGGTAAGGTTTTAATATTAGAGTTAGGACTGTCCCATAAGGGTTGCTATGACGTGGTGGGATAGCTTTTACATTATTTTGATCAAAATTATGTTTACTAAATACCCTTCATTATTTATTATTTTTGCACTGTGCGATTTACCCATTTACTTCCAGTTACTTGGATATTTTGCTTGTCTTTGGTTTTTCTTTGTCTAGTGGCCGTGTGTGAACATGCATTTACATTTTGCATGCACATCAATTTATGTTTCAGTTCAGACTTCTAGTTTTTTTCTTTATATGATATATATGCTGTATGTGCGGGAAGGGATAATGTCTGTACACTGCTTGCTATGTGTGGGGGAGGGAAGCTGTCGGACAAAGAGGGGTCCTGCAAACATCCAACTAATGGCCCCCCATATATATTACAGGAAGGTAGGTCAAACCCAAGGATTTTTGCTGGAGCAGCCGACCATGTGCTGTGTATGGGGCCATCTCCCCCACACATATAACCACATTCATGTATATGGGGGAGTCGGGATGTGTTGTGTGGACAAGCGTCCGGTCTAAAGCTAACTAGTGGATGGGCATCTGAGACTAAGGCAAGTTATCATCCAGAAAGTCATTCTCCAGCCTGCTGCAAAAATACCGGATAGAGAAAGGCTTTTATCACCTAAGCCAGATCTCACTGGAGGGGAAGCAAGAAGAAAAAAGGAGAAATGTAAAATAAGACACAAGTTCAGACAGTTGTCATCCAAAACTTTATCTGGTATCGACCAAGAAAATTACAATCAGTAAAAGTATAAACCACATTTAGGAAAAACACAGATGAGCTGCGGGACCATCGCTTCTTCTTCTGGGACTTTTTGGCGGACAGGTTGCTCTGCTGTCGGAGGCCTTTCTTGTTCTTGGACTTCTCCTTCATGTGGATTCTGAAGACTAGGAGGCTCCTGAGGGTCCATCTCTCCTGCCGGCAGCTCAGAGTGACTTGGAGATATGTTTCCTTCAGTCCAGGAAAGCAAGAGAGGAAAAAGATGAATGTGATGTAATAACAAGACAAAGCTAAAAAAAACATGTATAAAAAATCATGTAACTGCAAACTGCACAAAAATGACCCCAATAACATAAGTGCTGTAGCATTAAAGAACCTGCAAAACGAGTGGTGTGAAAAGACCTGGGACTTGTCAGAAATATGTAATGTTTTGTCTAAAATGACAAAAAAAAAGAAAAGATTCAAGGGATGAGCAGCATTTTATAACAGGTAAAAATATACAAATTTGTGACAAGTGACCGGTATTAAGTATTGTGGATGATAACCAGACGTTTATTTGTAATGAAGAGTTTAATGAACGTTTTGTATTCGGCCAATTGGAACCTTCCCGGAAATGTCTGCGCCGGTGATAAAATCTACTTACTAATAGAGCTCCCGACTGGACACAAAGAACTGCAGCTCATGGAGGAATGAAGCTTCTTTCCTTCTCAGCCAAGAACTTCTTATATCAGTCCCGTACGGCCTCTATCATGTGCTGATATCTAGCAGAAAGAGAAAAAATCAATTATAAACTAAATAAAATTTATTAAAGAAAAAAAAACCTCCTGCGAACATGAAGCATTTGTAGCAAAGCACAGCCATTATTTACAGAGCACAATTGTTTTACTTTATTCTATATTAGTGGCCGCTCTGTGCAAAAACTTGTGGGAAATTACTGCAGCACTAATATTGTCCGTCCAGAGAGCACCCAAGTATTCCCCAATTTCTGACTCCACCGCCCGATTGCCCCCACAAGCACAATGCTGCACCGCTGTCACCTGCCTGGTAAAGGCTCCTTTATAGGGTCCTTTCAGCTGTTGTTCACCAAGATGTGAAGTAATCCGAGTACAGGGTTTCCCATGTCTGAGTGCAGGGGTGGAGAGCAGAGAGGATCAGACAGGGACAGGCCCATACACAGACTGCTGGTATATAGAGGACAAATCTCACTGAACAGCAGCCACAAGAAGCTTCTGGATGGGGGCAGTGGGGGTGAGACAGCACTTCAGCAACGTGTTTGGGAGAGAAGGAAGAAAATAAGCAAATGAAGAAAATTTATAAAGTTCACAAGTCTGCAATGTGAGGAGGATAATTACATGAAGAAAACCCTCTAGGTGCAGCGTCCGCAACCGGAAAACCGCCCCAAGGTCCACCTGTGTCATCAGCGCCCCCCTGCTGGACCCCTAATCAGTTGTACTGCAGACTCTGATGATTGATAGTGACACTAGGTCAGCTCTTTCCCAATGGCGGCACTAGCTGACCATCCTGTGGATAGGACAGGTGCCGGATTATTCAATCCTTTCCCTCTTCCCCAACGTGAAGCAAACATCCCTCTGACCAGACAAACATCCCCCTGACCAGACAAACATCCCCCTGACCAGGCAAACATCCCCCTGACCAGGCAAACATCCCCCTGACCAGGCAAACATCCCTCTGACCAGGCAAACATCCCTCTGACCAGACAAACATCCCCATGACCAGGCAAACATCCCTCTGACCAGGCAAACATACAACCCCTTTTTTTCTTTCCCATTTTACTTGCTTTATTAATTTCACCTCCAACATTACTGACAACTCCAAGTTCAATAGTTTGATAGTCTCATCTCCTGCCTTTGTATGTGGAGGAGGCAATAAACAGCCGTATACATCCTAAACCTGTCACAAGGACTTTCTCTGCAACTCCCTACTCTCAGCTGTCCCCCTGTAACAATCCACCTTTTTCTCTTTCTCGCTCATACATTTCAGACACTTTATTAACATGTTAATCATATTTCCAAACTTACTGCATTCCACTTCATCTGATCATACATCACCGTTTAAAAGAATCACAATCACTTACTTGTCTGCTGCGGTAATTCTTGGATTGTTTTCTTGCTGTTGCTTGGTCTTATTTTGCTGTTTGCTGTCCTTAAACCACCATCTGCCGCACAGTGTCCACATCTTGTTCCACCGGGTCGCTCTTTTGATCCCTGCAACAACAGACACTATGCGAGTATGACTTCACATGTGACATTTCCAAGTCCCTTGACCATTGTGGTGCCAATGGAGTACCCCTTTTCTCGTTATCATGCCACCGAAGCACACCATTTCCCGCTAGCATGCCACCGTAGCACACCTTTTCCCGTTAGTACGCCACCGGGCACACCTATTCCCGTTAGCATGCCATCGGAGCACACCTATTCCCGTTAGCATGCCACCGGAGCACACCTTTACCATTAGCATGTGACCGCAGCACACCTTTACCGTTAGAATGCCACTGGAGCACACCTTTACCATTAGCATGCCACCGGAGCACACCTTTTCCCGTTGGCTTGCCACCGGAGCACGCCACTTTCCCGCTGGCTTGCCACCGAAGCACGCCACAGTCCCGTTGGCTTGCCACCGGAGCACGCCACAGTCCCGTTGGCTTGCCACCGGAGCACGCCACTTTCCCGTTGGCTTGCCACCGGAGCACGCCACTTTCCCGTTGGCTTGCCACCGGAGCACGCCACTTTCCCGTTGGCTTGCCACCGGAGCACGCCACTTTCCCGTTGGCTTGCCACCGGAGCACGCCACTTTCCCGTTGGCTTGCCACCGAAGCACGCCACTTTCCCGTTGGCTTGCCACCGGAGCACGCCACTTTCCCGTTGGCTTGCCACCGGAGCACGCCACTTTCCCGTTGGCTTGCCACCGGAGCACGCCACTTTCCCGTTGGCTTGCCACCGGAGCACGCCACTTTCCCGTTGGCTTGCCACCGGAGCACGCCACTTTCCCGTTGGCTTGACACCGGAGCACGCCACAGTCCCGTTGGCTTGCCACCGGAGCACGCCACAGTCCCGTTGGCTTGCCACCGGAGCACGCCACTTTCCCGTTGGCTTGCCACCGGAACACGCCACTTTCTCGTTGGCTTGCCACCGGAGCACGCCACTTTCCCGTTGGCTTGCCACCGGAGCACGCCACTGTCCCGTTGGCTTGCCACCGGAGCACGCCACTGTCCCGTTGGCTTGCCACCGGAGCACGCCACTGTCCCGTTGGCTTGCCACCGGAGCACGCCACTGTCCCGTTGGCTTGCCACCGGAGCACGCCACTGTCCCGTTGGCTTGCCACCGGAGCACGCCACTGTCCCGTTGGCTTGCCACCGGAGCACGCCACTTTCCCGTTGGCTTGCCACCGGAGCACGCCACTTTCCCGTTGGCTTGCCACCAGAGCACGCCACAGTCCCGTTGGCTTGCCACCGGAGCACGCCACTTTCCCGTTGGCTTGCCACCGGAGCACGCCACTTTTCCGTTGGCTTGCCACCGGAGCACGCCACTTTCCCGTTGGCTTGCCACCGGAGCACGCCACTTTCCCGTTGGCTTGCCACCGGAGCACGCCACTTTCCCGTTGGCTTGCCACCGGAGCACGCCACAGTCCCGTTGGCTTGCCACCGGAGCACGCCACAGTCCCGTTGGCTTGCCACCGGAGCACGCCACTTTCCCGTTGGCTTGCCACCGGAGCACGCCACTTTACCGTTGGCTTGCCACCGGAGCACGCCACTTTCCCGTTGGCTTGCCACCGGAGCACGCCACTTTCCCGTTGGCTTGCCACCGGAGCACGCCACTTTCCCGTTGGCTTGCCACCGGAGGACGCCACTTTCCCGTTGGCTTGCCACCGGAGCACGCCACAGTCCCGTTGGCTTGCCACCGGAGCACGCCACTTTCCCGTTGGCTTGCCACCGGAGCACGCCACTTTCCCGTTGGCTTGCCACCGGAGCACGCCACTTTCCCGTTGGCTTGCCACCGGAGCACGCCACAGTCCCGTTGGCTTGCCACCGGAGCACGCCACAGTCCCGTTGGCTTGCCACCGGAGCACGCCACTTTCCCGTTGGCTTGCCACCGGAGCACGCCACTTTCCCGTTGGCTTGCCACCGGAGCACGCCACTTTCCCGTTGGCTTGCCACCGGAGCACGCCACTTTCCCGTTGGCTTGCCACCGGAGCACGCCACTTTCCCGTTGGCTTGCCACCGGAGCACGCCACTTTCCCGTTGGCTTGCCACCGGAGCACGCCACTTTCCCGTTGGCTTGACACCGGAGCACGCCACAGTCCCGTTGGCTTGCCACCGGAGCACGCCACAGTCCCGTTGGCTTGCCACCGGAGCACGCCACTTTCCCGTTGGCTTGCCACCGGAACACGCCACTTTCTCGTTGGCTTGCCACCGGAGCACGCCACTTTCCCATTGGCTTGCCACCGGAGCACGCCACTGTCCCGTTGGCTTGCCACCGGAGCACGCCACTGTCCCGTTGGCTTGCCACCGGAGCACGCCACTGTCCCGTTGGCTTGCCACCGGAGCACGCCACTGTCCCGTTGGCTTGCCACCGGAGCACGCCACTGTCCCGTTGGCTTGCCACCGGAGCACGCCACTGTCCCGTTGGCTTGCCACCGGAGCACGCCACTTTCCCGTTGGCTTGCCACCGGAGCACGCCACTTTCCCGTTGGCTTGCCACCAGAGCACGCCACAGTCCCGTTGGCTTGCCACCGGAGCACGCCACTTTCCCGTTGGCTTGCCACCGGAGCACGCCACTTTTCCGTTGGCTTGCCACCGGAGCACGCCACTTTCCCGTTGGCTTGCCACCGGAGCACGCCACTTTCCCGTTGGCTTGCCACCAGAGCACGCCACTTTCCCGTTGGCTTGCCACCGGAGCATGCCACTTTCCCGTTGGCTTGCCACCGGAGCACGCCACAGTCCCGTTGGCTTGCCACCGGAGCACGCCACAGTCCCGTTGGCTTGCCACCGGAGCACGCCACTTTCCCGTTGGCTTGCCACCGGAGCACGCCACTTTACCGTTGGCTTGCCACCGGAGCACGCCACTTTCCCGTTGGCTTGCCACCGGAGCACGCCACTTTCCCGTTGGCTTGCCACCGGAACACGCCACTTTCCCGTTGGCTTGCCACCGGAGCACGCCACTTTCCCGTTGGCTTGCCACCGGAGCACGCCACAGTCCCGTTGGCTTGCCACCGGAGCACGCCACTTTCCCGTTGGCTTGCCACCGGAGCACGCCACTTTCCCGTTGGCTTGCCACCGGAGCACGCCACTTTCCCGTTGGCTTGCCACCGGAGCACGCCACAGTCCCGTTGGCTTGCCACCGGAGCACGCCACAGTCCCGTTGGCTTGCCACCGGAGCACGCCACTTTCCCGTTGGCTTGCCACCGGAGCACGCCACTTTCCCGTTGGCTTGCCACCGGAGCACGCCACTTTCCCGTTGGCTTGCCACCGGAGCACGCCACTTTCCCGTTGGCTTGCCACCGGAGCACGCCACTTTCCCGTTGGCTTGCCACCGGAGCACGCCACTTTCCCGTTGGCTTGCCACCGGAGCACGCCACTTTCCCGTTGGCTTGCCACCGGAGCACGCCACAGTCCCGTTGGCTTGCCAGCGGAGCACGCCACTTTCCCGTTGGCTTGCCACCGGAGCACGCCACTTTCCCGCTGGCTTGCCACCGGAGCACGCCACTTTCCCGTTGGCTTGCCACCGGAGCACGCCACTTTCCCGTTGGCTTGCCACCGGAGCACGCCACTTTCCCGTTGGATTGCCACCGGAGCACGCCACTTTCCCGTTGGCTTGCCAACGGAGCACGCCACTTTCCCGTTGGCTTGCCACCGGAGCACGCCACTTTCCCGTTGGCTTGCCACCGGAGCACGCCACTTTCCCGTTGGCTTGCCACTGGAGCACGCCACTTTCCCGTTGGCTTGCCACCGGAGCACGCCACTTTCCCGTTGGCTTGCCACCGGAGCACGCCACTTTCCCGCTGGCTTGCCACCGGAGCACGCCACTTTCCCGTTGGCTTGCCACCTGAGCACGCCACTTTCCCGTTGGCTTGCCACCGGAGCACGCCACTTTCCCGTTGGCTTGCCACCGGAGCACGCCACTTTCCCGTTGGCTTGCCACCGGAGCATGCCACAGTCCCGTTAGCTAGCCACCGGAGCACGCCACAGTCCCGTTGGCTTGCCACCGGAGCACGCCACTTTCCCGTTGGCTTGCCACCGGAACACGCCACTTTCTCGTTGGCTTGCCACCGGAGCACGCCACTTTCCCGTTGGCTTGCCACCGGAGCACGCCACTGTCCCGTTGGCTTGCCACCGGAGCACGCCACTGTCCCGTTGGCTTGCCACCGGAGCACGCCACTGTCCCGTTGGCTTGCCACCGGAGCACGCCACTGTCCCGTTGGCTTGCCACCGGAGCACGCCACTGTCCCGTTGGCTTGCCACCGGAGCACGCCACTGTCCCGTTGGCTTGCCACCGGAGCACGCCACTGTCCCGTTGGCTTGCCACCGGAGCACGCCACTTTCCCGTTGGCTTGCCACCGGAGCACGCCACTTTCCCGTTGGCTTGCCACCGGAGCACGCCACTTTCCCGTTGGCTTGCCACCGGAGCACGCCACAGTCCCGTTGGCTTGCCACCGGAGCACGCCACTTTCCCGTTGGCTTGCCACCGGAGCACGCCACTTTCCCGTTGGCTTGCCACCGGAGCACGCCACTTTACCGTTGGCTTGCCACCGGAGCACGCCACTTTCCCGTTGGCTTGCCACCGGAGCACGCCACTTTCCCGTTGGCTTGCCACCGGAGCACGCCACTTTCCCGTTGGCTTGCCACCGGAGCACGCCACAGTCCCGTTGGCTTGCCACCGGAGCACGCCACTTTCCCGTTGGCTTGCCACCGGAGCACGCCACTTTCCCGTTGGCTTGCCACCGGAGCACGCCACTTTCCAGCTGGCTTGCCACCGGAGCACGCCACTTTCCCGTTGGCTTGCCACCGGAGCACGCCACTTTCCCGTTGGCTTGCCACCGGAGCACGCCACTTTCCCGTTGGCTTGCCACCGGAGCACGCCACTTTCCCGTTGGCTTGCCACCGGAGCACGCCACTTTCCCGTTGGCTTGCCACCGGAGCACGCCACTTTCCCGTTGGCTTGCCACCGGAGCACGCCACTTTCCCGTTGGCTTGCCACCGGAGCACGCCACTTTCCCGTTGGCTTGCCACCGGAGCACGCCACTTTCCCGTTGGCTTGCCACCGGAGCACGCCACTTTCCCGCTGGCTTGCCACCGGAGCACGCCACTTTCCCGTTGGCTTGCCACCGGAGCACGCCACTTTCCCGTTGGCTTGCCACCGGAGCACGCCACTTTCCCGTTGGCTTGCCACCGGAGCACGCCACTTTCCCGTTGGCTTGCCACCGGAGCACGCCACTTTCCCGTTGGCTTGCCACCGGAGCACGCCACAGTCCCGTTGGCTTGCCACCGGAGCACGCCACAGTCCCGTTGGCTTGCCACCGGAGCACGCCACTTTCCCGTTGGCTTGCCACCGGAACACGCCACTTTCTCGTTGGCTTGCCACCGGAGCACGCCACTTTCCCGTTGGCTTGCCACCGGAGCACGCCACTGTCCCGTTGGCTTGCCACCGGAGCACGCCACTGTCCCGTTGGCTTGCCACCGGAGCACGCCACTGTCCCGTTGGCTTGCCACCGGAGCACGCCACTGTAACGTTGGCTTGCCACCGGAGCACGCCACTGTCCCGTTGGCTTGCCACCGAAGCACGCCACTTTCCCGTTGGCTTGCCACCGGAGCACGCCACTTTCCCGTTGGCTTGCCACCGGAGCACGCCACTTTCCCGTTGGCTTGCCACCGGAGCACGCCACAGTCCCGTTGGCTTGCCACCGGAGCACGCCACTTTCCCGTTGGCTTGCCACCGGAGCACGCCACTTTCCCGTTGGCTTGCCACCGGAGCACGCCACTTTCCCGTTGGCTTGCCACCGAAGCACGCCACTTTCCCGTTGGCTTGCCACCGGAGCACGCCATTTTCCTGTTGGCTTGCCACCGGAGCACGCCACAGTCCCGTTGGCTTGCCACCGGAGCACGCCACAGTCCCGTTGGCTTGCCACCGGAGCACGCCACTTTCCCGTTGGCTTGCCACCGGAGCACGCCACTTTACCGTTGGCTTGCCACCGGAGCACGCCACTTTCCCGTTGGCTTGCCACCGGAGCACGCCACTTTCCCGTTGGCTTGCCACCGGAGCACGCCACTTTCCCGGTGGCTTGCCACCGGAGCACGCCACAGTCCCGTTGGCTTGCCACCGGAGCACGCCACTTTCCCGTTGGCTTGCCACAGGAGCACGCCACTTTCCCGTTGGCTTGCCACCGGAGCACGCCACTTTCCCGTTGGCTTGCCACCGGAGCACGCCACTTTCCCGTTGGCTTGCCACCGGAGCACGCCACAGTCCCGTTGGCTTGCCACCGGAGCACGCCACAGTCCCATTGGCTTGCCACCGGAGCACGCCACTTTCCCGTTGGCTTGCCACCGGAGCACGCCACTTTCCCGTTGGCTTGCCACCGGAGCACGCCACTTTCCCGTTGGCTTGCCACCGGAGCACGCCACTTTCCCGTTGGCTTGCCACCGGAGCACGCCACTTTCCCGTTGGCTTGCCACCGGAGCACGCCACAGTCCCGTTGGCTTGCCACCGGAGCACGCCACTTTCCCGTTGGCTTGCCACAGGAGCACGCCACTTTCCCGTTGGCTTGCCACCGGAGCACGCCACTTTCCCGTTGGATTGCCACCGGAGCACGCCACTTTCCCGCTGGCTTGCCACCGGAGCACGCCACTTTCCCGCTGGCTTGCCACCGGAGCACGCCACTTTCCCGCTGGCTTGCCACCGGAGCACGCCACTTTCCCGTTGGCTTGCCACTGGAGCACGCCACTTTCCCGTTGGCTTGCCACCGGAGCACGCCACTTTCCCGTTGGCTTGCCACCGGAGCACGCCACTTTCCCGCTGGCTTGCCACCGGAGCACGCCACTTTCCCGCTGGCTTGCCACCGGAGCACGCCACTTTCCCGCTGGCTTGCCACCGGAGCACGCCACTTTCCCGTTGGCGTGCCACCGGAGCACGCCACTTTCCCGTTGGCTTGCCACCGGAGCACGCCACTTTCCCGTTGGCTTGCCACCGGAGCACGCCACTTTCCCGTTGGCTTGCCACCGGAGCACGCCACAGTCCCGTTGGCTTGCCACCGGAGCACGCCACTTTCCCGTTGGCTTGCCACCGGAGCAAGCCACTTTCCCGTTGGCTTGCCACCGGAGCACGCCACTTTCCCGTTGGCTTGCCACCGGAGCACGCCACTTTCCCGTTGGCTTGCCACCGGAGCACGCCACTTTCCCGTTGGCTTGCCACCGGAGCACGCCACTTTCCCGTTGGCTTGCCACCGGAGCACGCCACAGTCCCGTTGGCTTGCCACCGGAGCACGCCACTTTCCCGTTGGCTTGCCACCGGAGCACGCCACTTTCCCGTTGGCTTGCCACCGGAGCACGCCACTTTCCCGTTGGCTTGCCACCGGAGCACGCCACTTTCCCGCTGGCTTGCCACCGGAGCACGCCACTTCCCCGCTGGCTTGCCACCGGAGTACGCCACTTTCCCGTTGGCTTGCCACCGGAGCACGCCACTTTCCCGTTGGCTTGCCACCGGAGCACGCCACTTTCCCGTTGGCTTGCCACCGGAGCACGCCACTTTCCCGTTGGCTTGCCACCGGAGCACGCCACTTTCCCGTTGGCTTGCCACCGGAGCACGCCACTTTCCCGTTGGCTTGCCACCGGAGCACGCCACTTTCCCGTTGGCTTGCCACCGGAGCACGCCACTTTCCCGTTGGCTTGCCACCGGAGCACGCCACTTTCCCGTTGGCTTGCCACCGGAGCACGCCACTTTCCCGTTGGCTTGCCACCGGAGCACGCCACTTTCCCGTTGGCTTGCCACCGGAGCACGCCACTTTCCCGTTGGCTTGCCACCGGAGCACGCCACTTTCCCGTTGGCTTGCCACCGGAGCACGCCACTTTCCCGTTGGCTTGCCACCGGAGCACGCCACTTTCCCGTTGGCTTGCCACCGGAGCACGCCACTTTCCCGTTGGCTTGCCACCGGAGCACGCCACTTTCCCGTTGGCTTGCCACCGGAGCACGCCACTTTCCCGTTGGCTTGCCACCGGAGCACGCCACTTTCCCGTTGGCTTGCCACCGGAGCACGCCACTTTCCCGTTGGCTTGCCACCGGAGCACGCCACTTTCCCGTTGGCTTGCCACCGGAGCACGCCACTTTCCCGTTGGCTTGCCACCGGAGCACGCCACTTTCCCGTTGGCTTGCCACCGGAGCACGCCACTTTCCCGTTGGCTTGCCACCGGAGCACGCCACTTTCCCGTTGGCTTGCCACCGGAGCACGCCACAGTCCCGTTGGCTTGCCACCGGAGCACGCCACAGTCCCGTTGGCTTGCCACCGGAGCACGCCACAGTCCCGTTGGCTTGCCACCGGAGCACGCCACTTTCCCGTTGGCTTGCCACCGGAGCACGCCACTTTCCCGTTGGCTTGCCACCGGAGCACGCCACTTTCCCGTTGGCTTGCCACCGGAGCACGCCACTTTCCCGTTGGCTTGCCACCGGAGCACGCCACTTTTCCCGTTGGCTTGCCACCGGAGCACGCCACTTTCCCGTTGGCTTGCCACCGGAGCACGCCACTTTCCCGTTGGCTTGCCACCGGAGCACGCCACTTTCCCGTTGGCTTGCCACCGGAGCACGCCACTTTCCCGTTGGCTTGCCACCGGAGCACGCCACTTTCCCGTTGGCTTGCCACCGGAGCACGCCACAGTCCCGTTGGCTTGCCACCGGAGCACGCCACAGTCCCGTTGGCTTGCCACCGGAGCACGCCACTTTCCCGTTGGCTTGCCACCGGAGCACGCCACTTTCCCGTTGGCTTGCCACCAGAGCATGCCACTTTCCCGTTGGCTTGCCACCGGAGCACGCCACTGTCCCGTTGGCTTGCCACCGGAGCACGCCACTGTCCCGTTGGCTTGCCACCGGAGCACGCCACTGTCCCGTTGGCTTGCCACCGGAGCACGCCACTGTCCCTTTGGCTTGCCACCGGAGCACGCCACTTTCCCGTTGGCTTGCCACCGGAGCACGCCACTTTCCCGTTGGCTTGCCACCGGAGCACGCCACTTTCCCGTTGGCTTGCCACCGGAGCACGACACAGTCCCGTTGGCTTGCCACCGGAGCACGCCACTTTCCCGTTGGCTTGCCACCGGAGCACGCCACTTTCCCGTTGGCTTGCCACCGGAGCACGCCACTTTCCCGTTGGCTTGCCACCGGAGCACGCCACTTTCCCGTTGGCTTGCCACCGGAGCACGCCACTTTCCCGTTGGCTTGCCACCGGAGCACGCAACTTTCCCGTTGGCTTGCCACCGGAGCACGCCACAGTCCCGTTGGCTTGCCACCGGAGCATGCCACTTTCCCGTTGGCTTGCCACCGGAGCACGCCACTTTCCCGTTGGCTTGCCACCGGAGCACGCCACTTTCCCGTTGGCTTGCCACCGGAGCACGCCACTTTCCCGTTGGCTTGCCACCGGAGCACGCCACTTTCCCGTTGGCTTGCCACCGGAGCACGCCACTTTTCCGTTGGCTTGCCACCGGAGCACGCCACTTTCCCGTTGGCTTGCCACCGGAGCACGCCACTTTCCCGTTGGCTTGCCACCGGAGCACGCCACTTTCCCGTTGGCTTGCTACCGGAGCATGCCACTTTCCCGTTAACTTGCCACCGGAGCACGCCACTTTCCCGTTGGCTTGCCACCGGAGCACGCCACTGTCCCGTTGGCTTGCCACCGGAGCACGCCACAGTCCCATTGGCTTGCCACCGGAGCACGCCACAGTCCCGTTGGCTTGCCACCGGAGCAAGCCACTTTCCCGTTGGCTTGCCACCGGAGCACGCCACTTTCCCGTTGGCTTGCCACCGGAGCACGCCACTTTCCCGTTGGCTTGCCACCGGAGCACGCCACTTTCCCGTTGGCTTGCCACCGGAGCACGCCACTTTCCCGCTGGCTTGCCACCGGAGCACGCCACTTTCCCGCTGGCTTGCCACCGGAGCACGCCACTTTCCCGTTGGCTTGCCACCGGAGCACGCCACTTTCCCGTTGGCTTGCCACCGGAGCACGCCACTTTCCCGTTGGCTTGCCACCGGAGCACGCCACTTTCCCGCTGGCTTGCCACCGGAGCACGCCACTTTCCCGCTGGCTTGCCACCGGAGCACGCCACTTTCCCGCTGGCTTGCCACCGGAGCACGCCACTTTCCCGTTGGCGTGCCTCCGGAGCACGCCACTTTCCCGTTGGCTTGCCACCGGAGCACGCCACTTTCCCATTGGCTTGCCACCGGAGCACGCCACTTTCCCGTTGGCTTGCCACCGGAGCACGCCACAGTCCCGTTGGCTTGCCACCGGAGCACGCCACTTTCCCGTTGGCTTGCCACCGGAGCACGCCACTTTCCCGTTGGCTTGCCACCGGAGCACGCCACTTTCCCGTTGGCTTGCCACCGGAGCACGCCACTTTCCCGTTGGCTTGCCACCGGAGCACGCCACAGTCCCGTTGGCTTGCCACCGGAGCACGCCACTTTCCCGTTGGCTTGCCACCGGAGCACGCCACTTTCCCGTTGGCTTGCCACCGGAGCACGCCACTTTCCCGTTGGCTTGCCACCGGAGCACGCCACTTTCCCGCTGGCTTGCCACCGGAGCACGCCACTTTCCCGCTGGCTTGCCACCGGAGCACGCCAATTTCCCGTTGGCTTGCCACCGGAGCACGCCACTTTCCCGTTGGCTTGCCACCGGAGCACGCCACTTTCCCGTTGGCTTGCCACCGGAGCACGCCACTTTCCCGTTGGCTTGCCACCGGAGCACGCCACTTTCCCGTTGGCTTGCCACCGGAGCACGCCACAGTCCCGTTGGCTTGCCTCCGGAGCACGCCACTTTCCCGTTGGCTTGCCACCGGAGCACGCCACTTTCCCGTTGGCTTGCCACCGGAGCACGCCACTTTCCCGTTGGCTTGCCACCGGAGCACGCCACTTTCCCGCTGGCTTGCCACCGGAGCACGCCACTTTCCCGCTGGCTTGCCACCGGAGCACGCCACTTTCCCGTTGGCTTGCCACCGGAGCACGCCACTTTCCCGTTGGCTTGCCACCGGAGCACGCCACTTTCCCGTTGGCTTGCCACCGGAGCACGCCACTTTCCCGTTGGCTTGCCACCGGAGCACGCCACTTTCCCGTTGGCTTGCCACCGGAGCACGCCACTTTCCCGTTGGCTTGCCACCGGAGCACGCCACTTTCCCGTTGGCTTGCCACCGGAGCACGCCACAGTCCCGTTGGCTTGCCACCGGAGCACGCCACTTTCCCGTTGGCTTGCCACCGGAGCACGCCACTTTCCCGTTGGCTTGCCACCGGAGCACGCCACTTTCCCGTTGGCTTGCCACCGGAGCACGCCACTTTCCCGTTGGCTTGCCACCGGAGCATGCCACTTTCCCGTTGGCTTGCCACCGGAGCACGCCACTTTCCCGTTGGCTTGCCACCGGAGCACGCCACTTTCCCGTTGGCTTGCCACCGGAGCACGCCACTTTCCCGTTGGCTTGCCACCGGAGCACGCCACTTTCCCGTTGGCTTGCCACCGGAGCATGCCACTTTCCCGTTGGCTTGCCACCGGAGCACGCCACAGTCCCGTTGGCTTGCCACCGGAGCACGCCACAGTCCCGTTGGCTTGCCACCGGAGCACGCCACAGTCCCTTTGGCTTGCCACCGGAACACGCCACTTTCCCGTTGGCTTGCCACCGGAGCACGCCACTTTCCCGTTGGCTTGCCACCGGAGCACGCCACTTTCCCGTTGGCTTGCCACCGGAGCACGCCACTTTCCCGTTGGCTTGCCACCGGAGCACGCCACTTTTCCCGTTGGCTTGCCACCGGAGCACGCCACTTTCCCGTTGGCTTGCCACCGGAGCACGCCACTTTCCCGTTGGCTTGCCACCGGAGCACGCCACTTTCCCGTTGGCTTGCCACCGGAGCACGCCACTTTCCCGTTGGCTTGCCACCGGAGCACGCCACTTTCCCGTTGGCTTGCCACCGGAGCACGCCACAGTCCCGTTGGCTTGCCACCGGAGCACGCCACAGTCCCGTTGGCTTGCCACCGGAGCACGCCACTTTCCCGTTGGCTTGCCACCGGAGCACGCCACTTTCCCGTTGGCTTGCCACCGGAGCACGCCACTTTCCCGTTGGCTTGCCACCGGAGCACGCCACTGTCCCGTTGGCTTGCCACCGGAGCACGCCACTGTCCCGTTGGCTTGCCACCGGAGCACGCCACTGTCCCGTTGGCTTGCCACCGGAGCACGCCACTGTCCCGTTGGCTTGCCACCGGAGCACGCCACTTTCCCGTTGGCTTGCCACCGGAGCACGCCACTTTCCCGTTGGCTTGCCACCGGAGCACGCCACTTTACCGTTGGCTTGCCACCGGAGCACGACACAGTCCCGTTGGCTTGCCACCGGAGCACGCCACTTTCCCGTTGGCTTGCCACCGGAGCACGCCACTTTCCCGTTGGCTTGCCACCGGAGCACGCCACTTTCCCGTTGACTTGCCACCGGAGCACGCCACTTTCCCGTTGGCTTGCCACCGGAGCACGCCACTTTCCCGTTGGCTTGCCACCGGAGCACGCCACTTTCCCGTTGGCTTGCCACCGGAGCACGCCACAGTCCCATTGGCTTGCCACCGGAGCATGCCACTTTCCCGTTGGCTTGCCACCGGAGCACGCCACTTTCCCGTTGGCTTGCCACCGGAGCACGCCACAGTCCCATTGGCTTGCCACCGGAGCACGCCACTTTCCCGTTGGCTTGCCACCGGAGCACGCCACTTTCCCGTTGGCTTGCCACCGGAGCACGCCACTTTCCCGTTGGCTTGCTACCGGAGCACGCCACTTTCCCGTTAACTTGCCACCGGAGCACGCCACTTTCCCGTTGGCTTGCCACCGGAGCACGCCACTGTCCCGTTGGCTTGCCACCGGAGCACGCCACAGTCCCGTTGGCTTGCCACCGGAGCATGCCACAGTCCCGTTGGCTTGCCACCGGAGCACGCCACAGTCCCGTTGGCTTGCCACCGGAGCAAGCCACTTTCCCGTTGGCTTGCCACCGGAGCACGCCACTTTCCCGTTGGCTTGCCACCGGAGCACGCCACTTTCCCGTTGGCTTGCCACCGGAGCACGCCACTTTCCCGTTGGCTTGCCACCGGAGCACGCCACTTTCCCGTTGGCTTGCCACCGGAGCACGCCACTTTCCCGTTGGCTTGCCACCGGAGCACGCCACTTTCCCGTTGGCTTGCCACCGGAGCACGACACTTTCCCGTTGGCTTGCCACCGGAGCACGCCACAGTCCCGTTGGCTTGCCACCGGAGCACGCCACAGTCCCGTTGGCTTGCCACCGGAGCACGCCACTTTCCCGTTGGCTTGCCACCGGAGCACGCCACTTTCTCGTTGGCTTGCCACCGGAGCACGCCACTTTCCCGTTGGCTTGCCACCGGAGCACGCCACTGTCCTGTTGGCTTGCCACCGGAGCACGCCACTGTCCCGTTGGCTTGCCACCGGAGCACGCCACTGTCCCGTTGGCTTGCCACCGGAGCACGCCACTGTCCCGTTGGCTTGCCACCGGAGCACGCCACTGTCCCGTTGGCTTGCCACCGGAGCACGCCACTGTCCCGTTGGCTTGCCACCGGAGCACGCCACTTTCCCGTTGGCTTGCCACCGGAGCACGCCACTTTCCCGTTGGCTTGCCACCGGAGCACGCCACTTTCCCGTTGGCTTGCCACCGGAGCACGCCATAGTCCCGTTGGCTTGCCACCGGAGCACGCCACTTTCCCGTTGGCTTGCCACCGGAGCACGCCACTTTCCCGTTGGCTTGCCACCGGAGCACGCCACTTTCCCGTTGGCTTGCCACCGGAGCACGCCACTTTCCCGTTGGCTTGCCACCGGAGCACGCCACTTTCCCGTTGGCTTGCCACCGGAGCACGCCACTTTCCCGTTGGCTTGCCACCGGAGCACGCCACAGTCCCGTTGGCTTGCCACTGGAGCACGCCACAGTCCCGTTGGCTTGACACCGGAGCACGCCACTTTCCCGTTGGCTTGCCACCGGAGCACGCCACTTTCCCGTTGGCTTGACACCGGAGCACGCCACTTTCCCGTTGGCTTGCCACCGGAGCACGCCACTTTCCCGTTGGCTTGCCACCGGAGCACGCCACTTTCCCGTTGGCTTGCCACCGGAGCACGCCACTTTCCTGTTGGCTTGCCACCGGAGCACGCCACAGTCCCGTTGGCTTGCCACCGGAGCATGCCACTTTCCCGTTGGCTTGCCACCGGAGCACGCCACTTTCCCGTTGGCTTGCCACCGGAGCACGCCACTTTCCCGTTGGCTTGCCACCGGAGCACGCCACTTTCCCGTTGGCTTGCCACCGGAGCACGCCACTTTCCCGTTGGCTTGCCACCGGAGCACGCCACAGTCCCGTTGGCTTGCCACCGGAGCATGCCACTTTCCCGTTGGCTTGCCACCGGAGCACGCCACTTTCCCGTTGGCTTGCCACCGGAGCACGCCACTTTCCCGTTGGCTTGCCACCGGAGCACGCCACAGTCCCGTTGGCTTGCCACCGGAGCACGCCACAGTCCTGTTGGCTTGCCACCGGAGCACGCCACTTTCCCGTTGGCTTGCCACCGGAGCACGCCACTTTCCCGTTGGCTTGCCACCGGAGCACGCCACTTTCCCGTTGGCTTGCCACCGGAGCACGCCACTTTCCCGTTGGCTTGCCACCGGAGCACGCCACTTTCCCGTTGGCTTGCCACCGGAGCACGCCACTTTCCCGTTGGCTTGCCACCGGAGCACGCCACTTTCCCGTTGGCTTGCCACCGGAGCACGCCACTTTCCCGCTGGCTTGCCACCGGAGCACGCCACTGTCCCGCTGGCTTGCCACCGGAGCACGCCACTTTCCCGCTGGCTTGCCACCGGAGCACGCCACTTTCCCGCTGGCTTGCCACCGGAGCACGCCACTTTCCCGCTGGCTTGCCACCGGAGCACACCACTGTCCCGCTGGCTTGCCACCGGAAGCACGCCACTTTCCCGCTGGCTTGCCAAGGGAGCACGCCATCATCCATTTAATAAAATGGGCCACACTTAGCTTTTTCTTTTATATAATGGGTCCATATAGTTTTTCATTGAATATATTGGGCCCTACATAACCTTACATTTAATATATATATACGTCTTATCATGTCTGTCTGTCCTTCTGTCCAGGAAGTCCTGCGTCGCTGATTGGTCCGACCGTGGTCAATCAGCGACGTGGGATTTCAAAAAAAGATGGCGGCCATTAGCAGCTCATCTGCCGCACGGAGGTCAGCGGCGATGTAGCCGGGAGATGACCGGCGCTAGCAGCAGAAGTACCCCGACCAGCGGCGCCGCTGACCTCCATGCGGCTACCGTCGGGAGATCAGCGGTTAGGGCCGCTGATCTTCCGACGGAAAGTGTGAAGGGAGAACCGGGGAGCGGCGCCACCGGTCGGGATACTTCTGCTGCGAGCAGCCGGTCATTTCCCGGCTGCTCACAGTGGAAGTACCCGCACAGGCAGCGACGCTCCCCTGTCCTCACTAATACGATTCGGCGGCCACGACCAATCAGCGATATTGGCTCCAAATTTAAACACCGCTCTGCACAGAGGTCAGTGGCGATGCAGCCGGTCATCTCCCGGCTGCTCGCAGCAGAAGTACCCCGACCTGCGGCGCCGCTGACCTTCATGCGGCTACCTTCGCTAGATCAGCGGCTAGGGCCGCTGATCTCCCGACGGCAAGTGTGAAGGGAGGACCGGGGAGCGGCCCCGCCGGTTGGGATACTTCTGCTGCGAGCAGCCGGTCATCTCCCGGCTGCTCACAGTGGAAGTACCCGCTCCCCGGTTCTCACTAATACGATTCGCTGATTGGTCGCGGCCGCCAGCCGTGACCAATCACCGGTTTTGGCGCCAAATTTAAACATGCTCTCCGGTCCTCACTAACACGGTTCGCTGATTGGTCGCGGCCGGCCGCATACATATTCTAGAATACCCGATGAGTTAGAATCGGGCCACCATCTAGTTTAATATAATGGGCCACAAATTGCCTTCTAGTTATTACAAGAGGTCCTGCATAGTCTTCCATTTATTTTAATAGGCCCCATATAACCTTTCAGCATCTGAAACAACGGATACTGAAAGCCTGTGCTAGCATTTCTTCTGCGGTGTTGCTATCAGTGTGTCAAGAGTGGGAGAAGAGGGTTGCATTGACAATCCAACACAATGGGCAGCACTTTAAACACATTTTATAAGTGGTCATAAACTTGTAAAAAATTCATGAAAGAATAAAGTTATGTTAAAACCAAGCACACCATTGTATTTTCTTATGAAATTCTCAATGAGTTTGATGTGTCACATCACCCTCTTCCCATTGAAAAAAATAAAGTTAGATCCAAAATGGCCGACTTCAAAATGGCCGCCATAGTCACCACCCATCTGGAAAAGTTTCCCCCTCCCATATACTAATGTGCCATAAACAGGAAGTTGACATCACCAACCATTCCATTTAATTTAGGTGTATCCATATAAATAGCCCACCCTGTATTATTACCATTTTTATTATTGCTGTACATACTGTAGCTTTTCATTTAATTTATTGGGCCCCATATAGGCTTCCATTTAATATAATGGGCCCCACATAGCCTTCCATTTAATTTAATGGGGTCCACATAGCCTTCCATTTAATTTAATGGGGTCCACATAGCCTTCCATTTTATTTAATGGGGCCCACATATGTTTTTATTTAATATAAAGAGCCCCACATAAGCCCCTAATTAATATAATGGGCCCCACCTTGCTTTCCATATAAAATAATGGGTCCCACATAGCCCTCCCTTTTGTTATGATGAGCCTTACATATCACACCATTTCCCGATGGTCTGCCACCGAAGTACACCATTGGCTGCTGGGGTGCCACTGGAACACACTCTTTACAGTTGGGGTGCCAAAAGAGCACACCTTTCACCATTAGCATGCCACCGGAGTACACTTTTTGCCACTGGCATGCCACTGAAGCACACCCTTTACCATTGGAGTACCATCGGGCACACCCTTTACCGTTGGTGTGCCATCGGAGAACTCTATTTCCCGTAGGCCTACCAGAGGGGCCCAATATGTGACCTTTTTTGCTTACCACCGGGGCACCCATCTTGGGCTTTTTAGCTTACACCGGGGTGCACTCTTTGGCCTTTTAGCTTACCACCGGGGCACCCAACTTGGGCTTTTTAACTGCGACCGGGGTACACTCTGACCATTTTGCTTACCACCGGTTCACTCATTTTAGGCTTTTTTAGCCTGCCACCGGGGTGCACTTTTTGGCCTCATTGCTTACCACTGGGGCGCACTCTAGGGCTTTTTAGCCTACCACCAGGGTACATTCTTTGGCCTTATTGCTTATCACTGGGGTGCACTCTAGGGCTGCTCAGTCTGCCACCAGAGTCTACTCTTTGGCCTTTTTGCCATTGGTGTGCCACCAGAGCACACCCTATGACGTTGGAGTGCCACCGGAGCACACCCTTTACCTTTGGAGTGCCACCGGAACACACAATTTGCCATTGGCAAAAGTATAATGGACCCCCACATAGAATTCTATAAAGTATAATGGCCCCCACATAGCCCTCTATATAGTATAATGAGCCGCACATTGCCTTCCATGTACTATAATTTAATTTATTGGGCTCCACATAGCTTTTCATTTAATCTATTGAACCCCACATAACCGTCAATTTAATATAATAGGCCGCACTGGACTCCATTTAATATATTGGACCTGACATAGCCTTCCATTTAATAAAATGGGGCCAAAATATCCCTCTATTTAATATAATGGGCACCAAAAAGCCTTCCATGTTTTATATTGGGCACCACATAGCCCTCTATTTAATACAATTGGCCTCACTTAACCTTCCATTTAAAATATTGGGCCCCACATAGCTTTACATTTAATTTACTGGGCTCCATATAGGCTTCCATTTAATATAATGGGCCCCACATAACCCTCCATTTAATATAATGGTCCCCACATTGCCTTCCATTTATTATAATGGAGCCAAGATACATCTCTATTTAATATAATGGACAAAACACAGGCTTCCATTTAATATAATTGGCGCTACATAGCCCTTTATTTGATAAATGCGCCTCACATAGCCCTCCATATAATATTATGGGCCCCGCAACGCTTTCCATTTAATTTAATAGGCCTCACATAGCCCTCAATTTAATACAGAGGGCCCCACAAAACCTTCCAGATAACATAGTGGGCCCCAATATAGCTTTCTTTTTAATGTATTGGTCCCCACATAGTCCTCTATTTAATATAATGGGCCTCACATAGCCTTCCATTAAATATCATGGGCCCCATATAGAATTTATCATATACGTAGATGTCCCTTTAAGATAACGGGCCCCACATAGCTTTCCCTTTAATATAATGGGCCCCACATAGATTTTATTATTATATAATGGGCCCCACATAGCTTTCCCTTTAATATAATGGGCCCCACATAGCTTTCTCTTTAATATAATGGGCCCCACATAGCTTTCCCTTTAATATAATGGGCCCCACATAGCTTTCTCTTTAATATAATGGGCCCCACATAGCTTTCTCTTTAATATAATGGGCCCCACATAGCTCTCTCTTTAATATAATGGGCCCCACATAGACATCCATTTAATATAATGGGCCCTACGTAGATGTCCCTTTAAGATAACGGGCCCCACATAGCTTTCCCTTTAATATAATGGGCCCCACATAGCTTTCCCTTTAATATAATGGGCCCCACATAGCTTTCTCTTTAATATAATGGGCCCCACATAGCTTTCCCTTTAATATAATGGGCACCACATAGATTTTATTATTATATAATGGGCCCCACATAGCTTTCCCTTTAATATAATGGGCCCCACATAGCTTTCTCTTTAATATAATGGGTCCCACATAGCTTTCTCTTTAATAAAATGGGCCCCACATAGCTTTCTCTTTAATATAATGGGCCGCACATAGCTTTCCCTTTAATATAATGGGCCCCACATAGCTTTCCCTTTAATATAATGGGCCCCACATAGCTTTCCCTTTAATATAATGGGTCCCACATAACTTTTTCTTTAATACAATGGGCCCCACATAGCTTTCTCTTTAATATAATGGGCCCCACATAGCTTTCTCTTTAATATAATGGGCCGCACATAGCTTTCTCTTTAATATAATGGGCCCCACATAGCTTTCTCTTTAATATAATGGGCCCCACATAGCTTTCTCTTTAATATAATGGGCCCCATATAGCTTTCTCTTTAATATAATGGGCCCCATATAGCTTTCTCTTTAATATAATGGGCCCCACACAGCTTTCTCTTTAATATAATGGGCTCCACATAGCTTTCTCTTTAATATAATGGGCCCCACATAGCTTTCTCTTTAACATAATGGGCCCCACATAGCTTTCCCTTCAATATAATGGGCCCCACATAGCTTTCTCTTTAATATAATGGGCCCCACATAGCTTTCTCTTTAATATAATGGGCCCCACATAGCTTTCCCTTTAATATAATGGGCCCCACATAGCTTTCTCTTTAATATAATGGGCCCCACATAGCTTTCTCTTTAATATAATGGGCCCCACATAGCTCTCTCTTTAATATAATGGGCCCCACATAGACATCCATTTAATATAATGGGCCCTACGTAGATGTCCCTTTAAGATAACGGGCCCCACATAGCTTTCCCTTTAATATAATGGGCCCCACATAGCTTTCCCTTTAATATAATGGGCCCCACATAGCTTTCTCTTTAATATAATGGGCCCCACATAGCTTTCTCTTTAATAAAATGGGCCCCACATAGCTTTCTCTTTAATATAATGGGCCGCACATAGCTTTCCCTTTAATATAATGGGCCCCACATAGCTTTCCCTTTAATATAATGGGCCCCACATAGCTTTCCCTTTAATATAATGGGTCCCACATAACTTTTTCTTTAATATAATGGGCCCCACATAGCTTTTTCTTTAATATAATGGGCCCCACATAGCTTTCTCTTTAATATAATGGGCCCCACATAGCTTTCTCTTTAATATAATGGGCCGCACATAGCTTTCTCTTTAATATAATGGGCCCCACATAGCTTTCTCTTTAATATAATGGGCCCCACATAGCTTTCTCTTTAATATAATGGGCCCCATATAGCTTTCTCTTTAATATAATGGGCCCCATATAGCTTTCTCTTTAATATAATGGGCCCCACACAGCTTTCTCTTTAATATAATGGGCCCCACATAGCTTTCTCTTTAATATAATGGGCCCCACATAGCTTTCTCTTTAACATAATGGGTCCCACATAGCTTTCCCTTTAATATAATGGGCCCCACATAGCTTTCTCTTTAATATAATGGGCCCCACATAGCTTTCTCTTTAATATAATGGGCCCCACATAGCTTTCTCTTTAATATAATGGGCCCCACATAGCTTTCTCTTTAATATAATGGGCCCCACATAGCTTTCTCTTTAATATAATGGGCCCCACATAGCTTTCCCTTTAATATAATGGGCACCACATAGATTTATTATAATATAATGGGCCCCACATATCCGTCCCTTTAATATTATGGACCCCACATAGATTTATTATAATATTATGGACCCCACATAGATTTATTATAATATAATGGGCCCCACATAGATTTATTATAATATAATGGGCCCCACATATCCGTCCCTTTAATATTATGGACCCCACATAGATTTGTTATAATATAATGGGCCGCACATAGATTTATTATAATATAATGGGCCCCACCTAACCCTCCAGTTTATACACTGCAGTCGCTCTCTTTCTTCTCTTCTTTACCTAGTCCAGTCTTTCGTGACGACTTCCCGCCATGATTCGTCTTTGCAGTTTGCTGTCCAGGTTTCGGCTGCTCCGCACTTTTCAGCAGATCACCGCACTCCTGAAAAACAAAAATGTTACAAATATAAGCGACTTAAATAAATAATGCCGCCCACTGTGCCACCAAATGCAAATATGTGCCACACTGTGCCCATGAGTATATCATTCACCACAATGAATCCTGCTCCACTGAGAATATAAATCAGTCACTAGCTTGTGCCCCCGTTATAAATAGTGTTGAGCGAGCACTAAAATGCTCGGGTGCTCGAAGCTCGGCCCGAGCTCGCCGTGATACTCGGGTGCTCGACCTGAGCAACGAGCCCATGTTAGTCTATGGGAGACCCGAGCATTTTTGCGGCGGCACCCCCGGCAGTCTGTAGAAAGCCTAAAAAGTGCCCAAAATGATAGTGACAGTGCTCAGATGACATGGGGACAGCATGGGGATCGCCCCAGGAAGCATTTCTGACCCCCAAGGTCACTGTTGTCAACAACGTGGTCAGAGGTATTAAGCCACTTTTACAGGCTCATAAGAAAATGTTCAAAAACGAAAGTGAAACTTTTTTCCTGTGAAATATGTTAAGGAATTTCTTTTCCAGGGTAAAGACTTGTGTATAAGGTAAAATAAATAACCAAAAACAAAAATACTCCTCCACACCTTGGGCTATGTTCACAAGTAGCATTTTTTATGCGTTTTTGCACGTTTGTATTGCTTTCAACTGTGACAAATGCATTCACCGGGAAATGTCATTTTAACATTTTACAACCTTATCTGGCCATGTGCTGTGTGACACATGCATATAGTGCTGAAAAGACATGGGAACAGCATGGGGAAGACCACTGGAAGGATCTCTGACTCCCAGGTCACTGCCTAAAAGTGTGCCCATCAGAAGTGATCCTTGCCGCATCAGAAGATGCAGACTTGCAACTATCCCCGTGCAAGTCCTTGTCCCAGGGCAGTGTTCAATTATACCTCCCCCATTCCTTGCAATGCAAGCGCAAATATGCAGCCAACAACCCACCCACCCCCAGGCTGCAATACCATACTGCTAGCTTGCAGTTGAAATTGGGCCTTTTAGTTTTGAGGAGGCCGAAGCTGGCCACTACCTCATGGCTGCTTCGGCAGCGAGGTATCCATACTCAGTCCCCAGCCGCCCGGCGGCCGGGTTTCCATGCTCGGTCCCCAGCCGCCAGGGGGCGGCCGGGTGTCCACACTCGGTCCCCAGCCGCCCCGCGGCCAGGTGTCAATAAACGGTTCCAAGCCGCCCCGATTTCTCCGCGGAACATCCCCACACACTTTTCTTAGACTGGCCTGCTTTAGGGCAGCATTGGACGAGCCCACCAAAGAACCCGACTTCTCCGGTGGGCCCTGGCTTCTTTATCAGGGGAGTTGAGAGTGCCAAGGTGAGGAGCATGATGAGGATGATAGAAGTTAGCATCTGCTTTGTTTTCAAGGAATGCAAGCGCATGTATGTAGTAGCGGCTAGGCCTGAGGTGGTCATATCCTACCTCCTCCGAGGATTGCTGGATGTTTTCCTGCTACTATCCAAGTCCTATGACTCTCGTTAAAACAAAGCTTCAAGTGATAAATGATGGATGAGGTAGTGGCAAAGGAGAAAGAGCAGGAGGAACAGGGACCATTCACATCAATATCAGGCCAGTCAACCACATATGTCTTGTAGGATATGTTTCTGTAACAAAAGGAGCGGTTTGGCTACACAGTTATAGGGCATACAGTGAGTGCAATGCCTACCAAAACTTTTGAGGCACTCCAATGCCCCTTGGAAATGACATGGAGGTCAGAGGGCCTTAACTAAACCTTTTTTTCCATTTATGGCAACTGGGTCTCCTGTGCACTGTTGGCCTAAGCAGTGAATGGAAGGCTTTCCAAAAATTATAAGGAACTGCAATGCCCCTGGAAACAGATGTGGATTACAGCGTACTAAAAACCTTCTACCCATTATTGGGGAGTGTGTCTCCCTTAGTTTTCACCTTTGCATTGAAAAGCAAAAGCTGACTAAAATTAGGAGGAAATGCAATGCCCGTTGGAAGAGTCATGGAGATTAGAGGTAAGGTAATTAAAAACAACATTTCAATGCCCCTTGGAAGAGCTGTGGAGTTCAGAGTGGCTTAAGAAGACGCTTTTAATGCCCCTTTGAAGAGACATGGAGGTCACAGTAGCTTAACAAGACAGTTTTAATGCCCCTTACAAGAGCCATACAGTACAGCATCTTAAAAACATTATTCCCATTATTGGGGAGTGGGTCTCCCATAGTATTTGCTTATGCCTTCCAAGCAAAAGCTTCCAAAAATTATGAGGAAATGCAATGCCCGTTCGAAGAGTCGTGGAGGTCCCAGTAGCTTAACAAGACGCTTTTAATGCCCCTCAGAAGAGACGTGGAGGTCAGAGTGGCATAACAAGACGGTTTTAATGCCCCTTACAAGACACGTGGAGGTCAGAGTGGTATAACAAGACGCTTTTAATGCCCCTCAGAAGAGACGTGGAGGTCAGAGTGGTATAACAAGACGGTTTTAATGCCCCTTACAAGAGACGTGGAGGTCAGAGTGGTATAACAAGATGGTTTTAATGCCCCTCAGAAGAGACGTGGAGGTCAGAGTGGTATAACAAGACGGTTTTAATGCCCCTCTGAAGAGACATGGGGGTCAGAGTGGTATAACAAGACGGTTTTAATGCCCCTTACAAGACACGTGGAGGTCAGAGTGGTATAACAAGACGGTTTTAATGCCCCTTACAAGACACGTGGAGGTCAGAGTGATATAACAAGACTCTTTTAATGCCCCTTACAAGAGACGCTCATTATTCTGGCATTTGGCAAATATTAAAAATGATGGTAATCCTAATTGACCTAAAATGGGAAAGGTTTATTCTGATTTCATGTCAGATATTGAGAAAAACCTGCAGATGTGTCTATTTATACAGTGTATGGAAACTTCTGATTTCAACTCTGTATATATATGTATATGTGTGTATATTATATACACGGCGAAGCTCACACACCACAACACCCACAGCAGAGGAACGGGCTGCACACACACCTGCTCCTGTCAGTGCTGTGAGCGCTCCTCATGTCGCTGCTGGCTCCGCCCCTCATATCGCTGCTGGCTCCGCCTCTCATATCACTGCTGGCTCCGTCCCTCATATCGCTGCTGGCTCCGCTCCTCACATCGCTGCTGGCTCCGTCCCTCACATCGCTGCTGGCTCCGCCCCTCACATCGCTGCTGGCTCCGTCCCTCATATCGCTGCTGGCTCCGCCCCTCACATCGCTGCTGGCTCCGTCCCTCATATCGCTGCTGGCTCCGCTCCTCACATCGCTGCTGGCTCCGCATCTCATATCACTGCTGGCTCCGCCCCTCATGTCGCTGCTGGCTCCGCCCCTCATATCGCTGCTAGCTCTGCCCCTCACATCGCTGCTGGCTCCGCCCATCAGCCGCTCACAGTCCTCAGCAATATGGAGACATCCGCACTGATCAGAATCCTCGGGGGCGTGGCCTGTCACTGTAGTCACACAAGGGTTGTCATGGAGATCTCAAGGGAAGGCAGGTGGGCGGGGCTTAGAGCAGGAAGTAGAAGCCGTGCAGTGTGATTGGCTCCTTACCTTCTGCCAGTAATGGAGCAGATATATGGCTCCTATATAATGGAGGGGGCTCAGGAGGGGTTCCCCACCCTAAAGGTCAGGGGATAAATAATACTGGACATGAGCGAGGGCAGGAGGACATTATTCTATATTGTAAGAAATCTGATTTCTTCTTTCCTCACAGTTTTTCCTGTGCAAGGCCACATGTATTGTGCGATAATCTGTGAATATGGGGGGGATCTGCTCCTCACATCCACATCAATCCCCCCACGTCTGAGCTCTCCCTTACAGGGGTCTTCTGCTCTGCACATTGATGCCGTATCCATGGAGATGACATCATGGCCGGTACATGCGGATCTCCCCGATGGGACCCTCATGTATCTGGAGGACGAGGCACTGCTGCTCCTCGGGGAGAGGGGGCACAATTCCTGTACACATGATACAGGGGCTTCTGCCATCTCTGGGCTGAGAATAATGCTGGCAGCGCGCAGTCTACATGATGTGAGGATTACAAGTCTGCAGTCACAGAGAGTCACACAGATGACTGCAGCCTTCAGCTTCACACCGGACAATCCCTTTAAATACATGTATATTGGTCTAAAAAGACTTTTTACTATTTTGCTTCTTGTAACATTTGCTCTGTTCGGCCTTTACCAGCTTTTTGTTTCCCAGCAGCACATTGATGGCTGCAGAATGAGTTAACTTGAGATTCAGTCAGTGAGCTCCTTATGATGTGGAGTTTCTAGCGCTTTTATTTCTGCGATGATTTATGACCGGATCAGAGATCAGCCCAACTTTCATGCTGGTCTGTGAACATAATCAGCACAGAGAAGGTCAGAATGAGCTCACTGATAAATTCTCAGTGAGCTCATTCTGCAACTAGCAATGCAAAGGAAATAAAAAAGCCAAATTGTTTATGAAACGTTATTGAAAAAATATTTGTATGTATATATTTAGCCCAAAATGTCTGAGTGTCCATATCCTTAGTACCAGCACAGCTGAGGATTTGGTATAATCAGGGGCGTACATAGGACGCAGAAATTCTAATTGGGCCCCCCCCCCAGCAATAAAAATGTAAATAATTGTCGGGGTCGCAGAAGATCAGATCTCACAACCTTCCAGCCTTTACATAGTAATTTTCCTCCTGCTGAAGTCCTAGATCCCTTTTTCATTGCCCATAAAGTGTGGTGCCAACAAAAGTGCCCCCCAAACACGGTATGATACCCCCATGGTGAATTCCTCCATATGCGCAGTACAATGACCCTACTGTACCCGACCTCAACTCCCAGGGTAAAGTATGATCCCCCAACTGCCCCACACCTCTCCACACTCCATAGAGTATAATGCACTCAGTATAAGACTCTCGCCATGGTTCTCCACACAGTATAAGGCACTCGCCATGGTCCTCCACGCAGTATAATGCACTCCCTCGTGGTCCTCCACGCAGTATAATACACTCCCACGTGGTCCTCCACACAGTACAATGCACTCCCCGTGGTCCTCCACACAGTATAATGCACTCCCACATGGTCCTCCACGCAGTATAATGCACTCCCACGTGGTCCTCCACACAGTACAATGCACTCCCCGTGGTCCTCCACACAGTATAATGCACTCCCCCATGGTCCTCCACACAGTACAATGCACTCCCCGTGGTCCTCCACACAGTATAATGCACTCCCCCATGGTCCTCCACACAGTACAATGCACTCCCCCATGGTCCTCCACACTGTACAATGTACTCCCCCATGGTCCTCCACACAGTATAAAGCCCCCGTCTCACATAGCAATATCGCTAGCGAGATCGCTGCTGTGTCACGGTTTTGGTGACTCACCAGCGATGTCGCTATGTGTGACACTTTGCAACGATCAGGCCCCTGCTGTGAGGTTGCTGATCGCTGCAAAGTGTCCTGGACCATTTTTTGGTCGTTGGCCTCCCGCTGGCCAGCACACATCGCTGTGTGTGACCAGCGGGACCGACGATCTGGCTGGTAACCATGGTAAACATCGGGTTACTAGGGGCACGCGCGCACTTAGTAACCCGCTGTTTACCATGGATACCACTCTGCTACGGTGCGCGGAGGCTACCGTTCACCTTAGCAGAGTGGTATCCATGATAAACAGCGGGTTACTAGGGGCACACGCGCACTTAGTAACCCGATGTTTACCATAGTTACCAGCCTGCTCCTGCTTAAGCAGCAGGCTGGTAACAGGAGCAGGACATCGTGGAACGATTCTTTCCACGATATCGCTGCTCCCCTGATCGCTGGTGAGCCTGCCTGTTTGACAGCTCACCAGCGATGTATTAGCGATGCAGCAACGATCCCTGACAGGTCGTATCGTTGTCGGGATCGCTGCTGCATCGCTTAGTGTGACGGGGCCTTAAGACACTCGCCATGGTTCTCCACTCAGTATAATGCATTCCCCCATGGTCCTGTACGCAGTATAATGCAGCCCCCCATAGGGTAAAATGCAGCCCCCCCCACCCGTAGGGTAAAATGCAGCCCCAGTCCTCCAGTATTATCAGTACACAATGATTTAAAAAATAAATACATACTTACCGCTCCTCGTTCCCCGCTGCTTCAGTCTCTGCAGCTGATCACCTCAGCAGCTGCCAGCTCCACTGTCTGACACAGCGTGGCGCGTCATCATGCTGCTGCGTCAGACGCAGAGGAGGAATGATGGGAGAGGGAGTGTCACATGATGCTCCCTCCTCCAGGTTTTCGTGGGCCCGGGCGAAAGAGTCTCAGTGGCCCCTTTAACACATCCAACCATTCATGATGCACAGATACAGCAGAGAAATTATAGATATAGGTATAGTACAATGCCAAAAATTTCACTGACTTCTTACATTTCATGAGTGATATCTACTGTAAATTCTACAATAGCTCAGAAACCGGTGAATCCTCACAGCGCACAGTGCAGACCGGACAGTATAGTCCTCCATACAGTGTTATTGCACCACATAGTCCTCCATACAGTATTATGAGCCCTATATAATGCTCCATACAAAATACTGGATCCCATATAATTCACCATAGAGAATACTGCCTGGTCCCCATGTAATGCCATATGCAGGCTAGACCCCATACAGAGGCCCCACAAGCCCGCTGCATCCTCCCCGGGGCCCCCACAAGCCGGCTGCATCCCCCCAGGGCCCCCCTCAAGCCTGCATCACTCCCCCCAGAGCCCCCACATGCCTGCAGCATCCCCCCCATAGACCCCACAAGCCTGCAGCATCCCCCCCAGAGCACCCACAAGCCCACAGCATCCCCTCCAGGGCCCCACAAGCCCGCAGAATCCCCCCCAGGGCCCCACAAGCCCGCAGCATCCCCTTAGGGCCCCCACAAGCCCGCAGCATCCCCCCGGGGCCCCCACAAGCCCTGGACCGTACCTGCATCACCACCAGTAAAGGTATTGAAGTTTACCCTTGTGTGTGTGCCTGTACTTCCTCTGGGACCGTCCTGCCGTCTCCCTCCTGCTTCCACCATCTTTCTACACCTCTACACTGCCCTGAGGCCTGCTCTACCTGTGGGGAGCCGTTCCATCATAGCTGCCCCTAACATCAGCCTCAGTGGACTGTCGCAGCGCTGGTAACCTCTTACCAGAATCCACAGGTGGCGTCACGACAATTTCCCCTATAAGCATTCCCCCCCCCTTTGAGTGACCGCCCTGGGCCACGGACTGGGCCAGCCACCGTGATATCCCCCGGCAACCAGAGGCCCGGCTGCCGAGTGCCCCACGGCCCTGGGGGCGAGTCACTATGCACAGTGGTTCATGAATTAATATTCACAGTGACCCTCCATCCTGTGATTAAAAGGGTCCGTACATTTGACACCTCCGTCTGACTCCCACAGTCTCCTCCGCACAGATCGATATTAAGATGGCCACCGCAATGGCATGGGGAGTGCAGCGGTGAGTCCAGAGCGCAGCTCCTCGCTCTAAAATGCCCATCAGAAAGAAGAGGTCAGACATTTATTTTCTATGTGCGCTCTATTATCCTATTTATCAAACATCAGCACTACAAGAATCCGTCCTGAGCCGTGCTGGGATCTTTGAACGTGGGCCCCCGGGAGGATCGGGCCCCTCATGGTGGAGCAGATCACACTCATTATAATCCATTACTGATAGAAGATACATAAACAACAACACAGGATGATTGTAAAACAGTGAGGTAATATTTTATTGAGCCACCAAACACACAATAAACATATCGAACAGTCCCAGCAAATACCTAATATGGTGCAAATTACAGAGTCTCACCCTTCCGCTGACTCGCTGGGATTACAGCAGCTGCCAATCCGAGGGGCTTCTGGGGCTGACTACCCCCACCAATGGCACCCCCACCAAAGAGCACCCACAAAGAGGAGGTAACAACAAGCTTAGAAAGCTGACAGTCCATTGAGGTACGTGGCCAGGAGACCAGAAAGTTCCAACCTGGCTTCTCCGAACATATCCATGGAACTAGGTGACCGGAAGGTCCCGACTTGGCTTTTTCCGAGCATATTCACGAGTTCCAGGTGTCCGGAGTGTCCCAACCTGGCTACTCCAAACATCTCCATGGGACCAGGTGACTGGTGGGTCCCAACCTGGTTTTCCCAGATGTATCCATGGGTTCTATAGTAGTCAATGGAGCAGATCTGTATTCCTCCAGCCAGGGCTGTGGTCCCTTAAGCTGGCATCCTGTAGAAACCAAATCTGTGTCCCTCTTAATGGATTCATGGTGTTCTGTAGAGCTGTCCCATAGAGTGTTCCTGACAGTGGTTTTGTAAAAAGACTCCTTTATGTAGTTCACAACTGTCCTTCTTCATGACTTCATTCACAGGTCAAGAGAAAGGGGTGGTGTTACTAATTTCCATTACTGGAGCATCCACAGTTCATCCCCCAATGTTGACTTGCAAACATTGCAAACATTGAAGGATAAACTATAAATTCCGAAACAATGCAAGTCAACAAATTGCATGGACTTCTAAAATGGTAATCAACATATTTAGCAAACATCCATTGTTCAAAGAGCCTGCGTCCCTGTATTGCAAAGATAACAGTACAATAAACCAGAAGAGTTGATATAAGAGGTAAATAACCATTTATCAATTAACAAATATCACCTCAACCTACAAGATGAGTCAACATTCAGACTCATGACAAAAGATCATGTGCGTTGACCAACCGAAGAAAGAAACACATAAATTCAATAGTTAATAATTCAGGCAATAGTCTATCATTCTGGGCCTATGGAATTTACATCTGGATAATTACGATTAAATGCTGTGTCGTCACAGGCCCCTTTAGTTTTAGGGACTGGCAGGGGTCCTTTACAGTTGCTCTCCCACTAGTTGATCCTTCTTTCCTTTACTCCGTTTCAATAAAATATTTGGAAATATACAAAGTAAAAACTCAAATATAATTTTTTTTCTTACATTAAAACTAGATTTTATTAAAATAAACCCCCAAAAAACAAGAACAAAAAAACTAAACCTGATTAACATCGCAGAGAACAACAACCCAAACTGTACAACGATCACATGATTTATCCGGCACGAAAAACAGCATCAAGAATAAAATAGTAAGAATTAATGGCAAAATTGTAGCTTTTGTTCATTTTGTCTCTATACTGCACGATAAACGCTGGAAAGAAAAAATATAAGAACCATTCCTGGGGTTTTGCCATTGAATGCTGGAAAAAATAAAAAAACATCAGCAGAATTGTTTTTTATTAATCTCACGCAAAAGAAAAATGGAATAAAAATTATAAAAACGTCTGTTCCCCAAAATGTTACCAGTGAATCCTATAGCGGCTCCGCATGGACCGAAACTGGTAAACTAAAAACTCCTGCATGCCCCGTGTGTGTGTATGTATATATATATATATATATATATATATACATACACATATATATATATACTCCTCTGTACTATATACATGACAGAGCTCACACACCACAACACGCTCCGCTGCGGCGCCACAAAAAGAGTGGACCTGGCTGCACACACACCTGCTCGTGTCACCTGTATACACAGTTGAAACCAGAAATTTACATACACTATATAAATGTTAGAACCCTCCTGTTTGTTTTTTCCATCTTGTGTTTTGTGGTCACAAGACCATCTGCCTTTATATTCCAGCTCCGCCCTTTTGGCTGTGTTGGACTTCAGTGTTGTTTGACTGCTTTTCTAGCCAGGTGCTTCTGTGCCTTTCTCTGTCAGTTCGCTTGGTCCTTCTGGGACCTCTACTACCTTTTTGTCAGTTTATCTTTTTGTGTTCTGTAACAACTTCTCTGTTTAGGAGATGTCCCATTTTTGTTCCAGTCCTTAGTTCTTTTAGGGACCCCTCTCCTTTATGCTATAGGTCTTCGTTCAGAGTAGCCGAGGACTAAGGCGGGTCTGTTCGCTAGGAACAGGCAGCCCGCTACATCGTAGGGATTCAGCTTAGTCTTACTGTAGGGATAGCTTTCTCCTTTCTTTCCTTAGTACTTGTTGCAGATCATAACAATAAAAAGACACATCTGCATGTTTTTCTCAATATCTGACATGAAATCAGAATAAACCTTCCCGTTTTAGGTCAATTAGGATTACCATAATTTTTAAGATTTGCCAAATGCCAGAATAATAAGAGAGAGAGAATGTTTTAAAGCATTTTTATTACTTACTGCAAAGTCATAAGTTTACATACAGTAATATTGCTATACCTTTAAAAAATTCTGGACAGCCCATATGATGATGTCATGTGTTTGGAAACTTCTGATAGTTTTTTTGGCAACATCTCAGTTAATTAGAGACACACCTGTGGATGTATTTTAATGCACACCTGAAACACACTGCTTCTTTGTGTAGCATCATGGGAAAGTCTAAAGAAATCAACCAAGATATCAGGAAGAGAATTGTGGACTTGCACAAGTCTGGCTCATCCTTGGGTACAATTTCAAGATACCTGAAGGTGTCTCGTTAATCTGGGGGACTTGTCTATATACCGTATGCTGTGTGGGGCGGGACTTGTCTATAAACCGTATGCTGTGTGGGGGGGGGACTTGTCTATATACCGTATGCTGTGTGGGGGACTTGTCTATATACTGTATGCTGTGTGGGGTACTTGTCTATATACCGTGTGCTGTGTGTGGGGGACTTGTCTATATACCGTATACTGTGTGTGGGGGACTTGTCTATATACTGTATGCTGTGTAGGGGACTTGTCTATATACTGTATGCTGTGTAGGGGACTTGTCTATATACCGTATGCTGTGTGGGGGACTTGTCTATATACCGTATGCTGTGTGGGGGACTTGTCTATATACTGTATGCTGTGTGTGGGGGACTTGTCTATATACTGTATGCTGTGTATGGGGGACTTGTCTATATACCGTATGCTGTGTGTGGGGGGGACTTGTCTATATACCGTATGCTGTGTGTGGGGGGGACTTGTCTATATACTGTATGCTGTGTGTGGGGGATTTGTCTATATACTGTATGCTGTGTATGGGGGACTTCTCTATATACCGTATGCTGTGTGTGGGGGGGACTTGTCTATATACCGTATGCTGTGTGTGGGGGGGACTTGTCTATATACCGTATCCTGTGTGTGGGGGGGACTTGTCTATATACCGTATGCTGTGTGTGGGGGGGACTTGTCTATATACCGTATGCTGTGTGTGGGGGGGACTTGTCTATATACTGTATGCTGTGTGTGGGTGACTTGTCTATATACCGTGTGCTGTGTGTGGGGGACTTGTCTATATACTGTATGCTGTGTGTGTGGGGGACTTGTCTATATACCTTTTGCTGTGTGAGGGACTTGTCTATATACCGTATGCTGTGTGGGGGACTTGTCTATATACCGTATGCTGTGTGGGGTACTTGTCTATATACCGTATGCTGTGTGTGGGGGACTTGTCTATATACCGTATGCTGTGTGTGGGGGACTTGTCAGTATATAGACAATTCCCCCAAACACAGCATACAGTATATAGACAAGTCCCCCACACACAGCATACGGCATATAGACAAGTCCCCCCCCCCCCCACAGCATACAGTATATAGACAAGTCCCCCACACACAGTATACGGTATATAGACAAGTCCCCCCCCCACAGCATACAGTATATAGACAAGTCCCCCACACACAGCATACGGTATAAAGACAAGTCCCCCACACACAGCATACGGTATATAGACAAGTCCCCCCCCCACAGCATACGGTATATAGACAAGTCCCCCATACACAGCATACAGTATATAGACAAGTCCCCCACACACAGCATACAGTATATAGACAAGTCCCCCACACAGCATACAGTATATAGACAAGTCCCCCACACAGCATACGGTATATAGACAAGTCCCCCCCCACACAGCATACGGTATATAGACAAGTCCCCTACACACAGCATACGGTATATAGACAAGTCCCCCACACACAGCATATGGTATATAGACAAGTCCCCCACACACAGCATACGGTATATAGACAAGTCCCCCACACACAGCATACGGTATATAGACAAGTCCCCCACACACAGCATACAGCATATAGACAAGCACCCCACACAGCATACGGTATATAGACAAGTCCCCCACACAGCATACGGTATATAGACAAGTCCCTCCCACACAGCATACGGTATATAGACAAGTCCCCCCCACACACAGCATACGGTATATAGACAAGTCCCCCATACACAGCATACAGTATATAGACAAGTCCCCCACACACAGCATACAGTATATAGACAAGTCCCCCACACAGCATACAGTATATAGACAAGTCCCCCACACACAGCATACGGTATATAGACAAGTCCCCTACACAGCATACAGTATATAGACAAGTCCCCTACACAGCATGCAGTATATAGACAAGTCCCCCACACACCGTATACGGTATATAGACAAGTCCCCCACACACACAGCATACGGTATATAGACAAGTCCCCCACACACAGCATACGGTATATAGACAAGTCCCCCCCACACACAGCATACGGTATATAGACAAGTCCCCCCCACACACAGCATACGGTATATAGACAAGTCCCCCATACACAGCATACAGTATATAGACAAGTCCCCCACACACAGCATACAGTATATAGACAAGTCCCCCACACACAGCATACAGTATATAGACAAGTCCCCCACACAGCATACAGTATATAGACAAGTCCCCCACACACAGCATACGGTATATAGACAAGTCCCCTACATAGCATACAGTATATAGACAAGTCCCCTACACAGCATGCAGTATATAGACAAGTCCCCCACACACCGTATACGGTATATAGACAAGTCCCGTACACACACAGCATACGGTATATAGACAAGTCCCCCACACACAGCACACGGTATATAGACAAGTCCCCCACACACAGCATACAGTATATAGACAAGTCCCCCACACACAGCATACAGTATAAAGACAAGTCCCCCACACACAGCATACGGTATATAGACAAGTCCCCCACACAGCATACGGTATATAGACAAGTCCCTCCCACACAGCATACAGTATATAGACAAGTCCCCCACACACAGCATACGGTATATAGACAAGTCCCCCACACACAACATACAGTATATAGACAAGTCCCCCACACACAGCATACGGTATATAGACAAGTCCCCCACACACAGCATACGGTATATAGACAAGTCCCCCACACACAGCATACGGTATATAGACAAGTCCCCCACACACAGCATACGGTATATAGACAAGTCCCCCACACACAGCATACGGTATATAGACAAGTCCCCCACACACAGCATACAGTAT